>NC_090269.1:110617011-111987011 GCF_040414725.1 Anabrus simplex | reverse complement strand
CAGCACCTTTCTGGTCAGAGTTCTTTTTTTTTTTCTACTTGCTTTACGTCGCATCGA
The DNA here is from genome assembly GCF_040414725.1 of Anabrus simplex. Classification (NCBI taxonomy): domain Eukaryota; kingdom Metazoa; phylum Arthropoda; class Insecta; order Orthoptera; family Tettigoniidae; genus Anabrus; species Anabrus simplex. Next base: position 111,986,954 of record NC_090269.1, on the reverse strand, counting down.
CACAGATAGGTCTTATGGCGACGATGCGACAGGAAAGGCCTAGGAGTGGGAAGGAAGCGGCCGTGGCCTTAATTAAGGTACAGCCCCAGTATTTGCCTGGTGTGAAAATGGGAAACCACGGAAAACCATTTTCAGGGCTGCCGACAGTGGGATTCGAATCTACTATCTCCCGCATACTGGATACTGGCCGCACTTAAGCGACTGCAGCTACCGAGCTCGGTGGTCAGAGTTCTAAGCTGAAATATTACCACATAGCGGTTTTTCTAAGATATGATAGGATCTCAATAGTAAAATAAAACCTACAAGCTTGCATTCTTGCTTATAAAGAAACTGAATAGATATCAAGTAAGTGATTTAAAGAATTTGTCTCAATAAGTGTAGAGAAGTATATTCTCAGAATATCCATCGAAAGTCGAGGAGAGACTCTCCTAGTTCTACCATGACGTGAGTATCAGCACAGTTAACAATGACGTTTTTTACTTTAGATTAATAACGTTCATGTAATAAAAACATTTATTTAATTCCAATCGCTAATATTTTAAAATGAAAGACTTCAAATATAATGGTCCTGATTTTTTCAACTTTTAAAAATTGTTTTCTTCTGTTCCTCAATGTTTAAAGTAAAAAAGCAACAGTGTGCTTAAATAAATCAGATTTATGTATCCGGTTGGCAACATCAGCTAACTAGAAGCTTTCCACTCGCTGGACAAGGTCTGCCGTGTGGAAAATCCTACATTTAGAGGTCCATTGTTCATCTTGAAATCTTAGATATAAAATGTTACATTTTAACGAAAGAATACCAATGAAATTCCTCAGATAAAACAAGTATAGCTAAAGGGGAAATGTACTCATTTTCATTTGAGTTAAGGTAATAAATGGGGCTTTACATCAAACAACACATAATACATTTTCAAATTAATCGGGTGAGAGACCAATGTACAAAATTTAAAATTACTCGTTCTGTGGAAGTAAAATATAAAATTCATCATATTCTTTATTTAGAAAACTAATATGAAACTGGTAAAAATTCAAGTATTGTTTGTTTTCGTAGCAACCGATGGGTTAGGACTAGGAAGGAAGTGGCCGTGGACCTAATCAAGATACAACCCCACCCTTTGCCTGATGTGAAAATTGGAAACCACGGAAAGCTATTATCAGGGATGCCAACAATGGGGTTCGAACCCACTATCCCCCGAATGGAAACTGACAGCTGCGTTGTACATTGGCTCTCTTACGCCCAGTCTCGAGCATATTGGGCGTTTTCAGTTCTTCTTCTATTTGCGTTCATTTGCAGTAAATTAGGACCTTCTTAAAATTAAAACACTGATTGAGGCATCGGATTTTTTTTTTTTTTTTTTACAAAAATTCCCACTACACTACCGACATAAAATAAAACACTTATTAAGTTTATCAATTGTACCTTACAGTTCTTCTTTATCTTTTTACCCTGCAGGGTCGGTTTTTCCCTCGGACTCAGCGAAGGATCCCACCTTTACCACCTCAAGGGCAGTGTCCTGGAGCTTCAGACTCTGGGCCAGGGGATACAACTGGGGAGGACGACCAGGACCTCGCCCAGGCCGCCTCACCTGCTATGCTGAACAGGGGCCTTGCGGGGGAATGGGAAGCTTGGAAGGAATAGACAAGGAAGAGGGAAGTAAGCGGCCGTGGCCTTAAGTTAGGTACCATCCCGGTATTTGCCTGGAGGAGAAGTGGGAAACCACGGGAAAACACTTCCAGGATGCCTGAGGTGGGAATTGAAACCATCTCTACTCAGTTAACATTTTCGAGGCTGAGTGGACCCCGTTCCAGCCCTGGTACCACTTTTAAAATTTTGTGGCAGAGCCGGGAATCGAACCCGGGCCTCCGGCGGTGGCAGTTAATCACACTAACCTCTACACCACAGAGGGGGACAGTTTACAGTTACTTTCATTATAATTTACTTTTTATTAATTGTATATTGATTTTAATTTATGCCCGGCTCCTTCGCTGAAATGGTCAGTATTTTTGCCTTCGGTTCAGAAGGGTCCCGATTTTCATTCCCGACAGGGTGAGATATTTAAACCACTCTTGGGTAACTTCTTACTTGGGGACTGGATGTTAGCGTTTGTTCTTATATACACCTCTTCGTATATAGGTAACATACCAAACCACCACAAAAAACGACCCATATTGAACACGCCCCTCCACAGTGGATCTGGATAAAACAGAGCAAAGTCCACTTGTCTTCCTTCTTACAATTTGCTGTAGGTCTAATGGCGACGATGGCATAGGAAAGGGCTAGAATTGAGAAGGAAGTGAACGTGGCCTTAAGGTACAGCCCCAGCATTTGCTGGTGTGAAAATGGGAAACCACGGAAACCATCTTCAGGGTTGCTCACTATCTTCCGAATGAAACCTGACAGCTACGTGACCCAAACCACGCAGCCACTTGCACTTCTCCGGCACAGTTTGCACCCGTGACCCTATCAGCGTGTGGCAAAAACGGTAGAAGAAGTTTTATTGTAGTTTTAACTAAATCTCGGGATCATTAAAATCACATTATAAGTAAACATCTAAGTGTTATGGTTTTTTGGACGGCACTGTATTTCTCAATCGTTCACGCACTCAGCCAGAGAAATTATGGCATATGTCGTTAGAACTCGCATAGACGAAACGGATGACACATCGCGGTCACGAGTTATACTGAATTTACCGCTCGTGCCGAACTCCGACTTCACTACAACATGGCGGATGCGCGCACCACGAACTGCTACGCCAACTCACTTTGAAAGTTATTTGAGAAGATTCTTTGGATTTCGTCTTTTCAAGTCAGTTATTATATTTTTAATAGTTTCAATAGTTTTTAAATTATTAAAGTAAGTCTGGTCCGCCTCTGTGGTGTAGTGGTTAGTGTGAATAGCTGCCACCTCCAGAGGCCCGGGTTCGATTCCCGGCTCTGTCACGAAATTTTAAAAGTGGTACGAGGGCTGGAACGGGGTCCACTCAGCCTCGGAGGGTCAACTGAGTAGAGAGGGGTTCGATTCCCACCTCAGCCATCCTGGAAGTGGTGTTCCGTGGTTTCCTACTTCTCCTCCAGCCAAATGCCGGGATGGTACCTAACTTAAGTCCACGGCCGCTTCCTACCCTCTTCCGTGTCTGTCCATTCCAATCTTCCCATACCCCCGCAAGGCCCCTGTTCAGCATAGCAGGTGAGGACGCATGGGCGAGGTACTGGTTATCCTCCCCAGTTGTATCCGCCGACCCAGAGTCCAAAACTCCAGGACACTGTCCTTGAGGTGGCAGAGGTGGGATCCTTCGCTGAGTCCGAGGGAAAAACCGACCCTGGAGAGTAAACAGATAAAGAAGAAGAAGAAGAAGAAGAAAGTAAGTCGGGGACACATTGGTATCTATGGAGGGACCTAGTACTGAAACAACAGGATAGAGGTATTCTACGTTAGCGCCCAGACTCAATTGCATGCAGCACAAATTTCACATGTAGTGACAGAAATTTTTTATCACTCTCTGTGATGAATGGCCGACTTCTAACCGTCCGAGCTACAAGGAGACGAACGATCGTAAATAATATTGGTTGTAAGAGCAGTAACATGACAATAGTAGACGAATAAGCTTCAGAGGACTTTTTAAAAGCAGGAAAAATTATAATTATAAATAAACTAAAATTTGAATTCAAGAGGACAGATTAGGACAAACATTCGCTCATAGAAAGGAAATAGATAATTAGAATAATTTACCAAGGGAGATATTCGATAATTGTCCAACCTCTCTGACATCATTTGAGAACAGACTAGGTAAACAATTAATTAATTAATTGACATAAATTGTTAACGTGCACGGAAAAAACAATCTAGCAAATGAGCGTTCGGTGTTAAGTGCCCTTAACTTTTATAATCACAGCAGCTTACTATGCGAACATGTGTTTTTTTAACAAAAGCCGGCCCCGCGGTTTAGCGGTAGCGTTCCTGCTTTTTAGCCGGGGACCTCGGGTTCGATTCCCGGTCAGGTCAATGATTTTTACCTGTATCTGAGGGCCGGTACGAGGTCCACTCAGCTTACGTGTTTACAATTGAAGAACTAACTGACGCTGAGATAGCGGCCCCGGTCTAGAAAGTCAATAATAATGGCAAGAGAGGATATTCCTGCCCACCACAAGACAACTTGTAATCTGCAGGCCTCGGGTCCGAGCACGGTCGCTTGGTAGGTCATCTCCCTATGGGGCTGTTGCGCCACGGGGTTTATTTATTTACTTTTTTTGTTAGTGGCTTTACGTCGCACCGACACAGATAGGTCCTATGGCGACGGTGGGATATGAAAGGCCTAGGAGTTGGAAGGGATCGGCCGTGGCCTTAATTAAGGTACAGCCTCAGCATTTGCCTGGTCTGAAAATGGGAAACCACGGCAAACCGTCTTCAGGGCTGCGGACAGTGGGATTCGAACCCGCTATCTCCCGGATGCAAGCTCACAGCCGTGCGACCCTAACCGCACGGTCAACTCGCCCGGTTCTTGGCTAATAAAAGAGATGTTCTCTCTGTCCTTCCAAATTGTAGACATCTTTGAGTGTGATGCATCCAATTCCTTTGCGATGCGGGTTCGATTCCCGGCCAGGTCAGGGATTTTTACCTGGACCTGAGGGCTGGTTCGAGGTCCACTCACCTACGTGATTAGAATTGAGGAGCTATCTGACGGTGAGATGGCGGCCCCGGTCTAGAAAGCCAAGAATAACGGCCGAGAGGATTCGTCGTGCTGACCACACGACACCTCGTAATCTGCAGGCCTTCGGGCTGAGCAGCGGTCCCTTGGTAGGCCAAGGTCCTTCAAGGGCTGTAGTGCCATGAGGTTTGGTATGGTTTGTTCATATTAGTATGTGTGACTTTTCTTTATTGATCACTTGCGCTTTCTTCTGCTACATCTTGACAACGATGCTTGTCTTGACTATTTAACAGACAGACTGATTTGAAATCTACAATGCTGAAAACAAGACTTTGAAAATAAACTTTACATTGTTGATAGCAATCCTCAAACGGGTAACAAGAAAAAATCGATATTGAGGTCTTGAGTTGAGTAAAACAGAACGTCGAAACTGACGATCAGACAACCAGATGGCGTCGAATAGGAATGTATGCACATAGTAGCTGTGAATCAGTGGTAGGGTGTCGATTTCCGGATCCCAAGATAGCGGGTTCAAACCCGGCAGAGGTAGTCGGTTTTTTTAAGGGCGGAAAAAAGTCCATTCGATATTCCGTGTCGTACGATGTCGATATGTAAAAGATCTCTGGTGACATATTTGGTGTTTACCCGACAAAATTCAGTAAATCTCAGCCATAGACGCGCAAGAGAGTTTCGGTTTACTCGGTCTGCCATCTAGTAGGTCTTTAGTTGAGTAAAACAGAACGTCGAAACTGACGATCAGACAACCAGATGGCGTCGAATAGGAATGTCTGCACACAGTAGCTGAAGCCATACGATTCTTCTTCTTCTTTATCCGTTTACCCTCCAGGGTCGGTTTTTCCCTCGGACTCAGCGAAGGATCCCATCTTTACGGCCACAAGGGCAGTGTACTGGATCGAGAGACTTAGGGTCGGGGATAGAAGTGGGGAGGAGGGCTTCGCCCAGGCGACCGCCTTACATGCTATGCTGAACAGAGGCCTTTTCAAATTTCGTGGCAGAGCTGGAAATCGAACCCGGGTCTCCGGGGGTGGCAGCTAATCACACTAAGTACTACACCACAGAAGCGGAACATACGATTATTATTATTATTATTATTATTATTATTATTATTATTATTATTATTATTATTAATAATAATAATAATAATAATAATACTAGTATCAACATTGGACGTTATAGCCGATACATTTCTCCGAAAATGTGATCAAAATAGGTCGTTTATGATACGTCGTAATAAGCTATTTTAAAAACATAGTTTCTATATAGGATTAAGATAAGACGGTTAGATTTCGCCGTTATATCCAGTATGTCGTTAAAAGCGATGTTGCAATAAACGGTTTGGATTGTATTATTATTATTATTATTATTATTATTATTATTATTATTATTATTATTATTATTATTATTATTATTATTATTATTCCCCAGACAATGACTAGCAAGCAGATTGAGTCGTTAACTCGGAAGAGCAACAGAGTGACGTGTGGGGGAGTGTTACGATAGACATGCGGGTCACACATAGCGCGGGGCGCTCCCAAACAAAGGCGACACGTGAGCTCAAAGCCAGCTCCATTATTTATTCAGGTTCCATATATGACACTTTCTGGAGCGCAACTTGAATACTTTCCTAGATAATAATGTCGAGTTCCACTTGGAGATTATGAGAGATACCAACTCGCCTGTCCTCGGTGTAAATGTAGCAGAAAGGAAGAAAGAAAGTCCGGTTGACCCGGATACCTCATAGATAAAGTGAAGGTTTTATGCACTACAGGTCCGGGTTGAATTCTCGCTGAAGAATACAATGAAATAATACAATTTAAAGAAGTAATAACATCGTTGTTTTTTTTTCGAATGCTAAATGGGAATAAAGAGAAAATATAGACAGTAAGCTCGCAAAGAGTTGCTAAGGAACTGTCTTAGTCTAATTGCGCATCTTCATGTTCTTCAAAATATGTTGCAGGTAAGTATTTACAATAGATACTGTAAGACAGTGGTTCTGGGGGTGGAGGAGAGGGCGTCTAAAATCGGAACTTGATATAACGATACAAACTGTTTAATAAAAAATCTTCCCAGGGAGGTTTTACAACCGGGTGCCTTTTCTGACGTCAACATCATCAAAGGAGTTAATGAGATGAAATGACTGACGTGATATATGATATCAGGAACAGAGAGGGTGAAACACGGTGCCGGCACGTAGCCTACTCCTGTCGAATAGCATCAAGGGGATGCTCAAGGCTTAACGTCGCCATCCGACGAACGAATCACTATCAATAGCGTCACACGCACTCACTCCATATGGACACTTCGGAGAGGTTTGGAATTAAATCCAGGCTTCTGGCACGCAATCTAGTGCCGGTCAACAATCAGATGGTGAACATTTTGTCGACCAATGGGACTCGAACCGGCTAACCTCAGTGTCGGACCACATAGACTTGACGCCTTAACGATCATAGCCACCGGGCGATAAAATAAAGTACATGGTGGCCCAAAAGTATTACATCATAGAAAAAATATATATTGTGCAAAACGAAAACTTACGACACTGGTTCAATATGAAATAGGTCAACACACCTGTCTGTAGAGCGGGTCTCCGGTCCCTACGCCCCCCCCCCCCCAAAGCCTCATTTTCAAGTCCTACACGACTGACTGTTGGTTAGTTTCCTAAACTTAAGGTTGCAACATCGAATTCTGGCGCAGTCGGATTGACATTTAAGAGTATTTAAATTTGAGATACCCGTGTCATTAGAACTGTTTCTAAGGCAGGATTTAAGGCTTCTAACGAATTCGGTCCCGCTGAGTAGCGGTTAGGGAGAAAAGCTGTATGAATTCACCCCCTTGAGAAAGTTGTCTGTTTTAGGATACATGAACTAGCTCCGGCTCGTAATGTTGACAAATTATACAGACAGCTTGGTCCGGCTACGAATAACCGCGAGGCGTTTCATACTAAGCTGAAGAACATCCATGCGATGTACAAATTCTTTTCAAGTGCAAAGGTAAGAAGCAAAGCAGGAAAATCTATGAAAGGAATACTATTCATTTTAAATAAAATTGTGGATTATACAGGACGTAAAATAATGAGATGTGCTTTCGTTAGAAGCGTACCTTCTCAAGTTCTCACGAAACAAAGATGAACTACTGCTACCACAGTATTTGGTACACAACTCTTAAACCATTCCCATTTTAGAATGTCTGTTATGCGCCATATTTTATGCATTCTCTTTTATATGAATTATGTTAAATTCCTTTTCTTTATTTCTTTCATTCATTCTTTCTTAATCTGTTTACCCTCCAGGGTTGGTTTTTCCTTCGGACTCAGCGAGGGTCCCCACCTTTACGGCCACAAGGGCAGTGTCCTTGATCGAGAGACTCTGGGTCGGGGATAGAGCTGGGGAGGAGGGTCTCTCCCAAGCGGCCTCACCTGCTATGCTGAACAGAGGCCTTGTGAGGGATGGGAAAATGGAAGGGATAGACAAGGAAGAGATAAGGAAGCGGTCGTTGTTTTAAGTTAGGTACCATCCCGGCATTTGCCTGGAAGAGAAGTGTAAAACCATGGAAGACCACTTCGAGGATGGCTTAGGTAGAAACCGAACCCTTTCTACTCAGATGAACTCCCGAGGCTGAGTGGACCCTGTTCCAGTTCTCGTACCACTTTTCAATATTTGTAGCTGAGCCTGGAATCGAATCCGGGCCTACTGGCGTGGGAGTTAATCACAGTAACCAACACACTATAGAGGCGGGCATGCACCTTTCAAATTATCCCACTGAACGAAGTACCTTTTATTAATTCCTTTTAATTCCTCTTGACAATCATCAGAGCTATCGGAACGCAATGGTGCCCAACATTTTAAACTATAGCAGCAGTATCAGTGCTGGCAGTCGTAAGTCTGAAATGGAAAGGAATATGTTTGCACCTGGACGGCTGGGAGCCAATTGAACGCGAATGCGATAGAATTCTCGGGGGCGAATTCATGTGATCGTATTCATGTATGATAAAGGTGCTAAGGATCGAATTCACGAGACCCCGGATTTGAGCATTCTGATTTCTCTAAAATCGGTAGCAGTTAAAAGGATGTCAAAAGAGTATTTTTATTTTCATTATTGTCTCATATGGGGCTAGACGGCCGGCTCAGCCGAGTCGCATCGTCACTGGCTTTTCAATGGTGGCCAAGATTGGAATTTCAGCCAATGCGTGAGAGATTTCTAAAGTGAATAATAATAATAATAATAATAATAATAATAATAATAATAATAATAATAATAATAATAATAATAATAATAATAATAATAATAATAATAATTTCGTGTGGCTATTTCTAGCCGACTGTAGCCCTTGTAAGGCAGACCCTCCGATGAGGGTGGGCGGCATCTGCCATGTGTAGGTAACTGCGTGTTATTGTGGTGGAGGATAGTGTTATGTGTGGTGTGTGAGTTGCAGGGATGTTGGGGGACAGCACAAACACCCAGCCCCCGGGCCATTGGAATTAACCAATGAAGGTTAAAATCCCCGACCCGGCCGGGAATCGAATCCGGGACCCTATGAACCGAAGGCCAGTACGCTGACCATTCAGCCAACGAGTCGGACAGTGGATCATAATAACGTCCCTATCGTTTGGATTGCATGTAAAACCGAGGACTGCGTAGCTATGATCGTTATATTATCAGTCATCAGTCACGGAAAACCGCAAGCTTCATAATTACCATCATCATCATAATCATCATCTCCTCCACATGGGGGTTATGACTGAAATTTGTGGAATTTATGTCGAAAAATCACTTTTTGAGTTTTGTGTTTAAAAATTAGCTCCATCTTTTCTCTATCAGTAAATGTTATAAATTTCCTTTCAGCGCCATTTTTAAACCTCCCAGCGGCTATTTAAAGGGAGAGCGCGTGGGATTTAATATCCGGTCCACGCCCTCTTTCTACTGAGACGCCACAGTCTTCGTTGTTGTTGAGTTGTTTGTTCAGAATTTTGAATATTGCGCGAAACATTTCCCTCTGAGGACGACAGACACTCAGCTACGCAGTCTCCTTTCATTTGTTTACTTCGTAGTCAAAATAAATACTAAAATAAGAGAAATAATTTACTAGTCCAACAAAGGGAACTAAAAATGTGTTGCAAAACAAGAGTAGATTTATTTGAGCCACACAAGTGTATTTTCAAGGTTGCATATTTTCTCTTCTATCTTTGTTTACATTTTTTACTTAGTATTTATTTACGTCACGTTGTGGACGCATGTTCCTGTTTTAATTTGTATACATTTTGCTCGAGAAATCTTATTCCTGAGTGATAAAATTATTTATCCAGTGAAAAGCAGTACCGAACTTCATTTTACTGTGTAAATATTTTAAATTCAGTGTATATAACGAGATAGTGCTTTGTTTCGAGTGTATTGGTAGTTATATACTTTGTTAGGTTAGGCAAACATCCTGTGTTATGATGGATAAAGGGCCCAGAACTTCTTATAGGTCAGGAAAGAAACGCCCTTCTAGGAGAAGGCTGGCTGCAAAATTGAGATATTCAGCAAGGAAATGTCAGGAGGTAAAGCCAGGTACAGCTCCATTTAGGCCTAGTGAGGAGGTTCCTGTTTCTAGTACCTTACCACCTCCAGTTATTACTGTTTCAGAAAGAAAAATCGACTCATTTTCTGATTCTTACCCTACCTCTAAATGTTCTAATGTTGCGCCTGTAAATTACACCTTAGTACATAGTGATGTGTGGAGTGAACTTGTGAAAGAACTACTATGTGGTGAGTGTCGAACCAAGTCAATTTTCATTAAATTTAGAGAAACCCATGGTTTTTCCTCTAAAATTACTGTTAAATGCAGAAATTGTGATTATGTTTCTGCAAATGTATATAGTTCTCCAAGAGTGAAAAATAATAATTCACAGAGGCCTGCTTTCCATGTCAACAATGCTATGGTTGAGACATTTAGCACTCTAGGTAAGGGTCAACGAGGGTTGGAAAAGTTCTCAGTTGGTATGGGCATGAACACTTTAGGACCTAGGCCTTTTTCAGCCCACCTGAAACTTTTAATTGATGAGGGAAAATTAATGAGGAAAGAAGTACTAGATATGGCTGCACAAATTGTACGCAGTTCTCATGGAGCTAATGACAACGAAATATTAGATATTTGTGTATCATATGATGCGAGCTGGCATAAACGTGGTCACACATCCAACTATGGAGTAGGGTTTGCTATTGACATTCAGACTGGTATTGTGCTAGATTACCATGTGCTGTCAAAGTACTGTCAGAAGTGTGTGGTAGCTGAAAGGGACTTGGGGAAACATAGTTCAGAATTTGATATATGGTATTGAACCCTTGAACTTACCATTCCATCGTTGGTCGGCCACGGCTGCTACAGTAGAACAATTTAGAACTCTTAAATCTTGGGTCGTTGCGGGAATAAATTCGGTCACGATCTTAACCAAACGATGGGGTTCAGAAGAGAGCCTAACTACTTGAAATGAGGAGCAAAAATGTGCTTACTAACTTTTATTAAACTGAAAGAGCACGATAACATCGTTAATTTTATATGCATTCTTGCCACGAAAATATAAAAAAAAATTTATTGATTTTTGAAAAGTTCCAAACACAGTCACATTACATAACGTCACTTCGTTTCTTCCAATGTCGAAGAGTTGCTTCGGAGAAGCTAATATGTTAGTGGACAGCGAAACTGAAAAACTGAAAAAGGGAAGACCTGAAAACCGGGCACCTATCATTCCAAACGAGAACTGAGAGTTAATCCACACGATCCGTGGAAAATCTGACTTTCAACAAGTAGAACGCCTGATTTTCTCTTAATTAAGGTTATCCACCAGTCAAATACCCTTCACGGATACGGAACATCCGCCGAATGGACCCTTAATCGAACCAAACTGACTATCAGTTGCTTTGGATAGGTTGCGAAATATTATGGGAAAGCATGGTGTTCACTACAAGTTAATGGCATCATTCACAATTGAAATAAAATTCCACCATGTATTTGTCATTCATGACACCCTTAAGTGATAAGGTAATCCCGATGCTAAACGTGCATCACCCCAAACAGCTGTTCGGAAGGAACCAACAACAACATGATCCGGGAGGATCTTACGTTAAGTCGTTCTAAAGGAACAAAACTGCGAAATGCAGGAAACACTTACTAATCATGCATTTAGAAGAAATGCCAAACACTGAAGTTAATCAAAAAGTGAAAAGTCACTTGAAAATATTATTATTGAACCGATTTTCAGGTTAGAAATGGGTTTATTATGCTTAATAAATTTACCAGTCCACGCTAAAATTTACTACAATTTTAAGGAATTCTTTCCCTTGACAACAATGCTACCAGTACAGATCTCTCTATTTACTGTCTGTCCCAACACACTACCTGTAAAGTGATTACTTACTTACTCTAACTATGAATACGAATGAAAATACGACAAGATGAAAATAATATAAATTACTGGCTGACGAATCGAAACCGCATTCGCAACTCAAGTCTCATTCTAAAACACTGAGTGTCAATATGCACACTATCAACGAAAACGGACGTCAAGACGAGGAAATAATAAAGTCCGTAAAAATAAATTAACATCTCGAAGTCATACAACTTAACACGCACGAAGAAACACAGTAAAAATATTTAATCTAGATCGGGTCGATGTCCCACACTTGGACAGCCCTCAACTCGTCTGATAGCATTCCCGTTATCTCAATGAGAGCTTCGCATAGACCCTCTACAATAAATCATATCGTACTGTAACCGCTACCTTCCTCCAGGCCACTTCACAAAAGAAACAAAAGAAACACATCTAAACTGAGACTTGAGTGTGTACAGCTACCATCCCAGACCTATCGTCGGGCTCACTTGAAATCTGTACACCCTAACCCTAATCATTATGTACATGATGCCTTCCAAATTCTATCGTCGGGCGTGACCTAGGACGTCTCATCATCAGTGACTCCAAGAATAACATCTGACGTCCTAATCCTATCGTCGGGCGTCAAAGTGGGTCGTAATACGCCTCCCTTAACATATCAGGCGAACAGCAATTTCAAACAAACTCTGATATTAACATAAAATCTGGTCAGACAAAATACGCACGACGGAACTACGTCTCTTACAATCAAATGAATGCAAGTCGAAAAACACAGTAAGTGCCTACTTCTCGAAAATACAGTAAGTGTCTACCTCATTATAATATGTGAACTCAAAAATAAATAGACGTGACGAACGGTTCTCCACCTTGAACACAATCTCAGCCTGTGCACTGACGTGTTAGGGAAGCAAATGAAAATTCCCAACACACGTGTACCCTTTTAGTGGATGCCTTCAAAATAATAATCATCACCACCGCATTCGAAATTCTCAGATCGCCTATCATCAATTCCAACCATCTTATCCATGACCTCTCCAGTGAACAAATTAAATATAACCCAACCGTGTGTCCAGAGTGCTCTTTGATCCTGAAGATCGTTCATTCTCTTATCATCCATGCGGGCTTTACGCAACATAGATCACTGGATGTGTACTACCCAGACTGTAACATTTTACAAGAGTCGTTTTCACTTGGAATCTTTCTATAAATTTCACAATGCTTCACATCATAGTCATCTCAAATTCGGATTGATTGCGGAAAACAATACAGCCTGCCTCACACAGCCTGTTCCTAAATACTTCCTCTACAAAAATACAGCTTGTCTCAACACTCTTTCTCCTCGCTTTCCAGCGGTATTACTTCCGTCTATCTCGTCTCCACATACATATCAATTCATCGCTCTCAATTCCTTCAAGATCCTTTTTCATACATCGATTCCCTGGTGAAAACGACAACCATTATTAAACACATCTCTTACTTTACTATTATTAAGACTTTCGGACCTCAAGAATCCAAGAGCACACATCGACCTTTCGCAATTCAAGTATACACGATGTCTCAAAATTTCCTTCCCATTAATGACTGTGACTCAAACAAATTTTATTGACATTATCTAAATATGCTTACGATCCTTGTAAAAATAACTAGTTAAATGTAATTTGACATAGAAGAATTTCCTTATCCCGCGGTAGACATTATTATTATTATTATTATTATTATTATTATTATTATTATTATTATTATTATTATTATCGACCAGCATTTCTGAATGCAACTGACACCTGAAATTACAATATTCGCCACGACAAATTTACACTTATAACGTTCACAAATCCGCACTTTGAATGATATCTCATCTCAACACAAAATTTTAAGCGTCGCATTTTACCGTTCTTGACATGAACTTTACACACTGAAATTTTCACACGCTGACCAAAATTTACAACGCCTTTCGCCTGTTAATTACGAATATCACCCGACAATCATCTGGAAATTTTGTTTAGGACAGACAGTAACTAACTAACTAACTACAACATAATATAAAATAGACAGACCTGCACATTGGTGACATTCTCAGCATTCTGATTACATCATCACCAGCAACCTCGTACTTAGCCGCTCATTTTCACAAATAACATTTTCATTTTCAAAAACTCACTCATCCAAACACTACCCTTCACACACACGAGATTAAAATTACCATATAAATAATGCACTTTCTCTGTAACTTGCACCACGAACTTCCCTCGTTCTGCAGTCGACTATAACTGTCTGATGCGTTTCCCAGAGTGGTTTCTCTCCCCGTTGTTTCAATAAGAACAGGTGTTCGGCCGATAAGGGAGTAGAACTATTTTGAATCGCTTCCCCCAGACCCTCTTCACTTACAAGAGTACACGAAATGATAAAAATAAAATCTGCTGTGTATTTTTCAACCAGCCTACACCTTCCCAGTTCGTCTGCAAACGTTCACAGCTTCTCCAATCACTTTTCTTCTTAACTAAATATATGGACCTTAGCCACGAACATGTATTGAATTATTGTCGGTCAATCTGGCGCGAATTTCTAATGACGACGGGCACAAGCTCCCGCGGCTTCAAGTTCCAGATCGACACTGAAAAATCTACGGTGGGGTGTTTCTTTTATAATTTCCGGAAGGACGCTATCCCCTCTATGAGGCTTGGTTGTGAAATCTGCCAAATTTGCTTCTAATAGACCAATTTTGGTAAGACTTGTCCCAGAACTCCGGACAGACTTGCACTTATGTTAGGTGTTAATTTTATAATTTTCCTACACTCACAACACGGGAAATAAATTGTTTCTGCCCGTGCGTTTCGCGCGTTTTCTTCTGCCCATGACCTTGGCACGTGTAACTAGCTCGCTGGTCTCACGCTACCATGTACTTGGGCTTAACTGCACTTAAAATTTTCCCTGGTGTCTCTACCTTCACAGAGGGTGTATGAATAATTTTGCTTATTTCTTTCATTATTTACTATATTATCAAAATCCCTCATTCTGCAGAATTCCATGGATTAAAAGAATTGTCGGGCACTCGAGCTCCGCCGAGGTGTCCCGGCAATTCACGAGCTCGCCGGGAAGGAAGAACCTCCCCACGCAACATCGGGCTCTTGGGAGCGCAAAATGGCTGCCCTCAAACATACAGTAGTTTCTGAATACCAAATAAATATTTGAGACAAATAAAAAAATTTTCTCACCGTAGAATTATGGGTTCATAATCCACCTACAACGACGAAATGTTTACCCAGAAAGGGGAAATATTTAAACAGATATATTCCTTCAAAATTCTGAATTGTACATGGGAATTTTGATACAAATGAACCATGATTCTACGTAAAATTTCCCAGCCGATCTCACTCTTGACGTAGGGCTCTGTTACTTTCACGTATTTCCCTGTTTTCTTCTTCCAACAATAGGATTGCGTTACAGATGTCATCAACAAAGTCTTCTCTTAAGAATGAACATTGTAAACATTCAGCGTCTTTCTCTTCTTTACTCCCACTGCTTGCCTGTCCTTGGAGTGGTGCCTCGACCTGTCTTCCTCTCGACGTGACGATCATATTTACGGGTTGTACTTCTTCTTCTTCTCCTTCGGTGACCATTTCCCCAGCTGGTAAGGCTGCGTCATCCTATAATGGGATTCTTTCTTCTGCTCTATGATCAATCTGTAAATTTCTTGTTGGGTTGCGGTCATCATTTAATTGGGAGTTGCTCGAAGTCTGTTTCTTGCTGTTATTGATGTTATGTGCGTCATTTGGTTGTCTCTCCTTCAGAATCTGGGATGAAAGACTCTGAACCTTTTCCTACTGGGAATTTGAAGTTGTTTTTCTTCTATCAAGAGTCGACATTGACTCCTGCTCAAAATCTGGCGCAAACGGGTTCAGACCGGAGTTTCGTTGGTCTTGCCTATGTGCCTTCTGGAATTCCAAACTTTCAGCCCCGAAACAATCGGTGTTGACGTCCTGGCGCTGTATAGCCCCCTGCCATTTTTTCCTTTCGTGGTCCTTCCTTAACCCGTCGGTGTACTGAACACGTTCACGGTACCGTTCATCCTCATCACGGCGGAAGTTCTGGGTTCGATTATTTCCCCAGTCCCTGCGGTTATTAAGTCCATTCCTGAAATTCCTCTGGTTTTCTCTGTCCCCATCGTATCGCCTCCAGTAAGGGTTCCTCCTTTGTGGATAATTCCAATTACCCCTACGCCTTTTCCAATCCTCATTTCGTGGATGCGAGGGTTCCCAGTTATTGCGAAACTCACGCCTCCGCTCAGTCGGCTGTGGTTTCCCCTGCTCAGGTGCCTCTGGACTTCCCTCTGGAACCTGGCTAACAGTGTTTACATGTTGCTCGTGCGATCGTCCCCCTCTGGGTGCTATTTGATTATGGGTATGATCCAATTGCCTAAGGATCATTTCTGCCTGCATGGGGGTCTCTACCTTTGATGCAATGAGCATCCTTTGTACTTCGGGAGGTAACTGCTTCTGGATGGCCTGTACCAACTCTTGCTCCGAGGGCGGCGCCTCGAGTTCTCTGAACTTTACCATTTGTGCAATAAAGTATTCACTGAACTTTGTAGGGCCTATTGCAGTATAGCGACGTGAGTATAGCTCTAATTTAAGACTCTGCTGAATTTCCGTACTCCAAAATTTATTGAGAAACGCCCTCTGGAATTCATCAAAGGTATCAAAGTGGTATCGGAAGCCTTTAAACCATAAAAGTGGTGCCCCCTCTAAATATCTTTCAGCTACCCTCAACTGACGTTCCTCAGGAATCTTGGCGTCCCGGATGTACTCCCTGAGATCCTTAAGAAATCCCTTCGGCGTGGTATGTGGACCTCCATTAAATTTCTTAGGCTGGTCCTCATGTAACTTGATCATGTTAATAACGTTTGTGACCCCTGAGCTTTGAGATCGACTGGTATCTACATTTGAGCTCTGACCGTTGCTATTCACATGACTGATATTTGGCAATTGACCACTGAGGTCAGAGTTAACAGCTGTCGAGGTTTGACTTAATACTTTGTCCACCTTGGACTGCATATCTACCACGCTGCTAATCCAACTGCTCACTTCGCTCTTAATGAACCCAACTTTCTTGTCTGTCTCTTCCTGGGCTGACGTGATTTCCCTTAAATCCTGTTCTATACTAATTTGCCTGTCATTGAATTCCCTGGTATGTTCATTTTTCATTTCAACTAACTCCTCTTGAATTTCTTTAATTAAAGTTTCGGAGTCCTCATTAGCCGCTTGGAGTTTACTAATTGCTTCCTCATTAACTTGCAACAATTTCTTCTCCATGGTTTCGGTTTTTGACAATACCTGACTCTCCAATTCCACACTAATTTTATCTACCTTGTTGTTCAGTGACTGAATGTCCGCAGATAATATTTGACGTTGTTCCTCTATTATGGTTAGCATTTTCCCCTTTTCCTTATCACTGGAGATCCGCATCTCTACGACCTGTTGTGTAATGTCGTCCTTAAATTCAACCTGACTGTCAATCAGCTGTTTATGCGCCGCCTGGCTCTCCAGTAAATGCTTGTCAAGTTCCTTTCTCATCTCATCCTGACTATCACATAACCTATTGTACATGTCGTGGCTTTCGTCAAAACGCTTGTCCATATCGGTTTTTAAACTGTCATGAATTTTAGAAAATTGTTTATCAAAATCGTTCTTTAAATTGACCTGCACTTCCGCAAATTGTTTGTCAATTTCATCCCTAATTTCCACTCGGCTATCATCAAAACGCTGGTTGAGTTTACCTATCTCACCCCTAACTTCCTCTTTAAGTTCGGTACAAATAGTGTATGTCTCCTGAACTACGTTCTTCAATCCAGCCTTCAACTCATCACTAGACTCTCTACACCTAGCCTGGGTATCCTCGATACTACTCTGTAACTCCTCGATCTTACCATCCAAACTTTCATTATGAGCCTTCATGTCCTCTCTCAAATTCTCACTCTGGACTTTCGCGTCCTCCATCTTGCTATCAAAACTTTCTAACATTTGCCCTTTCGTATCCTCCATCTTACTACTCAAATTCTCATTCTGGACTTTCATGTCCTCTCTCAACTTACTATCCAAACTATCTATCTTACTATCCAACTTCTCATTTGTCTTAATATTTAACATCTCATTATGAACTTTCATGTCCTCCATCATCTGCTTTAGCAGATCCACGGTCACCTGACCTTCCATCTCACAATACCACAAAGAATACAATAATGAGTACGCTGGCTGTTGATGCAACCAGAATACTCCAAACTACTAAGGAAAGAATTCACTATCTACTGCGTTCTCACATACAAACGCTATTATAATTTAATACCAAAACTGACAACATTCCAACAGTTGTCTTATAAAATTTTGTTTACATGGCTGGTATCACAAACTCGTTTAATAAAAAAAAAATCTGAAGTTAATAAGTTACTCTGGATAAATATCCCAAATAGTTTCGCTTCCGTAAATTAAGTAAATAAAGAACATGTTAGCGCATAAACTTTGAATGTAATTCAGCATTACCACTTCCAAAATTTATATTGGCAACATGACATAAGCTTCAATACAGCTTTAAATACTGGTTTCCTAAAATGCATTGTGACTGTTATTATTATTATTATTATCTACCAAGTAGTTACGCTCCTCATTAAACGTGTTAATATCTAGCACTCTCATTGGGCATAATTCGTTTAACTGTGGCTCAGCCATAATTTTCACCCGCTTGTATTATTTATAATGTGGCTTAAGCCTCAACATTATTTTATATTTTTCTAACATTTATTTTCAATGGATAATTTCATTATCGTTATCGTGGCATCGTATCGTTATCGTGACTTTGGGCTCCTCATCGTTATCGTGACATTAAGCCCCACAGTTGGTGCGTCACTTCTACTGAACCCTTGAACTTACCATTCCATCGTTGGTCGGCCACGGCTGCTACAGTAGAACAATTTAGAACTCTTAAATCTTGGGTCGTTGCGGGAATAAATTCGGTCACGATCTTAACCAAACGATGGGGTTCAGAAGAGAGCCTAACTACTTGAAATGAGGAGCAAAAATGTGCTTACTAACTTTTATTAAACTGAAAGAGCACGATAACATCGTTAATTTTATATGCATTCTTGCCACGAAAATATAAAAAAATTTTTATTGATTTTTGAAAAGTTCCAAACACAGTCACATTACATAACGTCACTTCGTTTCTTCCAATGTCGAAGAGTTGCTTCGGAGAAGCTAATATGTTAGTGGACAGCGAAACTGAAAAACTGAAAAAGGGAAGACCTGAAAACCGGGCACCTATCATTCCAAACGAGAACTGAGAGTTAATCCACACGATCCGTGGAAAATCTGACTTTCAACAAGTAGAACGCCTGATTTTCTCTTAATTAAGGTTATCCACCAGTCAAATACCCTTCACGGATACGGAACATCCGCCGAATGGACCCTTAATCGAACCAAACTGACTATCAGTTGCTTTGGATAGGTTGCGAAATATTATGGGAAAGCATGGTGTTCACTACAAGTTAATGGCATCATTCACAATTGAAATAAAATTCCACCATGTATTTGTCATTCATGACACCCTTAAGTGATAAGGTAATCCCGATGCTAAACGTGCATCACCCCAAACAGCTGTTCGGAAGGAACCAACAACAACATGATCCGGGAGGATCTTACGTTAAGTCGTTCTAAAGGAACAAAACTGCGAAATGCAGGAAACACTTACTAATCATGCATTTAGAAGAAATGCCAAACACTGAAGTTAATCAAAAAGTGAAAAGTCACTTGAAAATATTATTATTGAACCGATTTTCAGGTTAGAAATGGGTTTATTATGCTTAATAAATTTACCAGTCCACGCTAAAATTTACTACAATTTTAAGGAATTCTTTCCCTTGACAACAATGCTACCAGTACAGATCTCTCTATTTACTGTCTGTCCCAACACACTACCTGTAAAGTGATTACTTACTTACTCTAACTATGAATACGAATGAAAATACGACAAGATGAAAATAATATAAATTACTGGCTGACGAATCGAAACCGCATTCGCAACTCAAGTCTCATTCTAAAACACTGAGTGTCAATATGCACACTATCAACGAAAACGGACGTCAAGACGAGGAAACAATAAAGTCCGTAAAAATAAATTAACATCTCGAAGTCATACAACTTAACACGCACGAAGAAACACAGTAAAAATATTTAATCTAGATCGGGTCGATGTCCCACACTTGGACAGCCCTCAACTCGTCTGATAGCATTCCCGTTATCTCAATGAGAGCTTCGCATAGACCCTCTACAATAAATCATATCGTACTGTAACCGCTACCTTCCTCCAGGCCACTTCACAAAAGAAACAAAAGAAACACATCTAAACTGAGACTTGAGTGTGTACAGCTACCATCCCAGACCTATCGTCGGGCTCACTTGAAATCTGTACACCCTAACCCTAATCATTATGTACATGATGCCTTCCAAATTCTATCGTCGGGCGTGACCTAGGACGTCTCATCATCAGTGACTCCAAGAATAACATCTGACGTCCTAATCCTATCGTCGGGCGTCAAAGTGGGTCGTAATACGCCTCCCTTAACATATCAGGCGAACAGCAATTTCAAACAAACTCTGATATTAACACAAAATCTGGTCAGACAAAATACGCACGACGGAACTACGTCTCTTACAATCAAATGAATGCAAGTCGAAAAACACAGTAAGTGCCTACTTCTCGAAAATACAGTAAGTGTCTACCTCATTATAATATGTGAACTCAAAAATAAATAGACGTGACGAACGGTTCTCCACCTTGAACACAATCTCAGCCTGTGCACTGACGTGTTAGGGAAGCAAATGAAAATTCCCAACACACGTGTACCCTTTTAGTGGATGCCTTCAAAATAATAATCATCACCACCGCATTCGAAATTCTCAGATCGCCTATCATCAATTCCAACCATCTTATCCATGACCTCTCCAGTGAACAAATTAAATATAACCCAACCGTGTGTCCAGAGTGCTCTTTGATCCTGAAGATCGTTCATTCTCTTATCATCCATGCGGGCTTTACGCAACATAGATCACTGGATGTGTACTACCCAGACTGTAACATTTTACAAGAGTCGTTTTCACTTGGAATCTTTCTATAAATTTCACAATGCTTCACATCATAGTCATCTCAAATTCGGATTGATTGCGGAAAACAATACAGCCTGCCTCACACAGCCTGTTCCTAAATACTTCCTCTACAAAAATACAGCTTGTCTCAACACTCTTTCTCCTCGCTTTCCAGCGGTATTACTTCCGTCTATCTCGTCTCCACATACATATCAATTCATCGCTCTCAATTCCTTCAAGATCCTTTTTCATACATCGATTCCCTGGTGAAAACGACAACCATTATTAAACACATCTCTTACTTTACTATTATTAAGACTTTCGGACCTCAAGAATCCAAGAGCACACATCGACCTTTCGCAATTCAAGTATACACGATGTCTCAAAATTTCCTTCCCATTAATGACTGTGACTCAAACAAATTTTATTGACATTATCTAAATATGCTTACGATCCTTGTAAAAATAACTAGTTAAATGTAATTTGACATAGAAGAATTTCCTTATCCCGCGGTAGACATTATTATTATTATTATTATTATTATTATTATTATTATTATTATTATTATTATTATTATTATTATCGACCAGCATTTCTGAATGATACTGACACCTGAAATTACAATATTCGCCACGACAAATTTACACTTATAACGTTCACAAATCCGCACTTTGAATGATATCTCATCTCAACACAAAATTTTAAGCGTCGCATTTTACCGTTCTTGACATGAACTTTACACACTGAAATTTTCACACGCTGACCAAAATTTACAACGCCTTTCGCCTGATAATTACGAATATCACCCGACAATCATCTGGAAATTTTGTTTAGGACAGACAGTAACTAACTAACTAACTACAACATAATATAAAATAGACAGACCTGCACATTGGTGACATTCTCAGCATTCTGATTACATCATCACCAGCAACCTCGTACTTAGCCGCTCATTTTCACAAATAACATTTTCATTTTCAAAAACTCACTCATCCAAACACTACCCTTCACACACACGAGATTAAAATTACCATATAAATAATGCACTTTCTCTGTAACTTGCACCACGAACTTCCCTCGTTCTGCAGTCGACTATAACTGTCTGATGCGTTTCCCAGAGTGGTTTCTCTCCCCGTTGTTTCAATAAGAACAGGTGTTCGGCCGATAAGGGAGTAGAACTATTTTGAATCGCTTCCCCCAGACCCTCTTCACTTACAAGAGTACACGAAATGATAAAAATAAAATCTGCTGTGTATTTTTCAACCAGCCTACACCTTCCCAGTTCGTCTGCAAACGTTCACAGCTTCTCCAATCACTTTTCTTCTTAACTAAATATATGGACCTTAGCCACGAACATGTATTGAATTATTGTCGGTCAATCTGGCGCGAATTTCTAATGACGACGGGCACAAGCTCCCGCGGCTTCAAGTTCCAGATCGACACTGAAAAATCTACGGTGGGGTGTTTCTTTTATAATTTCCGGAAGGACGCTATCCCCTCTATGAGGCTTGGTTGTGAAATCTGCCAAATTTGCTTCTAATAGACCAATTTTGGTAAGACTTGTCCCAGAACTCCGGACAGACTTGCACTTATGTTAGGTGTTAATTTTATAATTTTCCTACACTCACAACACGGGAAATAAATTGTTTCTGCCCGTGCGTTTCGCGCGTTTTCTTCTGCCCATGACCTTGGCACGTGTAACTAGCTCGCTGGTCTCACGCTACCATGTACTTGGGCTTAACTGCACTTAAAATTTTCCCTGGTGTCTCTACCTTCACAGAGGGTGTATGAATAATTTTGCTTATTTCTTTCATTATTTACTATATTATCAAAATCCCTCATTCTGCAGAATTCCATGGATTAAAAGAATTGTCGGGCACTGGAGCTCCGCCGAGGTGTCCCGGCAATTCACGAGCTCGCCGGGAAGGAAGAACCTCCCCACGCAACATCGGGCTCTTGGGAGCGCAAAATGGCTGCCCTCAAACATACAGTAGTTTCTGAATACCAAATAAATATTTGAGACAAATAAAAAAATTTTCTCACCGTAGAATTATGGGTTCAGTATGAAGGTCATAACAATTCTAGTGAGTGTGAAAAGAATTATTGTGGGTCCTCCAATGCTATGGAAAAAGATATTGGAGAGATTCTGTGGAGGAGGTCACTTGGCAAGGGGTTCCGCTACACTACCATGTTGTCAGATGGGGATGCTAAGACTCATGTTCATTTAAATCAGATTCAAGTATATGGACCAGGTATCACCATAGTAAAGGAAGAGTGCATTAATCATGTATCAAAACGCCTTGGCACTGCTCTTCGCAATACTGTTAGAGATTGGAAGGCAAAGGGTGAAACACTAGGTGGGCGGAAAGAGGGCAGCTTGACGGAAACCACCATGACCAAGCTTGGGCATTATTTCAGACATGCCATAGTCAACAACATCCCAGATGTGGCTAAAATGAAGAGGGCAATTTATTCTACCCTTAGACATTGCATGTCAACAGATCTCAACCCTCAGCATATAACTTGCCCCAAAGGTGTCGATTCTTGGTGCTTCTTTAATAGACAGCAGGCAGAGGGGAAACCAGTTGACAGTCATAGTCGAATGACTTGCAAGCTTAGGCCATCTGTTGTGACCAAGATTGCACCAGTATATCAGCGACTGGCTTCAGATGAAATGTTGCGACGTTGTTGTGCTGGTAAGACCCAGAATGCCAACGAGTCACTTCACAGTATGGTTTGGTCTAAGTGTCCGAAGGAAGTATTTATTTCCAAGTCAAAACTTGAACTAGGTATACTCAGGGCAGTCTCAGAGTTCAACATGGGACACTACAAGACAGCTGAGACACTTCATGCCATCAGGAATTCACTTATTTCTTCAACCACCCAGTCATTGTGTAAATCACAAGACAACCGTCGTGTAGCTCGGAGCAGGAAGAGGACCAGTGAACAACACAAAAAGGAGAGAAAACATCACAAACTGGTAAAAATATCAACAGAAGGAAGATTTAGGAGGTCTGAAGGTGCAACGTATGCTGCAGGACAGTCCTAAAGTGAGTTGATTTTCTTATGCATTTTTCTCACATTTGTTTTTTCTCATGTATTTGTGTCTTAAAAATGCTCCTTGCGACACAATTGTGACCTGAAATGAATGACACTTGGTGAGTCTACTCTTATATGTGCTAGGATGGGAAGTTATCATAGGTTTTGACATGGACTGGTTTTTTCTATTGATTTCCTGATGTAGAATTTGGGTCATGCTGTGAATTTTTAAATAAAAAATTTAATGAAGATTTCAGAATTTCTGGAAGGAAAACTATAACTCTGATAACAAAACCGTTTATAACTTTTGTTTTTGTATGCAAGAGCTACATTTCAGCAAATTTTTAGCTTCATCAGACAAAAACTTCATCGCAAGGGACTTTTCCGCATGAGTGCATTTTAAATGACAAAAAAAAAAAACTTCAGAACCAAGGTACGTACACAGCTAAAATTTAGTACAGGGTCTAACTGTATTACAATACATGTTTACATAAAATTTGGTTCCAATAGCATGTAAATTGTAGAAGTTTTCAAATTCAGTCATAACTCCCCTTAAGTAAGGGCCACTTCAAAAAGAAGCTGTCAGCTAAAGACAATTCTTATATTATAAAATCCTATCTGCCATCCACAAACATGCTTGAAACCTCCTATTAAGATGCTTCCCGCCGTACTGACGACATAGTTTCGTGCCTTATACTCGTTCCATTATCTCAGCTGAATAATGCTTGCTAACCTCTATAAATTGGTGTTAAGGTATGGTTGTCCGAGGTTAATTATTATAGATAATGAAAAGTCGAGGACCACCGTCAGAGTGGGCGAGTTATGTCTGTCCATGGTTATTGAGCAATTCCCTTTAAACTTAACAGTGCACAAGAAAATACTTTCAACATGTCGAACTATTATTCACAAGCTTTATGCAGTGTCTGCTCTCTCACACCAGATTAGGGAGGTGCCATGATAACTTCAGTACCATATTCTAAAGTGACTCATACTGTCCAAACGCATCATTCTGAAGGCGTGAAAACTATGAGCTTTTCAATTTAGGCTTCAGCTCTCACATACTGCAGTCAGACTTGAAAGTGGGCGCTCTTATTATGAACGGAACGGCGGGCAAGTAAATTAGGTGCAGAGGACTCTTCTCACAGGAACAAAATAACAGACCAAGCGAGTTGGCCGTGCTAGCGATGGGATAATCGAATACTTTTAATAATCGAATAACCTCAATACGATTATTTAAATAATCGAATAAATAATCGAATGATTTTCAAATATCATTCAGTTGTAGTGATTGCACGATCGAATATTTTAATATTCGAATAACCTCCATCCGATTATTTAAATAATCGAATAAATAATCGAATGAATTTCAAATATCATTCAGTTGTAGTGATTGCATAATCGAATACTTTTAATATTCAAATAGCCTCCATTCGATCATCGAATAAATAATCGAAATGTTTCGAATATCATTCAGTTCTATCGCATAGAATATTCGGATGCGTCATGAATCGATTTTTCGATGTAAGTTTGTCGGATGGATAGTCGATTGAAAGAAGCGGATAGAACTCTTATGAAAAATAGAAATAAACCTTTTTCCAAACGTATCTTCAAACGTTGAAACTAAATGAGTGAATTAACTGTCTTTTGCTAAGTTGCTAGATGCTTTACGACGCACCGACAAGGATAGGTCTTATGGCGACGATGGGACAGGGAAGAGCTAGGAGTTGGAAGGAAGCGGCCGTGGCCTTAATTAAGGTACAGCCCCCGCATTTGCCTGGTGTGAAAATGGTAAACCACGGAAAACCATCTTCAGGGCTGCCGACAGTGGGGATCGAACCTACTATCTCCCGAATACTGGGTACTGGCCGCACTTAAGCGACTGCAGCTATCGAGCTCGGTGAATTAACTGTCTTAATAACATAATTTTTCATTCGAATATTTCGAAAGCATTCACTATTCAATTGCCTCATTCATTCGAATGCAGTTCCGAATGAATAATCGAAAAAACAATCGAATGCAAAAATTCACTATTCGATTGCCTCATTGATTAATGGAGTTTCGGATGGATAATCAAAACATAATCGAAAAAATGAATGGAAATAATATTCACTATTCGATTGTCTCATTCATTCAAATAGAGTTTCGAATGAATAATCGAAAAATAATCGAATGAGAAATATTATAATCAAATAATCGAATAAAATGAAATAATCGAATAAGTGATTATTCTGTATTCGGTTATCCCATCACAAGGCCGTGCGGTTAGCGTCGCGCAGCTGTGAGCTTGCATAAGGGAGACAGTGAGTTCGAGCCCCACTGTCGGAAGCCCTGAAGATGGTTTTCCGTGGTTTCCCATTTTCATACCCGGCAAATGCTGGGACTGATAAAGAAGAAGACAGCAAAAATGAAATGGCGTATGGCTTTTAGTGCCAGGAGTATCCGAGAACAAGTTCGGCTCGCCAGGTGCAGGTCTTTTGATTTGACTCCCGTAGATGACCTGCGTGTCATGATGAGAATGAAATGATGATGAAGACGACACATACATCCAGCCCCGTGCCAGCGAAATTAACCAACGATGGTTAAAATTCCCGACCCTGCCGGCATTGAACCCGGGGCCCCTGTGACCAAAGGCCGAGAGGGTTGGCCACACGATTGTATTGCTGTGGACTTGGATTCTGGAAATGATGGGCCCGAGTCTCACTGCCAGCAACGCTGACGATAGTTTTCACTCCAGTCAAATGCCAAGGTTGAGACTTAATTCTGTACCTTAGAGCTAAACCAACATCAGTCACATTTTATGAAACTCAGAGCCATATAAACGTAAGTCCACTGTCATTTTATTTTTATGGCAATAAAATAATAATTGACCATTTTAGGTGTAAATTATATTAATGGATGTGCGTTCAGTGATCAAAATTACACAAAATACTTCAAGAACAATGATTAACATTCCTTGCCTAAGTCGTAATGCAATGAAAAATGCTCAACTGACGTTTTTCCTTTCTCCTGTAAAATGCCTAAAAGGTGACGTGTGGTTTAGTTTCTGTCTTTTCTAACATCAATAATAATAATAATAATAATAATAATAATAATAATAATAATAATAATAATAATAATACCGGGAGAGTTGGCCGTGCGGTTAGAGGCGCACGGCTGTGAGCTTGCATCCGGGAGATAGTGGGTTCGAATCCCACTGTCGGCAGCCCTGAAGATGGTTTTCCGAGGTTTCCCATTTTCACACTAGGCAAATGCTGGGGCTGTACCTTAATTAAGGCCACGGCCGCTTCCTTCCAACTCCTAGGCCTTTCCTATCCCACCGTCACCATAAGACCTATCTGTGTCGGGGCGACGTAAAGCCACTAATAATAATAATAATAATAATAATAATAATAATAATAATAATAATAATAATAATATAATAATAATGTTTGGATTATGTAGTTGTAAGCTTGCATTCGGGAAATAGTGGGTTCGAACCCCACTGTCAGCAGACCTGTACGTTCTGTGCTTAAGAGCTAAACCAACAAAGTCCCATTTTAGTCATTTTACAGGAGAGAGGAAAAACGTCTGCTGTAGAGCATTGTTTGCTGCATTGTGACTTGGCAATACATTTTAATCATTGCTCTTGAAATATTTTGAGTAATTTTGATCATTGAACACATTTACTAATGTAATTTTCATTTAAAATAGTTAATTATTATTTTATTGCCATAAAATATATTTTATTACCATCAAATAAAATGGGATTGGACTTATGCTTATATGGCTCTAAGTTTCATAAAATGACTAAAATGTGACTTACGCTGGTTTAGTTCTCGAGTGCAGAATTAAGGCCACGGCCGCATTTTTCTCAGTTGTAGCATTCTCCCATTCAACTGTTAAGAGAAACCAGTGCGAGTTAGTATGACAATGAACTGCTAGTTGAAAAAAATTAAAAGGAAAGAAAAATGAATGAATGAAAAAGAAGAAGAAGATGATAAGGTACTACTTCTTTCATTCCAAGTCATCACAACTTGATCGTGGAATAGGATTGGATTGGATTGGAATAACTTACCAAGGGAAATGTTCAATAATTTTCCTATTTCTTTGCGATCATTTAAGAAAAGGCTAGGAAAACAACAGATAGGGAATCTGCCACCTGGGCGACTGCCCTAAATGGAGATCAGTAGTGATTGATTGATTGATTGATTGATTGATTGATTGATTGATTGATTGATTGATCGTCATCACAAAGTTAATCAAATATTTCACTTTCCTTTTTAGGTCCCTTTTTGGCGCCAAACGGCGTCAATTTGACAGCTCTCTCCTGTTATCTACAATGTTCAAAGATAAAAAAAGTATTTTTCCCATGTCACTGTTTTTGGCAGAAATTTATTGTATTCTTCTTCTTCTTCTTCTTAATCTGTTTACCCTCCAGGGTTGCTTCCTCCCTCGGACTCGGCGAGTGATTCCACCTCTACCACCTCAAGGGCAGTGTCCTGGAGTGTGAGACATTGGGTCGGGGGATACAACTTGGGAGAATGACCAGTACCTCGCCCAGGCGGCTTCACCTGCTATGCTGATCAGAGGCCTTGTGGGGAGGGGGGTGGTGGGAAGATTGGAAGGGATAGACAAGGAAGAAGGAAGGAAGCGGCCGTGGTCTTATGTTAGGTACCATCCCAGCATTTGCCTAGAGGAGAAGTGGGGAAACCACGGAAAACCACTTCGAGTATGGCTGAGATGGGAATCGAACCCTCTCTACTCATTTGACATACCGGGGCTGAGTGGACTCCGTTCCAGCCCACGTACCACTTTTCAGATTTCGTAGCAAAGCCGGGAATCGAACCCGGGCCTCCGGGGGGTGGCAACTAATCACACTAATTACTACACCACAGAGGCGGACTTCACACTTTATTGTAATTCTTAAAAATGCGCAACTGCTCAAGAACGAGACAGACGCATGCAAAATATAATCGAAATTAAATTTTACCGTAATCCAGAAAATAAATAAGCCTAGTGTTATCAAGAACTGTATCCTTCCTCAATCTGGGCAATTCATCACAAACCATCAGCAAACATCAGCAGCACACACTAATCCCAAAGTGTGAAACTCGACCAGGCAAAACATTATCATTTCTTTCTTGCCAGTATGTTGTGAATGTATCAAGAAAAGAGAAATTCGTTATCATATTTTATTCATCTTATGAATTTCAAAGTTTTACATCATACTTTATTGTATTTAATTTTGCCATGTCTTGGTATATAGATGTAATGAACGGCTGTAGCCTAATTCAATCTTAAATCATCAGTAGAACTTTCCACTGAATGGGTCTGATGAAATAATCGTGACCCTCCTAAAATACAAGATAAAAATTATAATTAACATTCACACCGTTTCCAAACAGTGATAATATTTCAAGATAAGGAAATGCAACTCACAGAATGATGTCCTCCGTTAGGTAGAACCGACACTCACCTAGAAAAGAAGAAAGCAATATTAATAATTATTATATAAGAAACGGCTTTATATTCATGAGTGACTTATCTTTGTCAATCACTATCACAATCACTATGTTGACAATTGTAATCAACCTTAAATTCTGATTAAAAATTTTACAGGGTGGATACTGAAAATAGCAGGTTGAACAGAGCAGCAATGAGAGTTCCAGTTCAGTATGTACAAGTGCCTTGTATTCTCAAAACACCTTTCCACTATAAAACATTTAATAATATATTGAATTTTAAAACTTCATAGAATTCTAGTAGTGAGTGGTACAAAATAAACAAGATAGACCGAGCTCGATAGCTGCAGTCGCTTAAGTGCGGCCAGTATCCAGTATTCGGGAGATAGTAGGTTCGAACCCCACTGTCGGCAGCCCTGAAAATGGTTTTCCGTGGTTTCCCATTTTCACACCAGGCAAATGCTGGGGCTGTACCTTAATTAAGGCCACGGCCGCTTCCTTCCCACTCCTAGGCCTTTCCCGTCCTATCGTCGCCATAAGACCTATCTGTGTCGGTGCGACGTAAAGCAACTAGCAAACAAAAAAAAAAAAAAAAACAAGATTGACATGTCATATTTTTTATTGTATCGCCTGCTGGTGAGATGGAGCCTATTTATGAAGGATATCCTTCATGAATCCATGAACATTTTGCTTTATTTCCTGGCACTTTTCTCAATCATATGGAGTGGGCATTAATGTGAATTAAGCCCAGTTTTACTGCCGGATGCCCTTCCCAACACAACTCTATACGAAGGGATTTACTCACTATTGCATGTTTATGTGGTGTTTAGTAGTATGGTGTGTTATAATGTAGAGGAATATGTGTATGATGACGATCACGAACACCCAGCCCCTGAACCAGAGGAATTAACTGTACGAAGTAGTTATCCATGACCAGGCCAGGAATCGAACTCTGCACCGTCTGAACCGGAGGCCAGTGCACTGACCATCCAGCCAAGGGGCCGGAATCCTTGAATATATTAACTGAAAATGTATATTCTGGATGTACTTATTAAACATGTTCATTACGTAGTGATGATAACAAGGAAGGAAAGAAAAATCACCTCCATCATGAAGGCCTATGGAGGAGCGAAACTCAATACTAAATGGGATAAAGTGGTTGGCTCTAGGCTCTCTCCTCTCAGGAGTTGAGCTGATATGCGGTATTTGTTCATCGTTACAGACATCCCCCAAGCATAATCTCGAACTGGGTTAATATATAATCATTTTTTTAAAGAGCAGAGAGAGAACAAGTTAAATTAATCCAATTTGTTTTTTTCTTCTTGAACTTATTCCCAATTTCACTGGGTTCGATTCCCGGTCAGATAAGGGATTTTAACATGGATCTGAGGGGTGATTCGAGTTCCACTCAGCCTACGTGATTACAGTTGAGAGGAGCTATCTGACGGTGAGATAGCGTCTCCGGTTTAGAAAGTCAAGAATAACGGCCGAGAGGATTCGTCGTGCCGACTACACAACATCTCGTAATCTGCAGGCGTTCGGACTGCGTCGCTTCCTAGGCCACGGCCCTTCGGAGTTATTGTGCCATGAGTTCATGAATTACAGGAATGTTGGGGACAGCATAAACACCCAGTCCCCAGGCGAAGAGAATTAACCGTTTAACTTGATCCGGTCGGGAATCGAACCCAGGGTCCTTAGGACCGAGAGCAAGACTCAGACCATTCAGCCATGGAGCCGGACGGAGGTGGGGAGGAGAAGTGTACCATATTGTAAGGGACGTCGCATAATTGTGGCCAGAAAATTCTGTCTGGCATAGGCTCCATACCTGACGCCAAAAATGCCATAATATTTATGAATCAATTAAAAAAATATTTTCTTTTCTTATTTAATTCATTTTATTGTCAGGATATCGTACGATATGTAGAAACATAGTTTGCACAACGAAAATACAAAAAACATCATACCATTTTAATCAGACAAGCCTTAATCTACAGTCTACACGTTCTTGGTGAATTTCATTCGTAGGCCTATTAGCTTGAGACAGACTGTCAACTGTAGAGAAATCGGAAAGGACTTGATTTCCTTCCACGTAAATTTTAAAAAACCATCTCTTTGTAGAGAAGTGGCAAAATACACAGGCCCTATCTGTTGGGGACATTTCCTGTAAGTCTAATTTACAGTTCATAATAGGGAATTTTCTATTTCTCACGGTGTAGCGACGTGGAACAATCTTTAAGTTATCCTTGTAATTAAGGCGTCAATTAGGGAGTTTGTTGCTAAATATATTTTATTGTATGGCGATGGGGGTATCAGATATATCCCTATGGCCCTCTTATGACAACCCAACAATTAAGGGACTATTTTTCCTTTTTTTAAATAATAATAATAATAATAATAATAATAATAATAATAATAATAATAATAATAATAATAATTTCGTGTGGCTATTTATAGCTGAGTGAAGCCCTTGGAAGGCAGACCCTCCGTTCTGGGTGGGCGGCATCTGCAAGTGTAGGTAACTGCGGATTATTGTGGTGGAGGATACTGTTATGTGCGGTGTGTGAGTTGCAGGGATGTTGGGGACAGCATAAATACCCAGCCCCCGAGCCACTGCAATTAACCAATGAAGGTTAAAATCCCCGACCCGGCCGGAAATCGAACCCGGGACCCTCTGAACCAAAGGCCAGTACGCTGACCATTCAGCCAAAGAGTCGGACTTTTTCCTTTAATGATTATTCTTTAGAGGGCTTGGTAATCCTGTTTTTTTCTTTATGTCGCACCGACACAGACAGGTCTTATGGCGACAAAATCCTGTTGTTTTGAATAAGCACCATTGACATCACATGTGGTCTAGTATATAATCCGAAAGCCACACAGCTACTCCCTCTAGCACATATGCTGTAACCACTAAAACGTTGTCACTATAGTAATGTAATAACTACAACTCAGAAAAATCCTTGCCGTACAATATTCGAGTGGTAAACGATCGACTGCTGTCTGAACCTGAAACTAGTTAGTTTATCTAAGTCTAGGAATCAGTGTAAATGAACTTAGTGAACAAAGAGAGGTAGCTGGAATGGTTTCGAGGCCGTGAACTTTATCAATGTATGCCATCCGGAATAAGCGAGAGGATTCCACGGGAGAAATTGACACAGAAGTATTGAGCCAAGGAATTACTGGCCATAAACTCAATCACGGCCGTCGAAGTTTAGTCACATCTAAGGTGGCACAGTTTTAAATGTTTACATACATGAATCATTTTCAGGGTCTCTTGTGGTAATGCAAACTCGTGTCCTCATTCCGAGGTGGTGCAGCTATTTTCAGGCACACCCCCAATGGAGGTGAGCTGCATGTACCATTTCAACCACATATTAGCCCTCCTGCCATTCTTAAATTTCGAACCCAGGACCCCGAGGACGGCAGCTAATAACACTAACCGTTACGCTACGGGGGCGGACGTCTCTTGTGGTAAAGGAAGGGGACAGTTCAAGAAGAACGACCCTTACACCTCTCGTTTGTTTTCTACATACAGTAATCAGAAGTAGCATAATCCTCAACCCACACATCCGCACCTTCTAGTACGTAAACCAAAATACTATAGAGAATACGTGACACTTTGCGAGATATCGCAAGACATTGAATGCCAGCGCACCTAGCGGGACGACCTTAAAACCGAGGGTAGTAGTAATACCGACAAGCTTATGCAGTGCGAAATTTTGATCTTGGATTGGCGTTAAGAAGATTTTCGTGAAAATTTAATTTATCCGGGGATAAAAGTTTTTGGAATTACAATCATACAAGCACTGAACCATGTTTAGTAAGGTGTGTGCTATTTTTGGCTGCAATAACTTTGAACTTGTTCAGATATCGAAATCTTTCTTCCGCTTTCCTCGAGACAAAACATTGTAAGTAAATTCCAATATTGCAAACTATTAGTGTACATATCACATTAGGTTTAACATTTAGTTGTCAACAAGTATTCTTAGATTAATTACATGAAGAAAATTAAAACAAAATGTATAAAACAAAAATTCTTCTTTTTCTACCGCTTTTCCCAGATCTGTGAGGTCGCGGGTGCGAGCTGTGTCACACATGCGAAATTGGCCCTATTTTACGGCCGGATTGCCTTCCTCATGCCAACCCTATATGGGGGGATGTAATCATTAGACATCGGATTTTAGGGAAAAGCCTATTCTGTTCTTGAAGACAGAACTTAGAATGAAGTTTTATTTACATGTTTCATATATTTATAAGGTTAGAAACTGTGGTTCTATAGTGCCAAAAATGCCCGAATTGACGGTAGAACATATATTTGCCTATATACCTATAATTCCTATTTTATCACTAAGTCGGTTAAAATGCTGTTAATATATTCCAAGAAAATACCATATTCGCTGAATCGTTTTCGGTATCTTAAACAAAATCTTAAAATCGGAAAGCTGTAAACCACACACCCGGGAAAGCCTTAAGAACCTCCCGCAGCGAACTTTTCCGTAGTCTGTCACGAGGCTGAAGACAGTATCCGCTGACCTGCTGTAATAAAAACTCCATTTCATTCTGTGAGAATCCCGTTTGTTTAGTGTTTGAATTATGCAGAAAGTGTCAGGTTCCAAGTCACCTTTAATTAAAAAGTTACATGAGTTTCCCCATTTCACATCGGATGATAAAGTTATGTTTTGTGACGTTTTCAGCAAAGAAGTGAGTGAAAATTGTTTTATATTTCCTCCTAACGAGTCATTATCGATTTAGCAAAATAAACATGATATTTTAATCGATGCCTATTAAAATACGTAAAATTGAAGATGCCTACAAATTTTAGAACTTATTTGAGAGCTTATTTTAGGAAGCTACATAACATTTTAGCAATTAAAAATCCGAGGTCTAGTAATCACTATTGCGTGTTTCCATGATGGTTGGAAGTGTAGTGTGTTGTCTGAATATGAATAGAAAGTGTTGAAACAAACACAAACACCCAGTCCCCGAAACAAAGAAGAATTAATTAGACGCGTTTAAAATCCCCGACCCCACCGGGAATTGAATCCGTAATTTCTGAACAGAAGGCCTCAACGCTGACCATTCAGCCAAGATTTGGACAAAACGAAATCATTTTTGAGTTCCATTATTTCCATCAGTATCATTCAACTTTCGTAGCGAGTGAGTCCCGTGCTCAACCGCACGCGCACTGGACCGGAGACGAGTTTTTTTTTTTTTGCTACGGGCTTTACGTCGCACCGACACAGATAGGTCTTATGGCGACGATGGGACAAGGAAGGGCTAGGAGTGGGAAGGAAGCGGCCGTGGCCTTAATTAAGGTACAGCCCCAGCATTTGCCTGGTGTGAAAATGGGAAACCACGGAAAACCATCTTCAGGGCTGCCGATAGTGGGATTCGAACCTACTATCTCCCGGATGCAAGCTCACAGCCGCGCGCCTCTACGCGCACGGCCAACTCGCCCGGTGGAGACGAGTTTCATGGCTCGTGAATCAAAATTGCTTCCAAACCCGACAGGACTTGATGCAGTCAGTGAATGAAGGTCCAACCCTACCTGTTAGCGAGAGAACATTGAGACGAGAACTGCATGCAATGAACATTTAGAGTTGCTGACACAGGCACACAAAGCTGCGCATCTTCAATGGGCTAGAAATCATCGAAGGTGGACAGTCCTAACTGAGGAAGTAACGTAGTCTGATGAATCACGTTTTTGCCTGTATTCCGAAGGCGCACGTTGTCGAATGGCACCGAAAGCCAAATGAAGCATTCATCCTGGATGTGTGTAAGTTCAGGTTCAAGACGGAAGTTGGTCTGTGATGTTTTGAGGGTCTATTTCGTGACATGGATTGTGTTTGCTCAGTCAGGTGACCACTAACTTTTTGCTAGGGGCTTTACGTCGCACCGACACAGATAGGTCTTATGGCGACGATGGGATAGGAAAGGCCTAGGAGTCGGAAGGAAGCGGCCGTGGCCTTAATTAAGGTACAGCCCCAGCATTTGCCTGGTGTGAAAATGGGAAACCACGGAAAACCATTTTCAGGGCTGCCGTGTGTGACCACTAACATGAACCAGCATGTTTATTTAAACATTCTGGATGATCAGGTGTTGCCTTTCAGTCAATATCTGTACAATTAGTAGGATATTGATACCCTGATTTTGCAAGATGACAACAGCAAAGTTCTTTGTACTGGACACATATGTAACTGGTTTTGTGAACACTCCCTGGACCTATTACATATTGACTGGCCTACAGAATTACCTGACTTGAACCCCATTGTTAATCTGTGAGACGTTGGAACAGCGGTCAAAACACCGACATCAGCATCCCCGAAATTTTGTGGAAATGTGCGATCAAATCCTCAGCGAATGACTTAACCTGGGTGTGTCGTATCTGCACAATCTTGTGGACTCCAGGCGGTTATCAAGTCCAGAGGAGGAGTTACTCCGTATTAAATTATGCGTGTAATGGTTTCACCAGGGATGACTCATTTTTTGTCTGGTGAGATTATGATGAGAATTTTATTGATTTGTAACAGACAATAAAAGGCCACAAAATGTCATCTCTCTATCACATTGCAGGGAAAGAAATATACCCCCCCCCCCGGTCGTCCACTTGATGTTATAAGAAACAAGTGTGGGTCAGCGAGGTGTAGGCCGGGGAAGAATCATAGCCTGGAACATCAGAGAGTGAAACGGTGCTCAGCGAGCAAGTGACCTCTTGAGAACAGCCGAAGATAAGAACCGTGTCTGTGATGTAACAGCCAACGTTCGGAAGACCGAGCAAGGTACGTAAAGAAGAAGAAGAAGAAGAAGAAGAAGAAGAAGATGCCTCATATGCTCCACGGACCGCTCTGGAGATGATTGGTATGCCTCTATCATGAATGTTTTTTAAAAATCCCCTTCGCCCAACCACACTCCAGCTGAATGCTGATATAGTAGGCCTATCTTATTTGATATCTTTCTCAAAGCAAAGCACGGAGCTCGATAGCTGCAGTCGCTTAAGTGCGGCCAGTATCCAGTATTCGGGAGATAGTAGGTTCGAACCCCACTGTCGGCAACCCTGAAAATGGTTTTCCGTGGTTTCCCATTTTCACACCAGGCAAATGCTGGGGCTGTACCTTAATTAAGGCCACGGCCGCTTCCTTCCAACTCCTAGCCCTTCCTTGTCCCATCGTCGCCATAAGACCTATCTGTGTCGGTGCGACGTAAAGCAACTAGCATAGGAAAGCAAAGTCATCTCCATACAGGCCATGAAGACCCTTGGAGGGGTGGAAGGTAAAGGCTTCCACTATCCGTAGGCTGAGTGAACCTCAGGGCCATGTGCACCTCCGGAAGTGGAAATCTCGTTTCTTAAATTTTACGACTTCCTGACGGGGATTCGAACCCACGTCCTTCCGGGTGAACCAAGCACGCCTTTACCGCCTCGGCCGGGCAGCCCCTGCCTTTCCTAACCCATGGCCAAATATTTACATTTACGATCGCAGATACCACACCAATACAAGTAACGAGACAACTCCTTTAATGCCCAAATATACAGAGACGATTCCCCAAAACAAACCAACAACGGCAATAATGACATAAAAAACACAATAACGGAAACATTCTCACAAATGAGATGTGCAGGGTTATGCAGCTAAGTTGTCCACCTCAAATAACTCGTGAGCGGTTAAAGATATCGACATTGTCTTTTCACTTTCAGTAATTGTATTAAGGGGCTCATAATCAAAATTACAGTACTTTTTTATGGCGTCGATATCTCCTGAGATAATGGTGCTCACCTTGATATCTTAAATAGAACTACATTGTTTTCTACTCACAACCTTACACCTACAAACATTACAAATTCAGCACTGTGATTATTTTGAAAATCCGACAAGTACTTCTCCAGAAAATGTGATGTAATCAAACGTGCTTTATTTGCCAGCTGGGGACTGCCCTCTCGATTCAACCTAAGTATGAAACATGAGCGAGCCTGCCAGGGATTTTTATCTGTAACTGAGGGCTGGATCGAGCTTACTTGAGAACAATTCAGGCGCTGTCTGACAGCGATATGGTGGCTCCGGTCTGTAAAGCCAAGAATAACAGCCGAGAGGATTCGTCACACTGGCCACGCACACCTCATAATCTACAGGCCTGAATCTGAATACCTTCAAACACCATCGGACTGAGTCGGGATCGAACTACGGGCAGCATTTGTACCGCCCGATCCACTCAGCCGACAAACTGGCACAGATCTCTTACGTTTAAGGACGTGGGAATGCCAATCGACTGTATCGGGATTCGGTCCTATAATATTCAGCGTAAATGGCAAGCGCCTAACCTCATACTACGTGCCGCTCTGATTCTTATTCGTGTACCGATGTGAATTAATTCGTACATATGGTGTAAACATAACAGGGGCCGGTGACCTAGATGTTAGGCCCCTCTAAACAACAAGCAGTAAACATAACGTACAGAGTACATCTTGTGTAATTTAGCTCCTCTTTGGGTAAGATCGTATGAATAGGAGTTAGATTCACTGTTTCATTCAGTTCTCTCCTGGTGATTTTAATCGATTACAGAAAAAAAAGTGTGTGCAAACACCAACTTTCCCTTCAGACATCCCTTTCATCTGATGTTCCCAGCACATTCAACACGAACGGATGTTATTTAACTACTTGCTATATGGCACAAGAAAGTAGAAAGGAATGTGAAGAGGAAGATGGATAAAGTCCTCTTTTGGAGCTGTCGGAATTCCTACAATTACACTGTGTAGGTAGTGGCAAAGCAGGGACACAGCTTTCGGCTTCGACTTGGTCGACCCACACGTGTGACGTCACGAGTACCGCCTGCTATATTAGGCCAGTATCGTAATGTGAATAACAATTCCTGACTAGCTGGATCTGTCGCAACCCACTCCAACAATCGTGGGCCAATTGACCTTATTCGGCGGGAGATCACTACCGTACTAGTCACGAGTTTGATGCTTCTTCTGAGTTCCTTGTTGAATGATGATTCGAGCAGGTAAAGGTAAATGGTTTTCAATCTTCTAGTCATCTTAGAACTCTTAATATTATTATTATTATTATTATTATTATTATTAAAGCGTCTTTATTGTGGCGAAGTTAGGGCTCCCGGCCCTTTCTTACACTTAACCACTTCATGTATATACAATGTATATTTTACATAAAATTTAAACATATGAAATCTTTACAACCTAAAGTATAACTAAAGCAACTTAAGTATCACTAACTAAACTAAGGTGAGTAAAGTATAACTAAATTATATACAGGAACACATTGCAATAAACAACCATATTCACTCTCATTCATGCATCCCATTCACACTCAAGAAAGACTGGAAGTGCTTAAAAGATGACGCTGGCAAAGGATTTTAAATTTTGTCTTAGATTTAGCTTCCCTGATGTCATTGGGGAGTTCATTCCACCAGCTCGTGGCGGTGATAGTGAACGATCTATTGTAGGTTGCGGTTCGATGCACAGGAATTTCTAGCGTACAGCCTGACCGGGTATTGAACAGGTGCAGGGAACTAAGGTAGCGAAATCTGGTGGATAGGTAAGGAGGAGTGTTTTCAGAAAGCACTTGATACACCAAAGTAGTTGCGTGGAGTCTAC
The DNA here is from genome assembly GCF_040414725.1 of Anabrus simplex. NCBI lineage: Eukaryota > Metazoa > Arthropoda > Insecta > Orthoptera > Tettigoniidae > Anabrus > Anabrus simplex. Next base: position 111,947,705 of record NC_090269.1, on the reverse strand, counting down.
GTCTGTCATTCAGTCGTAACCAAGATAATTGTGTATAGAATGGGGATACATGGGCATATGGTTGTATGTCGAATGCATACCTGATGCATGCATTTTGGGCACGTTGCAGTCTCATGCTTTGCTAGTTATTGATATCAATACAAACTGTATCACAGTATTCGAGAATTGGAAACAAGAGTGATTGAATGAGCTTTATTTTCAAGGACCGAGGAAATATATTTTTAAACCGCTTCAGAGGATGCAGGCTTTGATATACCTTTTGGCACACTTTCATCACATGTTGCGACCAGTTCAATGTTTCGCTTATAGCCACACCAAGATTCATAACTGTTTCACAAAATGGAATAATGGTATTGTTTAGTGCTACAGGAGGAATTTCGTATTGTTTTAAGACGTGTAAGTTTTTTGAAGTACCAATGATTATTGCTTGCGTTTTAAGAGGATTAATTTTGAGATTGTTACTCAATGCAAAATTACTTAGGAGACTTAAATCAGCATTAACTTTTTCTACAGCACTCTGAATTTTATCAGTTCTTGAGTGGTAGTAGATCTGCAGATCATCAGCATAAAGATGATACTTGCAATGTGTAATCGATTTGGCAACATCGTGTAAGTAAATTGCAAACAGCAATGGTCCAAGTACAGACCCTTGGGGAACACCGAGGGGTTTGTTAAGCCACTCAGATCTGCTATTATTTACTTTGACACACTGACGGCGATTTTTGAGGTACGAACTGAAAAAGTTTATTGCCGTCTTGCTGAAATTTAATGAATCCAATTTTGAAAGTAGCAGTTGAGGAACAACAGTATCAAAAGCACTAGAAAAATCAAGTAGAACCAGTACAGTCACTTGTCGAGTGTCCATTGCCTGTCGGATATCATCAGTTACTTTCAGTAGGGCAGTCGTTGTGCTGTGTCCTTTCTTGAAACCAGATTGGTAAGGGTCAAGCAGTGAGAAGTTAGTCAAGTAAGTGAGGACTTGTTCGTGTACCAAGCGTTCTAGTACTTTGGAAAGGGGTGGGAGAATGGATATAGGGCGATAATCTGATGGTAAACTAGGAGAATTCTTCTTAGGAATAGGAATGACGATACCGTGCTTCCACACAGTTGGGAATACTCCCTGTACAAGGCAATGATTAAATATATGCGTCAGAATAGGTAATATGGCACCAATAATATTTTTTATGAAAGATAATGGTATGTCGTCATTACCGGGAGCATCAGACTTGAGGGAGTAAATTACACGCTTCACATCGTTCGCCCCAACTTTTTTGAAAGTGAATTTTACTTGATTTACTCGGGAATGAGCATTTATGGCGTTAATATCATCATTAGTTAGGTCATCAACTGGTTGATTATTATTATTATTATTATCATTATTAGGATAGTTAGCATCATAGTCATTATTGTCAGTAATATCATTATTAGTGTATGCTGCTTTCGTAAAATGAGAATTTAGATCATCAAGTGGTATACTGGGTGTCTGCATGGTCAGGCTGCGACCTATACCCATCTGATGCAAATGTTTCCATATTAGTGCTGAATTTCGTCTGTTTGTTATCTCTTGAATATATTTATACTTGCTGTTACGAATTAATTTCTTAACTTGATTTCGGAGAATACGGTAATTTTCGAAATCACTAGTGCTTTCAGTTCGCCTAAATCGCCTATACCAAGCATCACGATTTGCCATGACCGACTTAATTTCATTTGTTAGCCAAGGAGACGAAGGGTGAGAAACTCGAATTTGCTTCTTCGGAGCGTGTTTGTCATACAGTCCTAATATTAAAGAGTTCAGTCTGTCAACCTTATCATCAATGTCATTAGTCAGTAGAATGTCATTCCACGGCAATTGATATGCTTCATTTCGTATTATCTCAGTATTAAAATGCTTGAAGTCTCTTCGCATTATGTACCTGGTTTTGTACTTTGGTGCCTTGAGAGAGTAACATAAGTATATGAGATCGTGGGTCGAAATACCTGGTACAGCAAGCTGTCCATGTTTTACCACTTTCTGCGGATTGTTTGTTATAATAAGGTAATATTCTCCTTCTTCAACAACAAATACGCAAACATATGATGTACATATCAATAAGGTATTAGTATACCACGCCTTTAAGGAATTGCAATAATAATAATAATAATAATAATAATAATAATAATAATAATAAGAAGAAGAAGAAGAAGAAGAATAAAAATGTTTACGTCCAGTTAACTACTTTAAAGGGTTACGCAGGTGCCGAAATTTTGGAAACTTCGTCTAAAATCTCTGCCACATAGTCGGTCCGAGTTAAGGAGTTACGAGAATAGCCAATTTCGAACAGTCCTCAGATAAACATGTGATTATTTTTCCACAACTTTATCAGATAAAGTTATAATTTTTTTCCTTTCTGTTTATCCATTTTGACGTGAACCTTCGAGCTTTCAATTTGTTTTATATACTGTGACTGTGAGTGTATTTAAGCGACTGCAGCTATCGTGCTCGGTGCTTATTTTAAATTAGCGTAAATGTTCTGTATTTTGAAGAAAGTAGCTGTGAGCCTGTGTCTTCAGTTCATATTCTGAAATTGCTTGAACTAGAAGAGGAAATTTACAGGCCACCAATAGTAGGACCACCGAGCTTGATAGCTGCAGTCGCTTAAATGCGGCCAGTATCCAGTATTCGGGAGATAATAGGTTCGAACCCCATTGTCGGCAGCCCTGAAAATGGTTTTCCGTGGTTTCCCATTTTCACACCAGGCAAATGCTGGGGCTGTACCTTAATTAAGGCCACGGCCGCTTCCTTCCCACTCCTAGCCCTTTCCTCTCCCATCGTCGCCGTAAGACCTATCTGTGTCGGTGCGACGTAAAACAACTAGCAAAAAAAAAAGAAGAAGAATAGTAGGACCACCAGCCTTATATTTGTGACAAATTAGGATATCAAGACCTATATAACCAGACTGGAATGTACTATACTAATGCCTTGCCCACAGTGGCACCTTTAATTGCAAATCAGCTCTATATTTAACCCGGAAATTAGTTGGGAAGAATGTCAGGCTGGAAATACAAAACTGGAACAGGTAGATAATTTCTAATTTTGTACAAGTTTCTTTACGTCGCACCGACATGGATAGATCTTATGGCGACGATGGAATAGGAAAGGGTTAGGACTGAGAAGGAAGCGGCCGTGGCCTTAATTGAGATACAGCTCCAGCATTTGCCTGATGTAAACATGGGAAACCACGGAGAACCATCTTCAGGGCTGCCGACAGTGGGGCTCGAAACCACTATCTTCCGAATACTGGATACTGGTCGTACTTAGCGACTGCAGCTACCGAGCTAGGTAGGAGATTTTAAGTATGTAGAGTGTGTATAACTTATTAAGAGAATCCATGTGTAGTAAAAGCTGTCGCGTCAACGGTATTCTGCAAGAAAGAAGGGGTTTATCTTTACATCAGTCTGTTTTCAAATAGACTCTACTGTACGGGAGTAAACGCTGGGTTGACTCAAGATATCGTATTCCTAAGTTTCAAATAACAGTCATGGAAGTGTCGACAATGATTGTTGGTAAACAGGTGGGAACAATGATAGGAGGGTACTTGGAATGAGGAGATACATACTAAATTAGGATTGACTTTATAGAAAACAACTGTGCGTATAAACCGGCTTCAGTGCTGGGATCATGTTAGGTGAATGGAGGATGATAGGCTGCTTAGGAAAATAATGGACTCTGTCACGGAGGGTAAGAGAAGTAGAGGGAGACCAAGGCGATGATTGCTATACTCAGTTTCTAATGATTTAAAGATACTGTAAGAGGAATAAACGAGGCCACAGAGACTTGCAGACTGAACACTGAAAGGCATAACAGTATATAATTAAGACATTATCTATGTCATCATTGTGGTCTGGTTCCCGTCCAATTTGCCTGGCTTCCATTCCAGGCTCTGTATATTTAGCCACATCTCCTTTGTTCTCGTATTCTCTTACGAACCTGTCTGAACCTGTCGTAAAATAAAGAATGGGTCATTTTTACAGTCTGACATATTATTTCTTCAAGGATATTTCTACTACAGCTTGCAAGTGTGTATGATTCGACAGAAAGGTGTATCATGGATGTAAACTTACAAATAAACTACCGGTACCCGAATGGCCCTATAAGATGCCCGTTCCCATTTAGCGCGGATTCTTATGAAGAGGAAATTAAACGAACTTTTTTTCTGTGATAAAGTGGCAGCCTTTGTGGTGTAGTGGTTAGTGTGATTAGCTCCCACCCCCGGAGGCCCGGGTTTGATTTCCGGCTCTGCCACGAAATTTGAAAAGTGGTACGAGGGCTGGAACGGGATCCACTCAGCCTCGGAAGGTCAAATGAGTAGAGGTGGATTCGATTCCCACCTCAGCCATCCTAGAAGTGGTCTTCCGTGGTTCCCCACTTCTCCTCCAGGAGAATGCCGGATTGGTACCTAACTTAAGGCCACGACCGCTTCCTTCCCTCTCACTTCAAATCTTCCTATCCCCCCTCGCAAGGCCCCTGATCAGCATAGCAGGTGAGGCCGCCTGGGCGAGGTACTGGTCATCTTCCCCTGTTGTATCCCCGACCCAGGGTCTGAAGCTCTAGGACACTGCCCTTGAGGCGGTAGAGGTGGGATCCCTCACTTAGTGCGAGGGAAAAATCGAACCTGGAGGGTAACCCGATAAAAAAGAAGAAGATAAAGAACTTTTTACTTCGACATACCTTTTCTCTCCTTTAGAAACGACGATGGGGTTACAATAGAATTCAAGAGAGAAATAAACCTGCGAATGCTTTTAGGTTTAGAGTTTTGTGTATACTCAGTAACTACCTTCGCACTCTTCACCGGTATGGTAACGAATACGAAAACCGAACAGCCATCACTGTGGCCTAGCTTCCATTCCCGGCTCTGTCACGAATTGCCGGGCTGAGTGGCTTAGACAGTTGAGGCGCTAGTCTTCTGACCCCAACTTGGCAGGTTCGATCCTGGCTCAGCCCGGTGGTATTTGAAGGTGCTCAAACACGTCAGTTTCGTGTCGGTAGATTTACTGGCACGTAAAAAAACTCCTGTGGGACTAAATTCCGGCACCTCGGCGACTACGAAAACCGTAAAATTATTTAGTGGTACGTAAAACCAATAACATTATTACTATCACAAATTTAAGATTACTTTTGGAGACTGGAACAGAGTACACTCAGCCTTAGTAACATAAACAAGTAAAATAGTGATTTTCTGACTTAATCACTTCTAGAAATGGTTTACCGTGACTTCTCAATTCAAACACGGGAGTATATCGAGATTGAACCTGAAGAATGAATTACAAGTTTCCTTCGCAATCCTAGCTTTGGTTAATTTTAGATACACAGATCAGTACATATCCTGCAGAATCCCTGTGTAACGAAGAAACCGCTCGAAATGAAGCCTAGAATTGCCCTATAACAGAACTGTCCAAACAGCGCTCCCGGCGCAGCAGGCCGCCACACAGTACACCGGCATGCTAGTGTAGCACGGGTCAGTCTAACTCTCTCTGTAACTCCCTTCCTTAACTGGCTTACTCAACGCTTGCGATAAGGTGAAAAGTGTATGCTTGATAATAGCATTTCTATTATTGCGTGCCTGGAAAAGAAACGGAGAAGCGGAGAGTCGCCGATCTTTGAATAGAAATAGGAAGTCAATTATTTATTCACTCTACTAATAATGTCTTGTTACCTTGTCATTTTAAATTTCAAGAACCATTCCCAGGAACGCCATTATAATCTAAAGCACAGGGAAGTAGCTCTACGTTTAAAAGAGGAATTTTCCACACGGTTTATTGACTTTGTAGAGTTCAATCCGACTCGTGGTTTATTTGTTGAACCTTTTTGTGTGTCAGGTGAAGCCTTGTACAGTAGTTGGACCTCTTAGAACTACAGTGTAATACTAGGTTGAAAGACATGTTCAACAACTCTCTCACTTTACAGGAGTTCTACGGCAAATTCAGCAAGAGTATCCGAGGCTCCATAAGGAGGTGGCGAAAGTGCTCTCTATGTTTAGTCTTAGTTGTATCTGTAAAGTCTTATTTCACCTTTAAGGTTCATCGAGTTCAGGATGTGAGCTTCTCTCACAGACGACAACCTCCGTGACTTTGCGCGACTGAAAGTTTTATGGATGCTTGTTCCCGATGTAGAAAGGATTGTTAACAGAAAAAAAAAACATCAGCCGTGAATTACGGTACGGAACAGCCTAGTGCAAATATATAGGCCTAGATAAACACGAAATGAAAGCATCCACCAAACAAAAACACATTATAACAAAAATAAATAAATGAAATGGTGTATGGCTTTTAGTGCCGGGAGTGTCCGACGATATGTTCGGCTCGCCAGGTGCAGGTCTTTTTATTTGACTCCCGTATGTGACCTGTGCGTCGTGATGAGGTTAAAATTCCTGACCCTGCTGGGAATCGAACCCGGGACCCCTGTGACCAAAGACGAGCACGCAAACCATTTAGCCATGGAGCCGGACATTATAACCAAAATTAGTTGCTTCCCATACATAATATGCTTATACTTTATGTGAAATTTTAAGATCCAGTATTTAGTGCGGAAGACGTAAATGCAAAGAAAAGAACTGTATAACTGCGACGTTTAAATTTATAATTGCGCGACGTCCGCAAAATGCGTTCGAGTGTCGTTCAGCGAAGTTATCACTATGACTTCTTGCGGTGCCATGTGACCGCGAGCGAACTGGCGGGAGCTCGGCGCACTGCGGTACTAGTTGGCGGGCAATTTCTCGACAGACCTGCCGAATAAGACTCATCATAATATACAACATGTTAGCTACTGAGCACAGGAAGTAGTTGCGAGAAGTTGGAGAAATGTGCATATTTTAGAGTTGAAGTAAGGAAGCTTGTAATTTTACGTGACTGTTGATATCGAGCCACGAGACCTTCAGTTTTACTTCGAACCCGAACCAAAGGAATGTACGTTTTCGTTTCAAAAAACCCGCCTGCATTATCCGAGATTCGCATCGCCACCCCCTTGATGAGAAGCCAGTAAATGAAATGGCGTATGGCTTTTAGCACCGGGAGCAATGTTGCCAACTCGGCGGATTTTTAAATAGAACAGCGGATAAATTTTCCATTTAGCGGACAGCGGATTTTTTGGCGGATTTTTCAAACTTCTTTTAGCGATTTTCAGTGGTAACAATATCACCTTTCATCACCAGGAGAAAAATAATATAGCACTTACTACGGCATAATAGTATAATTATTCCCGTTGTATTGAACTTACGCTGCATACTACGACTCGTTTTCTAGACCAGCTCTGGCCCACAGCCTCAGTCAGAATTTGTTTCAATCGTTACCGTACTCTTGATGAGCCGGGTAGTGTCGTGTTTGGTAACGTGTTTCTTTTGACATCAGGTTCTTTTTGGTGCGTCAATATGTCGAAAGAATAGGTTGAAAAGTAGTCAGATATTTCGTAAAGGGTAGTTAAATAATAATTAAACTTTAAAAGATTAGTTGGTTGAGCTTCCCAGTGATTCCAAATACGGACGGTGCATCTATTGGCAGTGCAATATAAATGCGAAATTGTTTGACGTTATTTCTTTCCGCACTTATCAAAAACAATGAAAACAGTAATGAAAGTGAAAATAACTTTCGAAATAGATGTGAAAAGTTCCGTATGTGTTTTGCTGCTGTGAACTGCCAGCATATACCTTGAAAAAGAATGGTACCATGTGGCTTCATATGAAACAATAGGACCTCAACACAGCGCATCTGCTTCAGAGCATACAGTGAGGGATGGTGAAGACGATGAACTGCTGTTCTGAAACTGGTGAGTGTTGAGTTAATCTCTTTAATTAAAACAGCCGGTATATGCTAATTTGCTACGGTTAGAAATTTAGCGGAATTCAGCGGATTTTCCACTAAAATTTAGCGGAGAAAAAATTTATGGGTTGGCAACACTGGCCGGGAGTGTCCGAGGACATGTTCGGCTCGCCAGGTGCAGGTCTTTTGATTTGACTCTCGTAGGCGACCTGCGCGTCAGGATGAGGATGAAATAATTATGAAGACGACACACACATCCAGCCCCCGTGTCAGTGAAATTAACCAATGATTGTTAAAATTCCCAACCCTGCCGGGAATCGAACCCGGGACCCCTACGACCAAAGGCCAGTACGCTAACTATTTATCCATGGAGCCGGTCAGTGACTACGGTGCTCGGCTATTACGCCCTCTACAATTTGTAATGTAATTAGAGCACATCTATGTTTCTCAAAGAGAGACGCCCGACCACACTTACGATGACCACATGAATCCGGACAACTAACAAAAATATGTATGAGTGGATAAAATGGAAAAGAAAAAAAACCCCTTCAGAACCATAACGGATATTTGTTGTAGATACTTGAGTGTTAATCCCTGCTTCTTGAGGAAAGAGCTTGTGCCCTCAAAGGAGGTTCCTCTGGCTCCAAAGAGAAGAAACAAACGTACAGTACGCGAAACTTTTAGTGATACTTCGGCTCGCTAGTACTGAATCGATAGACCTTGGTTATATTCGAGATTCGTATTGGCAACCTCTGACACAAAAAATACGAATCGATTATGCATCGCCGTGAGACATCTGTCGGTATAATAAAACACTTTAAATACTGTTGGTATTTACATAGTAAAGTCAAAATATAGGTTAAGCTTGAACATGAGTGAGGAAAATCAAGGTACATCACAGGAACAACCTGGAACTCCTTCACGAAAACGACGCTTTAGAAAAATTCATATCGACCGACCATACTATCGATTCGATTCAGATTTCATTTCCATTCAGTTGGCCGTATTACCGGAACCGGGGTAGCTCCCTCATTACTCCACACCCCCGCAAAACGGAGTATCACTAAAAGTTTCGCGGACTGTACATATATTGGCACGTTAAAGAACTCCTCCGGCACTTTGGCATCTCTGAACAGCCGTAAAAGTAGATATACAAACAAAAGCGACGTATAAATTTGTGAAAAACAATCAAGTTGAAGGTGGATGATCAAAAAATTTAAGAAATATAATAATATCATGAGGTTATTACAAGCCTGTGAGACAATCCCTCCGACGAGGGTGACGACTGCTGTATGAAGAAAACTGAGTGTTAGTGTAGTGAAGGATAGTGTTGTGTGTGCAGTAGAAATATTGAGGACAGTGTAAACACCCTGTCCCCGAGCCAAGGAAATTAAGAATTTACTATTAAAATACCACGACCCAGCCGCAAATCGAAGTCAAAAGGTTGACCAGTCAGCCAAAAAGCCGAGCGATGTATCAAAGATAGGATCAAAACCTTTTCACGATGTCTGCGTTAAAAAGGGATTTAATTAATACAATAATTCTTCTAACAGTCTGCGGATATTTCAGCATTGATATAATAGGAGTTTTTAATTGTCCTGGACTGCGTTCTGAATGTATATCGCAAACTTCTTCCGGTTTTCATGTTTTCCTTCTTGCACTCATGTACTGCAACGCATATATTGGCGTATTTTACAAATTATATCAGGTGTGATGAGTTCCCATCGTCAAATCATCATCTTAATCTTCATCTCCATATTCTTCCTCAGCGTTTGTCTCGCAGTGTGGCGTGGTCCGAGTTTTCGACTTCATTTCTTCACTTGGCACGATCATATGCCTGGGGTGTAGACGCACGATCTTCAGGTCGTTAGGAAGAGTGTCGAGTGATCGCTGCTTTGATCTTCCTGCAGATCGTCTTCCCGCAACTTCCATGGTTAAACCTCTTCCTGCTGTCCGCTCGAAGCACGTGCCCGGATCATTGTCTTCTTATCTTCTCTGTGATTGGTGCAATTCCATGTCTACTACGGATGCCATTATTGGTGACATGATAATGGAGTGTCAGGCCCGATGTCCAGCGAAGCGTTCTGGTTTCCATAACGGCAAGTCGATGTTTAATTTCCTTTGTTGCAGGCCAACACTCTACACCAAACAGTGCAACTAGACGGATGATAGTAAGATTTTTTTAAAAAAAAATTAACCGCTCAGGAATTTTCTTGTCACAGAGCACACCAGTCATACACCGCCACATAAGCCACGCATTACTGACATGCTTGGCTGTTTCGGTAGTGAGGGTGCCATTAACAGTCATGCTTGAGCCAATATATATTTGAAGGCTTTTATAGTCTGCAGCTCAAATCGTCAAATCAATTCCCTATTGCCCTTGGAAGTATATGAGGCTGTTGACCGATATGTCCCATGCCCCATATATGAAGCAAAAACGAATAACAGAATGTGGTGAACAGGAAGTTACCAAGTCTTTTGTTTCGTTGGTAGTTATGTTGTCCGCCTCTGTGGTGTAGTGGTTAGCGTGATTAGCTGCCACCCCCGGAGGCCCGGGTTCGATTCCCGGCTCTGCCACGAAATTTGAAAAGTGGTACGAGGGCTGGAACGGGGTCCACTCAGCCTCGGGAGGTCAACTGAGTAGAGGTGGGTTCGATTCCCACCTCAGCCATCCTGGAAGTGGTTTTCCGTGGTTTCCCACTTCTCCTCCAGGCGAATGCCGGGATGGTACCTAACTTAAGGCCACGGCCGCTTCCTTCCCTCTTACTTGCCTATCCCTTCCCTGTTCAGCATAGCAGGTGAGGCCGCCTGGGCGAGGTACTGGTCATACTCCCCAGTTGTATCCCCCGACCAAGAGTCTGAAGCTCCAGGACACTGCCCTTGAGGCGGTAGAGGTGGGATCCCTCGCTAAGTCCGAGGGAAAACCCGAACCTGGAGGGTAAACAGATGATGATGATGATGATGATGATGATGGTAGTTATGTTGACGAAGTTATTACCAGCTCGACTGCGAAGTCAATTTCACTATACTAATGTGTTAATCATCGTCGATATTATTGAAGGATAAGACAGGTAATAATCCTGCCGTCATTAATGCTGATACTTACAGCTGCTAAGTTAACGTCAAATAATTAAATGTACTTTATGACGCGTGTTTTACTACTGTTCGTTAATAACAGGCTATGATGGGAACTTCAGTTATCAGACACACACAGACTTGCGGGTAATAGCGATATGCATGATGATGGGCATTGCGTAAGCAGCAAAGACCAAATGCAGGTGGCATTACTGACAGTATCACTGTTTAACGATATATTCACGGCAACTCACAGAAACGAGGAACAGTCAACACTGAGAGTAAAAAAATAAATTTAAAAAATTTAAAAAAAAATTTCAACGTAGAAACATTTCCTCAAAAGCCGTGAAACCTCCAGAAGAGCTTCCTTCCACTCCTTCTTACCGGTAAGAACACCAATTAGAATAGGGACCCTAAACAAGACTACTTGATTCGAGAACTGGACAAGATATAACGGAAATCAGTCTGCCAAGCTAACTGAAATGCATGCACATGCACCAACCGACCCTATGAGTAACATTTTCACATCATTCATAGCAGGGACTGGCTGCATAAGGAATGGCATTACTAGTATCACCTCAGTCACTTTCATTTCGTCAAAGCCAAGGATAAAGCTGAGACAGATCAATGAAAGTAACAAAATTGCTCAAGCCCATACCAGAAGACATAGTGCACTGTAAACACTAGGTACTGCCAGCAAAGGCATATGCCCCACATATGAAGCAAAAACGAACAACAGAATGTGGTGAACAGGAAGTTAAAGTTAAAGTGAGTTACCAAGTCTACCTTTTGACTCACACAATGCTGTACCTGGCCTTTGTTTCACTTATCCTATGTTCATTAGCTTATGTTGCCCTCCTGACTATATGAACATGTGATATATTGAAGATGGACTATTCCAACTTTTTAATTTGTGATTTTGTTCTCGTTTTAGAGCGACATAAAAAAATTTAGACATAGAGGTTCTGGGTGTTTTCCAACAAAAGAGTAGTGTTACGAAAATGTTGCGAACGTATGGCTGGAAAGACTTTAGATAAAGAGACGAACAGCTCGACTACTAGCTGTCTGTCAGTGGAGAGATGGCGTGGAATGACATTAGTTGACGAGATGGAAATTGACTTTTAAAAGTAAGGAAAGATGAAGATAAATTTGAAGATAAATTGGGACAAATATTCTGTTAAAGGAAGTGAAAGTAGGGAGTGGAATAATTTACCAACGGGGATGTTCGATGAAATTCCAACTTCTTTAACACAATTTCAGAAAACACTAGGTATGCAACTTATAGGGAATCTGCCTCCTGCTCGACAGCTGTAAGTGAAGATCAATCGTAATTACGGGTAATAAATAATAATAATCGTATGGCCTCAGCTACCGAGTGCAGACATTTCAATTTGACGCCATCTGGCTGTCTGCTCGTCAATTTCGACGTTCCGTTTCATTCTAGGCCGACAAGATGGCAGACTGAGTAAACCGAAACTCTCTTGGGCGTCTATGGCTGAGATTTAATTAATCTTGTCGGGTAAACACCAAATGTGTCACCAGAGATCTTCTACATGCCGACATCGTACGACATGGAGTGTCGAATGGACTTTTTTCCGCCCTTCAAAAATCCGACTAATCTGCCGGGTTTGAACCCGCTATCTTGGGATCCGGAGACCGACACTGTACCACTGATCCACAGAGGAAGCTGTAATTACGGGTGATAAAATCCTTTACCTTCAGTTCCTTCAAAGGCTTTCATAATTTACTATATGCTTTACGTCGCACCGACACAGATATGTCTTATGGAGACGATGGGATAGGAAAGGGCAAGGAGTGGGAAGGAAGCAGCCGTGGCCTTAATTAAGGTACAGCCCCAGAATTTGCCTTGTATGAAAATGGGAAACTGCGGAAAACCATCTTCAGGGTTGCCGACAGTGGGGTTCGAACCCACTATCTCCCGAATGTAAACTCACAGCTGCTCGCCCCTAACGCTTTCATAATTTGTGTGGACCTTCTTGGCCTACATGTCAATGTCCAACTATCACTGTTTCATGTAAACAAATGGTAATTTTTTAGAATATATTTAGGACATCTAATAAGTTGATGATGATGATGCTTGGTGTATTAAGGGGCCTAATATCGAAGGTCATCGGCCCCACCTAATAAGTAAGTCACATGTTTCATTTCACTTTTTTTTTTTTCTTGCCTCTTAGCTCAAGCTTTTTACATACATTCATTCACCTTCTTTCCTTTACAGATCACATCTGGACTTTATTGACTTCGCAGAGTTCAATCCCATTAAGGCCACGGCCACTTCCTTCCCATTCCTAGGCCTTTCCTACCCCATCGTCGCCATAAGACCAATCTGTGTCGGTGCGACGTAAAGCAAAACAGCAACAACAACAAGCCTGGTTGGTTGCGAGATCCGCAAAAGGGCTCTACACTATAGAAATAACATATACTATTCCTAATTTGCCCTTCATGTATCAGAGTTGCCATATCGTGGATATCACACTACTGTAGGAGGTTCCGCACCCAGGATAATTATTTCGCCCGTTGTCTTCGTTTGCCTTTTACCCTCCGTTCTTATACTTGTATCGAAGATGTAACTGAAATAGGCTGCTTTCATGCGTTTAGCAATTTCCGGATATGATTGAGTACCTCTTTGTTGGCGAAGCGGTATACCCTCAACAATGGAGGTGATTGGGAATTACAACTGGGGGTGCAAAAAATATATAGACAACAAACAGCACAGTTTGTGGGAAACAGCGGACGGGGAGAGGGTATATACCGGTACATGAAAATTTTAAAAAAAGCTGCAAAATGGTAAGCTTTTTATGCTCTCTGAGCGAATTTTGACAACAATAAAGATAAACAGTTTACCAACTTAGTGCGGCAATACCGGGCGAGTTGCCCATGCGGTTAGGGGCGCGCGGCTGTGAGCTTCGGCAGCCCTGAAGATGGTGGTTTTCCATTTTCACACTAGGCAAATTCTGGGGCTGTACCTAAATTAAGGCCACGGCCACTTTCCTTCCCACTCCTAGGCCTTTCCTATCCCATCGTCGCCATAAGACCTATTTGTGTCGGTGCGACGTAAAGCCACTAGCAAAAAATAAATTAAAAAATAAGTGTGGCAATAATAGTTTTTTGAGATTTTGATTCAATGCTATACACTAAAAGGTTCACCAAAGGAACAGTGTCACACATTTATTACAATTAAAAATAAATACGGCGTAATTATACAATTAAAATCATTTAGTATTTGACTACACACTAAGAAACTAACAGACGCTAAAGGGACTGCCAGACTGACGAATGCGTGCGGCAAGCGGGTGAATCAGACCTCAGTGTATGACCTACGCAAAAAAAAAAAAAAAAAACAACACCTGCTACCCTTCTTCACAGTACAGGCAAAGTCTCCATTACTTGCTGTGGCGCTATACAAATCGGTTAGCCGCGACGAACGACATATTTTGCGTATTTCCACTAATAATTTTATTAATGATTAAAGAAAATAAATGAACGAATTGGCTGATATGACAACAGGGCGTGTACAAATTTGTTAATAATTCCTAATTTCAGCCGGTTAAAATGGAATTAAAATGTAATATTTCCTCCACAAAGTGGGGGCAGAGCGGACCTCCCCCCTCGCCCCCGCCCCTCATAATCGCCCTACTACCCTCAGGACTTTCAACATGCTTTCTTACATCCATATTTCAAAAGCCTGCATGGACCCTTCGACATCAAAGCTGCACTGATAACACAATGCTTCACGGCACGTCAATGAGTTTCGAATTGCACAAGGGACGTTTTAACTTTAATAAAGCTCTTGTAATATCGATTTCTTATTTTAGCCACTTTAAATGTGCCCCCCCTCCCCCTCCCTTTCAATTATTGTAAGTTAGTAGCATTATACTAACATACCAGCGTGTATTGTTCAAAGAATCGCACGATATTCTACATTTTTCTGAGCCAAATGGTTTATTTTATTTTGTAACATGGTTTCCCCATGCTTAAGAAAATCCAAGGCTTAACAATATTGCAATCCCAACGGGGAGCAGGGCAGCAAAAGATCTCAGTCAGTATTAGAGAATGGTTACCCAGTTGTACTTCTTGTTAAAACAGTAATCACCACCACCAAAACTCTCAGTCAGTAGTATAGCCGCTGACAGCAATTTGGAATTGGATTTCATATGCAGCATTATTTGGCCTCATGTGAAACATGAGGATAAGGATACCAGAAGACCCCAAGTTCGACTCCCACTTCAACTAAGAATTCTAATTCTGCGTTGGAACGGGCTTTACTTAGCCTCGTGAGCTTAACTGACGAGCAGTCACACTGGAAAAATAGCAAACACGGTCATGTGAGCCAACTGGAATGACAGGATGTCTTCACGCTTCTCACATGGCATTGCTTTGTCTGTAGGCCATCTGGTTGGGTAACAGTTATATTGGCAGTCAAGACTCATAATATGTTCTGTATGGTTCACGGATTGCTTTGGCTGTAATTGCGGTTGTATAATAAACTTTATAGTTCCTGATGAGCTTGATGTTGTGGCCTTGAGAATGAAACGTCAATCAATATCCTATCTGCCTTCTAAGAACCACAGGTTTCCTAATGCGTCGTCAAAAGCCAAACCACAAAGATGTGCAATAGTTGTCTGCTTTATGTGAAAAGGGAACATTTCGTCATAAATTATTACCTGCACAATGAACTCCCACGGAGCAGTTCAACAAACAAATACTACCATGTGATACAGTGTTGGAATGCATTCATTTAAAATACTACAGCATACATCTTATCTGCCTACGAGACATGCTTTTTTCTGCATCTTCTGTTTATTATTCAGTAGCATGCATTATCCACCCAACTTAGCTCGACTGTTCAGTATATTACGTGTTTACTTCTGCGAAACAGATGTTCTTCGTCTTCCGGTGTTTCTTTGTCTAGCTGAAAGAATAGTCAGTCTGTTTATTCTTGTCATAATAACTGCTTGTTCCAACATCCTCAGCTTCAGACCGCACCTTTCTTCGATCGCCTTACCTTCCTCCTGTCATACATTTAAAACTCAGCAAAGAACTCCAGCGATAGTTTAAAGTCAGGGGTAAGAAAATCCTCCTCCAGTCTCCAGGATGATAGTTTCCTGTTCAAAAAATGTATGAACTAAGTAGTTTTTGGGATAAAAGTTGTTGGTGGGCCTTCACGCAAGGAGAAAAAGACAACGTGGTCGACAACCCAGCTTACTTTGGCTGTGATGTCTATACTGATGTACGGTGCTTTTCAAAAGTGTGTTTTTATTTGCAGACCAAAGTATAGAGACACAGGGAATTGTACATCACGAAAGAAACGTTTATAAATTGATGTTGCCTGCCACTTTGAGTTTGTTGAAAGCGCGAGTAACCAGTAGCAAGAACTGTAAAAGCGTGGCCTATTAGGCTTTTCCCTTGCTCTTCTGCAATTTATTTACTCATGTGAACGAAACATGGCTGGGTACACGAATAATTTCGTACTTATTATTTTGTTTAGAACAGTACTTATTTCCAATTTGTTCAAAACTTGCCGATTCTCATCACGATCTGGCCTGATATGGCAACGTTAATTTTAACAAAATAGTGAATGATATTCTCCGTCCGACTCCTTAGTTGAATGGTCATGTTTGTGGTCTTCGCTTCAGAGGGTCCCGGGCCCGATTACAGGCTGGGTCGCGGAATTTTATCGCACCTGATTAATTCTTCTGGCTCAGGGACTGGATTACGTGTTTGTGGCGACACTGTGCTCTTAATATTCAAACCATACACCACACTACCAACCACCACAGAATACGCAATAGTGAATAAATCCTTGCAGATAGGGTAGGCGTCAGGAAGGGCATCCGGTCGTAAAAAGGGTCGAAGTCCCATGTACGACACAGTTTGCACCCGCGACCCCACAGTTGTGAGAAAAGCGTCAGAATAATAATAATAATAATAATAATAATAATAATAATAATAATAATAATAATAATAATAATAATAATAAGTGAATGATGCTCTATTTGGTAAAGAAAATAATTCATTTCATTTAGAACATAAAAAGAAAGGAAATTGTCTACATCTTTGGATCATTGGTTTGCAAATAAAGAACGTTCTGAAAAGCGTCTGACCTTTTCTGTATGTTTTATAATTGGGAATGAAATACATGAACCATATACACATGTATTTATTTTCAGAATATACATTTTAGTAAGTAAAAGACCCGAGTACCATTGCTGAAAGAAGTTCATCAGGATCTTAAAAAATGTGGCATTGAGTAGGGAGATATTATAAACAGAACAGTATTCAGAAGCAAAATTGCGGAGGTGACGACTCTGTTCGCAGAGAAACCCAGGAGAACAAGAAGGGTGGTCTCGGATGAGGAACGAGCAAAAGTGAGCCAGAGAATGAAGGAGTATTGACGTAAAAAGAAAGAACATCAACAGTCAAGGAAATTGTGTAATCGTAACCCATAGGAGGTTGAAAGGATCCTAAATAATAATAATAATAATAATAATAATAATAATAATAATAATAATAATAATAATAATAATAAATATACCGAGCAAGCTGACCACGCGGTTAGGGTCATGTGGCGGTGAGCCTATATTCGGGAGATGTTGGGTTCTAATCCCGTCGTCACCCTCCCTGAATATGGTTTCCCATGGTCTCCAATTTTCGCACCAGGCAAATGCATGAGATGTACTTTATCAATCAATCAATCAATCAATCAATCAATCAATCAATCAATCAATCAATCAATCAATCAATCAATCAATCAATCAATCACTGATATGCATTTAGGGCAGTCGTTCAGGTAGCAGATTCCCTATCTGTTGTTTTGCTAGAATTTTCCTAAATGATTTCAAAGACATTTGAAATTTATTGAACATCTCCCTTGGTAAATTATTCCAATCCCTAACTCTCCTTCCTATAAACGAATATTTGCGCCAATTTGTCCTCTTGAATTAACTCCATATTGTGATTTTCCCTACTTTTAAAGACACCATTCAAACTTATTCCTCTACCGATGTCATTCCACGCCATCTCTCTTTAATCAGGGCCACGGCCGCTTCATTCCCAATCCCAGCCCTCTCCCATCCTTGTGTCACCGAAAACCTTCAATGTGTTAGTGCGACGTTAAACCACTAACAAAATAATAATAATAATAATAATAATAATAATAATAATAATAATAATAATAATAATAATAATAATAATTGCTTGGCTTCAGCTACCGTGAGACAGACCTTCTGAAGTGGTGTCATGTAGGCCACCTACCGACCAATTTCGACATTCTGACTGTCGGTTAATTTTGTCACTTGATATTAGGTGCCCCACTAGATATCTCCAACTTGCCAACAAGATGGAGTAGCAAGATTTCTGACTGTACGTCAAAAATCTACTACATCAGCCGAGATCGAACCGGTGAAGTTGGGTTCATGAGTTGGACATTTTATCACTGATGCACCAAGATGTCTTAATACTTGCCTGCATCAAATGCTCATTTACTTGTTGTTGCTTCACGTTAGATGTATGAGACAAATTTGACCTTCAAATCTTTGTGCTCAAAGACGTGGGAAATCCGTACTAATCTATTATTATTATTATTATTATTATTATTATTATTATTATTATTATTATTATTATTATTATTATTATTATTATTATTATTATTATTATTATTATTATTATTATTATTATTATATCCGGATCCATAGCTAAATGATTAGCGTGCTGGCCTTTGGTCAGAGGGGGCCCGGGTTCGATTCCCGACAGGGTCGAGAATTTTAACCATCATTGGTTAATTTTGCTGGCATGGGGGCTGGGTGTATGTGTCGTCTTCAACATCATCACCACCACCACCACCACCATCATCACAACGAGGCGCAGGTCGCCCACAGGAGTCAAGTTAAAAGACCTGCACCTGGCGAACCGAACATGTCCTCGGACACTCCCAGCACTCAAAGCCATACGCCATTTCATTTAATAATAATAATAATAATAATAATAATAATAATAATAATAATAATAATAATAATAATAATAATAATAATAATAATAATAATAATAATAATCCACAGTCCGCCTCTGTGGTGTAGTGGTTAGCGTGATTAGCTGCCACCCCCGGAGGTCCGGGTTCAATTCCCGGCTCAGCCACGAAAATTTGAAAAGTGGTACGAGGGGTGGAACGGGGTCCACTCAGCCTCGGGAGGTCAATTGAGTAGAGGTTGGTTCGATTCCCACCTCAGCCATCCTCGAAGTGGTTTTCCGTGGTTTCCCACTTCTCCTCCAGGCGAATGCCGGGATGGTACCTAACTTAAGGCCACGGCCGTTTCCTTCGCTCTTCCTTGCCTATCCCTTCCAATCTTCCCATCCCTCCACAAGGCCCCTGTTCAGCATAGCAGGTGAGGCCGCCTGGGCGAGGTACTGGTCATACTCCCCAGTTGTATCCCCGACCAAGAGTTTGAAGCTCCAGGACACTGCCCTTGAGGCGGTAGAGGTGGGATCCCTCGCTGTGTCCGAGGGAAAAGCCGAACCTGGAGGGTAAACAGATGATGATGATGATAATCCACAACTAGAGACCACGATAAGTTTCACGGTATACATTCTGGCGTTTACTCAGTTTTTGCTAGATCCAGTAGATCGTCATTAGCTTGTTCTATCGAGTACGGCGCTCATCCGACCACTTTGCACCAGATGTCCTGTTCCCAAAAGTTACCATGGGTCTCATTAATTTGTGCGAGTCTTCTGGTCGTTGGCCCATTTCTTCGAGGTCTTACTTGATGTTAATATACCAGGTTTTCTTTTGGTTTTCAGTCAAAATTGTTCTAAATGCGTTTGTCCACCAAGAGCCGTCCATCCGTCACAGGTGACCACAGAATAGAGCCCTGCATTTGCTCATTGTGTCCGTGATATCCTCTACCTTAGAGTAGAATTTTGTCTTGATTTTCTCATCTATTTTCACGTCCCGTTTTTGTATTTGAATAATAATATTAAGAAGAAGAATAGGAAGACGAAGAAGAATACTGTTTTCACGCCGAGGTGCCGGAATTGTGTACCGCAGAAGTTCTTTTACGTGTGCCAATGAATCTACCGACACGAGGCTGACGTATTTGAGTATCTTCAAATACCACCGGACTAACCCAGGATCGAACCTGCCAATGTGGGGTCAGAAAGCCAGCGCCTCAACCGTCTGAGCCACCCCGCGCCCGGCTTTTTGTAGTTTGGGCCAAGTATGTTGTAGAGAATCTTTCTCTCTTTTTTGCTATAAGGCATTCTGACGCATACACAGATACCGCCTTGACGACAGTGATGCAATAAGAAATTTGGTACTTATGGAAAATCACCGTTTGTAATAAGAGATGGGAGTGGTTTGGGAAGCGACTGTATGTCCATTTGTTATTATTATTATTTGTTGGGGCCGTCTAGGACCACGTTAATTCTTGTTACATTTGTCAGTTTACTTCGTTTTCTTTTGAATCCAGAGTTCCATCATTCTCTGTGAGTGGCCCAGCTTACGTTCCTCTGTGCAGGTGGTACCTTGTCTTCTTTTCGGTTGCTTGTCTCGGTTTAGCCCATTCGTCAGTATCTTTTTGCGGAAGAGATCTCTATTAAAGGCGTCTTCGGGTTTTAAATGTAGCATTTGCAGGTCTTCTTTGGTGTTCATAAACCGGGACATTGTGGTTTTGGGGTTGGAGTCAAAACGTGAAAGATCTGTTTAGTCAGCCTGTTCCCTCTATTCGTTTGAGATGACTGTAATATCGTGCCCGTCTCTTACGGATTTTTTCTGTAAGTTTCTCTATTTTACTGTACGCTTCTTTCTTGGATTTTTTATAATGGCTGCCATTCTTGTAACTGGATCCCGTGATACTTCTGATGATTTTGTGCTCTTTTTTTCTCCAGTTCTTCTAGGAGTTCTTCTAGCATTTAGGGATAGGGTTTCGGTTACATACATAACTACTGGCTTCAGAACAGTTTCATAATGATTTAGTTTAGTATTTTTGGACAGGCATTTTTTGTTGTAGACTGAGCGCGACGTTTGATAGGCTATTTCAAGTTTGTGTACTCGTTAAGTGCTGCTTGGTCCAGTCCATTTTTCATTATGATCTCTCACCCAGATACTTAAATTTTTCTACTCGGTAGATCTTCCCGTATTTTGCCAGGAGTTTTGCTGGGGCATCTTTGATGTTAGTCATTACTTTGATTTTTTCAAAAGATATCTGCAAGCCAGTTTGTTGAGCGATTTCTTTTAGAAGGTCGACTTGCATCCTAGCAGTTTCTACGTCGTTTGACAGAATGGCGATGTCATCAGCAAACGCTGGACAGTCGATCATGATCCTCTTAGATTTTGTTCCCATTCTCAGCTTCTAATATGTTTTTACACCAGGTCCTAATGAACTTTTCGAGCACGCAGTTGAAAAGCAAACGTCTTTTTTTTTTGTAATAATAATAAAAATGTCCGCCTCTGTGGTGTAGTGGTTAGCGTGATTAGCTGCCACCCCCGGAGGTCCGGGTTCAATTCACGGCTCTGCCACGAAATTTGAAAAGTGGTACGAGGGCTGGAACGGGGTCCACTCAGCCTCGGGAGGTCAACTGAGTAGAGGTGGGTTCGATTCCCACCTCAGCCATCCTGGAAGTGGTTTTCCGTGGTTTCCCACTTCTCCTCCAGGCGAATGCCGGGATGGTACCTAACTTAAGGCCACGGCCGTTTCCTTCCCTCTTCCTTGCCTATCCCTTCCAATCTTCCCGTCCCTCCACAAGGCCCCTGTTCAGCATAGCAGGTGAGGCCGCCTGGGCGAGGTACTGGTCATTCTCCCCAGTTGTATCCCCCGACCAAGAGTCTGAAGCTCCGGGACACTGCCCTTGAGGCGGTAGAGGTGGGATCCCTCGTTGAGTCCGAGGGAAAAGCCGAACCTGGAGGGTAAACAGATGATGATGATGATGATGATGATGATGATAATAATAATAATAATAATAATAATAATAATAATAATAATAATAATAATAATAATAATAATAATAATAATAATAGTATATCCTCAGGTACCGTGCGCAGGCATTTTGATCTAACGTCATCACTGAACAGATGCTTGAAGATTGGATCAACTGGCAAAAATCAGAAAAGTCTATAATTATTTTTGGTTGACTGTTTTAATATTATTACTTGTTTTAATTTCCCACGTGAGGTAATATTTAATTCTTGAGGTAATTAAAGAGACCGTTAGTGGGGTGGGAGACTGGACCTGAGTCACCATGTTTGCTCGATTCACCGAAGTAGGCGTTAGGTCACACTTGTCGTGACCCTTTGTGCACGTGAAATCCTCGCCTCTCCTTTGCTTCACATCTGCAAGACGTGGGTTTAACAGTAAGTAAGATCTGTCACTACAACACTCCAGCCTGGCATATTGGAGTGTCGACAGTCAGAAACTGTTCCGAAATATCCAGGTAGACCAGTTCGTGAAAACAGGCAACTTACATTTTAAAATCAGAATATTTTGTGTCCAGTCATTCTACTGGGTCAGGAATGGAATAAATGAAGCCCCATCTAGCGGCGAGGATAGGAACTGTGCCGGCTGCCGAGGCCAGTCGCACTCCTCTGGGGCAATGATTTATGACTGACAGATGAAATGAAATGAAATGATATTTGAGAGAGTTGCTGGAATGAAAGATGACAGTGAAAACCGGAGTAGCGGGAGAATAATCTGTCCCGCCTCCCCTTTGTCCAGCACAAATCTCACATGGAATGACCGGGATTTGAACCACGGAACCCAGCGGTGAGAGGCCGCCCGAGCCAGGTACTGGTCCTCTCTCGAGTTGTATTGCCCTGCCCCAAAGTCTCACGCTCCAGGACACTGCCCTTGAGGCGGAAGAGGTGGGATCCTTCGCTGAGTCTGAGGGAGAAACCAACCCTGGAGGGTAACATATTAGGAAAGAAAGAAGAACTAAATAATAATAATAATAATAATAATAATAATAATAATAATAATAATAATAATAATAATAATAATAATAATAATAATAATAATAATCATCATCATCATCATCATCGTATATCCTCAGGTACCGTGCGCAGGCATTTTGATCTAACGCCATTCAGCTTGCCATTGTTTCAATTTGGACGTTCCACCGAGTGAGTGGCCGGGTGATTTGTTTCACGTACTTGCATTCGGGAGATAATGGGCTCGAAACCCATTGTCGGCGGCCTTGAAGATGTTCTTTCTTGTGGTCCTAAATCTTCACACTGTACCTTAATTAAGGTCTAAGCTTGTATCCGGGAGATAGTGGGTTCGAATCCCACTGTCGGCAACCCTGAGGATGGTTTTCCGTGGTTTCCCATTTTCACACCAGACACATGCTCGGGCTTAATTAAGGCCACGGCCGCTTCCTTCCAACTCCTAGGCCTTTCCTATCCCATCGTCGCCATATGATCTATCTGTGTCGGTGCGACGTAAAGCCAGTAGCAAAAAAATTAAGACCACGGCAGCCTCTTTCCCACTCTTAACTCTTTCCTATCCAATCGTTGCCGTAAGACCCCCCCCCCCGCCCCCCTACCATGTCCGGCCCCGCGGTGTAGCTGGCAGTGCGTCCGCTTGTTACCTGGCGGCCCCGAGTTCGATTTAAATTGTTGTGATTAATATCCCTGGCCTGGGGACTGGGTGTTTGTGACGTCCTTAATCTTCCTTTCCTTACACACGACATTCAACACTACCGCCATTCCAGTTACACGCAGGTTCATACAATATGGTGCCAGTAGGGCCAAAAGATCTACATGGGTCGACGCCCCGAACAAATAGCATTAAAAATGAGGCACCCTACCATTATCAATTTCCTGGTAGTAATGGGAATCGAGCCCGGGCCCCCGAGGATGGTAGCTAAATGTGCTAACCGTTACGCTATGGAGGCGGACAAGAACAGCGCTACGGAAACCGAAGAAGAGAGATGAGAGATGGGAAATTTGAAATTCAATGCTGTACTGGAGCTGGGGTTAGGCGAGATGAAGTTTTGGTACAAACAGGATAATCACCTGGAATTGTCCTGCTCCATGATTAAATGGTTATCGTGCTGGCCTTTGGTCAATGTGGTCCCGGGTTCGATTCCCGGCAGGGTCGGGAGTTTTAACGATAATTGGTTACTTTCGTTGGCACGAGGGCTGAGTATATGTGTCGTCTTCATCATCATTTCATCCTCATCACATCGCGCAGGTCGCCTACGGGTGCCAAATCAAAAGACCTGCATCTGGCGAGCCGAACTTGTTCTTGGACACTCGCGGCACTAAAAGCAATACGCCGTTTCATTTTTACCTGGAAACCATGAGAACTTCTAAGAAGTCTGAGAGAGGGATTTAAAATTGTTTGTCTCCTCAAACCCGTGCCTGAACAAATTCCTTCCACAGCACTCTTGTAGACAAATGGTGGGATAGTGCCTTATTTCACGCCCTAGACTTGGGATCTGGACTTAGATAATAAAAGTGGGATGTCTATCGTTCGTTCGTTCGTTCGTAATCTGTTTACCCTCCAGGGTTGGTTTTCCCTCGGACTCAGCGAGGGATCCCACCTATACCGCCTCAAGGGCAGTGTCCTGGAGCTTCAGACTCTGGGTCGGGGTATACAACTGGGGAGAATGACCAGTAACTCGCCCACGCTGCCTCACCTGCTATGCTGAACAGGGGCCTTGTGGGGGATGGGATGATTGGAAGGGACAGACAAGGAAGAGGGAAGGAAGCGGCCGTGGCCTTAAGTTAGGTACCATCCCGGCATTCGCCTGGAGGAGAAGTGGGAAACCACGGAAAACCATTTCCAGGATGGATGAGGTAGGAATCGAACCCACCTCTACTTAGTTGACCTCCCTAGGCTGAGTGGACCCTTTTCCAGCCCTCATACCACTTTTCAAATTTCGTGGCAGAGCCGGGAATCGAACCCGGGCCTCCGGGGATGGCAGCTAATCACACTAACCCTACACCACAGAGGCGGACGGGATGTCTATCGTCATTTCAAAATATCTGGCAACCCTATCGCTCACACGACATTTTTAATAGATCAGAATATCTCAAGAGGCCGCCTCTGTGGTGTAGTGGTTAGCGTGATTAGCTGCCACCCCCGGAGGTCCGGGTTCGATTCACGGCTCTGCCACGAAATTTGAAAAGTGGTACGAGGGCTGGAACGGGGTCCACTCAGCCTCGGGAGGTCAACTGAGTAGAGGTGGGTTCGACTCCCACCTCAGCCATCCTCGAAGTGGTTTTCCGTGGTTTCCCACTTCACCTCCAGGCGAATGCCGGGATGGTACCTAACTTAAGGCCACGGCCGCTTCCTTCACTCATCCTTGCCTATCCCTTCCAATCTTCCCATCCCCCTACAAGGCCCCTGTTCACCATAGCAGGTGAGGCCGCCTGGGCGAGGTACTGGTCATACTCCCCAGTTGTATCCCCCGACCAAGAGTCTGAAGCTCCAGGACAGTGCCCTTGAGGCGGTAGAGCTGGGATCCCTCGCTGAGTCCGAGGGAAAAGCCGAACCTGGAGGGTAAATAGATGATGATGATGATGATGATGATATCTCAAGAGTTGAAGGTTCGTGGTCAGTCATAAGAAAAACTTTCATCTATTTCTGGTTCTAAGAACCCAGTAACTGTAATGAAAACGTCCAGGAGGTTAGTTATTGATATTAGCCGTGAACGTTACTTTGAAACTACCAGTGGAAAGTTTCTGTATTAGACAGTGATAAAGCAAGAGAAACCCTAGAATGTGACAAGTGATTAAGTTCTGAATGAATTTTAAGGAGGAAAGCACATGAAGCAGAACGGTTATAGTTTACTTCCAGTATCGTCTCATTTCCTCTGACAGAGATAAACTTTCAAACGTTTCATATTCGTAAAAAAGATTAAGAACACAGTATGTGTTTGTTCGTCTTCACCGAGGAGATATGCAGGGTAACAGTAGAGCTGTCCTATTGTTTGATATTATCATGTTACGTAAATATAGTGAAGTTGAACGCTTCATTCAACGCAGGAATTAATAACAAATGCACTTCAGGCAAAACCCCTGAAGGAATGAGACAGTCTATCTGGGAGGCGCTGTAACTTGAGAGCTTGCTGGCCTTCAGAATATACGATCGTAGCCTCTCTGTTGTTAAAGTGATACACGTCGGAAAACTCTTTCTGTGCCATTCGAAACCACCTCAATTCGATTCTCTTCTGTATTGTATCATTGCAGCACCTGATTTTAGTCCATCAAACTTCTAAAATTAGTGGTAAAGCCAGGGCTGATATAAAACAAACGGAGTGGAAAACCACTTTGGACTAACGACCTCATTGAATTTTGCCAAGACGATCTCTACCGATTTAGATGGTTTATGGGTATTGGAAGGTCACAAGACAAGCCATACTGCTTGGCTTTCTTAACAAAGAGTTCGCTGTCTCTCACCAGAGACAGTACCGCAGTACATCACAAACCCGACAGAACCTCGTACCAACTACATCGGACCAACGTAGTTCATCTGGAAGGAAGTTGTCTGTGCCTGGAAGAAAGAATTAAGGCGTGTCAATACAACTGACGAGCCCAAATGGCATGACCGGGGAGAAACAGAAACACACACAGAAGACCTAGTAACTCTGTATATTGCTGTTATTTTCTGGGTGGATGGACTTCAAACACATATCCTTTATGATGATGATCATCATCATCTTAGTTCCTGCTGAAAAGCCAACTTTATATACATGTTTGGCAGTCCGGTTCCTCGGTTGAATGATCAGCGTATTGGCCATCGGTTCAGAGGGTCGTGGGTTCTATTCCTGGCCGGGCTAGGGTTTTTTAACTTTGTCTGGTTAATTCCTTTTGCGCGGGGGATGGGTAATTTTGTTCGTCTTAATATACATATTAATCAGTATTGAATCGAAGGGGGAGTACCGTACCAGTCAGATCCATATTCATGAGAATTCTCCCAGCTGATCCCTTCCAGCTCAAACTATTGTATTTCTGCCTAAATCCAGTAATGACTCTAATGTAACCCGATTTTTAAATTTTCTACAAGATTTAGGTAGATTTTTCTTTGCTATTTTTTTTTGCGTCGCACCGACACAGATAGGTCTTTTAGCGACCATGGGATAGGAAAGGCCTAGGCATGGGAAGGAAGCGGCTGTGGCCTTAGGTAAGGTACAGCCCCAGCATTTGCCTGGTGTGAACATGGAAAACCACAGAAAACTATCTTCAGGGCTGCCGACAGCGGGGTTCGAACCCACTATCTCCCGGATGCAAGCTCACAGCTGCGCGCTCCCAACCGCATGGCCAACTCGCCCGATAGGTAGAAAATAACCAGTGTGACAACTCTGATTTTGTATCAGTAGTAGGGGAAAATGTTCGCTTCTGCATTGTAGTGGTTAGTGTGATTAGCTACCACCCGTGCAGGCCCCTCAGCCATCCTCGAAGTGGTTTTCCGTGGTTTCCCACTTCTCCTCCAGGCAAATGCTGGGAAGGTACCTAACTTAAGGACACGGTCGCTTCCTTCCGTCTTCCTTGTCTATCCCTTCCAATCTTTCAATCCTCTCACAAAGCCCCTGTTCAGCATAACTGGTGAGGCCGCCTGGACGAGGTACTAGTCCTTCTCCCAGTTGTACCCCCAGATCCAAAGTCTCACGCTACAGGACAATGCCCTTTAGGCGGTAGAGGTGGGATCCCTCGCTGAGTCCGAGGTAAAAAAAACAACTCTGGAGGGTAAAACAGATTAAGAAAGATTGAGAAACAAAGAAAGAAAGAAAGAAAGAAAGAAGTAGGGGAAAATTTTAAAATAATAGTATTGTTTTAGTACCGAGAGGTACACGTCTACGCCGCTCGTTCACATGAGCGCCTTAAAGAATTCCTCTATCTATCAAATGTGAAACCAATAATACAGCAAGCTAGAACTCTACTCTGAAGATGTCATCACTAAAATCTGATATAATTTTGTTATTGTGAAGTTTCCTGAACTGTGTGAATTTCTACTTGTTTTGTTTTCCATTCATCAAGAAGTTTGAACATTCTTCCATAGATGTCATTGTAAAAAAACTATGATTATGCACCCTGGTGCGAAGTGAAGGAACTTTTGATTTAAAGAAGTTTTGTATTCCTAAGTTTTTTTTTTTTTTTTTTACTAATTGATGTTAATTTATTTGTGGGTTGGCAATATTTATCTTTTCTTTCCGCCAGTTTTGAATCTAGCCAGTCTCTAATTTCTGTAATTAATTTTCTACCAATCACAGTCTTCTTCTTCTTCGATTCTAAGAGTTACTTTTGAAATCTACCAATAAAATTCTGTGGGCGTGTCTTGATTATTCATGAATGATCTCGAACTTTCCCCGAGGGTTTATAAACTGCGGATTTTCTCGTCTCTTGGCCAATTGATCGTCATCTGACTTAGTGTGTGTGTCAAAGCAGGAGGCGGGAGGCCTCTTCGTCAGCTGCTAGAACTTCTACCAGGTAATGGCCACTTAACATCTTTATTTCTTGCTAGCTCCGCAGTTTAACCCGAGGGAAAGGTCCGAAACTTTAACTATGTAACCAACTTCTCTAAAATGTAAATTTCCTTTCGGCTAATGTAAAAATTTCATAAAACGTTAACGGTCAATCGGGGATAGAGAGTGATATACCCTCTCGAGCTCCCCTTCATCTTGGTTTGAGGTGCCACATTTGTTTCTGCAATGTATTATAGTTATTTCCATGCGAACAACCTCAGTAGTTTGGGATTAGCCCCTGTTTTGTCGACCAAGTGCCCTATAGGTCTTTAAACTTTTTGGACCTCAATCTTCGACTCCATTCAAGTTGTACTCGGGCCGTTTATTTAACCTGTTCTTTTTCACTAAGGTCATGTAGATACCTCAGTGTAATAAGATTCTAATTGTAAATAGTGCCTTGTAAGGCCAGTGATTATTAGGTTTTCATGTTATGTTGCCTTGAGTAGGCTTGGAAAACTGAGAGCACATTAGCTCTTTTTCAAGTGTTGTAAAAGTGCCTCTGGGAGGCCTGATATTGTAGTTTAAGGAACAAGTGTTCCATGTATCGGGTGATTTCTGTCCTTGTGTGAATTCATGAGCTTTGTAAATTTGAGCGGGTAGCTCAGGAAATGTAAAGCTAGGGGCTTAAAGCCCAATGGTGTTAAGATTCTGAATCTTGGTTTTTTTACCAATCTACTACTTGTAAAAATTGTCAATTTTGGTGTCTGAAAATATAACCTTCACTTTAAGTTTTAAATTCTATTCTTGACATTGTAGTTAGACCCATTCATCCCGGCACCTTCTTTCACCTCTGTGATCCACAAATACCCCGGAACAGTTTTAATTATCATCATCGTACACAGACTTTTCTTATCTAGTATATTCTCGGAAGCATAATTACACCAGGAAGTAATTTTCGTGTAACCCAGCTGAGTAGCTCGTACGATATGGAAAAGATTTCCTGCAGGATAAAATTCAGGTACCTCGGCCTCTCCGAAAACCATAAAAGTAGTTAAAAGCAAAGTAAAGCCATCTCCGTAGAGGCCATGAAGGTCCCTGGAGGGGTGAAAGGTAAAAGCTTCCACTATCTGTAACCTCGGCACTTGGTGGGGTAGAGTGCTTTGCTCCACTCCCGGCCACTTTATCCCCCCCCCCAGGAACTCATTTTTGGGAGTAGGCTGAGTGAACCTCAGGGCCATGTGCACCTCCGGAAGTGGAAATCGCGTTTCTTAAATTGTACGTCTTCCTGGCAGGGAAACGAACCCACGTCCTTCCGGGTGAACCGTGCACGCCTTTACTACCCCCGGACAGGCAGTCCCTCATAAAAGCAGGTAGGTGGACGTAAAACCAATAATATTATTATTAATTACTCAAATATGAGAGTAAACTGTTTCCTAATTCGTTGATGAAATTTCATCTCGGCTACACATTATGGCGAAAGAAATGCAACCCCCACCACCTGAACTTAAAAGGAAAGATTGTGGGCCGGCGAGGCGTAGGCCGGAGACGAATATCCTGGCTGGATAACATCAGAAAGTGGACCGGCCATTCAGCGATCGGGTGATCTCTTGAGAACAGCCGAGAGAGAGGTCGTGTAACAGACCGAGCACAGTACACGAAGAAAAAAGGGAGAAGAACGGATGATGTATTCGTACACACGTTCACACATAACGTACTTCATTATAGACCTTTCACCGTTCAGTTTGGAAGCCTCTGTGAATGAACTAACCGCTTCCACAATTCTCTATTCTGAGCAAGCACTGTGACCTCGTCTAATTCCACACCACAAATCTTGAAACCATTAAAAACTGAGTCTCATCACCTTGGCACTCCCTAATACTCATTTTATCCTCCATGGACGAGACCATGATATTCTCCTAGATAACCTATTCGCCTAAGCTGACACCCAATTCCGGCACACACGCATAAATTTATAGAGCGAGTTCAATCAATCAATCAATCAATCAATCAATCAATCAATCAATCAATCAATCAATCAATCAATCAATCAATCAATCAATCAATCAATCAATCAATCACTACTGATCTGCATTTTGTACAGTCGCCCAGGTGACAGATTCCCTACCTGCTGTTTTGCTAGCCTTTTCTTGAATGATTTCAAAGAAACTGGAAATGTACTGAACATCTCCCTTGGTAAGTTACTTCAATCATTAACTCCCCTTCCTATAAATGAGCCCCTGCACGGATGCGGATTTTTCCGCGGATATCCGCTAAGTCAGTGTCTTGGCAGTTGAAAACGGTATGGCACTGCGGATAATTAATTTCTAAATAATGAAATTTATTGATTTTCACTCACTCTTATTTTTGCTTGTGGTTAGGCGACCCTTGACAGTGGTATGGGAGACTAGTGATATATAAAGAGTCTTGAGACCACAAAGCCGTAAATCTGACCTAAGCCTAACTGGCACTTGTCCGCAATTAGTAGAAGGGAGGAACAAAGATATGTGTGTTTCAATATACTGTAGTTAAATATTTACAATATCCGCGGATAACCACTCGCGGAAGCGTGCCCGCCTGGTGGCCATGATCATTAAGGCGCTGAAGTCTAAAACGGTCTGACACCGAGGTTAGCCGGCCCGAGTCCCGTTGGCCGAAAAATTTTCACCATCAGAATGTTGACCGGCAGGGTAGAGGAGGTAGTGGTATACAATTTATAATCACTAGATTGCGTGCCAAAAGCCTGGATTAAATTCCAAACCTGTCCGCAGTGCTCATATGGAATGAGGGCAAATGACGCTGTTGATGGTGATTCGTCCGTCGGATGGGGACGTTAAGCCTTGAGTAGACCCCTTGGTGCTATTCGACAGGAGTAGGCTATGTGCCAGCACCGGGTTTCACCCTCTCCCTACTATCATATATCACATTATTCATTTCATCTCATTAACTCCTCTGATGAGGTTGACGTCAGCAAGGGCATCCGGTCATAAAAACCCGCCACGACAGATTCATCTCACCTCATATCGGACCCCGCAGGGAAACGGTACAAGGGTTGGACAAACAACCACTCGCGGAAGCGGATAACCACTCGCGGATGCGGGTGCAGATGAAGGAAGTGCGGAACATAACACAACAAATTACTTCCATCCTTCTGTCCCAGTAACTGAACTTCTCAGACAGAAGTTTAAATTCCTTAAATATCAATTTAATGAATCAGTAAAATAGTAAATAATGTTATTGGTTTTTCATCCTACCAACTACTTTCACGGTTTTCAGAGACACCGAGGTCCCGGAATTTAGTGCCGCAGGAGTTCTTTTACATGCCAGTAAATCTACCGACACGAGGCTCACGTACTGTATATGAGCACCTTCAAATAACACCGGACTGAGTCAGGATCGAACCTGCAGAGTTGGAGTCAGAAGGTCAGCGCCTCTACCGTCTGAGCCACTCGACTCGCCTAATGAATCAGCCAATGCCATACGAGCCTTGATATCAAAGCAGAACTATCGTATCTCATGTGTACCGGGTTATTATATTTAAAAGGCTATCTACAACATTCGCTGCTGGTATTGAGTATCAGTCACGGGCGTTATAGGTCAAGGTGCGACCATTCGATTGAGTAACAAAAACAGCCACACCCTAGTCGGTGAACGCCCTGTGCGAAGCGAACACCAACACCTGTTTTAAAGGGACAACGCTGGCTACGTTCCTAAATCAAGGAACCACACAACGTGAGCTCTAACCAAATAGAGATGATATCCATCCTTACAGAAGAGTAGGTCTGGGTACATTCAGGAATACTGAGCAAGTAGCCGCGCGGGAGCCCAGAAGATGGTTTCCCATTTTCACACCAGGCAAATGCTGGGGCTGTACCTTAATTAAGGCCACTGGCGCTTCGTTCCCACTTCTAGCTCTTTTCTATACCAACGTCGCCATAAGACCTATCTGTATCGACGCGACGTAGGCCCTACAGCAAATTGTAAAATAATAAAAACATAAATACTATTCAGCATTTTCGAGACGAGTGTCAAACGAGGAAGGTAGTAACTGCTTCATTTTCATTCACTTACGCTGCGTCAGTGGCTTGACAAAACTTGTCTTCAAGGATATAATTCCTAAATAATTCATAAGGTCCTCCTCTGTGGTGTAGTGGTTAGTGTGATTAGCCCCGGAGACCCGGGTTCGATTCCCGGCTCTGCCACGAAGTTTGAAGAGTAGTAAGAGGGCTGGAACTGGGTCCACTCAGCCTCGAAAATGTTAACTGAGTAGAGATGGTTTCAATTCCCACCTCAGGCATCCTGGAAGTGGTTTTCCGTGGTTTCCCACTTCTCCTCCAGGCAAATGCTGGAATCGTACCTAATTTAAGGCCACGGCCGCTTCCTTCCCCCTTCCTTGTCTATCCCTTCCAATCTTCCCATCCCCCACCAAGGCCCCTGCTCACCATAGCAGATGAGGCCGCCTGGGCGAGGTACTGGTCATTCTCCCCAGTTGTATCCCCCAACCCAATGTCTCACGCTCCATAACACTGCCCTTGAGGCGGTAGAGGTGGGATCCCTCGCTGGGTCCGAGGAAAAAAAACAACTCTGGAAGGTAAGCAGATTCAGAGAGAATAATTCATAAGATAACTGTTACAATGAGTCGCCTGAAAACAGCTGTTTCTTGTGGAAAATTCATTCATTAACGTCGAAATTTGTTGAAAAATGACATCGGTACGAAGTTTGATATCTGAGCTACTATATGACGACTTATTTGAAAATTCAGGTAGTAAAACTTGTCTGCCTCATTGGTGTAGTGGTTAGCGTGATTAGCTGCCACCCCTAGAGTCCCGGGTTCGATTCCCGGCTCTGCCAAGAAATTTGAAAAGTGGTACGAGTGCTGGAGCGGAGTCCACTCAGCCTCGGGAGGTCAACTGAGTAGACGGGGGTCGATTCCCACCTCAGCCATCCTTGAACTGGTTTTCCGCGGTTTCTAGGGATACAACCTGCTATGCTGAATTGGGGCCTTATGGGGGTGATGGGAAGTTTGGAAGGGATAGACAAGGAAGAGGGAAGGAAACGTCAATGGCCTTAAGCCAGGCATCATTCCGGCATTTGCCTGGAGGAGAAGTGAGAAACCACGGAGAACCACTTCGAGGATGGCTCAGGTGGGAATCGAACACCCCTCTACTCAGTTGACCTCCCGAGGCTGAGATGACCCCGTTCCACCTTTCGTATCACTGTTCAAATTTCGTGGCAAACCCGGAAATCGAACTTTGGCCTCCGGGGGTGGCAGTTAATCGCACTAACCACTACACCACAGAGCGGATATTTATTATTATTATTATTATTATTATTATTATTATTATTATTATTATTATTATTATTATTATTATTATTATTATTATTATTATACTTTCTAGTCGAATAGTACGGTATTCACATAAACATGGTTACGCGATGTTGACAACATCACACAGTCCTTTCTTGTAATAACCAACCTTAGTGATGTGGTCCCACTAGTTTAATGTTAATCATTTACAATATATTTTTTCATAATGAAATTCACTTCTTGTTTAGAATCAACGCAAAGCTGCAGGCTAGTTCTAGCGATCTTGCAGTCCGACTCCACGACTAAATGGTCTGCTTACTGGCCTGTGTTTCAGGGGATTCTAACAGTTATTAGTTAATATCTATGGCTCGGGGCTGGGTGTTTGGGTCGTCTTCAGCATTAGATTTCGTCTTAGATAGGGCCTCATCCTCACATACACGCAGGTCGCCCATACAGCGTCAACTCGAAAGACCCTCACCAGGCCCCTCCGTAGGCCACATGTCATTATTGTTTATTAGTGAACTTATAGGGGTCATAGTACCCAAGTATGATTCCATTACTAGGCCACAGTGTTTGTCCTAGATCGGAAGGCTGTGTCAGATCGTTCAGACGGAAGAGACAATTCCATGTGGTTTTTGTGCTAGTAAATAATCTTTATATGGGAGATATAAGATATTGAGCAGACATATGTTAAAGGATGTTGCGTGAGAGCAGGAAGTAGGAAAGAATCCACTTTCACTTTGTACGCACCTCACAAAGGCTAGTCTCATATGTAGGTGACTACACAGGCTGGTGTCAAACGTGAGAGGAGGTTGTAGCCGCGCCAAGGACGCTACAACGACTGAGGAATGTGCGTGCAGATGTCTTCGGTGCGTCCTGCTGTTTGAGAGGAGGGTGGACAGTAATCATACAAGGGGGTTAGGTAGAGCAGACGAATGTGCTGTTGGCTTGTTGTTTAAAGGTGCCTAACATCGAGGTCATCGGCCCAGAGGTATGTGTTTGTAGGTGCCTTCACTGATGGAGAGCAAAGTGTATCCACATTAAACACGTTAGAAAGGACTGAGGAATGTGCGTGCAGAGGTCTTCACTGATTCAGAGAAAGATGTAGCCGCATTAAAGACATTAGGTAGGACTCAGGCTTGTGCGTGCAGATGTCTTCAATGGTGGGGAAGGAAAGCCACATTAAAGAAGTTAAGAAGGGCTGAAGAATGCGCGTACAGGTGACGCAACAGCTTGCCTCTGGCAGAGGTGGTTTCGGCTGCACCAACAGCACGTTAAGAAGGATTGAGCATGTTGTGTGCAGAGTCAAGCATACCCTACCTTCACTCTGTGTTCGCTCGATGTAGGTTACCGCTCTGACAACGACAGCTACTCAGTTTATATTTTGGAGACTTTTATACAAGAGGTTATTCGTGAGGTAGTGGCTTCGAACCCCACTGTCGGCAGTCCTGAAGATGGTTTTCCGTGGTTTCCCGTTTTCAATCCAGGCTGTGTCCCTTCCCACTCCTAGCCATTTCCTGTTCCATCGTCAGCAAAAGACCTACTGTACCGGTTCGACGTAAAGCAAATTCTATTCTTGACCGAACTGCAGGTGGTGGTGGTGATTATTGTTTAAAGAGGAAGTACAACTAGGAAACCATCCTCCATATAACACTAATCGGAGAAAAAAGTGGAAGGGATCCGACACTTCGAAAAATGAAAGTATCGGCGAAAGAAATACAAGGGCCACGAAGGGACTGAAAATGAAAGACTCCCTAGGCCTCGAGTGCTCTAATACCGTCAGGGTAGGAAAAGAACAAGAGTTGACCAAGGCAGGACGGATAGGATAAATGAAAGGGGCCACGAAGGGACTGAAAATGAAAGACTCCCTAGGCCTCGAGTGCTCTAATACCGTCAGGGTAGGAAAAGAACAAGAGTTGACCAAGGGAGGACGGATAGGATAAATGAAAGTGAGGAGCCTGGCACAAGTAAGTGGAATCAATGCCATGACTCAGCTCAAGGCCCCGTAGTCGCCAACCCCAAGTTGAGAGCCCCTGAAGTCCCTTTTAGTCACCTCTTACGACAGGCAGGGGATACCGTAGGTGTTATACTACCGCCCCCACCCACAGGGAGTAAATGTTTAGTGTCTATCCCATTTCGATATGAGGTGCGCAACCTTTTCAGTAAAGCAAAGCAAAGTCACCTCCGTACAGGCCATGAAGGCCCTTGGAGGAGTGGAAGGTAAAGGCTTCCACCGTTGTTAACCTCGACACGTGATAGGGTAGAGTGGTTAGCTCTACGCCCGCCCCAGGAATTAAACTGGTACTCATTTTCGGTGTAGGCTGAGTGAACCTCAGGGCCATATGCACCTCCGGAAGTGGAAATCTCGTTTCTTAAATTTTACGACTTTCTGACGGGGATTCGAACCCACGTCCTTTACCGCCTCGGCCAGGCAGCCCTAACCTTTTCAGTAGTAACCTTAAGGAGAAGTATTCACTACATATCTGATGCTGGAAACACTTTACTAACACCTTTTGATAGTCAGTTCTCAGCCTTGTAGCACACTGAGATACGACACTTGAATCCTGGCTCTCACGGCGGCTATTCTGATGATAGATTTCTTCCAAGGTTTACCCTAAAGTTATTCCAGACAAATACTGAAATAGTCCCTTCATTTCAAACTCGGGACACTCTTCCAAGACTAGGACGAAATAATTACAGCCACACTTAGCCCACAGTGACACCAATTCGGCAGACCAGAAAGGTTTGTTATTCCACGATTTCCCATTTTCACACCAAGAAAATATCGAGCCTGTAATTTGTTTAAGACCACCACCTGTACTTTCCCAGCTCTAGTTCTTCCATTTCCCAGCGTCGTCAAATATGTCAGTCCAGCAAAAGAAAAAAAAAGATAACAAGAAATTAATAACTTGTATTAGACATTTATTTACGTAGATAAGAACTGGGAAGCTGGTCGAACATTTCAAGCCACAAATAATAATAATAATAATAATAATAATAATAATAATAATAATAATAATAATAATAATAATAATAATAATAAGAGCAAAAAATCCAGAAATCCAATAACAACATAAACCTTGAACAAATTTAAGATCCTCGCCGAAGAACAGCAACAATGGTAATTCGGTGTAGAACAATGTCTATCTGTAAATTCCAAGGAAACATCTGACCGTATCACGTCCGTAAACAAAGAAATAACACAAATATTGTTCAAAATGACCATAGATAAGTATTTTCTTTCTCATTAGAATAGACGGAATGTGAAGGACGCCATCAGTACTCAGAAGAGAAACTATCTTCAATTTCCCAGACGCCTGCAGTGGCCATTACTCAAGAACGAATATCAAGAGAAACACTTTTATCTTCCGCTTACAATTTTGCTAATCTCAGCGCAGTGATCTGTGAAAGGGTTCAATTCCTAGGACTGACCATATTTTTCACTCAGCTCTATTTATACCAGGACTGTAATACTTTACGGGTTTTATCTCTTTGTCTTTAAATTATGAGCGATTGCAAATTCCACACAATTGGTGTTTTTCTCGAGATCATTGAATAATAATAATACCTTTGTTTTACCTCCCTTCAAGTCCTATAGATCGTAACAGACGCGTGAGTGTCGGAGTTTTATCCCACATGTGTTCTTTAATGAGCTGTAAGCAAGAGTCACGAAGGCGTCGCAATCAAGTACTCTTAAATGACACAAATAAAGCCGGTATCGAACCAGTTCCTCCTCCTGTTCTTCTTCTTCTTCTTCTTCTTCTTCTTCTTCTTCTTCTTTTCCTTCTGTGTTAGACTCTTTTTTTTTTTTTTTTTGCTGGAATTCTTGCACTCTTTCCAGCTTTATTAATTTTGATCTAGTCTTTCTTCTTCCATTATTGAAACCATATTTTACTCATTATTATTATTATTATTATTATTATTATTATTATTATTATTATTATTATTCCTAGTCTTTTCCCAATTTATTGGGGACCGAGCTCGATATCTGCAGTCGCTTAAGTGCGGCCAGTATCCAGTATTCGGGAGATAGTAGGTTCGAACCCCACTGTCGGCAGCCCTGAAAATGGTTTTCCGTGGTTTCCCATTTTCACACCAGGCAAATACTGGGGCTGTACCTTAATTAAGGCTACGGCCGCTTCCTTCCCACTCCTAGCCCTTTCCTGTCCCATCGTCGCCGTAAGACCTATCTGTGTCGGTGCGACGTAAAACAACTAGCAATATATATATTGGGGTCAGCACTTGTAGTGGAAATGTCCCAACTTTACGGCCAGATGCCTTTCCTGACGCCAAATTTATGTGGAGGGATTTGTTCAGTATTGCGTGTTTCTGTGGTGCTTGGCAATGTGTTTTGTTGCCCGTATATAAAGAGAGTCTTCAAACAAGAGGAATTAACCATATACGCAGTTAAAATCCTCGATTCGGCCGGAAATCGAACCCTGGGCCCTCTGAATGAAAGGTTCGCTGACCGTTAAGCCAAGGATCCGTATAATAATAATAATAATAATAATAATAATAATAATAATAATAATAATAATAATAATAATAATAATAATAATAATACGTACTTAACCTTCATTCAATCGCTATAAATTTGAAGAACTAGTTGGTTGCCGGTTCGGGGCGTGTAGTTATTACGAGGGCTGATCAACAAAGACTGAGACTGATTTTTTCACAGATATTTATTCCTCCATTTCAGTGTTTACATGATCTTTTTCAAAGCAGTCCCCTCCTACTTCAACGCACTTTTTATAGCGGCTCTGCCACTCCTTGAACACATGCTGCAGACCATTCTTTGTCTGGTCCTTGAGAATCGCCTCACTTTTCTTGAGCACTGTTTCAGCGATCTCAAATCGAATGCCCCTAAGCTTCGCCTTTAGTGAAGGGAATAAAAAAAATGACAGGGTGCAAGATCAAGGCTATAAGGTGGATGCGGTACACAGGTTATGTTGAATCTAGCCAGAAACTGCATGACTTGATTTGTGACGTGAGGCCGTGCATTGTCGTGATGAAGTCGCCACCCAGTCCGAGAAAGCTCTGGTCGTTTCTTTGCTTCGGATTTTCGTAAGTTTCATTCGCTGTACGGTTTAAACGAAAACAGAATTTGATTGCGCTATACTGCTCCTTTCGCTTCACCTCCATTGACTGGTATGTGAAATGCACTCAGCGTCTACACAATAGAGCATTACTACCAACTTACCGATACGAGAGTGCTGCCGCCTACGGACATTATACATAAAAACCCGCTATTTTCAAATATTTATGTTACAGATAAGAAAATATCACGGAAGCTACAGGAAAAAAAATCAATCTCAGTCTTTGTTGATCAACCTACGTAGCTTGTATTCGGGACGTAGTGCGTTCGAACACCAATTTCCGTGGTTTCCCATTTTCTCATCACACTGTACCTGAATTAAGGCCACGATCACTTCCTTCCCAGTACTATGCTATCGTCGCCATAAAACCAGTGAGTCTGTGTGACGTAAAACAAATAGAAAATTTTAAGAGACGTAGGTGTAACGTAATTTTGCCCCGAAAAGAGGTTACCATGATAGCAAAATTCCTAATATGTGTCTCTCGAATTTAGGCTGTCTTAAATATTTAGAGGTTCGAAGAAGAAACATGTAATTTGACATTATGGTTGATATTATAATCATAATCATGGCATTTATAGTTTTCATTTTTTTTAATTTCAGAAAATCTTCACGCATTGAACGGTATGTGAACCAAGACCGTCTTGGTGAGAAACCAGTGGCGATATCAGTCAGCTATCACAAAACTTTCCACCCACGCGAACAGTGCACAGCGAAAAGAAACACAAAGAAAAGGTGACTAATAGTATTACCTGGTATTGAACTTGGTACTCCTGCTAAGTAATAGTATTAGTATATATATAGTATAGTGTAGATATTTTCATGTAATATTTGATTTCTCCTTTTTTATTTTTATGTAGCCGGGCTGAGTGGCTCAGACGGTTAAGGCGCTGGCCTTCTAACCCCAACTTGACAGGTTCGATCCTGGTTCAGTCCGGTGGTATTTGAAGGTGCTGAAATACGACAGCCCCGTGTCGGTAGATTTACTGGCACGTAAAAGAACTCCTGTGGGACTAAATTCCGGCACCTCGGCGTCTCCGAAGACCTTAAAAAGTAGTTAGTGGGACGTAAAACAAATAACATTATTATTATTATTATTATTATTATTATTATTATTATTATTATTATGTTTTTCCATTTGTTATACTTCATATGCAAATTTCTGAAGTGCTTCATTTATAACTATATACGATTAATTTGTCCATGTATATTTTTCATATTCAGTACATATATTCAGTATCTCTTTCTTGTATATATTGGTACCCCTGACATGAGTATATAATATATTATTACTGCATTTTGGACAGGCGCTTTATCTGGTTAGGGGCTGCCTGGCCGAGGTGGTAAAGGCGTGCTCAGTTCGCCCGGAAGGACGTGGGTTCGAATCCCCGTCAGAAAGTCATAAAATTTAAGAACCGAGATTTCCACTTCCGGAGGTGCATATGACCCTGAGGTTCACTCAGCCTACACCAAAAATGAGTACTAGGTTAATTCCTGGGGGCAAAGGCTGCCGGGCCTAGAGCGAACCACTCTACCCCATCACGTTCCGAGGTTAACAATGGTGGAAGCCTTTACCTTCCACTCCTCCAAGGGCCTTCATGGCCTGTATGGAGGTGACTTTGCTTTGCTTTGCCTTTTCTAATTACTCTACTTTTGATCGGG
This sequence comes from Anabrus simplex, assembly GCF_040414725.1. Classification (NCBI taxonomy): domain Eukaryota; kingdom Metazoa; phylum Arthropoda; class Insecta; order Orthoptera; family Tettigoniidae; genus Anabrus; species Anabrus simplex. The sequence goes on along the minus strand of NC_090269.1, from coordinate 111,907,361 downwards.
AGGCCGCAAACACTGTTACTTAAGATGTCCGACACTCGCCCGTTCTCGTCAGTTGATTAAGCTACAAATCTCGACGGCGGGGCGCTGTGTGACGCTGACTAATTACGCGACATTACCGACAGACACAGGTCACTGAAAAACGACTTTCATCTCAAGTAATGGACCAAATAGGACAGCAAATTACCCATGAGGAACACTGAACCCAAGAAGGCAAAGTGCAGCCTATGCTGATAACATAAGCATGACGCCAGATAGGAACAATCTCATTAATATTTGACAATTTTATTTACATTCCCAAGAATGTTCAATCACAATGAAGGTCAGTAACTTAGAGAGATTCTCGATATCTCGAGCCTCCATTACTCGAATATTCAGTATCTCGAAGTAACTTAAATTTCCCAGCCGTTGGTCCTATTCTTTACGTGTATTTATTTCACTATTACTCGAATTCGGTTACATGAATTTCTGGATTTCTCGAAGCAAACGTTGCCTCCCTTGAAGCAAAAAGTACTCTGTAACTCGCATTTCGTACAACACTGACTGTGCAATACAGCATTCATAGTTTCTGAGGAACAGTAAACAAGTAAAGAAAGGGTTTCAGTGATGCTGGGAGCTAATATGACGAGAACCGAAAAACTAAAAGTTCTAGTACCGAGCTTGATAGCTGCAGTCGCTTAAGTGCGGCCAGTATCCAGTATTCGGGAGATAGTGGGTTCGAACCCCACTACCGGCAGCCCTGAATATGGTTTTCCGTTGTTTCCCATTTTCATACCAGGCAAATGCTGGGGCTGTGCCTTAATTAAGGCCACAGCCGCTTCCTTCCCAGTTCTAGCCCTTTCCTGTCCCATCGTCGCCATAAGACCTATCTGTGTCGGTGCGACGTAAAGCCAATAGCAAAAAAAAAACTTCTAGTGATCGGAAAATAGGCGAAGCCTCGTTTTTTTCCTTTTTTTCGGGTGTGAATTAATTACCGGTTACGTACGAAAGCAACCCCGGAAATCGTGAATGACAAGCTCCATTTACGAATCTTGGCTGCGTGGTTTCGAATCTACATACAGAGTCAGTCGATTATAAATGGCAGTGTTTCTCACAGCAATAAACGTTGTTGAAAAATATGTGGCAGAAAAGAATGTAACAGTAAAAAAATAGAAGTGATTAACGATTTTTTTTCCTAAGGTGTTAAGGGAGGTAAGTTTCTTGTTTCACTACTGTATTTACTGTATTCTATCTTATAAAAAGTTACTATAATAAGTGTCATAATAAAACCGATGCCGTACAATACGAGTTTGTTTGTATATTTTCAAATACTGTAAAAAATACTGCCGGCCCCGTGGCAACATCCGTATGCCATGAAATTATATCTCCCCTTTACTAATTCTACTTGATATAAATTATAAACTTTTCAGTCTGTACAGGAACACGTAAAAAATAACAATTGTAAGTGGAAGGACATGTTTCGTTCTACAAGAATATCCTCAGATTCTAACAAATTTATTTTAATCATGATTTTATATTATTTATTTAATTATTATTATTTTTTCTTCGATTTTGGCCTACTCTGAACCACGGTAAACAACTGATTTGCTGATTAGTCTTTTTTTCTTCTCCCTGAACTTTTTCATCATTTCGCTCTGGTTTCTCTTCCTTTCCTCTGACCACATGTACTTGGACTTTTCATTTCGCTTTTCCTGGAACCCCTTGAATTGATCAGTTTTGCTCGAAATATATCTTTATTAAAGATTTATTTTGGACTGATGCAGATTTCCTTCATGCCTTTTCCTGTTTCTTCGACATATTTAGTAGTTGCTTTTAATTTAATTTGCATTTGAGGATGTAGTTAAAGATTGTTTTGTTAGTCGACTCTCGTTCATTTTTGTGAGGTGTCCATAAAACTTCAGTCTCCTCTTACGCATGGTGTCTGTGGTCCTTTCTGTATAGATCTTCATTTCTCCTCTTCCTCCATGTATCATCCTTTCTTTCTTTGCTTCCTAGGATCTTTCTCAAGATTGTTCTTTCTTTCTTCTCTAGCTCATCCATTTCCCCTTGCTTATTCAGTACCAGAAATTCTGAGCTGCAAAGTTACGGTCATATACTGATCACGCTACACAGTCCACTTGATCTTCTATCTCTCAAACTTACTCTCTTTTCTTTGCATGCCTTCCAGATGTTCTTAAGTCTTTGACTTTCCTTTATCGTTCTTCAACCGAGATGTTGCGTGACTTGACGAGTTTCTTCGGTGCATCCCTCATTCCAGCAATTTTCTTCCTAAGTATATCTCCCTCCTGGATCCTCACTTCTTTCAAGTCCTTCCGAACCTCCTTCAGCCATAAATGTTGTGCCTTCCACTTTTATTGTAGACTATAAGTATCCTGTGTGCAAGTCTCTTTGGATTTATAAAATGATTGTCTTCTTTCCCTCATAGTAGTTGTTATCTTCTCAAGTTTTCATAAAGTTTTTGATTCGGTCTCAATCGGAACATTGGTTGTGAATCAAGTGACTTCTTTGGACTTCATTGGAATTTTCTTAGACTGTTCTACGGAATTTCCTAATCCTTTTTTTAATGACTTGTTCCGTTGCACTCGTCATGGTTTCAACTGCATACAGACACTGTGCTCTGACCATCGTACCATAATTTGGATTTATAAGTTCCATGATATAGTCTGAAAGTCATTTCCATCTTTACCACCCTTCTATTATGTTATATACATAATTGCATTTGCTTAAACTTGTCAATGATTGTGAAATGGTCATATTATGAAGCACGAGACAAATTATAAATCCAGAACATCCTTTTGTTGGCGATTACGTAACTTTGACCGGGTGAGTTGGCCATGAGGTTAGGAACGCGCAGCTGTATGCTTGCATCCGGGAGATAGTGAGTTCGAATCCCACTGTCGACAGCCCTGAAGATGGTTTTCCGTCGTTTCCCATTTTCACACCAGGCAAATGCTGGGGCTGTTACCTTAATTAAGGCCACGGCCGCTTCCTTCCCATTCCTAGGCCTTTCCCATCCCATCGTCGCCGTCAGATCTATCTATGTCGGTGCGACGTAAAGCAAAATAGCAAAAAAACGTAACTTTGAGACAGTTTTTGTACTTATCCTTGACCACCTTTCCTTGGCGCCAACCAGTTGGGCTGAGTAGGGCTTCTAGCTTCATGGCACTGGAGTACAAAACTTCCGTTGCATTTATATATAGTATACACGTTTTCTTAATTTTGGGGTGTTGACTTCAAATCTAAAGTTAGAGTTTCTGTGTAAGCTACTGTTTCCTTTTCAATTCAACATTTTTTAAATTTTTCATCTTGGAAATTAAAATGAGAACCCACAGCCTGTTTCCAGTCATTCGACCGGGTCAGGAATAGAATGAATGAAGCCGCCATCTAGCGGCGAGGATAGGAAACGTGCCGGCTACCGAAACCTGTCGCACTCCTCTGGGGCATTGATAAATGACTGACAGATGGAATGAAATGTTAATGGAGAGTGTTGCTGGAATGAAAGATGAGAGGAAAAACCGGAGTACCCTGAGAAAACCTGCCCCGCCTCCGTTTTGTGCAGCACAAATCTCACATGGAGTGGCCGGGATTTGAACCACGGTGTCCAGCGGTGAGAGGCCGGCGCCTGAGCCACGGAGGCTTTGTATTTTTCATCTTAATGTACAGAAATTTATTCAAAATGTTCAAGATTCAGTTCATTATGCTAATTTGGATGTCATCTTGGACAGCATCCTGGTGAGAATAATATTAGATTTATACATAAAACATACAATTTCATCAGATATGTCGACAGTTTTAAAATACTTCAAATTAAAAACATTTATTTAGAGCAAGGAAGGTAAGGTAAGGGTTATTCTGCCCGAAGGCAGGTCCGAACCTCCGCAGAGGTGATCCTGAGCCGGAGTTTACGTGCGGTGGGGTGGCCAGTTCCTTTCCGCTCCTCCATTCCCTTACCCCCCACCAACAGCGCGTGGCAACCCATCCAACTCCTGACCACGCCTAATGTTGCTTAATTTCGGAGATCTCACGGGATCCGGTGTTTCAACACGGCTACGGCCGTTGGCTAAGAGCAAGGAAAAGTATATAAAATACAATTAAATATAACCATATACTTTTCTTAAACATAGCTGTTATATATATATGTGGAAGGAAATGACAAAATGTTACACAGATTGTATGCAAAATTCATTTAGGTTCTAATCAGACAAGAATTTGTGCTTGTAGCTTTTGCATTTGTAGACTTGTTCAGGACAATATCGTTTGATGCTCCAGCTGAGGGGTTAATGACTGCTTAGTATCAGAGGAAACTCCTTCAAATTCTATAGCCATTTTCTCATGCATCTCAAAATCGCCTTCATCAGTGCGTTCACTGCCTTCGCCCTCGGCAGAGACAAGCACTGGAACTGGGAGTGTCAGAGTGTGAAATGGGTCGTATTGCTGAGGGAATGCTGGGATATGAGATCGTATGTCGCTTTTTGCTGCCCATGCCCTCGCATTGACCAGGCAGAAATAAGTCATCGCTGCGGTCCTTGTGTTCACGAAATCTAAGGGATATTAAAAAGCATACCTTTTCGTTTTCCTTTTGCCCAATAACAAAGCATTTACTCACAATTATAACTCACAATATCCAAAGCCTAATCGCCTACCTAAATTTCAAAATAGGTTCTATACGCATTTCCCTTTAACTTTGAAGTGTGTAGCAGTCGCATATATAAAAACGAAGGCATCAGAATTATTTTTATATGTATGCCTACATAAAAGAGTCCATAATCTTGTCTGAAAACAGAAAATAGGGTGTTTTTCAATGATACATTTTATTATTTAAAAATAATTGAAATTGCGTAAAAATGGTGTGTGTGAACTATTAATTGCCCTGTAGTTATCTTCAGTCTAAGCACCGTCGCCCTCTAACTCCAGTTTAAGAACGCCTTTATCAGCAAAAAGTTAACATTAACATTGCAAGAAAACCAGAGCATACACAAGAAAACGAATTTCATATTTTGTAATCTGCGATGCAGAATACACAGACCGTTGGAAAATGCCATGCAACAGAAAATGGAAAGAAAAATGCTGCCCAATGTAGTTTATCTCATTTGTTTCATAATGTCATAAATTCACAATCATTAATAAGTTGACGTGTCTAGATAATTTTGTACATAATATTATATACATGCATAGTTAAAAGTGATTTGTTCGAATCCGATGTTCTTATAGAACGGAACATGTCATTCCATGTATAACTGCTCGTTTTTACAGGTATTTTATAAAGTTCTAAGTACTTCATTCGTGTTCAACAGACCGAAAAGCTTATAAGTTATCTTAACAGCGTCGACACTGGAAAAATAATGACTTCCTTCTTAATAAAATAATTCTACTTGTGTACCACTGTTTTAAAGAATCATATAACTGCCTACTAAGTGCTGAAACTTTGGCTGAAAATGCAGTTGAGATCTCAAATGTAGATGAATCGGGAAAACTCATTAGAATTAGTATGATGCTGCATGTGCAACCGTACAGCTTGCAACAGTTAGGGTCACGAACACAAGAGAAAAGAATGTTGCGGAACGATGACGCAGAAGATGACACGAAGCTAAAGAAACAGAAACTCACCACCGAGAAGTTGATCTTTAGTGCCGTAAAGTATTATGTTACACGTGACAAAACCCGGAGGACGTGAGTTGATGGCACGGTGAACCTACGATGAATAATGCTCTATGAGCAAGGATTGTCGTATACAATAGACAGTGACAGTTAACGGTATCTTGGAACGAAGGAAGTAATATTGTAGTAGCTTCCGTTCGAGCCTGCAGTGCAGAAAGAGGTAGCAAATGCGTAGTTCTTATTTTTATTCTTTTTCCTCCTAGCTTTCTCCCCAATTTATTGGAGTCGACACTTTCGATGGTCTTAGCCCTGTTTCGTAATAATAATAATAATAATAATAAGAAGAAGAAAACTACAGCTAGAATAAAATTCATAGGGGAACTGCCCCAGAGCTTTGAGATCAGAACAGGTGTTAGACAATGGGATGGCCTATCTCCAATCCTCTTTAACTGCCTCCTCGAAAAAGTCATTTATTGAGTGGACGAAAATGCTAAAGGATGACTATGGATTGAGAATAATCTACAAGAAAGACATGTTAACAGTCAACTGTTTAGTCTTCGCAGACGAGTTACACTCCTGGCATCCAGTGTGGAGGAAGCTATCCATCAACTATCCTCTCTCGACCACATAGCAGCTAAAGTAGGGTTGAAAATCGCCATCGACAAAACACAGTTTATCACCAACATCAGAGATGCACCTAAATCAATCCCACGGGGGACAAATCAGTGCAAAGGACTAACTTCTTCAAATATCTAGGAGAATGGATAACCCCAAACATGAATGAAGATCAGCCCATGAACAGCAGATGCATCAAATTGGAAAGCGCCTACCACCTATGTAAGAGTATGTACTAATCCAAATCATTCACAACTGATCTTCATTTAGGGCAGTTGCCCAGGTGGCAGATTCCCCATCTATTTTCCTAGCCTTTTCTTAAGTGATCGCACAGGAACTGGAGATTTATTGAACATTTCACTCGGTAAGTTATTCCAATCCCTAACTCCCCTTCCTATAAACGAATGTTTGCCCCAATTTGTCATCTTGAATTCCAGGTTTATCTTCATATTGTGATCTTTCCTACTTTTAAATACATCACACAAACATATTCGTCTATTACGTCATTCCACGCCATCTCTCAACTGACAGTTCGGAACATACCACTTAGACGAGCAGCTCGTCTCCTTTCTCCCAAGTCTTCCCAGCCAAAACTTTGCAACATTTTTGTAACGCTTCTCTTTTGTCGGAAATCACCCGGAACAAATCGAGCTGCTTTTCTTAGGATTTTTCCCAGTTTTTGAATCAAGTAATCCTGGTGAGGGACCCATACACTGGAAGCATACTCTAGTTGTGGTCTGACCAGAGACTTATATGCCCTTTTCCTTACATCCTTACTACAACCACTAAATACCCCCATAACCATGTGCAGAGATCTGTACCCTTTATTAACAATCATATTTATGTGATCACCCCAATGAAGATCTTTCCTTATATTAACACGTAGGTACTTACAATAATCCCCCAAATGAACTTTCACCCTATCAACGCAGTAATTAAAACTGAGAGGATTTTTCCTATTTTTGAAACTTACAACATGACGTTTAACCCCGTTACCTGCTGTCCATCTCACAATATTATCGAGGCCATTTTGTAGTTGATCACAATCTTGTAACTTATTTATTTCTCTGTATAGAATAACATCATCTGCAAACAGCCTTATCTCTGATTCTACTTCTTTACACATATCATTGATATATATAAGAAAACATAAAGGTCCAATAATACTGCCTTGAGGAATTCCCCTCTTAATTATTGCAGGGTCAGTTAAAGCTTCGCCTATTCTAATTCTCTGAGTTCTATTTTCTAGAAATATAGCCACCAATTCAGTCACCCTTTTTTCTAGTCCAATTGCACTCACTTTGCCAGTAGTCTCCCATGATCTACCCTATCAAATGCCTTAGATAAGTCAATCGCAATACAGTCCATTTGACCTCCTGAATCCAGGATATCTGCTATATCTTGCTGGAATCCTACAAGTTGAGCTTCAGTGGAATAACCTTTGCAAAACCCGAACTGCCTTCTGTCAAACCAGTTATTAATTTTGCAATATCAGGCATTACAGTAGTGTAGTGAGATCGTCAGTACTATACGCCTCAGAATGCCTAAACATGGTAAGAAAATAGCAACTCAGAAAACTGGAGCTGAAGGAAAGGAAGATCCTGAGAAAAATCATGGGCCCTTTTTAAAGACGATGGCAAGTACATAATAAGGCACAGCAATGAACTGTACCAACAATTAGAGCGCAATACAACATTTATGAGAAAGAGGAGATTGTACTTCTATGGTTATGTCATGAGACAGCTAAAGTAGGCTCACCTCCAAAATCTTCCACACCATCGCTAGAGAAAGCGACTAATGCCAAGAGGGCAAAACTTGTCAGAAAAGACCTTCAACAATTGGACATTGCTTCCAGCGAAGTCTATGACATAAATAGGTACAGAACGTTGATCAGAACATCAAATTCTCTCCAGTCACTAACAGAAAAAACAGTGCGTCCGGGAGGAGGTGTGAAATGGACTCAGGAGCGGAATGACGTTCACAGTGAAAGAATGAAGAAGTATTGGTCTGAGAAGAAAGCTGTTAGAGATAAAAATCACGTGGTCCATAGCAGGCCCAAACGGAAATAATAATAAAAATAATAATAACGAAAATCCATAGCCTGTTTCCAGTCACTCGACTTGGTCAGGAATGGAATAAATGAAGCCCCCATCTAGCGGCGAGGATAGGAAATGTGCCGGCTGTCGAAGTCTGTCGCACTGCCCTGGGTAATGCTTAATGACTGACAGATGAAATGAAATGTTAATGGAGAGTGTTGCTGGAATGAAAGATGACAGGGAAAACCGGAGTACCCGGAGAAAAAACTGTCCCGCCTCGCTTTGTCTAGCACAAATCTCACATGGAGTGACCGGGATTTGAACCACGGTATCCAGCGCTGAGAGGCCGACGCGCTGTCGCCTGAGCCATGGAGGCTTCAATAATAACAAAGCAAAGCAAAGCAAAGTCACCTCCATACAGGCCATGAAGGCCCTTGGAGGAGTGGAAGGTAAAGGCTTCCACCATTGTTAACCTCGGCACGGGATGGGGTAGAGTAGTTAGCGCTACGCCCGGCCGCCTTTGCCTTCAGGAATTAACCTGGTACTCACTTTTGGTGTAGGCTGAGTGAACCTCAGGGCCATATGCACCTCCGGAAGTGGATATCTCGTTTCTTAAATTTTACGACTTCCTGACGGGGATTCGAACCCACGTCCTTTCGGGCGAACCGAGCACGCCTTTACCGCCTCGGTCAGGCAGCCCCCTTCAATAATAATAATAATAATAATAATAATAATAATAATAATAATAATAATAATTTTAAATTTTATAACACTACCTGTCCTACCCTGCAGTCAAGTCTATATGGTTTGACACCGTGGTTAGCCGGTTCGAGTCCCGTTGGTAGTAAAAATATTCACTATCAGATACACTTGACACCTTAAAAATCACGGCCAGGCAGCCCTCTTCAATAATAATAATAATAATAATAATAATAATAATAATAATAATAATAATAATAATAATAATAATAATAATAATTTTAAATTTTATAACACTACCTCTCCTACCCTGCAGTCAAGTCTATATGGTTTGACACCGTGGTTAGCCGGTTCGAGTCCCGTTGGTAGTAAAAATATTCACTATCAGATACACTTGACACCTTAAAAATCACGGCCACGTGGCGGGCTGGATATTAAACAAGTAACATTTTTTATAGTTAAGATATTCGTATGATTTTTTATTAATCTTTATAGCCTCCGTGGCTCAGGCGGCAGCGCGACGGCCTTTCATCGGTGGGTTTCGTGGTTCAAATCCCGGTCACTCCATGAGATTTGTGCTGGACAAAGTGGAGGCGGGACAGGTTTTTCTTTGGGTATTCCGGTTTTCCCTGTCATCTTTCATTCCAGCAACACTCTCCAATATCATTTCATTTCATCTGTCAATCATTAATCATTGCCCCAGAAGAGTGAGACAGGCTTCGGCAGCCGGCACAATTCCTAACCTCGCCGCAAGATGGGGCTTCATCCATTCCATTCCTGACCCGGTCGCTGACTGGAATACAGGTTGTAGGTTTTCATTTTTATCTTATCAATCTTTATCTAAAATTGTCATAACTATGATTATAATGTGTAAGAGGGTATAAAACAAGTCCTAATTTTAACACAACTAAACAGTAATACTGCACTCCAAGTCTTGATCAGACACCGCCCTAGTTCTAACCATGAACGATGTTAGCTAGCGATCCGTCAACGTTTTCTTCACGACTCGGAAGGCAGTTCCCGAGAAATCAAAGCTTTTGGGGGCCGGGCGGAGTATTGTTGTAAAGCTGAAACTTAAAGGAACTGACGAAGTGGTGGTGGTTATGGTGGTGATTATTATTTTAAGAGGAAGTACAACTAGGCAACCATCCTCTATATAACACTAATCAGAAGGAAAAATTGAAAGGGATCCGACACTTCGAAAAATGAAAATATCGGTGAAAGGAAGACAAGGGCCACGAAGGGCGTGAAAATGAAAGACTCCCTAGCCCTCGCAAACCTAATAGCATCGGGGTCGGAAAAGAACAATAGTTGACCAAAAGAGGTCCGATAGGATAGATGAAAGTGAGGAGCCTGGCACAAATAAGTGGAAGGAATGCCATGACTCAGACGAGGGCCCTATGGTCGCCAACCCACGCTCCAATGTTCAGAGCCCTTGGGCCTCCTTTTAGTCGCCTCTTACGACAGGCAGGGGATACCGTGTACGTTATTCTACCGGCCCAACTCACAGGGAGATAACCTATTCTACCCGAGGCAGAGACGGTGGCTAGACAGGAAGAGGAATGAAATTTACGAAGGGGAGAATAGAAGGGTAGGAATAGTTATGAACACTAAAGAACACAGACACCTCTCAGGCAACTCGGGGAACACCTTGTTAGTCTGGCCCTACACCGAGGCCAATCCAGCATGGGAAACCCTAAGCTGGCACAGTCCCCGGGATCAACAAGCACACACCGACGTCAAGGTCATGGTGTTCCTAGAGGGGGTGACGGAGTGGAGCCTTGTACGTAATTTAACTCAACACAGGAAACCTCATTTGGCCGGGACGCCCACGAAATTGATAGATTGAGAGCTGTGCCGTTCTTAGTTGGTGGAACGATCTGTCTAGTTAATTTCGATAACGAACGAGACACTAGCTTGTTAAAGGGTGGCAAAGTCTGAGGATGATACCCCGTCGCGACCTTCTACTGGGCGAAGTCATCTAGCGCCATGTCATGCTATGCAGAAGAGCGATTTCATTTCACAGGTTTGGTAAGCTTGTAGCAAGTAAATGCTGGTTGATTTACAGGAACGCCACACTTTCCATTGTGAAAGTAGCGGGGCAGATCTTTCTTATACCTAAGCGTTAATGAACCAAATCTGAAAGCAGCAGGCAGCCGAGGAGGACCGTCATTAGCATGTCAAACTGCCTGTTGCAATAAGAAAAACAGACTAGCAATGTGCTCAAATCCCACGTCCACTAGCACGAGGACCCATTATGTCAACTTAACTACGGATGGTGACGGATGCGATATGGAGAGTTATAACACGCGACTAGGTGTTGTAAGTAGATGTGATAGCTGTGAATAGAAATGTACGTTATACTGCAGTTGTTGCTTGATACAGGAGCATCGAGCATCCCTAGCTACTGTCTCCGAGGGAAGAGAAGATTCCAAGACTATGGGAACTGTTTAAATTGGATCAGATAGATTTTAATGGCATTTGGATGAATCTTGGCAATATGAAAGTGACTGAGGTATGAGCGATGATAGTAATGCCATTCCTTATGCAGCCAGTTCCTGCTATGAATTGCATGAAAATGTTGCACATTGGTGCATACATTTCAGTGGGCTTGGCAGACAGATATGTAATAGCAAATTCTGCCTCAGTGAGGAAAGCAACGGGGAACTACCTCACTCCTCATTTCTCTAGTAAGCCTCTTCAGTGAAGCCTAGGCCATCTATGACAGGTAATGGTGGAACTGTTGAGGATACAACCAGACTTCGGGCTGAAGACTAGACATACATACGTGTTACAATTGAATGGCTGAGAAATAACTGTGCGCCTGGGAACAGTAAGCGGATGTTAACGTAGAACGACCTTGCGATGGCACTGTAGAAATATATCGATAGGTCTATTTTGACGTTACATACAATAATTCATAAAAAATATGAGATATTCACAACTCGAATAGAATGTCACTCTCTGCAAACCTACTTTACAAACACGTGCATTGTATGAATATGTCGAAATATCAGGGTTTTAATATTTATCACTAGCACAACACATCTTGTCTGTATTTCACCTTCCTTAGATCTCCTGTCCACATTCCTCTGATATTACATAGTTTTGCTCAGTGAGCGAAGTTTAAAAATAAATAAATTAAAAATTAAAAACAGCAAAATGGTAAATGGCAGTTTTATACAGCCATATCTCACGCAAGGAAAGTTCGTTGAAATACATTTATTCTTCATGAAGTAATAAAATTAGCCGCCTCTGTGGTGTAGTGGTTAACGTGATTAGCTGCCACCCCCGGCTCTGCCACGAAATTTGAAAAGTGGTACGAGGGCTGGAACGGGGTCCACTCAGCCTCGGGAGGTCAACTGAGTAGAGGTGTGTTCGATTCCCATCTCAGCCATCCTGGAAGTGGTTTTCCGTGGTTTCCCATTTCTCCTCCAGGCAAATGACGGGATGGTATCTAAATTAAGGCCACGGCCGCTTCCTTCCCTCTTCCTTGTCTATCCCTTCCAATCTTCCCAACCCCCATAAGGCCTCTATACAGCATAGCAGGTGAGGCTACCTGGGCGATGTACTGATCCTCCTCTCCAGGTGTATCCCCGACCCAAAGTCTCACGCTCCAGGACACTGCCTTTGAGTCGGAAGAGGTGGGATCCTTCGCTGAGTCCGAGGGAAAAACAGATCCTGGAGGGTAAAGAGATAAAGAAGAAGAAGAAGAAGAAGAAAAGGGAACCGCGAATGTGGTTTAGGCTTACTGTAATGTTCGTACAGTGTTAAGAAACTGTCCAGTCAAAAAATGGCGTGCATTACCTTAGCCTTATTAGTGGTAGACAAACGCCTGATACATACCTGCTACCAGTTATCATTAGTCATACTGGCACCGATCATAATGAAGTTCAGTGGCGGTACGCCATTAGTCACTTATCACCAGAGGCGGTATTGCATATTGGCACATACCAGCTCACTTCGAACACTTTTTTGTTGCTCGTCCGTTGACTATTTAATAACTTAACAAGACAAGCATCAAGCGTCGCGCCCCATGGAACGCCTCTATATTGATTATGTAGGACCCTTCCCCCAGTCAAAGGGAAATGCCAACAAGTTCATCTTTGTATGCGTAGATGGTTTTACAAGATTTTCCTCGTTATTTCCGACTAAGCTGGCTACCGCTCAGTCCACCATTACTTGCCTAAATTCTATTTTTGCTTCTTTTGGTCCGTGCCAATATATTGTGTCTGATAATGCTAAGGCGTTCACATCAAATCTTTTTCGTAAATTCTGTTTTGACTTGTCCATCTCTCACGTAACTACTTCTGCTTATTACCCTCAGCCATCTCTGGCTGAACGGGTTAACCGTAATCTCAGGTCCGCGCTTATTGCCTATCATCATGAAGATCATTCCAGGTGGGACACGTCCCTGCATTGGTTAGCTTTTGCTTTGAATTCGGCGGTTCATGAATCACATAAATTTACTCCAGCCTCTTTGATGTTCAAGTTTGTTCCCAACACGCCGCTCTCTAACCTCTGGTCTCTGAGTGACATTCTACCCGAGACAATAGATCCGGACAACATTAAAGATCTTTGGAAGAAGGCTAAAGCCAATCTTAAAGTGTCTCATGAAAAGGTTAGGGAAAGGTATGATCGTGGACGGAGACCCACCCCTTTGAAGGTAGGTGACCAAGTAATGGTCAAGAATTTTGTTCCCGCGGGCAAGCTTGCCCCCAGATTCCATGGGCCGTGCGTCATTCTCGATTTCCTTACGCCGGTTACGTTGTTATTAAGCAATCCAGCCACCGAGAGGATATTTAGGGTTCACTTGTCGCAGGTGAAACCTGTATAAATTCTGTGCTAACTTGCCTCATATTATCTTGAAAGGAATATGAAGGTTATGTTTCTTTTTTTTTTTTTTTTTTTTTTTTTTTTTGAGTTTCACTTTTAAGGCTTTCTGCCCCTTCTATAGTACGTTGTTTTATATGTAAGCATTTTTGTGAAACCTGCCCCGAACCGTTAAACTGCCATCCTGTCCTTGCCACGGCCATTACCACGCTCCCGTCTCCTGCTCCACTCTATACAGTGGCTTAATTAATGCCATGGATATTTGCACGCCGCTGGCCCCTCAACCTCTCCACAAGCCTGTGCCCTAAAAAAAAAAGATGATGGTCCAACAAATTCTGCCGCCTAGTTTTAATGTTTCAGTGCCCCCGCAGCCGCGCGGCGCCGTGCCGCGTCTGGGTTAGAGGAAGGGCCCCCTCGGCCCCAGCGAGGACGACATGTGCACGGCGAGCCGGAGCCCTCCTCCCGGCCAAGGCTGATGTGCGGCGCACGACCTGCTACTTGCCCGCAGCCTGTATATGTTCACCGCGGGCGCGGCGTGCTTCAACACCACTGCTCCCCTCATAGTGCGGGCGAGCGGTATCTCAGGGTACTTGTGGGGTCCGAGCGGCCGCCTTTGGACGCAGGCTGCAACGGCCGGTCTGGCCGTCCAACTTAATCAACATCAACTATATGGACATTCCAGATCAACTTTACTACCTTTTCTTGGGTATTCTACTGCAATATTTGGTGGACTTAGAAAATTTTCCTCAACTTTAAAAACTAAAGTTTTCCTTCTGAATTCAACTTCTACAAACATAAAGACTTTACTTCGCCTGTCACAACAAAAATTTTGAAACTGAATCAAACCACATTAAGAAAATCCTATAAATACTTCTGCAATTAATCTCCATATCAACATCAAAACTTGAAACTTGTTTCCAAACAAATTGCCAGTGTCACCCCTGGAGGAACTTTTGGGGGGGGGGAGGTCTGTACCGGGCGGTACACCTCCACGCCGCTAGTTTAAAAATGTGCGCCACTTGAAACTCCTCTGCTGGAGGAAGTCTGAACTTTATCTACGGTATTAATTTTCTACTTTATCAGAAGATGTCACTACCTGGAAATTTTGGAGTTTTTGAACTGTGTCATTTTCGACGTATTTTTGTTTTGCTTGTAGTAAGAAGTGTGAACTTTCTCTTCTAGAGGACACTACTGAAAAACTACAATGGTGCACCCTAGTGCGACGTGAAAGAACTATTTTTTTGGAGAAATTTTTATTTCAAAAGTTTGTTTCTTGTTAAATTTCTTTCTGTTATTGTTTAAGTTGGCTGTATACCCCTCTCTTTCCCCTTGTTTTGTATTTAGCCAATCCCGAATTTCTTTTATTAATTTCTGACCAATCGGATGTATCTTCCCCCAACTTGATTATGTTGCTGTATCCTACCCAATAAAGAGTTTGTGGGAGGGTGTTCTCATTCCCCTAACGCCTCGAACTTTCCGCGAGAGTATATAAACTGCTGATTTTAGGGTCTCCGGGCCACTTCTGTTCCATCTTTTCGTGTGTAAAGTACATAGCAGGGGGCGGGAAGCGCCTCTTTCTTCGGCGGCAGTCAACAACCAGGTAATGGCCGATTAATTACTTCTTTTCTTGCTTGCTCAGCAGTTTAACTCTCGGGGCGGGTCCGAAGTTTTTCCATTATGTAACCTTCCTTAAATGTAAAGGAACTTGTATCTATTCTATCTTTTAAACTACATATTGGGATAGAGAGTGCTTAACCCTCTCGAGCTCCCACTCATATTGTTTTGAGGTGAACTTATTTTCTCAACCTATTCTTTCTTAACATTATGTAAATTTGTCAATTTCTAAAGTCACCTCTTTAGTATGGGATTAGCCCTTGCATCAGTGGCCTAGAGCCAAATTAGGTTTTGAAACAAATACATTAGGAGTGCAAATCGCCTCCTCTCAAATTGTTGATTTAGAGGTCATGTAATTATCCTTCTTGTCATTTAACAGACCTCAGTAGGTTGGGTATTTTACCCCTGTGTATATGTCCTGAGAGGACAGCTTGAAAGTAGAATTAGGTGTGGCCTTTGACAGGCCTGAATTTTGAGAGCAAGTTGCTCTTTTCCCGAAAATTTTGTTTTCTGCGCGTCTCAAGGAGGCCTTACTGTGTATTTTGGAGCAAGTGTTCCTAGGTATGAATGGGGTTCTCCCCTCTCTGTTGACACTTGTGTTTGGGGTAAAACTGAGCTGATTGCTCAAGGATTGTGATCGCGGGGCTCGAAGCCCAAATCCTGTAAATACTGTAATTGTACTTTTGTTGCCTTGCTACTCTGTACCTGCCATATTTGTTATTTCTTGATTTTGAAAAGAAAATATAACCTTGTTAAATTTTAAATTCACTTTAATTTCGTAGCCTGAGACCTATTCACCACCCCGCACCTTCTTTCACCTCTAACTACCACGGAAAACTCCGTAACACAGAGCATGCGCACTCAGTACGTACATCTGTAGCCTAGCCACAAACGCCATTACGGAAGTATTCGCCCGTATTTACGTTTGTTCGTGCGTATTGAAATTCCCTCTAACAATTAACGGTCCCGCCGAGTGTGAAGTACGCGCTGTGATTCGATTTTTAAATGGAAAAGGCGTGAAAACTGTTGAAATTCTTCGGCAGATTAGTGAAGTGTATGGAGAACACAGTATGAGCGAAGGAATGGTAAGAAAATAGGTTAGAACAGTTAAAGAAGGTCGTACTAATGACCACGACGAGAAGCGTAGTGGACGACAGTCTGTCATTACTGAAGACTTGGAGCAAAAAGTTGATGCAAAGATTCGAGAAAGCAAAAGCTTTTAAGATTTCGTCATTAATTTATGAGTTGACCGAAATTTTAAGGAGCGTTCTTTATGAAATTGTGTTGGGCGCTTAGATTATCGGAAGTTGTGCTCACGCAATCCAAACCAAACGGCTGTCATGATCACAAGGGAGATTCTTTTTTGCTTCATGACAATGCGCGAACTCATATGGTTAATCAAACCCGAGACCTCATTGCTTCATTTGGTTGGGGACAATTTGATCATTCTCCGTGTAGTCGTGACTTAGTGTCTACTGACTACCACTTGTTCCTGCGCCTGAAAAAGCATTTAGGAAGTCAACGCCACGACGATGATGATGGCCTAAAAACGACCGCGCGGCAGTGGCTGCCACATCAGGCGGATGGAATTCAGAAGCTGGCTTCACGATATGACAAGTGCCTTACGTTGAGATGTGGTTTAAATTACAGGCTTACATGCAAAAAAAAGAATTGTTACAAATTTGCATTACTTTTTTTAAAAAATATCAAAACGGCACTTATTTATAAAGCACGCCTCGTATGTTGTTTCCCACTTTCACTTCCAGGCAAATGCTGGAACCGTTCCCATTCATAGGCCACAGCCGTTTCCTTCCACCTCCTTATCCAATTTCGTTCATTAGCATTCATTTCATCTTCTTTAGGCCCTCAACTGAGTTGGTGATAGGAACGGCATCCGGTCGTAAAAAACATGACATATAATTTCATCTCGCCTCCTCCCCGATCCCGCGACTAAGAGGCAGACATACTTGGATGAGCGATGATCATCCTACATAGTGATGGGATAATCGCATAATTTTAATAATCGAATAAACTCCATCCGATTATTTAAATAATCCAATAAATAACCGACTAAAATAATCGAATTTATTTCAAATACCATTCAGTTGTAATGATGGCATAATCGAATACTTTTAATAATCGAATAACCTCCACCCGCTCCATCCGATTATTTGAATAATCGAATAATTAATCGAACAAAATAATTCAATGAGTTTCAAATAACATTCAGTTGTATCGCATAGAATATTCGGATGCGTCATGAATCAATTTTTCGACTTAAGTGTGTCGAAAAAAATGGCGTATGGCTTTCAGTTCCGCAAGTGTCCGAGGATGGGTAATCGATTGAAATAAGCGAATAGATGAACTAATATTTTTTTTAAAAAACAGAAATTCACCTTTTTCCAAACGCATCTGCAAATGTTGAAACTGAGTGAATTAAATGTCTTAATAAACATCACTTTTCATTCCATTATTTCGAAAGCATTCACTATTCGGTTGCCTCATTCATTCGAATGAAGTTTCGAATGAATAATCGAAAAAATAATCGGATAGAAAATAATATTCACTATTCGACTGCCTCATTCATTCGAATGAATAATCGGAAAATAATCGAATGGGAAATATAACCGAATAATCGAAGAAAATGAAATAATCGAATATGCGATTATTTTGTATTCTATCCCATCACTAATTCTATAACACCAGTATGGAGCAGATAAGTTGTGAGAAGCGGGTACCGCTAATGTTTGCACGGCCCACAAACTTGTTTTATAGTTTACATCATCATATTGTAATTCCTGTCCCACAAGGTTGTCTCCCCTCCCCCCACACCTTGCTGTTTATTAACTTAGTACTCTCAGCCAATCATTTCAAGTTCTTCGTTCTATCTCGGATGGCCGCGAAAACTCTCTGACATTCAGATCTCTCCGATTATGAACAGACGGAAATGACCTTGAGGCATCGAAGTCAACAGCCTCATGTACTTATAAGCGCATGTGAAGTCTAAGAAGCTGTGTAATTATGGTGTTCCTACCTTTGGATATACTTTTGATTAGCTGGGCACCGGCTGAGTAACGTAGTCCGTCAAGCTCTTTTTTTCAATACTGAGGGATGCGCAGCCTGTTGGCATTTTAAAGTGGTTACGATAATTATTACGCCAACCTCGTGGTGTAGGAGTAGCGTGCCTGCCTCCTCATACCTGAGTTCGAGCCCCAGTCAATCTAAGAATTTTATTTCTGGACTGAGGGCCGAAACGTGGTTCATTCAGCCTCGTGAGACCAACCGAGGAGCTATCTGATACGAGAGGAAGCGACCTGGTCACGAAAGAAAAGTACTACCATTGAGGATGTGGATCATCTCTGGACGGTGGGCAATGGTATGATGATAAACGGGGTTAAAAGTCAGGTTGTGAGTTTGACAAATAGGAAAAGTCCTCTCAGTTTTAATTACTGCGTTGATGGGGTGAAAGTTCCTTTTGGGGATCATTGTAAGTACCTAGGTGTTAATATAAGAAAATACCTTCATTGGGGTAATCGCATAAATATGATTGTTAATAAAGGGTACAGATCTCTGCACGTGGTTATGACGGTATTCAGGGGTTGTAGTAAGGATGTAAAGGAGAGGGCATATAAGTCTCTGGTAAGGCCCCAACTAGAGTATGGTTCCAGTGTATGGAACCCTCACCAGGATTACCTGATTCAAGAACTGGAAGAAATCCAAAGGAAAGCAGCTCGATTTGTTCTGGGTGATATCCGACAAAAGAGCAGCGTAACAAAAATGTTGCAAAGTTTGGGCTGGGAAGATTTGGGAGAAAGGAGACGAGCTGCTCGATTAAGTGGTATGTTCCGAGCTGTCAGTGGAGAGATGGCGTGGGAGGACATCAGTAGACGAATAAGTCTGAGTGGTGTCTTTAAAAGTAGGAAAGATCACAATATGAAGATAAAGTTGGAATTCAAGAGGACAAATTGGGGCAAATATTCGTTTATAGGAAGGGGAGTTAGGGATTGGAATAACTTACCAAGGGAAATGTTAAATAATTTTCCAATTTCTTTGCGATCATTTAAGAAAGGGCTAGGAAAACAACTGATAGGGAATATGCCACCTGGGCTACTGCCCTAAATGCAGATCAGTAGTGATTGATTGATTGATCTCTTGTGTAATTCCAACTTCTTCCGCATCCCTCTTAATATCTTCTATTCACTTGGGGGTGGTCTTTAATCCCATGATGTATCTGAAGATCTTTTTGGTCAGTCGTTTGTCATCCATTCTTACCAGGTGTCCGCCGCAGAATTTCAGTCTTCGTTTCCACATACCAATTTATTAGTATGGTGATTATGTGAAATACTGTGACGAGTACCAAATTATTAGTACAATTAATTTAAACATCATATTCAACCAAGCAGTTTAATTGAAAGCTCTCTCAAAGAAATGGGAAAGAATATCTTGTCACACAGGAAATTTATCTCTGGCCACAACAGATATACACCCAAATTTGACCACCCAGGGTTAATGATCAACTCACGAAATTTGTATGACAGCACCTTGCAGCCTGATTAATAATTTTAAATAATCTCACAAGAATTTTAATTGGCGACTTGTTTGGGCAGTTTTGCCGTCTCGTTGCATCTCTCTAAACAAAAAATGCAAGGCTCCTCAATAAATCATACGCAGATGTAGTAAAGAACAGCAGAGATATTATCGTAGTTCACTATTTTATAAGTCCTGTGACAAGAGAACTAGACACTGACCTTTTCGTCAGTCAGCAGTAGGTAAGAATTATTTATATCAATGATCATATTTCACTTTATAACGGTCTGCCTACTCTTTCGGCTAGCCGTCAGGAAATATGAGTTGTCCGAAGAAAACAATTAATTTCTTAATAATATGCTAATTATTGTCATAATATTTTACATCTAAAAACCATGTTGATACGGTTTATTGACAAACTCGTTCCACGAACCTTTTTTATGTTATTAAGTTGCGATTAAGCTTAGTTAATTTTTTAAATGGATCATTTGAAATCTTCCCATTTCCAAAAGTGACAGTAAAGGCTTTTGTTTCTACATATTCAATATTTACATGGTGTAGGGGTAGCATGCCTGCTTCTCACCCGGAGGCCCCGGGTTCAATTCCAGGCCAGGTTGGGGTTTTTTACCAGGATCTGAGGGCTGGTTCGACGTCCACTCAGCCTACGTGATTAGAATTGAGAAACTATCTGACGGTGAGATAGCGGCCCCTGTCTAGAAAGCCAAGAATAACGGCCGAGGGGATTCGTCGTGCTGACTACACGACACCTCGTAATCTGCAGCCCTTCGGGCTGAACAGCGGTCGCTTGGTAGGCCAAGGCCCTTCAAGAGCTGTAGTGCCATAGGGTTTGGCTTTTTAATGTTGTTATAAAAATATGGCTGCCTAGAATAAGGTGTTTAGTGTGTTATTCAGTGTTGCATTGTTATGAGTAAATAATAATAATGGTAATTTTTAGCTTCTGATATTAAATATATGTTCCTCTATATCTCGGGGGTTAATCGGGTCTGATTAATTATTCTGGCTCGGGGTCTGGGCGTTTGTGTTTGTCCCAACACTTCCCTCTTCGTATTCATATAACATACTACACTACCAACCAGCACAGAAAACACGCAATAGTGATTACATCCCTCCATATAGGGTTGGCGTCAGGAAGGGCATCCGACCGTAAAAGAGGGCCAGATCCACATGTGCGACACCGTTCGCACTCGCGACCCCACAAGTGTGGGAAAAAGCGGTAGAGAAAGAAAAACAAGAATTATTATTATTATTATTATTATTATTATTATTATTATTATTATTATTATTATTATTATTATTATTATTATTATTCATCTGTTTACCCTCCAGGGTCGGCTTTTCCCTCGGACACAGCGAGGGATCCCACCTCTACCGCCTCAAGGGCAGTGTCCTGGAGCTTCAGACTCTTGGTCGGGGATACAACTGGGGAGAATGACCAGTACCTCGCCCAGGCGGCCTCTCCTGCTATGCTGAACAGGGGCCTTGTGGAGGGATGGGAAGATTGGAAAGGATAGGCAAGGAAGAGGGAAGGAAGCGGCCGTGACCTTATGTTAGGTACCATCCCGACATTCGCCTGGAGGAGAAGTGGGAAACCACGGAAAACCACTTCCAGGATGGCTGAGGTGGGAATCGAACCCACCTCTACTCAGTTGACCTCCCGAGGCTGAGTGGACCCCGTTCCAGCCCTCATACCACTTTTCAAATTTCGTGGCAGAGCCGGGAATCGAACCCGGGCCTCCGGGGGGTGGCAGCTAATCATGCTAACCACTACACCACAGAGGCGGACTTGATTATTATTATTATTATTATTATTATTATTATTATTATTATTATTATTATTATTATTAGCTGCCTCTGTGGATCAGTGGTAGAGTGTCGGCCTCCGGAACCCACTACAGCGGGTTCAAACCTGGCAGATGTAGTCGGATTTTTGAAGGGCGGGAAAAAGTCCATTCGACACTCCATGTCGTACGATGTTGGCGTGTAAAAGATCTCTGGTGACACATTTGGTGTTTACCTGACAAAATTAATTAAATCTCAGCCATAGACGCCCAAGAGAGTTTCGGTTTACTCGGTCTGCCATCTAGTGGGCCTAGAGTAAAACGGAACGTCGAAATTG
This sequence comes from Anabrus simplex, assembly GCF_040414725.1. NCBI lineage: Eukaryota > Metazoa > Arthropoda > Insecta > Orthoptera > Tettigoniidae > Anabrus > Anabrus simplex. The sequence goes on along the minus strand of NC_090269.1, from coordinate 111,885,305 downwards.
ACGAGCAGACAGTCAGATGGCGTCAAACTGAAATGTCTGTTGTTTTTTTCCTATGTTTTCATTCCCCACCCTGAAGGGGTGGGGCGGGCCACCTAAAGGGTTACGCCCTTTCTCTGGCCAAGAGAAGTGAGCGGGTCGAGGAGATGCGATTGAGAAGGAAGGTGGGTAAACGAAGTGGGAAATGACAGGAGATGTGTGTATGCGATGGGAGAAGTTTAGAAGAGAACGCCAGGGGGAAGATGTATAAAGAGCAGGTGGAGAGTAGCGGTGATGTTATTAAGAGTTGTGGTGAGAAGGCGGATTATATCTAATGTTGGTAGGGGTAGGAGGAAGTGACTAGTTGGGGAGGGGTTGGACCAAAGGGTTGAGGGGGTGGAACAGGAGGAGGGCCAGGCCGGGGGCGACGATGTGGGTTATTGTGGGGTTGGCGAACTGTTGAGGGTGGGGAGCGAGAAGGCTCCACTCGGTATCGATGTCCTTGGATTCGGGCGCCGGTGCTAATGAGGTTGTGGACGTCATCTGGAGTGGGAAGATGGAGTCGCACCATGTGGGCCCGTTAACGTTGTGAATCCGGAATGCGCATCGAGCTGGAACGCCTTCTGCTTATAGTTCCTGTATGATGTCCCGTTCAGGGATGTCCGGTGCTATCCCACGGAGAACACAACTTGACATGGTGTGAAAGGCTGGTGGTGGTTGCTGGGGCGAAGATGACGTGGCGGCAGCTGTGATGTCCTGTGGAGGTGGTAGTGGCGGAGCGGTGGCGGTCGAAGTCGCAGGCACTGAGGTGGTAGGGAGTTGCTGGGCTGCAGGAGTCGAGAAAATTGGGAGGGAAGATGACATTACGGGCGAAGGGTGACAGGTCGTGACAGTAGTAACTGGAAGTGGGGAGGGGTGTAGGCGGACGTTGTGGTGGTCGTGGTGGTTGTAGTTGTAGAGAAGGCAGGCGATGATTGCTGGTGTGATGTCCGGGGTTGAGACACGTTGGCGAAGGGAACAATAGAGGGGTTTGCGGATAGCTGGGCTAGGATATACGAAGGAGTGGGCACCACTGCATAGGTTCTATGGTTAATAATCGCTCCGGAGGCTTGTAGTCGTCGCAGGTCGTCATCGTTGCCTAGATATACTACAATCTGCGATGATGGTGTGGAAGTTGCGCCATCCTTCAGTCTGTAGATGTTGTCAACTGGAACGCCGGATGTGCGGAGGTCGATGAAAATGTCGTCTTCAGAGAGCTCCAGATCCACATCGGGGATTAGACAGGTATGCATGTTTGTAGGGGAGGCCGACTACCGACTTGGTGTCAGGCCGTTATGCTTTATTACGTCGGCTAGGTAGCTAGATAGAGATGAGGGCCACCCGGCCGGGCAAAAATATTTGGAGCTGCTGTGGAGTGTCGTAGTCCGGAATGGAGAGAGCGTGGCGAAGTGTTGTGAAATGTCTGCACACGGTAGCTGAGGCTATACTGTACCATTGCAGTATTCAGAGAAGTAATATTTCGGTCAAGTAAGGATAAAAGAAATTATCCGCGACGAAATTAAGCAGACTGAAATGTCATAGTAATCTTATAAGTCTAGGCTAATACCGTACGGAAACAGACATTACCATGAACAAAAGTATGAGATTCGAATTGTTGAAGAGAACTAACACTGAAAAAATATCGACTGCAAACCTTTGCATTCAGAAGTACAGAAGTGAAGCTACAGATGTGATATCCAAATAGAGACAAGAAAAGAAGAATATTAAAAGAAAATACCTTAGCAAAGCTGAATTATTAATTCTACACGAGACATCATGAGAGATACATAAGGAATGCATAATATCGACGATCAATAACAGGATCGGAAGACCAAACTAGCCACGAAACGCCAACACATCGAGACGGCTGTAAAGAAGAAGAAATAGATTGGGATACAGATTAACATTACCAAAATCTACTAAAAAGAAGAATATCCCACATAAAATTTGTGAAGGCAGTAGATATATGCAGAATCTGATATTATAATAGAGACCAAACCAAGCACTTCATTAAGAGTCCGGCTCCATGGCTAAGTGGTTAGCGTGCTGGCCTTTGGTCACAGGGGTCCCTGTTCGATTCCCGGCAGGGTCGGGAATTTTAACCATAATTGGTTAATTTCGCTGGCACGGGGGCTGGGTGTATGTGTCGTCTTCATCATCATTTCATCCTCATCACAACGCGCAGGTCGCCTACGGGAGTCAAATCAAAAGACCTGCACCTGGCGAACCGAACATGTCCTCGGACACTCCCGGCACTAAAAGCCATACGCCATTTCATTTTTACTTCATTAAGAAAATGAATCGATTACTTGGAAGGCTTTGGAGATGTTTGTCTTATGTCGGCTGATTCCCACTGTATTTCATGATTCTATGTCCGAGTACCGCAACATGGCGAATCTATAAGAAGAGGAGGGACTGGACTTCACGAGACGACCCGAGCCAAACCAAGATGATTCCATAGTGTGGATGACAGCAGGGCCAGATACCAACCATGGACGTCGCTCAGAGATGAAGGAGAAGGAGCATATCCAGGCCAGTCTCCAGGCAACAGGAATAAGATAAGTTTCTAATAAAAATATACATATTTAGTAGATAATATTTGTCTTAACCTCGTGCGATTGAAAGTTCGGTGTGGTGCCGCTTAAGTCGTCAGAAAAATAACTAGTGCTAGATATTCTCGCGAGTAACTTCGCTACAGATCGATTTATATGGAGTCAGGCAGTCTTTCAGTCTACTCTCCCCCCAAGCTCATCCAGTACTCCCCTCCATGCCAAGTAGACAGCTAATTGTATATTAGCCCAAGTCACCCATCTCACCAAGTTCCCGTGGTTATCCCCTGCTAAGCAGCCCCAATCAGTCAACCCCCCCCCCCCCCCCCTGGTTCAGTAATAGAATCACTTCCTCTCCCTTCTTCTTCTAGCACTATGTCACGGGTGGCCCAGATTGGTTGCGCAGTAGATGTTAGTTTTCCCTCGTCCTGCTCGTGACGTCATCACAGGAGCACCGCGACTGTGTAGCATACAACCGCACGTGTATCTTATTTCGTTGTCTGTCTTATAAAGAAAGGATTTCCACGTAATAACTATACGTAATTTCTTTCCGCATATTGCTGTTGGTTTATATAGTAGCCTACTGTATTTTGCGTAATGTGTATGTGTCGTAGTTCGTTTCTGTGAGATCTCTGTTAAGTTGCTGTGTTTCGTGCAGTGAGTTGCACTTATTTTCTTTTCGTTAGTTACGTGAACAGTGTTATAGTAGCTGGAGTGAAATTTGTGTGTTCATAGTACAGTATCATTGCGATAGAAAACTGTGCCGTTAATGATTCACCGACCGAGCTCGATAGTTGCAGTCGCTTAAGTGCGGCCAGTATCCAGTATTCTGGAGATAGTGGGTTCGAACCCCACTGTCGGCAGCCCTGAAAATGGTTTTCCGTGGTTTCCCATTTTCACACCAGGCAAATGCTGGGGCTGTACCTTAATTAATGCCATGGACGCTTCCTTCCCATTCCTAGGCCTTTCCTGTCCCATCGTCGCCATAAGACTTATCTGTGTCGGTGCGACGTAAATAAATAGCAAAAAAAAAAAAGATTCGCCGCAATCTACAGCGACACCTGATTGTTCAGCAGAGGGATTTCGGTACGGTACCTCGCCGGCTACATCGCCGACCGTGAAAGAAAATATGACAGTTCAATGAGAAGTCCCACTGCGGAAATGCTCTCCATTTCTTCTGGTACAGCCCCTGTGGGATGGATAGAAATATTATCTCGGGGAGGTCTACTCGTTCCATCGTTAGAATGGTAAACCAAATAAAGGAATTTGAATTAATTTTCAGGGACACTCGCGGACGAGCTGAACTGTGACGCATACCTAATATTACACGCAAAGTGTGTCAAATAATTAGCAGTAAAGTCCCCGCTGTACCACCAGAAATATTAAAAATGTATGTTAGAACGAGAATATTTATACGCATACAACAAATGAACATTCGGACAAGAACTGAAAAATCCATAGCAGCTCATCGGCGAAAGGCACGACAGTGGATTTCATCTTCAAAAGCAACCACGTCATGACATCCAATCTCACAGGTAGGACTGTGTTTTAATGAAGTGTTTTTCCTATTCTTTCTTATTGTTTAATTTTTTAAAAGTTGACTATCTATGCGGAGCCTCCGTGGCTCAGACGGCAGCGCGTCGGCTTCTCACCACTGGATACCGTGGTTCAAATCCCGGTCACTCCATGTGAGATTTGTGCTGGTCAAAGTGGAGGCGGGACAGGTTTTTCTCCGGGTATTCCGGTCATCTTTCATTCCAGCAACACTCTCCATTATCATTTCATAGCATTTATCAGCCATTAATAAATCACTTTGGGAGTGGCGACCCCATTGTAATAATAGCCTATATATGGTTCATTCAGTACATCCCTGACCCGATCAAAGACTGGAAAACAGGTTGTAGGTTTTCCAGGACTATCTATGCATGGTTTCGAATATGAACTTACTTCTGCTGCTGTTATAATATGTGTTAAGCTTTAAACTCGATACCTGCGGAAGTGAGTCATTATATCGTATGTTAACATACGGTAGTTCCATCACGGAATTTCTGCTGTAAGGATTTAATATGACAAAGATTTTATATCTCTTAAATATTTATGTTTACATATTTGAAAACGCGCAACCTTCCTCAAAAACTAAATAGAGGAACTTAGAAATGTTAATAAGTTTCAAGCGTTGGTCAGTGTGCCGTCACGTTACATTTACGCCTTATTCGTAATGGAAATAATGAAAAATTACTATGCTGTACTCTTTTTCAATCTTATAACAGCAGTAATCTTTATGTCTGGTGTGCAATTAGTTCTGAGAAACTGTAATGTTTGCTGATATTATGAGATTCCTACTGATTTGCGCGCTCTGCGCTCGGCTGCTTTGCTCCTAATGTGACGTCATTTCGTTAACCAATAGCAGCTCGGCTCGCGTTGGGCCCAACCTTTAGTAGTGTTTAGGAACCTTGGCACTATGTAATTGATAGTTAAGCAACATTGGGCGTGGCGTCCACCTGGATGGGTGACCCACGTCACATCAGCTTACCACCCCATCACAACGCACGAGTCAACCACCACCAGCAACGAATTCAGAATCCCTGGTTCAATCCCAGGGCCACCTGCGTGCGTCGCCCCCTCCTCTACGGGGCGCAGGTCATATTCTGACCAGCTAAGACTTGTGAAACAGGACTCCCCTTCCACATATCATCATTCAGTCCAACATCACTCTGTGAAGGAGATAGCACCCAAGACCTAATCGGTCGGAGGGCTACAATCCTCAACAGAACCTAATCTTTGGTTTCTGTATGAGACTTGGGGCATGGCCGAAGAGCTAAAATTGTTCACGGGATTGGGTATCGACCCTCTTATCTCACGAAATGCGTGGTCTACTAACAGATAAGCAAATTCCAATTTGATAGCTTCAGCAGCAAGATTTAGCGTAAGTTTCATTGTGCCATAACCAATGCTGTAGTTCCTATTATAATAATAGGTTGGAAGAGAATTATATTCCAAGCAGCAATGTCATATGATTGTTGGCAATGTGACTCAGAACGTATACATAACGAATACGTTGTTGTGTTAAGGAAGGTTATGTGATATTAAAACGACATCAGAGAAGAGAAAGGTTACGATGTGTTGACATCCAATTGAGAATGTTTATATATATAGGAAGATAATTATGCGTCAAGAGAGGTTATTAATGTTAAGAAGAGGTATAGATTTCAAGAAATATGAATGGAGATAGATGATTTACGATAGTAATGTGTTACGTGAAGGAAATTACAGAAAGAGTAAATATAAATGTATTCTACGTCGAGCTGAAGCAAGAAATGGAATGTATCGAATATTTAATGGAAAGAATGACGCAAATAAGGATCACAGGAGCTTTGAAATGACGCAAATAAGGATCACAGGAGCTTTGAAATGTGAAGTTACGAGGATTATCGAGTAACCAGATGCTGTAGAGTTAATACAACGTATGTTAACGTGTAAGAATTAGGAAGATAGGCCACAGTCATCGAAGAAAAGCATATTCCTCTTAGAACAAGCAACTTATTAGGGTTACGTCGCGCATTCCTATCTACGAAATATCGCTGTAAAATTTGTCACAAATGGAACATAATAATTCCTTTTACTTAAATGAAGTAAAAAATCTGCGGTGAATTAAGAAATACCGTCGTTATTAGAGAAATATGAATACATACTTAAGGCCTGTAGACAGGAATCCTTTATGTCGTATTCCGCTGCTCGTGCCGTCTTTTGTTAATTTGTTGAGGTCCAGGGCTAGCACCGAGGAATGGGAGTGCTATGTCTGTGGATTCTCATTATCTTTGTCCATATGACTAGCGCGGCCAGTTCACACAGCAAAATGGAGGTGAACAGCATTCACGACGTTATTTCGTTCTTCAATGAGCCAAATGACCATGTTACAAAAATGATTTTTGTTGAAAGAAAAATAGCATGATCCCTGGACCAATAAATATTTTTTTATTTTTGTTTGAAGGCAAATAGGATGTTTTTTTTTTTTTGCTAGTGGCTTTACGTCGCACCGACACAGATAGGTCTTATGGCGACGATGGGATAGGAAAGGCCTAGGAGTTGGAAGGAAGCGGCCGTGGCCTTAATTAAGGTACAGCCCCAGCATTTGCCTGGTGTGAAAATGGGAAACCACAGAAAACCATCTTCAGGGCTGCGGATAGTGGGATTCGAACCTACTATCTCCCGGATGCAGGCTCACAGCCGCGCGCCTCTACGCGCACGGCCAACTCGCCCGGTAAAATAGGATGATAGCACTACCGTGAATTGACAACTGAAGCAATGAAACGAAAGCAAAGAAGTTCAATGAACACAGACATCACACACGAAACTGTTGAAAGTGAAAGACAAACAAAAGACATACGTGTGTTACTGTGATCGTAGCACCAAAAGTACTTGTAAAGTAGTAAAGTAGGGTTACATAATATTCTCCAAAAATAAAATATATCTTAATTTACCGCAGATTTTAGACTTCATCTGTGTAAAAGTAATTATTATGTTCCATTTGTGACAAATTTCACAGCGATATTTCGTAGATAGGAATGCGCGTCGTAACCCTTATTAGACTTGGAACTAGCAATATAGAACCTGGGGTAGACACCTGTATTCCTATAAGCAGACCAAGGCTCAAGTAAAGGTTATGCAGCGAACCAGGCTTACTGTATGTGATTAAAATTAGATGGTCAATATGTCTTCAGAAATGAACTGCCCATAACATTAGTTGTCTTACGCGAGATCTTATTATTCTATTCAGATGCATTTAAGTTGATACATATTAGATGATACTTTATAATTGTGTTGTTGTGCATATGCATGCTAATTCTTAGATATTATGATAGATGATGGATTAAATTTAGGCATTGTCAGCGTATTTTGAGCTGAAATAAATGGAAACATATCCTGAAGCTTAAGAAACTATGCACGAGCATGAGATAACGCTACAAATCCAAAGGAAAGAAATTAAGCCATGAAGTGACATATTAGTGAACTCTGCTAGATTCATACACAGATAGGTCAGATATTGAAATGTTATAATTTGAGCAAATGTTTGTGTAAATTTACCTTTTTCTTAAGAGAAGAGTGTATAAATCTATTATTATAACTGATTAATGTTGAACATAACAGAGACTTTAGCTCATTTCAGTGTAATTTGAAGGTAAATAAGTGAGACTGGATGGAGATGATCATTACTAATGAATTTAATGTAAGGGACATTGATTTATTAACCAGTTCTGAATTTGATAACCCATATTAACTTTATTTTTCTCTTCCTAAATATTATTTTCATACTGTGTATAATAAATAGTTCTAAGTTTAAAGTTATCTTGATGTGTCTATTTATGAATTCTACGTTAGTATAAGATGTGTTAGTATTAAGTTGACAAGTTTTCGAGTACATTACGTTAAGCCACATAGGTTGGATGGACATTCATCAGAGCAAATGATAATTAGGTAATGTTGTAGACGGCAAATCGGCATCCGCTTTCCTTGTTCGGAATCCACGCTAAACTAATCGAATCCACCCTGAGAAGCTGGCTGGGATTCCTCGAAGGGTGGAATACGATTATTATTAACATTATTATTATTACTTGGGCTCTATCTTATTTAAGGCGACGGTCGCTTCCTTCCTGACCTATTACATCGTATAAAACCTGACTGTCTCGATGCGACGCAAAAGAAAGAGCAAAATAGGGACTTGACATACAGAGATACTTCACCATCCTCTCGCAGCTAGATACTCTCTCTCATGTGCACGAAAATATATTATGATAACGCTATGCGATTTGAAACGTGATAATTATCCAGTGTCACAGAAATAAATAAATAAATAAATAAATAAATAAATAAATAAATAAATAATAAGGTAAGTGTGTGTGTTCTGCCCGAAGGCAGGTTCGAACCTCCGCAGAGGTGTGCATGAGCCGGAGCTTACGTACGGTAGGGTGGTCAGTTCCTTTCTACTCCCCCATTCCCTCACCCTCCACCAACAGCGCGTGGCAACCCACCAAATCTTGACCACGCCCAATGTTGCCTAACTTCGGAGATCTGACGGGATCCGGTATTTCAACACGGCTACAGCCGTTGGCATAATAATAATAATAATAATAATAATAATAATAATAATAATAATAATAATAATAATAATAATAATCGTAAAGACCAGCTACGGGTGCAGACATTCTGATTTGAAGCAATGCTGCGCGTCAACTTAGACGGTCAGCTTTATTTTACCAGATACCAGACTAAACTGGATCTCTCTTGGCCGATCTGCCGCTTAGATTTAATTAATTTTATTGGGTAAACACCACCGATCTTGTACATGCCGCTATCGTTCAACATGCAGCGTCGAATTGTAATCTCTTTGTCCTTCAAAAATTCTATTTCCTCTTCTGGGTTTGAGCGCTCGATCCTCGAATCCGGTGGCCAACGCTCTGGCACTATTTCTAGCCTAATGCAGCCCTTATAAGGCAGACCCTCCAACGACGGCAGGGCATCTACCATGTATAGAAAACTGCGTGTTATTGGAGGATAGTGTTAAGTGCGATGCATGAGTTGCAGGGATGTTGGGAATAGTACGAACACCCAGTCCCCGATCAAGAGAGTTAACCATTTAAGGTTAAAATCTCCGACCCGACCGGGAATCGAACCCGGGGCCCCTCTGAACCGAACAACATTACGCTGACCATTCAGTCAATATTCGTGTCCTCGTCCCGAGGTGGTGCAGCTCATTTCAGGCACATCCCCACCGGGTGTACCATTTTAACCACATACCAGCTATTTTGACATTCTTAAATCTCTGGCAGTACCGGGAAACGAACCCGTGCCTCCGATGACCGACAGCTAATAATGCTACTGTTACGCTTCGTAAGTGGACACTCTACCACAGATTCACACAGGGAGGTGGGGGGTGACATACTTCTGTGCAAATGCAGGGGAAATGTCTACCTCACTTGAGCAAAAATGACAGTTTCACTTGAGCAAAATTACACATTAGTCATGTCATATATGACAACGGTTCAGGAACACCGCGTTCAACTGCCAAGCTAGAGGTGGCTAAAAAATGAAAGGGCGTATGGCTTTTAGTGCCAGGAGTGTACGAGGACACGTTCGGTTCGCCAGGTGCAGATCTTTTGATTTGACTCCCGTAGGCGACCTGCGTGTCGTAATGAGGATGAAACGACATATACATCCAGCCCCCGTGCCAGAGAAATTAACCAGTGATGGTTGAAATTCCCGACCCTGCCGGAAATCAAACCCGGGACCCCTGTGACCAAAGGCCAGAAGGCTAAGCATTTAGCCATAGAACCGGACAGAGGTGGGCTAGTGGCATTAAAGTGTTTTTCTTTCTTTCTTTCTTTCTTTCTTTCTTTCTTTCTTTCTTAATCTATTTACGCTCCAGGATGGTTTTTCCCTCGGGCTCAGCGAAGGATCCCACCTCTGCCGCCTCAAGGGCATGTCCTGGAGCTTCAGACTCTGGGTCGGGGATACAACTGGGAAGTAGGACCTGTACCTCGCGCAGGTGGCCTCACTTGCTATGCTGAACAGGGCTTGGGGGATGGGATGATTGGAAGAGAGATTGGATAGAGAAGGGGGGAGGGAAGGAAGTGGCCGTGGTCTTAAGTTAGGAACCATCTCGGCATTTGCATGGAGGGGAAGTGGGAAACCACGGAAAACCACTTCCAGGATGGCTGAGGTGGGACACGCAAGGTCGCCTACGGGAGTCAAATCAAAAGACCTGCACCTGGCAAGCCGAACATGTCCTCGTACACTTCTGACATTATTATTAGTCTATTATTATTATTATTATTATTATTATTATTATTATTATTATTATTATTATTATTTAAATATAATAATAATGTTATTTGCTACTAACTACTTTTACGGTTTTCGGAGACGCCTAGGTGCCTGAATTTAGTCCCGCAGGAGTTCTTTTACGTGCCAGTAAATCTACCCTTCAAATACCACCGGACTGAGCCAGGATCGAACCTGCCACGTTGGGGTCAGAAGGCCAGCGCCTCAACCGTCTGAGCCACTCAGCCCGGCTATTATTTTTCATCTTTGATATAATATTTTCTGCAGCCAGTCCCTGCTATGAATGGTGTGAAAATATTGTTCATAGGGTCGGTTGGTGCATGCATTTCAGTGGGCTTGGCAGACTGATATGTAATAGCAACTTCTGGCTCGGTGAGGAAAGCAACGGGAAACTACCTCACTCCTCATTTCCCTAGTACGCCTCTTCAGTGATGCCTTAGCCATCTAAGACAGCCGATGGCGGAGCTGTTGAGGATCCAACCAGCTTTCGGGCTGAGGACTAAACATACATACATAATATTTTAGAGAGACCTATATTATTTTTACTGTTACCGTCTGCAAGATGTAGAATTAAAATGACGTGCGGCTCATTTCGCTGAGACAGAAATGAGTATCACGTAATGAGTGGGATGAATGCCAACACCAGTGATGTCATTGTGCAAGATTATTGTCGCAGCATTTCGTATCAGAATGCACTTCTCAAGGCTGAGTGATCGCTGTTCCAAACACTCGTAGAAAAGGAATTATCTGAGTCAGGGTGAGAATTGAGCAAAGAACTACTAGTAAAGTAGTTAGGAACATTGACCAATGGGCATGTTCGCAATCCTAATAATAATAATAATAATAATAATAATAATAATAATAATAATAATAATAATAATGATAAACCATCTCTGTGGTGTAGTGGTTAGTGTGATTAGCTGTCACCCCCGGAGGCCCGGGTTCGATTCCCGGCTCTTCCACGAAATTTGAAAAGTGGTACGAGGGCTGGCATGGGCTCCACTCAGCCTTGGGAGGTCAACTGAGTTGAGGAGAGTTCGATTCCCTCCTCAGCCATCCTGGAAGTGGTTTTCCGTGATTTCCCACTTCTCCTCCAGACAAATGCCGGGATGGCACCTAACTTAAGGTCATGGCCGGTTCCTTCCCTCTTCCTTGTCTATCCTTTCCAATCTTTCCATCCCCTACCAAGGTCCCTGTTCAGCACAGCAGGTGAGGCTGCCTGGGCAAGGCACTGGTCATCCTCCTCAGTTGTATCCCCCGACCCAGAGTCTGAAGCTCCAGGACACTGCCCTTGAGGCGGTAGAGGTGGGATCCCTCGCTGAGTCCGAGGGAAAAGCCAAACCTGGTGGGTAAACAGATTAAGCAGAAGAAGAAGAATGATAATTTTCACAGGTGCCTTGGCAGAACTCTGCGTAAAGGAATCTCGTGTCCTCGTCCCGAGGTGGTGCAGCTCTTTTCAGGCACACACCCAGTGGAGGTGAGCTGCATGTACTATTTTAACCACATACCAGCCCTCCTGACATTCTTAAATTGCTGGCAGTACCGGAAATCGAACCTGGACCCCCGAGGACGGCAGATAATAGTGTTAAAGTTTACTCTAGGGAGGCGGACATAGTCGGTGTCTTGGCCTTCGATTAAGAGGGCTCCGGGTTCGTTTCCCGGCTAGACTGAGGATTTTTAACTACCAACACGACCAACCACCACAGAAACACGCAACAGCGAAGATATTGCTGAAATCTGAAAGAGCATCTGGCCGTAAAACTAGGATAAACCCACATCAAATGCCGACCCTATTAAACTGGGAAAAATGTCGGTACAATAATAATAATAATAATAATAATAATAATAATAATAATAATAATAATAATAATAATAATCATAATAATCATCATCATCATCTGTTTACCCTCCAGGTTCGGCTTTTCCCTCGGACACAGCGAGGGATCCCACCTCTACCGCCGCAAGGGCAGTGTCCTGGAGCTTCAGACTCTTGGTCGGGGGATACAACTGGGGAGTATGACCAGTACCTCGCCCAGGCGGCCTCACCTGCTATGCTGAACAGGGGCCTTGTGGAGGGATGGGAAGATTGGAAGGGATAGGCAAGGAAGAGGGAAGGAAGCGGCCGTGGCCTTAAGGTAGGTACCATCCCGGCATTCGCCTGGAGGAGAAGTGGGAAACCACGGAAAACCACTTCGAGGATGGCTGAGGTGGGAATCGAACCCACCTCTACTCAGTTGACCTCCCGAGGCTGAGTGGACCCCGTTCCAGCCCTCGTACCACTTTTCAAATTTCGTGGCAGAGCCGGGAATCGAACCCGGGCCTCCGGGGGTGGCAGCTAATCACGCTAACCACTACACCACAGAGGCGGACAGTCATAATAATAATAATAATAATAATAATAATAATAATAATAATAATAATAATAATAATAATAATAATAATAATAATAATAATAATAATAATAATAATAATCTGAACAAATTGGTTTCTTCTAAAACCAACATAATTTCAAAACATAGCAGAAGTACTGTAGTTTCTATATTAGTCATGAAATTCTTTTGGGTTAGGCCATAATGAGAATAATAAAGTTGTATGTTACACGTTCCCACTATTTTCTTTAATGCTATTTATTCGGGGCATCGACCTAAAAAGATCTTTTGTCCCTACTTTGCACCATACGTTGTGAACCTGCGTCTATTTTGGAAATGACGGAAGTGTAAAATTTAGCTATTTGCTTTACGTCGCACCGACACAGATATGTCTTATGGCGACGACGGGATGGGAAAGGCCTAGGAATGGGAAGGAAGCGGCCGTGTCCTTAATTAAGGTACAGCGCCAGCATTTGTCTGGTGTGAAAATGGGAAACCACGGAAAACCATCTTCAGGGATGCTGACAGTGGGGTTCGAGCCCACTATCTCCCGATTACTGGATACTGGTCGCACTTAAGCGACTGCAGCTATCGAGCTCGATAGTGTAAAGTGTTGAATGTGAGGAAAGGAATATTAAAGACGACACAAACAGCCAGTCTCCAGGCCATGGATATTAATCACATTTAAAAACCCGTGACCCGGCCGGGAATCGAACCCGGGGCCGCCCCTACACCGCGGGGCCGGACACGTTCCCAATAACTACTTTTTCGCTTTTCTCAGACGCGGAGGTGCCCGAATTGTGTACCGCTGGAGTTCATTTGCGTGCCTGTAAATCTACCGACACGGAGGTGACGTACTTGGGCACTTTCAAATACCGCCGGACTGAGCCAGGATCGAACCTGCCAACTTGAGCTCAGAAAGCCAGCGCCTTGACCGCCTGATCCACACAGTCCGGCTAAGAAACGAGATAAACTGAATGAGAACTTGAAGTATGGCGAAGACTTTGCTCCGTTCCATCAGAAGTGGAAAGCGATCGACCACAACAACATTAACCTAAAATACTATTCAGATTGTGAAATCTTCTTTCTTTCTTAATCTGCTTACCCTCCAGGTTTGGCTTTTCCCTCGGACTCAGCGAGGGATCCCACCTCTACCGCCTCAAGGGCAGTATCCTGGAGCGTGAGATATTGGGTCGGGGATACAACTGGGGAAGATGACCAGTACCTCGCCCAGGCAGCCTCATCTGCTATGCTGAATAGGGGCCTTGGTGGGGGATGGGAAGATTGGAAGGGATAGACAAGGAAGAGGGAAGGAAGCGGCCGTGGCTTTAAGTTAGGTACCATCCCGGCATTTGCCTGGAGGAGAAGTGGGAAACCACGGGAAACCACTTCGAGGATGGCTGAGGTGGGAATCGAACCCACCTCTACTCAGTTGATCTCCCGAGGCTGAGTGGACCCTGTTCCAGCCCTCGTACCACTTTTCAAATTTCGTGGCAGAGCCGGGAATCGAACCCGGGCCTCCGGGGGTGGCAGCTAATCACACTAACCACTACACCACAGAGGCGGACAGATTGTGAAATCATCAGTCTAAAAGTTTCGATATTGTCTGTAGCTTGGTATCTTCTTCTTGTAGTGCCTTCTCCATTACTGAAGGTTGGCCACAATCACGGCTGTCCTCATCAGTATCCCGGACTGAATTGCTCAGAGAGTAGTGCACTGGCTTTCCCAGTCCAAGTCGGAAGGCTCGATCCAGGCTCAGTCCGGTGGCGGTGTCTGAAAGTGCTCACAAACGTCAGCTTTATTACTTGCACCTCTGAGTTTCCGAAAACCTGAAAACAGTGGGACGTAAAACCAATATATTTATTACACGGGGTGATTCAGAATGAAAGCGACCCTCTTACGACAGTGACGCACGCCTGTCGTGTATGGGAAACTGCGTGTTATTGCACTGGATGGTAGCGGGCTAGCATTGTGTGACTTGCAGGGATCTGTGGAGAGCACAAACATCCATTCCCCGAGCCGAGGGTATCAATCAATCAATCAATGATCTGTAATTACAGCTGTCACCCAGGTGGCAGATTCCCTATCAGTATTTCACCTAGTCTTTTCTGAAGTAAAGAAGTTGGAAGTATATCGAAGACCGAGCGAGTTGGCCTTGCGGTTAGGGTCGCGTAGGTGTGAGCTTGCATTCGGGAGATAGTGCGTTCAAATCCTACTGTTAGCAGCCCTGAAGGTTGCCCATTTTCACACTAAATAAATGTTGGGGTGTGCCGTAATAAAAGCCATACCGAGCTCGATAGCTGTAGTCGCTTAAGTGCGGCCAGTATCCAGTAATCGGGAGATCGTGGGTTCAAGCCCCACTGTCGGCAGCCCTGAAGATGGTTTTTCCGTGGTTTCCCATTTTCACACCAGGCAAATGCTGGGGCTGTACCTTAATTAAGGCCACGGCCGCTTCCTTCCCATTCCTAGGCCTTTCCTATCCCATCGTCGCCATAAGACATATCTGTGTCGGTGCGACGTAAAGCAAATAGCAAGAAGAAGAATAAAAGCCATGGCTGCTACCTTCCCAATACTAGCCCTTTTCCATCCTTGTATCGCCGAAAGCCTTCGATGTGTTAATACTACGTTAAACCACTAGAAAAATAAATAAATAAATAAATAAATAAATAAATAAATAAATAAATAAATAAATAAATAAATAAATAAATAAATAAATAAATTCATGTATTTATTTAAAAATGCATCGAACATCAAACCAAACCAAACCAAACCAAACCAAACCCCATGGCGCAAATGCCACGAAGAGCCATGGCCCACCAAGCGACTGCCGGTCAGCCCGATGGCATGCAGATTACGAGGTGTCGTGTGGTCAGTACGAGGAATCTCACCGAGCTCGATAGCTGCAGTCGCCTAAGTGCGGCCAGTATCCAGTATTCGGGAGATACTAGGTTCGAACCCCACTGTCGGCAGCCCTGAAAATGGTTTTCCGTGGTTTCCCATTTTCACGCCAGGCAAATGCTGGGGCTGTACCCTAATTAAGGCCACGGCCGCTTCCTTCCCACTCCTAGCCCTTTCCTGTCCCATCGTAGCCATAAGACCTATTTGTGTCCGTGCGACGTAAAGCAACTAGCAAAAAAACAAAAAACAAAAAAACGAGGAATCCCCTCGGTCGTTCTTCTTGGCTCTCTAGACCGGGGCCGCCATCTCACCGTCAGATAGCTCCTAAATTGTAAGCACGTAGGTTGAGTGGACCTCGAATCAGCCCTCAGATACAGGTAAAAATCCCTAACCTGGCCGAGAATCGAACCCGTTTCTTTCGGGAAGAGGCAGGCACGTTACCCCTTCACCGCGGGACCGACACATCGAACATCTCCCTTGGTAATTATTCTAATTCCTAACTCCTCTTCCTATAAACGAATCTTTTGCTCGATATTAATTGTTCACAATTAATATTCCACAACCCGACCGGGAATGGAACCCAAGATCTCTACGACCGGAAGCGTAGACTCTGATCAGTCGGCAAAAAACGGAACAAGAGCGTATATTTTTGGGTTTACTAGTTAAGTCTTACTCTACTTAAATCGTATTCTTCTTCCAATGGATCGATCACAGTCTCAAATTGCTCTACTTGAACTTAATCAACAATTATGTATTTAATCTACTTCATTATCACGTGCGACTAACCTTAAAACAAACTATAATATTTTACGACACCACTCAGATCCAGACACATTTACTTATATGATGCGTAATTCAGAGTATTGCGTGCTATATCGACATTGTCATGGAATACTTCCGGTGTGGGGCCTGATAAAGGTAGGTGCGTAGCCCAGGACGCTGTCTAGCGTGGCCAGACTGCCTCACAAATCAGGGTGGGATACGGAGTGTGCAATAGGGGGGGGTGAATAAATATTCGACTGCAACTAAAAGCCCTCAGCCAAATCTAGGGCCAAGAAATTCCTTATGAATGTTCGTTTTTTGTTGTTGTTGTTGTTGTTGTTGTTATTTACCATCAACCTATTAAGCATTCGCCCCGCGGTCTGGGGTGTCTACCTCTTACCCGGAAATCCTGAATCGATTCTCGGCCAGGGGAATTTTACCTGGATCTGAGGTCATCTCAGACCACGTGAGAACAACCAAGGAGCTATATGACTGTGAGATAGTGACCCCGGTCTAGAAAGCCAAGAATAACGGCCGAAAGGATTCATCGTGCTGACCGCGCGTCACTCCATAAAATGCAGGCCTTCGGGTTGAACAGTAGCCAGGCTAAGGTCATGTACAAAATATAAAAACATTGTTGAAATGTCTTTCTTTATGTCATAGCAATAAGAATTATCACTTTATAATGCGTTATCTTATCTTTATACTTGAACAGGTAATAAACTTCGTGATATAGGTGCATTATAAAGCCAATCATGCAGCTAATTCAGTAGGTTACGAAGTGTGCGGTAGTGACTGTATCGCACATGTGCTGTACCAGTTATTTACGCGACAGCCACTAAAGTGATAAGTTTACGTTACTCTTTCGAAATTCTGTCCCGCCTGCGCTCGGACGTGAACATCTCACTCGTAAGTAAAAATTCACTTTCGTGGTTGTTCCGTAAAAAACTATTTCCGTCCACTATTGAGTATGGAAAGAAGTTAAATTCGACGTGTTATAGAAAAAGCTTCATTCGCAGAGTCCATGAAAAGCCTACTTTCCAAACGCAAAACAATTTAGAAAACGCGTTTTTTTGTTGTTGTGGTAGAAGATAAAATAGTACAGTAGTAACGCATGTAGCTGACCAATATAAAGTTATTCGAATGAAATAGTATCATCATCATATATATTATTTCAGCAGTATATATCCCTTTTGCGGCGCTCGCAAGCAACCGATCGTGGCAAATGAGCATTAAAAAAAAAGAGAGAGAGAGAGAGAATAGATATTAGCAGTGACTAATTGCACTCTCATTTCATAAATATCGATATTTTCTTTAAACAATTGTACGAAGTGTGCGATTTGCAAATACTGTTGCTGTAGGAAAATACGAACCATCAGAGCTGTCCACTTCACATTTTGGCCACTGGGACGCCTGTTTTACGTCATTATACAGTAATATGCTGTAATTATCAGTTAAGAAAAGAATGATAGTAAAACCAAAAATTACTTCCGGAACATTCGTCAGTATAATAATGCACTTGCATTGTCCGGCTCCATGGCTAAATGGTTAGCGTGCTGGCCTTTGGTCACAGGGGTCCCGGGTTCGATTCTCGGCAGGGTCGGGAATTTTAACCACCATTGGTTAATTTCGTTGGCACATGGGCTGAGCGTATGTGTCGTCTTCACTGTCATTTCATCCTCATCACGACGCGCAGGTCGCCTACGCATGTCAAATCAAAAGACCTGAAACTGGCGAGCCGAACTTGTCCTCGGACACTCCCGGCACTAAAAGCCAAACGCCATTTCATTTTTGCACTTGCATTTCCTTCCGTTCAACTGGATACCATAAATGTTTAAAAAATCAAAGATTACATTAAGTGGTAAGTAAGACTGTCTGATATTGGACTGAATTGTGTATTCCTTAGTTCACCAGTGGGCTACTCCACCACATACTTTATGAACATGCGAGATTTATCGCATGGGTCCCCTAGTTTAGTTAACATCAACTAAAAAGCTCCCTGGACGAGGTGGAAAAGGTGTGCTTGGTTCACATGGAAAGACAAGGGTTCGATTTCCAGACAGCAAGTCGAAAAATGTAAGAAACGAGATTTCCACTTCCAGAGGTCTACGCGGCCCTAAGGCGCACTCGTCTACACGAAAAATGAGTACCAGGTTAATTCCTGGGGGCAAAGGCGGCCGGGCATATAGCTAACCACTCTACCTCATCATGTGCCGAGGTTTCGGATAGTGGAAGCCTTTACCTTCCATCCCTCCGAGGGCCTTCTTGGCCTGTACGGAGATGATTTTGCTTTGCTTTTGTTTCTATGAAAAACAATCCTCAAGTGATGGTGAATGTTGAAAAGAAGACGCTTGAATGTCTTGAACACGTTGTGCAGAACAGGTCAGAATACAAAGGAAACTGAAAGGTGGAAGAGGACCCGCTAGAAGAAGAATCTCCCTATAGGCGACCTTGCGAGAATGGTAAGCACAATCTGCTCAGTTGTTCAGAACTGCGCTTGATAAACCAAAGATCACAGCCAACATCCGGATCGGAAAAGATAATGAAAGAAGAAGAAAGAAGTCCGCCTCTGTGGTGTAGTGGTTAGTGTAATTAGCTGCCACTCCCGGAGGAGTGGGGTTCGATTCCCGGCTCTGCCACGAAATTTGAAAAGTGGTACGAGGGCTGGAACGGGGTCCACTCAGCCTGGGGAGGTCAACTGAGTAGAGGGGGGTTCGATTCCCACCTCAGCCATCCTGGAAGTGGTTTTCCGTGGTTTCCCACTTCTTCTCCAGCCAAATGCCGGGATGGTACCTAACTTAAGGCCACGACCGTTTCTTTCCCTCTTCCTTGTTCGTCCCTTCCAATCCTCCCAACTCCCACAAGGCCCCTGTTCAGAATAGGAGGTGAGGCAGCCTGGGCGAGGTATAGTCCTCCTCCCAAGTTGTATCACCCCGATCCAAAGTCTCACGCTCCTGGAAGGTAAACGGATTGAGAAAGAAAGAAAGAAAGAAAGAAAGAAAGAAAGAAAGAAAGAAAGAAAGAAAGAAAGAAAGAGAAAATGAAGTATTTAAAATTTCAAGCTCAAAATTACGTTCTTTTTACCTCTTGCGTATTTCTAATCTAATTTATTTAGACCAGGTTTAGTTTTGATCTATAGGAAAGTATGCTGCTCGGCCTTTCTCACCACTTTACCCCTAGAGGTCACTTCCCATAGTTTGAGAATTACTGGTATACATTATAATGAATATGGTTAAGAGAGGTTTAATTTAAATAAGCAATTTAAGTAAAGAACAAGTGAACCGTAAATAAGATGGAGTAGACCTCCTTCCTCTGATTAATCCGACCGACTGTCAGTCACTGCTGGCCAGTATTCCTATTGAAATTATTGGAATTCTTGGTATTTATACTGTCTCCCTCATTATCATAGATAAAGAGATCTTTGTGTGCGTAAGAGCTTGAATATCCTTGAACATGACATCATCCACGGATTTAACAGGGGACGTTTCTCTACCACAGAGACCGTCGCGGAAGTCTTGGGGTTAGCATAGCTTCGCCCAGGAATTGAACCCAGTTCTGCAACGAAATTAAATACATTCGAGGGCCCTAAACCCCTTCCATAAAGTAAGAAGGAACAGGTTCGCCTCTGTCGTGTAGTGATTAGTGTGATTAGCTGCCACTCCCGGAGACCAGGGTTCGATTCCCGGCTCTGCCACGAAATTTGAAAAGTGGTATGAGGGCTGGAACGGGGTCCACTCAGCCTCGGGAGGTCAACTGAGTAGAGGTGGGTTCGACTCCCACCTCAGCCATCCTCGAAGTGGTTTTTCGTGGTTTCCCACTTCTCCTCCACGCAAATGCCGGGATGGTACCTAACTTAATGCAACGGCCGCTTCCTTCCCTCTTCGTTGTCTATCCCTTCCAATCTTCCAATCCCCCCGCAAGGCCCCTGTTCAGCATAGCAGGTGAGGAAGACTGGGCGAGGTACTGGTCATCCTCCCCATTGTATCCCCCGACCCAGAGTCTGAAGCTCCAGGACACTGCCCTTGAGCCGGTAGAGGTGGGATCCCTCGCTGAGTCGGAGGGAAAAACCGATCATGGAGGGTAAACAGCTAAAGAGAAAGGAGAAGAAGAATAAGAAGAAGAAGAAGAAGAAGAAGAAGGAGGAACAGAATATTACCGAGCTCGATAGCTGCAGTCGCTTAAGTGCGGCCAGTATCCAGAGTTCGGGAAATAGTGGGTTCGAGCCCTGCTGTCGGCAGCCCTGAAGATGGTTTTCCGTGGTTTTCCATTTTCACACCAGGCAAATGCTGGGGCTGTACCTTAATTAAGGCCACGGGCGCTTCCTTCCCCCTCCTAGCCCTTTCCTATCCCATCGTCGCCATAAGAACTATCTGTATCGGTGCGACGTAAAGCAGTTTGCGAACAGAATATGAAAAAGAATCGGGACAGGTTGATCATTTGAATTAGGATGTATATTCCCCCATGTTGGTAGTATTGTAAGTGAAATTGAAACAAGGTGCACCAAAGCTCATAGTTGCGATTGCCGGTATTCTAAAAGAAAGAACTCAGCTCTCGGACGAAACTATCTTCACATAGATCTATTTTCAGAACGACTTTTTGGTATGGAAGTGAAATCTGAATTAACTCAGGGTATCTTATTCAGAAGTTTGAAGTAACCGACATGAAAGTAGCGAGGATGATGGCTGGTATAAACAGGTGGTGGGAACAATAACAGGAGGCGTAAAATGCTACTGACCAGGCAAGTTGGCCGTGCGGTAGGGGCGAGCAGCTGTGAACTTGCATGCGGGAGATAGTGGGTTTGAACCCCACTGTCGGCAGCCCTGTAGATAGTTTTCCGTGGTTTCCCATTTTCACACCAGGCAAATGTTGGGGCTGTACCTTAATTAAGGCCACGGCCGCTTCCTTCCCATTCCTAGGCCTTTCCTGTCCCATCGTCGCCATGAGACCTATCTGTGTCGGTGCGACGTAAAGCTACTGCGGAGAGATCCAGTACGCAGGATACCTACTCACGTGCCAAGAGATGAACGATTCCTGCACTCAGGAAGATCTCATAGTCGTCACGAGACACAGTGGGGCAGAAGGGGGTTTAAATAGTATAAAGTCAAAAAAATGAAAGTTTTCTCCGGGCACTGGGTATATGGTACATTGAAAATTAAGTATCCAGAACTTAAAAATTCGTGTGGGTTATATCATTGGATCCTCCGTGTGCCTTGCGTCAATGGGTGGAAGCAGATTAGATGAGAGCGCTTTCACATTTTTATTATGGTTTCATGTCCGGCTTCATGGCTAAATGGTCAACGTGCTGGCTTTTGTACCATGAGGTCCCGGGTCAGGGATTTTAACTTTCATTGGTTAATTCCGATGGTTCGGAGGCTGGGTGTATGTACCGTCCGCATCATTTGGATACATCATAAGTAAGGCCCCATCTTCACAGACGTGCAGGTTGCTTGTAAGGCGTCATATCGTAAGACGTGCACAGGGCTCTCCGGAGGCCACACGCCATTATTATTATTATTATTATTATTATTATTATTATTATTATTATTATTATTATTATTATTATTATTATTATTATTATTTCACGACTTTTTCCGATAGACAATTGTATTTGTCAGGGTTTATGGACCCTAATAAAGTTGTTTTCGCCAGAATAGGATACTGTTGACAAAAAAGAGGTTTAAGCCTCATAATACATTGCATAAAACCTCCATGGCTCAGGCGGCAGAGCGTCGGCCTCTCACCGCTGGATTCCGTGGTTCAAATCCGGGTCACTCCATGTGAGATTTGTGCTGGACAAAGCGGAGTGGGAGAGGTTTTTCTCCGGGTACTGCAGTTTTCGCTGTCATCTTTCATACCAGCAACACATCATTTCATTTCATCTGTCATTCATTAATCATTGCCCCAGAAGAGTGGGACAGGCTTCGGCAGCCTCACAATTCCTATCCTCGCCGCTAGATGGGGGCTTCATTCATTCCATCCCTGACCGGTCACTGACTGGAAAACAGGATGTAGGTTTTCAATAAATTGCATAAAAAACGTACAACTATTTGACCTACAAAATTTTCCCGACCTCGGTCTAGAAAAGTAGTTGGTAGCTGGCACACGAGGCAAATGCTGGGGCTGTATCTTAGTTAAGGCCACGGCCGCTTCCTTCACACTTCTAGCCCTTTCCTCTTCCATCGTCGCCATAAGATTTATCTGTGACGTAAAGCAAATAATATATTTTAAAAAGTTGGTAGCTGGTACCGCTGGCTAAGTAACTTATTCTGCTAGTTGCATATGCATCGGTTCGCGGCTGTAGAATATACAGCGGTATAAGTTACTACAGTAGGTGCATTTCCGTTGATCTTGTTATTTAAAGACTAGTAAGGCTACCCACTATAAATCTGTCTAAAAATTATTATATGGTATGTCCGGTTTCATGGCTAAATGGTTAGCGTGTTTGCCTTTGATCCAATGGTTTCCGGTTTCGATTCCCGGCCGGGTCGGTGATTTTAACCTTCCTCTTCGGAGGCCATACGCTATTAATTGATTACATTACTTGGACTTCAAGATCAGCAACGAACGAAGGTTTTTTCTTCACATGATGCTGCTGTCATCAGGCTCAGTCATATCTTCAAAAAATACAAATGTTGCCTAAGATGTCAGGCAGTCTTAGCGAAGACGTTTTGTTATTATAGTAAAAATGAACAATTGTCAGCAAAGTCAGCAACATTGACTAAACCTGTTTTATTTCCACGACAACGCTTGAATAGCGTAACTGAATTTTGTGCATGTGGTTTAAGCACAGATTTTAATTATTATTTTACGGTTTGTGAAATTGAAGTCAATGTTAAAATTTAATTATTCCCGTTGTTTTGCCTTTCCAGAAGTTTACAAAAACGAAATTTGAAAGTAGCCAACCGAATATGTCTTAAAATTTGTTTTTTTGGCTTGAAATTAGTCATAAAATTGGAACACTTTCCACGTTTGTGCACAAAAATAGCTGCTATATGAAATTCCTTCTGGATGGTATATAACAAATGCCCTGTACGTTGGTAAAAGCAATAATGTGGCAACAGACTAGGGTCCCATACATAAATTAACCAGCCTAATTCTGTAACTTTTGACCAGAAAACTAGGTCATCTGCCCCACTCGGCGATAGAGGGATAGGAGCTGCTGTTTACAAACTCTCAGAATAAATTTCTGATTAGGAGTCCTCCAAATGGCGACCATTATGATGAGATCGGCAACGTGTATTGTTAAAGTGACAGCTCCTGAGGCCAGAGTAATCAATACATCATTTGCAAGAACGAGGAAAAACATTCCCGTGGGCGAGCTCTACCTGTAGAGGCGTACGTACTACACGGGCTCAAGGTCCTTGCAATAAGTGTCACGCAACATCACACACTTGACAGATGTGGGATTGTTGTCGGTTGCGTTCAGATTTGAAGCTTTGCCAAATGTGGTCAGCTGCAACACTTCACTTACGGCTAGTCTCCTAATACCAAACCAAACCCCATGGCGCAACAGTCTACCAAGCGATCGCTGTTCAGCTCGATGGCCTGCAGATTATGAGGTGTCGTGTGGTCAGCACGACGAATCCTCCTCTCGGCCGTTATTCTTGGCTTTCAAGACCGAGGCCGCCATCTCATCGTCAGATAGCTCCTCAATTGTAATCACATAGGCTGAGTGGACTTCGAACCAGCCGTCAGATCCAGGTAAAAATCCCTGACATGGCCGGGAATCGAACCCGCGGCCTCCGAGTAAGAGGCAGGCACGCTACCCCTGCGGCCATAATACCACTCAGCTGACCCATTTTACAATCTTTTGTTCAGTTAAGGAAGAATTGTTTCCTTTCATTAACATTTTCAAAAATATTTTCCATAATTTAAAATGCAGGAGTGGTGTAGTGGTGTAGTGGTTAGTGTGGTTACATCGATCAACAAAATTAAAAAAAAAAAAGACTTTCTGAGGATATCTTGGTATCCAACATGCATTCTAGGACAGCTGAAACATGTTTATTCAAAGTACGTTTTTTTTTTTTTTTTTTTCAATTTGCTTTACGTCGCACCGACACAAATATGTCTTACGGCGACGATCGGAGAGGAAAGGCCTGGGAATTGGAAGGAAGCGGCCGTGGCCTTAATTAAGGTACAGCCCCGGCATTTGCCTGGTGTGAAAATGGGAAACCACGGAAAACCATCTTCAGGGCTGCCGACAGTGGGGTTCGAACCTATTCAAAGTATGGAAACCTTTTGTCTCTATCAAACACCGCTCTTGAGATATACGAGATCAACCATCTGCACATGTTTGACAATGTATCAAGGAAACCAACTCGCAGATAAAAGATTTGGGCCGATGACCTAGCTGTTAGGCCCCTTTAAACAACAGAAGTCATAATCGTAAAAGTTTCACTAGAGCAGTGACTGCTGCATGGAGTGCTAATGAACATGGTTTTAGCTAAGATTCGTGCAAACGCACCACAAGGCACTTACTGGATTTGTTTGTTACATAGCTAGAGCCCGGAGAGGATATACAACAAAATATTAACCTCATCCGCAAATAGTTATCCGCGGATACTACACCATATTACACCCAAGGTACTGAAACAGATAGATCAGTTAACATAATGCAATAGGCCTGACACCTGGCACCATAACCCCCTACAGTCGCAGGTTTATGAAGTATTTTCTCTTGCGATAAATACCGACCTATTGACCTTTGTTCCTTCCTTCCATTAATTGCGGGCAGGAGCCAGTTAGGCTTAGGTCATATTTACAGCTTTATGATCTCAAGGCTGTATATATACCGAGCTCGATAGCTGCAGTCGCTTAAGTGCGGCCAGTATCCAGTATTCGGGAGATAATAGGTTCGAACCCCACTGCCGGCAGCCCTGAAAATGGTTTTCCGTGGTTTACCAATTTCACACCAGGCAAATGCTGGGGCTGTACCTTAATTAAGGCCACGGCCGCTTCCTTCCCACTCCTAGCCCTTCCTTGTCCCATCGTCGTCATAAGACCTATCTGTGTCGGTGCGACGTAAAGCAACTATCAAAAAAAAAAAAAAAAAAAAAAGGCTGTATATAGAGTATATCACCATTCTTCCATTCCACCGTCAAGGGTCGCCTAACCACAAGAGTATACCTGAGTGGAAATCAATAAACGTCATTATTTTTAAATTATCCGCAAAATTATCTGCACTGCCATACAGTTTGTATCCGCCAAGACACTAACTTAGCGGATATCCGCATCCGCGCAGGGCTCTATACATAGCCTCACACGTAGCCAAACAGATCTTTTTTTTTTTTTTGCCACGGGCTTTACGTCGCACCGACACGGATAGGTCTTATGGCGACGATGGGATGGGAAAGGCCTAGGAGTTGGAAGGAAGCGGCCGTGGCCTTAATTAAGGTACAGCCCCAGCATTTGCCTGGTGTGAAAATGGGAAACCACGGAAAACCATCTTCAGGGCTGCCGATAGTGGGATTCGAACCTACTATCTCCCGGATGCAAGCTCACAGCCGCGCGCCTCTACGCGCACGGCCAACTCGCCCGGTCCAAACAGATCTGGTGAATTTCTTCAACCTCTAGACCACACAATGTCCACTGGCACTGACAATAAAAAGAAACAAATAATATTCGGCATTGCATGAAAAATAACGAAAAACTATGAAAACAATTCTCGATGAACGCTGTTTCCTGAAAACTAAAACTTTGTCAGCATCTTCAAAACCGATTTCAGATTTTAAATTAGCATGAAAAACTGCACCGGAAACAGATATGCAGCCCTTGTACATCAGTGTTAGCTGCCACGCCACATCCCTCCATATCCAGATGGCACCAGACATGGCATCCGGACGTAAAGCTGGGCTAAATCCAAACAAAGTGCCGACCCAGTTAGTAGGGAAAAGACCAGGAAGAATAATTTTATTACAATAAACGAAGGCTTGACGTGAGCTTGGAGCAAGAATAAATCACATCATTTTCCCGATAAGCTGGCACTGCGGAATGTTAGAATTACCGAACGTACTGACGTCATCACAAGACAGTAATTCGCTTCATGCAGAAAGGGCCTAAGTCCAAAATAGCACTTTTTCGGGAAAACATAAAAATAATATTTTAGAATAATATATGACCCGAATCACATTTAAAACAAGTGCACTACGTAGGTTACAGCTCAGTTATGGATTGTGTAATGGCATGTCGATGTTCAGCTACGTCATTTTCCAATTAGACGCTGTAAAAGTCACTGGACTGAGGCCCCTTTTGCACAAATCACAAACAAAAGTAAAAATATAACAAATCAATTTTAAAATGTTGATCAGATATAATAAATATGTGTCAGAGTTACAATTATTGATTACTGTAAGCTCTCAACTTTTTTCAGTTCTGGACTGAGGCCCCTACAGAGAGCAGCACCTTGGCTTTATGGGGAAGAGGCCAGATTCTGTGACTGAGGGCCTTTTACCTTGAATATTGCTGGTCGACTCCTCGTTTACTGGCTACCATGAAGCCGGACTGAAGCCCTTTCAACATGAATACATGCATTTAGGATTGTTCAAAACGCCGATATAAAAAAATGTTATTTTCGTAAAAAGTGGACTCAGGCCCTTTCTGCATGAAGAGATTCAATATTAGCCATAAAGTATATGATGAAGTTCTTAAGATGTTAATAGAAGAACCCACCCGCAAACTCTAAATACAAGGCCTTCGTAAACGAGGAGTTACAAAGTTCATTCATGAAACAAATAGGCCCTACATGCTAACATTTTTCTCGTCGCTCGACTTTAAACCCCAGTGTACGGGGTTTGAATCCCGACGACTTGTTGTGGAATTTTCACTAGGAGCAGCGTGTTGTAGCAGAAGGGCATCCTGTCCTAATCTCCTGACAGGTTCTCTGCCGATCCCAAATAAACGCGGATACGTTGCTTTGCAAGAGTAAGAAAACCATCTAAACTATGAATGATTTCAGAAAACCCCAACGAGTTGGCAATGCGGTTAGGGTCACGCAGGTGTAAGCCTGCATCCGGGAGATAGTAAGTTCAAATCCCACAGTCCCTGAAAACGTTTTCCATGATTTCCCATTTTCACACCAGACAAATGCTGGGGCTGTACCTTAATATTAAGGCCACGGCCGCTTCCTTCTCACTCCTAGCCCTTTTCCATCCCTCCGCCGCTGAAAACCGTCCATGTGTTACTGCGACATTAAACACGTAACGAAAAAAAAAAAAAAAAAAAACATTCAGAAACCGAGCGTAGCCCCACAACAAATGGTACCAGCGTGTTACCGATGCACGAATTACAGATTCTGGCATACAGCTTTCGAATGTTAACATGGTAGCCTTTTGAAATGAAATGAAAATGCACAGCTTGTTTCCAGTCATTCGACCGGGTGAGGAATGGAATGAATGAAGCTTCCATCTAGCGACGAGGATAGGAATTGTGCCGGCTGCTGAAGCCTGTCACACTCCTCTGGGGCAACGATTAATGAATGACAGATGAAATGATATTGGAGAGTGTTGCTGGAATGGAATATGACAGGGAAAACCGGAGTACCCGGAGAAAAACCTGTACCGCCTCCGCTTTGTCCAGCACAAATCTCACATGGAGTGATCGGTTACCCTTTTGAAATATTAAAAAAATATATATATATCTTCGCCGGGCTGAGTGGCTCAGACGGTTGAGGCGCTGGCCTTCTGACCCCAACTTGGCAGAATCGATTCTGGTTCAGTCCGGTGGTATTTAAAGGTGCTCAAGTACGTCAGCCTCGTGTCGGTGGATTTACTGGCACGTAAAAGAACTTCTGCGGGGCTAAATTCCGCCACCTCGGCCTCTCCGAAAACCGTAAAAGTAGTTAATGGGACGTAAAGCAAATAACATTCTTCTTCTTATTATTATTATTATTAGCCTTTCCCACGTCTGTGAGGTCGCGGATGCAAACTGTGTAGCACATGTGGACTTGGCCCTGTTTTACGGCCGGATGCCCTTGCTGACGCCAATCCTTTATGGAGGGATGTAATCACTATTGCGTGTTTCTGTGGTAGTTGGTGGTGTAGTGAATTGTCTGAATATGAAGAGGAAAGTGTTGGGACAAACATAAATACTCAGTCCCCGGGCCAGAAGAATTAATCAGAGGCGATTAAAATCCACGACCCGGCCGGGAATCGAACCCGGGAACCCTGAACCAAACGCCTCAACTCTGACCATTCAGCCAATGAGGCGGACAAATAACATTATTATTATTATTATTATTATTATTATTATTATTATTATTATTATTAAAGCCGGCCCCGTGGTGTAGGGGTAGCGTGCCTGCCTCTTACCCGGATGGCGCGGGTTTGATTCCCGGCCAGGTTAGGGATTTTTACCTGCATCTGAGGGCTGGTTCGAGGTCCACTCAGCCTACGTGATTAGAAATGAGGAGCTATCTGACGGTGAGATAGAGGCCCCGGTCTAGAAAGCAAAGAGGATTCGCCGTGCTGACCACACGACACTTAGTAATCTGCAGGCCTTCGGGCTGAGCAGCGGTCGCTTGGTAGGCCAACGCCCTTCAAGGGCTGTAGTGCCATGGCTTCTGTTTTTTCTATGAATTAGAACATACTTCTTTTGTATGGTTGAAGGTCTTTGTAACTTTCGCCAAGTCTCACTCATGCCCTGCGGATATTTGAATACAGAATGCATGCTTGTGAGATTATTATTATTCCATCGCTTTTTCCACAACTCTGGGGTAGCGGGTGCGAACTGTGTCGCGCATGTGGGGTTGGCCCTATTTTACGGCAGGATGCCCTTCCTGACGCCAACCCTGTATGGAGGGATATAATTAATTATTAAAATATTAATATATTAAAATATATTAAAATATTTTCACATTGCGGTATAGCGTTACTTGAAACAAGTCTCTATACCTTATTACGAAATAAGAACTTGCTGGGAGAGTTCCTTCAAACTTCCAGTCGATGTTGTATTCTTGCCACTGACCCATGGAATGCAGCTCTTGCTTTGTGGCACATGACGTAACTGCGATGTTGATTCAAATAAAGTAAAAACAATGATGTGTACAGCAACCTGAATGGATCCTCCGCTACGCTTCTGTATTTTCTATGAATTAGAACATACTTCTTTTGTATGGTTGAAGGTCTTTGTAACTTTCGCCAAGTCTCACTCATGCCCTGCGGATATTTGAATACAGAGGTCAAGGAGTATAATACGGCCTCAAAACATGCAAAAGCTTTCATAACGTTATTTGACTTCACTTCGTAATTCTTGTTAGAGGATCGTGAAGCAAGAGAAGAACACTGTACAGGCAGAGGCTGTGAGGTGTCCTTGGGAACTGGTCACTAATATCTACTTCGTGTTCTCCGAGTTCCGAATGAAATATCTGATGGACTGTACGTAGTTGCATTGGTCTTGGTTTGGTTTTCGCATAAAAGTTAAGAATATCTTGATTTCTCAACGCTGCATGCTTGTGAGATTATTATTATTCCATCGCTTTTTCCACAACTCTGGGGTAGCGGGTGCGAACTGTGTCGCGCATGTGGGGTTGGCCCTATTTTACGGCAAGATGCCCTTCCTGACGCCAACCCTGTATGGAGGGATATAATTAATATTGCGTGTTTCTTTGGTGGTTAGTAGAGAAGTGTATTGTCTGAATATGAAGAGGAAACTGCTGGGACAAACATAAACACCCAGTCCCCAGGCCAGAAGAATTAATCACAGGCGATTAAAATCCCCGACCCGACAGGGAATCGAACCCGGGACCCTCTGAACCGAAGGCCTCAACGCTGACCATTCAGCCAATGAGTCGATTATTATTATTATTATTATTATTATTATTATTATTATTATTATTATTATTATATAGCGCTTATATATTTCATAATTTCCTTGGTCGTAGCTGCCGTGATTCGTAACGATTTTTGGAGCCTGGATCATCGTTCTTCACCAGATCCGTTTATTCATCTCCAATAATACATTATATTTGTTTATTTAATGCCTTTATCCTCCAGGGATCATTTTTCACCCGGTCTCAGCGAGGGTCCCACCTCTACCGTCTCAAGGGCAGTGTCCTGGAGCGTGAGACATATGGTCTGGGGTACAACTGGAGTAGAGGACCAGCACCTCGCCCAAGCGTCCTCACGTGCTATGTTGATTAGGGACCTTAAGGGGAATGGGGAGATTGGAAGGGATAGGCAAGTAAGAGGAAAGGAAGCGTCCGTGGCCCTAAGTTATGTACCATTTCGGCAATTGCCTGGAGAAGAAGTAGGAATCCGCGGAAAACCACTTTGAGGATGATTGAGATGGGAATCGAACCCCTTCTGCTCAGCTGAACTCCGCGGCTGAGTGGATCCCGTTCCAGTCCTCGTACCACTTTTCAAATTTCGAGGCTGATCCAGGAATTGAACCCGGGCCTCCGGGCATGGCAGCTACTGGTAAAAATAAATTTGCATAGAAACCCAAAAGAAAATATGCAGGATGGACAGAAGAACGGAGAAAGGAACTCTGGATCCTCAAACAGCACCACCAAAGCCTATGCAGTTATTGGGAAACCACAAAAACCAATGGCAGTACCAAAATGAGGCGTACTAGGCAAGACGAGGAGTGAGTTAGTTTGCCATTGCTTTCCTCAGTGGGCCAGGCAGTTCTATTGTAGCACAGCTAACCCTATGAGCAACACCTTTCATGACACTCAGACACACTGGTTGTGCTCTGAATGTCATTAATCATCACCACCCATACCCCAGCAGCTTCCATATTGTCACAGCCATGGATGAGACTGGGACTTCAGTGGAAGCTACACTTTGCTCTGGCCTGTGCCAAGAGATGGATGCAAAAGTACTGTATCCATCAAGAAATGACAGTAGGCAGTTTGAGCATGTATAGCACATAACTGAATCATATGTATCTACGGGCTTATACTGAATACATTATTTTAACAGTATTAAAAAATTACAAACTCCATTTTACGGCATCTATTTAATTATAACCTTTATTATAGTAACTTCTTAGAAGACAGGATACAGTACATACAGTAATGAAACATGGAACATACCTCGGTTAACACTTTTGGAAAAAAATCGTGAGTCTCTTCTGTTTGTTACTGTTAACCTTTCCTCCATTCACGTTGAAACTTCTCGTCAATACCACGCCGCCGAGATTCGTAAATGGAGCTTGTCATACGCGACTTCGGGTGTTGTTTTCGTACGTGACCGGTAATTAATTCATACCCGAGAAACAGCGAGGCTTCGCCAATTTTACGATCACTAGAAGTTTTAGTTTTTCGGTTCCCGTCATATTAGCTCCCAGCATCACTGTAAACTTTTCCTTACTTGTTAACTGTTCCTCACAAACCACAAATGCCTTATTGCACAGTTAATGTTGCTTAAAATTCGAGTTACAGAGTGTTTCTTGCTTGAAGGAAGGAAATGCTTGCTTCGAGAAATCGAGAAATTCATGTAACCGAGTTTCGAGTAATAGAGAAATAAATACATGTGAAGCATAGGACAAACGGCCGGGAAATTTAAGTTTCTTCGAGATACTGAAAATTCGAGTAATGGAGGTTCGAGATATCGAGCTTCGATTGTATTTTAACCCTTAAATGGCATTGTGGGATCTTTCTCGATACCAGTAAAACCATATACCCTTACTAATAATAATGTTATTTGTTTTACGTCCCACTAACTACCCTTTTACGGTTTTCGGAGACGCCGAGGTGCCGGAATTTAGTCCCGCAGGAGTTCTTTTACGTGCCAGTAAATCTACCGACACGAGGCTGACGTATTTGAGCACCTTCAAATACCACCGGACTGAGCCAGGTTCGAACCTGCCAAGTTGGGGTCAGAAGGCCAGCGCCTTAACCGTCTGAGCCACTCAGCCCGGCATATACCCTTACCACTTGCTCTGTTTTTTCTTTCATTGTTAACCATTCTCTGCACCTTTCCAGCAATTCATGGTCAATACATAACGCAAAGTAGAGTTGCCAATTTTTTTTTTCCGTGCATAGCCGCGAATTTCAGGCGGTGCTATTCGTAACCTCACGACGCGCCAACTGTTCATATTTCGGTTTGAATATTTGAAAACTGAGAAGACAATCTGTTTGATATTCAAATGCAAAAACATACTGTGCTTCCATATTAATGAATGAGAATACACGCTTGTAGCATTCGTAAATATACGATTTTTCTGAGTGTTCGTTATTTCAGGTCTTTTTTAAATAGAGCTATTTTTAATTATTCTCACCTTGCGAATGTATCTCCTTATATTGAAAAATCAAGCATATTAAAAGATAATTGATAAACATTTTGATAACAACACTAGGTATTATTCACGGACATATCAAAGTGGTATCATTTTCAACCTCGCGACAACATTTATTATAAAAATAAAAGTCATAACATCGTTTCAGGGTTAAAATGTCAGATCACAACTAAAATGATGTTGTGCCTTTGCTGGCAGGACCTAGTGTGCACTATGTCTTCTGGTATGGGCTAGAGCAATTTTGTTACTTTCATTGACCTGTCTCAGCTTTATCCTTAGCTTTGACAAAATGAAAGTGACTGAGGTATGAGTAATGCTAGTAATGCCATTCCTTCTGCAGCCAGTCCCTGCTATGAATGGTGTGAAAATATTGCTCATAGGGTCAGTTGGTGCATGCATTTCAGTGGGCTTGGCAGACTGATGTGTAATAGCAACTTGTGGCTCGGTGAGGAAAGCAACGGGAAACTACCTCACTCCTCATTTCCCTAGTACGCCTCTTCAGTGATGCCTAGGCCATCTATGACAGCTGATGGCGGAACTGTTGAGGATCCAACCAGCCTTCGGGCTGAGGACTAAACATACATCACTCCACTATAAGAAAACGAGATCAAGCACTAATCGAAGCTTCGTAATGCACTACGTGAGCTACATAATTTATCAGCTACACGCACCCTTTCCCCGCCATCTGCAGAAAAAAAAAGGGGGAAATGATGGCCCAAACCCGCAATTTCAATGCATATCATGTGGTCACGGCAACGTGCGGTTGACAAAACACGGTCATTCCGCGGAAGAAAGTGGGACGTAGAGAGACGAATACAGTCGCTCCATCCCCTCCCGTCCTACACATTCTTCCGTCTGGCTTGGCCTGCCCAGTATGGAAACTTGCACGCGTTGGGAACGAACACAAGCTCTGGCACCGTGCGCAATCAGGCATCTTCCATTCCCCATTACAGTACAGTCAATAAATGCGTGGTTTTCCACTGTAACCCACCACACCTTAGACCGCACGGTGGAATAATGAGGATTCTTTCTTGCTATAACATATTTACGCGAATAATCCTCGCATAGTGTTTAAAAAAATTTGAGACACGTAATTGGATGAGGTTTTATTAGCGTCAATGTTGGCATTTAATTTTTTCAAAATGAGCCTTCCTTAAGTTTGGGTGCGGGGATTATTCGCGTAAATACGGTATTTCGTTTGTTTTTTGTTACAAGTTACTTTACTTCGCACCGACACAAGATAGGTCCTACGGCGACAATGGGACCGCAAAGGGCTAGGAGTGGAAAGGAAGCGACCGTGGCCTTAATTAAGGTACAGCCCCAGCATTCGCCTGGTGTGAATATGGGGAACCACGAAAAACCATCTTCAGGACTGCCGACAGTGGGGTTCGAACCTAGTACTACCCGAATGCAAGCTCACAGCTGCGCGCCCCTAACCGCACGGCCAACTCGCTAGGTGTTATGTTTCGTATCACTGCAGAGAAAGCACGTTCATGTACCAGTCTTTAACTATACAGGGTGGTCGAAAACAATGTAAACCGCGTATATGAGCGTTGAGGGATGGTCATACTGATAAATAATCGGAAAACAATAATTCGATATCTCGAATCACGTCGGGAGCAAATTTTATTTCGAGTTATAGACATTTCGAGATATAGAGAATACCGTTTTGAGCACGTACAGCACATAATTGAATCATATGTATCTACGGGTCCGCCTCTGTGGTGTAGTGGTTAGTGTGATTACTTGCCACCCCCGGAGGCCCGGGTTCGATTCCCGGCTATGCCACGAAATTTGAAAAGTGGTACGAGGGCTGGAACGGGGTCCACTCAGCCTCGGGAGGTCAACTGAGTACAGGAGGGTTCGATTATTTCCTCAGCCATTCTCGAAGTGGTTTTCCCACCTCCAGGCAAATGCCGGGATGCTACCTAACTTAAGGCCACGGCCGCTTCCTTCCCTCTTCCTTGCCTATCCCTTCCAATATTCCTATCCACCAACAAGGACCCTGTTCAGCATAGCAGGCGAGGCCGCCTGGACGAGGTACTGGTCATTCTGCCTAGTTGTATCCCCGACCTAAACTCTCACGCTCCAGAACACTGCGCTTGAGGCGAAAGAGGTGGGATCCCTCACTTAGTCCGAGGGAAAAACCGACCCTGGAGGGTAAACAGATTAAGAAAGAAAGAAAATGTATATACTGAATATACAATTCTTAACAGTATATAAAAATATACAAACTCATATTTTACGGCATCACTAATTATAACCTTTATTTTAGTAACTTTTTTTAGAAGACAGGATACAGTACGTACTGTAGTGAAACAAGAAACAAACCTCCGTTAACACCTTTGGAAAAAAAATTCGTGAGTCTCTTCTGTTTGTTACTGTTAACCTTTCCTCCCTTCACGTTGAAACTTCTCGTCAATACCACGCAGCGGCGATTCGTAAATGGAGCTCGTCATCCGCGACTTCGGGGGTTGCTTTCGTACGTGACCGGTAATTAATTCACACCTGAGAAACAGCGAGGCTTCGCCTATTTTCTGATCATTAGAAGTTTTAGTTTTTCGGTTCCCATCTTATTAGCACCCAGCATCACCTTAACTTTTTTTTTTTTTTTACTTGTTAACTGTTCCTTATAAACCGTTATGTTGCTTAAAGTTCGAGTTACAGAGTATTTTTTGCTTCAAGGGAGGAAATGTTTGCTTCGAGAAATCGATAAATTCGTGAAATCGAATTTCGAGTAACACAGAGAAATAAATACACGTTAACAATAGGACAAACGGCCGGGAAATTTGTTACTTCGAGATACTGAAAATTCGAGTAATGGAGGTTCGAGATATTGAGGTTCGAATGTAATTCGATATCTCGCACCAATGTCGTTCTATCAGCTGCGGATCGCTCCGCGGGCGAATTCAAATGGGCTTTTCTATAACTCAATCATCTATAACACGAATTTTTAATACTGTATCTCGAAGGAATTTTCTTTTCCCAACTGAATCCTATATACGGAATTTTAAGTGTTAAATTAGCCTAACTCAAAGTTAGAATTTGTCGATATCTCGAAGGATATTTTAAGCCCAGTTGTAAAATGTTTTGCTGTAAATCGAAGTTATGCAGAACATTACGCTTATGCGTGCTCGATTATCTCCACATGTAACTAGTTCTTGCGAGGTAGTAGGATACTGAAGTCGTCTCCTTATACAAAAAAATAAGCACTCTGTACATTTTAGTCTGAGTGTATGGTTCGACTGGCCGCATATCGTAGCATCATATGGAGAAGAAACTTGTGCTGAAAAGTTTAAGTGCAGGTGAAAAATAGTTGATGAAAGACATGGAAAATGATGGGAGAAAGAAGACATAATACTGTACTAATAACTGATGTCCGCCTCTGTGGTGTAGTGGTTAGTGTGATTAGTTGCCACCGCCGAAAGCCCAGGTTCGATTCCCGACTCTGCCACGAAATGTGAAAAGTAGTACAGGCTACTAGCCATCAGTTCAGAGGGTCCTGTGTTCGATTCTTCGGGCCGAGGATTTTAACTGGTTAATTCCTCTGGCTCGGTGCTTAGATTTTTGTGATTGTCTCAATGTACTGTATATCTTGTCATATAAACACACCCTGTTGCCATCACAGAAACACGCAGTAGAGAATACACACTTCCACATAGGGTTGGTTATAGGAAGGGCATCCAGCTGTTAAAGTGGGCCAACCCATATCAAGTGCGGACCTCAATAAATTGGGAAAAATACAAGGAAGAAAATAAGCAGTACAGTGCCCTCTTTTAACAAATATGCGGACTGATGAGCTCGATGTTTAGCTCGATGCAACTACAATATTAATAAGCATCATCATTAATAAAACGTGCTTTTACCGAACAAGCTGACTGCATGGTTCAGGTCGTGTACCTATAAGCTTGTATTCCAAAGACTGTGGACCACTCAACTAGCATCAAGAGGGAAGAGGATAAGTAAAAGACGATGCAATTCAGTGAGCTGTCAAGTCCTCGAGTCCAAGGACTTGGTTCTGATTTCTTCGACGCCCATGTAGTTTCCCATGCATATCGTTAAAAGAAAAGCTGAGAGAAATTTGGGAATTATATATTAATAGAATATATACTGTACCCTACTTCGGGCGCAAGAGTTCAATATCAATTTCATTCGGCAGGGGTAGTAGGATTTTTGAAGGACGGAAAAAAAGGTCCACTCGTACGATGTCACGATTTAAAACATCTATGAAACACATTCAGTGTTTCTTCTTATTCTTAATCTGCTTACCCTCCAGGATTGGTTTTTCCCTCGGACTCAGCGAGGGATCCCACCTCTAGCGCCTCACGAGCAGTGTCCTGGAGCGTGAGACGTTGGGTCGCGGGATACAACTGGGGAGGATGACCAGTACCTCGCCCAGGCGGCCTCACCTGTTATGATAAACAGGGGCCTTGTAATGGGGATGGGAAGATTGGAAGGGATAGACAAGGAAGAGGGAAAGAAGTGGACGTGGTCTTAAGTTAGGTACCATCCCGACATTTGCCTGGAGGAGAAGTGGGAAACCACAGAAAACGATTTCCAAGATGGCTGAGGTGGGAATCGAACCAACTTCTACTCAAGTGGCCTCCCGAGCCTGAGTGGAGCCCGTACCACTACTCAAATTTCGTGACAGAGCCGGGAATCGAATCCGGGCCTCCAGGGGTGGCAACTAACTACACTAACCACTACACCACAGAGGTGGACCTTTCAGTGTTTACCCGATAAAATTAATTAAAACTCAGTCATAGATCGCCCAACAGAGGTTCAGTTTCTCTGCCACCTAGTACAGAAAAACAGAGCGTCAAAATTGATACACCAGCTTGCAGCCTGCATGGTGTCGAATCATAATGCCCGCGCACAGCAGCTGATGCAAAATATGATGATGATGATGATGATGATGATGATGATGATGATTTGTTATTATTGTTGTTATTATTATTATATCAGTATTATACAATGAAAAGCCTCCATGGCTCAGGCGGCTGCATGCCGGCCTCTCACCGCTGGGTTTCATGGTTCAAATCCCGGCCACTCCATGTGAGATTTTGTCCTGGACAAAGCGGAAGCGGGACACATTTTTCTCCGGGTACTCCGGTTTTCCCTGTCATCTATCATTCCAGCAACCCTCTCCTACAACATTTCATTTCATCTGTCAGTTATTAAGTATTGCCCCAGAGGAGTGCGACAGGCTTCGGCAGCCGGCACAGTTCCTATCTCCGCCGCTAGTGGGGGGGGGGGGCTTCATTCATTTCATCGCTGACCCTGTCAAATGACTGGAAACAGGCTGAACATTTTAATTAGTAAACGATGATAAGTATGGAATCATCCTCGCACATGGGGCGTTGACGGACAAGTTCAGCACGCGAGCCCGATCATGTTGTCCCGAGTTCGTGCATTTAAAACTTGTAGTCATGTGGTTATTGTGCAAAAAATGGGTAGAAATCGAAAACGCATCTTTTTTAAACTTGATGTAACCTACGCCTAGAAACTGTAAATATGGCTTCTATTATAAACAGCCGGGCTGAGTGGCTCAGACGGTTAAGGCGCTGGCCTTCTAACCGCAACTTGGCAGGTTCGATCCTGGCTCAGTCCGGTGGTATTTGAAGGTGCTCAAATACGACAGCCCCGTGTCGGTAGATTTACTGGCACGTAAAAGAACTCCTGCGGGACTAAATTCCGGCACCTCGGCGTCTCCGAAGACTTTAAAAAGTAGTTAGTGGGACGTTAAACAAATAACATTATTTATTATTATTATTCTATTATAAACACCAATTTTGGAAGAGACATGAACGTTTAACTCATCCGTGATTCAATCAATCAATCAATCAATCAATCAATCAATACTGATCTGCATTTAGGACAGTCACCCAATATGTTTTTTTTCTTGCCTTTTCTTGAATGATTTCGAAGAAATTGGAAATTTATTGAACATCTCCCTTGGTAAGTTATTCCAATCCCAAACTCCGCTTCCTGTAAATTAATATTTGCCCCAGTTTGTCCTATTGAATTCCAACTTCATCTTCATATTGCGATCTTTCCTACTTTTAAAGATACCACTCAAACTTATTCGTCTACTGATGTCATTCCACGCCAACTCTCCACCGACAGCTCGGAACGTACCACTTAGTCGAGCAGATCGTCTTCTTTCTCCCAATTCTTCCCAACCCAAACCTTGCAACATTTTTGTAACGCTACTCTTCTGTCGGGAATCACCCAAATCAAATCGGGCCGCTTTTCTTTGAATCTTTTCCAGTTCTTGAATCAAGTAA
Source organism: Anabrus simplex (assembly GCF_040414725.1). Lineage (NCBI taxonomy): Eukaryota > Metazoa > Arthropoda > Insecta > Orthoptera > Tettigoniidae > Anabrus > Anabrus simplex. Next base: position 111,846,350 of record NC_090269.1, on the reverse strand, counting down.
TCCTGGTGAGGGTCACATACACTGGAACCATTCTCTATTTGGGGTCTTACCAGATACTTATAAGCGCTCTCCTTTACATCCTTACCACAACCCCTGAATACCCTCATAACGATGTGTAGAGGTCTGAACGCTTTATTTACAATCCCATTTATGTGATTACCCCAACGACGATCTTTCCTTATATTAATACTTAGGTACTTACAACGATCCCCATAACGAACTACACCTCATCAACGCAGTAATTAAAACTGAGAGGACTCTTGCTAATAGAGAAACTCACAACCTGACTTTTAATCCCATTTATCATCATACATTGCCTACTGTCCATCTCAGAACATTATCGAAGTCAGTTTTCAGTTTTTCACAATTTTGTAACTTGTTTATTACTCTATACAGAATAACATAATCCAAAAAAGCCTTATCTTTTATCAGGCAAACAGCAACTGTGCCATCAAATATTATTTTATTTGCCGACATCCCACAACATAGCGTGTCGAATGGAGTTTTTCGCGCCTTTCATAAACTCGACTTCCTCAGCCGGACATGAACATGTGATTTAGGGTTACAGAGGTCGACACTTTGCACTCTTCATAATATTTAAGATAATACGGTTTTTAAAATCTCAGTATTGTGTTGAAATGGCGTATGGCTTTTAGTGCCGGGAGTCTCCGAGGACATGTTCGGCTCGCCAGGTGCAGGTCTTTTGATTTGACTCCCATAGGCGATCTGCGCGTCATGATGAGGACGAAATGATGATGACGACACATACACCCAGCCCCATGCCGGCGAAATTAACCAATTAAGGTTAAAATTCCCGACCCTGCCGGGAATCGAACCCGGGACCCCTGCAACCAAAGGCCAGCACGCTAACCATTTAGCCATGGAGCCGGACAGTATTATGTTGAGTCATTACCTACTTGAAGTAAACACAACCCGTGTTAACAAGTTGTTTTCTTTTAAGCAAGACCGTCATGTCAGTGTTTACCGTTTCTAGTACATTCCAACGGAATGTGAAGGCTGTTAACCCAACGGAATTAGCTTGAAGCATCAACTTGTTTGCGAGAAAGGCTCGTCGTTCCTGATTAACTAATCAGCTTTCAAAATGTTTACATTTTCCCTGTATGTATAATCGTTTCAGCAAGTTCTTGTGTATGAAAGCCAGCGATTAGACTACCTTGGATCTTAATAGCGACCTTGTTACAGCCGTCTTAGAGGCGTTTCACGGGCACTGTAATTGAGTAGAGGGCAGTACTGGAATCGGCCGCACAGTAGTTCAAGTCTTCATTTCTTATCCGGAAGAATGTCTCTTGTTGCTCTAGGCATTATTGAGACGAAATATAAATATCTAAGGCAAAGTCGTATGAGTCCCTCACAACCTTTGATGATGGATCGAACTTTTTATTTCTTATGCGACTGCAGTAGGACGTTCTTGTGTTGTTTCTTTCCTTCAAGGTCACTGAAGAACTATATGTTTATCTTTCCTTCTCCTTATTCTTCTTATGTATGTTCATTTTCCACAGCTGTTGGGGTAGCAGGTGCTAATATGGCCTTGTCTGACGGCTGGATGCCCTTCTCTACGCCATCTTCACGCGAGGAATGTATTCACTATTGCATGTTTCTATGGTAGTTGGAAGTGTATTGTGACTGTATGGAGAGGTGTGCACTGAGACAAACCAAGCACGAAGACCACGTCCCGGAATAAGAGGAATTAACCAGAGACGGATAAAATCCCCGAAACGGCCGAGAATCGAACCAAGGACCTTATGCACTGACGGCCACAACGCTGACCATTCACTCAAAGGGACAGGCTGTCTGCTTACTTTAGACCACACAATTGTCATCACAGATTTATTTCTGTATCTTCACAGTTTAAGTTCCAGGTGGTTGAACAGTGATTTGCTTGTTTAATTATATCTTATTAACGCCTGGTTTACAGGTAGTACCTCTGCCTCATGACTTCAACTGAGAAACTGACAGGAGAGGTAACTGAAATTCGAGCTCAGAAAGCAGCCATGCAAACCACATACAATCCAACATCTGCGGGCCTTTCCGCTTATAGTTGTAATACGTCCTGAAAGTGTGAGATGTTCCTGAATTTTAACTTCGAAAAAGTTAAAATCACAGGAATAGAACCAGCTTTTGGGTGGTTAGGCCGTGTGCATTATGCAAAGCTGGTTCTATTCCTGTGATTTTAAGATCTGCGGCCGTGAAAGTCTTTTTTGATATTGGAAAAAGTTATCCCAACCGAAGTTTTAATTTCGTGAAAATGGCCTGAAATTTTACTATTAATGGCAGGGAGAAATCAAAGCTCCTCTCTGTTCACATATTTTCGTGTGTCCTTTTTCAATGTAACTTCCAAATTCAATTAAAAATTTGCTAATTAACGCTCTCTGGCAAAGAGCAGTGAAGAATGATCCTGTTATCAAAGAGAGAACAAAGTTTGTGGATCTGCTTCCAAAGTTACTGCAGATTCTGTATGCTTGATTCAGATTTATTTTTTTATAATTGGCTTTACTTTGCACCGATACAGATAGCTTTTATGGCGACGATCGGATAGAAAAGGGATAGGAGTGGGTATGAAGCGACCGTGGCCTTACATAAGGTACAGCCCCAGCATTTGTCAGGTGTGAAAATAGGAAACCACGGAAAACTATTTTCAGGGCTGCCGACAGTGGGGTTCAAACCCACTATTTTCCGGATGCAAGCTGATAGCTACGTGATCCAAACTTATTCGGTTCTCTTCTTTGATTCGGTTAATATGTCGAATAAGTAAATGTGGATATTTGCTGCTTTAGATGGACAATACTCCTACATTACATTTATATCAATTAAGATGGCGAAAAAACAACAGGCTTTCAAGGTTCAGTGTTAATTGTACAAATGAATTTCTATCTGGTGCTCAAAAAAATAGTGAACTACACAAAATAAATCCAGTTTAATGTTATGTTGTTGGAAGCCTCCGTGGCTCAGGCGGCAGCGCGTCGGCTTCTCACCGCTGGGTTCCGTCGTTCAAATCCCGGTCACTCCATGCGAGATTTGTGCTGGACAAAGCGGTGGCGGGAGAGTTTTTCTCCCGGTACTCCGGTTTTCCCTGTCAGCATTCATTCCAGCAACACTCTCCAATATCATTTCATTTCATCTGCCAGTCATTAATCATTGTCCCAGAGGAGTGCGAGAGGCTTCGGCAGCCGACACAATTCCCATCCTCGCCGCTAGATGGGGGCATTTATTCCATCCCTGACCCGTTCACTGACTGGAAAACAGGTTGCAGGTTTTCATTTTCATAATGTTATTTTGTTGCGCTACTAGAGTACTGTCCTTAATTTTTTCTGCAATGGAAAGCATTGAAAGACATGTGTAGACTTGTCGCATAAAAATGTCCTAAATTTTTATGTTAGTGGTATGGCAACCCTATCTCCGTTGGCAAGGCCAAGGCCCTTATTTTACTGTAGCCTATCTCCCACGGAGGAGTGGAGAACTGACTTGGTCCACTTGTTGCGCAGATCATCAATACAGAACAGCTTAATTCAAACTCGTAGGCTATATCACAAGAACCCTTTGTAATAATACTAATGCAATGTTTTCATTCCTTCCCTGAAGCGGGAAGCGGGTCTCTTTACACGCTGACGCCGTCTCTCAGGCCAGGAGATTTGTTGCGCAGGAGATTTGTGATTAAGGTGGGGGGTTGGAGGCGATTTTTTACATACTAGGAACTGTCCCACCATTCGCCTTAGTGCTGGAGAATGGAAAAACACGGAAAACAATTCTCGGACAGCCGACGGCGGGGACCAGCCTCTCTTCATCTCCCGAATGTAGAGGCGTATAACCACAGTATAGCGGTAGCTACCCCTCCTCTGCTCGGTTTGTCGGTCTGAATGCAGAGTTGTAGAGCTACGGACCAGCCTTGGAAATCCCATCTCACAATCCCCCATCGACCCCTTTGTAATAAACACAGCGAAGGAGAAACTGAAATTAACACCTTATCTGCGGAGTTCCGTCATTGGAAAGAGTCTGATGTGAAAAGCTAGAATACATGGTAGCATAATTAGAAGAATCTATTGCAAAGTAACAATTTACCAGCTGTCGCTATCCGGGATTGAAAAGTCTTTCTTATAGTATTACGCAAGGGAGCAAAGCTTTTGATAGCTCAGACACTTGGTCATCTGGTGTGAAGAACTTCATTCACAATCATGTTTCACCAACAACAAGTTGCTAGAATTCAATCATTCACTGCTTAGTCCTTGAACAGTCATAATTATTTACTTAAAGTGTTCTTGCATAGAAGTAAAGTAATGAGGATGACTTTAAGTTGATATAAAGTAATCCAATGGTATTCGTTCGTAAATTGGGGGACTGAAAATTGGGGTGCATTATTACATGCAGCAGTCTTAAAGGCTTTCTCCAAGCGAATGTTGGTTGCTTCAAGAAGACATTGCAAGCTCATGTGAATTTTGAGTAATATCAATTCCTGAGTAACTCGTAATTATTGTGTTTAAGTAAAAAATGAAATGGCGTATGGCTTTTAGTGCCGGGAGTGTCCGAGGACATGTTCGGCTCGTTAGGTGCAGGTCTTTCGATTTGACACCCGTAGGCGACCTGCGCGTCATAATGAGGATGAAATGATGAGGCTCGGGTTCGATTCCCGGCTCTGCCACGAAATTTGAAAATTGGTACGAAGGCTGGAACGAGGTCCACTCAGCCTCGGGAGGTCAATGAGTAAGAGTAGGTTCGATTCCCACCACAGCCATCCTCGAAGTGGTTTTCCGAGGTTTCGCACTTCTTCTCCAGGCAAATGCCGGGATGGCACCTAACCGGGAATCGCATCCGGGACCCTCTGAATCGAGGGCCTCAATGCTGACCATTCAGCCAATGAGTCGGACCATAATAATAATAATAATAATAATAATAATAATAATAATAATAATAATAATAATAATAATATTTATTTTCGTCCCATGAACTACTTTTGACAGTTTCTGAGACGCCGAGGTGCCAGAATTTAGTCCCGCGGGTGTTCTTTTACGTGCCAGTATATCTACCGTCACGAGGTTGACGTATTTGAGCACCTTCAAATACCACCGGACTGAGCCAGGATTGAACCTCTCAAGCTGGAGTCAAAAGACCAGCACCTCAACCGTCTGAGACACTCAGCTCGGCCCTTTTGCCCTAAATGTTATTGTCCTATATCTCTGACATCTATTTCTGCTAAGTTCTTGTGCACCTGTGTAAGTCAACCAGGCGGTTTTTCATTTTTCTTGTAGAATCAGTACTCTGTTGGCCAACCTCTCTTGATAGAAACTTCATTCCAAGCGATTGCTACTCAGCCTGAAGGCCTCCAGATCACGAGGTGACAGGTGGTCAGTGCTACGAATCCTCTTGGCCATTATTCTTGGCTTCCTAGACCTAGAGCCTAGCTCAGAAGTCTTCTGAGAAGTGGCGGTGAACCTCCGTCTACAGTGATAGAGGATCGCGGCTAGCCTGACCCGAGTGGCCCATGTACACACAGCTCCACACAGCCATTCATCGCGCTGCAATCTTTAGCCTGCGGCCTGACCGGCCGAGCGACCGCGACACATTCCTAACGGGCCAGCCTCACCTGCCGCGGACAGAGATTTAAAAGCAGGTGCTGCAGAGATTTCATGATACACATATCACACTTGAGTGGCCATATAGGATAGATCCTGTGGAAATGAGGAAAAGTCCTCCTCGGTTTTAATTACTGCGTTGATGGGGTGAAAGTTCCTTATGGGGATCATTGTAAGTACCTAGGTGTTAATATAAGGAAAGATCTTCATTGGGGTAATCACATAAATGGGATTGTAAATAAAGGGTTCAGACCTCTGCACATGGCTATGAGAGTATTTAGGGGTTGTAGTAAGGATGTAAAGTAGAGGGCATAGAAATATCCGGCAAGAATCCAACTAGAGTATGGTTCCAGTGTATGGGACTCTCGCCAGCATTACTTGATTCAAGAACTGGAAAAAATCCTAAGAAAAGCAGCTCGGTTTTTCTGTGTGATTTCCGACAAAAGAATAGCATTACAAAAATGCTGCATAGTTTGGGCTGGGAAGACTTGGGAGAAAGGACACGAGCTGCTCGACTAACTGGTATGTTCCGAGCTGTCAGCGGGGAGATGGCATGGAATGAGAATAGTAGACGAATAAGTTTGAGTGGTGTCTTTAAAAGTAGGAAAGATCACAATATGAAGAAAAAAGTTGGAATTCCATTTTTTTTTTTTTTTTTTTTACAATTGGCTTTGCGTCGCACCGACACAGATAGGTCTTATGGCGACGATGTGATAGGAAAGGTCTAGGAGTCGGAAGAAAGCGGCCATGGCCTTAATTAAGGTACAGCCCCAGTATTTGCCTGGTGTGAAAATGGGAGACCAAAGAAACTCGCCCGGTAAGTTGGAATTCAAGAGGACAAATCGGGGCAAATATTCGTTTATAGGAAGTAACTTTTTACTACCAACTTTTTTCCCAAAACATATTTAAAAGATTAAAAACAAAGCACCTACTAAACTTACTTTATTTGTTTACAAACGCTAAGTTTTGGTCACAACAGCTATCATTTTGCAAAATCCGGTAATATACTACGACCATACACAAAATGCCAAATATTTGTTGACAATTAAACACTTTTGAGCGAAATTGTAAGAGATGCAATGTCTCGAAGAATGGGAATCTTGATTGAAGAAAGTCGTAAAAGACCGTCGGAGTAGGAAAACAATACGTCCGTTCGAACACGTAAGTAATACAAAGGAGACTGAAACAAGTAAGTAGAAACTATTTCAGGCTCGCCGAACTTCGTCCCCCACAAGATGTTAGTTCCAGGATGTAAAGAAGTGTATGAGCAAGTGTTGTGACTAGATCCTTAGCGCATTATGTCTAAAATTAGTGAACGAAATGAAGTATCGGAAATATAGCGAACCGCCTCTGTGGTGCAGTGGTTAGTGTGATTAGCTGCCAACCCCGGAGGCCGGGGTTCGATTCTCGGCTCTGCCACGAAATTTGAAAAGTTGTAGCAGGGCTGGAACGGAGTCTACTTAGCCTCACGAGGTCAACTGAGTAGATGGGTGTTCAATTCCCACCTCAGCCATCCTGAAAGTGGTTTTCCGTGGATTCCCACTTCTCCTCCAGGCAAATGCCGGGATGGTACCTAACGTAAGGCCACGACCGCTTCCTTCCCTCTTCCTTGTCTATCCCTCCCAATCTTCCTATTTCCCCACTATGTCCCTGTTCAGCATAGCGAGTGAGGCCGCCTGGGCGAAGTACTGGTCCTCCTTCCCAGTTCTATCTTCGACCCAAAGTCTCACGCTCCAGGACACAATCCTTGAGGCGGTAGAGGTGGGATCCCTCGCTGAGTCCGAAGGAAAAATGCCAATCCTGGAGGGTAAACGGATTAAGAAAGAAAGAGAATACAGTGAAGACATGTTTCCTGTTACCCATACCAACAGGCAGCACGCGTACTGTCAAGTTGATCGTCCGCTTCCAGAGAACGAGTGTGCTTCAACGGAGTCCAGCACTCTCGAAGCCTACGGTTTATAGGCTACTTCAAAAAGTTGGAGGCTTCTGAGACATATCCTAGATAAGTCACTTACTAAAATACCCTTCAAATCTCAGACAACGTCTACCGCGTTTGAGGTGAGATGAAATTATATGGCATGTTTTACGGTCGGATGCCCTTCTGACTCCAACCGCAGTTGAATAGCTAATGTAATTAAATGAATGATGGTGGAAGAAGAGGAATGTGAACTGTCCTGGCATTTGCCTGAAATGAAAATAGGAAACCAGAGAAAACCATTCTCAGGGCAGCCGACGACGGTGGGATTTTCTAGTTATTAACAATTTGGGGCGGGGGGCTCCAGGGAAGAGGTCGGAACGCTCTCCGCACATTGCTTACAGCATGGAGATGGAACTACTACTATTACTCTTTTTTCTTTTACTTCCTGCATATTGAGGAACCCCTGCGAAACAAAATGTCTATATTTCCATATCTAGTTAGATCATTAGTACCGGTAGTTAGAAAGGATGTTTATATATTATTATTAATATTATTATTATTTCGTAATGGAGTACTTATAGATTCTTTCCTAGCATTTTAACGTTAGCCGGCCCCGTGGTATAGGGGTAGCGTGCCTATCTCTTACCCGGAGGCCTAGGGTTTGATTCCCGGCCAAGTCAGGGATTTTTACGTGGATCTGAGGGCTGGTTCGAGGTCCACTCAGCCTACGTGATTACAATTGAGGAGCTATCTGACGGTGAGATAACGGCCCCGGTCTAGTAAGCCAAGAATAACGGCCGAGAGGATTCGTCGTGCTGACCACACGACACCTCGTAATCTGCAGGCCTTCGGGCTGAGCAGCGGTCGCTTGGTAGGCCAAAGCCCTGGTTTTAGTGGTTTAACGAAGCACGAACTCAGACAGGTTTTTTCAGCGAAGACTGGGAAGGAAGCGGCCATGAACTTAATTAACGTGTGCCTGATCTGAAAATGGGAAATCACGGGAAACCATCTTCAGGGCTGTCGACGGTAAGATTCGAATCTACCCTCTCCCGAATGCAAGCTCACACCTAAGCAATCGCAACTTGCTCGGTTGTACAGAATTTACGGCCGTAACTTTCATTTTAATGGGAAATACATTAACTTTAAGCGAAGTGTCACTGCAAACGCATTTCATAACCAGTTACACCTCATTTTATTAGTACGGGTATGTGTCGTGATGTGCTTTCACTGTATGACTCTGCTTAAATGGCACAGCCGTATCACACATAGAGGTGAAAGAAAGTGTAAGGATAGGTACGATACCATAGTTAATCTTGATATATAAGGATTTCAAAGTAAGATCGGCAGAAGGAGAAAACGACACCAATGATGGTTGTAAATATAGGGTAAGGTATGTTGTTTGTTCACAGAGGCTTGCAGACTGATCAAAAGTCTATGCTTGTAAAGCCTTATTTGGAGTTTTTTCCCCCCCATTAATCGTCTTCTTTTCTAGTAATCAATCTTGTGATTGGAGTGCAGGGGTTGTCGCTTTTTTCCACCACTCTTCCCTGTTCTTGGAGATCCAGTGCAGGTATGAGGAACAGCCCAGGTCCCCGATGATCTGGTCTATGTAGTCTAGACTTGATATGCTCCTCGCACTGAAGCCGTCGACAGCGCCCTCTAGTAATAGGGTGGTCACTAGTTCTCCGTGCCTGCAGAAATGGCCCCACCAGAAATCCCACCTCCCAGTCAACGGATGGCGTTCCGCAGAAAGGGTAGGCCTACCTCTTCTATCCTCCTCATTGGTAACCTTGTCTGTTAAACCCTATATCGCTGGGACGTGATATTTTTGGAAAAATCTCTCTTGCATTGACCGAAATTCAAACCACAATCATCTTGAAACAAGCAAGCGATGAAGTCACCCAGTTATCAAACTCACCTTCTCTGTTACGTTGTTTTGAAAATGTCGAATTTCCGCTATTTTGGTGTAATGTAATAGGTACGAAGTCTGGATACGATTGAGTCTTTCCGAGGGTACGCAGTTTCCCCCAGACAGTCTTCCTCATAGATAAATCTATCCCCAAATAGTAATATATTTCTTTCACTGGGTAACAGACACGTGAGGAAATACACGGATCTGATAACCACGATGTCTCAAGACACTTAATGAAACATAAGCTTTTCACTATTGAGCTAAATGACTACAAGTACACGGGGGCTATTTTGGATTTTAATTCTCCGCCATCTAAGAGAAAAGGCGAGCTCAATGCCTTGCACCACGGCCAGATATGGCTGCTAGATCTGTAGTCAGGAGACAGGTGAGTTCGAATCCTCCACCGGCCATTCTTGAAATGGTTTCCCGTTGTTCCATATTTCACATCCAGGCAAACTTTCTCAAGGCCACGGCTGTTTCTTTTCCATCCCTAGCCCGTGTAATCACACCGACACCCACAGACAACAACTTCACACAGCCGTACCTACTTATATACCGCTCACCCCGTTGGGATGTACCAAAAAAATACAGCTACAGAACTGGGGAGCCGAACAGGTTCTCGGACACTCCTGGCACTAAAAGCCGTATGCTACACATAATAAATAAATAAATAAATAAATAAATAAATAAATAAATAAATAAATAAATAAATAAATAAATAAATAAATAAATAAATAAATAAATAAATAAATAAATAAATAAATAAATAAATAAATAAATAAATCAATCAATCAATCAATCAATCAATCAATCAATCAATCAATCAATCTCCCCTTATTCGGCTTAAAATGTAAAACCATTCTTTTGAATGTGCTTTTGCTAGAAATGACGCAATGAAATATATTTATATTGAGAAATTTGAAAGTACAAATAACATAAGTAGGTAATTTTAAGTAATAATATGCTGTGGTGATTATTTTTTATCCGCCTCTGTGGTGTTGTGGTTAGTGTGATTAGCTGCCACCCCCGGAGGCCCGGGTTCGATTCCCGGCTCTGCCACGAAATTTGAAAAGTGGTACGAGGGCTGGAACAGGGTCCACTCAGCCTCGAGAGGTCAGCTGAGTAAAGGTGGGTGCAATTCCCACCTCAGCCATCTTGGAAGTGTTTTTCCGTGGTTTCCCACTTCTCCTCCAGGCAAATGCCGGGATGGTACTTAACTTAAGGCCACTGCCGCTTCCTTCCGTCTTTCTTGTCTATCCCTTCCAATCTTCCCATCCCCCGACAAGGCCCCTGTTCAGCATAGCAGGTAAGGCCGCCTGGGCGAGGTACTGGTCATCCTCCCCAGTTGTATCCCCGAGCCAGAGTCTGAAGCTCCAGGACACTGCCCTTGAGGCGGAAGTGGTGGGATCCCTTGCTGAGTCCGAGAGAAAAACCGACCCTGGAGGGTAAACATATAAAGAAGAAGTGGTTAGCTCTACGCCCGGCCGCCTTTGCCGCCAGGAATTAACATGGTAGCCTACTCATTTTTGGTGTAGGCTGAGTGAACCTCAGGACCATATGCACCTCCGAAAGTGGAGCGTGTAGTATATGCTATATATCTAGCGTAGCGCCCGACTCATAGGCTGATTGAGGTCTTTAGTTCAGAGGGTCCCAGGTTCGATTCCCGGCCGGGTCGGGGATTTTAATCGCGTGTGATTTATTCTTCTGGCCCGGAAACTGGGTGTTTGTGTTTGTCCCAACACTTTCCTCTTCATATTCAGACAACACACTACACTTCCAACCACCACAGAAACACACAACAGTAATTTCGTCCCTCCATATATGGTTGGCGTCAGGAAGGGCATCCGGCCGTAAAACAGGGCCAAATCCACATGTGCGACGTAGTTCGCACCCGCGACCCCACAGTTGTGGGAAAAGCGGTGAAAGAAGGAGTAAATATAGGGTAGGAGGAGTATATATTTTTGCCAAGATCATGGACACTATGGTGATTCACCTGCTTGCCGCGCGCATTTGTCAGTCTGAGAGTTTCACTCAGTCAATGTGTCTGTGTAATTCTTTCTATCTAGTGTCTGTTACTTTATTACTGTGTAGTCAGTACTAAATTGCTTTTTAATTGTATAATCACGCCGTATTTCTATTTAATTGTAATACATGTCTAATTGTTCCTTTGGTGAGCAATTTATTGTATAGTATTGAATCAAAATCTCAAAAGCCTATTATTACCGTACTTAAGTTGGTAAACAGTCAACCTTTACTTCTTTGTCAACAATAGCTTAGACCGTATCCAAGGATTTATAAAAAAATGCATAAAATGCAATAATGTGTATCCAACCCTTGCCCCTTTCCTCTACGGGGTCAAGTATGAAGTGAGATGAATCTTCGTAGCGAGTTTTTACGATCGTCTGCCGTTTCTGACGTCAACCTCATCAGAAGTGTTAATGAGATGAATAACGCGATATATTATAGTAGGAAGGGAGAGGGTTAAACCCGGTGCCGGCACATAGCCTACTTCTGTCCAATAGCAATAGGGGTCTGTGCAAGGCTTTACGTTCCCATCTGACGGACGAATCACCATCAACAGCGTCATATCTTCTCACTCCATATGAGGTCCGGCTCCTTGGCTAAATGGTCAGCGTAGTGCTCTTTGGTTCAGTGAGCCCCGGTTTCGACTCTCAGCCGGGTCGGAGATTTTCATCTTAAAAGGTTAATTCCCTAGGCTCTGGGGACTGGTCTTTCAATCAATCAATCAATCAATCAATCAATCAATCAATACTGATCTGCATTTAGGGCAGTCGCCCAGGTGGCAGATTCCCTATCTTTTGTTTTCCTAACCTTTTCGTAAATGATTTCAAAGAAATTGGAAATTTATTGAACATTTCCCTTGGTAAGTTATTCCAATCCCTAACTCCCCTTCCTATAAATGAATATTGCCCCAATTTGTCCTCTTGAATTCCAACTTTATCTTCATATTGTGATATTTCCTACTTTTAAAGACGCCACTCAAACTTATTCTTCTACTAATGTCATTCCACACCAACTCTCCGCTGACAGCTCGGAACATACCACTTAGTCTTCTTTCTCCCAAGTCTTCCCAGCCGAAACTCTGCAACAATTTTGTAACGCTACTCTTTTGTCGGAAATCACCCAGAACAAATCGAGCTGCTTTTCTTTGGATTTCTTCCAGTTCTTGAATCAGGTAATCCTGGTGAGGGTCCCATACACTGGAACCATACTCTAGCTGGGACCTTACCAGAGACGTATATGCCCTCTCATTTAGATCTTTACTACAACCCCTGAACACCCTCATAACCATGTGCAAGAGATCTGTACCCTTTATTTCACAATCCCATTTATATGATTACCCCAATGAAGATATTTCCTTATACTAACACCTAGATATTTACAATGATCCCCAAAAGGAATTTTCAACCCATTAACGCATTAATTAAAACTCAGAGGACTTTTCCTATTTGTGAAACTCACAACCTGACTTTTAACCCCGTTTATCAACATACCATTGCCTGCTGTCCATCCCACAACATTATCGAGGTCACGTTGCAGTTGCTCACAATCTCGTAACTTATTTATTACTCTATACAGAATAACATCATCCGCAAAAAGCCTTACTGATTCCACTTGTTTACTCATATAATTTATATATATATATATATATACATATATATAAGAAAACATAAAGGTCCAATAATACTGCCTTGAGGAATTCCCCTCTTAATTATTACAGGGTCAGATAAAGCTTCACCTACTCTAATTCTCTGAGATCTACTTTCTAGAAATATAGCAACCAATTCAGTCACTCTTTTATCTAGTCCAATAGCACTCATTTTTGCCAGTAGTCTCCCATGATCCACCCTATCAAATGATTTAGACAGGTCAATCACGATACAGTCCATTTGACCTCCTGAATCCAAGATATCTGCTATATCTTGCTGGAATCCTACAAGTTGAGCTTCAGTTGAATAACCTTTCCTAAAACCGAACTGCCTTCTATCGAACCAGTTATTAATTTTGCAAACATGTCTAATATAATCAGAAAGAATGCCTTCCCAAAGCTTACACGCAACGCATGTCAAACTTACTGGTCTGTATTTTTCAGCTTTATGTCCATCACCCTTTCCTTTAAACACAGGGGGTACTATAGCAACTCTCCATTCATTTGGTATAGCTCCTTCAACCAAACAATAATATTTGTGCTATCCCCAACATCCGTGCAACTCAGACACAACACTATGCTCCACTACAATAACAAGCAGTTTCCTATACACGGGAGATGCCGCCCACCCTTGTCGGAAGGTCTGCCTATAAGGGCTGCATCAGGCTAGAAATAGCCACACGAAATTATTTATTACTCCATATGAGCACTGCGAAGAGTTTTGGAATGTAATCCAGACCTTTGGTACGCAATCTAGTGAATAGAACTGTTTTACCACCACCTCTCCTAGCCCGCCGGCCAACATTCTGATGGTGAGCAAAGTTTCTTTAGTCCCCACACTGACAAAGCGTTGTGACGATGCTCAAGTCTCCGTATTCATCCTCGATAATATCCAATACTACACGCGTGAATGCTTCAAAATCCTCAAACATGTAAGGAAACGACTGAAAAAGTATAAAATAATCCAGTAAATTCCGATAAAATGACCAAATAATGACGTATGATATTAGAAAATGACTTAAAAATATACAAAATGGCAAAAAGACCTAATAAATTAGCATTTCTACACTGTGTGAACTATGATAAGGATTTCTGTACCAGTTAGCAATGTGTGTTGTGTACGAATTGAAAGATGACAGGTCATCAAATCCTAGCCTTGATCATTAGTCAATCTCCGGAAGTTTTATGAAAAGTGGAGCAGTCAGTTAGTAGCTGACCTTCTGCTCCCAAGGTTGTGGATTCGATCCCGGCTGAGGTCAATGGCACTTGAAGGCATTTTATGCGACAACTCACACAACACTAACCTCCACCACAGCCATATGTAAATTCGCATACGCAGCAGATGCCACCAACCTTTGTCGGAGTGTCTGCCTCACAAGGATTGCACCAGGCTATTGTAATAATAATAATAATAATAATAATAATAATAATAATAATAATAATAATAATAATAATAATAATAATAATAATAATAATAATATCCGTCTCAGTGGTGTAGTGGTTGGTGTGATTAGCTGCCACCTCCGTAGGCCCGGGTTCGATTCCCAAATCTGCAACGAAATTTGAAAGGTTTTACCAGGGCTGGAACGGAACGGTGTCCACTCAGCCTAGGGAAGTCAACTAAGTAGAGGAGGGTTCGATTCAGCCATCCCTGAAGTGGTTTTCCGTGGTTTCCCACTTTTCCAGGCAAATGGCGGGATGGGTCCTAACTTAGGGCCACGGCCGCTTCCGCCCTTCTTCCTTGTCTATACCTTTCAATCTTCCCATCGCCCACAAGGCCCCTTTTCAACACAACAGGTGAGGCAGCCTGATCGGGTTACTGGTCCTCCTCCCCAGTTGTATCATCCCAACTCAAAGTCTCATGCTCCAGGACATTGTCCTTGATGCGGTAGAGGTGGGATCCCTCCCTCAGTCCGAGGGAAAAGCCACCTCCGGAGGGTAAACGGATTAAGAAAGAAAGAAAGAAAGAAAGAAAGAAAGAAAGAAGTTATTATTACTTTGTGCCAGCCTCGTGAAAAAGGGGTAACGTGCCTGCGTTCTAGGTAGAGGTCTTAATTTCGGTTCTCGGCCAGTTCAGGAATTTTAATTTTGGGACCAGGGCTGAAGCGGGTTTCATCAACCTTCGCGAGACCAGCTGAGGCGCTGTCTTATAGCCTACGAGAAGCAGGGTACCCGGTCAAGAATACGAAGCAAAATGGTTGAGAATGGCATCACGTTGACCACGCAGGACTCCAGTATCTGCATATTATCTGGATGGGCAGCTGTCATATTGGTCAGCCAATGTCCTAATGGGCTACTGGGCACGGACTTATTTGTTATTGTTAGACTGCTGTTATTATTATTTAGTGAAGAGGTAAGATTATTCTTCGGGCTATATCTGATTGACTGGTTGATTGACGTTTAAGGAAAAACGAAGAGAATTCAATTTCTTTTTAAACTCCTACATTTGAAACATGGCAAAATACGTAGGCCTATAACACAAATTTTAAAATTAAGGCAATCACTTTAAAATATTCATGTGATAACTCTTTGAGTACATTTTTAATAGCACTTCACTTATAAATCGAGTCAGAGTCAACCCGGAAACTTCAATGCACGGTAACACACCAACTTAAAGGGATCATTGCGGTATGTCGTATATGTCTATTACAGTACATATTCAATCAGAAGTCGAACGTGTTCAGTTCAAACTTCGTATAATAAACCGTATACACTGAATAATAAAATAGTAACTGCCCTAAAAGCGGTATTATACATACAGCTAATAAAATGAAAACATTAACTTCTCTTAACAAGTGGAAATTAATTAAATGGTATAAATAAATATTGAAAAGGGTATTAATAAAAATTTAAAACTTTGATTTGAAATAATAGCATAACACGATTCATATTTAAAAAGCAGTGTTCTAACGGAAGGAACTGCATGGTATGTAATTTAAGGAACATTAATTCCAGTCTGTATAGAGGGTAAGGCTACATGTCATTTTGCGGCCAGATTCTCCAGCCGGTGTATGCTAGTTCAGAAGACCTGCTGACCTCTTAACAACGGAATTATATAAACCTAAATGGTTTTTCATCCTTCATGGTATGGAAATTATTCTGATCACATTCTACCACCCTATAACCGATCTGGTTCAGCTTAAATACCCAGTGACAGCTGCGAAAGAGGAAGGCAGGCTTTGGCTGTATAAATCATATTTTTATGACCCAGGTTGCGAGCAACATTAAGTGACCTAATAGGTTATTCTGACAACTGTGGTGGCAAAGAATAAATCAAATTATACGCCTAAAACAGTAGCTTGTTTGTACATTTTAGAGAGAATGGAGAATGAACAGGCGTCCACATGCCTAACGAAAAGAACAATCTTAGCATTTGCCATACCAATCTCCATACTGTAAATAACAGTAATTTCTGTGACTGGGGTGGTACACAGCGAAAAAATTCTTCTAAGATATACTTTTTTCTGCAGAGTGATGAAGTCAGGCACTGTGACTGGCTTATGGATAGCTAATGTTGAAGATAATGATAACACCGAGTTTAATTGGAAAAGAAACAATATCTACATGTCGTGAAATTAAATGTAAGGAGAATTTTAACGAATTTTGAGTTAACATCGAAAATAAACTTTCAAGTTAGCTAATTACATTAAATGTCATTTAGAAAATACGTCCTACAGCACTCTAAGAACTGCCTCTAATGATGATGATGATAATAATCCTGGCCAATGCAATATAACCTTTAACTCCCAAATATTGAAATATAACCCCACCTTATATGGTACTGCTATGGTAGTTTTTCATTTTGTAAATATGGGATCCCTATTTAAGTGTTTAATCATGAAATTAATGGATAGACTCTACAGGTATACTTGTCCATGTTTTCCACGGCATAATAGACCTTTCCGCTTAATCTTTTCCAAGTCATTTCCTGAAATTACAGTACATTTATTTAAAATCTCCGCAGTAATTCCCTACGATTCTCTTATTAGTGTTTCACCATCTACCATGTTAAGTATTTAAGAGATTAAATCTAAATGACTAGGTTATACGTCATTTTTTATTAATTCCAAGAATTAGCTTGTTTCAACTTTCGAACCCGTATTAAAAAACACAAACAACTACACGAATTAAAGGTGTCTACATAGGGCATTCTTCAAGATCGAAGCGTCCTCGCTCTTGAATATCAGATTACGAAGCTTCTTTTGGATCTCCACCCACTTCAAAACCAGCGGGCTAAGACAATTATACAAAATATACCTCATTATCATAAGCGGTTGGTTGACATAGAGTTCCCAGAACTGCGGTGATGACATAGAAAGTTATAAATAATTACATTCAAGCTTACAAATTAGAAATCTGTGGGAAAGCTCTGTCTTGTTTCACAGCGACAAAAAAGTAGGGAAGAAACACTTACCAAGTAATAGTCTATCGGTTTCTCTCTGGCTTTGCTGTACTTCTTTTGAAGTTCTGTAGCTCGTAGGGCATGGGCAATATGCAGGGCACTGGCATCGAACCGGCCGTATTGATAACTGTTATCTCCATGATGTTGCTGGTACAGGTGTTGGGGCTGATTGTTGTTTGTGTTGTTGTAATGCCCGTTTAAGTGCGGACGTATGTTGAGGGCCTCCGCATCAAAAGTGCCCTTCCCGCTGCCGCGAATCTGCTCGTTCACGAAGTTGGAAGACCGCGGCACGTTCAGCGCTGAACGAATACCCACGGCGGACCCGTCCAGGTGACCGGGTCCTATCTTGGGTACATGACTGCTACAATACACCTCTTTGTCTTCTTGTCGGTGTTGATTGTTGTAGTAGGTCTTCAGAGTCAGTTTAGTGCCGCAGACAGCACACTTGAAACATCCGCTGTGGAAGAAGGTGAAATCCTTAAGGGGACCCACCCTGTCCACCTGATACACCGTCTGGTTACACCTCAGACAGGTGCTCTCGTAAAAGTTCATACGATACATTGTCTTGAAAGTATTTTACACTGAATCTATTTACACACGAATACACACTTTACACACGCGAAATACTAAAGAGAATCTCCTTAAACTCGAGGATTGTTACAACACAGCTGGTGTTCCATTGCAGCCATGTTGGACACTATACGTCAGTTCGTGAGCTTCCTCTGAAGGCAGCCAACCAGAGCATCTGACCGCCGTTTCCCCTCCCAACCTTCCAGCTCCCCTCTCCAGACAACCTGTTCGCCAGCTCTCTCGGCACACCTGAGCGCACCTGGCGTCACTCTGCGTCTCCTTCGAGACCATACGACGTCTTATATTCATCCCCCTACAACAATGTTAGCAGACCACCAACTGGGGTTTGACGTCAAGGGTTCTGCTGGATTGCTGCAGTTAAACAGACCTCCCGAGAGTTATGGACACCAGATTTGCGATGTAGGAAATGAGGACACCTGACCATTACCATTCGATGGAGGGGTTCCTGGAGATTCTGTACTCGAAGAAATGGTCCGACAGTTTTATTACCTCTAACTAGGGGATTATGTAATTTATAATTCATTCATTCGTTTATTAACATGAATAACTAATCATTATTATCTGCGGAGTATATACATTACGTAGCTTATGTATGTATGTATATTTGTATGAATGAATGAAAGAATGAATGAATGAATGAATGAATGAATGAATGAATGAATGAATGAATGAATGAATGAATGAATAACCTTATCCGACACCTCCGGATATTCACAAGTTGAAGAAAGGACATTCTTATAAATTAAATTAAAATGTATAGAGAAAGATAGTTTTCGTAAATTGTTCGTCTGATTTAAAAAATTACTATCAAGATCGGAAAAATATTACAAATATATATTACACCACATATACACCAGAACAGCCTCCGTGGCTCAGGCGGCAGCGCTCCGGCCTCTCACCGCTGAGTTCCATGGTTCAAATCTCGGTCACTCCATGTGAGACTTGTGCTGGACAAAGCGGAGGCGGGACAGGATTTTCTCCGGGTACTCCGATTTTCCCTGTCATCTTTCATTCCAGCAACACTCTCCAATATCATTTCATTTCATCTGTCAGTCATTAATCGTTGCCCCAGAGGAGTGCGACAGGCTTCGGCAGCCGGCACAATTCCTATCCTCGCCGATAGATAGGGCTTCATTCATTCCAATCCTGACCGATCGAATGACTGGAAACAGGCTGTAGATTTTTTTAATATACATCTTGCTAGTTGCTTTACGTCGCACCGACACGGATAGGTCTTATGGCGACGATGGGACAGGAAAGGCCTAGGGATGGGAAGGAAGCAGCCATGGCCTTAATTAAGGTACGGCCTCAGCATTTGCCTGGTGTGAAAATGGGAAACCACGGTAAACCATCTTCAGGGCTGCCGATAGTGGGATTCGAACCCACTATCTCCGGGATGCGAGCTCACAGCTGAACGCTCCTAACCGCACGGCCAACTCGCCCGGTTTTCCTATATACATCAGAGTTCTGCATAATCGAGGCGGTAGAGGCATGCTTGGTTCACAAGGAAGGACGTGGGTTCGAAAAATAAAGAAAACAGCCTGCTCATGCAGTACCAGGTGATTTCCTGAGAATGAGGGTGACGGAGCATAGAATTAACCACTCTAATAATAAGAATAGGAAGAAATCGAGAGAGTTGGCCATGCGGATAGGGGCGCGCAGCCGTGAGTTTGCATTCGGGATACAATGGGTTCGATCCCCACTGTCGGCAGCCCTGAGGATGGTTTTCCGTTGTTTCCCATTTTAACACCAGGAAAATTAATAAAGGCAACGGCCGGTTCTTTCCCACTCCCAGCCCTTTCCTTCTCCATCTTCGCCATAAGACCTATCTATGCCAGTGCGACGTACGGTAAAGCCAACTGTAACAAAAAATCACGCCCTTCAAGCCCCTTGTCTTTCTTTGGCCGATACCTTCATTTTTCGAAGTGTCGGACCCTTTTCATATTTCCCTGTGATTAGTGTCAATAGCATATTAGTGAACTAGTGAATAGTTAGTGAGGCTTGGATTTTACTTGAAACGAAGGTTTTGTAATTGAACGCTGAATAATAATAATAATAATAATAATAATAATAATAATAATAATAATAATAAGAAGAAGAAGAAGAAGAAGAAGAAGAAGAATGAAAATGAAAACCTACAATCTGATTTCCAGTCTTTGAGCGGGTCAGGGATGTAATGAATGAACCAGATATAGGCTATTATTACAATGGGGTCACCATTCCCAAGGTGATATTAATGACTGATAAATGCCATGAAATGATAATGGAGAGTTTTGCTGGAATGACAGATGACAGGGAAAACCGCAGTACCCGGAGAAAAACCTGTCCCACCTCCGCTTTGTCCAGCACAAGTCTCACATGGAGTGACCGAGATTTGAACCACAGTATCCGGCGGTGAAAGGCCAACGCCCTGCCGTCTGAGAAACGGAGGCTCACAATAATAATAATAATAATAATAATAATAATAATAATAATAATAATAATAATAATAATAATAATAATAATAATAATAATAATAATAATAATAATAATAATAATAATAATTGTACCGGGCGGTACACCTCCACGCCGCGAATTCAAATATTGCGCCAGTTGAAATCCCTCTACAGGAGGAAGCCTGAACTTTAACAATCTGTATTAAATCAAAAGTTTCACGGAAGATGCCTCTACTGTCAATTTTGAAGTGTTTTGAACTATGTCTATTTCGATTTGTATTTGTTTGCTCTGTAGCAAGAAGTGTGGATATTCTCTTCTAGATGGCACTACTTAAGAACGATAATTGTGCACCCTAGTGCGAAGTGAAGGAACTGTTTTTTTTTTTATTGAAGAAATTATGTATTCATAAGTTTGTTCTTTGTTAAATTTCTTTCATTCATTTTTTGAGTTGGCAGTATAACCCTTCTCTTTCCGCCAGTTTTGAATTTGACCAATGAGTAATTTCTGTAATTAATTTTCCACCAGTCCTAGATGTCTTCTTCAGTTTTGACTTGTAATCTTTAGACGACCAATAAAAATTTATGGGCGGGTCGTTATCATTCATGAAAGGTCTCGAATGTTCCACGAGGGTATATAAACTGCTGATTTTCTTGTCTCGCACACGTCACATCACATATCTCACTATCCCAGAAGGTGACATCTTCGAAGAACTCAATGCAGCAGACCCCCAGGTGGTTAATGTATTCAGACCAGACGATTACCGCACCAGGAAACCTACAGCGCACATAATAATACAAACCAGGGGAGAAGAAGGAGAGCGCCGCCTGTACGCCTCAGGAGCAACATTCCGAGGCAAGAACTATTCAGTGATACCACCTCCTCCGACAATACTGAACCAACTACAACGAAACCCGGGCCTCAAACCCTTCTTCCAGGAACCCCCACCCCCGGCAATAACAACCATCACCACCACCACCACCACCACCATGACTACTACCACACCCTGCAACCCGGTATCAACCGTAATCACCATCAGTGTAACCTGCCACTCCTCCCCAGTCATGTCATCATCTCTCCCACCCCAGCAACCCCCCATCACTCCGCAGGAACAAGCCCCACTGTCGCCGTCAGCCAACAATTCGAACCTGCCAACATCAACCCAACAGTCACCACCGCCCCAGGCCAGGCCCAGCTGTGTGCTACGAGGAATCTCGCCGAACATCGCAGAGCCGCAAATTCTCCAAGAACTCCGGACTGCAGGCATCCCAGCACAACGGGTCATAAGGATACGCAACAACCACGGACCCACTTTCATGGTCCGACTACAGCTACCATCCGAAACCCACGTCCAACAACTCATCAGCTCAGGAGTTCAAGTATTCGGTCAACATCACAGAGTAGAACCTTCCTACTCCCAGCCCAACCGTCGTACCCCTGACCACGCACAACCCCGCACCCAACCACCCCCCAATCCAATCCAAGCATACCCACCAGTCTATCTCCCCCCCTCCCACCAATGCATACATCACCTCACGACCTCCCACACCCGACCTTCTCCGAATCCTCATCACTTCTCTCCAACAATGCACAACCACTCTCTACCTCCTAACCTCATACCTAATTCCAGGCTTATCAACTCACCTACTCTAGTAACTATATATTTGTAAAACTGTACTGAAAACCCCATATGTACTGTAGATCTGTATTGTTAACCCTATATGTAACTAATTGCAAACCCTAGTTGTAAATCACAATGTAACCACGGCAAGTCTCAATAAAAAGCACAAGAACGGATACTGCACCCTTAGCCAAGACGTCAAACACCCCCACTTCAACAAACCCAAAGCTCCCTCCTTTTTTCTTCAAACCACACCAAATCCCCGAACCCCGCCAAATCTCCTGGCCAGAGAGAAGGCGTAACCTTCTAGGTGGCCCGCCCCTCCCCTTCGGGGAGGGGAATGAAAACATCCCCCTTGGTCCTTGTCTCGGGGCCACTTCAGTAACATCTTTCGCAGTGTGTGAACATAGATAGCAGGGGGCGGGAAGCGCCTCTTTCTTCGGGCAGCAGTTCATCCACAAGGTAATGGTCGCTTAATAACTTTATTTCTTGCTAGCTCAGCAGTTTAACCCTCGGGGCAGGTTCGAAACTTTTCTCATGTAACCTATCTTTAAAATGTAATAGACATTTGGTAAAATTCCGTCTCCTTAACTACAAATTGGGATAGAGAGTGCCTAACCCTCTCGAGCTCCCACTCATATTGTTTTGAGGTGACTGCGTTTTCATAACCGTTTTTCTTCTCTTCGTAATGTAATAAAATTTTCTTATCGTGTCACCTCCATAGTATGGGATTAGCCCCTGTATAACTGGCCGAGTGCCACCTAGATTTTAAGAAGTTTCATGTAGGAGTGCAAGCTACGCCTCCAGTCAATTTGTTTTTTGGGCCATTTAATTAACCATGCGTTTGTTTTCTTCATGTGAAGGCCCTGTAGGTTGGGTACAAGATACCCCCGTTTCACTGTATGTGTGCCTTAAGGGCAGTTAGAAATGAAGGTTGTTGTAGCCTTTGACAGGCTGGTAAAATTGAGAGCGGGTCTGCTCTTTTCATCTTAACATTGTAATTAGGAGCAAGTGCTCCTTGTACTTAGGGGTTTTCTGCCCTGTAACTATTGTGGTGGTGAGCTGAGAGCTCATAAATTAATCTTGGGGCTCTGTAAATTCTTAAATTGTTAACTTGCTATTTGGTACCTGTTACATCTTTGCTATTTGTTGTCAGTTGTTGATTTTGAAAAGAAAATATAACCTTTGTTAATGTTTTAAATTAACTTTAATTTCGTAAGTTCAGACCTATTCCCGCCCGCACCTTCTTTCACCTCTAACTACCACGGATAACTCCGTAATAATAATAATAATAATAATAATAATAATAATAATAATAATAATAATAATAATAATAATAATGTATGTTGTATGTTGGGTATTCAGCCCGAAGGCTGGTTTGATCCTCTGCAACTCCGCAACAGCTGTCATAAATAGCCTAGGCGTCACTGAAGAGGCGTACTAGTGAAATGAGTAGTGAGGTAATTTCCCGTTGCGTTCCTCTACGAGCCAGCCGCTGCAATTGCATACCAGTCTGTCAAGCCCACTGAAATACATGCACCAACCGACCTTATGAGTGATATTTTCACACCATTCATAGCAGGGACTGGCTGCATAAGGAATGGTATTACTAGCATCACTCATACCTCAGTCACTTTCATATTGTCAAAGCCAAGGATGTGACTGAGGCAGGTCGATGAAAGTAACAAATTTGATATAGCCCATACCAGAAGACGTAGTGTACTGTAAACACTATATCTCGCCAGCAAAGGCATAATAATAATAATAATAATAATAATAATAATAATAATAATAATAATAATAATAATAATAATAATAATAATAATAATAATAATAATAATAATAATAATCTGCCGGGCTGAGTGACACCTTGGCAGGTTCGATCCTGGCTCAGTCCGGTTGTATTTGAAAGTGCTCAAATACGTCAAACTCGTGTTGGTTGATTTACTGGCACTTAAAAGAATTCATACGGGACTAAATTCCGGCACTTCGTCTCCGAAGACCGTAAAAGTAGTAGTTAGTGAGACGTAACAAAATAACATTATTATTGACACCTGATAGGTGACCTGCGTGTCTTTGATTAATCTAAGGATCTATGATTAATGTTAATGCTGAAGATGGCACACTGACGTAGACCCCCCCTCATCATAGGAATTAACCAAAGAAGGTTAACATTTCTGACCCGGCCGAGAACCGAAACCGGGACCCCTTGGACCAAAGACCAGCATGCTAACCATTTGACCATGGAGCCAAACTGAACGCTGAATGCAATGAATGCATATATTTAGTTAGTTAGTTAGTTAGTTAGTTAGTTAGTTAGTTAGTTAGTTAGTTAGTTAGTTAGTTAGTTAGTTAGTTCGTTAATTAGTTAGTTGGTCCCGTGCTGGAGGAGTAGCATGCATGCCTCTTACCTGTCTTCGATTCGCGACCAATGTCAGGATCTTTTTACCTAGGCCTGATAGCTGATTCGATGTCCACTCAGCCGACGGTGAGATGATGGCCTCGGTCTATTAAGCTAAGAATAACGGCTGAGAGGATTCGTCGCGCTGACCACGCTTCACCTCATGATCTACAGGCATTCGGACTGAGCAGCGGTCGCATGGTAGATGGTGCTGGGGGTGAAACCGATTGTCCATATCAAAGTCTTTCGTTGCCTGTAGTAACCTACGCCTGATCCCTTACGTCGTCTCTAGATTTATGAATCACAAGCGTAACTGTCCATTTCCCTCGTTACTTGATATGTACTCAACTCTGGTAGAGAAAAACCGCTCTGTAGATTGAAACCGCTCTGGTTTTCATCCAACTTACACTCCACTATTGACAGCATCCTCTTTTCCTAAAATGCCTGTAAACAACTTGCATGATCGTAGAAGTACCTCAATATTTGCTGTTTAGTGATAAATTAGAAGTCAGTTTTAATTGTAGAAGAAAATAGCCCTACCGATTGGGATAAGAAAAAGAAATGTTAATCACAGCTCCTTGCATTACTCTGTAAAGTCGCTCTTAGCCTTCTTGATACATTACTCTGACAACACTGTGACTAGTATGCAGCATATGTCCTTACCTTGGTTTGTTTAATGTTCTTATTTTCATTCTTATTCCTACTAAGAATCGGTTGGGAAGATGAATAGAGGACTTAAGAGCAACTTGGCACGTATTATGACACCTCTGTGTGCTTGTTCAGGAAAGCAAGGACTCAAACGAACGAACTGACTGAAGCCATCTGGCCTGAAATCACTGCCATTTCAATGCAAATAGTCTATTGTTATAAACAAATACATAGCAATTGGGAAATATTCCGGTGGCAATGGTCACTTACAGTAGTATGATAATAAAGTAAAATTATTAATAATAATAATGATATTTGCTTTACGCCGAGGTGCCGGAATTTAGTCCCGCAGGATTTCTTTTACGTGCCAGTAAATCTACCGACACGAGGCTATCGTATTTGGGCACCTTCAAATACCACCGGACTGTGTCAGGATCGAACCTGCCAAGTTGGGGTTAGAAGGCCAGCGCCTTAACCGTCTGAGCCACTCAGCCCGGCTAAAGTAAAATTAAAACATTACCCAACAACAACAACTACAACAAGAGTACAACAAGCAATCCCGTGGAAATAAAATACTAGTCTATATTACAAGAAATACTACTAGTTTAACATTCTAAATCTAGCAACATCATATACAAATTCCTACACGGCTTAAGTATTTCCAGTGCTTAACACTACGGCTTACAATACTATAGGTTGAATTTACTTCCACCGGGCGAGTTGGCCGTGCGCGTAGAGGCGCGCGGCTGTGAGCTTGCATCCGGGAGATAGTAGGTTCGAATCCCACTATCGGCAGCCCTGAAAATGGTTTTCCGTGGTTTCCCATTTTCACACCAGGCAAATGCTGGGGCTGTACCTTAATTAAGGCCACGGCCGCTTCCTTCCAACTCCTAGGCCTTTCCTATCCCATCGTCGCCATAAGACCTATCTGTGTCCTCGCGACGTAAAGCCCCTAGCAAAAAAAAAACAATTTCTTTCTTTCTTAATCTGTTTATTGTCCAGGGTTGGCTTTTCCCTCGGACTTAGCGAGGGATCCCACCTCTACCGCCTCAAGGACAGTGTCCTGGAGCTTCAGAAATCGGATCGGGGGATACAACTGCGGAGAATGATCAGTACCTCGCCCAGGCGGCCTAACCTGCTATACTGAACAGGGGCCTTGGTGGGGGATGGGAAGATTGGAAGGGATAGACAAGGAAGACGGAAGGAAGCGGCCGTGGACTTAAGTTAGGTACCATCCCGGCATTCGCCTGGAGAAGTGGGAAACCACGGAAAACCACTTCCAGGATGGCTGAGGTGGGAATCGAACCCACCTCTACTCAGTTGACCTCCCGAGGCTGAGTGGATCCCGTTCCAGCCCTCGTACCACTTTTCAAATTTCGTGGCAGAGCCGGGAATCGAACCCGGGCCTCCGGGGGTGGCAGCTAATCACACTAACCACTACACCATGGTTGAATTTACTACTAGCTTAATATTGTGGTCATCATTTCCATTACTCTTGAGTAAAGATGTACATATTAATCTAATACATAGGAGGGAAGAAACAGGAGATCTCACTCGTTTTTCTATTTCTTTTTACTAAGATCGATGAAGGGAATGTAACTAGGTAGGAGATCTACAGTTATATCTACGCCTGTTGATACCGGTTGGTTATAAATAGAATATACCCATTACACACGTAAGTACAAAAAGATATAAAACACATTTTAGCGATTTATTACTGTTAATCTATTCTGGCTCTGGGGATAGATATTTCGTGTGCATCAGTAGGAGAGCCTCTCTAGATTGCACTCTGGACATCAAGCTGCACTGTTTCTGGACCAAGGAAAATGTCAGTACCCGAGAGAACGTGTTTAGGAAACTGACCAGTAGAACCTGGGGTGACATTCCATACACCTCAACACTGGCATTATGTGTCTTTGCAGCAGGGAGCACCTCTGATCAAGTGAAACAGATTATAAGATGGACCGTGTGGTTTATGTCGGGATGTTTGAAGCCGAGCCCAGTACATAAACTGTGCCCCATTGTTTGAGTAGCTCAACCCTATATCTGAAAGAAAATCAGACCTCCACTAGGGGTTTCGTGAACTAGAACACGTTGTTGTTTGACGGCTCAGATTTAGGAAGAGTTTTAGCTCTGGAACACAAGTGTTGACATCCTTGAACTAAGTGAACCCGGCTGAAGTCATATCCTCTGGTGTCAAATCACTTTTTTTTTTTAACAATTGGCCTTACGTCGCACCGATACAGATAGGTCTTATGGCGACGGTGGGACAGGAAAGGGTTACGAATGGGAAGGAAGCGGCCGTGGCCTTAATTAAGATACAGCCCCAGCATTTTCCTGGTGTGAAAATGGGAAACCACGGAAAACCATCTTCAGGGCTGCCGACAGTGAGGTTCGAACCCACTATCTCCCGAATGCAAGCTCGCAGCTGCGCGCCCCTAACCGCACGGCCAAATCTCTTGGTCGAATCACTTCTATTTCCAGGCAAACAATTGATGGTCACCATTCCATTACTCTTAAATAAAGATGTAAATGTTAATCTAAAAATGAAAAGAAAAAAAACAGATATTTTCTATTTTTTTAATAGTACTAAGATAAAAAGTATTAAGTAGTTAAATCGCCAAGTGAAGACTTGAATTAAGCGATCAGAACATCTTGGTTAAATTAGAACTGAGCTCTGGCAGCGATGAGCCACACACTGTTTAGAGAACATCATTTCCCACGGGGATAATAACTTTGAGAGACAAAACAAACGTACAGAAATAGAACCTTTTACCAGCTGAAGAAAACTTCCTGTATAAGTGAGATATTACCCCGGGTTCAAAGCATATGATGATCAGCCTTATACTTGATCATCCTTGCACAAAGGAAAGTAGTTTTAACTAGTAATAAGACCATCTCGATATTATGCTGACTAGCGAGTGTTTGGCCAGATATGAAATTACAAAATAGTGCAGTATACAGTTCTTCCTCTATGTCCAGGTTAATTTCCAGTGAGGCAGCCCTATTTTTCGTCGCACCGACACAGATAGGTCTTATGTCGAAGATAGGAGAGGAAAAGGCTAGCAGTGGGAAGGAAGCAGTCGTGGCCTTAATTAAGGTGTTAAAATGAGAAACTACGGAAAACCATCTTCAGCGCTGCCAACGCCCTAACCTCTACCCGCTTATCCACCCTCAAGGAGACTGTTGGCACTTGGCAGGGGGGATCTTCTTATACCGGAAGATACTCGGTCGCTTCATTCGTTAGCCGCCTGCATATAACAAAATTGTCATAAGCAGTCGTTGCCCCCTCTCCACCGCGGGGAGGTGAATGTCAGGATTTCACCGTCATTGAAACTGAGACCATAATGGCTTTTCTCAGTTTATCTGGATCTTCAGAGAGGGTTATTCTGTATAGAGTAATAAATAAGTTACAAGATTGTGAGCAACTGCAAAATGACCTCGATAACGTTGTGAGATGGACAGTAGGCAGTGGTATGAAGAAGATAAACGGGGTTAAAAGTCAGGTTGTGAGTTTCACAAATAAGAAAACTCCTCTCAGTTTTAATTACTGCGTTGATGGGTTGAAAGTTTCTTTTGGCAGATATCCGACATATTTACATTTTCCGACAAAAGAGTAGTGTTACAAAAATGTTGCGAAGTTTGGACTGGGAAGACTTGAGAGAAAGGAGACGAGCTGCTCGACTAAGTGGTATGTTCCGAGCTGTCAGTGGAGACATATCGTAGAATGGCATTAATAGGCGAATAAGTTTGAGTGGTGTCTTTAAAAGTAGGAAGGATCACAATATGAAGATAAAGTTGGAATTCAAGAGGACAACTTGCGGAAAATATTCATTTATAGGAATGGGAGTTAGGGATTGGAATAACTTACCAAGGGAGATGTTCAATGAATTTCCAATTTCTTTGCAATAATTTAAGAAAATTCTAGGTAAACAACAGATAGGGAATCTGCCACCTGGGCTACTGCCCAAAATGCAGATCAGTCGTAATTGATTGGGATTTCCTTTCCCACTTTTCTCTGCTGATCTCCCTAGTTTTCTCCACCCCCTGTGCAATAACTTAACAAAAGAATACAGTTCATTTTCAATTTTATACATTTTTCCATATACCAGGTGGCTCTCCATCCCCGTACTTTATACTTTATACTTTATACTGTCCCACATGCAGTAGTGATGAATGGGATGCTGGTCACAGATTTAGAAAGGAGCGTGACAACGTGCTCGTATATCATATGAAACAAATGACAGTCATTTTGTTATACACGTTCTGTAACAGGGTGCATTTGTAAGCTCGCCAAAGACGCAGAAAATACAGTTTACTAATTCATTATTTTATACACGTACAGACATTCCACTGTACTAAAAAGTTGCTTGCTGTTCGGCGAAATATGTGTATAAAGGCAAGCGACTATTTGGAAACTCTTGTGCATTCCATCTGCGAGCTTCGGCTGCATTCCGACCAGATTCTCCATGGATGAAAATTATGTCTGTTTATTCTTCGTTGTTGAACACACCAGCCTTTGTCGATAAGTTGACAGCAACTGTAGTGCAAGTGTGCCAAATACCACCCTGCCACTGAGCATTTGAAAAGGAGGCTTCCTAACTTAAGGAGTGGGTAGTGCTGAGGAATGTGCAGCAAACAGCCGTCCGGTTCTCTCTTCACAATCTGACGTAACTAAGCTGCAGACAGTAATACCCCTATCAAAATCAGTTGTTAGATATCCCATTCATCATTAGTGCATGCGGGACACATAAATAGAAAGGACGGTGCTAGCGGAGCGCCTGGTATATGTATTGAACCCTTTGGTCCACACTGAAGGATACCTACCTTCCTTACCTATCAGCAAAATTTCATGAGATCTGTCTCTTGTGTCGTATCGGGTTCTTCGGCACTTGCTGAGGTAAAGCTAGGGTTCAGTAATTCTAATCTATCTACTCAAATGAAAGGTCTGTGTTTAAAAAATATTCCTATTTATTCAAGTAATTTCTGAAGAATTAATCATTTATCATCGGTATCATTGGGATCCAATCGTGTCCACTGGACACCACAATCATTTTACACAGAAGGTCAGAACACTGGTGTGAGCCTTTGACATAACTGCCTGATGGGCTTCCTTATTAGAAACCATTGTCTCAATTATTAATTAAAGAAAAGAAAGTCTGGAAATCCTTAAATTCGGCTTCCATGATAGACTCCATGTACCATCATAGTGATTCTTTATGGTCCAGTCCTCGTAACACGAACTCTGGACTCTGGGTATAATTAAGGCAGTCCAATCGGTGTGTGCCACACAGTGGTTATACGGCATGGATCCTTAATTGAATCGATGTGACCTGCGACTATGTCATGGACCGACATCTAAACTTCTAAGTTACTTTAAAGTCATTGTGGATGATGACCGCAAGGAAAATGTTGCTACGGTGGCATATGGCCCTACTCTAAGTCCTGAGGCGGATGACCCCATGACCATCCAAGTTTCCAAGCTAAAGGCTAAACACAATTAAGTTACATCGGTTGATGACCAAAGTTTCAACTTTACTAACCCCAGCGCATTTACTGCTACATCAATCAAAGTCAAATAATGCAACAATAACAACAACAATGCTCACAATACTTTGTGGCAGTAAAATCCATTACCTTCGGACATGTCCCCTTAATCGTTACGTTAACATTTACATATTCCTCTGAAAAATAAACTAAGATTTCCAGAATGCATCTTCAAGTTATTCGCTTGATTTAAAGTTATTTCAAAATACGTTTCCACTGAAATGAAAATGAAATGTCGTATGGCTTTTAGTGCCGGGATATCCCAGGACGGGTTTGGCTAGCCAGGTGAAGGTCTTTCTATTTGACTCCCGTAGGCGACCTGCGCGTCGTGGTGGTGGTGGTGATGATGATGATGAAGACAACACATACACCCAGCCCCCGTGGCATTAGAATTAACCAATTAAGGTTAAAATCCCCGACCCGGCCGGGAATCGAACCCGGGACCCTCTGAACCGAAGGCCAGTACGCTGACCGTTCAGCCAATGAGTCGGACTACGTTTCCACTGAATTTAATAATTAAATAAATTTAAATGATTTAATGAAATCTTAATGAACAACAAATTATATCTCCGCGGACGAATGGTTTCTTTCACAAGTCCCTACACAAGTCTTGACGTAATTCATTTTTAATCATGTTGGATGTGTATCGTCGGTTGTTTGTTCCTGTAGCTGGAAAAAATTACATCACTTATTTCCAGTATTTATCTTGTTTCGTGACATCACACTTTAATTTAATTTAATACTAACCATTATTACTACTTGGATAACCCTGATAATTAAGTACAAAACCATAAGTAACTCGCCGTACAATGTAAACCGATTACGATGTCATATCTTGTCATAACATTGCCGTGAAGCTTTGTGCGCTCCTCACATACAAAACCATCATTATTACCATCGCTCTATATTTTGGACAACCGTGAAATTGGCTAACCTTACTCATTATACTCTAAGTTCGTGGTCTCAAATGTACATTACAATCTCAATTAAACAGATTTAGAGTATCTAATAACACACACGTTATTCTCGGATGAAAATTTCAACTAGATTCCGTAATTATTGATATCTACTGCCAAGAAATGCGATCTCGTTTCAATGCGTAACACACTCTGCACGTTCCGTTATTCGAGCTGCGAACTCCTATCACCTGACGGCATTGAGAGACGACCCCCGCTCTGCTGTGATATGAAACATCTGTTTCGTCTTGCCTGACTGGCCTCTCAAAATGAAACCTTTAACTTCGCCGACATAATTAAACAAATTACGATATTTCTGACCAGCAAAATGCACATAGATTATACTTCAAAATGCCCTACAATAATTGTACACGTCGCAAATTAATACCGGCGTGGATTCTCCAGTTCTACATTCCATCCCAAACATTACACAAAATCTCCCTCGGACTTATACATACCCCGCACATTTACAGGCTTCCAATCACCTGATTCACAAATCCTATCTCAACTCATACGGCAAATCTGAACTCTCGTCTCAACTCGACGGCTCTCACTGACAAAAAAAAAAAAAAAAAAAAAAAAAACCTGGAATAAAAATACTTAGAATCCACGACGCATAATATGCACAAATACATTAATAATGAACACTTCGCATAATGCTCTCGTATTTTCACCGAAATGGCTGTCAAAATTCTACTATTTTTTTTTATTGTCAGTCAGACACAGTTTAAATGGACATAGAATAACGTTTAACTTCGTGACAAAATTCACCACTCTACATTTTTCAACCCGACAGCGCGTTTCCACTCGAATGAAAATGGGTAACCATGGATTTCTTACATTAATTCGTCAAAATTCAAACAGAAAATTTTTATGTCAGATAAAATTATCTCAATTCAACATCACAAAAGTATAGGGAATACATTCACGGAAATTGACGATCTACTCTGGACGTGATATCACTTCGAAGCCCTCACTAATAACTTTTACATGTCACACGGCACTCGCAATATTTTAAAATTTATCGAAGCAAAAAATAAAACAAATGAGCTTTCGTCATATTTTGACATTCGCCAAAACATATGGGTGACCAACTGCGCCATAAAAACTCATTTCAAATGCACATAAGTTTGATATCACAAAACAAGGTATAGTAGGTGGTAAGATGGCAACGCACCTACCTTAGATTTACGTCGGATTCCATCCTTCGGCTCACCCGTGACCTTCCGTCGTTTATCTAGCCACTTTACATTTCTGATTGTACATCATAATATTTATTTATTTTTCTGGAAATACAACATTAAAAAAAGAAATACCCTTCACACGTGTCTCCGTTGATCACACTCGCCTGATGGTAGTTACTGCCCGCACACGAATTACTTTTACAACACAAAAAGTATTTTACCACTCTCTAATACTACTTCTGCAGTATCTTGACCGTCCTTTTTATAAGACTACTTTTACTCAAACAAAATCCACTTGGATTCAAGACTCCAGCGACATTGGCCAAAATCTGTTCGTCGGACTTAGTCTACTTTTGTCGCTTGATTTGCAGAACAGTCTAACTCTCTCGCTCAAGATTCAATAACACAATGCAGGGGGTTTCATCATGGCGTCCCTTCTATATTTATAGCCATTACCCCCTCTCTCCAGGCATTTCCCTTTGCCGCCAAGAAAATTTGCGTAACTTTTCTGACTTAAATGAACCGTATTTAAAAGAGTTTTGGATGTAAACACATACTTGCTACATGGCTATCGGTAGTGTTCCTGGACATTTAAAATTTATGCATATTAAATTAACTGGTTAGATGACCTCATTTGATAGGCACTACTTTTCTGCCGACTTCGCGTGGGGACGCTAGACATGCGCACCCTTCTGAAATAATCCCCAGAAATGGCTTAGCAGTCTCAAATCTGTCTTGCTAAAGAGAAATTGTCTTATAGATAAATACAGGACCATCATTAGATTTCATTCACCACTAATTCCTTCATATAATTATGTTTATTCGACATAAACCTTCTTCGGTATCCTTCCACTGCCGACACGTGCGGATGACGTCACATCTCAGAGCGTGGGACGAATAGTAGCTACCTCCTTGCCACCTGTCACTCTCGTGATATCAATAAATGTTCAGAAATGTAGTAACTTTTCATACTTAAAATTCTTAGGGCACATTTTTTTTTGCTAGGGGTTTTACGTCGCACCGACACAGATAGGTCTTATGGCGACGATGGGATAGGAAAGGCCTAGGAGTTGGAAGGAAGCGGCCGTGGCCTTAATTAAGGTACAGCCCCAGTATTTGCCTGGTGTGAAAATGGGAAACCACGGAAAACCATCTTCAGGGCTGCCGATAGTGGGATAAGAACCTTAGGGCACAAAGATCATGGGTTCAGTATACAGGGTGTTTCCGCAGTGATGATGATACAGGCTTTCAGGTACGCTAGAGGAGGGCACATGCATCAATTTGAGATAGGGAACAGTGGCCACGAAACGTCCCATTCACTGGGTATAAACCAAATTTGTTGCTGGATGCTTCTGAACGAGAGATTTTTGAAAACCTAGTAATCTTTGTGTGAAGATGTAATACCTTTATTTACCTGCGCTGCATTCACACCTTACGAAAACAAGTACAACAGCTATTCAAATTAGGTCCCCCAGCTTCACTTGCATCGCAGTAAGTTCTGACGTATTCGGTCGAGCATCTCTGATGTCGTTCTAGCAATGACATTAGCAGTGAGAATTTTTGCCAGGAGCTCTTTTCAGTCCCTAGAAATGTCTCGCACACAAGACTTTCCGTAACTCCATAAGAAGAAATCAAGTGGGATCATATCTGGCGGACGAGGTGGCCAGGAAACAGGATCTTCTCTTCCTGTCCACTTTTCCGTGAAAGTATGATTAAAGTGTTCTCGAGTAGGATGTAAAAAGTGGGCTGGAGTCGCATTATGCGTTGCCAAACCTGCAACTTACGAAAACACAGAGTTGGCATATAAGGTGTGACTGAGGCGTTTCCGAACCTGTGCGTCCTATACATGTGCCCTACACCAGATTTCGCCCCCAATTTGCTTCACTATCTGCTATGTTCCTAACTGATTTAATGAAACTGGGAAACCCATTAACAAAGCGTGAAATTCAAATTTAGACTGTTTTTGAGCCAATCAGATTTATATAAACGGTTAAGAGCTGTTCTGATTTGGCCAGGATGATGTATTCTACCGCTATTCATATTGATGGCTGCTTATACATTATTCTTCTTATCATTATTTATATAAATAAAATCGTAACGATCGTGTGTCTGTATATTGACTATTTTGGCGAAATTTCCGTACAGTTATCCATTTCAGGTGTAATAATGACTATCTGCATATTTTTTTTAGCTTTCGTGTCTGTCTATTACTTGAAAACTACTGGATATATTTCTACCAAACTTCATATTTAGAATCCACCTGTTCTTGGATAGGTTTTATGGCCAATAGTGTTTTTAAATCCGTGAATTGACTTGGGTTTATACAAAACTGAACCGTGATTTTGCATTCCCACAAATTATACACAACCAAACTTAATGGAAATCTACCTGCCTTCACAGAAATCAATTTCTAAACCTTTTTTCTAATTTGCATCATTTCGATACGAGGATTAATAAGGGAGATATCATGAACGGTCGGTTTTGCAGGCTAAGTCCAGCGGACATAGCCCAAAACCTGTTGTACGTGGAGCAGATTTCTTTTATATCTATATAAATAAAATCGTAACGACCATGTGTCTGTTCGTTAACTATTTTGGCGAAATATTCGTACAGCTATCCCTTTAAGGGGGAATAATGACGATCTGCATATTTTTAGCTATAGTTTCCTGAAAGTCCTAATTCCCCCCGCCCCCTCACCCAAAATCAAGATTGCAGCACAATCTGCCAGACGAGCCAGAAAATTGAAATTAGGCAAAATTATACATTTTAACCTGTAACCGACGGAAAACTTCCAAGATCGTTAAATGTTTCCACTTTTTATCGCCGAAGAAAGTCGAAATATGGACGCAATTTTAATGACGGTGCAGATATTTCTTTCGAGTTATTTCGCGGCTAAACGGTAAGTCCTATCAGAAAACGGATGCCACAATCTCCGTTCAATTTGGAGTGATCTACAACTTTGGTCCTGTGAGCTTTTGTCGTCTATCTCTCCCTTATACGTTAAATCTGGCTGTATTTATCGACTGTTCGTAAATTTTGTGCTTTTTTTACACATATATTACACAGTTTGACACACTTATAGAAAAGATAGAATAATAGAATTTGGCACGCACATTGACACGACCAATTGCTATATGCGAACCAAATGTCATGATTTTAGCTTCCACATAAGTATGTGAAAAATAATGTAAAATGTTAAAAATGTATCCAATTTCACCCCATTCAAATATCGTAATTCAATCGAACCCATAAATATGGGAGATATGAAAAAATGTTTTAAGACCAGACATATAGAGCAATAAAAGGAGCGTCTGATGGTGTGAACCATTTGTTGATATGATGTACCGTTTAGGAGCATTAAATCTCGAAATGAAGGTCTGCACTTACAACGTGCCCATGCTAATGTCATCTATATAAATTAGATCGTAACGACCGTGTGTCTGTGCATTGACTATTTTTGCGAAATTTTCGTACAGTTATCCGTCTCAGATGTAATAATGACCGTCTGCATATTTGTTAGCTTTAGTTTCCTGAAGTCCTCTTTTTTTAACCCCTCCCCCAAAGCAAGATTGAAGTAAAATTTGCCAGACGAGATAGAAAATTGAAATTTGCCAAAATTATATGTCTTAGCCTGTAATCGACGGAAAGTTCCCAAGATCTTTAAATATTTGATTTTTTAGCCCGAAAAATATCGGAATATTGAGGCAATTTTAATGTAGCCGCAGACCTTCGTTTTGAGGTATTTTGCGGCTAAAAGGTAAGTCGTGCCACAAAACGGATGGCAGAATCTCAGTTCAATTTGGAGTGATCTACAACTTTGGTCCTATGATGTTTTGTCGTATTTCTGGTCATATATGTTAGATTTGTCTCTATTTCTCGATTATACCTACATTTTGCTCTTTGTACACGTATCATTCATAGTTCGAATCAGTTATACGAAAGATAGAATCATCTAATTCTACACGACATTTGCCCACCCATTATCCATACGTGAGCCAAATTCAATGTTTGTAGCTGTCATTTTTGTACCGGTACCGAAAAGTAATGCACTGTGAGAAAACCTTATCGGAATTTCATCCTATTCAACATTTCTAACTCAATTTTACCCATAAATAGATGAGACAAGAGAAAATATCTTAAGACCAGACACTTATACCGCTAAATGAGGCGTCTTATGGTAAATCCATTTGTCGATATGATGTATCGTTTAGCAGTAGAGAATCTGTAGATGAAGGTTTGCAATAAAGTATACATGCATATACTTCGTATGTTGATCTATATATATTCGTTGAAGTAGATTTGTAGCGATGTAGGAAGGGTGTGTTTGCCATTACAATTAATATTTTACATCGATAGTGACTCTCAGCAGGAGGGCGTCTGTTATTGTAATCATTTAATATCGACTTTGACTGGCAGTACGAATGGGATCCTTCGCCAACTCCTTTGCAACTAGCATTAATAAGGAGGGACTACCATTGTAATTAATAATTCCCTTCCCGATTTGACCGGCAGAAGTCAAGGGAGCATGCATTTTTTTCAAAACTCCCCTAACCTAGTGTGTTTGGGAGTAGGCAAGTATGCCCGAAATTATAAATAAAATTTACCCATGTAAAATGTGACTGGCATTAGGCATAGTGGCCTTGCTATTATAATGGAAACTCACCGACTCGGTGTGACTGTCATTAAGAAGAGGGGCCTGTCATTATAATGATAACAGCACAACTCAATTTTGACTGGTAGTAGGGAAGGTGCATGCTATTATAATAAAAATTCCAATCTGTCTGGAAGTAGGAAATGGCGCCTGCCGTTGTAACGAAAACTCCCCAAATCGATTCTGACCGCGCACTAGGTAATGGGGCCTCCCATTATGATGAAAACTTACCTACTCCATTGTGAATGGTAGTAGGCAAGTGAGCCTGCCGTTATCATCACAACTCCGCAACTCGCACTTTACATTGGAAACGACGTATGGCAACCTCCCCCTGCTGTTTCTGTAAAACGCTAAGAGGCACGCAGTTTAAGAAAATCTTATTTACTGCATGTACGGTAATTTGCTTTGCTATCCGTATACAGTGTAGAATACCGCAGCGAAGATGGTTGTCCGTGGTTTCCAATTTTCAGATCAGGCAAATTCTGGGGCTGTACCTTAATTAAGGCCACGATCGCTTCCTTCCACTCCTAGCATTCTCCCCAATCATATCGTCGCCATAAGACATATCTGTGTCGGCGCGACGTAAAGTCAATTCTAAAAAAAGGAACTCATTTTCTACGACACTACATAGTGCACTAATCACGGGAAACACACAGAACAGCTGGTTATTATTATTATTATTATTATTATTATTATTATTATTATTATTATTATTATTATTATTATTAGCATGGATACATGCATCAAACTGCTGTCGCATTAAATCCCGGATGCGCTGATGTATCTCTGGAGTATTGCATGTGAATGTATCAGCGCTAACGGAATACATTTTGAAAATTTGATATAAGAAAGTTT
This sequence comes from Anabrus simplex, assembly GCF_040414725.1. Classification (NCBI taxonomy): domain Eukaryota; kingdom Metazoa; phylum Arthropoda; class Insecta; order Orthoptera; family Tettigoniidae; genus Anabrus; species Anabrus simplex. The sequence continues at coordinate 111,807,976 of NC_090269.1, read as the reverse complement.
CATGTGGTATGATAGTAGTTTCTGTTCTGTGTTTTTCCCGTGATCAGTGCACTATGTAGTGTCGTAGAAAATTAGTTCCTTTTTCTAGAATTGACTTTACGTCGGACCGACACAGATAAGTCTTATGGCGACGATATGATTGGGGAGAATGCTAGGAGTGGAAGGAAGCGATCATGGCCTTAATGAAGGTACAGCCACAGAATTTGCTTGGTCTGAAAATTGGAAACCACGGACAACCATCTTCAGGGCTGCCGACAATGAGGCTCGAACCCACTATCTCCCGGATGCAAGCTCACAGCTGCTCTCTCTCAGTGTTGCCAGGTCTACAAATAAAAAATATGTAGATTGTACGTAAAGATTTCGGGATTTTAATGAAAATTTCGGTAGTTTATCGAGCACTGAAATGTTATAACTGCATTAAAGAATCATTAGAAATTGTTATGAGAAAAATTTTCATTCACTGGTACTCTCTGATCACTCTATACTTCTCTTCTTCTTCTTCTTTTCCTTCTCCTTCTCCTTCCTGTAGATGTACTTATTCATCAGGCGGAGAAATTGTGTACCAATTTTAAAGTCGTAGCAGGATACAGATTTTGTGTTCTATAAGCGGGTCGGGGATTTCCCTTCGAATGATGCAGTCAAGCCTGAGTTTGAGTTCAATAAGAGGGGAGATATTACGTAACTCGAGCCTAAAATGAATGCGGGGAAGTACCTAACGAGTGATGTTATCGACAAAACGACACGCGGTGTGACGAGGAAAGAGGTTTCCGGCACAAATATATTATGCACCATTAGTTATTATTGTACCGGGCGGTACACCTCCACGCCGCTAATTCAAACTTTGCGCCAGTCGAAACTCCTCTACTGGAGGAAGTCTGAACTTTACCTACTGTGTTAATTTTCAAGTTTCTCAGAAGATGTCACTACTTGTAAATTTTGAAGTTTCTGAACTGGGTCGTTTTCGATGTATTTTGTTTTGCCTGTAGTAAGAAGTGTGGACATACTTTTCCAGATGGCACTACTGAAGAACTACAATTATGCACCCTAGTGCGAAGTGAATGAACTATGTTTTTGGAGAAATTTTGTGTTCATAAGTTTGTTCTTTGTTAAATTTCTTTCAGTTATTGTTTAAGTTGGCAATATTAACCCTTTCTTTCCGCCAGTTTTGAATTTAACCAATAAGGAATTTCTGTAATTAATTTTCCACCAATAATGTGTTTCTTCTTCATCTTGTGTAGGGGTTTTCGTGGTTAGCCAATAAAATTCTTGTGGGAGGGTGTTCTCATTCCTAAAACGCCTCGAACTTTCCACGAGGGTATATAAACTGCTGATTTTCGGGTCTCCGCGCCACTTCAGTAACATCTATCAGTGTGTAAAGTACGTAGCAGGGGGCGGGAAGCGCCTCTTTCTTCGGGCAGCAGTTCAGCCACCAGGTAATGGCCGTTTAATAACTTCTTTTCTGGCTAGCTCAGCAGTTTAACTTTCAAGGCAGGTCCGAAGCCTTTCTACCATGTAACTTTTCCTCTAAAATGTAAAGACACCTAGTATCAATTCTATCTTTTAAACTACATATTGGGATAGAGAGTGCTTAACCCTCTCGAGCTCCCACTCATATTGCGTTGAGGTGAACTTATTTTCTCAACTGTTTCTTCCTTAATGTAATGTAAATTGTCTTCTTCTATAAGTCACCTCTCTAGTATGGGATTAGCCCTTGCAGTAACGGCCTAGTGCCAAGTAGGTTTTATATAAAGTGTATTAGAAGTGCAAGAACGCCTCCTCTCAAGTTGGTATTTTAGAGGGCATGTAATTGACCTGTTTCTTTACTTAATAGGCCTCAGTAGGTTGGGTATTTTTACCCCTATTTTCATGTCCTTGGAGGACAACTTGAAAGTGGAGTTTGGTGTGGCCTTCGATAGGCTCGAACTTAAGAGCAGGTTGCTCTTTCTAAAATTTTGTTTTCTGCGCGCCTCGAGGAGGCTTTACTGTGTAATTGGGAGCAAGTGCTCCTGGGCATGATAGGGGTCTTCTGCCCCTTTGTTGAATTCTATATATCGCAAGGTTGGGCTTATAGCTCAAGAATTGTGTGTCTGGCTCTCGGAGCCCAAATCCTGTAATCACTGTAATTGTACTTTTTCGAATTGTGTTTCGGCTACTGAGTACCTGTTCTATTTGTTATTTCTTAATCTTGAAAAGAAAATATAACCTTGTTAAATTTTATCTTAACAATAATTTCGTATTTTGAGACCTGTTCACCCCCGCACCTTCTTTCACCTCTGCACATCCACTATACTCCGTAACAAGTGGTAGCAGAGCGTGGTTGAATGGGTCTCAATTTAGCCCCTCTTGACGACTAAACATTGCTTTGATTCGAACTCTAACAATTTTCTCTGTTGCTGGAATTTTTTGATTTTTCCTTTTTCAAAATTGTTCTGTCATCATGTCAGGCCCTCGCGAGGTTCTTCATCCTTTCTATTTGTGTAAAGAGGAATTAATTTATGAACTATCTCTTAGAAATGTTCAATCTGGAGGCACGGTTGCAGTCGACTCCAATAAGCTAAAAGATTCCCTTGATTTACCTATTACCATCCCGATTTTGGGAAAAAAAGAGATTGACGACGTTCTCTCCAAGATCAATAATAATACTACTGAGCTAGCATCTGTAGTTAGTTTTTTGAAGTAAGTGATCCATCTTCTAATCAACTCAAAAGAGTACAGGCTAGGTTATACCACTTTTATAATAGGGTATGTGATCTATTGTCTCTGAAGTTAAATGACCTTCAGGGTAAGGAAGCTAGTGCCCTTGCTGAAAACTTGTCCGAAATGACTAGTAAAGTTAGTCAGTTGTTATCTGGACCTGCTATCCCTAAAGTCGACCAACCTATGGTAGTAAATATTGTTAGTGGGGAGGATTCCTCGAAAGGGGAAGGAAGTAGTACTGAGGCGACTACACAACGTACATCTGCCCCATCAGAAAATATGTCAGATCGTCGAAAGTCCATTCCACCCTTTGTGTTAAATAATGCTCCTTCCGAATCTGCTTCTCCGCCACTTAGGCCCCTTCCTACTACGTCTCCGGGTTTCAGCAGTTTTCCCCATCCATTAACTATGTTGCTTAGAGGTATCTCTAAGTTTTCGGTTAACTCTACCAGTGACGTAATTGCATTTTTACGGTTTTTAGTTGAGTTTCAGGACCATGCTCTTGTTCTTTCTCTTTCTCCGTGTCAAATTTTGCAGATAATGTATCCCTATGCAATTGGTGTTCTCTCGGACAAAATTGTTAGAGCAATAGCTGAACAGTCATCTATTGAAGTTTTTCATGCACACCTTCTTGCAAATTTCATCCCTGCTCGTGCGAGGTAATCCCTGATTCAGAAGTACTATTATCGTGTACAGCGGTTGGATGAAAACTTGGCAGATTTTATCCAAGATATTAAGTTCTATACCAGGGTGTTTGCTCTTCATTTTCCTGAAGATCAGATTGTACAGGCTATTGTAGAAGGTATTTCACCACCTTACCGATCATACTTGTGTTTTGCGTCGCGTCCACAAACTTTCGCTGAGCTTGAAGCTATGGCTATATCGGCTGAAGGAGTTAGATACGCCGATTCCTTGCGTGTCGCGAAAGAACCCCCTCCTTCTTTTAGTAATCCTCGGCCTCCACCTCGCCGACCAGTCACACCCCGTAAATGTTATGCTTGCGGGTCGCCTGACCATCTTCGGAACAAGTGCCCATCAATCAAGTCTAGTGGGACAAGGAATGGAGCGGGGTCATCACAAGGCTGTTTTAAATGTGGGGCTTTCTCACATATCGCCAAGAATTGCCCAAATTCGAATAGCACACCCTCCTGCTCCACTTCTGGTGCAAATTCCACCAATGCCAATAATAAAAAGTGACTAGTGGCTTCGGCTGAGTCGACTAATCCAGCCTCCCGAGGCTCAGCCCCTGGTAAACGGGTCGAAAATTCAGGGAAAACTCAGTCTTCAGATTTATCTTTGAATGCCCCAAAGAATGTCTTAGGATTGCGGCGCATTCCCCCGCACCTGTGCCCTTCCTAAAAATTGAGTTAATTAATGAGCCTATAACCGCTCTTTTAGATTCAGGCAGTGTTTGTTCAATTATTTCGGCTCAATGGTATTCGAAATTGAAATCTATTTGTAAACTTCCTGACTATTGCTCATCTCCTGTTCAATATGTTTCGGCTAATTCTTCTCCATTAGAAATTTTAGGTTCCTTAAAAGCCAAAATTCGTATTTTTAAATTTACTTGGAAAATTAAATTGTTTGTGGCCAAGCACTTGTCTTGCCCCATTATATTGGGAGCTGGCTTCATTTCTCACACTGGTCTTGTGCTCGATCTTCAGAGTAGGTCTTGCACTTTCAAATTTGCGTCTAATTGTAAAATCCCCTTATTGAAATGTAATTCTGCATCATGTTCGTCTATTTCGCCTACCCAGGATGAGATGTCGTTAGACCTTAGACATCTACCTGAGGAACAGGCTGATAGTATTCGTAAGCTGTGTCAGTCGTTTCCAGAGGTGTTCTCCGATACTCTTGGTGTTACTGACCTTATTGAATACAAAATTGAGGTCACGGATTCGGTTCCTGTCCGTTTTCCACCTTATAGGCTGTCTCCACCTAAAATGAAGGCTCTGAAAGAAATCATTGATCAAATGTTGAAGGATGGTATTATTAGGCCCTCTAAGTCGGCGTATTCTTCACCTATTTTTCTAGTCCCGAAACCCCAAGGGGGCTTCAGGCCTGTCATTGATTATAGGGCTCTCAATCGGAAGGTGGTGTTACAATCTGTGCCCCTTCCTGACCTTCATTCTTGTTTTTCATGGTTTCGTAAGGCCAAGTTCTTCACCATCTTGGATTTGAATCAGGCTTATAATCACATTCCCCTAGCTGAAGAGTCTAACCACCTTACAGCGTTTGCCACGGATTGGAATTTGTATGAATACAACCGCGTGCCTTTCGGGCTCCCCACGGGAGCAGCTGTACTCACTAGACTGCTAGATAGGGTCTTCTCCGACATCAAATTCGAGTACTTGTATCACTATCTTGATGATGTCGTCGTATTTTTGGAGACTTTTGAAGAACATCTAGATCATCTGCGAGAAGTTCTCGATCGCCTTCGTAAGGCCGGGTTAACTTGAAGTTGTCCAAGGCTGCCTTTGCTAAGCCCTCCATGTCATTCCTAGGGCATATTGTGTCACCTGATGGTGTTGCAGTCGATCATTCTAGAACACAGGCCATCCGTGATTTTAAACCTCCCAAGGACATCAAAGGTATCGCCAGGTTCATTGGTATGGTGAATTTCTTCAGGAAGTTTATTCCTAACTTCGCTAATAGAGCGGCGCCCTTGAACCTTCTTCGTAGGAAAGGCATCAAATTTGAGTGGGGACCTTCTCAACAAGCCGCTTTTGAAGATCTTAAATTAGCTCTCTGTAATGCCCCTGTCCTTGCTATGCCCGATTTCTCGAAGAAATTCATCGTCCAAACCGACGCGTCGTCGTCGGCGGTAGCTGCAGTCCTTCTTCAAGAGACTGAACTAGGGAGGCGCCCCATCGCCTATGCATCTAGGACTCTATCGGCTCAAGAAGTCAAGTATTCCATCTATGAGCTCGAAGGTTTGGCAGTCTTATTTGCCTTAGAAAAGTTCCGTCTCTATCTGGAACATGTTAAATTCGACCTGGAGACGGATAATCAAGCCTTAAGCTGGGTCTTAGGTAGGCCGCGTCGTACTGGTCGTATAGCCCGGTGGGCTATCCGAATTTCGGCATTCCAATTTGACGTTAGGCATATCAGAGGTACTGAAAATGTTGTTGCAGACGGACTCAGCCGTATGTTTTCCAACGACGTCGAGACCCATGAACCGGTCGATAGTTCATCACCTCCCGAGTCCATACTATCTGATGTTAATGCCATCTTAACAGATGCTCCCATGCTCTTTAGGGACATTGAGAAATATCAACGTGAAGATCCGACGCTGGCTCCGATAATGGAAACCCTTTCTTCTGGGGAACATGTTGTCCCTTATGTACTGAGGAATGGTGTTTTATGTTGCCCTTCGAGGCATGATAAGATGATGAAGGTTGTAGTTCCAGCTGTTCTTGTACCTATGATCTTTAAGTACTATCATGAGACCCCATTAGGGGGGCATATAGGCATCTTTAAAACTCGTGAAAAGATTCGTGAAAGGTTCATCTGGAAGGGTATGGACGGTGAAATTCGTGAACTAGTAAAGGCGTGTAAATCCTGCTTGCTTAGTAAACCCACCATGTCTACCAAGGTAGGCCTTTTGTCTTCTCATCAAGCGTCGCGCCCAATGGAACGCCTGTATATTGACTATGTAGGACCCTTCCCCCAGTCAAAGGGAAATGCCAACAAGTTCATCTTTGTATGTGTAGATGGTTTTACAAGATTTTCCTGGTTATTTCCGACTAAGCTGGCTACCGCTCAGTCCACCATTACTTGTCTAAATTCAATCTTTGCTTCTTTTGGTCCGTGTCAGTATATTGTGTCAGATAATGCTAAGGCTTTCACATCTAATCTATTTCGTAAATTCTGTTTTGACCTGTCCATCTCTCATGTGACAACTTCTGCTTATTACCCTCAACCATCTCTGGCTGAACGGGTTAATCGTAATCTCAGGTCGGCCCTTATTGCCTATCATCATGAAGATCATTCTAGGTGGGACACGTCCCTGCATTGGTTAGCTTTTGCTTTGAACTCGGCTGTTCATGAATCACATAAATTTACTCCAGCTTCGTTGATGTTCAAGTTTGTTCCCAACACGCCGCTCTCTAACCTCTGGTCTCTGAGTGACATTCTACCTGAGACAATAGATCCCGATAACATTAAAGATCTTTGGAAGAAGGCTAAAGCCAATCTTAAAGTGTCTCATGAATAGGTTAGGGAAAGATATGATCGTGGACGGAGACCCACCAATTTGAAGGTAGGCGACCAGGTGATGGTCAAGAATTTTGTTCCCGCGGGCAAGCTTGCCCCCAGATTTCATGGGCCGTGTACTATTCTCGATTTGCTTACTTCCGTTACCTTATTGCTAAGCAATCCAGCCACCGAGAGGATATTTAGGGTTCACCTGTCACAGGTGAAACCGGTGTAATTTCTGCGTTAACTTGCTTCATATAATTTTGAAAGAAATATGAAGGTTATATTTTTGTTTGAGGGGTTTCACTCTTAAGGCCTTCTGCCCTTGGAATCTGTTTCCTTTGTGTGTAACCATTTATTGTAAACCTTCCCCGACCAGTTAAACTGCCATCCTGTCTTTACCACGGCCATTACCACGCTCCCGTCTCCTGCCCAACAACACACAGTGGCTTTCAAGTGAAATAAATATTTCTACGCCGCTGGCCCCTCAGTTCCACCACAATGAATGTACCCTAAAATCATTCTGGTCAAACAAAATTCTGCCGCCGAGCTTTAATGTTTCAGTGCTCCCGCAGCAGCGCGGCGCCGTACCGCGACTGAGGTAGGGTATGGGCCCGCCCTTCTCCAGTGAGGCCAACCAATGTACGGCGAGCCGGAGTCCTCCTCCCGGCCAAGGCTGATGTGCGGCGCACAGCCTGTAACTGGCCCGCGACCTGCATGTTCGCCGCGGGCGCGGCGTGCTTCTACTCCACTACTCCTCTCATAGTGCGGGCGAGCGGTATCTCAGGGTACTTGAGGGGTCCGAGCGGCCTCCTCTGGACACAAGCAGCAGCGGCCGGTCTGGCCGTCTCACTTAATCAACCTTGAATGTACTAAATCAGCTACATGGACTTTTAATATCAACAATTACTACAGTTTTGAATCCAACTGCAATAACTGGTGGACTTAGAAAATTTTTCCTCAACTTTAAAACTAAAAGTTTCCTTCTAAATGCAACTTCTACAAGCACAAAGACATTACATCAATAGTAATCAAAGAATTTTGAAACTGGATCCAATCATTTTAAGAAAACTTGTTGGCAAATACTTCCGCAATTAACTTCTATATCAACATCATAACTTGGACCTTATTTTGAAACAAAAGTTTATGTTCTTCTGTGTTACCCCTTGGAAGAACTTTTGGGGCGCGAGGTCTGTACCGGGCGGTACACCTCCACGCCGCTAATTCAAACTTTGCGCCAGTCGAAACTCCTCTACTGGAGGAAGTCTGAACTTTATCTACTGTGTTAATTTTCAAGTTTCTCAGAAGATGTCACTACTTGTAAATTTTGAAGTTTCTGAACTGGGTCGTTTTCGATGTATTTTGTTTTGCCTGTAGTAAGAAGTGTGGACATTCTCTTCCAGATGGCACTACTGAAGAACTACAATTATGCACCCTAGTGCGAAGTGAAAGAACTATGTTTTTGGAGAAATTTTGTGGTCATAAGTTTGTTCTTTGTTAAATTTCTTTCAGTTATTGTTTAAGTTGGCAATATTAACCCTTTCTTTCCGCCAGTTTTGAATTTAACCAATAAGGAATTTCTGTAATTAATTTTCCACCAATAATGTGTTTCTTCTTCATCTTGCGTAGGGGTTTTCGTGGTTAGCCAATAAAATTCTTGTGGGAGGGTGTTCTCATTCCTAAAACGCCTCGAACTTTCCACGAGGTTATATAAACTGCTGATTTTCGGGTCTCCGCGCCACTTCAGTAACATCTATCAGTGTGTAAAGTACGTAGCAGGGGGCGGGAAGCGCCTCTTTCTTCGGGCAGCAGTTCAGCCACCAGGTAATGGCCGTTTAATAACTTCTTTTCTGGCTAGCTCAGCAGTTTAACTTTCAAGGCAGGTCCGAAGCCTTTCTACCATGTAACTTTTCCTCTAAAATGTAAAGACACCTAGTATCAATTCTATCTTTTAAACTACATATTGGGATAGAGAGTGCTTAACCCTCTCGAGCTCCCACTCATATTGCGTTGAGGTGAACTTATTTTCTCAACTGTTTCTTCCTTAATGTAATGTAAATTGTCTTCTTCTATTAGTCACCTCTCTAGTATGGGATTAGCCCTTGCAGTAACGGCCTAGTGCCAAGTAGGTTTTATATAAAGTGTATTAGGAGTGCAAGAACGCCTCCTCTCAAGTTGGTATTTTAGAGGCCATGAAATTGACCTGTTTCTTTACTTAATAGGCCTCAGTAGGTTGGGTATTTTTACCCCTATTTTCATGTCCTTGGAGGACAACTTGAAAGTGGAGTTTGGTGTGGCCTTTGATAGGCTCGAACTTAAGAGCAGGTTGCTCTTTCTAAAATTTTGTTTTCTGCGCGCCTCGAGGAGGCTTTACTGTGTAATTGGGAGCAAGTGCTCCTGGGCATGATAGGGGTCTTCTGCCCCTTTGTTGAATTCTATATATCGCAAGGTTGGGCTTATAGCTCAAGAATTGTGTGTCTGGCTCTCGGAGCCCAAATCCTGTAATCACTGTAATTGTACTTTTTCGAATTGTGTTTCGGCTACTGAGTACCTGTTCTATTTGTTATTTCTTAATCTTGAAAAGAAAATATAACCTTGTTAAATTTTATCTTAACTTTAATTTCGTATTTTGAGACCTGTTCACCCCCGCACCTTCTTTCACCTCTGCACATCCACTATACACCGTAACAATTATTATTATTAATTTTCCTTAACTTTGGATTAGAAGAAAATTCGGGGGATTTTTTCGGGGGGGGGGGGGATTTTCTGGTGGATTGCAAAAAAAATCGGAAGATCTTCTGAAATTTCGGGAGACCTGGTAACAGTGGTTCCCCTAACACCGGATTCCGTAAGGTCTCCGAAGTTAAGCGATATTGGGCGTGGTCAAGATTTGGATGGGTTGCCACGCGCTGTTGGTGGGGGGTAAGGGAATGGAGGAGCTGAAATTAACTGGCCACCCTACCGTACGTAAACTCCGGCTCAGGCTCACATCTGCGGAGGCTCGGACCTGCCTTCGGGCAGAATACACCCTTACCTTACCTAACCCCACGGCCAATGCGCTCGGTAAAATGAGTTCTAACCTGGAAATAAATCGTTTACGGACCAGTGTCTATATACCATATTGTCTTCTTCTACGTGGGAGGAGTGTGTCCTGAAAGTTCGTCCGTACCTTATTGTTCCACCTTGTACACCGCATCCTTTTGTTAAGGCATCAAGTCTATATGGTCTGACATCGTGGTTACCCATTCCGTTGGTCAAAAATAATTTCACAATCAGAATGTTGGCCGGTAGAAGAAGTGGTGGTATACAATTTCTAATAAATAGATTGCGTGCCTAAAGCCTGCATTCAGCTCCAACCCTCTCCACATTGTTCGTATGGAGTGAAGACATATGGCACTGTTGATGGTAATTCGTCTGTCGGATGGAGACGTTAAGCCTTGAACAGACTCCTTGGTGCTATTTGACAGGAGTAGGCTATGTGCCGGAATCGCGTTTTACCCTCTCCCTTCCTACTATCACATATCATCTCATTAACACGTCTGTTGAGGTTGATGTCAGGAAGGGCAAACGGTCGAAAAACTCACTATGAAAGTTCATCTCACTTCATGCCCGACCCCATAAAGAAAAGGGACAAGGGTTGGACTTACACTCTACATAACCATTGGGTTTCAAAGGCCATTAAGAGCTTTCCTGGAATATTAAAACGAACAGATATTTCTGTCGCTTGAGAAATACTTAGTCCGCCTTCCGTTTCCTTTCACACAGGTAATTATTATTATTGCGCATTTACGGCTGCATTGGACCACTGTAGTCAATTTCTGTCCGGTCTTCTATATTGTTTTAGGGGCTGCCTGGCCGAGGCGGTACAGGCGTGCTCGGTTCGCCCCGGAAGGACGTAGGTTCGAATCCCCGTTAGGAAGTCGTAAAATTTAAGAAACGAGATTTCCACTTCCGCAGGTGCACATGACCCTGAGGTTCACCCATCCTACAGCAAAAATGTGTACCAGGTTAATTCCTGGGGACAAAGGCGGCCGGGCGTAGAGCTAAGCACTCTACCCCATCAAGTAGCGAGGTTATGAATAGTGGAAGCCTTTACCTACCAGCCCTCCAAGGGCCTTCATGGTCTGTACGGAGATGACTTTGCTTTGCTTTGCTTCTATATTGTTTTATGGTTTTTTCCTTTCTGTTCTTCCAGTATTTCTTCATTCTATCTGATCATCGTCTTCGTTCTTCTTCTGAAAATACCTTTTTAGTTGTTTTTCTTTTGTCAATTTTTGGTAGGAATCTAATTTTACTATTCCTCAATTTATTTACTTTGATTTATTCTTTAAATCCTCCAGCGTTATATCTAATTATTTCATGTCTTCTTTTATCCAGATAGGTTGTTATTTTTGTTTTCAAAGCTTCTCCAAAATTCTGCGTATTAACCTGTGTTGAGCTGTTCTCAATAGATGAAATCCGTTGTAGGTTCTATTTCCTGATATACTGCTTCATTTTGGATGATACGCCATTGTCCTTCTTTTTGGTACTTCTTATTAATAAATGTTCTTACTATTCTTTTTTCTATTTTAAAAATTTTGTCTTAGTTTAAATAATGTTTCACTTCCATAAGTTATCTCAGGTTGGACTACAGTCTTATAATGTTTCAATTGTGTATTTATTGACAAACATTTCTTGTTGTATGTATTTCTGGTTACTTTTTGGGCTCTGGATAATTTATTTGTTTTCTCTGTCCAAGAATTTTTTAATTTAAATTGTAAGCCATACTTTCTCCAAGGTATTTAAATTGTTTTACAATGTCTATTTCATTTCCACATATCAGAACACTGCTTATTAAAAGGGGATCTATTGCCATTATTTTAGTTGTTTTCTTCAAATGAAATTGTTCATCCTATTTTTCCAGCGATAGTTTGGGGACTTGTGATTTGATTCCAAGCTTCATTAAGGTTATTTGCTAGTAGTGCCAGATCATCTGCAAATCCTAAGCAATTTAGGCTAATTTCATCTTTAGTGTATCCAATTTTTATATTTTTGTTATTCTTTTTATACCATTCTCTCATCAAGTATTCCAGAGTACAATTTAACAATTAAACAATACATCACTTAGTCTTCATCACTTTGTCTTAGTCCTGTTCTGATTGTGAATGCTTCGGATAATTCTCCTCTCGTTATTTTCCAAAAATGTTCTGTAGTACCGCACTGATTGCAAACTTTGATTTAAACTAGCCTTATTGCTTTAATTAGCTGTAATTCACAAAAACGAAATCACTGTTTTCTTAAACCTGAATCATATGATTCGTAAAGATACCTGAAAATCGATTCAAAATATGTTTTGGCGCGTTTATCACTAAGTAGCAGATGTACCCGTGCTTCGCTACGGTATTCTACATTGTATACGGACTTATCCCGTGAATGACTGTTAAGGCAGTGAGTAAGATTATATTAAATATATTATACTATATTAAATTGAGTGAAGAAATTGAATTAAGAAGAGGTGTAAGACAGGGCTGCTCTTTATCACCGACACTGTTCAACATCTATCTTGAAGAAATAATCAATGAAAGTTTTAATGGGGAAAGTGGAGTTTGTGTTGGAGGTAGGAGAGTAGAATGTATAAGATTTGCAGATGATATGGTTGTGATGTGAGAAAGCGAACGTGAAATGATACAAATGTTAGATAAACTCAACATGAAACTAGAAGAATATGGAATGATAATTAATAAGAAGAAGACCAAAAGTATGATAATTGGAGGAAGAGGTAGAAATTGTCATATTAGTGTAGGGGAGAAGAAATAGAGCAAGTCAGTAACTTCAAGTATTTGGGAAGTATGATCAGAGATGATATGTATTGCACGACAGAACTTAAGAAAAGAATTGCCATAGCAAAAGAAGGCTTTAAGAAAAATAAAAATTACTTTGTGGACCACTAAACAAAGATTTGAGGAAAAGACTTGCTAAGTGTTACATTTGGAGCATAGCGCTGTATGGCGCAGAGACTTGGACATTGAGAAAGAAAGATGAGAGAAGATTGGAGGCACTAGAGATGTGGGTATGGAGGAGAATAGAACGAGTGAAATGGGAAGACCGGGTAAGGAATGAGGAGGTATTATGAAGAGTTGGAGAAGAACGAAGTATGTTACAAATCATTAGAAGGAGAAAAATGAACTGGATCGGACATTGTTTGAGGAGGGACTGTTTACTGAAAGAAGGAATAGAAGGAATGGTGAAAGGCAAACGAGGAAGAGGAAGGAAAAATATCAAATGGTGGACAATATCCAAGGAAATAAATATTCAGACATGAAAAACTTGGCGCAGGACAGGCAACGGTGGAAGAGGTTCCTCCCATGACAAGACCTGCAGAATACCTAGATGATGATGATGATGACAAACGGACTTCACCATCAGACGCCTCGTTCAGTGTTCTACATGGTTGGTCCTATGAGATTTTCTCGTATCTCCTATATTTATGAGTTAGATTCAGTTAGTCATTGAATGGGGTGAAATTTAGTACAGTTTTCTCACACTACAAAGTTTTTTTTTTTTTTTTTGATACTCATGCGACACTGGAATCATAACATTTGACGAACATATGGTCACTGGTCATGTCAATGTGCGTGCCCAATATCATGATTACATCTTAGGGGCCGATGACCTTAGATGTTAAGCCCCTTTAAACAACAAGCATCATCATCATCAACATCATTGCATCTTTCCTATAAGTGTGTCAAACGATAACATACACGTGTAACAAGTACAAAATTAATTTGAAATCGAGAAATACAGCTCTATTCGACGTATAAGGGATATAAATACGACAAAAAGTCATAGGACCAAAGTTGTAGATCTCTCCAAAATGAAAACCGGTTGTGCTTTCTGTTTTGTGATACGACTTACCGTTTAGGCACCAATTAATCCGATACGAATGTCTGCACCGTCGTTAAAATTGCATCCATATTTCGATATTTTCCGGGGCCAACATTTATACATTTGCATAGCTTAGATTATTTCCTGAAAGAAAAGAATGTCCAGATTTTGGGATTAGCACTCGCATACATACGGAGTAATTAAGGAAGAAAATAATACAGTTAAGAAAGTTGAAATTAATAGAAAATAGGATTATACTGTAACTGAGGACAGCCGGATGAGGACTAATATGTAAATATCAAGTGAATGTATTGGAAAATCAAATGCCCCTCAATAAATCATTATGTTGGTATGAGTTATGGATATAAGAAAGCGGTAACAGAGGAGAAATTTAGGCGCAGGGATTCTTAGGTAAACAGATAAGAAAATGGCTAATGGTGTTAAGGTATTCGAGGACGGTTATATAACAGCCAACGATATTCCGCCAATATCCTGCAGAGTGGCCGATTGAAGCCTCTCTTGCTTTCTACTCAAGGAACAACCACGAATTTAAAGGCATGTTGAAAATGGCAATACGTTACTTCCCTGCTGGCAATCAGAGACGTTGCCATGGTAACCTGTAGGTTCGTTGTCGGTCTGTCGGTCATCAATGCAGAGCATTATACCCGCAGAAAATAGTTATTTTCTCCGTCATTTGAAGATGGAGGTAAATTATGAACATAACAAAAGTTGTTTATAATGAAGAGACGTTTCACATATAGTCCACGGAGCTTACAGAAAATCAATAGTATAAGAGAAACTGGAGGAAAACCGTTATGGTTTCCTATAAACCCCCCGTTTATTCAAATATTTTAAAATGATATGCATATCAAAATCTTCCCCGGGATGAGTATACACTAAATATGACGTTTGGTCGAGATCTATCCAGCTGTTTCGCCGTGATGGTGGAACAGACAAACAGACAAACGAACAGAGCCACGAAAAAACCCCACCGATTTGGTCTTGAGTTGACCTAAAGCGGATAAATATCTGAAAAATTGGCAAACAAACGAAAGTACGGACAGCGGACCCCCTACAACTTTATTTATATAGATAAGTATGGACACGTCTATTAGTGCAGACCTCTATTTCGAGAGTTACTGCACTGAAGCTATACGGCATATCTACAAACGGACTTCATCATCAGACGCCTCTTTCAGTGTTCTACATGGTTGGTCCTATGACATCTTCCTGTATCTCCTGTATTTATGGGTTGGATTGAGTTAGAGTCATTGAATGGGGTGAAATTTTGTACAATTTTCACATAATAAAATTTGGCAATCATATTGCCACTGGCCATGTCAATGTGCGTGCCGAACCTCATGATTCTATTTCTCATATAACTGTGCCAAACGATAACATATACGTGTAAAAGGTACAAAATAAACTTTAAATTGACTTTAAATTAATGTTAACGTACAAGCGATAGGAATACGACAAAAAGTCATAGGACCAATGTTGAAAAATATCTGAAAAATTGGCAAAACGTACGAAATTACAGACAGTGGACCCCCTACAACTTTATTTATATAGATACGAAAATCTCATGCCTCTAGACTTGCACTTTAGGACATGCTCGTGTTTTTCTGGACCGGGCAAGTTGGCCGTGCGGTTAGGGGCGCGCTTCTGTGAGCTTGCATCCTGGAGATAGTGGGTTCGAACCCCACTGTGTGGAGCCCTGAAGATGGTTTTATCGTGGTTTCCCATTTTCACTCCAGGCAAATTCTGGGCCTGTACCTTAATTAAGGCCACGGCCGCTTTCTTCCCATTCCTAGGCCTTTCCTATCGCATCGTCGCCGTAAGACTCACCTGTGTCGGCGCGACGTAAAGCAAATTGTAAGAAAAAAGTTTTTTTGTAATATCTGAAGCCATCTCTTTTCAATTTTGACTTAGTTAAGTTATGACTAGAGGGTGGATTTTGTCAAATAATGTTTTTTTTTTTGTTTCAAGATAAAATATGCCCGTAAGAATTAAAGGCGAGTCATACCATTTGAAATCGAATGGCTAAATTTTGTAGTGCATATAAAAGCATTTATACGGAATACGCGCATATTCTGAACTTATGTGCATATAAATGCATAATGGTAGCTTTTATTATTATTTTGTGCAAAACAACATATACTCTTGTGTACTGATGTTCAAATCGGTGCAACAATGCAAATTTATATGTAAAAGTTCTGTTCGCCGTCGGAAGCCTTTACAATGCATCTATCAATCAATCACTACTGATCTGCATTTAGGGAAGACGCCCAGGTGGCAGATTCCCTATCTGTTATTTTCCTAGCCTTTTCTTAAATTTTCGCAAAAAACTGGAAAGTTATTGAACATCTCCCATGGTAAGTTATTCCAATCGCTAACTTCCCTTCCTATAAACGAATATTTGCCCCAATGTATCCTCTTGAATTCCAACTTTATCTTCATATTGTAATCTTTCCTACTTTCAAAGACAGCACTCAAACTTATTCGTCTACTAATGTCATTCCACGCCATCTCTCCACTGACAGCTCGAAATATATCACTTAGTCGAGCAGCTCGTCTCCTTTCTCCCGAGTCTTCCCAGCCCAAATTTTGCAACCTTTTTTTTGTAACGCTACTCTTTTGTCGGAAATCATCCAGAACAAATCAAACTGCTGTTCTTTGGATTTTTCTAGAGCTTGACAATGTGTAAAAATATTTCGGTGCCATTTTGGTATTCGGTTGGGATGTTGGAATTATAGAAAACTTAATGTTTCACGAGATCTGAAGTAGCGGAGAGGAGAGATCCTTCCTTGATACTTGGCAGGGACCAACCTAACCGCCCCCAAAAGTATTCTTACTTATATCAGGATACATGTTCTATTCATTCCTATTCGTTCTACTTTTATGGACGAATTAAAGCAGGTACAGCGTGAAACTAAATAATGTCACTATTTTCTTTGTTCTTATAAGGACCTAATCTGTCCAGAACAATTGTCTTGTTCAGACCAATATTTTGTAGGTCTAGTCTAATATAATATTCCTCTTGGCCAATAGGTTGTCAGAGGCCTCCTGTTTGGATCCCGAGGAACCCTGCCGAAGAACACAGTCACTATCCTTCAAAATTCTAAAATTTATTTTTACGACATAGGGAAAATCTTATTACAGATCATAAGAGATTCTCTGCAGATGATACAGTTGCATTTGTACTTGAAATAGTAATCTCCTTACGATGAATTTTCCAGAAAAGATATGATTTCATTATTATAATTACATACTGTAAGTTATGTATTCCGAACCTCTATGGTCACCCTCACTGGAGGACGGATGATTCATATTTTAATAAATCTTACAACTACTTCCGTTCATCTTTCCTGTTATTCAGTACCTGTCGATAATGCGCCGACATTGGCAGACCTATTTAGTGCACTACTAGCTCGTCGGAGCCGCCGTTATGTTGGACTTACAACCAAAAATAGTACAGAAAATATACGACACTTCCGGATTTAGCCTTGTTAAAATGGGAGACAATTCGCAGGTGGCGCTCCTAGTGGCGTGACCTGTAAATTCGCGCTAAATTGAAATATCAATGGAAATTTATATACGGACATGGATAAATAAATTACGTCTGGAAAGAAAGAATTATTAAGATATTAACTTCAAAGTTGCTAAGACAATTCTGGATAAATGAAAGAAGAATGATTTAACAGGTTATTACTTAAAGACTGAAATCAGACATCTTGATTTTAAGATGTGTAATGCACTGCTGTGAAAGGCCTTGCTCTTTCATTTACGCATTATCTTTTTCTTTCTTTTTTTTTTTTTTTTTTTTGCATTCCTGCCTGGGACGTTTCCGGTTAGATTTGTCTATTCCCTCATTAAAAAAAAAAAAAATATCATCACATTAAGACACTTGTCAATAAGCAGTTCGGCACATTTCTGTATTTTTCTCTTTGAAGGACTACCCCTCACGAAAGGGACGGTAGCATTTGATGATTCATTATTTTGGGAAATTCTGTGTTGGTACAGATCATGGCTTTAATCTGAGGAGAGGGATAAAGGAAAGAAAAGCATGAAAATGCTATCGATAATTATGTTTTGAGGTATATTTACGTACAATTAGAGTAAAAATATAACATGCCCTTGGCTGTATACTCGGGGATTTCTAAAGTCGCTGGCCTGGAAATGATCTGAACAGATCTTTTAATTCTTATTCAAGCGTAACGTCCCTTCTTTCTTGTACACCTTATCCAAATCACTTCTCTGACATTTGAAAAACCGCAGATCACACTTAAACAACACATCGGTCTTGAAGGATAACTGCTGCACTATGCAATAAAAATAAGCCTAATATATTTTAAGCCAGTTAAAATATGGCTCGTGCTGGTCAGAAGTTTAGGAAGTACTATAAATATCTCTTTGTCACTGGAAGAATATATATGCAAAGACAATATTTACTTACATTTTCTTGTCACGAGAGAAACGGAACAAAGGCCGCGAATTCTTCTGCACATCATAGTTATTGCAGAAAAACACAGCACATATCTTCCACTCATGTTGAGAGGAGATATAAAGGAATGACACACGTTACTATTTACTTATGTTAACTTACTGCAAACGCATAAATAACACCAAAAACTTCACAAACAAATACACGTGCTCTTATGACAGAATGAGTAACTCTAGGTCACTCCGCTAGACAGAGCTCTAATCGCTGTCCCTCAATTTCTCGCAGATTGTCGTGTATTATCTCTACTGTATTTGTTATAACATATACTTTCATTTCTTCGTTGTACGAAGACCAGTAAACACTAGAAATCATGCCAAAAGAATAAGCAGCTAAAAGTATTCTTTTTCACCAGTTGATATTTGGGGAACCAATATTATACATAGAAGAAAAACAAGAACTTTGCAGAGTATGCATGAGTGCATATTTTGCCGTTTGCTTCTCTATTTATAACTCTTAGCAAAGTCACCTCCGTACAGGCCACGAAGGCCCTTGGAGGAGTGGAAGGCAAAGGCTTCCACCATTGTTAACCTCGGCACGTGATGGGGTAGAATGGTTAGTTATTTACTCGGCCGCCTTTGCCCCCAGGAATTAACCTGGTAGTCATTTTTCGTGTAGGCTGAGTGAACCTCAGGGCCATATGCACCTCCGGAAGTGGAAATCTCGTTTCTTAAATTTTACGACTTCCTGACGGCGACTCGAACCCACGTCCTTCCGGGCGAACCGAGCACGCCTTTACCTCCTCGGCCAGGCAGCCCCTTCATAACTCTTAGGCTCGTGTTAATTAAGTCGCTTCTTTTGCAGGTGTAATACTACTACCACATGTTTTCTCTTTCACGTAGTTTATAAAGTTATTTACTCAAAGTTATTTTCGGCAGACTGAGAGCCCGACAGTTGTAAAGTAAATATGCTCACGGCAGACTCAGCAGCTTTACTTGACTTTCGTAACCGGACGCATGATATACAGTAAAATGAAGTAGACCTCTACTAAAAAAAAATGTCGTCGGACTTGGTCATGAATATGGCTCGGAAGTTGGGGAAAACCCTTTTTATTGTTTCGAAGTTATTGAAGTTCTTGTTTATAATAATTAGAAAGAAAATAGCTATTTTTATTTATTTTACTTATTTTTATTTATTTAATACTTGAGGGTTCTGGACAGTACAATATGGGGAATATAGTAATAATGTTTGCTGTGGAGAAACCGACCCTGGAGGGTAAATAGATAAAGAAGAAAATTTATAATTATAATAGAGAAACAGAATATATTTTCATTTAAAAATATCCCCAGTTTTATAGCTCGTAATAGAACCACAAAAAGTGGTAAAAAAGAAGCAAACGTTCCTTGACCTTGGATGGACAGGGGACCCCTCAGCTACCGAGATCACTTGTGTGTTACGTTGTAAACAAAAACTATCTCTGTAGCTTCAGGGGCCTCCTTTTCAGCCAACGTCAAGGAATGTTTGTTCTTTTATAACTTACTGTGGTTCTATTGCGAGCTATTAAACGGGGAATATTTTTCAAATGGAAACATGTTCCGTTGTTCTATTACAATTATAAATATTGTTTAGGTATCTGAGTTTCTCCATTACAAAGTTTATTAATGTAATCTCCATATTGTACTGTCCAAGAACTCCTCTTCTTTTTCTTCTTTATCTATTTACCCTCCAGGGTCGGTTTTTCCCTCGGACTCAGCGAGGGATCCCACCTCTACCGCCTCAAGGGCAGTGTCCTGGAGCTTCGTACTCTGGGTCGGGGATACAACTGGCGAGGATGACAAGTACCTCGCCCAGGCGGCCTCACCTGCTATGCTGAACAGGGGCCTTGCGGGGAGATAGATGAGGAAGCGGCCGTGGCCTTATATTAGGTACCATCAGGCATTTGCCTGGATGAGAAGTGGGAAACCATGGAAAACCACTTCCAGGATGGCTGAGGAGGGAATCGAACCTCTCTCTATTCAGTTGACCTCCCGAGGCTGAGTGGACCCCGTTCCAGCCCTCGTACCACTTTTCGAATTTCGTGGCAGACCCGGGAATCGAACCCAAACCTCTGGAGGTGGCAGCTAATGACACTAACCTCTACACCGCAGAGGCGGACGATTTCCTTAAGTATTAAAAAATAGCTATTTTCTTTCCGACTGTTATACATTAAAAGCATAGTAACTTCAAAGCAAAGAGTGATATTATAATGACAATTTCAGCAATGGTTCTTCTAAATATGCACTACTTCCCTGTACAAATCTCGTGAGCCCGGAACCAACATTTTAAGGACAGGAATCATGTTTATGAAATGTGCACGTGTCCTTAAACTTTTGGAAGGACCTGTAATCTATGGCCATTCTAGGCCAACAAAAAAGGGTGGGTTTGTTTGTCATTTATTGCCTTTTTCAGCGTTTTTTGGCTCATTAGTCCATTTTCAACCTTCAGCCTCTGTGGCTCAGGCGGCAGCGCGCCGGCCTCTTACCGCTGCGTTCCATGGTTCAAATCTCGGTCACTCCATGTGAGATTTGTGCTGGACAAGGCGGAAGCGGGACAGGTTTTTTTCTCCGGGTACTCCGGTTTTCCCTGTCATCTTTCATTCCAGCAACACTCTCCAATATCATTTCATTTCATCTGTCATTCATTAGTCATTACCCCCAGAAGAGTGCGACAGGCTTCGGCAGCCGGCACAATTCCTATCCTCGCCGCTAGATGGGGCTTCATTCATTCCATTCCTGACCCTGTCGAATGACTGGAAACAGGCTGTGGATTTTCATTCTCATTCCAGAGGTAACTCTCGAGCCTGCACAAAATGTCAGATTTTGATGGGCGATCAGAAAGAATTACAAAAGCAAATTATATATATATATTTAAGTTTTCAAATAGGAACGATCTTCTATTTTCACGCAACATTGACTTGTAACGGGGAAAATACCGCTCAACATCGCAGGATGTTACTGGGGCATATTCGAAATACGTCAGATCAAAAGAGTTCAATTAAGGCTCACTCTTCTGTGTTTCATACGCATCTGTCTCATTCTATACAGCTCACTCTCCTAACTCAGATAAATACATCTTTCTAAGAAAGATAATGTTAGAAATTACAGATAAAGGAGATGTGAAAAATGCGTATTTGAGACGACTTGAAAGCAGGTATATAAGCGAAAATGGAATAAAAAATTTAAATATGACAAAAACACGAACATTGACGGGGAAATATAACCATAATATGAAACGTTACCGGAAAATAACAAAAAAACGTTTAAAGGTTCAAAATATGACTTCATATGACCCGTGAAAATTGTATAATTTTATTCACCGTGGATAAAATCATGCTTAATTTGTATTTTTGTCCGCCTCTGTGGTGTAGTGGTTAGTGTGATTAGCTGCCACCCCCGGGCGGTCCGGGTTCGATTCCCGGCTCTGCCACGAAATTTGAAAAGTGGTACGAGGGCTGGAACGGGGTCCACTCAGCCTCGGGAGGTCAACTGAGTAGAGGCGGATTCGATTCCTAAAACAGCCATCCTGGAAGTGGTTTTCCGTGGTTTCCCACTTCTCCTCCAGGCAAATGCCGAGATGGTACCTAACTTAAGGCCACGGCCGCTTCCTTCCCTCTTCCTTGTCTATCCCTTTCAAACTTCCCATCCCCCCGCAAGGCCCCTGTTCATCACAGCAGGTGAGGCCGTCTGGGCGAGGCACTGGTCATACTCCCCAGTTGTATCCCTGACCCAGAGTCTGAATATCCAGTACACTGCCCTTGAGGTGGTAGAGGTGGGATCCCTCGCTTAGTCCGAGGGAAAAGCCAACCATGGAGAGTAAACCGAAGAAGAAGAAGAACTTGTTTTTAATGGAATTACTATAAAGAAACAAAATATATGTCATAAACATCCGGCCCCTACTCATAGCTATAGAGTAGCCTATATGACATTTCCGACTTAATTTCTACCTCAGAACTACGTAGAGTGTTGTATTCCACAGCTGATGGTGTTACCGAAGTGATCTCCTTGGCACGGACCAAAGGTAAACCTAATTCCTCCACTTTCTCGAAACTTATGTCTTTCTCGCGCATTCCTCTGAATGACGGCACGACTAACTTGAAGTGGGTCAAAGACGTCACCGCACCGCTCCCTCTCCCAAGAGAGTTTCAAAGATACACCTGTGTTGAGCGCACGGCTATGGCCACTTCCTACTCAGCATTCCAATTGCGATCATCTGCTAGTGTTTGGAACGCTTTCATTTGATCTTATTGAATTTTAAGGAGCCGGTTCCAGTATGAACTCGTAATTGATTCCTCACATTCGTAAGTACGTTTCTCTGGTCATATAATCAAGCAGTTATAAAAAACGTGTTCCTGATTAGTTTCTTCGGCATGGAGGAAGGTTAGTTCATCCGTCTAAAATCTGCAATAGTTAACTGGAAATGACTACTCCTCCTTTATCGTTCCCTCAGTTCTGATGATCGTGATCTTCGAAGAGACTATTGGTCAGCTGTCTCCATCTCTTACGGTCCTCGGCCAGACGTGCTGCACCAAAGACGTTCAGCCCACTTATACTCTTGACAATGTTCGATCATCACGTGGGAACTCGTCCACGATCTCTCTTGCTGGGAACATTTCCAAGAATGATTAGTTTTTCTATGCTGTCATTTCCACGTTACATATCCCAGTGTGTCCAGAAAATTTCTATAAAACTCTTTGTTTACATATTGATGATACAGGATACCCACTAGTTAACTAAATCTATTTTCCCTGTGTTTTCCCTGGGATATTCCAATTTTCCCTGAGTTAAATTTTCCCTGGTACTTAAGAGTGATGCACGAGTATGTTTATTACATTCTGGAATCATCTTCAAACATATTTTGCATGTCATGTCTCCAACATGGCACGTTCCGCCACCCACGCACAGAAGACCGAACGGTTCGAACTAGAGTCGAACCGCGACCTCCCAGTACAAGAGAGATGTAAAAGAAAGGGCTATAGATTTAAGAAAGAAAAGCTTAACTACAAGAATTAAAACGGTGTCATAGTAAAATGTATGATCAGTGAAGTGGAAGTGTCAGTGTTCAGTGCAATAAGAAAAAGTGAAGGCAGAATAATTTATTTGATACATATACGAAAACCTGAAAAGGCAATGCAGTTCACGGACGGCTTAGAGTAGGCCAAGGCATGGCGAAATATTAGGAAACATCATAGCTGTTTGTGCCAGCTTATCACCGGTATGTAAATATTCTAAGATCAAAAGTCGGGAGCTCAAAGACGCACGTAGGCAATGGAAATATCTTTGTTCTCAAGACTTCCAGAACATGCTCGTGGTGGCATCCTTCCCTGGTGAGGGAAATGGCCAACCAATCAGGAAAGGCCAACTCAGAATCACGAGCAGGACAAAGTCGATCACCAGATAGTTGGTTCTAGAAAATAAGAGGTTATTTAAGAGGGGAAGAGGGCGAATTATGAAGTTGGTCAAACGAATTTACGAGCGATGGTCCGCAGAGAAGACCGGGGGAGGTTGGTCTAAAGAATACACGGGAGTCGGCCCAAGAGAGGACTAGGAAGCTTGTCAGACGTAGTCACAGTAGGAAATCACGGAGAGGTACTGCCTAACTAAGTAGCAAAGGAAGTGTAAGAATAAAAGTCCGACTTCATTGAGACTCAGGCTAATTAAAAGGGGAGCGAAGTGTAACTCTGACAAATTATTCCCAAGAGCCTATTGAGAAGAGTAACTGCGTCATTTTGAAGGGGAAGACTTAGGAGGACTACTAAGTCACAGTATTCAACGAAGTAAGTCTGACACTAGTCCGAGAGTTTCAGTACGGGAAGGAAAAGGCAGCCTACTACTGGGAAGAGTGACGTCGTATGGGAAGGTGTTCCTCAAGAAAGGTTGAGAACTTTTTAGGGAACTGCATTTCCTTGGCGGGTTGGTGAGACGTGCAGTGCTGAAGACGCTCGAGTGCCGACGTAACAAGAAGCAGGGTAATCGGGAGATAGTGGGTTAGAGCCCCACTGTCGGCAGCCCTGAAGATGGTTTTTTTGTGGTTTCCCATTTTCACACTAGGCAAATGCTGGGGCTGTACATTAATTAAGACCACGGCCGCTTCCTTCCAACTCCTAGGCCTTTCCTATCCCATCGTCGCCATAAGACCTATCTGTGTCGGTGCGACGTAAAGCAACTTAAAAAAAAAGTTAACTCAGTAATAGGCTAACTGACTGGTGTATTTATTGATTGTTATTGTTCTTGCTTTCGAGCGCCTGGTCCCTAGTCTGTCCCATTCATAGGATACGACATGCATAAACACTTACAATGAAAGATCCTCCGTGGCTCAGGCGGCAGCGCGCCGGCCTCTCACTGCTGGTTTCGATGGTTCAAAGGCTGGTCACTCCATTGAGATTTGTGCTGGACAAAGCGGAGGCGGGACAGGTTTTTCTCCGGGTACTCCGGCTTTCCCTCTCATATTTCATTCCTGCAACACTCTCCACTATCATTTCATTTCATGTGTCATTCACCAAACATTGCCCCAGAGGAGTGCGACAGGCTT
The DNA here is from genome assembly GCF_040414725.1 of Anabrus simplex. Classification (NCBI taxonomy): domain Eukaryota; kingdom Metazoa; phylum Arthropoda; class Insecta; order Orthoptera; family Tettigoniidae; genus Anabrus; species Anabrus simplex. The sequence goes on along the minus strand of NC_090269.1, from coordinate 111,783,210 downwards.
CGGCAGCCGGCACAATTCCTGATGGGGCTTCATTCACAGTGACATGTAAGTATGTTCAAAAGAACTTGAAATAAGTGTATCATAAGTCAAACAAACTACACCTTACCATAAAGCGCTAATCTATGAAGTGGGCTGGCAGTAATCCCAGAAACACTACAACCAACACAAATGAACTACATCAATCACAGCAAGCCATCAATCACTATTCATACTAACGCCTGTGTTCATCAGGGCCCTTATTCGTGTAAGTGGCATGAGTAAGCGTGTCAGTTTCTAAACAGAAGCATATGAGTTAGTGTTCTGAAACTCACGAATAAGATCTCAAGTCCAAGTGTTGTTCGAATACGTATGCTGGTCAACTATTGTGCATAGAAAGAGACACCATTGACACATTTCTTCCTGTGCGTAATTTTTCATTGATAATTTTACTTATCTGAATTAATTTTTCCTTCATGGTGAGGCAAAATCCATAATGATTAGCAACTCTACGTTATGTAAATTACATGGGTAGGTTTTAAAGCACTGAGCATCAGGAACATTAAGAAGTTAAGAGCATTTTAATTATATAGATTAACTTTCAGTGGTGTATTATTCTTCATATAAGTCTCTATCATCATTCTGTTTGGGTCTCGCCTTAAACAGAAAACTTAATTTTGACGTGACAAGCGATTTCCCTGTGTTTTCCCTGTTTCTTTTTCAGAAAACGGGTACCCTGTGATAATCTGATTCTGGGGTTGAGCTGATTAATAATGGAATCATTGGTACGAAATGCTGTCTAAGGTATGCCTAACATTCTTCGCCAGCACCACACTCCAAGAAATAGATGTCCTTCATGCTTGTAGCACGAAGGCTCCACGTCTCGCCTCCATAGAGGAAAACTGAATAATACCAGACTGTATACTGCCCTAATTTTCATTGGTAACGAGATAGAGAAATCCTTTCATAAAAGGGAGAAATGTGTCAGTACATTACAACTAAAGAAATTTGTTTCGTAAATGAACTGCCCCATTTTTACATGAGTCAGGGAGAGAATTAGTGACAATGATTGAATAAATTCAGTGATTTTTGGAAGCATCAGAATGTATGGATGCTGGAGTAAACAAAATAAATAAATAAATAAATAAATAAATAAATAAATAAATAAATAAATAAATAAATAAATAAATAAATAAATAAATAAATAAATAAATAAATAAATAAATAAATAAATAAATAAATAAATAAATAAATAGTTCGCCTCTGTGGTGTAGTGGTTAGTGTGATTAGCTGCTACCCCCAGAGGCCCGGGTTCGATTCCAGGCTCTGCCACGAAATTTGAAAAGTGGTACGAGGGCTGGAACGGGGTCCACTCAGCCTCGGGAGGTCAACTGAGTAGAGGGGGGTTCGATTCCCCACTCAGCCATTCTGGAAGTGGTTTTCCGTGGTTTCTCACTTCTCCTCCAGGCAAATGCCGGGATGGTACCTAACTTAAGGCCACGGCCGCTTCCTTCCCTCTTCCTTGTCTATCCCTTCCAATCTTCCCATCCCCTCACAAGGCCCCTGTTCAGCATAGCAGGTGAGGCCGCCTGGGCGAGGTACTGGTCATCCTCCCCAGTTGTATCTCCCGACCCAGAGTCTGAAGCTCCAGGACACTGCCTTTGAGGCCGTCTAGGTGGGATCCCTCGCTGAGTCCGAGGGAAAAACCGACCCTGGAGGGTAAACAGATTACGAACGAACGAAATAAATAAATAAATAAATAAATAAATAAATAAATAAATAAATAAATAAATAAATAAATAAATAAATAAATAAATAAATAAATAAATCGTTGACTTACGTGCTTATTGCAGAAACGTCTGGCTGGTAATCTCGATGAATTTCTCCTCAACATAATAGCAACAATAACAATAACAACAACAACGTCAACTGGTATGACAATTCCAAGCGCCGAAGTTTGCAGGTTTGATCCGGGGTGAGATCAATGGATTCTTGAAGGTAGAAAAAATCCTTCCATGTTATTCATATTGGCATTTACGCTTAGTTTTCAAAAACTAAAATCTCAATAAAACAAAAGAATCACAACTAAATACAGCATATTAACAGCTGTCAGGACGACAGCAGTCTGAGCGGGTGATATCAGAATTAGGGCTCTCTAAAGACTAGGTATGCTCGCCCGCCATTATGGTTCATTCGTGCACTACGTTGGTAAGGGAGTTGACCGCCCCAGCCTTGTATATCCCTCTTTTTAAACGTTCTCCACGCTAGAAAATAATGCTATACTAACTTACTGTAAAAATACTCATTCTCAGTATTACTCGAATGATTACTCAACATAAATATTAGTATATTTCGTACAACATTGTGTAAGTTTCACTCGAGACAATGATTACAAAAGCAAGGTCGTTGATAATTTGTCTTTTAACAAACAAACAAACTAGGCATGTACTCTCACTGTAGAAATATTAGAAAAAATAGCTTACTAATAAATCGGTGTATTATTATAATTATTATATTATAGATAAGTACAATAGGTTTTTCGTAAGTTATGCGCCGCGGTACCGTCAAATGAAATGAGGGATACGGTGGTATTGATATAGGATACTGTCCTCCTTAAATCGTGGAATTTGACGTGGTAATCGGTCAGTGACGAAGATATATAAATTGTGATAGAAGATTTTGATACCATATGAACTCAGTCGGTATTTCATACTTGCTTGAAATTGATTCAGCGCTATTTTCAATGTTGTCGAAAAATAAGAAAAAATATTCTTCGAACAAAAATAACGCTGAAATGTGATATGCAAAGACAAACACGCCCAAATAACTGGGATTCTTTAAGTTTATTTCTTTCTTCTAAAATTTTGTCTCTTTTCTTATTTACTTGTATTTAAAAGAGTACATTCTATGTGCAAAATAAAACATAATTTTTGGTTAGTGTTACGAATCTCATCAGCTTATGCAGTTTTAGTGAACAGAGGATTTTAGTTTATTCAACCGAATATTAATGAAACAAATGTTATGTTATTAAAAATTACATTCAGGAAGAAAATAGGAATATAGTAACTACTTCTATACCGGTAGCTGAATCTTCTCTCCCAATGTGAAGTATTGCACTGATAATCAGTTACCAATGACTTGTAAGGCGAGTGACCCACCAGCTGTGCAGAATATTAAAAAAATTTACTTTGGCAAAGTTAACACTACTTTTTTTTTTTAGAGATTTCTATGGTTTGAGGATAAGTAGTATGATTACTCAACACGACTCGCCTTATTAAACTTTAAAGGGTTGCAACATTGGTTAACATGCTAAGACAGCACATTAAAAAAATTATATTGAAGTAATATTTTACAAATATACTGTCTCCTTTTATTACAGCATTTACAAAACAATAACATTCCATTCCTTGTTTACATTTTTTTTTTTCCGAAGCAGTCCCATACATTTTATCTTGTTTCCGTACATTGTTGTTAAAGTCCACAACACAATAGGTTCGAATTTTGAAGAAGTGTCTAACAATTTTTTATTTTAAATTACAAGACGTTGGATAACATGTAGGCTACTGGTACATTTGTCATTCAAAATTTTATCCGTTACAAGATTTGCACCATTTTACATTATGTAATGCTGATAGTCCCTATAGAAGACCTCACATTTACAAATTAATTTCATAACTTCACAATTTGGTTTCTTTAGACCACCCAATTTTTTAAAAACAGTACGAGTGTTTCAGAGCTTGAGTCAGAAAGCTTATAGTTTAAAACCTGTCTGCATATAGGCCTACCACAGATCTTGGTTTTCAATAATGCATTTGTTGTACCGTACTACCACCAACATTAAACAAATTATTTCTGTCATATGAAGTTACCGTAGCTTTGACAAATATTGTAACTGTGGTATTTGGATGTTGAACTCCTGTTGCCGGACTTTGGGGGGAAAACTGAATATTTAATGATCAATGTGACTGAATTAAGGGATGTAGTAATGTCAGTGGGAGCTGGATGCAGGTTTAAGTCAGCAGTTGAAGTAGAAGGTGTAGCAGAGGCAGTCGAGGCATAATGCAGATTCATCTAAACAACCTGTATACCGCAGTAGATATATTACCAAAACTGGGTGCAGAACAACACGCCATTGTGTAATATCCACACAAATTTAGCACTATTCTGTCCATGCACGCGGTGATTAAAGCAATACGTTCAATGTGACGAAGTGAGCTCTCGTAGGAGAAACTAGAGTTTGATCACATGGCCCATTGCGCATGTATGAACCAAAATGGCGGCTAAATATACCCATCTTATAGAGCCTTAATCAGAATGACTTCGTCACTGGTTATTGTCATGTCAACGTCTGACTCCACAGCGGTGGTGGTGATGATTACTGTTTTAAGAGAAAGTGCAGCTAGGTAACCATCCTCTATTAACATTAATTAAAGGGGGAAAAATGAAAGGGGTTCGACTGTTTGAAGGGCGTGAAAATGAAAAACACCCTAAGCCTCGCAATCCCAATATCGTCGGGGTCGGAATAGAACAAGAGTTGACCAAGGGAGGTCGGAGCCTGACACAAGTAAGTTGAAGAAATGCTAGACTCAGCTAGGGGACCCATGGTCGCTAACCCACGCTGCCAAGGTGAAAGCCCCTGGATTCCCTGTCAGGCAGGCAGGTGATAACGTGAGAGTATTCTACCGCCGTGATGCTCCGTGTAGCTCTGGACTTTATGAACGATTGTTGTTTAAAGGGCCTAACGTCTAGGTCATCGGCACCTCTGGACTTTAGCATGGTAACACGTCGCTTGAGGTGTCGTTTGATTCGTCTCAGTTGGTTCTACAAGTATACGGTGAAAACGAAATCAAATATAGAAATAACTTTTGAGAAAAGTTTAGAGCGAAGAAATGAGAGACACTGTCGGCAGCCCTGAAAATGGTTTTCCGTGGTTTCCCATTTTCACGCCAGTCAAATGCCGGTGCTGTACCCTAATTAAGGCCAAGGCCGCTTCTTTCCTATTCCTAGGCCTTTCCTATCCCATCGTCGCCGTAAGACATATCTGTATCGGTGCGACGTAAAGCAAATAGCAAAAAAAAAAAAAAAAAAAAAAAAGAGAGAAATGATAGAAAGTTTTTCTCTCGTAAAATGTCACGAGTAGGGACAATAAATGATTTCAAAATTATGAAAAACGCATTCAGAAGGACAGATTGACTTGCCAAAATTCAGAGAAAGGTCCAAAATAACTAATTCTGAGTGTCAAGGGGCTTGCTGGCAGCGGTTCAAAGAAGTTAAGACGGCAGAGCGCCGTGAATTGAGATCCGCCGAGCACATCTACTGGTCCAGTAGTAAAAAATGATTTGGAACTCATGGATGTGGATATTGATCACCCTGGTGATGACGAAGAGGCCCCAGTGAGCCCACGACTCTGCGTGGTACAAATATAGTTTTAACTTTGGCCGCGAAGTCAAATGTTGGAGATGAAATTTTTTAAAAAAATAAAGAAAAACAAAGCCTTCTCCGCACAGGCCATGAAGGCCCTTGGAGGGGTGGAAAGTAAAGACTTCCATCTCGCCACTTGGTGGGGAAGAGTGGTTTAATCTACGCCCGGCTGCCTGTGTCCCCAGCAATTAACCTTGTACTCATTTTTGGTGTAGGCTGAGTGAATTTCACGACCATGTGCACCTCGGGAAGTGGAAATCTCGATCTTAATATTTTTCTACTTCCTGACGGGGAATAGAACCCATGCCATTCCGTGTGAATCGAGCACGCATTTACTACCTGGGCCATACAGCCCTTGGATAAGGAATACACTCCCCTCCCAACAAAATGTTATTGCAATTAAAATTTACATTAAATTAAACAATTTGGAAAGCAATCCCGTACCAGTAAAAGTAAACGAACGTCTTCTCTTAGCAGTTCCAGGAAAGTTTCTCCTGTGATATTCTGATCGAAAATGGTAGCCCCATTAAGCCCTGGTTGTCACTTCCGTCCCCACCATTACTCCGGGATACATGTAATTATACTGAACGGTAATATCTGCGTTTTCACTTCGCCGGTAAACACAGTCAATGCCTGTTGGCCTTGTCGCAACATACGAAGTGTTGTTCCAAGTCAGAATCATCCTCCAGAAACTGCAGCCAGGTATCAGAGAATTGGAGGTGCCGGTCGACATCACCTTCGCTTCTTATCCTTAGTCGATAAGGGTGCAATTTCAAGTGATGTTTTGAATACTGGTTCGCTTGATACCTACTGTACGTTGCTACTTCGATTTGTGAGAAGAACATATTAATTTCTCAACTGCACGTTCTCTGTTGTGTACGAACTGACCTGGATTCTTCGGATAACTAAAACTTCATGTTTAATTCAACAACTTGTTTATCCGAATTATATATATATATATTGTGCCCTATAATGCCTTGGTCCCCATCAGGCAAACGCCGAGATCGAACCAAGTGCATTATAGTGACCAATACGTCCACCAAAGTGGGTATTCATGGCACATAGCTTACCTTGCGATGCGTATCCACTCTCAGCAGCTCTGGAGAACATGATTCAGGGGATAAGGGTGTAAACAAGGGGCTAATTAGATAAATAAAGAGGATACCAAAAAGTGCAAGGTAATAGAGGGTAAACAAAAAATAACTGAAAACTTTGCTGCATTCAAAGTTTTACAATAAGGGTTTATTACAATGAAATCAATCTTGATGAAATACAAATAGAAGAGCTGTCCAAAGATACATGGGATTAATAAAATATGGAGCCGTCGATAACCAGTTCAACATGGCGGTCGAGAAAACACCTTCACGTGATTTCCTTGCTGTAACAAGCATGTAACAATAGGGTAAGTAATGGAGTATTTAAACGGATATCTGTACAAATACTAGTATAACCGCATCCTCCTACCCCTCTCTCTTCTATGCCACAGTACTCAGAACCTTCTATCTGACTAATATACATACACTATACAGAGCTCTGGCAGAGAATCGATCTCTGGGCCAGCTAAGAGCAAGGCACCTAACGTAAACATTAAAATAACAGGAATTCAACTGTGTTGTCCTATGACCAACAATTTTTTTTTGCTAGTTGCTTTACGTCGCACCGACACAGATAGGTCTTATGGCGACGATGGGATAGGAAAGGCCTAGGAGTTGGAAGGAAGCGGCCGTGGCCTTAATTAAGGTACAGCCCCAGCATTTGCCTGGTGTGAAAATGGGAAACCACGGAAAACCATTTTCAGGGCTGCCGATAGTGGGATTCGAACCTACTATCTCCCGGATGCAAGTTCTCAGCCGCGCGCCTCTACGCGCACGGCCAACTCGCCCGGTGACCAACAAATAAAGGGCTAGTCGCATAAAATGACAAATACAAATGGAAATGCAATCGCTACTAGTACCGTAACAATAAGGCCGTTGTCTCCCTAAAAACACTTGACAGACAGCATTCTGCTTTTACTGCCGCATTCCTGTGTCGTGACGTCACACACCTTCCTTCCCTCACTCCCTCTCGGCACGTGACAGGAGCCGGCCATACTTTATTCTCTAAAAATAGCTTCCAGCTGACTACTGGGGAACCGACTGCAGGGAGTATATTACTATCACTGTCCCGCTCGAAAACTGGCCCACATTGCGCTCTCATTAATATGCATGGGATACATGCCATCGTATCTATTTCATTATCAATACACCATAATCTCGCTGCTGCCTCCCATGGGCTTTTCTATTACTGTACTAGGGCGCAATCCACTGCGCTGTCATTACTGGGCCATAACAAGGCGTTTCTTACTCATATAACTCATTATTAACATGCGCTAAGGCCTTCTCTACATCAATTTGCACAGTCAGCTAATTACATAATGTTCATATATCTCAAACATGATGACACGCACCTCCTGACACGTTAACATGAGTACGTTTTAAGGGATGTCACGATCTCCAATGAATGACATAAGACCTCAACGATATGTACATGACAGATCTATCAACAATATATGTCTGCCTGACGCCGCCGTCATGACCATGATGGTCTGACATGAGAAATGTCGACAACAAGTGCTCAATCATAGTAATACCGCATGGAAAAGTTATCACACTAACAAAGAATAAACGACATGCAACCTACAATAAATTAACTGAGTTCGAGTCCTGGGCATAGCTATAATGTACACAACGATCTACCCTAACATAATTTACATGTTGGCTGACGGCCAACCTTATTCTTATCCTGTGGAGTTTAACATTGCATGCTTCTTACAAATTGGAAAGCTCTGACCTGAAATGTGATCGGTGAACACATCAGAACGGCCCCCCATTGGACAGATGGAGTTACTGCATCATGACAGGCTTCGATGCTGGTGGCATATATGGGCTGATGGCTGGAGAAATTCTGGCTGGCGACAACATTTCCTGTAGCTTCTTGGGTGGTTGCAGGATTTCCCCTTCGGTGTCGTGATGAGTAGGTGCGCCTGATGTTCCTGGGTCGATTTCTGATGTCGTGAAGACTCCTTGTCTGCTTCAGCTCCCGTTACCGTCCCACCAACACAAATGGGCAGTATCTCGTACTGGGTTGATGTAGGGAAAACTGTAAAGAAATGTCTATTACACACAGTCCGTATTCGATGCCCGTTTCCACTACCACCATACCCCATGCGGTCGTTTGACCAAGTCACTTTCAGAGTATAGACCTGACACATAAATGTTCCCTTCGCAAGACATGATAACAGTTTCATGTTAGACTTTCCCACTGACCGAACTTTCTGACACAATCGATAACCTGAGCCTACACTAATACGTGTAGTTCGTTTGTTACAATATGAACCTCAAGTAATATGAAGCTACTAGTCAAACAGTCAAATTATTAGCAGCACATCCTCGCATGACAGCAGATCAGCGCATGTGATTTCAATAATTCAGCTTAATTATCCATGTTGATTACTTACTTTTCCCCAGATTCAAGTGTACTAGGCGTATGCAGCCCGAAGATAAAGACGCTCTTCTGTATGCCGACTCGCAGCGTAATGACCTCGTTCTAGCAGCCGTACAGTCAATGAATGAATGTGACGCCCTCGGCGGTCGTGTATTTATAATAAGGCTTGTGATGGCGTTACCACGCTTCAATATGGAAGGTCTGTATTACCCGCGCCCGCGACTGGAAGCTTCTCCCGCACAAAGAGTGACAAGTATCTCACTTAACGTATGCACTTATAATTATAGCCGTGCCGCATATCAAAATTTACAGGAAATTATGCAGGTTGAAATTCTCCTATCAAATCCAGTGCATCTCTTCTGTAGCCGGAGATATTAAATTAATTTCTTCTTCCCTCCAAAGAACAATCAGCCCGCGAGATTCATGAAGTGGTGCGCGTCCAACACTATTCATAAAGAAGCTTCGCTTGGGTAATACATTCTTTTTATGAGTCTCTGGAATTTTCATAATGATACTGTTGCTATGTTCCCACGAGAAATGCTCAATCTGTACTCTGTTATATAATAAACTGCTATACAATGGCTTTCATGGTGGTTTCATGCAATTCCAATACCTAAGGCTAAAATCCATATTATTTGAACATGAACTGAATGGTTCAATATATATATATTGTTAAGAATGAAGCCATACTTTTCAGTGTCGACTTAGTTAAATGTAACACAAACTTTTCAGTCTATCAAACACACTGCAATTACAATATAAGAATACCTGTAAAAATAAACACTGTTATACAAAGAATGGCATGTTTCTTTCTACAAGAACATCTTCAGATTCTATCAAATCACTTAAAACATGCTTATATATGTATTGTTTACGTTGAGTAAACTTGTCAATCATAGGGAGTTTAATGATAACATGAACCAGTAATTACAAAAAATAAATTGACAACACAGTGTCGAAAGTAAACTTTATGGATGAGATCTCAGAACCATTTACAATCAGAATGGGTGTCAGACAGGGAGGTGGACTATCCCCACTCCTCTTCAACTGTGTTTAGGAAAAAGTCATTCCAGAGTAGAGGAAGTTGTTAGACCAAGAAGAAACAAAGGAAGATCAGTTCAGACTTGGTCCTAAGCGCAAAGGTGTGTACGTTGACTGTCTGGCCTTTGCAGATGATCTATCCAATTTTACTAACAACATAGATTCAGCAGTCAACAAGATCAATAGGCTGTCAGAAGTTGCTGAAAAGGTAGGACTACAGATTTCTCTTCCGAAGACAAAATATATGACAAACATCTGTGATGGACCTGAATGGATGATCACTAATCTTGAAAAATGGGTCGAGTCAAGAATTTCAGATATGTTGGTGAGGTCATCCAGCAGAATGGATTAGAAGAGGAAGCAATCAATGTCAGGATGAGGAAGTTAGACCAGGCATACCAAATGACAAAGCATATCTATAAAAAATGTCTATGAGTATAGGGGCCAAGTTCCGACACTATAACACAGTTGTAAAACCTGAGGGATTATATGCGTCTGAAACTTCGACCTTAAGTATTAAAGGTCAAGCTGACCGGCTGGAAAAAAGAGAGCGCAGGATACTAAGAAAAATCCTAGGTAATATGTGGGTTGATGGAGAATGGTGAATGAGACCAAATGAGGATTTGTACAGCAAGACAGAGCCTCTCACAGCGTCAATTAAGAAGAGATCTCTTGAGGATGACTGATGATCGATTAACAACAAGAATATGGAATTTTATTCGATCTAAGGCAACAAGGCCGAGATGGTTCCAGGAATGCGAAAAAGATCTGAGACAGGTTGGTATTTCAGACCAAGATATTCCTGACAGTAACGCATTTAGAAGGTTCATAAACAAGTATCAAGGTTTCAAAATGGCTTCAACTTCCAGAAGACGGACAGGACCTTTGTCTGAAGAGCATAAACAGGCACTCGTCGCTGGGCTCAGTAGATACTGGCAGGAAGTTAAATCCGGAACAAGAACAAGACCTAGACACTAAAATGAAGTTGGTTGTTACCACGCAGTCCATAGAGGCTAAACTCGATGAAAATAAAATAATATATATAATGAACAACTTACGTATTTATCTAGATTGCCGATGCTAAGTCCGTTGTCACCAAACACAGTCCTGAAACAGTGTTTGTGTATTGTATTCTATGAGACTCTGACGAGGAGTGGGATGACAATGAAGATAAGAAGGCGGTCTGCGGAAGAGGTGAAGAGCAGCTAGCAAAACTAATACAGGACCAACTAGAGGAACATCACTCCAGCTCTGTGCTCAAGATGAAGCAACAGAGTTAGAGAAACACTGAGAGACCTGTAGAACCATCAACGTGTGCTCGTTATGTTTTACTGGTTGTATTTTAAACTAAAGAGAGTCATATGCGTTATCCGTCCAGAAGTAAACTTGTGGAGACTGGATTGCCGTCGGCATATTTTCTCATTACACGAACTTTGAGAGAGCAATTGCAGTCAATTCCCACCTTCTAATGTCGGATCTGATTCATTATTAACTACAGTCACGCAATTCATTACCACGGCAATATCACTGAGAAATATCACGCAATGTCGTAAACAGAAAGTAACAAAATGTAACAGGAGGTCGCGAAGTAAAGTGCCCTGCAGAGTTAGAGCCATGCTTTCTGTATCTCTGCGAATACCTGCAGGACTTCCTGTAAGTCAAGTTTACGATATGCTGTTTCTTTCCATATTGTAGTGAAGCTAGTATAGATTAATGGAGGGAGAGCGTTGTCACCGAACCGTTGTGTTTGACCCTTACATATTAGGCCAATAATTACTTTCGTTGGTATTAGATCACTTGAACAGCGGCTGTCCCGAGCAAGGCGATTATTGGAGAAGTTGAAACACGTGGAAGAATCTACCATGCTCAGTTTTTTATTGTATTGTATGAAAGGAAATGTCCGCCTCTGTGGTGTAGTGGTTAGTGTGATTAGCTGCCACCCCCAGAGGCCCAGGTTCGATTCCCGGCTCTGCCACGAAATTTGAAAAGTGGTACGAGGGGTGGAACGGGGTCCACTTAGCCTCGGAAGGTCAATTGAGTGGGGGGGGGGGGGTTCGATTTCCACCTCAGCCATCCTCGAAGTGGGTTTTCCCTGGTTTCTCACTTCTCCTGCAGGCAAATGCCGGTATGACACCTAACTTGAGGCCACGGCCGCTTCCTTCCCACTTCCTTGTATATCCCTTCTGATCTTCCCATTCCCCTACAAGGCCCTTATTCAACATAGTAGGTGAGGCCACCTGGGCGAGGTACTGATCCTCCTTCCCAGTTGTAACCCCGACCCAAAGTCTCATGCTCCAGGACACTGCTCTCGAGGCGGTAGAGGTGGGATCCCTCGCTCAGTCCGAGTGAAAAACCAACCCCGGAGAGTAAACGAATTAAGAAAGAAAAAAAGGAAGAAATGTACTATATACTACTAAACTTGAGGTGGTGCAGATCTTTTCAGGCACACCCCCAACCGCATGTGACATTTCAACCACATTATCAGCCCTCCTCCGATTCTTAAATTTCTGGCAGTACCGCGAATCGAACCCGGGCCTCCGAGTACGGCAGCTAATAACACTAAACGTTACGTTACGGAGGCAGACATTTTACTCTTAATAATAAAACATAACTGGTGCGGGGAACTTGGTGTATAACGTGGGCGACACCACAAGGATCCGCACATAACCATCTGTCCTGGTTATTTTTTTTTAATCTATTAGAATTTCCTTTCATGAAAAACAATAAAAACTGAGCAGCCTAGGTTCCTTCAGATGTTTCAGCTTCTTCAATAATCGCTTTGCTCCGAACAGCTGCTGTTCATGTGTAAGTGCCCACATGAACTTCCCTTTCATATTAATATTATATGATCTACTTTTTACCAATATTCTCGTGCACCACAAATGCGGATGAACTGTGGCCTCGGAAACCTGAAATCTTTGGTAACGACCCTTATGAAAGTTCATGGGTTCTCATTGATAATGTTCTGCCTCGTACGGTCCGAACGCTCGTGGCTACATGCGATTCATTCCCGTCAGATGTTTCCAGCTTCCGAACTCTGAGCACATGCGAGGTGGTATTGCCTTTTAAAAACCGTGCAATATCAACATCGCTGAGCTTTGTGTATATGGCAAATATCAAAGCGTGACTTTTCACGTCTTGCGTTAGCTGCTAGCCTGACACTGATCCTCTGAAAAGACAAAAGTAAAGCAGTTAATTCGCATATTAACCGCAGGCATATAATTTATATGTTCTAAAATACCTTACGCATGCTACAGACAAGAACGCGACTTCCTTGTTCATAGTATTTCTCGTCAAGTTGTAGTGTTCTTTTGCACTAAGGAAAGACACAATATATTAATATAATTGAACTAGAAATTGTTGAGGATTTATAGCCATCTTCACACGTAAAATAAAGCCATATTTCAAAGTAGTTCAATAAAGAACACTACAAACTAATAAATTATAGAATTGGAAGTATGCATACTATAATAATTTGCGTACTTATTTGCAATACCACCTCTATTTGCTATCACTCCTATATTAACAAACTAATTTATCAACTTTCTTATCTCATATGTCCATCTTGACGAATTAGAATAATTTATCTATAAGTTATTTTTAATGCCTTTGTTGAAATGCATTCCAGACAGACAGACAGACAGACAGACAGACAGACAGACAGACAGACAGACAGACAGACAGACAGACAGACAGACAGACAGACAGACAGACAGACAGACAGACAGACAGACAGACAGAGAGTAACCCACAGTATAAGAGCAGTAATGTGTAGGTATGCTACCGAGGGCATTTCACATGAAGTTGTAGTTTATGTTGGAGAATGCTAGTTTGTGTAATTACTTTTTTGTAAAATGTATCAATTAATGGTGGAATCATGTGCAGAAAATGTAATTTGAAACGAGGAGATTGGAAGGGAAATAACTAAAGGAAGTGGGTAGATTTTATGTTTATTACCGTACGGTAACCTATAAGTAAGCACTATCAGCAATGATCAATTAATGATCTTCGCATATTATTATTATTATTATTATTATTATTATTATTATTATTATTATTATTATTATTATTATTATGCCCATTCATAAGGCGCTTGGATTTTGTTCATTGGCTTGATAACTTTCGTATCGAACTCGATAGCTGCAGTCGCTTAATTGCGGCCAGTATCCAGTAATCGGGAGATAGTGGGTTCGAACCCCACTGCCGGCAGCTCTGAAGATGGTTTTCCGTGGTTTCCCATTTTCACACCACACAAATGCTGGGGCTGTACCTTAATTAAGGCCTCGGCCACTTCCTTCCCACTCCCAGTCCTTTCCTATCCCATCGTCGCCATAACACCTATCTGTGTCGGTGCGACGTAAAGCAACTTGTAAAAAAAAAAAAAACCTTTCGCCTTCCTATTTTTCCAAAATCTCTTCATGAACTCACTGTGTTGCATCTTCCGTTCTTCTGACCACTTTGTACCAGTCGTACTGCTAGTTTTGACCATAAATGTGTGTTTATTTACTGAGGTCCTGAAGACTTTGTGTGATTTTTCATTATGTCTTCCACGATGTTCAATTCATTCTGGTCCCCTCTTCTTTCATCCCACCAATTTGTTCTCCTGTTTTGGGAATTGATTATATCGAATAACCTTTTTTGAGTCTATTATTGTCCATCCTAAAATTGTGTCCAAAAAATTTCAAACGTCTCCTCCGTACAGTATCGATGAAACTGACTATTATTATTATTATTATTATTATTATTATTATTATTATTATTATTATTATTATTATTATTATTATGGCATTCCTATATGTTTTCATGTAATAAGGTATGAATTACCATTGCATTGCTATCATTTTTATTCAATTAATGTGAGTAAATGAAACATAGTCCGCCTCTGTGGTGTAGTGATTAGTGCGATTAGCTGCCACCTCCGGAGGACCAGGTTCGATTCCCGGCCCTGCCACGAAATTTGAAAAGTGGTGCAGGGCTGCAACGGGGTCCACTCAGCCTCGGAAGGTCAATTGAGTAGGGGGGGGGGGGGCGTTCGATTTCCACCTCAGCCATCCTCGAAGTGGGTTTTCCCTGGTTTCCCACTTCTCCTCCAGGCAAATGCCGGTATGGCACCTAACTTGAGGCCACGGCCGCTTCCTTCCCACTTCCTTGTATATCACTTCTAATCTTCCCATTCCCCTACAAGGTCCCTGTTCAACATAGTAGGTGAGGCCACCTGGGGGAGGTACTGATCCTCCTTCCCAGTTGTATCATCGACCCAAAGTCTCATGCTCCAGGACACTGCTCTTGAGGCGGTAGAGGTGGGATCCCTCGCTCAGTCCGAGTGAAAAACCAACCCCGGAGAGTAAACGAATTAAGAAAGACAACAAAAAAGGAAGAAATGCAATATAACCTCTGCAAATTATGTTATGGCAGTAAATACAATGCAAAACTTACGTTGAACATAACCTCATTATAATCAATCAATCAATCAATCAATCAATCAATCAATACTGATCTGCATTTAGGACAGTCGCCCAGGTGGCAGATACCCTATCTGTTGTTTTCCTAGCCTTTTCTTAAATTATTGCAAAGAAATTGGAAATTTATTGAACTTCTCCCTTGGTAAGTTATTCCAGTCCCTAACTTCCCTTCCTATAAACGAACATTTGCCCCAATTTGTCCTCTTGAATTCCAACTTTATCCTCAAATTGTGATCTTTCCTACTTTTAAAGACACCACTCAAACTTATTCGTCTACTGTTGTCATTCCACGCCATCCCTTCACTGACAGCTAGGAAGATACCACTTAATCGACCAGCTCGTCTCCTTTCTCCCAAGTCTTCCCAGCCCAAACTTTGCAACATGTTTGTAATACTACTCTTTTGTCGGAAACCACCAAGAACAAATCGAGCTGCTTTTCTTTGGATTTTTTCCAGTTCTTGAATCAAGTAATCCTGGTGAGGGTCCCATACACTGGAACAATACTCTATTTGGAGTCTTACCAGAGACTTATATGCTCTCACTTTACATCCTTACTACAACCCCTAAATATCCTCATAACCATATGCAGAGATCTGTACCCTAATAATATTGATTAATATTAATATTTACCCCAAGTAAATTATGGTTTATTGCGCGTTTCTCTTATTTTTAAGAATGTATTCCACTGCTACTCCAAGAATCATGACAACTGTTTGCCTTTCTTCCATGTTAAAACAAAATGCTATCAAATCTTGCCAAATCTTTTTAAATCTTGTCAAACCTTCAGCATTGTTGAACAATCTTTGACTAGATTTGACAACTTTTCTTGTGAAGTATTGAATTGAAAAAGAAAATTGGTGTGCAGCAGGCATTAGATGTGTGACCCCGATGGTTCGAACTTAATTAATAGAAAGCCAAGCATGCCTTTACCACCTCGGCTAGGCAGCCCCCGAAACATAGGGCAAGGACGGGAAAAATAGTCTGGAACTGAATCGATATAGCATCGCAGTGCTTACTTGTAATGGATGTGTGCAGAAAAATAGACAAACACTGTACTTGCAGGGATGAGAGAATCCCGTTCAGTGTCGAGAATCGCACCTCGCTTTCCTTAATGGTGCAGTTTCTTGGTTTATTGCCACCTACTAGAGTTCAGATGAGGATAGTGTCTTCAACTGATGCAGAGTGAAACTGGAAAAGAATAACTTTCATCTTCCAGGAATTATGACCTTGCCGCATTGAAGAAAGTAGGACTAAAGTAGAGAGTCAGGAAAGGGACAATAAATAACAGCGCCTGGTAAGACATAAAGTACATAACGCACTGGAGATAATTACAATTTGAACGTTGCCTGTTGCTTGGCGCGATCATTCAGCCTAGATTATTCTGGCAGCACTCACTGCAGTCAACAGTCCATCACATCAGGCCCTAGGTCTTCTGTCAGCTGTTCACGTTAACGGATTCTGGGTCTTACGAGTAGTCTTCTCTTCTCCACCCTGCCATATCCTCACCACTGTTCTGTTGTCAGACATCCGCTCTACATAGGGTTGCCATACGTCCTGAAAAAGCGGGATTGTCCTGAATTTGAGCATGTGTCCCGACGTCCTGACTGAATTTTAAAAAATCCCTAAGTGTCCTGAATTTTAAAAATCAGAGCAAGTTATTTAACATTTCACTGAATTCACAATGGACAGATGACAGAAATAGACTGAAAGTAGAATCTGTTAAATCAATATTATTGCTGCATACAATATTAAAGAAATATCTTGTCAGGAATTTATGATTACATTTAAAAAAATGATGAGTTGCTCAAAAGGGTGTTAAATTCAGAAATGTATGATTGATGTCCAGCATCACGGCAGTTCTGTGTCATAAATATCTTTAAAGTAAAGCAAATAAAAGTTGTTTTTAGTTTTCATTTACTCGTGTTATTGATAAACTAGCAAGATACCCGTGCTTCGCTACGGTATTATACTGAAACTTATAATTGAATGCTTATCGTTTTATATATAACCCGCCGATATTCGCGATCTGACTCATTTTCTGAGAGATTGCGGCAACGTTCCTCCCATTTTTCAATCTTTTTTCCAGCAATCGATTTCATACTTCCCGGGCTAGGTCCATGTAATCCACCCGATCAGTTGGGTCCCTAAATCTTAGCCATGTTTTCCTATAAGCATTTTTAATGTGGATCAAATCCTTGAGGAGATCCGGCGGGGTGTCCTCTTGGGTGCCTTGGCGGTACTGAACCGACGGCCGGACTGCAATCGTAGTCATTACCCGTCCAGGACCCGTTTCCAGCACAGTCCGCACTTTTGACGACGGTCCCGAACATTATTATTATTATTATTATTATTATTATTATTATTATTATTATTATTATTATTATTATTATTATTATTAATTTTTTTAATTATTGATGTTCTGGACCCACAGCAAGATGCAAGACCTCTACTTGTCGGTAAATTACATCTGCTGCCATTGTCATAGATGACAGTATGACCAGCACCATTGTCGCCCGTAGGCAAGTGCGCAGGAATTCTGGCGATACGAATGACATACTTCCGTGTATTATTGACCTTATTATTGAAGTGAACAATTGCACGGTCAATCTTATACCTATCGTTTATTTCAAATGTGTTTAAATTTTTATTTATATGCCAGAAGAATCTACTGTAATCTAAGAAGGTTCTCCAAAGGAAAAGATGGCTCTTGAAAACGAACCCAGGAAAGATTAAAAATGATCGGTTTATGATCAGAATAAGTACATTGAAAATCCACAGGCTGTTTCCAGTCATTCAACCGGGTCAGGAATGGAATGAATAAGCCCCCAGCTAGCGGTGAGGATAGGAATTGTGCCGGCTGCCGAAGCCTGTCGCACTCCTCTGGGGCAATGATTAATGAATGACAAATGAAATGAAATGATATTGGAGAGTGTTTCTGGAATGAATGATGTCGGGGAAAACCGGAGTACCCGGAGAAATACCTGTCCCGCCTCCGCTTTGTCCAGCACAAATCTCACATGGAGTGACCGGGATTTGAACCACGAAACCCAGCGGTGAGAGGCCAGCGCACTGCCGCCTGAGAGACGGAGGCTCCTTATAAGTTAAGTACATTAGGAACAGTAAAATCTATTGGTCTCACCTCCGTTTTCTCCCCACTGCGGTTAAGTTGATTTACCCCCCCCCCCCCCTCTCCAAGAAAAAAAGGTGTGTTTCTTTATGTTTAAAGGAGATTCCAAATACCAATGTTCACGTGTGTTACCTTCAGTTTTGAGATATAAGTATTCCCATAAAAATAATTCACTTTTTTCACTTACTTTCACACTCCCCCATCCCCTAAGTGAATTTTCCGGCAAATAATATTTGTTTCTTTTATAGTAAAAAATCTTCTAAATACCGATTATCTTCAGTTTTGGATATATGTGTCCTCATGAAACGAATTCAACTCCTTTTCACACCCGCTCCCAAAGATGATTCCCCCACCCAAATGCGTCGTTTTATTTCTAAAGAAGATCTAAATACCAATTTTCACGTCTGTAAAAACTTTAGTTTTTATTAGATGTAAGTATCCTCATTTAATTAATTCAATTAATTTTTCAATTTTTCACCCCCCCCCCCCCCCCCGACCCTTCATTGGATTTTCCGAGAATACCTGTTTATTTGCTTTAACTGGAGATTCCAAATACCAGTTTTACGTCTGTAACATTTTAAGTTTCTGGGATATACTGTAGATATAGTCTTTCTAAAAATTCACCCCAATTTGTCACTCCTGTTTAACCCCCATCATTTAGATTTTCCAAAAACAACAAAAATGTTTCTGTATTTTTAGAGGAGATTCCATATACTAACTATTTGGTCTGTAATATCTTCAGTTTCTGAGATATACGTATCCTCATTAAAGACATTCAACCCCTTATTCACACTTTTCACCCCCCCCCCCTTATTGGCATTTAGAGAAAACAAAAAAATACGTGTTCTTTTATTTTTAAAGGAGATTCTAAATATCAATTTTTACATCTGCAAACTTTTGAAGTTCTGAGATATAGATACACTAATTTTTAAAGTACACCCCTCCTTTCACCACCCACTATTTGTATTTTCAAAAAAACAAAAAAATACATGTTTCTTTATTTATAAAGGAGATCCCAAATACCGATCTTCAGGTCTGTAACATCCTCAGTATCCTTAAGTATCCTTATTAAAGGCATTCAACCATTTTTCACCCCTTTTCACCCCTCCTATTGGATTTTCCGAAAACAAACAAAAAAATACGTGTTTCTTCATCTTGAAAGTAGATTCTAAGTACCAATTTTTACATCTGTAAAGTTCGAAAGTTTTGAGATATAGATACACTCATTTTAATAATTCACCCCCCTTTCAACCTTCCACTATTTGGATTTTCCAAAAACAAAAAGTACATGTTTCTTTATTTTTAAAGGAGATCCCAAATACCTTTTTTCAGGCTGTAATATCTTCAGTTTCTGAGATATAAGCATCCTCATTAAAGGCATTCAACCCACTTTTCACTCCTTTTTACCCCTCCTATTGGGATTTTCCGAAAACAAAAAAATACGTGTTTCTTTATGTTGAAAGGAAATTCTAAATACCAATTTCTACATCTGTAAACTTTTACAGTTTAGAGATATAGATACACTCATTTTAAAAACCACCCCGCCTTTTTACCCCCCCCCCCATTATTTGGATTTTCCGAAAACAAAAAATTATGTGTTCCTTTATTTTTATAGGAGTTTCCAAATTTAAATTTTCATGACTGTAACATCTTCAGTTTCTGAGGTTTAAGTATCCTCATTAAAGGCATTCAACCCCAGTTTCACCCCTCCTATAGGGATTTTCCGAAAATAATACACGTTTCTTTATTTTTAAAAAGAGATTCTAAATACCAATTTTTACATCTGTAAACTTTTAAAGTTTTAAGATGTAGATACACTCATTTTAAAAATTCACCCCCCTTTTCACCCCCATTATTTGAATTTTCCAAAAACGAAAAAATACCTGTTTCTTTATTTTTAAAGTAGATCCCAAATACCAATTTTCAGGTCTGTAATATCTTCAGGTTCTGAAATATAAGTAGCCTCATTAAAGGCATTCAACACATTTTCACCCTCCACCCTTCCTATTGGGTTTTTCCAAAAACAAAAAAAACATGCGCGTTTCTTTATTTTTAAAGGAGATTCTAAATACCAATTTTTACATCAATAAACTTTAAAAGTTTTGAGAGATAGATACACTCATTTTAAAAATTCACCCCCTTTTCACCCCTCATAATTGGATTTTCAAAAAACCCAAAAAATACGTGTTTCTTTATTTATAAAGGAGATCCCAAACACCAATTTTCAGGTCTGTAATATCTTCAGTTTCTGAGATATAAGAATCCTAATTTAAGGCATTCAACCATTTCTTCACCCCTTTTCACCCCTCCTATTGGGATTTTCCAAAAACAAAAAAATACGTGTTTCTTAATTTTTAATGAAGATTCTAAACACCAATTTTTACATCTGTAAACTTTTAAAGTTTTGAGATATAGATACGCTCATTTTAAAATTTCAACCCCCTTTTCACCCCCTTAGCGACGGAATATCCAAAAATCCTCTCTTAGTGAGCACCTACATCTTAATATGAATATATCCCCAAAATTTCATTTATTTATGTCCAGTCGTTTTGGCTCGGCGATGATGAATCAGTCAGTCAGTCAGTCAGTCAGTCAGTCAGTCAGTCAGTCAGTCAGTCAGTCAGTCAGTCAGTCAGTCAGTCAGGACAAGTTTTTTATATATATAGATGAGGAATTCCACGTGAGCTGTCCTAAATTCTTCTTCTTCTACTTAATCTGTTTACCCTCCATGGTCGGTTTTTCCCTCGGACTCAGCGAGGGATCCCACCTTTACCGCCTCAAGGGCAGTGTCCTGGAGCTGCAGACTCTGGGTCGGGGGATACAGCTGGAGAGGAGGACCAGTACCTCGCCCAGGTGGCCTCACCTGCTATGCTGAACAGGGGCCTTGTGGGGGATGGGAAGATTGGAAGGGCTAGACAAGGAAGAGGGAAGGAAGCGGCCGTGGCGTTAAGTTAGGTACCATGCCGGCATTTGCCTGGAGGAGAAGTAGGAAACCACGGAAAACCGCTTCGAGGATGGCTGTGGTGGGAATCGAACCCACCTCTACTCGACCTCCCGAGTCTGAATGGAGCCCGTTCCAGCCCTCGAACCACTTTTCAAATTTCGTGGCAGAGCCGGGAATCTAACCCGGGCCTCTGGGTGGTGGCAGCTAATCACGCTAACCACTACACCACAGAGGCGGACGCTGTCATATCTGTTACTTAAAATCTATGCAGATAACATTGAATACGATATAAGTTTGCAGTGGTCTGTAAAGCAGGTATCTAATATTATGTTTTATTATTTCTCTACTTGATTTTAGTGTGTCTTTTGGTAACGGACGGGGCAGTTCACATGGAATGACCCAAATACATTTGTTGGAACCATAGGCGCCGACTTTTGGTCTTGAGCACGGGGGCAAGTGCTTCCGTGGAGTCGGCGCCTATGGTTGGAACTTGTAGATGTTGGTGTCCAGAATTTCATCCTGAACTTATGACAACCCTAGCTCTACATCAGGGTCTCTCAGGGTGCATGCACTGTGCACGGTGCCAAAGACGACTTCGCTCGGTTGACCAGAGTCCAGACCCCCACTCCTCGATTTGGCGCAATAGCGCTGTCTCTCTCTTTCCCCACGCCTGTCTCGCTCGCTCCCACTGTCTTCCTCTTCCTCACTTGCTCCGTAGCAATCCAAATCCGAGCCGAGTTGAGCCGAGCTTACCCGAGTAGTCCAGAGACAAAACGTTGGTCCGAGCCGAGCCGAGTGCAAACGCTGCACTGTGCACAGGAACTCTGCGCCGCTGTCTGCACGCGTGAGATTCTGGGCGTTTGAGAGGCCCTGCTCTATATCATCAACGCATTCGAGCCATCTACCGCGGTTGATTTTTACTGAATACCTCGCCCCTCGGGAAAAGGGTGTAACCGTTAGATGCAAAATTTTGTATTTATGTTAAATAGATGATTTTTCATTCCAGAAGTATTAAATTATTCTTTCTTTCTTTCTTTCTTTCCTTCTTTCTTTCTTAATCTGTTTACCCTCTAGGGTCGGTTTTTCCCTCGGACTCAGCGAGGGATCCACCTCTACCGCCTCGCGGGTAGTGTTCTGGAGCGCCAGACTTTGGGTAAGAGGATACAATTGGGGAGGGCGACCAGTACTTCGCCCAGGCAGCCTCACCTGCTATGCTAAACAGAAGCCTTACGAAGGGATGGGAAGATAGGAAGGGGCAGGCAAGGAAGAAGGAAGGAAGGGCCGTGGCCTAAAGTTAGGTAACATCCCGGCATTTTCCTGGAGGAGAAGTGGGAAACTACGGAAAATCACTTCGAGGGTGGCTGAGGTGGGAATCGAACCCACCTCTACTCAGTTGACCTCCCGAGGCTGAGTGGATCCCGTTCCAGCCCTCGTACCACCTCTCAAATTTCGAAATCGAACACGGGCCTCCGGGGGTGGCAGCTAATCACACTAACCACTACACCACAGAGGTGGTAGAGTGTCGGCCTCTGGATCCCAAGATAGCGGGTTCAAACCCGGCAGAGGTAGTCGCATTTTTTAAGGGCGGAAAAAAGTCCATTCGACACTCCATGTCGTACGATGTCGGCATGTAAAAGAATTCTGGTGACACAATTGGTGTTTACCCGACAAAATTCATTAAATCTCAGCCATAGACGCCCAAGAGAGTTTCAGTTTACTCGGTATGCCATCTAGTGGGCTTAAAGTAAAACGGTACGTCGAAATTGACGAGCAGACAGCCAGATGGCGTCAAATTGAAATGTCTGCATACGGTAGCTGAGGCCATACGATTATTATTATTATTATTATTATTATTAAGAACAAATATTTAAATATTGGCTGGCATTTGTTTTTCTCTTTCTTTCTTAATCTGTTTACCATCCAGGGTTGGTTTTCCCTCGGACTCAGCGAGAGATCCCACCTCTACCGCCTCAAGGGCGGCGTTCTGGAGCGTAAGACTTTGGTCGGGGGATACAAGTGGGGAGGAGGACGAGTACCTCAGTCAGGCGGCCTCACCTGCTATGCTGAACAGGGGCCTTGTGGGGGATGGGAACATTGGAAGGGATGGGCAAGGAACGGGAAAAGACGCGACCGTGGCCTTAAGTTAGGTACCATCCCAGCATTTGCCTGGAGGAGAAGTGGAGAAACCACGGAAAACCACTTCGAGGCTGGCTGAGGTGGTAATCGAACCCACCTCTACTCAGTTGACCTCCCGAAGCTGAGTGGAACCCGTTCCAGCCGTCGTTCCACATTTCCAATTTCGTGGCAGAGCCGGGAATCGAACCCGGCCCTCTGGGGGTGGCAGCTAATCACTCTAACTACTACACCACAGAGGCGGACTTGTTTTTCTCTTTTCCCACAAACTTACTTTTGAGCCTTTATTTGATGTGTGTTATCATATCCTCGTTTCTTCGTCATTTTCACATCCCAGGAGCGAAGTCGTGACCATAAATCAGCTGTATTACTTTGTTTTTCCAGACAGCAATTTCAGTCGGACGAGCTTCGTGAGGGATCATGTCTTTGAACTACAGAGTAGAACATAATAATGTTATTTGCTTTACGTTCCACTAACTACTTTGGCAGTTTTCGGAGACGCCGAGGTGCCGGAATTCAGTCCCGCAGGAGTTCTTTTACGTGCCAGTAAATCTACCGACACCTTCAAATACCACCGGACTGAGCCACTATCGAACCTGCCAAGTTTGGGTCAGGTCAGCACCTCAACGTCTGAGCCACTCAGTCCGGCACAGAGTAGAACGAACGGGGTGTTGTAGAGTCATGCTTTAGGGTTATTATTATTATTATTATTATTATTATTATTATTATTATTATTATTATTATTATTATTATTATTATGCCTTTGCTGGCGAGATGTAATGTTTACAGTGCACTATGTCTTCTGGTATGGGTTGTATCAAATTTGTTACTTTCATTGTCCTGTCTCAGTCTCATCCTTGGCTTTGACAATATGAAAGTGACTGAGGTATGAGTGATGCTAGTAATACCATTGCTTATGCAGCCAGTCCCTGTTATGAATGGTGTGAAGATATCGCTCATAGGGTCGGTTGGTGCATGCATTTCAGTGGGCTTGGCAGACTGATATGTAATAGCAGCGGCTGGCTCGGTGAGGAAAGCAACGGGAAACTACCTCACTCCTCATTTCCCTAGTACGCCTCTTCAGTGACGCCTAGGTTATTTATGACAGCTGTTGGCGGAGCTGCAGAGGATCAAACCAGCCTTCGGGCTGAATACCCTACATACGTACGTAACATACATACATACATACATACATACATACATACACTGACTGACAGAGCAAATGCAACACCAAGAAGGAGTGGTTCGAAAGGGATGAAAGTTGGGGAAAAAACAGAGACGGCACGGACGAATAATTGATGTTTATTTCAAACCAGTATGCAGGTTACACAATGCGCACAGCATCGACTCAGTAGGATGTAGGATCACCGCGAGCGGCGATGCACGCAGAAACACGTCGAGGTACAGAGTCAATAAGAGTGCGGATGGTGTCCTGGGGGATGGTTCTCCATTCTCTGTCAACCATTTGCCACAGTTGGTCGTCCGTACGAGGCTGGGGCAGAGTTTGCAAACGGCGTCCAATGAGATCTCACACGTGTTCGATTGGTGAGAGATCCGGAGAGTACGCTGGCCACGGAAGCATCTGTACACCTCGTAGAGCCTATTGGGAGATGCGAGCAGTGTGTGGGCGGGCATTATCCTGCTGAAACAGAGCATTGGGCAGCCCCTGAAGGTACGGGAGTGCCACCGGCCGCAGCACATGCTGCACGTAGCGGTGGGCATTTAACGTGCCTTGAATACGCACTAGAGGTGACGTGGAATCATACGCAATAGCGCCCCAAACCATGATGCCGCGTTGTCTAGCGGTAGGGCGCTCCACAGTTACTGCCGGATTTGACCTTTCTCCACGCCGACGCCACACTCGTCTGCGGTGACTATCACTGACAGAACAGAAGCGTGACTCATCGGAGAACACGACGTTCCGCCATTCCCTCATCCAAGTCGCTCTAGCCCGGTACCATGCCAGGCGTGCACGTCTATGCTGTGGAGTCAATGGTAGTCTTCTGAGCGGACGCCGGGAGTGCAGGCCTCCTTCAACCAATCGACGGGAAATTGTTCTGGTCGATATTGGAACAGCCAGGGTGTCTTGCACATGCTGAAGAATGGCGGTTGACGTGGCGTGCGGGGCTGCCTCCGCTTGGCGGCGGATGCGCCGATCCTCGCGTGCTGACGTCACTCGGGCTGCGCCTGGACCCCTCGCACGTGCCACATGTCCCTGCGCCAACCATCTTCGCCACAGGCGCTGCACCGTGGACACATCTCTATGGGTATCGGCTGCGATTTGACGAAGCGACCAACCTGCCCTTCTCAGCCCGATCACCATACCCCTCGTAAAGTCGTCTGTCTGCTGGAAATGCCTCCGTTGACGGCGGCCTGGCATTCTTAGCTATACACGTGTCCTGTGGCACACGACAACACGTTCTACAATGACTGTCGGCTGAGAAATCACGGTACGAAGTGGGCCATTCGCCAACGCCGTGTCCCATTTATCGTTCGCTACGTGCGCAGCACAGCGGCGCATTTCACATCATGAGCATACGTCAGTGACGTCAGTCTACCCTGCAATTGGCATAAAGTTCTGACCACTCCTTCTTGGTGTTGCATTTGCTCTGTCAGTCAGTGTACATTATTATTATTATTATTATTATTATTATTATTATTATTATTATTATTATTATTATTATTATTATTATTATTGCGGTGTTTGGTCCCCGGAGATGCCTGGTGCAGGTCTTTTGGGTTGACGCCCTGTAGGAGATCTGGACGTCTGTGAAGATGAAGCCCTACACAAGATGAATTATAATAAACTAATAACATTGAAGCAATAAAAGTTAAAACCACCGACCCGGGCAGGAATCGGACCCGAGACCCTCGGACCAAGAGTCAGCATGCTAACTATTTAGCCATGGAGCCTGACATTAATAGAAGTAGTATACTGTATAATGGTGTAGTGGCCCTGTCGGCGATCGCTCTCCAGTCATCTCTGTTTCGGTTGTGGTGACTTTCTTGCTGTGGGCTCGTCTCGGCCAGTTTCTTGATCTGGCCCATCCATCGCAGGGGTCACGTCCTCTAAATAATAACAGCAAAACTCCGATGTTATTGCACTGTCATAAGACCAGAAACTTTGTATGCTTCAGAATGCCTTGCTATGTACGAGAAAATTTTGGAAAAAAGGAAAGAAAGAAAGAAAGAAAAAGAAAGAAAGAAAGAAAGAAAGAAAGAAAGATCTTAAAAAGGAAAGAAAGAAAGAAAGATCTTAAAAAGGAAAGAAAGAAAGAAAGAAAGAAAGAAAGAAAGAAAGAAAGAAAGAAAGAAAGATCTTAAAGAAAGTTGTTGACTCAGTTAAACACAAAGATGAATATAGACGTCGGCGAAGCACGAGCTGTATACTCATGTCCGGATGATCTCTGATGCCATGCGGAGGAGAATTGCATTTTATGGCCACTTACTAGGAATGAGACCAACGCGATTATCGAACCAGATCTTTACCTATTTTAAAGATAAGAAGACCAAGACTACTTGGTACAAGGAGGGAGAAAGGGACCTGCAGGAGATGGGAATCACTTATGAAGATATTCACGAACATAACCTACTTCGGAGGAAACTAAAAGACCACCAGGGTTTTCAAGAAAGGTCAAAGTTGAAGACGGGAAAGACGGAAAGAAAAGAGCAACGCCGGCAACGAATGAAGCACTGGGCAAAGATCATAGTCCAGAGAAGAACGGTGTCCTTAGCAGGCCGATACGAACAAATAATAATAATAATAATAATAATAATAATAATAATAATAATAATAATAATAATAATAATAATAATAATGTCCGTCTCTGTCGTGTAGTGGATAGCGTGATTAGCTTCCACCCCCGGAGGCCCGGGTTCGATTCACGACTCTGCTACCAAATTTAAAAAGTGGTACGAGAGGTGGAACGGGGCCCACTCAGCCTCGGGAGGTCAACTGAGTAGAGGTGGGTTCTATTCCCACCTCAGCCATCCTCCAAGTGGTTTTCCGTGTCTTCCCACTTCTCCTCCAGGCAAATGCCGGGATGGTACCTAACGTAAAGGCCACGGCCGCTTCTTTCCCTCTTCCTTGCCTGTCCCTTCCAATCTTCCCTCCCCCACAAGGCCCCTGTTCAGCATAGCAGGTGAAGACGGCTGGGTGAGGTACTGGTCCTCCTTCCCAATTTTATCCCCGACCCAACGTCTCACGCTCCAGGACACTGCCCTTGAGGCGGTAGAGGTGGGAACCCTCTCTGAGTCCGAGAGAGAAACCGACCCTCGAGTGTAAACAGATTAAGAAATAATAATAATAATAATAATAATAATAATAATAATAATAATAATAATAATAATAATAATATTCCAAGCAGGTCGGTGCTTTTTCTCCAGATATTATGAAATATCTAGACATCATGATGAGAGACTAACCCTCTTTATGCCATAAGTGCAAAATGGTCATTATTTTGTCGTTTCCAGATGTCACAATCTTCGTAAGTTACTGAAGAAATGCAGGTAGAACTTAGCGCTAACAATGAATCGTTATTGCTTGAGTGATTCATAGCATACACATTACTGTCATGTCTTGTGGGTACTTGACATCAATAGTACGGATATGTCGACTCGTAGTTTCCTCCGACATCACAGCCAATGATGTAACATTAGGTCATATGTGTTTACAGCGCAGTATAGTACGTGATTCTCCGTGGAGAGATTGTTTAACGGGAATTGCGTCATGGCGGTACAGGTGAAGGCCAAATGGCCATTAAATTTTAGAGATCTTCCGTTCTGCATGCACATGGTTTTCTCCTCTTACTTGAATGGCGTAGAATATATCGGGCTGAGGAGAAAAAAATACTGTGCAGAATGTTTTTAATAATGATCTGAAGAGTCCGGCTCGTTGGCTGAATGGTCAGCGTACTGGCCTTCTGTTCAGAGGGTCCCGGGTTCGATTGCCGTCGGGTCGGGGATTTTAACCTTAATTCCAACGGCCCTGCAACTCACACACAACACTATCCTCCACCACAGTAACACGCAGTTACCTACACATGGCAGATGCCGCCCACCCTCATCGGAGGGTCTGCCTTACAAGAGCTGCATTCGGCTAGAAATAGCCACATGAAATTAAAAATTATCTGAAGAGAAACAGGATTTTTTCCTTCTACAACTCTTCCCACACTGGTGGAGTCGTGGGTGCGAAATATGCCATACATTTTGATCTGACCATATTTTACGACCAGATGCCCCCAACTTTTGTGGAGGGATGTATTAACTATTGTCTGTTACTGTGTTGGTTGGTAGTGTGATGTGATGTCTGAGTATGAAGACGAATATGTTTGGACTAACACAAACACCCAGTCCCCAGGCCGTAGGAATTAACCATTCGCAGTTAAAAATCTCTGGCCCGACCGAGAATCGAACCTGGGACCCTAGGACCGAAGGCAAGTACACTGACCAATCGCCCAAGGAGCCGGGCGGTAGATGGAATTTTATATTCAGATTCATTTTAAAGTAATATCTATTACACACAACTGCCTTTAAATATCAATACCTTCGTCGATATTGTAAAACACAGTTCTCAGCAACATTGCACATGTTGTCGGATGTGACATGTGGAATCTGGAGAGGCCTATGAGGTCAGAGCTCTACATAAAATGAATTCCAATATTGAAGACTGCACAAACATCCAGCCCAAAAGCCAAACGAATTCCGACAAAAGAGTAGCGTTACGTAAATGTTGCAAATTTTGGGCTGGGGAGACTTGGGAGAAAGGAGACGAGCTGCTCGACTAAGTGGTATGTTCCTACCTGTCAGTGAGGCGATGGCGTGGAATGACATTAGTAGACGAATACGTTTGAGTGGTGTTTCTAAAAGTAGGAAAGATCACAATATGAAGATAAAGTTGGAGTCTAAGAGGACAAATTGGGACAAATATTCGTTTATAGGAAGAGGAGTTAGGAATTGTAATAATTTACGAAGGAAGATGTTCAATAAATTTACAAATTCTTTGCAATTATTTAAAAGAATACTAGGTAAACAACATATAGAGAATCTGCCACCTGGGCGACTGCCCTAAATACAGATTGATTGAACCTATGAAGATCCCCGACCTGGACGGGAATCGAACACGGAATCCCTTAGACAATAGGCCAATATTTAGCAACTGAGCCGGACACCATTACGCTACAACGTGCCTCCTAAAAATTGACTAGTCATTTCCTTTAGTTCACCGGGTGAGTTGGCCGTGCGCGTAGAGGCGCGCGGCTGTGAGCTTGCATCCGGGAGATAGTAGGTTCGAATCCCACTGTCGGCAGCCCTGAAAATGGTTTTCCGTGGTTTCCCATTTTCACACCAGGCAAATTCTGGGGCTGTATCTTAATTAAGGCCACGGCCGCTTCCTTCCAACTCCTAGACCTTTCCTATCCCATCGTCGCCATAAGGCCTATCTGTGTCGGCGCGACGTAAAGCCCCTAGCAAAAAAAAAATTCCTTTAGTTCCCTTAATGTTTACTTTAGTCTTCTGCTTGAAATGAAAGTGAAAATCCACAGCCTGTTTCCAGTCATTCGACCGGGGCAGGAATGGAATGAATGAAGCCCCCATCCAGCGGCGAGGATAGGTATTGTGCCGGCTGCCGAAGCCTGTCGCACTCCTCTGGGACAATGATTAATAACTGACAGATGATATGAAATGATATTGGAGAGTGTTGCTGGAATTAATAATGACAGGGAAAACTGAAGTACCCGGAGAAACACCTGTTCCGCCTCCGTTTTGTTCATATGGAGTGACCGGGCTTTGAACCACGAAACCCAGCGATGAGAGGCCGGCGCGCTGTCGCCTGAGCCACGGAGGCTCCTTGTTTGCTTATGTAAACCTAATATTTTGACATCTCGATATCACATGAACATCTCATTGATTGTTCACATCCGGATAAAGACTACTTTCATCCCTTCTATTACTTATTGGAACAGATGTGGTTTCAAGCTGGAACATAGTGGACACGTCCAGATCGATGTCAAGAACAAATTATTGTTCGAAGGATTATTATTGAAGATTATTAATGATGCTAAAGCCCCCGTGGCTAAGGCGCCAGCGCACCGGCCTCTCACCACTCGGTTCCGTGGTTGAAATCCCGGTCACTCCATGTGAGATTTGCGCTTAACAAAGCGGAGATGGGACTGGGTTTTCTCCGGGTACTACACGTTTCTTTGCCATACTTCATTCCAGCAACACTCTCCAGTATCATTTCATTTCATATGCCATTCATTAATCATTGCCCTAGAGGAGTGCGGCAGTCTTCGGCAGCCGGCACAATTCCTATCCTCGCCGCTAGATGGGGGCTTCATTCATTCCATTCCTGACCCGGTCAAATGACTGGAAACAGGCTGTGGATTTTCATTAATGATGCTGAAGCTGTTGAGAACGTTGATCACTTTAACTTAGCGCCTGGATTAAAATTGCGTTTAGTAATTGTTCATTCTACAACAATGTGATAGTACATATATCACACCCCCGAATTATATGTAGAAGTTATAGATATTATTGTCAGTATTCGATTGATTATTATTGTTACCGTGATTTTGTGGTAGTTATGCATGAAAGAAGGTGCTGGGTGGTGAATAGGTCTCAAGCTACTAAAGTGAAATTAATTTTAAAATTTAACAAGGTTATATTTTCTTTTCAAAATTAGGTAACAACAAATAGAACAGGTACTTAGTAGCCGAAACACGATTGAAAAATACATTTACATGGGGCTTCAAAAGTCAGAAACATAATTCTTGAGCAATGAGCCCAACCTTACAATGAACACCATACAACAAAGGGGCCGAAAACCCCCAAACATGCCAGAAACATTTGCTTCCAATTACACCCAAAAGCCTCCTTGAGGCAGAAACACAATTTTCAAGAAAGGGCAACTTCCCCCTAAAATACAAGCCTATCATAGGCCACTCCGAACTCCACCTTTAAGCTGTCCTCAAAGGACATATACACAGGGGTAAAATACCCAACCTACTGAGGTCTGTTAAATGACAAGAAGGTTAATACATGACCTCTAAAATACAATTTGAGAGGAGGCGAACTTGCACTCCCAATACACTTTGCTTAAGACCTACTTGGCACTAGGCCGTTAATACAAGGGCTAATCCCATGCTAAAGAGGGGACTTAAGAAAAGAACAATTTGTTTTACGTTATCGAAGAATAGGTTGAGAAAAATAAGTTCACCTCAAAACAATAAGAGTGGGAGCTCGAGAGTATGTAGCTTAAAAGAGAATAGAAGAAAAGATCGTTACATTTTAGGAAAAGGTTACATGGAGGAACGCTTCGCACCCGCCCCGAGAGTTAAACTGCTGAGCTAGCAAAGAAAGAATTTATTAATCGGCCATTACCTTATTGATGACCGCTGCCGAGGAAAGAGGCGCTTCCCGCCTCCTGCTATGTACTTTATACACGGAAAGATGGAACAGAAGTGGCCCCGAGACCCTAAAATCAGCAGTTTATATACCCTCGCGGAAGGTTCTAGTCGTTAGGGGAAAGAAAACACCCTCCCACAAATTCTTTATTGGGTAGGACCCCGCAACCGATACAAGTTGGGGGAAGATACACCAGATTGGTCAGAAATTAATAGAAGAATTTCGGGATTGGATACATTCATAACAAGGGGAAGAAAGGGGAAAATATTGCCAACTTAAACAATGACAGAAAGAAATTTAACAAAGAACAAACTCTTGAAATTAAATTTTCTCCAAAAAAATAGTTCTTTGACTCCGCACTAGGTTGCACTATTGTAGATCTTCAGTAGTGTCCTCTAGAAGAGAAAGTTCACACTTCTTACTTCAAGCGAAACAAAAACACATCAAAAATGACACAGTTCTAAAACTCCAAAATTTACAGGTAGTGACATCTTCTGAGAAGATAGAAAATTAATACCGTCAATAAAGTTCAGACTTCCTCCAGCAGAGGAGTTTCAACAGGCGCACATTTTAAATTAGCGGAGTGGAGGTGTACCGCCCGGTACAGACCTCCCCCCCCCCCAAAAGTTCCTCCAGGGATGACACATGAAATCAGTTTGAAACAAGGTCCAAGTTATGCTGTGGGTATGAAGATTGATTGCCAAAAAATTTATAAGATTTTCTTAATTTGGTTTGATTCAGTTTCAAAATTTTGTTGTTGCAGGTGAAGTAAAGTTTTTTAAGTTTGTAGAATTTGAGTTCTGAAGATTAACTTTTAATACTTAAAAGTGATGAAGAATTTTGCAATGTCCACCAAATATTGCTGTTGAATTCCCAAGTGTAGTCGATGCTTATAGTAACTGTTCATGTAGTTGATGTTGATGAAGTTGAATGGCCAGACCGGCCGTTGCAGCTTGCGTCCAAAGGGAGGCCGCTCGGACCCCTCAAGTACCCTGAGATACCGCTCGCCCGCACTATGAGGGGAGCAGAGGTGTTGAAACACGCCGCGCCCGCGGTGAACATATACAGGCTGCGGGCAAGTAGCAGGTCGTGCGCCGCACATCAGCCTTGGCCGGGAGGAGAGCTCCGGCTCGCCGTGCACATGTCGTCCTCGCTGGGGCCGAGGGGGCCCGTCCTCGAACCCAGACGCGGCACAGCGCCGCGCGGCTGCGGGGGCACTGAAACATTAAAGCTAGGCGGCAGAATATTGTTGGACCATCATCTTTTTGAGGGCACAGGTTTGGTGAAGAGGTTGAGGGGTCAGCGGCGTGCAGATATCCATGGCATTTAATATAATTCAGCCACAGTGTGTATTGGAGCAGGAGACGGGAGCGTGGTAATGGCCGAGGCAAGGACAGAATGGCAGTTTAACGGATCGGGGAAGGTTTTACAAAAGGCTTACATCTAAAACCAAAATATTACAGAAGGGGCAGAATGCCTTAAAAGCGAAACTCAAAAAAAATATAACCTTCATATCCTCTCAAATTATATGAAGCAAGTTGACACAAAATTTACACCGGTTTCACCTGGGACAGGTGAACCCTAAATATCCTCTCGGTGGCTGGATTGCTTACTAACAATGTAACCGGAGTAAGAAAATCGAGAATGATGCATGGCCCATAAAATCTGGGGGCAAGCTTGCCCGCGGGAACAAAATTCTTGACCATAACCTGGTCACCTACCTTCAAAGGGGTGGGTCTCCGTCCACGATCATACCTTTCCCTAACCTTTTCATGAGACACTTTAAGATTGGCTTTCGCCTTCTTCCAAAGATCTTTAATGTTGTCCGGATCTATTGTCTCGGGTAGAATGTCACTCAGAGACCAGAGGTTAGAGAGCGGCGTGTTGGGAACAAACTTGAACATCAAAGAAGCTGGAGTGAACTTATGAGATTCATGAACCGCCGAATTCAAGGCAAAAGCTAACCAATGCAGGGACGTGTCCCACCTGGAATGATCTTCATGATGATAGGCAATAAGTGCGGACCTGAGATTCCGGTTAACCCGTTCAGCCAGAGATGGTTGAGGGTAATAAGCCGAAGTAGTTACATGAGAGATGGACAAGTCAAAACAGAATTTACGAAATAAATTAGATGTAAAAGCCTTAGCATTATCAGATACAATATATTGGCACGGACCAAAAGAAGCAAAAATAGAATTTAAGCAAGTAATGGTAGACTGAGCGGTAGCCAGCTTAGTCGGAAATAACCAGGAAAATCTGGTAAAACCATCTACACATACAAGGATGAACTTGTTGGCATTACCCTTTGACTGGGGGAATGGTCCTACATAATCAATATACAGGCGTTCCATGGGGCGCGACGCTTGCTGAGAAGACAAGAGGCCTACCTTGGTGGACATGGTCGGTTTACTAATCAAACAGGATTTACAAGCCTTTACTAGTTCACGGATTTCACCGTCCATACCTTTCAAGATGAACATTTCACGAATCTTTTCACGAGTTTTAAAGATACCAAGATGCCCTCCTAATGGGGTCTCATGATAATACTTGAAGATCATAGGTACAAGAACCGCTGGAACAACAACTTTCATCATCTTATCATGCCTCGAAGGGCAACATAGAACCCCATTCCTCAGAACATAAGGGATAACATGTTCCCCAGAAGAAAGGGTTTCCATTATCGGAGCCAGCGTCGGATCTTCACGTTGGTATTTCTCGATATCCCTAAAGAGCATGGGGGCATCCGTTAAGATGGCATTAACATCAGCTAGTATGGACTCGGGAGGTGATAAACTGTCGACCGGTTCTTGGGTCTCGACGTCGTTTGAAAACATACGGCTGAGTCCATCAGCGACAATATTTTCGGTACCTCTGATATGTCTAACATCAAACTGGAAGGCAGAAATACGGATGGCCCAGCGGGCTATACGACCAGTACGACGCGGCCTACCTAAGACCCAGCTTAGGGCTTGATTATCTGTCTCCAGGTCGAATTTGACATGTTCCAGATAGAGACGGAACTTCTCTAAGGCGAATAAGACTGCCAAACCTTCGAGCTCATAGATGGAATACTTGGCTTCTTGAGCCTACAATGTCCTAGTCGCATAGGCGATGGGGCGCCTCCCTAGTTCAGTCTCTTGAAGAAGGACTGCAGCTACCGCTGACGACGACGCGTCGGTTTGGACGATGAATTTCTTCGAGAAATCAGGCATAGCAAGTACAGGGGCATTACAAAGTGCTAATTTAAGGTCTTCAAAAGCGGCTTGTTGAGAAGGTCCCCACTCGAATTTGATGCCTTTCCTACGAAGAAGGTTTAAGGGCGCCGCTCTATTAGCGAAGTTAGGAATAAACGTCCTGAAGAAATTCACCATACCAATGAACCTGGCGATACCTTTAATGTCCTTGGGAGGTTTGAAATCACGGATGGCCTGGGTTCTAGAATGATCGACTGCTACACCATCAGGTGACACAATATGCCCTAGGAAGGACATAGAGGGCTTAGCGAAGGCAACCTTGGACAACTTAACAGTTAACCCAGCCTTACGAAGGCGATCGAGAACTTCTCGCAGATGATCTAGATGTTCTTCAAAAGTCTCTGAAAATACGACGACATCATCCAAGTAGTGATATAAGTACTCAAATTTGATGTCGGAGAAGACCCTATCTAGTAGCCTAGTGAGCACAGCTGCTCCGGTGGGGAGCCCGAAAGGCACGCGGTTGTATTCGTATAAATTCCAGTCCGTGGCAAACGCTGTAAGATGTTTAGACTCTTCGGCAAGGGGAATTTGATTATAGGCCTGATTCAAGTCCAAGATAGTAAAGAACTTGGCCTTACGAAACCATGAAAAACAAGAATGAAGGTCGGGAAGGGGCACAGATTGTAACACCACCTTCCGATTGAGAGCCCTGTAATCAATGACAGGCCTGAAGCCTCCTTGGGGTTTCGGGACCAAAAAAATAGGCGAAGAATACGCTGACTTAGAGGGCCTAATAATACCGTCCTTCAACATCTGATCGATGATTTCTTTTAGAGCCTTCATTTTAGGTGGAGATAGCCTATAAGGTGGAAAACGGACCGGAATCGAATCCGTGACCTCAATTTTGTATTCAATAAGGTCAGTAACACCAAGAGTATCAGAGAACACCTCGGGAAACGACTGACACAGTTTGCGAATACTATCAGCCTGCTCCTCAGGTAGATGTCTAAGGTCTAACAACATCTCATCCTGGGTAGGCGAAATAGAAGAACATGACACAGAACTACACTTTAATAGTGGGATTTTACAATTAGAAGCAAATTTGAATGTGCACGACCTAGACTGGAGATCGAGCACAAGACCAGTGTGAGAAATAAAGTCAGCTCCCAATATAATGGGGCAAGACAATTGCTTGGCCACAAACAATTTAACTTTCCATGTAAACTTAAAAATACGAATTTTGACCAGTAAGGAACCTAGAATTTCTAATGGAGATGAATTAGCCGATACGTATTGAACAGGAGAAGAGACATAGTCAGGAAGTTTACAAACCGTTTTCAATTTAGAATACCATTCAGCCGAAATAATCGAACAAACACTTCCTGAATCTAAGAGAGCTGTTATAGGCTCGTTATTTAACTCAATCTTAAGAAAAGGAACCGGTGCGGGGGTATCCGCCGCAATCCTAAGACATTCTTTAGGGCATTCAAAAGATGAATTTGAAGGCTGATCGTTCTCTGCATTTACAACCTGTTTACTAGGGGCTGAGTCTCGGGAAGATGGATTAGTCGACTCAGCCGAAGCCACTAGTCACTTTTTATTATTGGCATAGTTGGAATTTGCACCGGAAGTTGAGCAGGAGGGGGTGCTATTTGAGTTTGGGCAATTCTTGGCGATATGTGAGAAGGCCCCACACTTAAAACAGCCTTGTGATGACCCGGTTCCATTCCTTGTCCCACTTGACTTGATCAGAGGACACTTGTTGCGCAGATGGTCAGGCGACCCGCAAGCGTAACATTTACGGGGATTGACTGGTCGGCGAGGTGGAGGCCGAGTGTTACTAAAGGAAGGCGGGGGTTCTTTCGCGACACGCAAGGAATCGGCGTATCTAACTCCTTCCGCTGAGACGGCCAATGCTTCAAGTTCAGAGAAACTTTGCGGGCACGCCGCGAAA
Organism: Anabrus simplex; assembly: GCF_040414725.1. Taxonomy (NCBI): domain Eukaryota; kingdom Metazoa; phylum Arthropoda; class Insecta; order Orthoptera; family Tettigoniidae; genus Anabrus; species Anabrus simplex. The sequence goes on along the minus strand of NC_090269.1, from coordinate 111,746,069 downwards.
CACAAATATGACCTATAGGGAGGTGAAATTCCCTCGACAATAGCCTGTACAATCTGATCTTCAGGAAAATGAAGGGCAAACACCCTAGTGTAAAACTTAATGTCCTGTATGAAATCAGCCAAGTTTTCATCCAAGCGCTGTACACGATAATAGTACTTCTGAATAAGGGAGGACCTGGCCCTAGCCGGGATGAAGTTAGCTAGCAAATGGGCATGGAAATCCTCAATAGATGATTGCTCGGCAATGGCTCTTACTATTTTATCTGAGAGAATACCAATAGCATACGGATAGATGATTTGCAAAATTTGACATGGAGAAAGAGAAAACACAAGGGCATGATCCTGAAATTCAACTAGAAATCTTAAAAAAGAAATTACATCACTGGTGGTATTAACGGAAAACTTAGAGATACCTCTGAGCAACATTGCCAATGGATGAGGCAAGCTGCTAAACCCGGGTGACATAGTAGGTAAAGGTTTCGATGGCAAAGAAGTTAATTCAGAACGGATGTTACTCAATGATGCACGACGTTCAGATTCGTTGTCCAATGGGGCAGGGATAGTTTGAGCAGCAACGGTTATCCTATTAACTTCTCCCTTGGGAGGCGCTTCCTCACTACCTGCATTCACTATGGTGGGTTGATCAGATTTGGGAGGAACTTCCCCAGTCAACAATAGAGTGACCTTACTAGATAATTCGGAAATATTTTCCAGGAGCGTACTAGCTTCCTTCCTCTGAACGTCATTCAGTTTTAGAGACAACAGATCGTTAACCCTATTCGAAAAATGATATAGCCTGCCTTGCACACGCTTAATTTGATTAGGAGACGGATCATTTTCATCAAAAAACTAACTACCGAAGCTAGCCCAGTAATATTCTCGACGATCGTGGAAAGAGAGTCATCAATTTCTTTCTCTCCCAAATTGGGGATGGAAATGGGCAAATCTAGGGACTCTCTAAGCTTGTTAGTGTCTACTGCAACCGTGCCTCCAGATTGCACATTTCTGATAGTTAATTCATAGATCAACTCCTCTTTGCGCAAATAATTAAGATGGAGAACATCGCGAGGGCCTGGCATGATGCCAGAACAATTTTGAAAAAGTCACAAAATTCCAGCAACTGAGAAAATGGTTAGAGTTCGGATCAAAACAATGTGTAGCCGTCAAAAGGGGCTAAATTGAGACCCATTCAACCACGCTCTGCTACCACTTGTTACCGTGATTTTGTGGTAGTTATGCATGAAAGAAGGTGCTGGGTGGTGAATAGGTCTCAAGCTACTAAAGTGAAATTAATTTTAAAATTTAACAAGGTTATATTTTCTTTTCAAAATTAGGTAACAACAAATAGAACAGGTACTTAGTAGCCGAAACACGATTGAAAAATACATTTACATGGGGCTTCAAAAGTCAGAAACATAATTCTTGAGCAATGAGCCCAACCTTACAATGAACACCATACAACAAAGGGGCCGAAAACCCCCAAACATGCCAGAAACATTTGCTTCCAATTACACCCAAAAGCCTCCTTGAGGCAGAAACACAATTTTCAAGAAAGGGCAACTTCCCCCTAAAATACAAGCCTATCATAGGCCACTCCGAACTCCACCTTTAAGCTGTCCTCAAAGGACATATACACAGGGGTAAAATACCCAACCTACTGAGGTCTGTTAAATGACAAGAAGGTTAATACATGACCTCTAAAATACAATTTGAGAGGAGGCGAACTTGCACTCCCAATACACTTTGCTTAAGACCTACTTGGCACTAGGCCGTTAATACAAGGGCTAATCCCATGCTAAAGAGGGGACTTAAGAAAAGAACAATTTGTTTTACGTTATCGAAGAATAGGTTGAGAAAAATAAGTTCACCTCAAAACAATAAGAGTGGGAGCTCGAGAGTATGTAGCTTAAAAGAGAATAGAAGAAAAGATCGTTACATTTTAGGAAAAGGTTACATGGAGGAACGCTTCGCACCCGCCCCGAGAGTTAAACTGCTGAGCTAGCAAAGAAAGAATTTATTAATCGGCCATTACCTTATTGATGACCGCTGCCGAGGAAAGAGGCGCTTCCCGCCTCCTGCTATGTACTTTATACACGGAAAGATAGAACAGAAGTGGCCCCGAGACCCTAAAATCAGCAGTTTATATACCCTCGCGGAAGGTTCTAGTCGTTAGGGGAAAGAAAACACCCTCCCACAAATTCTTTATTGGGTAGGACCCCGCAACCGATACAAGTTGGGGGAAGATACACCAGATTGGTCAGAAATTAATAGAAGAATTTCGGGATTGGATACATTCATAACAAGGGGAAGAAAGGGGAAAATATTGCCAACTTAAACAATGACAGAAAGAAATTTAACAAAGAACAAACTCTTGAAATTAAATTTTCTCCAAAAAAATAGTTCTTTGACTCCGCACTAGGTTGCACTATTGTAGATCTTCAGTAGTGTCCTCTAGAAGAGAAAGTTCACACTTCTTACTTCAAGCGAAACAAAAACACATCAAAAATGACACAGTTCTAAAACTCCAAAATTTACAGGTAGTGACATCTTCTGAGAAGATAGAAAATTAATACCGTCAATAAAGTTCAGACTTCCTCCAGCAGAGGAGTTTCAACAGGCGCACATTTTAAATTAGCGGAGTGGAGGTGTACCGCCCGGTACAATTATTATTATTATTATTGTTATTATTATTATTATTATTATTAGTAGTAGTAGTAGTAGTAGTAGTAGTAGTAGTAGTAGTAGTAGTAGTAGTAGTATTTCATTTGTTTATTTTGCCATTTATATTGGTAAGCTGGAAGATATCCACATATGTAGGTATGAGTAATTTGTTTTGCACGAGTGGGAAAACATTGCTTTAATAACTCTGGTAATTTGAATGAGTCATATGGATATCCCAATGTCTTATGAGATGTGTTTGTTGTGATGTACTTGTGTCGGGAAATTCATGAGTCATGTATATATCCCAGCCTGATGAGATGAGCTTGTTGTTGTACCAGGAAAAATTTGGTGATTCATGGAATATACCCCAGATTTTGTTATTGTCTTGGGAGGAAGAAGTAGTTCAGGGCTTGGGCTTGAGAAGAGGACCACTCATGATTGGTGGGCAAGCACCAAGGAGGGGGATGTTGATGTCTATAAAGGTTGATCATACGGCGGCAACCTGGACATTATGTAAGACATTGTAAAGGAACATTGTAGAGGTGATTGTAAAGGAACGAGAAGGAAGATAACTACAACTACAACTACAACTGACGCACTGTACGGGAAGGAAGTGGTGCTGATACACGGTACTGGAGTGACACGGCAGCAATGGACTGGACTTCAAACGTTCGTGGAGCGTAGTCTAGTTATGTTTGTGGAAAGTGGCTGATTGTGGAGAGTGCTTGCGCATTAAGTATGGTAGCACTTGTGGCGGCCTAGCATTATATGTTGGTGAAAGCTATCTCAGACTTTCCATAAATTTATGTTGAGGATCGACAGACGTGTGTATATATCTCTACAACAAGTGTTAAAATATGTGAACACAGAAGTACAAGGTACAGTATCTGTGTGATGTGATAACTGCCGATTATGAGAATCGGTAAGTCGAATTGATACAGAGACAGTGAAGGGTATTTATCTTCATACATGTACATTGTTCATCGGACTATTTACAAATGGTAACTTAGTTCTCGCTTTCGTTTTCCCACGATTTTCATTATTTTTGTTGTTGTTGTAAATATGGAGTCTTCCAGCAATATTTTATGTGTGTATTATATGTATAATGTTGTATGTTGATGAGGTGCTCATGCACGGAATTTGTTCAGAATATAGTTAGCTATTTTAGAATCAGTGTTATTGATGAACCTAGGTGCAGTTCCTACCTAATTAGTCGTTTTCAGGAGGTTAGGTAAGGCCTGTAGCAGATGTACCAGTACGCAGCATTATGTACACGCCCTGGGATATACAGTTTATCATGCTCTTATCTAAATTCGAGGGATCCATTCTGGTGAACTCTGGCGCCCATACTACGGACATTTCGGTTAATTATGCTTATTAATTTTATTAAGTTTTTGAGTAATTTTATTTATATATTTTTATTCATGATATTAATTATCAGTAGTCATCAACTTGTTACAACAACAATAGAGGGACAGCCTTGCCGAGGCGGTAAAGTTCGGTTCGCCGGGAGAACGTGGGTTATATTCTCCGCCAGGAAGACGAAAAATTTAAGAAACGAGGTTCCCACTTCTGGAGGTGCATATTGTTCAGAGGTTCACTCTGCCTACACCAATAATGAAAACCAGCTTAATTCCGTACGGCAAAGACGGCCAAGAGCCGAGGTTACGGATAGTGGAAGCCGCTACCTTCCATCTGTCGACGGGTCTTCATGGCCTGAACGGAGATGACTGCTTTTATGACAACAAAAGTAGCAAAAAAAGAAAAACCAACAAAGGATTGTGTATAGTTCATGCCCTTCAAGTGATAACCGTCTGTTGTCTTTTTCTTCTTCTTCTTCTTCTTTATCTGTTTACCCTCCAGGGTCGGTTTTTTCCCTCGAACTCAGCGAGGGATCCCACCTCTACCGTCTCAACGGTAATGTCCTGGAGCTTCAGACTCTGGGTCGGGGGATACAACTGGGGAGGATGACCAGTGCCTCGCCCAGGCGACCTCACCTGCTATGCTGAACAGGGGGGATGGGAAGATGGGAAGGGATAGACAAGGAATAGGGAAGGAAGCGGCCGTGGCCTTAAGTTAGGTACCATCCCGGCATTTGCCTGGAGGAGAAGTGGGAAACCACGGAAAACCACTTCCAGGATGGCTGAGGTGGGAATCGAACCCACCTCTACTCAGTTGACCTCTCGAGGCTGAGTGAACTCCGTTCCAGCCCTAGTACCACTTTTCAAATTTCGTGGCGGAGCCGGGAGTCGTATCCGAGCTTCCGGGAGTGGCAGCTAATCACGCTAACCACTAACCACAGAGGCAGATCTGTTGTTTTCTATCAAATGAATTGAGTCATTTTTTTTTGCGTTCATTTATGTGCGATTGCGCGAAGAGGACGCAATTTTTCGCGTTTCACACCAATCACAGGAGGAAAATTCAGAGGTCGGAACATTCGAATATTGAAGGTATCGGCAAAAGAGTCCGGCTCTATGGCTGAATGCTGACCTTTGATTAAATGGGTCCCGGGTTCGATTCCTGGCTGGGTCGGGGATTTTAACTTTCGTTGGTTAATTCTTCGGCTCGGGGGCTGGGTAATTGTGCTATCTTCAGCAGCTCTGAAGATGGTTTTCCGTGGTTACCCATTTTCACACTAGGCAAATGCTGGGGCTGTACCTTAATTAAGGCCACGGCCGATTCCTTCCAACTCCTAAGCCTTTCCTATCCCATCGTCGCCATAAGAACTATCTGTGTCGGTGCTACGTAAAGCAAATAGCAAAAGAAAAGAAAGATTTCATCTTAGGTAGAGCCACATCCTCACAGACATGAGGTCACCTATATACCGTCAAATCGAAAGACCTAAACAAGGCCTCTCTGGAGGCCACGCCCCATTATATAAAAAAAAAGAAGGAAAAGGAACATGGAGTGTGTGAGAAAGAAAAACTGCCTAGGTATCGCAAACATAATACCGTTGGAGTCGGAAGGGAACAAGAGTTGACTAAGAAAGGTCGGATAAGGGAGAAAAATGTGAGTAGGCTGGCACAAGTGAGTGGAATCAATGGGGACCCGTGTCTGATAACCCAGAGCTCTTGGAGAGTCGCTTCTTTACGACAAGTAGAAGATATCTTGGATGTGTCGGTGCTTACAAACACAGAAGGTGGAGTCAGAAAAACACTCGACCAAGTGAGGTCAAAAATGATTAAGTATAGAAACCTGCTAAATGAAAATAGAATTTATGCCAGACTCAGCTTGGGTGTCAGTTACGTCTGTTTTGTTTTTAGTGGTTTTAACGTCGCACTAACACGTCAAGGATGGGAATGGGCTAGGATTGGCAAGGAAGCGGTCGCGGCCGTAATTAAGGTACAGCAATGACATTTGCCTGCTGTGAAAATTCATCTTCAGGGCAGCTGACTGTGGGGTTCGAACCCACCATCTCCTGAATGCAAGCTCACAGCTTCAACATTCACTCTTCTCTTCTCAACCTTTTCTTTTGCAAGTTTTTGCCGAATCCTAATCAAACTTTTCCTTTCCATTATTATATTTCTTATTCAATACAACTGACCACGATGTATTCACAACGATAGCCAACCTCCAGCTGAGCGCCCGAGTCAACACGGCGTATGACCGAGCTCGATAGTTGCAGTCGCTTAAGTGCGGCCAGTATCCAGTATTCGGGGGATAGTGGGTTCGAATCCCACTGTCGGCAGCCCTAAAGATGGTTTCCCGTGGTTTACCATTTTCACACCAGTAGTGGTGGCTCGTGACAAAATTTTCAGGGGGTTCACAACAAAATGTGTGTTCATGTCTCAAATATAGCAAAGTAGAATGCAAATCAGTACAAAATGACTTACTTAAATAATTTCACTAAAAGTTCCTTGTACGGTTGCTTCTCCACTCATAATTTGGTAGAACCCCTATAACCGAGGATGCATTTTTCCAAGACTAATCAGTGTACAACAAAACTAAAATTACGACTGCCGGGCTGAGTGTCTCAGAAGGATTTCTGACCCCAAGTTAGCAGGCTCAATACTTAATTCGGTAAAAGTAAAATTCACAGCAACTTTGCTACAATGTTGTATTGTAACGAATTTTAAAAGATGCGAACATTATTCTTGGATTGACATAGCACGAAGTTCACCTAAGTTTGACCACAAGCATAAAAATAGTGCTTGCAATTACCATTTGCCATTACACAAATTGAAACGACTCTCCACCCAGAATGTAAAACAAACTTCTTCCCGTGTGTTCAGAATTACCTACTAGCGGAATCTTTCGGCGATATATATATTGCTAGTTGCTTTACGTCGCGCCGAAACAGATAGGTCTTATGGTGACTATGGGACAGGGAAAGGCAGGGAGTGGGAAGGAAGCGGCCGTGGCCTTAATTAAGGTACAGCCCCAGCATTTGCCTGGTGTGAAAATGGGAAACCACAGAAAACCATTTTCAGGGCTGCCGACAGTGGGGTTCGAACCTACTATCTCCCGAATACTGGACTTTCGGCGATAGAATGCAATAGTAACTTCTGGGAGCTGTGGGCAACAGTAACAGGTGAGGTGGCGGACCCTTGTAGTCAAATGTAATACTATCACTTGTTTGAGGGTAGTTGTACCGTGCTCCTCGCTTATGGAGATATCTGTGCATAAACCATGACGTCATCTTCGTGCGCATGCGTATAGTCTTCAGGCTCGTAGCAAAATCTCCATTGTGCTCTCAGCACTGTCAGTCGAAACGAACAGCTGTCAATGTAACGGAGCTTCGATATAAGTCGAATACTTTCGATCGATTGATGAAATCAGGCAGAAACAAAGGAAACAATTTTGAATTATCCATGAATGCGGGAATATAAATTAAAACTGGATGTTCACGTGCTCATGTGCTCCTGAGAGCCCACCGCCACTGCACACCAGGCAAATGCTGGGGGTGTACGTTATTAAGGCCACGACCCCTTCCTTCCCACTCCTAAGCCTTTCCTGTCCTATCAACGCCATAAGACCTATCTGTATCGGTGCGACAAACAACTTGTAAGTATATATAAAACAGAGTATGCGAGTGACGTCACATATTTAACACACATTTTGCCTTATTTTGAAGGACTGTTTCATTAAAACTACATTTCAGATTTTTTTTGCTACAGATAGCCTCTTTTAACTGTCATTTGAGACATTAAACACAATCTTAAGTTAAATACGGGTTGGTTTTTCCCTCAGACTCAGTGAGCGATCCCACCTCTACCGCCTCAAGGGTAGTGTCCTGGAGCGATAGATTTTGGGTTGGGGAATACAACTTGGCGCCCTCACCTGCTATGCTGAACAGGGTGTTGCGGAGGGATGGGAAGATTGGACGGGATAGACAATTAAGAGGGAAGAAAGCGACCGTGGCCTTAAGTTAGGTACCGTCCCAGCGTTTGCCTGGAGGACAAGTGGGAAATCACGGAAAATCACTTCGAGGATGGCTGAGGAGGGAATCGACCCCCCTCCCCCCTCTACTCAGTTGACCTCGCGAGACTGAGTGGACCCCGTTTTAGTCCTCGTAGTACTTTACAAATTTCGTGGCAGAGCCGAGATTCGAACCCGGACGTCCGGGTGTGGCAGCTAATCACGCTAACCACTACACCACAGAGGTGGACAAGTTAAATACTCTTAAATTTTTTTCTTTACATTGTCGAGGAACATAAGTCTACGTCAAAACATCGCTAAATATCCGTGGAAGAACGTATGAAGAAGATACAGTGCTTAATGACTTACGAATCACCTGTTGATTGGGAAGTCACAGCCGTCTGAATGCAACAAGAGCACAACTCAGAATATGTCAAAAATATCCACCATTATTCCATGGTAACTGGTATAGAGACTCACAGGATCACTTATAGGTTTAATTAATACGCTACTCAGCCGTTGCCCGTAACTAGAACCTACGACGAACATAAACTACTATCTTGTGATTTACAGCTTCTATTAAAAGGTCATGTATAAGTGACACAGGAAATTGCGAGAAAAGGAGGCGTATTGTCCTGGAACGTGCAGCCATGACTAAACTAAGATCTGACAGAACAGGGCAATATCCAAAATCACGAAAATTCGATTGGTTGAAGCACTAATATTTTCCGTATTCTTTTACGGTTGTGAGACAAGGACCGTCAAGGCTAAGGACAAAGACCACATCGATGCCTTTGAGATGTGGTGCTGGCGTAGAATGCTACGTATAGCTTGGACCGAAAGGAGAACAAATGAGTCCATCATTAAAGAGCTGAAGATAGTGAAACGTCTCTCTACACATGTCAGTGAAAGAATACTTCAGTTCCTTGGACATATCTTAAGGAGGGACGGAGACAACCTGGGAAAGTCTATCATAGAAGGCAGAAGACAACGTGGAAGGACAGCAAACAGGTGACTACTAGTCAGGCTATGAAGATAACTGACCTTCCTTTTCAGAACGTCCTAAGAAAAGCTGAAGATTGAGTTGGGTGGCGACACTTTGGGAAGAATGTAACTCTCTAAAGACAAAACAATGGGGTCACGACACTCAGTAATGAGTAATACGACTGATGATGATGATGATGATGATGATGATGATGATGATTAAAAGGTATACTGCTACATTATGTAAGCTTGAGACCATATGGTTATTTCTAATTCTATCCATTTTATTGGACTAGGTCGTTAGGTTACGTATTTTATTCCTAGACGTGAAGGGGAACCAAACTCACCACGTATAACGAAGGCAGGAAGTATCTAAGACACTCGGCTTCCGATCCAGACCTGGATAAATACGGGAAACCTCAGGGCTATGGACGAGAAGCGGACAAGACATGTGTTGTGGAGGACTGAAAGTGAAATCTGTAACAGTTGGTTAGAACTATGGCAAATTAGTGAAAGTGGAATAACAAAAAAGGCAATTTATAAGGATCTAAAATGGTAACATGTGGTGAAATAGAACGTGTTTTTCCACGAACCTACTACGCAGGCGTAGCAGGGGGAGAGGTGATACTCCCACGTGGCGCGTCCCAGGTGACGGATAGGGGGTTCCTAACCGGCTTGCCGGCAGACTTGAGGGAAATAAAATACCTCTCGCGGACCAAACACACTACCCCCTGCGGGTGGGGGACGCACAGGTAGAATACACACGCGGTATCCTCTGCCTGTCGTAAGAGGCGACTAAAAGGGGCCCAAGGGGCTCTCAACTTGGGAGTGTGGATTGGCGACCACGGGGCCCTTAGCTGAATCCTGGCATTGCTTCCACTTACTTGTGCCAGGCTCCTCACTTTCGTCTATCCAGTCCGACCTCCCTTGGTCAACTCTTGTTCTTTTCCGACCCCGACGGTATTAGAGCATTCGAGGCCTAGGGAGTCTTTCACTTTCACGCCCTTAGTGGCCCTTGCCTTTCTTCGTCCGTTGCTTCATCTTTCAAAGTAACGGATCCCTGCTTTCTTCTCCTTTTTCCTCTCTTTTTACCCCCTGTGGGTGGGGGACTCAGACGAATAATACACCCACGGTATCCTCTGCCTGTCATGAGAGGCGACTAAAAGGGGCGACCAAGGGATGATTGAATTCGAACCATGAAACTACTTTTGATTCATACCATCATGCGGGGAACACCATGGGTTGCATGTACATGCGAGTAGTACCACTACATTAGGTACGAAATAGGTTTGTGATTAGTAGCAGTAAAGAGGCTGGTCTGTGGGTTTCCAGTACCCGTGCGTCGTACCCATGTGAGCAACACCGCGAGTCTGGGCGTAGCCTGTCAGTTGTACCACTATATGAGCGACACCGTGGGTCTGCGTTGCCTGTGATTAGTACCCACTATGTGAGGAACACCACGGGATAGTACGAGTCCCTGTGGTTAGTACACCTAGGTGAGGAACCTCATCGGTTTGCGTTGGCTATGAGTGGCGCCATTGTGTGAGAAACACCATAGGTCTGCGTTCCCTGTACGAAGTGTAATACTTGTGAGTAGTACCATCTTGTGTGGAACACCGTGAGTCTTCGCTACTTTTGATTAGTACCCCAACATGACAAATACCATGGTTCTACTTTACTCGCGACATGTACCATTCTGTGGGGCCTTAGACCTGGATTTTGCACCACTTTAGACATCAAGCATCATTGTGCTTTATAAGTGGTCCCTTGGCCAGTAATACTATTATTTACGATCTTTTTTGAGTCTGATCCACTGTTTTTTTGTTTGTTTGTTTGTTTGTTTTTTGTTTTTGTTGGGTTATTTATTTATTTAGCGTTTGGCTGTACATATCAATATTAGTCAGGAAAAAACGTATTTACATTATTTACAGTGTGACTTTCAAGTTGGTAATAAAGTCTATTACAGCTGGGCCTGCTTCCACAAAGTCACTGAAGTTGCCACTATAGGAATACGTCGGGCAGTCATTCACTATGTGCCGTATGGTCTGTCTGGGAGCACCACAACTGCATTCTGGCGAAGGTATATGTCCCCACTTGTAGAGAAGATCTGCACATCTGCCATGGTTTGTTCTTATCCTGTTCAGTGTTGACCATGTTTTCCGGGGTAGGTGAAAGCCACTTGGTGGTGTTGTGATGTCTTGCAGCTGACATGGAATGTTTTTTACTAATTCATCCTTCCAGGTTTGCAAGAGGTTGAAATTATTGTTCACCAGGTGTCTCGCTGTCCGGATGGAGGGGTTCCGCGAACGTAAACGCCTGGCTTCAGCAGCAATGATGTCCTGGCGTATTGGTAGCTAGTCGTTTGCATTTATCTTCTTATACTCCCGGAGTAAGTCGTGTTTTCGTTTAAGTTCCGCTGGTGGAATGTGACTCAGTGCTGGTAACCAGAATGTAGGTATTGATTTTACTGTGCCAGATACAATTCTCATTGCCTGATTCAATTGGGCATCGACAAGTTTGGTATAGCTGCTATTGAGCCACACTGGAGAACAGTACTCAGCTGTTGAGTAGACCAGACTGAGGGCGGTGGTGCGTAAAGTGTCAGCTGACGAACCCCATGTAGTGTCACACAGTTTCTGAAGTATGTTGTTTCTAGACTTCAGTTTTTCAGCCGTTTTTTTAGGTGTTTCTTGAAGGAGAGGGTTCTATCTAATGTGATTCCCAGATAGTTTGCTTCATTGGTGTGGGTCAAGCGATTTTTACCCAGGTACACTTCTAGTTCACGATTAGCTAGCTTATTGCATAAGTGGAAACATGTCACTGTAGTTTTGTTTGGATTTTGCTTCAGCCTCCATTTTCGGAAGTATTCTTCAAGAGTGCATAAGTCAGTAGTTAGGGTATGTTCTGTGTTTTCGATCTGTCTATCCTGAATAGCAATTGCCCAGTCATCTGCATAAACAAACTTCCTTGATATGGTTGCAGGCATGTCAGAGATATAGAGGCTGAAGAGAAGTGGGGCCAAGACAGAGCCTTGAGGCAGCCCATTGTCAAGTTTCTTCTTATTACTGATGGTGTTTCCCAAAATTACTTGGAATCTGCGATTCGTTAACATGTTATCCACAAGTCTGGCTATTCTTCTACAAGGTATTGTGCGTAGGAGTTTATAGATCATGCCATGCCTCCAGACAGTGTCGTAAGCAGATGTCAGGTCAATGAATGCAACTGATGTCTTAAGTCTTTTCTGGAATCCGGCTTCAATGTGGGTGGTCATTGATAGTACTTGATCGACAGAGCTGCGATTTGGTCGAAATTCAGCTTGTTCCATAGGTACTTGTTCAAGAATTATAGAGCTTATCCTGTTGTACAGAAGTCTTTCCAGTAGCTTATACACTGTGCTGAGTAGTGCAATAGGTCTGTAACTTTGAGGTAAGTCATTTGGTTTGCCTGGTTTCAATATGGCGATAACCTTTGTTCTTTTAAGTGCAGGAGGTATATTCCCTGTTTGCAGGATATCAGAGAAAAAGCGTGCAAGCCATACTTTTGCATATTTTCCACAATGAAGCAGGAATTCTGGGTGGATACCATCAAAGCCTGGAGCTTTACCCTTTTTAACATCTTTTTAGTGCCTTTCAGATGTCCCCTGATGTGAATGGACAAGATACTTCATTATCCTCCTGACACTTTGCTTTTAAGACTTTAAGCTCTCGTTTAATCTTGATGGTGTAATCTCTTTGCTTGTGTGCTTTTGATGTTGACACCATGTGTGAGGCTATAGTATCTGGACTGATGGTGCTGTTATCACGTAATATTTTGTTTCCACCTCCCAGTTTTCGAAAAAGGGACCATGCTTTCCTACTTGAGTGTTTGAAGTTGATATTCTCGACGGTTTCAATCCATTTCTGTCTTCTTGAGGCATCAAGGCTGTGCAGTAGTTCATTTGATATTTCATGGTCACCAGTTGTGAGGAACTCTTCATATAATTTTTAGCTGACTTCACTCCATCCAGGAATATACTCCTTCCTAAAACCTCTAGGAATAAACTTTTTTGCTATACTGGTCACTGCGCCCACAAATCTCTCATAACTTTTACTAACAAGTGGAATCCAACCCAGACATTTGTCAAGGTTCTCAGAAAATTCAGGCCAGTTTGCCTTTTGGAAATTCCATCGCGGTCGTGGAGTAGAAGTGATAATGGGCACTTTCACACTTGTTCCAATAATGACTGGTCTGTGTTGACTGTGAGGAAAGGCACGTAGGACTTTGCGTGATGTTGGTAGGGTTAGACAGTTATCATCCGTTTGTTGGGTTCATGTCCATCCATTCATTCTTCATGACATCTTTTTATTTTGGTCAGTGGATGAATTTGAACTTATTGTTGCCATTTCATTTCGTACCATTAGGGGCCGATGACCTCGATGTTATGCCCCTTTAAACAACAAGCATCATCATTATCAGAACGTGTTTTTTTTATTTTGTTCTCACAAGACAGAGTAGCTCAGACGCTAGAGCATGCCTTCTGAGTTCAAGTTGGCGGGTTCGATCCCGGCTCTGTCCATAGTGTTTAAAAGTGCACAGATATACCAGTACGAAAACTAACTCTTACCGAGTAAAACACGGATAAAATTCTGGCACAACGTTGTCGCCGAAAACAAATTAGTGAAACGTAAACGATCATTTATTTCATTTATTATTATTATTATTATTATTATTATTATTATTATTATTATTATTATTATTATTTTTATTATCTAGTTTGACCTTTTTTCTCGATTACTCGGGATCAGCAAGGAAAAGCCCAGTTTTACGGTCAAGTGCCCTTCTTGAAGGCAACCCCATGTAAGGGATTGTACTATTGCGTGTTTCAGTGGAGGTCTATGTACTTGAAGATCATTTCAATAGTGTGAAACTCATCATCAATTTTACTTAGCATGGTACGTGATTATTTTATGCTGAAGTATGAATTGCTGAACACACATACACTGACTGACAGAGCAAATGCAACACCAAGAAGGAGTGGTTCGAAAGGGATGAAAGTTGGGGAAAAAAACAGAGACGGCACGGACGAATAATTGATGTTTATTTCAAACCGATATGCAGGTTACACAATGCGCACGGCATCGACTCAGTAGGATGTAGGACCACCGCGAGCGGCGATGCACGCAGAAACACGTCGAGGTACAGAGTCAATAAGAGTGCGGATGGTGTCCTGAGGGATGGTTCTCCATTCTCTGTCAACCATTTGCCACAGTTGGTCGTCCGTACGAGGCTGCGGCAGAGTTTGCAAACGGCCTCCAATGAGATCCCACACGTGTTCGATTGGTGAGAGATCCGGAGAGTACGCTGGCCACGGAAGCATCTGTACACCTCGTAGAGCCTGTTGGGAGATGTGAGCAGTGTGTGGGCGGGCATTATCCTGCTGAAACAGAGCATTGGGCAGCCCCTGAAGGTAGGGAGTGCCACCGGCCGCAGCACATGCTGCACGTAGCGGTGGGCATTTAACGTGCCTTGAATACGCACTAGAGGTGACGTGGAATCATACGCAATAGCGCCCCAAACCATGATGCCGCGTTGTCTAGCGGTAGGGCGCTCCACAGTTACTGCCGGATTTGACCTTTCTCCACGCCGACGCCACACTCGTCTGCGGTGACTATCACTGACAGAACAGAAGCGTGACTCATCGGAGAACACGACGTTCCGCCATTCCCTCATCCAAGTCGCTCTAGCCCGGCACCATGCCAGGTGTGCACGTCTATGCTGTGGAGTCAATGGTAGTCTTCTGAGCGGACGCCGGGAGTGGAGGCCTCCTTCAACCAATCGACGGGAAATTGTTCTGGTCGATATTGGAACAGCCAGGGTGTCTTGCACATGCTGAAGAATGGCGGTTGACGTGGCGTGCGGGGCTGCCACCGCTTGGCGGCGGATGCGCCGATCCTCGCGTGCTGACGTCACTCGGGCTGCGCCTGGACCCCTCGCACGTGCCACATGTCCCTGCGCCAACCATCTTCGCCACAGGCGCTGCACCGTGGACACATCCCTACGGGTATCGGCTGCGATTTGACGAAGCGACCAACCTGCCCTTCTCAGCCCGATCACCATACCCCTCGTAAAGTCGTCTGTCTGCTGGAAATGCCTCCGTTGACGGCGGCCTGGCATTCTTAGCTATACACGTGTCCTGTGACACACGACAACACGTTCTACAATGACTGTCGGCTGAGAAATCACGGTACGAAGTGGGCCATTCGCCAACGCCGTGTCCCATTTATCGTTCGCTACGTGCGCATTTCACATCATGAGCATACCCCAGTGACGTCAGTCTACCCTGCAATTGGCATAAAGTTCTGACCACTCCTTCTTGGTGTTGCATTTGCTCTGTCAGTCAGTGTATAAGGTAAGGTTGCCGTAAAGAGCCTTATCCAGCAGGACGAAGAAGTGCGTGTAGGAAGCCGATTAAAGAGGGAATAACATCACGTTCATCATCTCTCTATTGTGCTGCTGACCCCCCGTCATTACTGGAGCACGTATCTCGAGGTTATAATTACGGAACTGATTCGATACTCGTAGACACCAGAAGGAAAATATGTTACCGTCTACATCGCTTGCCTGGAATCCCAGGACTACATCAGCGATCGTCTACAGTTTCTTATTTAAGGGCAACATTTGAAATATAAAAATATTTGTTGTTCGCCGCTGTGGTGCAGTGGTTAGTGTGAATTGCTGCTACCCCCGGAGGCCCGGGTTCGATTCCCGCCTCTGCCACGAAATTTGATAAGTGGTACGAGGGCTAGTACGGTGCCCACACAGACTCGGGAGGTCAACTGAGTAGAGATGGGTTCGATTCCCACCTCAGCCATCCTGGAAGTGGATATCCGTGCTTTCCCACTTCTCCTCCAGGCAGATGCCACGATGGTACCTAACTTAAGGCCACGGCCGCGTCCTTCCATCTTCCTTGTCTATCCCTTCCAATCTTCCCATCCCCCAACAAGGCCACTGTTCAGCTTAGCAGGTGAGGCCGCCTAGGCGAGGCACTGGTCCTCCTCCCCAGTTTTATCCCAGACCAAAAGTCTCACGCTCCAGGACACTGCCCTTGAGAGGGTAGAGGTGGGATCCATCGCTGAGTCCGAGGGAAACACCAACCCTGGATAAACGGATTAAGAAGACGAAGAGGAAAATACTTGTTGGACGCACCATGTGGTCAAACGATTACATATTTAACTTAAAAGAATCTGTTAATTTCAAGCATTAAATCTTTCCTTGATGCATACAAAAATTATTATTATTATTATTATTATTATTATTATTATTATTATTATTATTATTATTATTATTATTATTATTTACAATTTGCTTTACGTCGCACCGACACAGATTGGTCTTATCGCGACGATGGGATAGGAAAGGCCTAGAAGTGGGAAGGATGCGGACGTGGCCTCCATTAATGTACAGCCTGGTGTGAAAATGGGAAACCACGGAAAACCACCTTAAGGGCTGCTGACAGTCAGGTTCGAACTCACTATCTCCCGGATGCAAGGTCCCAGCTGCGCGCTCCGAAACCGCACGGCCAACTCGCCCAGTAAATTAAGTGTTAAAAATATAACTAAGTTTTTTATATATTTTATTTAGCGTATAGCTTTTAGTGCCAGGGGTGTCCGGGGAGGTGTTCGGCTCACCTGGTCTTTCTATTATACACCCCTGGGCGACCTGCTCGTCTGGGTGTAGAACGATGATGATGAGGCTGAGGACAAGGTGGTAGGAGCAGGGTAAAACTCGGTATCGGCACATCACTAACTCCTGTCGAATAACAGCAAGGGGTCTGCTCAAGGATTAACGTCGGCATCCGACGGACGAATCACCATCAACAGTCATATGCTTTCACTCCATATGAACACTGCGGAGAGGTTTGGAATTAAATCCATGGTTTTGGTTTGCAATTTAGTGGTATAACGCCACCAATCCTTATGGTGACCTTTTTTTTCGCCAACGAGACTCGAACCGGCTAACCGTGGTGTCAGACCATGTAGACTTGACACCTTAACGATAATGGCCACCAGACTTGTAGCTAAGGATAAATTTATGGAGTAAATAGTACAGTTCGGTCCCAAAAAAATATCCCCACCTACAAATTTTACTTAATGCATGTCAAAACAACAACGAAGACGCTATATTTCATTGGTTTACTAAATTTGTTTTTAGTTTAAAAGTTAAAGTAAGTTGTACAGAACATATTACATCAAAATCAACTTACATTAATATTTTGTGTCTCCACCTCGTGCCTTTTTAAGGGCCTGAACTCGATGTGTCATTCACTCAACAAGTTTTTCACATGTACCAGGTGGAATTTCCAGGTACCAGGCTTGACCAATTTTCTCAATTAACTCTACTCTACATGTACAACAATATTTACTTAGTTTTTGTGACATAATTGCCCACAAATTCTCAATAGGGTTCATTACGGGAGAATTTGGGGCGCACCATAACCGCTCAATACCCAGATCTGCGGAACACTCCTGCTGCACAAACCTGGCACGGTGACAGCTAGCACTGTCATCTTGGAAAATGAAAAGCCCAAGATTTTCTCCACTGAAATGATCCCTTTCTGTATTTAATACTTCATTTTTAAGGCTATCACAGTATTTTAACCCTGTAATGGAACCTGCGCAAACCTTAATTCTTCCCACTCCTTTAGCAGTAATTGCTCCCCACACCACAACATCACATTTTCACTGAACTTCTTCGTTTCCACCACACAATATTTATTTCATTCTTCTCCTGGCTCCATCCACTGTCATTGCCATACACATGAATCAATGGATCGAAACTGATCTGCATTTAGGGCAGTTGCCCAGGTGGCAGATTTCCTATCTGTTGTTTTCCTAGACTTTTCTTAAATGATTTCAAAGAAATTGGAAATTTATTGAACATCTCTCTTGTTAAGTTATTCCAATCCCTATCTCCCCTTCCTATAAATGAACATTTGCCCCAGTTTGTCCTCTTGAATTCCAACTTTATCTTCATATTGTGATCTTTCCTACTTTTATAAACGCCACTCAAACTTATTCGTCTACTGATGTCCTCCCACGCCATCTCTCCGCTGACAGCGCGGAACATACCACTTAGTCGAGAAGCTCGTCTTTTTCCTCCCAATTCTTCCCAGCGCAAACTTTGTAACATTTTTGTAACGCTACTCTTTTGTCGGAAATCACCCAGAACAAATCGAGCTGCTTTTCTTTTGATTTTTTCCAGTTCTTGAATCAAGTAATCCTGGTGAGGGTCCCATACACTGGAACCATACTCTAGTTGGGGTCTTACCAGATATTTATATGCCCTATCCTTTACATCCTTACTACAACCCCTAAACACCCTCATAACCATGTACAGAGATCTGTACCCTTTATTTACAATCCCATTTATGTGATTTCCGCAATGAAGACCTTTCTTTATATTTACACCTAGATACTTACAACGATCCCCAAAAGAAAATTTCACTCCATCAACGCAGTAATTAAAACTGAGAGGACTTTTCCTACTTGTGAAACTCACAACCTGACTTTTAACCCCGTTTATCATCACACCATTGCCTGCTGTCCATCTCACAACATTATCGAGGTCACGTTGCAGTTTCCCACAATCTTGTAACATTCATTACTCTATACAGAATAACATCATCCGCAAAAAGCCTTACCTCTGTTTACTCATATCATTTATATATATAAGAAAACATAAAGGTCCAATAATACTGCCTTGACGAATTCCCCACTTAATTATTACGGGGTCAGATAAAGCTGCATCTACTCTAATTCTCTGAGATCTATTTTCTAGAAATATAGCAACCCATTCAGTCACTCTTTCTTTTCTAGTCCAATTGCACTCATTTTTGCCAGTAGTCTCCCATGATCCACCCTATCAAATGCTTTAGACAGGTCAATCGCGATACAGTCCATTTGACCTCCTGAATCCAGGATATCTGCTATATCTTGCTGGAATCCTACAAGTTGAGCTTCAGTAGAATAACCTTTCCTAAAACCGAACTGCCTTCTATCGAACCAGTTATTAATTTCGCAAACATGTTTAATATAATCAGAAAGAATGCCTTCCCAAAGCTTACACATAATGCATGTCAAGCTTACTTCTCATCCGAAAAATCACTCTCTTCCAGTCCTCGGATGTCCAGTGTTGATACAGACCGACAAACCTTTTTCTTCCTTCAACATGCTTTTCTTCAGGTTCAGTTCGGAAAAGCGTCTTAGCAGTGTTTGATGGGAAGTTGAGGTCCCAAACTCCTGCTCAATCCCAAAAGCAACTCAGTTTTCTGTCTTGCTTTGCCATCATTTACACTGCCCTGCACCTCTTCCGACCACATTTGAACCTCAAACTTGACTTTCCATTTTCAGATTGTTTCTTCAATATATTTCCCACAGTTTTGTGCTCAATTGATAATTTCATAGCAATTTCCTTCTGCTTTGAGCCCTCAAACCATCCTTTGCTTCCTTGGAGAAAGGTCTTTTCTTGTTCCCATAACCTGTGAAACCAAATATTTGTATGAATAACCATGGAAACACAAAGACATTGTTATTTATGCTTTAAATAGCCCAATAGATAAATATAAAAACTGTTTGCATACTTAACGAAATTAGGTTTTTACACAATTCTTCATAACATGCACACAATTCAGCTTAACAAACAACAGCTGACAGAAAGTTGGAGGGAAGACAAACTAGAGACATCTGGTGGAGTGAATTGAAACTTCCAAGTATGTAAGTGCCATCTAGTATCAATTTTTGTAACTAACTGATGTATATTTCATTTCAAAAAAATTGTCGAGTCAAGGACCCGTCGTTTTCAAGCACTTAAAAAGGCACGAGTCCGCCTCTGTGGTGTAGTGGTTAGCGTGATTAGCTGCCACCCCCGGAGGTCCGGGTTCGATTCCCGGCTCTGCCACGAAATTTGAAAAATGGTACGAGGGCTGGAACGGGGTCCACTCAGCCTCGGGAGGTCAACTGAGTAGAGGTGGGTTCGATTCCCACCTCAGCCATCCTGGAAGTGGTTTTCCGTGGTTTCCCACTTCTCCTCCAGGCAAATGCCGGGATGGTACCTAACTTAAGGCCACGGCCGCTTCCTTCCCTCTTCCTTGCCGGTCCCATCCAATCGCCTCATCCCTCCACAAGGCCCCTGTTCAGCATAGCAGGTGAGGCCGCCTGGGCGAGGTACTGGTCATTCTCCCCAGTTGTATCCCCCGACCCAAAGTCTGAAACTCCAGGACACTGCCCTTGAGGCGGTAGAGGTGGGACCCCTCGCTTAGTCCGAGGGAAAAACCGACCCTGGAGGATAAACAGATTAAGAAGAAGAAGAAGGAAAAGAAGGCACGAAGTAGACACACAAAATATTAATGCAAGCTGATTTTGATGTAATATGTTCTGTACAACTTAATTTATTTTTTAAACAAAAAAGTTTAGTAAACCAATGAATTATAGCCTCTTTGTTGTTGTTTTGACATGCATTAAGTAAAATTTGTGGGGGGGGATATTGTTTTGGACCGAACTGTATATGATGGGAACAGTAATAATACACAGACTGTCCGACTCCTTAGCTAAATGGTCAGCGTTGAGGTTCAGAGGATCCCGGCTTCGATTCCCAGCCGGGTTGGGGATTTTAATCGCGTCTGATTAATTTTTCTGGTTTGTGGACTGGGTGTTTGCGTTTATCCCAACGCTTCCCTCTTCACATTCAGACAACACACTACACTACCAACCATCACACACACACACAAAATAACCGTAGCGAAGGGGAAAGGGTTACTGGGGGTTACAACCCCCATGCAAATTTTACAAAAAGAAAAAGAGAAACTGACAATAAATACGAGTAATATACTAAATAAAAATAATTGTAGAACCAACAGATCTGTCGACCTATTTTCTAAAAAGCATCGAAAGTTGGATTTTAGATTGTAAAATGAACATACCATTAGTTGTAAAACTGTTGACCTTGATCGTACTGTTCTTGCTCTGGATTTTAATGTAAGATATGTGTAGTGTATTGCAGTCTGAATATCAACATAATTCACTTGTACCAGTGTCCTTATAATGACAAGTCACGCATGCGCGCACCACACACCCACAAGCACCTTCATGAAATGAAATGAAATGGCGTATGCCTTTTAGTGCCGAGAGTGTCCTAGGACATGTTCGGCTCGCCAGGTGCAGGTATTTTGATTTGACTCCTGTAGGCGACCTGCGCGTCATGATGAGGATGAAATGGTGATGAAGACGGCACATACATCCAGCCCCCCGCGCCAGTGAAATGAATCAATTATGTTTGAAATTCCCGACCCTGTCGGGAATCGAACCCGGGACCCGTGTGACCAAAAGCCAGCACACTAAGCATTTAGACATAGAGCCGGATAGCACCTTCATTGTATACTATCACTATTTTGTAACTATAAACCCCCGATCCTAGCTATGCTACGATATTATATCCCTCCATATAGGGTTGGTCGGCGCTGGGTTCCGGGGTTCAAATCCCGGTCACTCCATGAGAGATTTGTGCTGGACTTAGGGGAGGCGGGACAGGTTTTTCTCCGGGTACTCCGGTTTTCCCTGCCATCGTTAATTGCAGCAACACTCTCCACTATCATTTCATTTAATCTGTCATTCATTAATCATTGCCCCGGAGGAGTGCGACAGGGCTCGGTAGCCGGTACAATTCCCATCCTCGCCGCAAGATGGGCCCTTCATTCATTCCATCGCTGCTTGGTCACTGACTGGATAACAGGTTGTAGGTTTTCTTTTTCATTTTCATTTTCATATAGGGTTCACGTCAGGAAGGACATCCAGCCGTAAAACATGGCCAAATCCACAGTCCGCACCCGCGACTCCAAGCTGTGGTAAAAGTTGTTGTGGAAAACAAAGTAATAATAAACAGACTGTTCTTTCTCCAATTGCATCAATATAGTATACATTATTTACATTTTTCAAAGTTAAACCAAATAACATGTATATACACTGACTGACAGAGCAAATGCAACACCAAGAAGGAGTGGTCAGAACTTTATGCCAATTGCAGGGTAGACTGACGTCACTGAGGTATGCTCATGATGTGAAATGCGCCGCTGTGCTGCGCACGTAGCGAACGATAAATGGGACACGGCGTTGGCGAATGGCCCACTTCGTACCGTGATTTCTCAGCCGACAGTCATTGTAGAACGTGTTGTCGTGTGCCACAGGACACGTGTATAGCTAACAATGCCAGACCGCCGTCACCGGAGGCATTTCCAGCAGACAGACGACTTTACGAGGGGTATGGTGATCGGGCTGAGAAGGGCAGGTTGGTCCCTTCGTCAAATCGCAGCCGATACCCATAGGGATGTGTCCACGGTGCAGCGCCTGTGGCGAAGATGGTTGGCGCAGGGACATGTGGCACGTGCGAGGGGTCCAGGCGCAGCCCGAGTGACGTCAGCACGCGAGGATCGGCGCATCCGCCGCCAAGCGGTGGCAGCCCCGCACGCCACGTCAACCGCCATTCTTCAGCATGTGCAAGACACCCTGGCTGTTCCAATATCGACCAGAACAATTTCCCGTCGATTGGTTGAAGGAGGTCTGCACTCCCGGCGTCCGCTCAAAAGACTACCATTGACTCCACAGCATAGACGTGCACGCTTGGCATGGTGCCGGGCTAGAGCGACTTGGATGAGGGAATGGCGGAACGTCGTGTTCTCCGATGAGTCACGCTTCTGTTCTGTCAGTGATAGTCACCGCAGACGAGTGTGGCGTCGGCGTGGAGAAAGGTCAAATCCGGCAGTAACTGTGGAGCGCCCTACCGCTAGACAACGCGGCATCATGGTTTGGGGCGCTATTGCGTATGATTCCACGTCACCTCTAGTGCGTATTCAAGGCACGTTAAGTGCCCACCGCTACGTGCAGCATGTGCTGCGGCCGGTGGCACTCCCGTACCATCAGGGGCTGCCCAATGCTCTGTTTCAGCAGGATAATGCCCGCCCACACACTGCTCGCATCACCCAACAGGCTCTACGAGGTGTACAGATGCTTCCGTGGCCAGCGTACTCTCCGGATCTCTCACCAATCGAACACGTGTGGGATCTCATTGGACGCCGTTTGCAAACTCTGCCCCAGCCTCGTACGGACGACCAACTGTGGCAAATGGTTGACAGAGAATGGAGAACCATCCCTCAGGACACCATCCGCACTCTTATTGACTCTGTACCTCGACGTGTTTCTGCGTGCATCGCCGCTCGCGGTGGTCCTACATCCTACTGAGTCGATGCCGTGCGCATTGTGTAACCTGCATATCGGTTTGAAATAAACATCAATTATTCGTCCGTGCCGTCTCTGTTTTTTCCCCAACTTTCATCCCTTTCGAACCACTCCTTCTTGGTGTTGCATTTGCTCTGTCAGTCAGTGTATGTATGTCTACGCACCTTTCCTATATGGGGTCGGGGATGAGGTGAAATGAAATTACATGGCATGTTTTACGACCGGATACCCTTCCTGACGCTAACCTCAGTTGAGGAGCAAATGAAGATGAAATGAATGACGGGTAAGAATTTGGCAGGAATCGACTGTGGCATATGATTATAAAGTGATAGGCATTTGTCTGGAAGTGAAAATTGGTAACCACAGAAAACCATTCTCAAGACAGCCGACGATGAGGGTTTCCACTCCTCTTCCGAATACAGAGCTTGGTTCCATTGCCGTAGCGCGTTAACACTCCGCTCAGCAAACCAACCACGAACCTACTACGCTGGCAAAGCAGGGGGAGAGGTGATACTCCTACGTGGCGCGTCCCAGGTGGCGGATAGAGGAGTCCTTACCGGCTTGCCAGCGGACTTGAGCGAAATAAAATAGCTCTCGCGGACCAAGCACACAACTCCCTGTGGGCGGGGGACGCAGACGAAGAATACACCCACGGTATCCCCTACCTGTCGTAAGAGGCGACTAAAAGGGGAGACCAAGGGATGATCGAATTAGAACAATGAGACTACCTGTAATAGGGAACATGCATGATCCGGGCTTTTAATTAAAAATGTGCTAATCTGATTCAAAATTTCATACAGAATTCAAAAATGTGATGAGAATGTACAAATAATAACTCCAAAGATGATAAAAATCTAAATCAATGTACGAAACTGTCACGTGACGGAAGTACGCGATCTCATTGGTCTGACGTCATCGTACAGGTTGACTGAATTAGCAGACGAAATAACACATAGTGTGCAGTGAGAAGCACGATGCACTTCGCGTATTTCTACTTTATGTTCGTGTCTGGTTTGGTTAAATTCGAAGTCTATACATTGGATAATAATCTGAGTGGTATATTTTAGACTTAAAATGAATCCTGCGCAGACAGTGAGGCAGAAAACTTACAAATGGTGTAGAGTACATCGCATACCATCCCATACAATTTTTTTTATAAATGTTCCAAAGACACTAAAACTAGGGAGAAATGGATTTTGGCGAGCCGGAGAAATGCTGGTGATATATCGGAAAAGTCTACAGTTTATTTTTATTTTTTTGAAGATTTTAACGTAAGATGAATTTGTTTGAATTTTCAATCATTTTCCATGTCAGCTGTTCTAGTGGTAAAACTTTAAATTTTAATGTATGATGCTTTGTTGAAATGCTTCAATTACATCTTGGAATATGAAAGTAATAAACAGTGCATTAATTAATGCTGATTATTAAAGTATTCTCCAAACCTAACCTATATTTTGGGTGATCCATGTCAAGATAATAAATTCAAGGGGTTATGAACCATTTTGACAGCTCTAATTCTAGCAATTTATCTTTGCATGCGACAGTTATTTATGTCTTTATTGAAGAGCTTAATTTGTAAAGAAATTTAGGCTATATCTAAATACTCTATAATATAACAAAAAATAGGCGTGTACATCATGAAAGGAAACAACGTGAATTCAACAAATGTATAACTCTACACAAAACCAATGCTTGTCTGTTGGGGTCTTGTAAGTTAACAATGCTCAATTATAATAATCATAATATTAATGAAATAAATAACTTAATTGCACACAGGTGAAAATAGTGATGTTGGTGTTTAAAATATTATCCAACTTAGCCTAAGTTTTAGGTTATACAAGCCAAGTCAATAAACCGAAGGGTAAAAATACCGGGCGAGTTGGCCATGCGGTTAGGAGCGCACAGCTGTGAGCTCGCATCCGGGAGATAGTGGGTTTCGAACCCCACTGCCGGCAGCCCTGAAGATGGTTTTCCATGGTTTCCCATTTTCACACCAGACAAATGCTGAGGCCGTACCTAAGACCACGGCCGCTTCGTTCCCATTCCTAGGCCTTTCCTGTCCCATCGTCGCCATAAGACCTATATGTGACGGTGTGACGTAAAGAAAAAAAAAAGTAAAAGTCACGGCACCCAAAGACATTCCTGTATTGAACGACTAAAATGTCACCAGGACACTTTTCTTGCCTGATATGCTCAGCTTGTTAAAAGCCAAATGTAATTAATGTTATTGGCTTTACGCCCCGCTAACTACTTCTACGGTTTTCGGAGACCCCGATGTACAGGAATTTAGTCCTGCAGGAGTTCTTTTACGTGCCAGTAAATCTACCGACACGAGGCTGACGTATTTGAGCACCTTTCAACTACCACCGGACTGAACCAGGATCGAACCTGCCAAATTGGGGTCAGAAGGCCAGCACCTCAACCGTCTGAACCACTCAGCCCGACTTGTGAAAACTAGATGAGGTCATATTTATCTTTACTGTGTTTACCTTTTTTCCTCCACAAAGATATTTAATGTTTCTCTTTCATGGGCCCCGGAAGTGGGTAGGCCAGTTGTCCCAACCATAAATATATATTTTTTGGGGAATGATAGATTATAGCCCTATAGTAGTATGATCTTTCTTTCTTTCCTTCTTTCTTTCTTTCTTTCTTTCTTAATCAGTTTATCCTTCAGGGTTGGTTTTCTCTCGGACTCAGCGAGGGATTTCACCTCTACCGCTTCAAGGGCAGTGTCCTGGAACGTGAGACTTCGGGTATGGTGATGAAACTGGTGAGGAGGTCCATTACCTCGCCCAGGCGGCCTCACCTGCTATGCTCAACAGGGGCCTTGTTGGAGGATGGGAGGATCGGAATGGATAGACAAGGAAGAGGGAAGGAAACGGCCGTGGCCTTAGGTGCCTGGAGGAGAAGTGGGAAAATACGAAAAACCACTTCGAGGATGGCTGAGGTGGGATTCGAAACCCCTCTACTCAGTTGACCTCCCGAGGCTGAGTAGACCCCGTTCCAGCCCTCGTACTATTTGTTATCAACTTTCATGGCAGAGCCGGGAATCGAAACCGGGCCACCGGGAATGGCAGCTAATCACATTAATCACTACACCACAGAGGTGGACTAGTACTACAATGCTACCTATATGTTTATGTTAGTGCTGAAATCCGATTTCTTACTTTACTAATGCTGAAAGCCCGAAAATGTAATGTTATTCTTTAATATGGGAATCAGTCTAGAAGGAAATGTTGAAAGTGATGTGATATCTATCCAGGTTCGTTGTTATCCTAATACTATGGGTTACAGTACATTGCACGTATATAAAAGACGCCACTTACAAACTTGCTTTTTATCCGCGAATTTCTGCGGCCACAAAAGTCACTATTTTTCAAGAATGATGACATCTACACGTGGTAGATTGTCTGACTGTGCTGTTTTGAACCTTTCCTCTGTCATTTCAAAGTTATTCGCGATCATGAATAATAAACAATCGGCTTTTAGCAACGGCTGATGCACAACGGCTGGTAGAGCTGCTTGCGGTACTGGATCGTGACGTCACAGCGCGCCGCTTACGTCAGAGGCCGTTTCACTCGTCTTACGGAAAGGCACTATTAAATATGTTTTTAATGGTAGAAAACAAGGCAACTTACCACAATGTAATACGTTTACGTACTATTTCATTGGTGTACTTTTCAAAAAAAAATTGAAAATTATGCATGTTCCCTATTAGTACCACCGCGCGGGAAATAACTTGGGTCGCTTTTACTTCCGCGTAGTACCCACTATGTTAGGTACACAATAGGTTTGTGATTAGTAGCGACAGTGTATGCTTCCGGCTGGGTTTTACAGTACCTGTGATGAAATGAAATGAAATGTCGTATGGCTTTTAGTGCCGGGATATCCCAGGACGGGTTCGGCTCGCCAGGTGCAGATCTTTCTATTTGACTCCCATAGGCGACCTGCGCGTCGTGATGAGGATGAAATGATGATGAAGACAACACATACACCCAGCCCCCGTGCCATTGGAATTAACCAATTGACCGTGCCACCACTGAACAAGTATTACCGAGAGCAAAATGATAAAAGGAACTGGTAACCACCATCAAATGCACAAAAATTGCATACCTAGGGCATGTTTTGCGTGGTGAAAAATACGCAGTTTTACACCTAATTTGGAAAGGCAAAAGTGAAGGGCGCCGAGGAGTAGGCAGAAGAACAACATGCGTTAAGAATATTAAAGACTGGACAGGCATAGAAAGCACTGAAGAATTGTACCGTGTTGCTGAATACAGATAAGCACTTTCCACATTGATCGCCAACGTCCGGGAGACTGGGCAGGGCACATAGAAGAAGAAGAAGAACAATAACGTGAGAATTAGAAGAAGAAGAAGAAGAAGAAGAGTTTGCTTTCCGCGTAGTTTTCATATTTCTTTCCCCATGGCGCAACAGTTCTGAAGGGCTATGATGACCTACCAAGTGACCGCTGCTCAGACCGAAGCCCTGCAGATTACGAGGTGTTGTGTGGTCAGCCCGATGAATCCTCTCGGCCGTTTTTCTTGACTTTGTAGACCGAGGCCGCTATCTCACCGTCATATAGTTCCTCAATTGTCATCACGCAGGCTGAGTGAACCTCGAACCAGCCCCCAAATAAAGGTAACAATCTCTATCATGGCCGGGATTCGAGCCCGGACCCTTCAGGTAAGAGGCAAGCACGCTACCCTTACACCGTGGGGTCGGTTTTTTCCAAGTAGCTTTACTGTCATATGATTCGCGTGAGTTCCACGAGAGGCTGCTACGATTCATCCCCCAAACTTCCACCCAAGGTCGATTAGTATTTTTTTATATTTCTTTTCGTTATGTATAAAATGACATTCTAGGCTGGTGCAGGTGATACGGGAATGAGGAAGGCATTATTTTGTAAAGGGGAAGTGGAGTACAGTGTCAGTTAAATGCCGCCACCCTCCTGTCGGCAATCCTACAATAACCAGTTTGGTTCAGAACGTAGAAACAGGTTTCGAAGGGTGTTCTAACAGGACAGGTGCTCTACGACCCACATGAATGAATGAGATTCCACAAGTGCCATACATTTCATACAGGGCAGTGTAGACAGGTGTGCCTTTCCGACCCTGCCGAACGACCTTGTCGCGAAAAATGAAAGGCAAGATGTATTATATTCCTGGATAGTTCAAGGATATTAATCCTGGACTAAGGGGTGACAATGTATACACTCAGCCTCACATCAACTAAGGAACTGCCTCCTATGGGAGGCAGCGAAATAGATCCTCGAATCCAAGCAGTAAGGTTGACAATGTAGTACGCTGACCATGTGACACACTAATATCTGCAGGTCATATAAATGGAGAACAGTCGTCTTGACAGGCCTTTATGTGCCAAGGGTTATTATAATATTATATTCTATTTTAATATAATTTAATGAACCCTTTAGGTCCATATTGAGGGATACCTACCTTCCTTACCTATCAGCAAAGTTCATGAGATCTGTCTCTTGGGTCGTTTCGGGTTCTTCGTCACTTGCTGAGGTAAAGGTAGGGTTCATTAATTCTAATCTATCTACTGGAATGAAAGGTCTGTTTAAAAGATTCCTATTTATTCAGGAAAATTCTGAAGCATGTCAATGGTATCATAGAAGTCAATTGTGTCCACTGGACACCACAATCATTTTTACATAAACGTCAGAACACTGGTGTGAGACTTTAACGTAACTGCCTGATGGGCAATCTTACTAGAAACCATTATCTCAATTATTAATCATTTAAGAAAGGAAAGTCTGGAAATCCTTAAATTCGGCTTCCATGTGAGACCACATGTACCATCATAGTGATTCGTTATGGTCCAGCCCTCGTAACACGAACTCTGGACTCTGGGAATAATTAAGGCCGTCCAATCGGTGTGTGCCACACAGTGGTTCTACGGCATGGACCCTTAATTGAATCGATGTGACCTGCGTCTATGTCATGGACCGACATCTGCTCTTCTAAGTTACTTTAAAGTCATTGTGGATGATGACCGCAAGGAAATGATGCTACAATGGCATATGGCCCTAATCTAAGTCACTGAGGTTGATGACCCCCTGACCATCCAAGTTTCTAGGCTGAAGGCTAAACACAATTAAGTTACATCGGTTTATGACCAAAGTTCCACTTTACTATCCCCAGCACATTCACTGCTCAATCAATCAAAGTTCAATAATTACAACAATAGCAATGCTCACAAACTTTGTGGCAGTAAAATCCATTTCCTACGGATATGTCCCCTTAATCGTTACTTTACATGTTAACATTCCCCAGAAAACAAACTAAAATTTCCAGAATGCATCTCCAAGTTATTCGCTTGATTAAAGTTATTTCAAATGCGGTTTCACTGAATTTAATAATTAAATAAATTTAAATGATTTAACGAAATATTAACGAACAACAAATTTTATCTCCGCGGACTCTGGTTTCTTCACAAATTTCTACGCAGCTGTGATGTGAGTTCAATATTGCGATGTTTATCTGGCTGGAAAAGAATTTTACATAATTCATGTCCAGCTATATATATCCTGTCTCGTGATATCATGCTTAAAAATCTAATCTAGTCCTAACCGTTATTAACACTTGGATATCCTAATAATCTACGTACAAACCAAACAACTCGCCATATAATTTACGATGTCATATCTCGTCATTACCATTATGAATTTTGCACACCCCTCACAGACAAACCGATCATCACGACCATCGCTCTATATTTTGGACAACCCTGAATTAGGTTACTCTGTTCCTTATACTCAAAGTTCGTGATTTCAAATGTTCATTACGTCCCCAATTACAGTATTTCACAATACTTAGATCATTACCGGCTATGAATTTCAACTAAATCCAGCATTTTAACGTTTCCCCTGGCCGAGAATTACAGTACAATCTCAACTCCATTCCTTTCCCGTTATCATAGCTGAGGCCTCTCATCCCCCCAAGCTCGCTTGGCAGTTACAGGAAACACCTGGTTTATTCACAGTTGACTGACTTCTCAAAATGCTCCCTTTAAACTCTGCCGACATAATTAAACAAATACGATATTCTAACCAGCAAAATGCACAGATTATGCTTCAGGATGCCCACACTAATTATACGCGTCGCCAATTGATACCGCTATGGATTTCTATGAATTTCTTTCCATTCCAAACATTATAAATATTCCTCGGGCTATCATGTCCCGGCTTCAATGACAGGACTCTAACCTGATTCGCACATCTCATCTCAACTCATATAAAACATTCCTCGGGCTTCCGTGTCCCGGCTTCAATGACAGGTCCAACCTGATTCACAAACTAACCTCTGTTTCCCAGCTCCACAATTATCATCGACAAAGAACTGGAATAAAATCCTCACTAGAAATCCCGACGTCTAATATCGCACAATGCATTAATCATGAATAACTTCGCATAAGTGATATCGTATTTAATAACTTGATTTTTACGAGAAATGACTGAAACATTCTGCTAGATCTTTTATTGTCTGTCAGACACAGTTTAAAATGGGCATTAAAAAAAACGTTTCTCTCCGTGACCAAATTCATCACCCTAGGTTCTCACCCGACAGCGCGCTTCCACTCGATTGAAAATGACTGACCATGGATTATTATTATTAACGTCAAATTGCAGACAGAAGAATTTTACGTCGAATGAACATCTTAATTTGACATCACAAAATATAGGCAGTACACTCACACGGATGACGATCTACATTGGACGTGATATCACTTCGGAACCCTATGCAATAACTTTTTACAACATTATACGGCACTCGCAAGACTTCAAACTTTTATCCAAGTGGAAAATAAAACAAATGACTCTTTTAGTCGTACTCTCACATTTACAAAACTTAGTAGGGGTGACCACTGCGTCGTCTATCCCCCTTCAAATACACTTTAAGAAATCACGAGACAGGATATAAGAGGTAGTAAGATGGAAAGTCACCTACCTCATGTCGTCACGCCAGTATTCGTCATAGGGCTCACCTGTGACCCTGGCATTTTATTTAGCCATTTTTACATTCATGGCTTCACAGTTCATTATTAATTTTCTTCAGGTTTCCTGGAATAAAGCATTAAAAAAATATCCTTCACTTGTTTGTTGAGTGCACACGATGGACTATAGTTATTTACGCACACGAATTACTTAATCACATTAGAATTTATTCAGTACTTTGACCGTCCTATCTGGTACAATTATTTCACTCAAGAAAACTATCTCCTCATGGAGTCAAGACTTAGCCGCAATGGCTAAAATCTGCAGTTGAACTCAGTCTACTTTCGTTGGTTTGATTTCTCAGAGCAGCTCAACAATTTTTCGTCCGCTTTGTATCACAAATGCCGGAGAAGGAGACTTCGTCATGGCGTCCCTTCATATTTATAGCAGTTACCCCCTCTCTTCGGATCTCTCCCTTTGCCGCCAAGAAAATTTCTATAAATTTTCTGACTTACCTAAACTGCAATTTCAAGAGTTTTGAAAGTGACTACATGCTTGCTACATTTCTGGCGGTAGTGTTCACGGACATTTAAAATTTTTACGGGTTCGATTTGTGAGATGATTGACCTCCTTTGATAGGCACTATATTTTTGACTTGGCGTGGTCACGCCATGTACACGCGCTTTGAAATAGTTCATAAAAATGACTTGAGATTCTTCCGCCGTCGACACGTGTGGTTGACGTCACGTACCCCAGAGCGTGGGACCGAAGGTAATCACCCCCTCGTCACGTGTCAAATCCATGCTATCAAGAATCCAACTTTTAGTTTAATTGTTACATTATGCATAATGTTCTTAGGGCACAAAGGTCATGGGTTCAATATTATATTATATTCTTTCTTTCTTTCTTTCTTTCTTTCTTTCTTTCTTAATCCGGGGATAAAACTGGGAAGGAGGACTAGTTCCTCGTCCAGGCGGCCTCACCTATTATTTTGAACAGGAAAGTTGTGAGGGGATGGGAAGATTGGAAGGGACAGGCAAGGAAGAGGAAAGGAATAGGCCATGCCCATCGGTTAGGTACCATCCCGTCATTTGCTCTAGAGGAGGAGTGGGAAATCACTTCGAGGTTGGCTGAGATGGGAACCGAAACCATCTCTACTTAGTTGACCTCCCGAGGCTGAAAGGGCCCCGTTCCACCCTCGTACAACATTTTCAATTTCGTGACAGAGCCGGGAATCGAACCTGGGCCTCCGGGGGTGGCAGATAACGACGCTAACCACTACACCACAGAGGCGGACAATAATAATAATAATAATAATAATAATAATAATAATAATAATAATAATAATAATAATAATAATAATAATAATAATAATAACAATGTTCTGACATTTGTTCAATGAATTGCTTAAAAATACTCGAAAACACATTCTAGAGGAGAGGGCGGCTTGTGAGAATTCCAAAAAAAATATTGTTTCTTTTTTTTGCTAGGGGCTTTACGTCGCACCGACACAGATAGGTCTTATGGCGACGATGGGATAGGAAAGGCCTAGGAGTTGGAAGGAAGCGGCCGTGGCCTTAATTAAGGTACAGCCCCAGTATTTGTCTGGCGTGAAAATGGGAAACCACGGAAAACCATCTTCAGGGCTGCCGATAGTGGGATTCAAACCTACTATCTCCCGGATGCAAGCTCACAGCCGCGCGCCTCTACACGCACGGCCAACTCGCCCGGTAAAATTAAAAACACCAATGTCGAGCGACAAAAGGCTTATCGGGACTGTTTCAATTTTAGGATACTTGAGAGTCATGAGTCGTGTTCTGCTGAACTGGAGCCTCGGCCAAGCACGTCCTGTACCCCAGTAGCGGAAACGTTTCAAATCGATACTGATCACTTTTCACACGGTACGTGAAAATCCACAGCCTGTTTCCAGGCCAGGTCAGGAATGGAATGAATGAAGCCTCCATCTAGCGGGGAGGATAGGAAATGTGCCGGTTGCCGAAGCCTGTCGCGCCCGCCTGGGGCAATGATAAATGAATGACAGATGAAATGAAATGTTAATGGTGGAGAGTGTTGCTGGAATGAAATATGACAAGGAAAAACCGGAGTACCCGGAGAAAAACCTGCCCCGCACCTGTCCAGCACTAATCTCATATAGAGCGACCGGGATTTGGACCACGATATCCAGCGGTGAGAGGCCGGCGCGCTGCCGCCTGAGTCACGGAGGCTACTCACGCGGTACGTATTCTACGTTAAAACTTGCAACCGTGACTCTGACATAGTCCCGTTCGAATTCTTTATTATTATTATTATTATTATTATTATTATTATTATTATTATTATTATTATTATTATTATTATTATTATTATTGTTACGGAGTTATCCGTGGTAGTTAGAGGTGAAAGAAGGTGCGGGCGGGAATAGGTCTCAACTTACGAAATTAAAGTTAATTTAAAACATTAACAGAGGTTATATTTTCTTTTCAAAATCAACAAATGACAACAAATAACAAAGATGTAACAGGTACCAAGTAGCAAGTTAACAATTTAGGAATTTACAGAGCCCCAAGATTAATTTATGAACTCTCAGCTCACCACCACAATAGTTACAGGGCAGAAAACCCCTAAGTACAAGAAGCACTTGCTCCTAATTACAATGTTGAGATGAAAAGAGCAGACCCGCTCTCAATTTTACCAGCCTATCAAAGGCTACAACAACCTTCATTTCTAACTGCCCTTAAGGCACACATAGAGTGAAACGGGGGTATCTTGTACCCAACCTACAAGGCCTTCACATGAAGAAAACAAACACTGGGTTAATTAAATGGCCCAACAAACCAACTTGACTGGAGGCGTAGCTTGCACTCCTACATGAAACTTCTTAAAACCTAGGTGGCACTCGGCCAGTTATACAGGGGCTAATCCCATACTATGGAGGTGACACGATAAGAAAACTTTATTACGTTACGAAGAGAAGAAAAACGGTTATGAAAACGTAGTCACCTCAAAACAATATGAGTGGGAGCTCGAGAGGGTTAGGCACTCTCTATCCCAAGTTGTAGTCAAAGAGACGAAATTTTACCAAATGTCTATTACATTTTAAAGATAGGTTACATGAGAAAAGTTTCGAACCTGCCCCGAGGGTTGAACTGCTGAGCTAGCAAGAAATAAAGTTATTAAACGGCCATTACCTTATGGATGAACTGCTGCTTGGAGAAAGAGGCGCTTCCCGCCCCCTGCTATATATGTACACACACTGCGAAAGATGTTACTGAAGTGGCCCTGTAACTATTTGAAGACTACCAATAAATAATAAAAATATATATAATTAATGAACGGAGTGAAATAAGTATAAATACCAAGACAATGGGCGCCACCTGCAAAACAATTGCAGGAATATTTAATGGTGTAGAGCAACGAGCCACTCTCTCTCTCAAGGCGACGGTCATCAGGCTGACGAGGCTCCAGACTTGCTTTGTAACCTTACCTGTTTACCCTGAAATTAGATGAAGGTAGCATGCCAGGTTCATCCTCACTCCACTGATAAAAAGATTTACTGCAAGTTTGATACCAGAACTTTACTCCCAAAATAATAAACAAAAATATAATAAATACCACAATAATCATCACTTAAAGAGACCCCCTCCTGATTGCCGTCCGCAAAGGCAACGTACAAACAACTACGACCAACATTAATCATTACCTCACGAGACCTACTCGCTTGTCGTTTACAAAAGCAAATATACACACTACTAACAACAACCAAATTGTTGATACTATATATACATTTCTTAACATACCTCCAGGTAAGAGTCCCACTACACTCACTACTGTTATAGAACAAAATCGTATTCTGGTAGAGAAAAGTACGACGACTTTCTCTACGTACGGATGCAACCTTCTTTACGAAGAGCATCCCTAACCTTATTTACACACTTCATCGACGTCTTGAGTTCTTCTCGAGTGCCGCACAGATTGGTGTAACGCCTCAGGTTTCTGCAACTGAAAGTGGATACTCGGCCGACGATTTCCTCGACCAAGAATCAGCTCTGTGCTCAAACACACATCCACTACCGAATCTCGATTCTGTACGCATCACCACATCCACTGTACATAATCTCGTAGAAGAATTGTAGTCCAACTTATTATACAGAGTTGGAGTTACAAATAAACACTTAAGTAGCGTCTTTGACCTAACAGCCGCCAGAAACTCATTAGCATCAGCAACATATAGCGTGCTCACTCCGAAAACGATACTCAAGAGCAATACAACATTGCCTAGGACTATGCGCAAAGTAGCTCCCGCGCGCCGATCAGACTTACTTACTTACTTCAATGCTTTCATTCCCCACCCTGAAGGGGTGGGGCGGGCCACCTAGAGGGTGTCGCCCTCTCTCTGGCCAAGAGATGCGGGCGGGTTGGGGAGATGTGATGGAAGAAGGAGGTGGGTAAAGGATGTGGAGAGTTAGGAGATGGGAGAGGAATTGTGCCTATGCCTGGGTATTACACAATTGCTTTATTTAAGTCATAAGTACATGATACATAAAACATATATGATTTACGAAAGGGTGTGAGGGATAAGGGGGTGTGCAAGGGGGAGAGATGAAGTGTAGAAGGAAGTGCTGGGGTAAAGGTGCAAGGTAAAGAGATGAAGGCTGGCTGTCATGTGATTAAGTGAAGTGAGGAGAAGTCGAAGGAGTTCAAACGTTGGGATGGTTGGGGGGATGAAACCAGTCGGAGGAAGGGGAGGACAAACTGGTGGAGATGGGTAAACAGGAGGAGGGTCCGGCCGGGGTCGGCGACGAGGAAAGGTAAATCGGGTCGAAGGTTGGGGAGGCGAACGGGAGGGTTCCACACGATGGTGACGGTCATATAGCTTGATCCCATGAGTGATGAGTTGGTTCACGTCTTCGGGCGTCGGCAGGTGGAGGCGAACTAAAAACGTTGGACCATCAGCGTTGTGTATCCGAAGTGCTCGTTGTACGGGCAGTCCTTGCTGACGGAGGTGAGTAGCGATGATGTCAGTAGGAATACTTGGGTCCACCCCGCAAGCAACACAGCTGTAGTTATGAGTACGGTTGGGCGACGGTGGTGGTGATGGTGAATTGGCCATGTTTGTTGAAGTCCCAGTGTTTGTTCGCTCGGCAAGTGGCTGGGAGGTTATACACTGAGGTCTTGGTTGATCAGTGGTGGGAGGGTTAGGGAGTGTAGACATCATAAGGGGTAAAGGATGGGATAGAGTTGTAGTGGTGGTAGGGTGGGTTGGGGAGGTGGATGCAGTGGTGGTGGTGACGGTGGTGGTAGTAGTTGTGGTGGTAACAGGGTTGGTATGACTAGGGAACAACGGTGGCGATGGAGGAGGGGGTGAGGTTACGACGGGCGAAGCAGTTGTAACAGGCGTAGTAGGTTCATCTTCTGGCAGCTGGGCTAATATATATGATGGAGTAGAGGTCGCTCGGTATCGGTAGCCATGGAGGAGCGCTCCGGTTGCTTGGAGGCGATTGCGGTCGTCTTCAAAGGCAAAATACAGAAGTACATCGGGAGATGGGTCGGGGCCATCATAGAGCCGTGAGGCGCTATGGACGCCGGTCCCGCGGAGGGCAGTCTGGATGTCGTCGTTGGAGAGAGCAAGGCTGACTTCTTCGATGACACAGGTATACATGGTGGGAGGCCGACTTCCAACTAGGTGTCAGGCCGTTATGCGTGTTTGGGATCGGCGGGGTGAAATAGTAGAGGTGTGGAATCACCCGGCCGAACAAAAAGAGACCTTGCGTGGAGAAGCGTTGTTCTTTTTCAACCAGAGCTGCCGATCAGAGACAGAAACACAATCAGAAACAGCATTAGAGTTCGAATCAGAATGACTTGCCGCACACGCGTACATGCTTATATAGGCTTGCTACACGTGGTAATCGCGCCCTGAAAAGTTTAGTGGTAGCAACGCTCACACCGGCACTTCTTCCCGCGTCACTCTGTCAACACAAACCTCGCTCAAAACAAAGCCCTCGCATTGGCTATCGAGTATATGATGTGACATAGACCGTCCACTCATGTATGTCCACATTGATTCACTCCATTTCTTCAACCGATACAACCTGCCGTACCCCGTGTTTTCAAGCCACTTGTTGCAACACATCCAACTGACTTCAACCGTCCTTCCCGATATAGTCGCAGTTTTCCCAGTTGCACAATCCTTACGGCTAGGCCATATTTACGGACTCTTACCCAAACGGAAATTTATACAAAATATAATGATGAACATATGCAATATTCCCTAACTATACATTCTTCTTATAATATTACGTTTATACATTATAAATAAACAAAATTACATGATTTTAACCTAACAAAGTATATACGAAAATTTCCTAACCTAAAAACTCGGGAGTCGTACATACGTACGGTTACAGCCCCGAGACCAAAAAACCAGCAGTTTTTATACCCTCGTGGAAAATTCGAGACCTTTCAAGAATGAAAAAGACACACCCCTTCAACTTTATTGGTAGACAAGAAATTACACATGGAAACCTGAGGAAGAAAGCAATGATTGGAGGAAAGTTAATTACAGAAATTATCCATTGGTCAAATTCAAAACTGGCGGAAAGAGAAGGGTTATACTGCCAACCCAAAAAATGACTGAAAAATATTTAACAAAGAACAAACTTATGAATACCTAATTTCTTCAAAAAAAAAACAAAAAAAAAACAGTTCCTTCACTTCGCACTAGGGTGCACAATTATCGTTTTTAAGTAGTGCCATCTAGAAGAGAATGTCCACACTTCTTGCTACAGAGCAAACAAATACAAATCGAAATAGACATAGTTCAAAACACTTCAAAATTTACAGTAGAGACATCTTCCGTGAAACCTTTGATTTAATACAGATTGTTAAAGTTCAGGCTTCGTCCTGTAGAGGGATTTCAACTGGCGCAATTTTTGAATTCGCGGAGTGGAGGTGTACCGCCCGGTACAATTATTATTATTATTATTATTATTATTATTATTATTATTATTATTATTATTATTATTATTATTATTATTATTATTATTATTATTATTATTATTATTATTATTATTATTATTATTATTATTATTATTATTTGCAAGTTGCTTTACGTCGCACCGACACACATAGATCTTATGGCGACGATGGGACAGGAAAGAGCTAGGAGTGGGAAAGAAGCGGCCGTGACCTTCATTAATACACCTATTCGAATGTTACTAACTGGTGGTGACGCATTATATTCTTGAACTGCCCCAGCTTTAGGTGTAAAGGTTGATGCTACCCCAGGTCGACTAAATCAGACAAGTTTTTATTTTTATTTTTATAAAACCGACCTGGTCTATTTTATGGGCAATGTTCAGAAATATGTGGGGCCCCTGGTGTGAAAATGGGAAACCCCGGAAAACCATCTTTATGGCTGCCGTCACTGGGGTTCGAACCCACTATCTCCCGAATACTAGATACTGGCCGCACTTAAGCGACTGCAGCTATCGAGCTTGGTCTCTTTATTTTTAAGGGTATCCTTACATGCATATTTCCAGAGTTTTATGTCTTTTAAAAAAATGGAAAAGGCCATGATTGGGAAGGAAGCGGTCATGGCCTTCATTTGCCTGCTGTGAAAATGGGAAACCAGGGAACACCATCTTGCAGGGCTGTCAACAGTGGGGTTCAAACCCATTATCTCCTGAATGCACGCTGATAGCTGCGAACCCAAACCGCATAGCCACTTGTTCGGTTTATGTCATAAAAATCCGAGACATAACGATAACAAACGCTATGCGAATACAATAAGCACAAGTTGATGACCTCAGCATACTTAGTTCCTAAAGAAAACAACACAACAACAATGTTTTATAACAGACGTGTCAAACTGTGGCTCTTCAGTATCTCTCTCAATCACGTACTAGCCTCGCTCTTGACAGCTGGTATAAAGAGTTTCTCACAAACTCTATTTGAATGAGTCCGTAAACCTTTGCCAATGACACAATGAAGGTCGGTTCGAAGTGAAGACCTGGATATTGCTAAAAAGTCGCCTACTTATCACCTCTCTTCATAACTGCACAACCACCCTCCAACTACTAACCTTATACCTACTCCCAGGCCAGTACCTACTAATACTACTTAGTAGGTACTGCCCAGGCCCTCTCATCCAACCATACTCAACCCACATCTTCTCTTCTCAGTCTGGTTATATCTAACAACATATGTATGTACCATATTTGTATATAAATCTGTAAACATAATTGTATCTGTAACACTTCGCAAATAAAAGCACGGAACAGACTACACTCCTTAGCCAAGAAGCCACATCTTCACATCTCCTTAATACATATTCTCCTTTACCCATCTCCTAACGCCATCAATTTTTCACAATCCCGTCACCTCTCCTGGCCAGAGAGAGGGCGTCACCCTCTAGGTGGCCCGCCCCTTCCCTTCGAGAAGGGGAATGCAAACATCCCCCTCGGTCCTAGGTCCTTCCCACTCCTAGGCCTTTCCTGTTCCATCATCGCTATAAGACCTGTCTCTGTCGGTGCGACGTAAAGCAGCTTGTAAAAAAAAAACAACGATTATCTACCGGTAGTCACATAGTGTTTCAGCATTTACCACATGGATTCGGAGCGGTGAGGTTCTGTTGGCATTTTTCTATTGTAGGAGTTGGTGTCATCCGCTGAATGTCTTCCAGATGACAACCAAGTCTTCGTATAACATGGTAGTCGAATGCGCGTCCCTTATTAAGTCTGCTACGTGTTAAAGTACTTCTAAAGAGAGTCACGATTTCATTCATTGAGGTGAAGGCCCGTTCACACTCTGCTGTAGACACTGCAATAACGTTCACTGCTGAGAGAAGTACGAGAAGATTATCTGTATTTTTTGCTCTTTATTTCGACGCGACACCATCTCATTTCGCAGCGAGCACTGGAAGCTGGCATTACGAAAATCAGTCTACGTATTGCAGGCTGTTTCTTGCAAACTATAATAGAGATTTTAGATACATCGATATTGCCAGATAACTCAATATCTTAGATATATGTTACAACAACAAAAAACCAGCCGAGTGGCTCAGACGGTTGAGGCGCTGGCCGTATGACCCCAACTTGGCAGGTCTGATCCTGGCTCAGGCCGGTGGTATTTAAAGGTGCTGAAATACATCAGTCTCGTGTAGATACGCCAAGTATTTAACTGTTGGAAGGTCACATCAAAAAGTCAACATTTTTGGAAATATTACGTAGCCTGCTATATACTCTGATTGGTTTCAAGTATCACCACCAAGATTATTTTATAGACTTAGCAATAATTGGAGGTAATTTTAGTATAAATATAAAAGTTACGAAAAAATGCGGCACCCAGTTGTGTGTCATTGGAAGCGCTAAAATGGTCAATTTTTCCTGGTTCTTGTCATAGGTCTCTGTGTGAGCTATCGGCATCAGAAATGTATTCTTGGATGCCATCCGAAGATTGCAAATGAAATTATCAGGGCAGATAAGTCTGGCGCCGACAGCTCACCCTGAGATCTTGGGCCATACGTGACAGAGGCAAAGAAAAATCATACCAATATAAATGGTCCGTTATTGGACATTATAAATTTTCCAGCTAACTCATTCCTGGTTGCCAGCGTTTCGCCCTCGTGTGCTAGGTTGGGCTCATCAGTTGGTACCTAGCACACCTACCAAGACGCTGGCTAGTGCATACCATGGAGGCCACTGCGTAGGCTAATTGTAGCCACCGGCAGTGCCAATACACTGTGAGAGACTTTGTCTCTTTACCAAAAATTGATGCCTGCTTGGCTATCAGATGATATAGATGTTGATTCCCATAGGGAATCTGAAATATTTGTCCCGAATGAGTAAATTTATAATACCAATATAAATGGTCCGTTATTGGACATTATAAATTTTCCAGCTAACTCATTCCTGGTTGCCAGGTAGGTGTGCTAGGTACCAACTGATGAGCCCAATCTAGCACACGAGGGCGAAACGCTGGCAACCAGGAATGAGTTAGCTGGAAAATTTATAATGTCCAATAACGGACCATTTATATTGGTATTATAAATTTACTCATTCGGGACAAATATTTCAGATTCCCGATGGGAATCAACATCTATATCAAAGAAAAATCAACCATTCTGTCCCTGGTTCGAAAACAATAAAACACAAAAAACGGTGCCGGATATTTTCGGAATTTTTATATTTATACAAAAATGGGCCCATCTATCGCTAGGTCTACAAAAAATCTTGGTGGTGATAATTGCAACCAATTAGGGTATACAGTACATTATATTACCATCTTTAATTTTTTTTGGTGTGACCTTCCAAGAGATAAAAATTAATAACTTCTACAGTATTTGGACTAACTCAATTAAATCAAGCGAAATATATCCTACTAGACGTGAGAGCTCAGAAAGAAAATTACACAGGTCTAGTGGCACAATTTTAGGTTCAAGATGACATTTCGTGATTTCTTTATGTGGTCCTAAATTATTGCCCGGTACTGTAGTTAGTGGAACGTAAAAACAAAGAATATTAATAATGATAAATGAAATATACTCTAGACCTCGTAAATCTATATATTAGAAAAGCTTATTAAAAACAACTGAAGATGGATCCATAGGGCCGAAACTGGTACTGTAATGTAAAATGTTTTAAGTACCTTATAATCTTATAAATAAAGTTGTTCCTGTCTGTTTGTTTGTTTGTTTGTTCCACCATCACGTCGAAACGGCTGGATATATCTCAACCAAACTTCATATTTAGAGTATACTCACCCCGGGAAAGGTTTCGATATGCATATCATTTTAAAATCTTTGAAAAGATGGGGGTTTTATAGGAAAACCACAACGGTTTTATTTTCTCTTATACTATTATAGGCAAAATATCGAATTTGTCGTATAAGGACGAGACAAAGCTCAACTTAATCCTCTTGACGCAAAGAACAAAACTCGGTAAGCCCTACGGGCCCGAAAACCATGTTTTAAGGCCCTAAAACCAACCGTTACGGAGATATTGGCACCACACTACCCCTGCTCTAGGAATCGGATAAAGAAAGGAACTGCCGTAACCATGGCGATGTCAGCTCCAGGATTCTAGAGCAGTGAGATTATGTATGTACGTTTGGGCATAGCTGCCAACCAAAATTGGTACAAATAAGACTTAATATCTGGAAAAAATATACTGTTGTGTAAGGCACTCATAGGGCTCCTTTGGGCGGGGAAGGAAAGGGGGTGAAGTACGGGTATAAAAATCTTACTATATATAGAAATGAATGGAAGTGTGTGTGTAAATGACACATCTCCTCCTAAACCACTGGAGCAATTTCAACCAAACTTGGTACACGTGTTACTTACTATCGGGAGACGATGACTGTGGGGGGTAAGCCATCCCTAGCGCCCTTAAGGAAGAGGGTCAGGGGGGGGGGGTAGTTACAATAATAATCGAGAATAGTGTCGAATTCATAGTTTTCGGGGTCGCTGAGTTGAAAAGTAATACTCTAGAATTTTTTAAAGTCCAGCCCCCTTTTAGGTGGGAAGCAAAGGGGGGGAGGTGAGATATAGAAATAATTAAAAACAGTTTCGAATCCATAAATTTCAGGGTCTCTGAGATGAATAGTATTACTCCGGATTTTTTGCAAGTCCAAGTGGGGAGCGAAGGGGGTGAGATATAAAATTAATCAAAAAAACTACATATAAAAATATCTTCTTCTTCTTACTATATATAAAAATTGATGTATGTGTGTGCTCGGGTGTGTGGGTGTGGGTGTGTAAATGACACATCTCCTCCTAAACCATTGGAGCAATTTACACCAAACTTGGTACATTTATCAATTAGTATTAGGAGACAAACCGCGTGAGGGTAAGACACCCCTAGCACCCTTATGAGCAGGGGGCGAGGGGGGTGGTATAAAAATAATCTAGAATATTATCGAATCCATAGTTTTCCTGGTAGCTGAAATAATAACGTTCCTAATAACTTAGATTATGCTAAGGGAAAACAGTCTACGAACGTACAGACAGACAGACAGACAGACAGACAGACAGACAGACAGACAGACAGACAGACAGACAGACAGACAGACAGACAGACAGACAGACAGACAGACAGACAGACAGACAGACAGACAGACAGACAGACAGACAGACAGACAGACAGATAAAAGGTATCAAATCGATTAACTTTCTGTGTGAGCATTACCAATAATGAAAGGCAGGGACAACCTCTTTAAAAAGTGGGTGTCTATTTACCCGAACCAGTTTCAGCCACGGCCAACTGTAGGCCTATCTTGCATTATCTCGGACAAGATCGGTTGAAAATATTAAGATCCAGATACGCCCGAAAGGTCGAAGCAAAGTGAATACTATATGGAAGGAAGTGTTATAAACTACATTACGAATGAATCAGTTATTATGTCCCAATATTAAATGTTCATAAAACTACTAAAAAAGGGCAGGCAAAACAACATGACTAGGGCAGGCATATCAAGACGAGTTATCTGTCCTATGTATAACGAATGCTTTGGAGCAGTGTGGGTCTACTATAGTTCATTCCACGTTAAGAAAACAGTATTGCTCTTACGACAACAGGGTTGCCATATCGAACGGTTCTGCTCTACATTATAACGAGAAAACGGCGGTTCATAAATTTGTTAAATTCATTATTTAAGTTCAAGATCAACAGCGGAAGAAAATAAGCTAAAAATTATTTTTATGAACTAAAGGGGACGGGGGGTTTACAAGGGCTATTTTTTGTTTGTACAGAAAATTGTAAGAAAAATTGGGGGAGAAAATAGAAAAATAATATATTTATTGGCTCTAGGGGTGAGGGATGCATTTAATTGCATTAAAT
The DNA here is from genome assembly GCF_040414725.1 of Anabrus simplex. Lineage (NCBI taxonomy): Eukaryota > Metazoa > Arthropoda > Insecta > Orthoptera > Tettigoniidae > Anabrus > Anabrus simplex. The sequence continues at coordinate 111,702,013 of NC_090269.1, read as the reverse complement.
AAATTTGCCCAGGCAACACGGGTTACTACTGTGCTGTCGTATCGCTCACAAAAACAAGTGTCGAAATTAAATGCAGCCGTGAAAGAAAGTGGTAAAATTAAAATGCGCTTAAGAAAAAACAGATAAACAACAAAACCAAGCACAAATAAAACACACGGCATTCTTTTATCAGTACAAGTTATGCCATGACGTATGGCTGCACAGCACAACACCAAAATCTTCAGTAATAAAGTCTGTACAGTACGAAAATAATAGAACATATATAAATACTATGCAATATACAACCAACTCTCACTCAACACAAGACAAGTAGTCACTGATTTAAAGCCTAAAAGCACACGCGTAACAAATAAACACTGTAGATGACTCCACTACAGAAGTGAGCTTCCGGCGGTTCACAGAGTGAGGGACTACACGAGGCTTGTGGCAGAGCAACACAGACGAAGGAAAATGAAGGAAGGCAACGAAGCGATGGCTGTTCCTGCCATTGTGCTTCCTCCCTACGAATATATTTATAAAAGCGAAATGTTATGTAGTTATTTTAATAACACCGAGCTCTATAGCTGCAGTCGCTTAAGTGCGGCCAGTATCCAGTATTCGGGAGATAGTAGGTTCGAACCCCACTGTCGGCAGCCCTGAAAATGGTTTTCCGTGGTTTCCCATTTTCACACCAGGCAAATGCTGGGGCTGTACCTTAATTAAGGCCACGGCCGCTTCCTTCCCACTCCTAGCCCTTTCCTGTCCTATCGTCGCCATAAGACCTATCTGTGTCGGTGAGACGTAAAACAACTAGCAAACAAAAAAAAATATTTTAATAACTCATGGGGAAAAATCCCTTGTCCTTTTTATCTATCTTTCATAATACATTACAAAGTACGGTACAATATTCCTTATTCACGAGGAATTATGGGTGTCTCAGAGGGGATGTGTTCACTCCTTGTAAGAGCAATACTGTTTCCTTAACGTGGACTGAGCTATAGTATAATACTAATTTAATTAGTATTATTATCCATCCTTGTGCTGTAGAGGTACCGTGCCTGTATCTTATCCTAAAGCCCTGGGTTCGTTTGTGGCCAGCTCAATGATTTTATTTCTAGACTGAGATGTAGAACGGGGCTCACTTCATACGAGATTTTTCCAAGCTCATTTTGGTTACAGGAAGAAAGCACACAGTGAGAAGATGATGCTACCGAGCTAGTAGCCTATAATAGACAAACAGTGCCCGGGCGAGTTGGCCGTGCGGTTAGAGGCGCGTGGCTGTGAGCTTGCATTCGGGAGATAGTGGGTTCGAATCCCACTGTCTGCAGCCCTGAAGATGGTTTTCCGTGGTTTCCCATTTTCAAAACGAAGGAAATGCTGGGGATGTACCTTAATTAAGGCCACGGCCGCTTACTTCCAACTCCTAGGCCTTTCCTATCCCATCGTCGCCATAAGAAGTATATGTGTCGGTGCAACGTAAAGTCAATAGCAAAAAACAAACAGTGGTTGTCTTGGTTACAATGCTGTCGGGAAATTGTTGACGCTAATTCCCTCGGCCCCTTTTAGTCGCCTCTTACGACAGTCAGGGGATACCGTGGGTGTTTTTCTACCGCCCCTACCCGCAGGGGAATATAACAATAATAATAATGTTATTTGTGTTACGTCCCACTAACTACTTTTACGGTTTTCGGAGACGCCGAGGTACCGGAATTTAATCCCACAGGAGTTCTTTTACTTGGCCAGTAAATCTACCGACACGAGGCTGACATATCTGAGCACCTTCAAATACCACCGGACTGAGCCAGGATCGAACCTGCCAAGTTGGTGTCAGAAGACCAGCGCCTCAACCGTCTGAACCACTCAGCCCGGCGGGAATGTAACTGCGGGCTTAAGGTCGTATACCATTGATGTCACGTGATTTTCCAGGTGTAATGACAACCAAAGGGATTCAAATCTAGCATACCTGCGTGCAAAGCTAGCTGCGGTAATTTGGGGGCCCCGTGCTCTCAGTGCTCGATTATGCGCCCTCAGTACGCTTCGAAGCGCTGCGCCGTGGTGTGCAAACGCATCGGCCAATTAAAAATACTCTGTTCTCACTTTGTTCACAAATAGACAGGCTAACAAATATTATGAGTGACACTATAGCGAATACAAGTTGGCTACAGTTTGTGAGTAAGTGGCTGTGAACACTGAAAATTTACACCGAAGTTTTGAAAAATCTATTTGCCAGTCTAAATATCAATTTCGACCCCTTACGTAGGGTACTATTAGAAATCTCCCTCGAAGGTCGAGATGATGGTACCGCAAGAGTTGACCTACGACCAAGTAGGGACAAAGTTATGCGGGGTCGAAAATGTGAAGAAAAAACCCACGGCGCAACAGCCCCAAAGGGCCTTGGCCTACCAAACGACCGCTGCTCAGCCCGAAGGCTGCAGATTACGAGGTGTCGTGTGGTCGGCGCGACGAATCCTCTCGACTGTTATTCATCGTTTTCTTGATCGTCTCACCGTCAGATGGCTGCTCAATTGTAATTGCGTAGGCTAAGTGTATTCGAACTTGCCTTCAGATCCAGGTAAAAATCCCTGACCTGGCCGAGAATCGAACTCGGGACCTCACCTAAAATCACCGGGATTCGAAAGGGTACACTCGGACTGGAGGCTTATAATTGATTACACCAGCGCGCCCCTAAAATATCTTAATTTCATTTCAGACATTTCAGGGCCGTTGAAAGTCAGTTTTAACTGGAGGCGTAAGGTCATATGCCACTGATGTCACATGAATTTCCAGGTGAAAATTACGCCCAAATGGATTAAAATCTCGGCCGCCTTCGTGGAAAGCTAGCTTCTTAGCTGCACTGTTTCATCTTCGTAAGTGACAGTAAGTACTTCAAGAAAACCTAGATTTGGCTAGACATTTAGGCCACATTTAACATTTTTTAAAATTTGTTCGAAAATTTATTTTTTAATGTGTCTGTCTTTTTGGAGGAGAAATTCGTACAAATTATAAAAAGCAAACATTCGACCTATCAGTGAGTAATATTGTTATTTGCTTTACGTCCCACTAACTACTATTTCGATTTTCGGAGACGTCGAGGTGCCGGAATTTTGCCTCGCAGGAGTTCTTTTACGTGACATTAAATCTACGGACACGAGGCTGACGTATTTGAGCACCTTCAAATACCACCGGAATGAGCCAGGGTCGAACCTGCCAAGTTAGGGCCAGAAGACCAGCGCCTCAACCGTCTGAGCCACTCAGCCCGGTGACCTATAGGTCAGTCAGCGTTGTCAATGTTACAATGATACATAATTATCATCGAAGGCTGTTCAATTCTCTGGATTGCAGATATCAATGGGTTATAACACGTTTCTTCTACTTCTTAATCTCCGTACCCTCCAGGGTTGGTTTTTCCCTCCGATTTAGCGAGGGACCCCACCTGTACTGCCTCAAGAGCAGTCTCCTGGAGCGTGAGACATTGGGTCGGGGATATAACTGGGGAGGATGATCAGTACCTCGCCCAGGCGGCCTCACCTGCTATGCTGAACAGGGGCCTTGGTGGGGGTGGGAAGATTGGAAGGAAGCGACCGTGGCCTTAAGTTAGGTACCATCTCGGCATTTGTCTGGAGGAGAAGTGGGAAACCACGGAAAACCACTTCCAGGACGGCTGAGGTGGGAATCGAACCCACCTCTACTCAATTGACCTCCCGCGGCTGAGTGGACTCCGTTCCAGCCCTCGTACCACTTTTCAAATATCGTGGCAGAGCCGGGAATCAAACCCGGGCCTCCGGGGGTGGCAGCTAATCACACTGACCACAGAGACGGACTTCTATTTTTCTACTTTTTCGAAATGTCAGCTTTGCTCACTGGAATTGAAGAAAATGACATTCCTTCCATAAATGATGTAATATACAATTTTAGGATACTTTTTTCTTTAAAATCTACCCCATGCCGCGAATTTCTAATAATAATAATAATAATAATAATAATAATAATAATAATAATAATAATAATAATAATAATATGATGATTTACACCGAGCGAGTGGCCATGCGGTCAGTTTGCATTTGGGGGATAGTGGATTCGAACCCCATTGTCGTCAGTCCTGAAGATTGTTTTTCGTGGTTTCCCATTTTCACATCAGGCAAATGCTGGGGCTGTACATTAACGCCACGGTCACTTCCTTCCCACTCCTAGGCCATCGTCACTGTAAGACCTATCTGTGTCAGTGCGGGGTAAAGTAATTTGTAAAAGAAGAAAGAAAAGTGTTCTTCAGGTTCCGTATAATTAGAGAAATCTCACAAAGGGAATGAGGTGCATCATAGATTAAACATATCTCGCTGGAATCCATAAAATAATAATAGTAATAATAATTCTCGGCCCCAAAACTGACTGAAGAAGGATACCGCCTGAAATCCCGTACAAAAACCGAGGAGCTCTCAAACCTTGCGGCCGACATCAGAAAAAGACGCCTGAAATTTTATGGACACATCAAACGCCTTCCAGAAGACAGGCTGACAAGAATCTTATTAGAGGCAACAGAAAACATTAAAACAAATAGGTGGACAACGGAAATTCGCCAAGACCTGGAAAAATCAGAAATCAAAGTGGCCGACATCGCAGACCGAACCTGCTACAGAACGAAAATCAGCAAGTGGGAAGTAGAGTCAGAGAGAAACCACAAGGAGAAGACAGGAGCTAAGTGGACAGAAGAACGAAGAACCACGATGAGAGTTAAATTGAAGGCTGTCTGGCAAAGAAGGAAATGCACAACTTCTAAGTGAGCTTTGCGTGATCAGTTTTCTGGTCTTACTCGCATTTAATAATAATAATAATAATAATAATAATAATAATAATAATAATAATAATAATAATAATAATAATAATAATAATAATCTTCCCTTCAGACAGATTTAAAAGATCCTCTGCCGGGCGAGTTGGCCGTGCGGTCAGAGGCACGCGGCTGTGATCTTGCATCCGGGAAATAGTAGGTTCGAATCCCACTGTCGGCAGCCCTGAAGATGGATTTCCGTGGTTTCCCATTTTCACACCAGGCAAATGCTGGGGCTGTACCTTAATTAAGGCCACGGCCGCTTTCTTCCCACTCCTTGGCCTTTCCTATCCCATCGTCGCCATAAGACCCATCTGTGTCGGTGCGACGTAAAGCAACAAGCAAAAAAAAATCCTCTATTCAGCCATCCTTGTCTACGTTCGCCAAAATTATAATCTTTGTTGACCGTGTACCAAGAATGCTCGATGTATTAATTAAGTAATATCCAGCTGCGTTCTGTAATGAATAGGAAGTGCAATTCCTCTCACACGCACGGGTTTTTTAAATGTCAGCAGCTAGTTCGACCTACAAGGTCACCACGTAAGTGGGTGCGCAGCGCAGCGCAACGCAACAAGTACTTGTTCCGTAGGTGGAACAACTGGTTCTCCTCTCCGCCACCAGAAGCGCCACTAAACTGCGAATACAGAATAGGATAGTATCCTACTTCACACGCATCAGCACGAGATCAGAGGTGTAGAAAGACAATGCTAGGATTATAAAAGTGATCACATGGAATCACGAATCTAGTACCTTCTTTTGGCATCGCAAATGAGAGGTCTTACGTTTGGGGAAAGTGGTTCATACTTTAGCAGTACCGGTATCTCTTCAGGATCTAGTGATTCGTGTCAGTATTCCAGTTTTAAAACCCAGTTAATGAATGTGAAATTTGTGTTCGACAAAAAAACCTTACATACATTATCATTATAGACTGTTATGCTTTCAGCGTTCAGTCTGCAAGCCTCTGTGAATTTGCTAAACGTCGCCACAATCCTCGATTTGCAACTAGTGTTGTGGCCTCATTTAGTTCTATACCTCTTATCTTTGAATCGTTAGAAACTGAGTCTAACCATCGTCGTCTTGGTCTACCTTTACTTCTCTTACCCTCCATAACAGAGTCCATTATTCTCTTAGGCAACCTATCCTCCTTCATTCGCCTCACATGACCCCACCACCGAAGCCGGTTTATGCGTACAGCTTCATCCATCGAGTTCATTCCTAAATTAGCCTTATCTCCTCATTCCGAGTATCCTCCTGCCATTGTTCCCACCTGTTTGTACCAGCAATCATTCTTGCTACTTTCATGTCTGTTACTTGTAACTTATGAGTAAGATATCCTGAGTCCTGGCCTGCTGCCATATCTTGATGGATACAGTACTTTTGTATCCATCTCTTGGCACAGGCCAGAGTAAAGTGTAGCTTTCACCGAAGTCCCAGTCTCATCCATGGCTGTGACAATATGGAAGCTGCTGGGGTATGGGTGGTGCTGAGTAATGACATTCAGAGCACGACGAGTGCATCTGAGTGTTATGAAAGGTGTTGCTCATAGAGTCAGTCGTGCTGCAATAGCACTTTCTGACCCAGTGAGGAAAGCAATGGCAAACTACCTCACTCCTCGTCTTGCCTAGTACGCCTCATTTTGGTGCTGCCATTGGTTTTTGCGGTTTCCTTATAACCGCATAACTTTTGGTGGTGCTATTTGAGAATCCAACCAGCCTCTGGGCTGATGACCTAACAGACAGACATCCTGAGTCCACCCATCTTTCGCTCCCGTAAAGCAAAGTTGGTCTGAAAACAGACCGATGTAAAGATAGTTTCGTCTGGGAGCTGACTTCCTTCTTACAGAATACTGTTGATGGCAGCTGCGAGCTCACTGCATTAGCTTTACGACATCTCGATTCAATCTCACTTACTATATTACCATCCTGGGAGAACACACAACCTAAATACTTGAAATTATCGACCTGTTCCAACTTTGTATCACCAATGTGACATTCATTTCTGTTTAATTTCTTGCCTACTGACATCAATTTAGTCTTCGAGAGGCTAATTTTCATACCATTCCAAGATATTAGACTGCAGGCTTTCGGCACAGTCTGCCATTAAGACCAAGTCGTCAGCATAGGCCAGACTGCTTACTACATTTCCACCTAACTGAATCCCTCCCTAACATTTTATACCTTTCAGCAGATGATCCATGTAAACTACGAACAGCAAAGGTGAAAGATTACAACCTTGTCTAACCCCTGTAAGTACCCTGAACCAAGAACTCATTCTACCATCAATTCTCACAAAAAAAAAGTATTTTGTTTCTTGATCACTAACTTTCGTGGGTTTGTTGATTTCAGAGATGAACATCGACTGAGTGCGTGATTATTTGGTAAATATTTCTTCCTATACTCATGTTTACATGATCTATGTCGCAGTGGTGGCGCGTGACTTTCGTCACTGGGGGTTCAACAGAAGAAAAAAAATTGCCCCCTCCTCAAACTCTCCCCTCCCTCCCCCCCACTCCCCAACTCTCCCATCGTGGGCCATAACCTTCTAAAATAAGATGATAGAAGTTTTGGAAATGTGATCGAATAGAGCGAAGCAAACAATACGTGCCGAAATTCATCACATGCAAAGTAAGAACTGTTTCACAATCAACTTACCCTATGCAGACAGCTTATTAAAAAATCCATCCTGCGCTCCTTGAGGGACGCAAACTTATCTAAAACCGCTTCTTCGAAGTCCACAGAGTCTCGATCCAAGTCCTTTTCATTTGATAACATAGCAAGAGCATTAAGTCTATCCTCGGTCACTGTGCTGTGCAAGAAAGTCTTAATTCTCTTCAGGGTTGAAAAGCATCTTTCTGCTTCCGATGTCGTCATGGGAATACTAATAACTACCGTATATTTAAAAGTTTCATACTTTCGCCAAAGACACTCTGCAACTTATTTTCTAAAAGAAACTGCAACAAAGTCGTAGCCCCAGAAACTGTTCCAAAATCATTTCTCATGTATACAAGAACCTCGTTTATCCGGATCAAGTGGGACCGGAACTGATACGGATTATTGAAAATCCAGATAATCCGGAAATACTAAATAACAAATACAGTAGATGTTATATAATTAGGGGTAAATGCGTACTCCGTTCGCCCGAAAGGACGTGGGTTCGAATCCCCGCCAGGAAGTCGTAAAATTTAAGAAATGAGATCTCCACTTCCGGAGGTGCCTATGGCACTGAGGTTCACCCAGCCTCCACCAAAAATGAGTACCAGGTTAATTCCTGGGGGCAAAGGCGGCCGGGCGTAGAGCTAACCACTCTACCCCATCCAGTGCCGAGGTTACGAATAGTGGAAGCCTTTACCTTCCACCACTCCCAGGGCCTTCATGGCCTGTGCAGAGACGTCTTTACTTTAACATAAGTTGTACAGTAACACCCTTTCTTAAATTGTACAAAAAAATACAAGAACACTTTTCTTACATTTATGACTCTGTTTTATGCACTCTGTTTTGCGGGCAGCACGATCACGAAGACGTTTTACTAACAACAGTTCTGCCAGTGTGGTTTCAGTCTAAGATTCTAAATAGCCCATCAGTTTGTCCAGCTGCATTGTTGCCTCCCCATGTATCATTGTTTCTTCTGATGGAGCGCCGATTTCATTTTCGAATTCACCATCAGTGAATTAGTAGTGCGTTGCATTCAGAAGAGCGTGGGCTCGAATCCCACCTTAGGCGTCCTGGGAATGGTTTTCCACGCTTTCCCATGTTCAATTCCAGGCGAATGCCGGGACGGCACCTTTGATAGACCGTGGTCGAATTACTTCCAATTCCTGTCCTTAACTATCCTTTGGCGGAAAAGACATTCAATAAGAGTCGACCCCGTAAAAGGAATACTGTACAAGTAAAAATAAATTCTTGCCGAGCTGAGTGGCTCAGACGGTTAAGGCGCTGGCCTTCTGATTCCAACTTGACAGGTTTGATTGTGGCTCAGTCCGGTGGTATTTGAAGGTGCTCAAATACGTCAGCCTCGTGTCGGTAGATTTACTGGCACGTAAAAAGAACTCACGAGGGACAAAATTACGGCACCTCGGCGTCTTCGAAAACTGTAAAAACAGTTAGTGGGACACAAAGCAAATAACATTATTATTATTAAAAATACATTTTTATTGTTTTCGAACCGGATTAATGAGGGCCGGATAAACAAGGTTTTCGGTTCTCAGTTTCAGTTTGTTGAGACATGGGTAGGATTCACAAGCTTTGTACAAAAGTGAGTGGGAAAGCTGCTTCTCGAAGCTGCCGAAATTCTCATCTTGAAACAGGTTTACTGCAAGAAGGTGGACTGTGAAATAAAACCGTTCCTTTGATTGAAGAACGACCGTGTCACAAATCTCTTGCCGCAACTCGTTTCGAGGTACGCAGCGGCCCTCATGATACCTTCACTGGCGGGGACAGTGTGTCATATTCATCAGCGGTGTGGTCAATTATATTTTCCCGAACTATTTTCATAGCAGCCGTGAAACCTGAAAGTGCGCCTTTGACTTCCAACGGATCTTAATTTAGGTTTTGACTGTATAACAATGTCCACATGAGGATTATCTGATGGAAAAGTGCCAACCAGAACTGAAATAACGGGTGCTCTAATTTTAAACGAAAACCTCTGGCTTGCGATATGGTATTTGGCTGTTGAGAGGTAGTTTCCAGTTGATCCAGGCATTCGATAAGGGCATCTCTGTTCTCGTAAACTACTTCAACGGTCCTTGATTTAAAATTCCACCTTGTGTTTGAAACATGAGGTACTCTTCTACCAACAACTTCGTTCAACACACCTGATCGCTGTGGGAAGTTATGAAAGAAGCTGCGGACTTCACTTAAATATGCAAAAAAGACGTGGACATCCGTATTCTGGCTTGTCGCCTTTGCCATGACTAAGTTTAAAGAATGGGCATAACAGTGAACATAATGTGCGTGCTTAAAATCTTCTCTGATGAGAGCTTGCACCCAAAATGGCGATCACTCATTACCTTTGCCCCATCGTACCTTTGTGAAATTAACTTATCTGGGTTATCCACAACTTCGCTCAAAGAAGATTTTAAACACTCTGCTATTGTCTTAGCATCATAACTAGCGGGTGAGAGGAAACCCCAGAATCTTTCAAAGGCTTGCCGTTGGGAAGGACAATAACTAATTGTGCTGTACATGATATATCGGTGGTTTCGTGTGCGATTACCGAAATTAAGTGCGCTCTGGTGATTTCCTTCTTTATTTTCTCACGACAGATTTCAAACATGCACGAAAGCAAATCATTCTGAATGTCTTTCGAGGTGCCCTTGTAAACAGTAGCTTCGGACAGATCGTCCCTTAATGCAACGTTAATATCGGAACTAAAATTAACGAGGCCTCGAAATGTGCCAGGATTTGACGACTCACTTGTTTCGTCATGTCCGTGCAATGCCAACTCAAATGCGCCACAGAACTTTACACAGTCGATAATTTTTGACAGCACGTAAAGATTTTTCCGTATTTGATCGTTGTGTCTTACCAAAGACCGCCTGTAAGCACAGTCAAGTTGCTGCCGAATATCTTGTTTTACCAGAAGATCGAATTCTAACTGGGCAAGCATATGAGATTTAGAAAATTCGTGTTTCTTGACCGCCTGTAAGCACAGTCAAGTTGCTGCCGAATATCTTGTCTTACCAGAAGATCGAATTCTAACTGGGCAAGCATATAAGATTTCGAAAATTCGTGTTTCTTAATTTTTGGGGGGACAAATGTAAATCTACAACTCCGACTTTGGTCCAGGTCCTTTCGCTTTTATCACTCACGAAACATACACAAGGAAGACAAAACAACCTGTTAGTAATTTCGCACGCACAGATTCACTCGGTTCTTTTATACACATTTATAAAAATTAGGACAACATGTTTTTGAACGTATGCCATGCCCCACAAAACAAAAACTTCACACCCAGGTATATTACCAACTAAACCTTTATTCTTTAGCGTTGAAGTATACAAAAGAACATCGATGAATTCGCGTTCATTTTCAGAACACAAACAGAACTGTCAAAATAGGGGCAAAAACAAAGTGATAACAGTCCTCCAGGGTGGATTTTTATCACAGTTGGAGAGCTTCAGTATGGTGTATGTCCTCCACGAGCATTTATCACAGCTTGGCACCTACGTGGCATGCTCCGATTAAGTCGACGGAGATCGCGTTGCGGTATCAGGTCCCATTCTTCAATGAGAGCCTGTTCGAGGTCTTGGAGAGTCTGTGGTGGAACAGGACACCCACTAGCACTTCTGTCAATCCTATCCCACACATGTTCGATGGGATTAAGGTCGGGACTCACTGATGGCCATTCCATCTCTTGAATGTCCAGTTCTCGCAAGACAGCTCTGGTGATGTGCACTATATGAGCCCTGGCATTGTCGTGCATGAGTACGAATTCAGGGCCAACACCGTATGAAGCAACCGACACATGCTGTAGCAGTATCTGCTCGATGTACCCCGCAGCGGTAAGATTACCACGGACAACGACAAGATCATCTGTGAACAACACAGGTCTCCATTGGCGAAGTTGCCAGTTGACGTGGGTACGGGCAAACAGAAGGCGAGCTGCGCGATGTTGCTTTGTTAAACGGGGTACTCGAACAGGGCGTCTGACTCGTCAAGACACTTCTCTTAACCTGTTCCTTACTGTCTGGTCGGACACCGTGACTCCAGTGACTCTCCTGAGGTCTTGTTGCAGTTCTCTGGCAGTTGCTGAACGACGCCGCAACGCACAGATGGTCAGAGATCGGTCATACTGTGGGGTTGTCATGCGCCCACGACCTTGTATAACCCTCCTAGTGAACTGGCCTGTCTCACTGTATTAATTCCACAAGCGTTGAATAACTGACGGAGAGACATTGAGATCCACAGCAACACGACGAAAAGTCCATCCTTCCTGGATCAAAGTGACGGCCCTTGCGACTTGAACCTCGTTAAGATGTCTCATGGGATGTGCTGGCTTACGTACAACGTACTCAAATGACCGCAGTACTCTGTGTACCTCACAAAAACACACAGATTTATCACTATTCACTTTGTTTTAAGGGGTCACCTGACAGTTTAATGCATGGCTTCGCCTACAGATGGAGTATAACTTCGATTTCACACACCTTGAGTAGGTAAGGTCTCAAAATATGCTGTACGACTATTGGAACCCCATCTACCAAATTAACGTTCACATACCAGACGTTACAAAATATGTTCCCCTAATTCTTTTGAACTGTGTATATATCAATTCTGAATTTACGCACGGTTTCTTTACCTTTAGTCTGCCTCGTTATATCAAGATCAGGTGTTGAGCGTCCGAATTCTTAAATCGCAAATTTTCGCTCAAGAGAGAGAGAAGAAAAGTTTGTCTCCGTAAGTATCTGGACACTGTTCAAAGTCATTAACAGCTCCTTACCTTACCCGTGAACAAAACAATTGTGGACGTAACTACAATGCACGAAAATACACACACGGACAAAATATTGTAACTTCTTTATGTCCTAAAAATTAAGTTTTTGAACGGGGAAAACACTCACGCACGCTTGCCAGCATACAGTAATATTACGAATTATGATAATTACTGCAAACTTTTGTAAAGTCCGACTCGTTGGTTGAATGGTCAGCGCCGAGGCCTTCCGTTCAGAGGGTCCCGGGTTCGATTCCCGGCCGAGTCGGGGATTTTAATCGCCTCTGATTAAATATTCTGGGTGTTTGTGTTTGTCCCAACACTTTCCTCTTCATATTCACACAACACGCTACACTACCAACCATCACAGAAACACGCAATAGTGATAACATCCCTCCATGCAGGGTTGGCATCAGGAAGGCAATCCGGCCAGAAAACAGGGCCAAATCCACATGTGCGACACAGTTTGCACCCGTGACACCACAGGTGTAGGAACAGCAGTAGAAAAAGAAGAAGAAGACTGCAAACTTTTGTAAACACTAGCATCGCACTTGAAAAACAGAGGAAGCTTTAGGGGTGTATGTTCGCAATGTTCACAATGTTGGTAACTCCTATGGTGGATATTATTCTACCATCCCCTACCCACTGGAGGAGGCTTAGTGTTTGTAGCTCAAAACTGGCAGGGAATACCGTGGATTTTATTCTACCATCCCCTACCCACTGGAGGAGGCTTAGTGTTTGTAGCTCAAAACTGGGAGGGAATACCGTTTATACTATTCTACCACCCCCTACCCACTGGAGGAGGCTTAGTGTTTGTAGCTCAAAACTGGCAGGGAATACCGTGAATATTATTCAACCACCCCCTACCCACTGGATGAGGCTTAGTGTTTGTAGCTCAAAACTGGCAGGGAATACCGTGGTTATTATTCTACCACCCCCTACCCACTGAAGGAGGCTTAGTGTTTGTAGCTCAAAACTGGCAGGGAATATCGTGGATTTTATTCTACCATCCCCTACCCACTGGAGGAGGCTTAGTGTTTGTAGCTCAAAACTGGGAGGGAATACCGTTTATACTATTCTACCACCCCCTACCCACTGGAGGAGGCTTAGTGTTTGTAGCTCAAAACTGGGAGGGAATACCGTTTATACTATTCTACCACCCCCTACCCACTGGAGGAGGCTTAGTGTTTGTAGCTCAAAACTGGCAGGGAATATCGTGGATTTTATTCTACCATCCCCTACCCACTGGAGGAGGCTTAGTGTTTGTAGCTCAAAACTGGCAGGGAATATCGCGGATATTATTCTACCACCCCCTACCCACATGAGGAGGCTTAGTGTTTGTAGCTCAAAACTGGGAGGGAATACCGTTTATACTATTCTACCAGCCCCTACCCACTGAAGGAGGCTTAGTGTTTGTAGCTCAAAACTGGCAGGGAATACCGTGAATACTATTCTACCATCCCCTACCCACTGGAGGAGGCTTAGTGTTTGTAGCTCAAAACTGGCAGGGAATATCGTGGATTTTATTCTACCATCCCCTACCCACTGGAGGAGGCTTAGTGTTTGTAGCTCAAAACTGGCAGGGAATATCGTGGATTTTATTCTACCATCCCCTACCCACTGGAGGAGGCTTAGTGTTTGTAGCTCAAAACTGGCAGGGAATACCGTTTATACTATTCTACCAGCCCCTACCCACTGGAGGAGGCTTAGTGTTTGTAGCTCAAAACTGGCAGGGAATACCGTGAATACTATTCTACCAGCCCCTACCCACTGAAGGAGGCTTAGTGTTTGTAGCTCAAAACTGGGAGGGAATACCGTTTATACTATTCTACCACCCCCTACCCACTGGAGGAGGCTTAGTGTTTGTAGCTCAAAACTGGGAGGGAATACCGTTTATACTATTCTACCAGCCCCTACCCACTGAAGGAGGCTTAGTGTTTGTAGCTCAAAACTGGGAGGGAATACCGTTTATACTATTCTACCAGCCCCTACCCACTGAAGGAGGCTTAGTGTTTCTAGCTCAAAACTGGGAGGGAATACCGTTTATACTATTCTACCACCCCCTACCCACTGAAGGAGGCTTAGTGTCTGTAGCTCAAAACTGGCAGGGAATATCGTGGATTTTATTCTACCATCCCCTACCCACTGGAGGAGGCTTAGTGTTTGTAGCTCAAAACTGGCAGGGAATACCGTGAATATTATTCAACCACCCCCTACCCACTGAAGGAGGCTTAGTGTTTGTAGCTCAAAACTGGCAGGGAATATCGTGGATTTTATTCTACCATCCCCTACCCACTGGAGGAGGCTTAGTGTTTGTAGCTCAAAACTGGGAGGGAATACCGTTTATACTATTCTACCACCCCCTACCCACTGGAGGAGGCTTAGTGTTTGTAGCTCAAAACTGGGAGGGAATACCGTTTATACTATTCTACCACCCCCTACCCACTGGAGGAGGCTTAGTGTTTGTAGCTCAAAACTGGCAGGGAATATCGTGGATTTTATTCTACCATCCCCTACCCACTGGAGGAGGCTTAGTGTTTGTAGCTCAAAACTGGCAGGGAATATCGCGGATATTATTCTACCACCCCCTACCCACATGAGGAGGCTTAGTGTTTGTAGCTCAAAACTGGGAGGGAATACCGTTTATACTATTCTACCAGCCCCTACCCACTGAAGGAGGCTTAGTGTTTGTAGCTCAAAACTGGCAGGGAATACCGTGAATACTATTCTACCATCCCCTACCCACTGGAGGAGGCTTAGTGTTTGTAGCTCAAAACTGGCAGGGAATATCGTGGATTTTATTCTACCATCCCCTACCCACTGGAGGAGGCTTAGTGTTTGTAGCTCAAAACTGGGAGGGAATACCGTTTATACTATTCTACCAGCCCCTACCCACTGAAGGAGGCTTAGTGTTTGTAGCTCAAAACTGGCAGGGAATACCGTTTATACTATTCTACCACCCCCTACCCACTGGAGGAGGCTTAGTGTTTGTAGCTCAAAACTGGCAGGGAATACCGTGAATACTATTCTACCAGCCCCTACCCACTGAAGGAGGCTTAGTGTTTGTAGCTCAAAACTGGGAGGGAATACCGTTTATACTATTCTACCACCCCCTACCCACTGGAGGAGGCTTAGTGTTTGTAGCTCAAAACTGGGAGGGAATACCGTTTATACTATTCTACCAGCCCCTACCCACTGAAGGAGGCTTAGTGTTTGTAGCTCAAAACTGGGAGGGAATACCGTTTATACTATTCTACCAGCCCCTACCCACTGAAGGAGGCTTAGTGTTTCTAGCTCAAAACTGGGAGGGAATACCGTTTATACTATTCTACCACCCCCTACCCACTGAAGGAGGCTTAGTGTTTGTAGCTCAAAACTGGCAGGGAATATCGTGGATTTTATTCTACCATCCCCTACCCACTGGAGGAGGCTTAGTGTTTGTAGCTCAAAACTGGCAGGGAATACCGTGAATATTATTCAACCACCCCCTACCCACTGAAGGAGGCTTAGTGTTTGTAGCTCAAAACTGGCAGGGAATATCGTGGATTTTATTCTACCATCCCCTACCCACTGGAGGAGGCTTAGTGTTTGTAGCTCAAAACTGGGAGGGAATACCGTTTATACTATTCTACCATCCCCTACCCACTGGAGGAGGCTTAGTGTTTGTAGCTCAAAACTGGGAGGGAATACCGTTTATACTATTCTACCACCCCCTACCCACTGGAGGAGGCTTAGTGTTTGTAGCTCAAAACTGGGAGGGAATACCGTTTATACTATTCTACCACCCCCTACCCACTGGAGGAGGCTTAGTGTTTGTAGCTCAAAACTGGGAGGGAATATCGTGGATATTATTCTACCACCCGCTACCCACTGGAGGAGGCTTAGTGTTTGTAGCTCAACACTGGGAGGGAATACCGTTTATACTATTCTACCACCCCCTACCCACTGGAGAAGGCTTAGTGTTTGTAGCTCAAAACTGGCAGGGAATATCGTGGATATTATTCTACCACCCGCTACCCACTGGAGGAGGCTTAGTGTTTGTAGCTCAACACTGGGAGGGAATACCGTTTATACTATTCTACCACCCCCTACCCACTGGAGGAGGCTTAGTGTTTGTAGCTCAAAACTGGCAGGGAATATCGTGGTTATTATTCTACCACCCCCTACCCACTGGAGGAGGCTTAGTGATTGTAGCTCAAAACTGGCAGGGAATATCGTGGATATTATTCTACCACCCCCTACCCACTGGAGGAGGCTTAGTGTTTGTAGCTCAAAACTGGCAGGGAATACCGTTTATACTATTCTACCACCCCCTACCCACTGGAGGAGGCTTAGTGTTTGTAGCTCAAAACTGGCAGGGAATATCGTGGATATTATTCTACAACCCCCTACCCACTGGAGGAGGCTTAGTGATTGTAGCTCAAAACTGGCAGGGAATACCGTGGATATTATTCTACCATCCCCTACCCACTGGAGGAAGCTTAGTGTTTGTAGCTCAAAACTGGCAGGGAATACCGTGGTTATTATTCTACCACCCCCTACCCACTGGAGGAGGCTTAGTGATTGTAGCTCAAAACTGGCAGGGAATATCGTGGATATTATTCTACCACCCCCTACCCACTGGAGGAGGCTTAGTGTTTGTAGCTCAAAACTGGCAGGGAATACCGTGCATATTATTCTACCACCCCCTACCCACTGGAGGAGGCTTAGTGTTTGTAGCTCAAAACTGGCAGGGAATATCGTGGATATTATTCTACCACCCCCTACCCACTGGAGGAGGCTTAGTGTTTGTAGCTCAAAATTGGGAGGGAATACCGTTTATACTATTCTACCACCCCCTACCCACTGGAGGAGGCTTAGTGTTTGTAGCTCAAAACTGGCAGGGAATATCGTGGATATTATTCTACCACCCCCTACCTACTGGAGGAGGCTTAGTGTTTGTAGCTCAAAACTGGGAGGGAATACCGTTTATACTATTCTACCACCCCCTACCCACTGGAGGAGGCTTAGTGTTTGTAGCTCAAAACTGGCAGGGAATATCGTGGATATTATTCTACCACCCCCTACCCACTGGAGGAGGCTTAGTGTTTGTAGCTCAAAACTGGCAGGGAATATCGTGGATATTATTCTACCACCCCCTACCTACTGGAGGAGGCTTAGTGTTTGTAGCTCAAAACTGGCAGGGAATATCGTGGATATTATTCTACCACCCCCTACCCACTGGAGGAGGCTTAGTGATTGTAGCTCAAAACTGGGAGGGAATATCGTGGATATTATTCTACCACCCCCTACCCACTTAAGGAAGCTTAGTGTTTGTAGCTCAAAACTGGCAGGGAATACCGTGGTTATTATTCTACCACCCCCTACCCACTGGAGGAGGCTTAGTGATTGTAGCTCAAAACTGGCAGGGAATATCGTGGATATTATTCTACCACCCCCTACCCACTGGAGGAGGCTTAGTGTTTGTAGCTCAAAACTGGCAGGGAATATCGTGGATATTATTCTACCACCCCCTACCTACTGGAAGAGGCTTAGTGTTTGTAGCTCAAAACTGGCAGGGAATACCGTGGATATTATTCTACCACCCCCTACCCACTGTAGGAGGCTTAGTGTTTGTAGCTCAAAACTGGCAGGGAATATCGCGGATATTATTCTACCACCCCCTACCCACTGGAGGAGGCTTAGTGATTGTAGCTCAAAACTGGCAGGGAATACCGTGGATATTATTCTACCACCCCATACCCACTGGAGGAGGCTTAGTGTTTGTAGCTCAAAACTGGCAGGCAATACCGTGGATATTATTCTACCACCCCCTACCCACTGGAGGAGGCTTAGTGATTGTAGCTCAAAACTGGCAGGGAATACCGTGGATATTATTCTACCACCCCCTACCCACTGTAGGAGGCTTAGTGTTTGTAGCTCAAAACTGGCAGGGAATACCGTGGATATTATTCTACCACCGCTACCCACCGGAGGAGGCTTAGTGTTTGTAGCTCAAAACTGGCAGGGAATACCGTGGATATTATTCTACCACCGCTACCCACTGGAGGAGGCTTAGTGTTTGTAGCTCAAAACTGGCAGGGAATACCGTGGATTTTATTCTACCACCGCTACCCACTGGAAGAGGCTTAGTGTTTGTAGCTCAAAACTGGCAGGGAATACCGTGGATTTTATTCTACCACCGCTACCCACTGGAGGAGGCTTAGTGTTTGTAGCTCAAAACTGGCAGGGAATACCGTGGATTTTATTCTACCACCCCCTACCCACTGGAGGAGGCTTAGTGTTTGTAGCTCAAAACTGGCAGGGAATACCGTGGATTTTATTCTACCACTCCTACCCACTGGAGGAGGTTTAGTGTTTGTAGCTCCAAACGTGGTTTTTTGAGACATGCGTCGGCTAAGTGGAGGGAAAAGTTGAAACAAATTTCGTATTTCATAGCTTTGTCCAGACGAGTACAACGTGTCATGATTCACTTGTGTTTTAGCGAGAAAAACTCTCACGGAGTGTGCTTGAGCTCCACGGTAACACGTCAACAGTCGGCACTGTTTTTCCTGAAATCTTACGGACCACGCACCGTATAGTGGTGATTATTGTTTTAACAGGAAGTACAACTGGGCAACCGCCCTCTATTAACACTAATAATCCCCATGGCACTAGAGCCCTTGAAGGGCCTTGGCCTACCAAGCGACCGCTGCTCAGCCCGAAGGCCTGCAGATTGCGAGGTGTCATGTGGTCAGCACGACGAATCTTCTCGGCCGTTATTCTTGGCTTTCTAGACCGGGGCCGCTATCTCACCGTCAAATAGCTCCTCAATTCTAATCACGTAGGCTAAGTGGACCTCGAACCAGCCCTCAGGTCCAGGTAAAAATCTCTGACCAGGCCGGGAATCGAACCCGGTACCTCCGGGTAAGAGGCAGGCACGCTACCCCTACACCACGGGGCCGGCTATTAACACTAATAAGAGAGAGAAATAAGAGGAAGGGATCCTACAAAGAAAGACAAAGGCCAGGAAGGGTGTGTAAATGAAAGACTCCTTAACTCCCGGAACGTAATAACGTTGGAGTCGGAAGGCCGGATATGATAGATGAAAGTGAGGAGCCTGGCACAAGTAAGTGGAAGCAATGGCAGGATTCAGGTAAAGGGCCCCGTGGTTGCCAATCACGCTCCCAAGTTGAGAAACCCTGGAGACCCGTTTAGTCGCCTCTAACGACAGGCAAGGATTACCGTGGGTGTTATTGTACCGCCCGCAACCACAGGGGGACCTCGCTCCTTACAGACAAAATCTTACCTCATGCGACAGTCATATCTTTTGTCTCCTGAAGAAAGCTGTACAGAGTAAGCGTTCCATCACCGATCAAGTTGTCACCGGTTCTAGGTTCTGTATGAAAGACTGACATACACTGACTGACAGAGCAAATGCAACACCAAGAAGGAGTGGTCAGAACTTTATGCCAATTGCAGGGTAGACTGACGTCACTGAGGTATGCTCATGATGTGAAATGTGCCGCTGTGCTGCGCACGTAGCGAACGATAAATGGGACACGGCGTTGGCGAATGGCCCACTTCGTACCGTGATTTCTCAGCCGACAGTCATTGTAGAACGTGTTGTCGTGTGCCACAGGACACGTGTATAGCTAAGAATGCCAGGCCGCCGTCAAGGAGGCATTTCCAGCAGACAGACGACTTTAAGAGGGGTATGGTGATCGGGCTGAGAAGGGCAGGTTGGTCGCTTCGTCAAATCGCAGCCGATACCCATAGGGATGTGTCCACGGTGCAGCGCCTGTGGCGAAGATGGTTGGCGCAGGGACATGTGGCACGTGCGAGGGGTCCAGGCGCAGCCCGAGTGACGTCAGCACGCGAGGATCGGCGCATCCGCCGCCAAGCGGTGGCAGCCCCGCACGCCACGTCAACCGCCATTCTTCAGCATGTGCAAGACACCCTGGCTGTTCCAATATCGACCAGAGCAATTTCCCGTCGATTGGTTGAAGGAGGCCTGCACTCCCGGCGTCCGCTCAGAAGACTACCATTGACTCCACAGCATAGACGTGCACGCCTGGCATGGTGCCGGGCTAGAGCGACTTGGATGAGGGAATGGCGGAACGTCGTGTTCTCCGATGAGTCACGCTTCTGTTCTGTCAGTGATAGTCACCGCAGACGAGTGTGGCGTCGGCGTGGAGAAAGGTCAAATCCGGCAGTAACTGTGGAGCGCCCTACCGCTAGACAACGCGGCATCATGGTTTGGGGCGCTATTGCGTATGATTCCACGTCACCTCTAGTGCGTATTCAAGGCACGTTAAATGCCCACCGCTACGTGCAGCATGTGCTGCGGCCGGTGGCACTCCCGTACCTTAAGGGGCTGCCCAATGCTCTGTTTCAGCAGGATAATGCCCACCCACACACTGCTCGCATCTCCCAACAGGCTCTACGAGGTGTACAGATGCTTCCGTGGCCAGCGTACTCTCCGGATCTCTCACCAATCGAACACGTGTGGGATCTCATTGGACGCCGTTTGCAAACTCTGCCCCAGCCTCGTACGGACGACCAACTGTGGCAAATGGTTGACAGAGAATGGAGAACCATCCCTCAGGACACCATCCGCACTCTTATTGACTCTGTACCTCGACGTGTTTCTGCGTGCATCGCCGCTCGCGGTGGTCCTACATCCTACTGAGTCGATGCCGTGCGCATTGTGTAACCTGCATATCGGTTTGAAATAAACATCAATTATTCTTACGTGCCGACTCTGTTTTTTCCCCAACTTTCATCCCTTTCGAACCACTCCTCCTTGGTGTTGCATTTGCTCTGTCAGTCAGTGTAGAAGAGAAGTAATCAGTTAAAGTTTTGTTTCTAGATTTTGAGAAAAATAGGAGGGTTTAGCTTTTCATAGTTTCATTTTAGTATTTTTGTATTTTCTTCTGGATTTGTAACTTTTCTCTCCTAAGTTTTGCTGTGAAATAATTGAAAATATATGTTTCAACTAATTAACTTCAATAAACAATGACAACAAATAAGAAAACCTTGTATAATGTAACAGTAAATATCTGGATTCTGACAGTTACGTTACAAAATGATCTGATACCAGTTGAACGTTAACTAATTCACTATTTTGCTTGCCGTGTATTTTGTTGGGTAGGGACGAGACAAAGATCGGCGTAAAAGACTTACAACATTGTGCGCCATCTCTTGTGAACGCCACTGGACAGGTACCCGAAAGATGCGGATGATTATCTTGTAGGTTCTCTCAAATTATGATCAGTATACTGACATTTTCATAATTATAGTGTATGTTGTCCTATGGTTCCTAGATACCAGTCCATGTTTCATTTGAGCAACTCTTACCACATTACTGGACAGAAATCCTATCCCTATAAGGATGAGCTGCTTGCCTAATAAGACTTATTATACATGTTATTGTTAGTGCCTGGTTTCGAAATCCTTCAGCAAGCTTGTATACCGAAGAATGAGAAGTGGTAGCCATCGCCCACTAAGTAGTCTGCAGCTGAACCATCTCTCTGCCGGTGCAGCGTTGTGAAACAGAATTGTAGTTATGTTGTGTAGGACGTTGCGGTCTGGTGGGTGGATATTACGATCAGTTCTCTCCTGTTTCGTCAGCAGATGAACAGGTTGTAATCTTGTTATTAGATGTACTGAACTTAGCGGGCATCTGAATCATCAGAAACACACACGCCCCCATTTAAAGTAATATAACACTAACCTCCTTAGTAGTTATTGAAAGGCAACAGATACTCTAAACTTTATTGCTGCTTCTTATTACTCTTTATGTACGGAAATGACGATGATGATGATGATACATACATACTTCTTCATTTCCGAGCGAATTGGCCATGCGGGTAGGAGGACGCAGCTGTGAGCTTGCATTCCTGAGATACTGGGTTCGAACCCCACTGCCGGCAGCCCTGAACATGGATATCCGTGCTTTCCCATTTTCACACCAGACAAATGGTGGGCCTGTACCTTAATTGAGGCCACGGACGTTTCCTTCCCACTCCTAGCTCTTTCGTATCCCATCGTCGCCATAAGACCTATCTGTGTCGGTGCGATATAGGCTAACAAAAAAAAAGAAAAAAAGAAAAAAAAGAAAGGAAATGAGAAAATCTCAAGTCTCTGCATTTAAAAACGCTGAGACATAATGTTGTCCGCCTCTGTGCTGTAGTGGTTAGTGTGATTAGCTGCCACCCCCGGAGGCCCAGGTTCGATTCCCGGCTCTGCCACGACATTTGAAAAAGTGGTACGAGGGCTGGAACGGGGTACATTCAGCCACGGGACTTCAAATGAGTAGAGGTGGGTTCGATTCCCACCTCAGCCACCCTGAAAGTAGTTTTCCGTGATTTCCCACTTCTCCTCCAGGTAAATGCCGCGATGGTACCAAACTTAAGGTCACGGCCGCTTCCTTCCCTCTTCCTTGTCTATCCCTTCCAATCTTCCCACCCCCCCTCCCACAAGGCCCCTGTTCAGCATAGCAGGTGAGGCCGCCTGGGAGAGGTACTGGTCATCCCTCCCGGTTGTATCCCCCGACCCAGAGTCTGAAGCTCCAGGACACTGTCCTTGAGCCGGTAGAGGTGGGATCCCCCGCTGAGTCCGAGGGAAAAACCAACCCTGGAGGATAAACAGATAAAGAAAGAAGAAGAAGATAAATAATGTTCCGTAAATGTTAAAAATGATTTACGGGAAATAGCTCTTGAAGGTACAGCTTTAGTGTATGGAACATATGTATCGTTTTACAAAAGAATAGGATTATGAATACTTTCAATTGAGATATTAAGCTGCCTCTGTAGGTGAGTGGTACAGTGTCGGCCTCGGGATCCCAAGATAGCGGGTTCAAACCCGACAGAGGTATTCGGATTTTTGAAGGGCGGAATAAAATCCATTCCACACTCCATGTCGTACAAAGTCGGCATGTAAAAGATCTCTGGTGACACATTTGGTGTTTACCCGACAAAATTCATTAAAACTCAGCCCATGGACACCCAAGAGAGATTCGATTTTTTTTTTTTTTGCTAGTGGCTTTACGTCGCACCGACACAGATAGGTCTTATGGCGACGATGGGATAGGAAAGGCCTAGGAGTTGGAAGGAAGCGGCCGTGGCCTTAATTAAGGTACAGCCCCAGCATTTGCCTGGTGTGAAAATGGGAAACCACGGAAAACCATTTTCAGGGCTGCCGATAGTGGGATTCGAACCTACTATCTCCCGGATGCAAGCTCACAGCCGCGCGCCTCTACGCGCACGGCCAACTCGCCCGGTGAGAGAGATTCGATTTACTCTGCCATCTAGTGGGCTTTGAGAGAAACGGAACTTTGAAATTGACGCAGCCAGATGGTGTCAAATTAAGATACATGCGCACCGTAGCTGAGGCCATACGGTTATTATTATTATTATTATTATTATTATTATTATTATTATTATTATTATTATTATTATTATTATCTGATATAGTAACATAATTTGTACACTACTTAAAAGGGAAAGCATCATGAATGAAATATTTCATACATTTCGGTGCGCCGTCCCCCGTACGTGTCAATTCAACTGTTTCCAAACATGTCAACCATAGAGTAATATCATAAACTTTGGTGATTGAGCGTCAGTAAACAAAACCTTATGTCACGTTTAGTTTGTTCGTTTCCAAAATAACATCTATCGATCGTTCTACTGAATAAATCTAGAACTCTTACATGACTCTGTACATTTCTTCAAGATGTGACGAAGAAATTAAGGACTCCAAGAAACCAATGTTTAGCTTCCAGAAAGATTCATGGCTGTGTAGATATATCATCAATCTCTAAAAGGGATTTATAGGGATAATAGCAATCGTTCAAGGAAACCTAGGGCTCTGTAGAAATACCGTCCATCTCTAAAGGAAACAAGGATTTCTAGATATAACTTACTGTCTAACTCTCAAAGAGATCGAGTAATCCGCAGAATTATTTCTCATCTCTCAAGGAGATATGCATCTCTGAGAGTTATATGGATCCGCAGAATTCTAATCCCGCTCCAGAGATCGTACGAATACTGAACCCCCACTGATATCTTTTGTAATTCTAAGGCTCTGAGAAATCCCTGTCTATCCATCATATCATAAATTCGTGGTATCTATATAAAATACCTCAGAGAACTCTAAAGCAGGGAGCACACTCCTTCCGTTCCGTTCAGTTGACCTTCCTAGTGATGGGAAGCGATTTGCAAACCTGCTATTAAACCCCTGCTATTGTGAAATCACAGTTCAACCTAGTGGTGGGTTGGCCAGACTAGCAGGTCTTAACTGCGATTGTGATGTTTCGCAGGCGGTAGCACTGCGCTGCGAGAAATCGATAAACTAACGCAATCAACCAGCTTGAAACACATAGCTAGGCAAATAGTAGCAGTTAAGCAGTAGCAGCTAATCTAATCTCGCTCACATGTCGAACTGTGACCCACACCACAGTCGCAGTTGGTTGACATGACATCGTCTGCGGCTGCGCTGTAATTGTAAACGTTATTGTCGTTTTTATGCAATTCATAACCTGTAATTTCTTTTAGTCTTCTCATTGTCTCTGTTTATTCGGTTGTGGTTGTAGGTCTAAAAGTGAAAAGGTGTGATGGTAGCAGTTAAGTTGACTAAGATTTTTAATTAGTGATTTCTGATTTGTGACGTTGTACGCATAATATTGAACTGTTACTGTTACCGCTGTGGTTTTGTTACCAGTATCAGATTATCATATAATTAACATATTGTGTTTTACTTTAAATTTATGTTCTATAAATAAAGTTACTCGTCTAGCGAATGACTGCTAGGTTTGATTTTAAACTTTGTATGTGCATAGTGTATACCTTCTAGAGTTCCTGTCTTAAAAAATGAGTACTACTAAGTTAATGTATAATTAGGAACTCCCCTACAAATACGAGTAGCACCAGACTATTATAACTGCTATAGAGCTGAATCACAGTTAATCACAGTTAAAAATCACTGCTACTTCAAAATAGTAATCACAGTTTGACTGCCGGCCTTCTGACCCCAACTTGGCAGGTTCGATCCTCGCTCAGTCCGGTGGTATTTGAAGCTGCTCAAATACGTCAGCCTCGTGTCGGTAGATTTACTGGCACGTAAAAGAACTCCCGCGGGACTAAATTCCGGCAACTCGGCGTCTCCAAAGACCTTAAAATAGTAGTTAGTGGAACGTAAAGCAAATAACATTATTATTACAGTTTGACTTGTGAGTGTAAAATCACTGCTAATCACACCAAATGTCCAGCCGCACCCTGCTCCTGTTCCGCACGCTTCAGCATTTCTCCTCCACCACCTGTACAGTCGAGCCCTCACAAAGCAAAGTTGATGGAAGACGGAAGGTAGACCACCTTGCGAGCCTCCGGCGAAGTGTTTTATTTGACTTCAATGAGTGTGATCAACGAAGAACTATTGATTGAAGTTGTAAAAGACATCCTGATATCATGATATGGCAAGGGTAAGGTATCAAGTCAATTGGCAAGAAGTGATAGTGAGACAGCAACTTCATCCACGGCTCAAATACCTCTGTGGCCGACATTCTGGACAATTTTTTAAACGCCAAATATGAAAAATAGATAGAAATCTCGAGGATTCCCGAAAAAAAGTTTTTAAAGCCGTAGAATAAAGAGAACTTTTAGTCTTCTGCTGCAAATTGAATTTAAATCTCAAAATTAATGCTCTAGTAATGGAATATGACAGAAGGCACACACTGGTTTATAGTATTGTGTCACTCTACTGACTCTCTACTCTATTGTTAAAAAAAATATTAAAGTAAATAATTAGTTTCTTCATTGTTATTGCTAGTCGCTCACCAAGTGATCTACTGTAGGTTTCCTGAAAGTTTATATTTTCTGAATGGCAGAAAAAACACTTAGCAACTCAAAACTTGGAGCTTGATATTCTGAAATATTTATAGAAGTTGTCCTAATCACGTAGCAAGTCTGGAAGGTGAAGGTAATACTCACCACACTGTTCCCTTTTTAAATTTATTTCATGTATCCAAAATCTTTTCTCTCTTTTTCTTCGCAGTCTATAATTTCTCTGTCTTCGGACGAAGAGTTCGACATTGCTACAGGCGATGTTCCAAGCCGGCTTCACTGAAAAATGAAATGGCGTATGGCTTTAAGCGCCGGGAGTGTCCGAGGACAAGTTCAGCTAGCCAGGTGTAGTTCATTTGATTTGACACCCGTAGGCGACCTGCGCGTCGTGATGAGGATGAAATGATGATGAAGACGACACACACACCCAGCTCCCATGCCAGTGAAATCAACCAATTATGGTTAAATTTCCCGACCTTGCGAGAAATCGAACCCACGACCCCTGTGACCCCAAAGACCAGCACGCCATGGAGCCGGGCGGCAGATGAACTGATTCGAACAGATACGAGGGGAATTGAACTGAACGGAACCGAGCGGGACGGATGCAATGTGCTCCCTGTTTAAACGTCCCTAGAAACCTTTCACGAGAGACTAGGTAACAGCAGAATATACAACGGTCTTTTATGGCAGATTGATTGGGACTCAGCGTTTCTTTGTACCAGTAGTTCCTGCAGAATACATACCCAACGTACAAAAGTGCATAGCGGATTGCATAAGCACGGGTGTAAATACACTTGTAGGATAATGCTATGCTCAATGTCACATTAATTAACATCGGCTTACATCTTACTACCCCAGCTCATCCATTGCACGAATGCATAATGGACGATGAGACTCAGCCTAGTACGCCAGATGATTGTTGATACTGGCGGACAGCGCACCGTCACGAACAAGCCAGTATAGAATACCTAAACATATGGAATATAAATAAGTTTCCCTCATAGTTTCTAATGAAGAAGATAAGACCTTTTACAAAACGTCATATCTACCAGTACTACTACACGGCACGGGGACGAGGCGTATGTGTCGTCCTCATCCTCATCACGACGTCCAGGTCGCCTACGAGCGTCAAATAAAAATACCTGCACCTGGCGAGCCGAACATGTCCTCGGACACTCCCAGCACTAAAAGCCATACGCCATTTCATATTTTTTTGCTCATAAAATTCTCTTCAAATTACGAGTATTATTTCTAACCGTCTGTCAGATTTTGATGCTTCTTCTTTTCCATTTGCCACTTGTTTTACGTCGCGACGCCACAGACAGGACTTAAGGCGACGATGGGACAGGAAAGGATTAGGTTTGGGATGGAAGCGACCGTGACCTTAATTAAGGTACCTCCCAAGCACTTTCCTGGTATGAAAATAGCATATACCGAGCGAATTGGCCGCACGGTTAGGGGTGCGCCGCTGTGAGCTTGCAATCGGGAGATAGTGGGTTCGAACCCCCCACTGTCGGCAGCGCTGAAGATGGTTTTGCGTGGTTCCCTATTTTCACATCAGGCAAATTCTGGGGATGAAAATTAATTAAGGCTATGACCACTTCCTTCCCACTTCTAGACCTTTCCTATCCCATCGTCACCATAAGACCTATCTGTGTCAGTGCGACGTAAAGACAATTGCCAATAAAAAAAATATAATAATGTCTGCCTCTGTGGTGTAGTGGTTAGTGTGATTATCTACCACCCCCAGAGGACCGGGTTCGATTCCCGGTTCTGCCACGAAATTCGAAAAGTGGTCCAAGTACTGGAACTGGTTACACTCAGCCTCGGGAGGTCAATTGAGTAGAGGATTTCGATTTCCACCTCAGCCATCCTCAAAGTTGTTTTCCGTAGTTTCCAGATTCTTCTCCAGGAAAATGTCGGGACGGTAGCTAACTTAAAGCCACGGCCGCTTCCTTCCCTCTTGCTTACCTATCACGTGCAATTTTCTCATTTCCCACACGGCCACTGTTCAGCACAGCAGGCGAGGCCGCGTGGGCCTCCTCCACATTTGTATCCCCGACCAAATGTCTGACGCTCCAGGACACTGCCCTTGAGGCGGCAGAGGTGGATCACTCACTGAGGCCGGGGAAAACCAAGCCTGGAAGGTAAATAAATAAATTTAAAAATAAATAAATAAATACATAAATAAATAAATAGTAATAAGCACCTTGGACAGAAGAAAGGAGGAGATTGCCGAGTGAAAGGATGAAGAAATGGTGGACGAGGATTACAGCTCAGAAACAGATGAAGCTGAATTCGAATTAGCGTGATCCCTAGTTGGCCAAATCGAAATAATAATAATAATAATAATAATAATAATAATAATAATAATAATAATAATAATAATAAAAATAAAAGTGAAAATCCACAGCCTGTTTCCAGTCATTTGACTGGGACAGGAATGGAATGAATGAAGCCCCCATGTAGCGGCGAGGATAGAAATTGTGCCGGCTGCCGAAGCCTGTAGCACTCCTCTGGGGCAATGAACAACAACAACAACAACAACAACAACAACAACAACAACAACAACAACAATAATAATAATAATAATAATAATAATAATAATAATAATAATAATAATAATAATAATAATAATAATAATAATGGTTCATGTTTGAGGGTTACTGTAGTCACGTCCTAGTTCGTGAACCATCCTGAGAGTCGGGATACCAGTTGCTATGGAATGGGAGTGGGCATCTCGGACATAATCTGAGTCCTGGCCCTCCTTGTGCTCAGGCGGCTAGGACTATACAATTCACCGGTGGTCCATAACCCGTTAGAGGAGAGATCCTCACTTGGACTATGTGCAAGTAGGGTAGCATCCTGCTTCATGAATTTACCGAGCTCAGAACATCTTAAGCAAGCCTCGGACCTATGGGAGTAATGGAGTCCCACTCCCATTTGACAGGCGAGGGACTCCTTGGAAACAACTTGGCAAACGAAATGGAATTCGATGGGGAGCTATCAATATTAAAGGGGCTTATGGAAGAAAGAAGGTAGAACTGGCTGAGTCAGCAAAGAGGATGCATCTGGATGTGCTAGGAGTAGGTGATGTTCGGTAAGGGGAGATAATGAGGAAGAGATGGGAGATTATAGAGTGTATTTGACGGGTGCTAGAAAGGGAAGGGCAGAGTCTGGGGTAGGGCTCTTTATCAGGAATACCATTGCACGCAACATAGTTTCTGTTAGGCACGTAAATGAGCGAATGATGTGGGTAGATTTATCAGTTGGAGGAATTAGGCCAAGAATTGTGTCCGTGTATTCACCATGTGAGGGTGCAGATGAGGATGAAGTTGACAAGTTTTATGAAGCATTGAGTGACATCGTGGTCAGAGTCAACAGCAAGGATAGAACAGTGCTAATGGGCGATTTCAATGCGAGAGTTGGGAATAGAAATGAAGGATACGAAAGGGTGATTGGTAAATGTGGGGAAGATATGGAAGCTAATGGGAATGGGAAGCGTTTGCTGGACTTCTGTGCTAGTATGGGTTAGACTCTATTTCTAACGATTTAAAAATAAGAGGTATAGAACTAAATGAGGCCACAACACTAGTTGCAAATCGAGGATTGTGGCGATGTTTAGTAAATTCTCAGAGGCTTGCAGACTGAACGCTGAAAGACATAACAGTTTATTATGAAAATGTATGTATGTATAATAATAATAATAATAATAATAATAATAATAATAATAATAATAATAATAATAATAATAATAATAATAATAATTGTACGTCTCACTAGCTACATTTATTGGATTCGAAGACGCCGATATCTCGGAGTTTTATGTCCGGCTCCATGGCTAAATGGCTAGCGTGCTGGCCTTTGGTCACAGGAGTCCCGGGTTCGATTCCCGGCAGGGTCGGGAATTTCAACCTTGATTGGTTAATTTCGCTGGCACGGGGGCTGGGTGTATGTGTTGTCTTCATCATAATTTTATCCTCATCACGACGTGCAGGTCGCCTACGGGAGTCAAATCAAAAGGCCCTGCATCTGGCGAGCCGAACTTGTCCTCGGACACTCCCAGCACTAAAAGCCATACGCCATTTAATTTCTCGGAGTTTTATGTCGTAGGAGTTCGTTTACATGCTGGTAAATCTTTCGACACGAGGCTGACATTTTGAGTACCTTCTAATAACACCGGATTGAGCCAGAATGGAACTTGGCAACTAGGGCTAACAAAGCCAGCATTTTTACCGTCTGAGCCACTTAGCCTGGCCCACTGAGAAGGGAAAAAGTGCTAAAATTCCACTATCAGTAAATAAATAAATAAATAAATAAATAAATAAATAAATAAATAAATAAATAAATAAATAAATAAATAAATAAATATTTCAATCAATCAATCAATCAGTCAATCAATCAATCAATCAATCAATCACAAGTGCCCTGCATTTAGGGATGCCGCTCAGGTGGCAGATATCCTATCAGCTGTTTACCTCGGTAACGTTGCGGATAGCTCTATTATATGCCGTTCTCGGAGAGCCGGGAGGCCTGGTATGTGGTTAAAATGGTATACGCAGCTCACCGCCATTCTGAAGAGGACACAGGTTTACTTTACCTAATCTCTTCCTAAAATATTTCAAAGAAGCTGGAAATTTATCGAACATTCCAGTCCCTAACTCCTCTTCCTATAAAGAAATATTTGCTCCAAGAGTTCATCTTGAATTCTAGCTTTTTCCTCATATTATGATCTTTCCTACTCTTAAAAACTCTTTTGAAGCGTATTCGTCTACTAATATAAGTTTAGGTCATTTCTTCGCTGACAGCTGACATGCCTGGTATCCATTCAGTGGCTGGAATCGATGCCAAGAAACAGCTTGCGTGCCAATACGTCCTTGCCCGACTGCACGCTGTCTGATGCGGCACGCAAAAGCCCAAATGCGGTTTTTATTGATATCTCAAAAAGTAACTGCTCGATTTTGAAAATACTTACATAGTTGAACTTTTAGGCCAGCTGCATGTATTCGTGCCGTTCCATTTAGAAATATGAGGATACGTAGCACATTACTTTACAAACCCCTGGGTATCATTTACGAATATAAAAACAGAATACCGATATATTTAATGGTTTAGACGTTATTTCCGTGTAACATCTTAGGTGAATAATCCTGTATATTGCCACAGCCATGGATAAGACTGAGACTTCGGTGGAAGCTACATTTTGTTCTAGCCTGTGCCAAGAGGTGGACGCAAAGTGCTGCATCCATCAAGAAATGGCAGCAGGTGTAAATACATAACCTTTATTTACAACCTCATTTATGTGATTGACCCAATGAAGATCTTCCTATATCTTAACACCTAGATAATTATACTGGTACTTTCACTTTATAAATACGGTAATTAAAACAGAGGACAGTTTTCTCTGGGTGAAACTTACAACCTCACCTTTTACCCAGTTTACAATCATACCACTGCTGTCCGTCTCACAGGTAGAAGTAGTTTTCCGAAGATTCTGTACTTTAATCCCTGGTGAATTGAGAGATGGCGCCGAGAGCACTGTCAAAGGAAATTTGCCCCTAATCCTAGCCTTAACTGAATTCTAACACCTACATCAGCACAGATTACTACGTGTTCTATCTCCTGACCTCGATTTCTGAAGGCTGTTACATAAAGCTACAAGACTAACAACAAGAAACAAACAAACAAACAAACAAACAAACAAACAAACAAACAAACAAACAAACAAAAAACAAACAAACAAAAAAATAAACAATTCCAAAAAAGGCTTTCATGGCTGCAGATCTACAAAACAACACACAATTCACTTCTCCTTTGGCAGGTTAGCAACCCCTATTTGCTAACATAGCGGGACCACACAGTAGGTCTGCCACTGCTAAGCAGAGTCTAGGAGGGGCGTGCCAATTCAACTAAAGAGCCCAAATGGGACGTTTGGGTAAAACTCTGCAAACGCACACGGCCTAACCACCCAAAATCTAGTCCTATTCCTGTGATTTTTAAACAAACAATCGCACCACACTAACCTGACATAAGGTGAAGACGGAAACATGTATCTGCACAGCATGTTTTCGAACTGTGCACACTCGCATTGCTCATAACTGTGCTGTAGATTGTCGAACATGTTGATGAACACATGTAGCCACAAGGACACAAAATGTCTGAATCTTCTTTTGTAATTTGGGAATATTCCTAGTACCGAGCTCGCCAGTATCCAGTAATCGGGAGATAGTGGGTTCGAACACCACTGTCGGCAGCCCGGATGGAAGTTTTTCGTGGTTTCCCATTTTCACACTAGGCAAATGCTGGGGCTGTACCTTAATTAAGGCCACGGCTGCTAGGAAAAAACCTAGTCGCGTCATCTGAACACAAAACGGATTCTTTCAGCATGCCCTGGTTGTGTAAGATCGGGAGTGAGAATGGCACGGGAATTCCGTTCCATGCGAAATAAAGGGTGCAGTGCCCTTAGCGACGGACGGCTTCCTAGGGAAGAAAGAAGTAGTTTTGACAGTTGGGTCACAATGCCAGTAGCGTACAGAGGAATACCGCCGCCTACCTAAGTGGCATACGATCTAAAGCTTTTTAATAAAGGAGAGGTTAAGAGATGACTTGATAGAATATCTCTGCAGCACTGCGAGTGTAAAGTTCTATGCAAGTGACAGAAGAGATCTAAGAATGAAATGTTTATGAGACTATAAAAGTTAACAAGGAAATATGAGGACAGTCCCATTGTTAGCGCTAATCAGAACTGCGTGCCTCTTTTGGTTAAAAACTCATTTAATATTTGAGGCGGGCCTGTCGTGAGGTTTCGCACAAGGTTTGCTAGACCATAGACAGAGGGTCAGAAGACCCGCGGACGCCACTACATTTGCTTCCACCTTTTTCGTTGACGCACAACGACATCACAACTCCGTCTTTGTTGTGCCTCAGTCTCCTATAGCTATATCCCTAAAAACATATAGGGCAATGATTACCTCTCTTAGTTGAAATAAACTCCCTAATGAATCTGACTGAACCAAAGTTAGGCATAAAATTACGAGTTATCAAACCAAATGTGTACTGTATTCTCGAGCAGGGGTTTTCCAGGGAGCTGTCACAACTGTAAGCTCATTCCAAGTTAAGAAAGCAGTATTGTTCTAATAATAATAATAATAATTTCGTGTGGCTATTTCTAGCCGAGTGCAGCCCTTGTAAGGCAGACCCTCCGATGAGGGTGGGCGGCATCTGCCATTTGTAGGTAACTGCGTGTTATTGTGGTGGAGGATAGTGTTATGTGTGGTGTGTGAGTTGCAGGGATGTTGGGGACAGCACAAACACCCAGACCCCGGGCCACTGGAATTAACCAATAAAGGTTAAAATCCCCGACCCGGCCGGGAATCGAACCCGGGACTCTCTGAACCGAAGGCCAGTACTCTGACCATTCAGCCAACGAGTTGGACAGTATTGCTCTTATGGACCTACAAGGAGTGAACACGCCCCCTCTGGCCAGTAGCGGCGATTGGGAATTATTTTTTGCTAGTTGCTTTGCGTCGCACCGACACAGATAGGTCTTATGGCGACGATGGGACAGGGAAGGTCTAGGAGTGGGAAGGAAGCGGCCGTGGCCTTAATTAAGGTACAGCCCCAGCATTTGCCTGGTGTGAAAATGGGAAACCACGGAAAACCATTTTCAGGGCTGCCGACAGTGGGGTTCGAACCTACTATCCCCCGAATACTGGATACTGGCCGCACTTAAGCGACTGCAGCTATCGATCTCGGTGATTGGGAATTAAAAGTGGAGCGAAAAAACAAAATTACAGACAACAAAAAGTACCCAGGTTAGTAGGATAAAGAGGGCGGTGGGGGGGAGGGTGGCGTATATGCATAAAAACAAAACAAAAAGACTATAAAATGGTAAATTTGTTTATACTCTCTGGATGAATTTCCACAGACAGGTTTTACCAAGTTAAGTGCGGTAATAATAGACTTTGAGATTTTGATTCAGTACTATACTATACTGTACAATAAAACTTTCACCGAAGGAAGAATATACACATGTATTACAATTAAATAGGAGTACGGTGTGATTATACAATTGAAAATCGTTTAGTATTTGACTCACACTAAAAAACTAACACGCAATAAAGAGACTGCCAGACGGATGAATGCGCGCGACAATCGGTGAATCATATCTCAGTGTCCATGATTTCGGTAAAAAATGTACCCCTGCAACCATTTCTTACTGCACATGCAGTCTCCACTTCTTACTGTGGCGCTATGCAAATCAGTTAGCCACGACGACATTTTGTGCGTATTTTCGCTAATAAAAAAAGTCACCTCCGTACAGGCCATGAAGGCCCTTGGAGGAGTGGAAGGTAAAGGCTTCCACCATTGTTAACCGCGGCACGTGATGGGGTAGAGGGGTTAGCTCTACGCCCGGCCGCCTTTGCCCCCAGGAAGTAACGTGGTACTCATTTTTGGTGTAGGCTGGGTGAACCTTAGGGCCATATGCACCTCCGGAAGTGGAAATCTCGTTTCTTAAATTTTACGACTTCCTGACGGGGATTCGAACCCACGTCCTTCCGGGCGAACCGAGCACGCCTTTACCGCCTCGGGCAGGCAGCCCCTATTTCCACTAATAATTAAAGAAAATAAACTAATGAATTAGCTGGTAAGATGTACAAATTGTTCTTTTAATAATTTCAATAATTCCTAATTTCAGCTGCTAAAATGGAACAAAAATGAAATGGTTTCTCCACAAAGTGGGGGGGGGACGACAGCCCCCTCGAACCCCCCCCCCCCCCCACACACACTTAATCGCCGCTATTGCTTCTGAGACACCCATAATTCCTCGTAATTAAGGGACATTATTCTGTAGTTTGTAATGTATTATGAAAGACAGATAATAAAGGATGAGGCATTTTTGCACGTGAGATATAAAAATAGCAACTTAACATTTTCTTTTTCATAAATATATTCGTAGGGAGGAAGCACAATGACAGGAACAGCCATCGCTTCTTTGCCTTCCTTCATTTTCCTTCTTCTGTGCTGCTCTGGTACAAGCCTCGTGTAGTCCCTCACTCTACGAACCGCCGGCAGCTCACTTCTGGAGTAACGTCATCTACAGTATTTATTTGTTGCGTGTGTGTTTTTAGGCTTTAAATCAATGCGTACTTGCCTTGTGTTGAGTGAGACGTTGGTTGTATATGTCACTGTATTTGTGTGCATTCTATTATTTTCGTACTGTACAGAAGTTATTAGCCTCCGTGGCTCAGTCGGTAGCACGTCGGCCTCTCACCGGTGGGTTCCGTGGTTCAAATCCCGGTCACTCCACGTGAGATTTGTGCTGAAAACAGCGGAGGAGGGACAGGTTTTCTTCCGGGTACTCCGGTTTTCCCTGTCATGGCGGAGCTGTTGAGGATCCAACCAGCCTTCGGCATGAGGACTAAACGTACATACACTTTCATTCCAGCAACACTCTCCAATATCACTTCATCTGTTAGGCATTAATCATTGCTCCAGAGGAGTGCGACAGACTTCGGCAGCCGGCACACTTAATATCATCGCCGCAAGACGGGGTCTTCTTTCATTCCATCCCTGACCCGATGGAACAGGCTGTAGGTTTTCATACAGAAGTTATTACTGAAGATTTTGGTGTTGTGGTGTGCAGTGATACGTCATGGCACAACTTGTTCTGATAAAAAAAATGCTGTGTGTTTTATTTGTGCTTGGTTTTGTTATTTAGCTGTTCTTTCTTAAACGCATTTTAATTTTACCACTTCTTTTACCAACGCATTTAATATTTGCTGTTGTTTTTGTGAGCGATACGACAGCACAATAGTACCCCGCGTTGTCTGGGGAAATTTACTAAATGCAATTAAATGCATTAAATGCATCCCTCACCCCTCGAGCCCATAAAAATATTTTTTTTTTTCCTCCCCCAAATTGCCTTACACTTCAATGCTGAGGATTTTTATGTGCCGTAGTTTACCTGTGATTCTGTGTAAACCAAAAATAACCCCTGTAAACCCCCGGTCCCTTTTAGTTCATAAAATAATTTGCAGCTTAGTTTCTTCCGATTTTTTTTTCTTGAACTTAAATACGGAATTTCACAAATTTATGTGCCGCGTTTTCCCGTGATGGTGTTGAGCAGAGCCTTTCGATATGACAACCCGCAATACTGTTTGCTTAACAGGGAATGAACCAGAGTCAACATTTCGTCGCTAACGGGAAACTGAGGACTATGACTTCACGAACCATCGCTAATGTCAAATGAAATGGCGTATGGCTTTTAGTGCCGGGAGTGTCCGAGAACAGGTTCGGCTCGCCATGTGCAAGTCTTTTGGTTTGACACCCGTAGGTGACCTGTGCGTCGTGAGGAGGATGGAATGATGATGAAGACGATACATACACCCAGCCCCCGTGCCAGCTAAATTAACCAATTATGTTTAAAATTCCAGAACCTGCCGGAAATCGAACTCGGGACCCCTGTGACCAAAGGCTAATGGAAATCGTCACTAACAAGAGGACACCTAATTGTTGTTGCAGGAGAAATGACCCCCCTCGCGGTGTGTGAGCTGTAGCTTCACTGTCGTTGCAGTGATAAGTTTCTGGCGACATTCAGTAGTGTTTGATGTGCAGAGCACGTTTGTAATTTCAGCACTGTTTGTTTTGCTGCATAATTAGGTCATGCAGGCCGCAGCAGTAGTGCAAGGTCAAAAGTTCGTAACCCCGACACTTAGTAGGACGGCTGTTGAAGGCTCATTAAACCCCTGGTCCATCTGACTATCCGAAAGCGAATTCTAGTTTCTAAATTTATCGATTCTCTGACAGGAAGTCGAACCCTAATCTTCTCGAGTGAATCGAGCGCACATCGGCTAGGTGTTCTGTACAAGGTAAAGTCTTCTTTCTTTCTTTCTTTCTTTCTTTCTTTCTTTCTTTCTTTCTTGGCGTCTCCGAAGACCTTAAAAAGTAGTTAGTCGGACGTAAAACAAATAACATTATTATTATTGTTACCGTGTTTTTGTGGTAGTTATGCGTGAAAGAAGGTGCGGGGTGGTGAATAGGTCTCAGGCTACGAAATTAAAGTGAATTTAAAATTTAACAAGGTTATATTTTCTTTTCAAAATCAAGAAATAACAAACATGTCAGGTACAGAGTAGCAAGGCAACAAAAGTACAATTACAGTATTTACAGGATTTGGGCTTCGAGCCCCGCGATCACAATCCTTGAGCAATTAGCTCAGTTTTACCCCAAACACAAGTGTCAACAGAGGGGCAGAGAACCCCATTCATGCCTAGGAGCACTTGCTCCAAAATACACAGTAAGGCCTCCTTGAGGCGCTCAGAAAACAAAATTTTCAGAAAAAGAGCAACTTGCTCTCAAAATTCAGGCCTGTCAAAGGCCCCACCTAATTCCACTTTCAAGCTGTCCTTTCAGGACATATACACAGGGGTAAAATACCCAACCTACTGAGGTCTGTTAAATGACAAGAAGGTTAATTACATGACCTCTAAAATAACAGTTTGAGAGGAGGCGATCTGCACTCCTAATACACTTGTTTTTAAAACCTAATCTGGCTCTAGGCCACTAATGCAAGGGCTAATCCCATACTACAGAGGTGACTTTAGAAAAGAACAATTTGCTTTACGTTAACGAAGAATAGGTTGAGAAAAATAAGTTCACCTCAAAACAATATGATTGGGAGCTCGAGAGGGTTAAGCACTCTCTATCCCGATATGCAGTTTAAAAGATGGAATAGATACAAGTTTCTTTACATTTTAAGGAAGGTTACATAATGGAAAAACTTCGGACCCGCCCCGAGAGTTAAACTGCTGAGCAAGCAAGAAAAGAAGTAATTAATCGGCCATTACCTGGTTGTTGACTGCCGCCGAAGAAAGAGGCGCTTCCCGCCCCCTGCTATGTACTTTACACACGAAAAGATGGAACAGAAGTGGCCCGGAGACCCTAAAATCAGCAGTTTATATACTCTCGCGGAAAGTTCGAGGCGTTAGGGGAATGAGAACACCCTCCCACAAACTCTTTATTGGGTAGGATACAGCAACATATTCAAGTTGGGGGAAGATACATCCGATTGGTCAGAAATTAATAAAAGAAATTCGGGATTGGCTAAATTTAAAACAAGGGGAAAGAAAGGGTTAATATTGCCAACTTAAACAATGACAGAAGGAAATTTAACAAAGAACAAACTTTTGAAATTAAATTTTCTCCAAAAGAACAGTTTTTTTTCTTCGCACTAGGGTGCACTATTGTAGTTCTTCAGTAGTGTCCTCTAGAAGAGAAAGTTCACACTTCTTACTACCGGTAAAACAAAAATACATCAAAAGTGGCACAGTTCAAAAACTCCAAACATTCCAAGTAGTGACATCTTCCGGGAAACTTGAAAATTAATACCGTCGGTAAAGTTCAGACTTCCTCCAGCAGAGGAGTTTCAATTGGCGCACATTTTAAATTAGCGGCGTGGAGGTGTACCGCCCGGTACAGACCTCCCCCCCCCCCCAAAAAGTTCCTCCAGGGGTGACACATGAAATTTGTTTGAAAACAAGGTAAAAGTTTTGATGTTGATACGGAGATTAATTGCCGAAGATTTCATCGAAATGGCTGAAATTTAGTTTGATTCAGTTTCAAAATTTCTTTTAGTAACAGCGGAAGTACTGTCTTAATGTTTGTAGAAGGTTGAATTGAGAAGGAAAACTTTAGTTTTAAAGTTGAGGAAAATTTTCTAAGTCCACCAAATATTGCAGTAGAATACCCAAGAAAAGGTAGTAAGGTTGATCTGGAATGTCCATATAGTTGATGTTGATTAAGTTGGATGGCCAGACCGGCCGTTGCAGCTTGCGTCCAAAGGCGGCCGCTCGGACCCCACAAGTACCCTGAGATACCGCTCGCCCGCACTATGAGGGGAGCAGAGGTGTTGAAGCACGCCGCGCCCGCGGTGAACATATACAGGCCGCGGGCAAGTAGCAGGTCGTGCACCGCACATCAGCCTTGGCCGGGAGGAGAGCTCCGGCTCGCCGTGCACATGTGGTCCTCGCTGGGGAAGAGGGGGCCCATCCTCTAACCCAGTCGCAGCACGGCGCCGCGCGGCTGCGGGGGCACTGAAACATTAAAACTAGGCGGCAGAATTTGTTGGACCATCATCTTTTTTGAGGGCACAGGCTTTGTGGAGAGGTTGAGGGGCCAGCGGCGTGCAGAAATTCATTGCATTAATTAAGCCACTGTGTAGAGTGGGGCAGGAGACGGGAGCGTGGTAATGGCCGTGGCAAGGACAGGATGGCAGTTTAATGGTTCGGGGCAGGTTTCACAAAACTGCTTACATATATAACAAAATACTATAGAAGGGGCAGAAAGCCTTAAAAGTGAAAACTCAAAAAAAAATGTAACCTTCATATTCCCTTTCACGATTATATGAAGCAAGTTAACACAGAAATTACACCGGTTTCACCTGTGACAGGTGAACCCTAAATATCCTCTCGGTGGCTGGATTACTTAATAACAACGTAACCGGCGTAAGGAAATCTAAAATAGTACACGGCCCATGAAATCTGGGGGCAAGCTTGCCCGCGGGAACAAAATTCTTGACCATCACTTGGTCACCTACCTTCAAAGGGGTGGGTCTCCGTCCACGATCATATCCTTCCCTAACCTTTTCATGAGAGACTTTAAGATTGGCTTTAGCTTTCTTCCAAAGATCTTTAATGTTGTCCGGATCTATTGTCTCGGGTAGAATGTCACTCAGAGACCAGAGGTTAGAGAGCGGCGTGTTGGGAACGAACTTGAACATCAAAGAAGCTGGAGTGAACTTGTGAGATTCATGAACCGCCGAATTCAAAGCAAAAGCTAACCAATGCAAGGACGTGTCCCACCTGGAATGATCTTCATGATGATAGGCAATAAGTGCGGACCTGAGATTACGGTTAACCCGTTCAGCCAGAGATGGTTGAGGGTAATAAGCAGAAGTAGTTACATGAGAGATGGACAAGTCAAAACAGAATTTACGAAAAAGATTTGATGTGAACGCCTTAGCATTATCAGACACAATATATTGGCACGGACCAAAAGAAGCAAAAATAGAATTTAGGCAAGTAATGGTGGACTGAGCGGTAGCCAGCTTAGTCGGAAATAACCAGGAAAATCTTGTAAAACCATCTACGAATACAAAGATGAACTTGTTGGCATTTCCCTTTGACTGGGGGAAGGGTCCTACATAATCAATATACAGGCGTTCCATGGGGCGCGACGCTTGATGCGAAGACAGAAGGCCTACCTTGGTGGACATGGTTGGTTTACTAAGCAAACAAGATTTACAAGCCTTTACTAGTTCACGGATTTCACCGTCCATACCTTTCCAGATGAACATTTCACGAATTTTCTCACGAGTTTTAAAGATACCAAGATGCCCCCCCTAATGGGGTCTCATGATAGTACTTGAAGATCATAGGTACAAGGACAGCTGGAACGACAACCTTCATCATCTTATCATGCCTCGAAGGGCAACATAGAACACCATTCCTCAGGATATAAGGGACAACATGTTCCCCAGAAGAAAGGGTTTCCATTATCGGAGCCAGCGTCGGATCTTCACGTTGGTATTTCTCGATATCCCTAAAGAGCATGGGAGCATCTGTTAAGATGGCATTAACCTCAGATAGCATGGACTCGGGAGGTGAAGAACTATCGACCGGATTATGGGTCTCGACCTCGTTGGAAAACATACGGCTGAGTCCATCAGCAACAACATTTTCGGTACCTCGGATATGCCTGACATCGAATTGGAAGGCAGAAATACGGATGGCCCAACGGGCTATACGACCAGTACGACGCGGCCTACCTAAGACCCAGCTTAAGGCTTGATTATCTGTCTCCAGGTCGAATTTGACATGTTCAAGATAGAGACGGAACTTTTCTAAGGCAAATAAGACTGCCAAACCTTCGAGCTCATAGATGGAATACTTGGCTTCTTGAGCCGACAAGGTCCTAGATGCATAGGCGATGGGTCGCCTCCCTAGTTCAGTCTCTTGAAGAAGGACTGCAGCTACTGCTGATGACGACGCGTTGGTTTGGACAATGAATTTTTTTGAGAAATCTGGCATAGCCAGTACAGGGGCATTACAGAGAGCTAATTTAAGATCTTCAAAAGCGGCTTGTTGAGAAGGTCCCCACTCGAATTTGATGCCTTTCCTACGAAGAAGGTTTAAGGGCGCCGCTCTATTAGCGAAGTTAGGAATAAACTTCCTGAAGAAATTCACCATACCAATGAACCTGGCGATACCTTTAATGTCCTTGGGAGGTTTAAAATCACGGATGGCCTGTGTTCTAGAATGATCGACTGCTACACCATCAGGTGACACAATATGCCCTAGGAATGACATAGAGGGCTTAGCAAAGGCAACCTTGGACAACTTGACAGTTAACCCAGCCTTACGAAGGCGATTGAGAACTTCTCGCAGATGATCTAGATGTTCTTCAAAGGTCTCCGAAAATACGACGACATCATCCAAATAGTGATACAAATACTCAAATTTGATGTCAGAGAAGACCCTATCTAGCAGCCTAGTGAGTACAGCTGCTCCCGTGGGGAGCCCGAAAGGCACGCGGTTGTATTCGTATAAATTCCAGTCCGTGGCAAACGCTGTAAGATGTTTAGACTCTTCCGCCAGGGGAATTTGATTGTAGGCTTGATTCAAGTCCAAGATAGTAAAGAACTTGGCCTTACGAAACCATGAAAAACAAGAATGAAGGTCGGGAAGGGGCACAGATTGCAACATCACCTTCCGATTGAGAGCCCTATAATGAATGACAGGCCTGAAGCCCCCTTGGGGTTTCAGGACTAGAAAAATAGGCGATGAATACGCCGACTTAGAGGGCCTAATAATACCGTCCTTCAACATCTGATCGATGATTTCTTTCAGAGCCTTCATTTTAGGTGGAGATAGCCTATAAGGTGGAAAACGGACAGGAATCGAATCCGTGACCTCAATTTTGTATTCAATAAGGTCAGTAACACCAAGAGTATCAGAGAACACCTCTGGAAACGACTGACACAACTTACGAATACTATCAGCCTGCTCCTCAGGTAGATGTCTAAGGTCTAACAACATCTCATCCTGGGTAGGCGAAACAGATGAACATGATACAGAATTACACTTTAACAAGGGAATTTTACAATTGGACGCAAATTTGAATGTGCACGACCTACTCTGGAGATCGAGCACAAGACCAGTGTAAGAAATGAAGTCAGCTCCCAATATAATGGGGCAAGACAAGTGCTTAGCCACAAACAATTTGATTTTCCATGTAAATTTAAAAATACGAATTTTGACATTTACAGCACCTAGGATTTCCAATGGAGATGAATTAGCCGAAACATATTGAACCGGAGAAGAGACATAGTCAGGTAGTTTACAAACAGACTTCAATTTTGAATACCATTCAGCCGAAATAATCGAACAAACACTGCCTGAATCTAAGAGAGCTGTTACAGGTTCATTATTTAACTCAATCTTAAGAAAAGGAACAGGCGCGGGGGAACCCACCGCAATCCTAAGACACTCTTTAGGGCATTCAAAAGACGAATTTGAAGACTGATCGTTCCCTGAATTTACAACCTGTTTACCCGGGGCTGAGTCTCGGGAAGATGGATTAGTTGACTCAGCCGAAGCCACTAGACACTTTTGATTGTTGTTGGAAGTTGCACCAGAAGTTGAGCAGGAGGGGGTGCTATTTGAATTTGGGCAATTTTTGGCGATATGTGAGAAAGCCCCACATTTAAAACAGCCTTGTGATGAACCAGCCCCATTCCTTGTCCCACTCGACTTGATCAGTGGACACTTATTGCGCAGATGGTCGGGCGACCCGCAAGCATAACATTTACGGGGTGTGACTGGTCGGCGAGGTGGAGGCCGAGTATTACTAAAGGAAGGTGGGAGTTCTTTCGCGACACGCAAGGAATCGGCGTATCTCACTCCTTCCGCTGAGACGGCCAACGCTTCAAGTTCAGAGAAAGTTTGCGGGCACGCCGCGAAACACAAATATGACCTATAGGGTGGTGAAATTCCTTCTACAATAGCCTGTACAATCTGATCTTCAGGAAAATGAAGGGCAAACACCCTAGTATAAAACTTAATGTCTTGTATGAAATCAGCCAGATTTTCATCCAATCTCTGTACTCGATAATAGTACTTCTGAATCAGAGATGACCTCGCGCGGGCGGGAATAAAATTTGCAAGCAAGTGTGCATGAAAATCTTCAATAGATGACTGTTCGGCTATGGCTCTTACTATTTTGTCAGAGAGAATACCAATTGCATAAGGATAGATGATTTGCAAAATTTGGCATGGAGAAAGAGAAAACACAAGGGCATGGTCCTGAAATTCAACTAAAAATCTTAAGAATGAAATTACGTCACTGGTGGTATTAACGGAAAACTTAGAGATACCTCTGAGCAACATTGCCAATGGATGAGGCAAGCTGCTAAACCCGGGTGACATAGTAGGTAAAGGTTTCAATGGCAAGGAAGTTAATTCCGAACGTATATTATTCAACGATGCACGGCGTCCAGACTCGTTGTCCAATGGGGCAGAGATGGTTTGAGCAGCAACGGTTATCCTATTAACTTCTCCCTTAGGAGGCTCTTCCTCGGAACCTGCATTCATCGTGGTGGGTTGATAAATTTTGGGAGGAATTTCCCCAGTTAACAATTGAGTGACCTTGCTAGATAACTCAGAAATATTTTCAAGTAGCGTACTAGCTTCCTTCTTCTGAACGTCATTCAACTTTAGAGACAACAGATCGTTAACTCTATTTGAAAAATGAAACAGCCTGGGTTGCACACGCTTAATTTGAATAGGAGAAGGATCATTTTCATCAAAAAAACTAACTACAGATGCTAGCCCACTAATATTCTCGACGATCGTGGAAAGAGAGTCGTCAATTTCTTTCTCTCCCAAGGTGGGGATGGAAATGGGCAAATCAAGGGACTCTCTAAGCTTGTTTGTGTCTACCGCAACCGTGCCTCCAGATTGCACATTTCTAATAGTCAATTCATAGATCAACTCCTCCTTGCGCAAATAGTTAAGATGGAGAACATCGCGAGGACCGGGCATGATGACAGAACACTTTTGAAAAACTCAAAAAATTCCAGCAACTGAGAAAATGGTTAGAGTTCGGATCAAAACAATGTCTAGCCGTCAAAATGGGCTAAAATGAGACCCATTCAACCACGCTCTGCT
Organism: Anabrus simplex; assembly: GCF_040414725.1. Taxonomy (NCBI): domain Eukaryota; kingdom Metazoa; phylum Arthropoda; class Insecta; order Orthoptera; family Tettigoniidae; genus Anabrus; species Anabrus simplex. The sequence goes on along the minus strand of NC_090269.1, from coordinate 111,657,731 downwards.
ACCACTTGTTACCGTGTTTTTGTGGTAGTTATGCGTGAAAGAAGGTGCGGGGTGGTGAATAGGTCTCAGGCTACGAAATTAAAGTGAATTTAAAATTTAACAAGGTTATATTTTCTTTTCAAAATCAAGAAATAACAAACATGGCAGGTACAGAGTAGCAAGGCAACAAAAGTACAATTACAGTATTTACAGGATTTGGGCTTCGAGCCCCGCGATCACAATCCTTGAGCAATTAGCTCAGTTTTACCCCAAACACAAGTGTCAACAGAGGGGCAGAGAACCCCATTCATGCCTAGGAGCACTTGCTCCAAAATACACAGTAAGGCCTCCTTGAGGCGCTCAGAAAACAAAATTTTCAGAAAAAGAGCAACTTGCTCTCAAAATTCAGGCCTGTCAAAGGCCCCACCTAATTCCACTTTCAAGCTGTCCTTTCAGGACATATACACAGGGGTAAAATACCCAACCTACTGAGGTCTGTTAAATGACAAGAAGGTTAATTACATGACCTCTAAAATAACAATTTGAGAGGAGGCGATCTGCACTCCTAATACACTTGTTTTTAAAACCTAATCTGGCTCTAGGCCACTAATGCAAGGGCTAATCCCATACTACAGAGGTGACTTTAGAAAAGAACAATTTGCTTTACGTTAACGAAGAATAGGTTGAGAAAAATAAGTTCACCTCAAAACAATATGATTGGGAGCTCGAGAGGGTTAAGCACTCTCTATCCCGATATGCAGTTTAAAAGATGGAATAGATACAAGTTTCTTTACATTTTAAGGAAGGTTACATAATGGAAAAACTTCGGACCCGCCCCGAGAGTTAAACTGCTGAGCAAGCAAGAAAAGAAGTAATTAATCGGCCATTACCTGGTTGTTGACTGCCGCCGAAGAAAGAGACGCTTCCCGCCCCCTGTTATGTACTTTACACACGAAAAGATGGAACAGAAGTGGCCCGGAGACCCTAAAATCAGCAGTTTATATACTCTCGCGGAAAGTTCGAGGCGTTAGGGGAATGAGAACACCCTCCCACAAACTCTTTATTGGGTAGGATACAGCAACATATTCAAGTTGGGGGAAGATACATCCGATTGGTCAGAAATTAATAAAAGAAATTCGGGATTGGCTAAATTTAAAACAAGGGGAAAGAAAGGGTTAATATTGCCAACTTAAACAATGACAGAAGGAAATTTAACAAAGAACAAACTTTTGAAATTAAATTTTCTCCAAAAGAACAGTTCTTTTTCTTCGCACTAGGGTGCACTATTGTAGTTCTTCAGTAGTGTCCTCTAGAAGAGAAAGTTCACACTTCTTACTACCGGTAAAACAAAAATACATCAAAAGTGGCACAGTTCAAAAACTCCAAACTTTCCAAGTAGTGACATCTTCCGGGAAACTTGAAAATTAATACCGTCTATAAAGTTCAGACTTCCTCCAGCAGAGGAGTTTCAATTGGCGCACATTTTAAATTAGCGGCGTGGAGGTGTACCGCCCGGTACAATTATTATTATTATTATTATTATTATTATTATTATTATTAATATTATTATTATTATTCTTTCTTTCTTTCTTTCTTTCTTTCTTCATCTATTTAGCCTCCAGAGTTGGTTTTTCCCTCGGACTCAGTGGGGGATCCCACCTCTACCGCCTCAAGGGCGGTGTCCTGGAGCGTGAGACACTGGGTCGAGGGTTACAACCGGGGAGAATGACCAGTACCTCGCCCAGGCGGCCTCACCTTCTATGCTGAACAGGGTCCTTGTGGTAGGGGCGGGAGATTGGATGGGATAGACAAGGAAGAGGGAAGGAAGTGTCCGTGGCCTTAAGTTAGGTACTATCCCGGCATTTGTCTGGAGGAGAAGTGCGAAACCACAAAGAAAACCCTTCCACGATGGCTGAGGTGGGAATCGAACCCATCTCTACTCATTTGACCTCCCGAGGATGAGTGGACCCCGTTTCAGCCCTCGTACCACTTTTCAAACTATGTGGCAGAACCGGGACTCGAACCCGGACTCTGGGGGTGGCAGCTAATCACACTAACCACTACACCACAGAGGCGGTCACAAGGTAAAGTACGTAACTGTAATTATTAAGGCTGGGCTAAGTCGTTCAGACGGTAGAACACTGGCTTTCTGAGCCCAACTTGGACGGTTCAATATCAGCTCACTTCTGTTGTACTTGAATAGCTCAAACACGCCAGCAAGATTTACAGGCACATAGAGAAAACAAAATCCTCGGCACCTATGCGTCTCCGAAAACCGTGAAAGTAGGTCGTTTAGCGTAAAAACAACAACATTATTATAATATATTTATGTCGATATTAGATAAGAGTGACTTGTGTCCGAATCCTTGAGATGAATGGTCAGCGCTGAGGCCTTCGACTGGGATGGTCCAGGCTTCGATTACAGGCCGGGTCGGATATTCTTTTTTTTTGCTAGTAGCATTACGTCGCACCGATACAGATAGGTCTTATGGCGACGTTTGGATAGGAAAGGCCTAGGTGTTGGAAGGAAGCGGCCGTGGACTTAGTTAAGGTACAACCCCAGCATTTGCCTAGGGTTCGAACCTGCTATCTCCCGAATACTGGATACTGCCCGCACCTAAGAGACTGAAACTATCTATCGAGGTCGGTAAAATAAATTAAAATTTTAGCCATAGATCGCCGAACAGAAATAAGGTAGAGTAGAATGGAACGTCTAAATTGATACCCAGACAACCAAAATCATATCAAATAAAATGCCTGCTCCCGGTCGCTGAAGCGGCTCGATTATTATTACTCTTCCTCCGATCTTGGCCAGCTGTGGATCACATGAATAATTTCATGATTTTCTTCTTACCTTCCTGTTTTCCCAATATTTCTTCATTCTTTCAAATGTTGCCACCTCCTTTCCTTCGTCTAGGAGAATTTCCTTCGTTTCTTCTCCTTCTCCTGGAACTCCCAAACTATTTAATTTTCTTTTCCCCCCTGAATATGTCTTTATCTAATATCTCGTTTCTTGTGATACCAAGGTTAGCTACAAGCAAAGCAAAGCAAAGCCATGAAGGCCCTTGGAGGCGTGGAAGGTAGAGGCTTCCACTATCAGTAACCTCGGCCTTGATGGGGTAGAGCGGTTAGCTCTACGCCCGGTCGCCTTTGCTCTCAGGAATTAACCTCGTACTCATTTTGGTGTAGGCTGAGTGAACCTCAGGGCCATGTGCAGCTCCGGAAGTGGAAATCTCATTTGTTAAATTTTACGACTTCCTGAAGGGGATTCGAACCCACGTCCTACCGGGCGAACCGAGCACGCCTTTACCGCCTCGGCCAGGCAGCCCCTAAGGTTAGCTACAACCTGTGACAATAAAGTTCGGTGAATAGTCCTGTACTATCAACGTAGATGAACAATGCACGAAAGTGACCTTACTGTCCTTCGAAATAGTCCCCTCCCATAACTATGCACTGCTGAGATCGGCGATTCATATCCTGGAAACTTTGCCAGAAGGCTTCCTTTGGGATGGTGTTCAAAATCCTCGTCACATTTCGTTGGATGCCAGGAATATCGTCAAATATATTTCCTTTCAAAGCGAGCTTGATTCGTGACTTTTCGGCTCTGACCTTTTCCGACGAGGGGTTCCCCGAGAACGCCATTTCCCGATTTGCCGTTTCGTTTCAGGGTCGTACCTGAGACACCAGGTTTCATCCTCAGTGACAATACAGTTCAAGAAATTTGGTCGCATCCGCCGTTTCGACAAAATCCTGTGAAGCCTCTAAACGTGCCTGCTTCTGGTCGTCAGTCAAGTGATGTGACACAAGACGAGAACACGTTTTCCTCTTCCCTAACTTCTGGATAACAATTTGTCGCACGCATTCACAGTTAATCTCCAGTTCATCCGCTATCATGCGCACAGTTAATCGCCGATCGTTCGTGATTAATGTCCTCACCTTCTCAATGTTTTCGTCACTGATGGCGGTCGCCGTATTTTCGCTACGAGGGTTGTCAGAAACACTTTCCCGGCCTCCTCGAAAATGGGCGAACCACTCGTACACAAACTTCCAGGACAGTGCTTGATCTTCATAAACACGTACCAGCATCGCATGCGTTTCTTTCGGTGTCTTGCCAAGCTTAAAACAAAACTGTACATTGATCTTTTGGTCGTTCATGTTCCAGTATGCAGTTGAAAACCAACGCGCTGTGCCAAACAGGTCTTACACGGCACACACACAATGCTCAAGTGGGTGCAGGTGGTCAAAACCTGCTGCTACTCAGGTGCAGCGTTGTGTGTCGCCAGTGTTGCCGGATCAAACGTTCTGACTTCATTCACCGAACTTCATTGTCACAGGTTGTAGTATCCTGTTTAATTTCGATGAATCATCATATTTTTCTTTTGGGATTTTTATCCAAATGATCAAATATTCTCTTCGTCCGACTCATTGGCTGAATGGTCAGCATTGGGGCCTTCGGTTCAGAGTGCCACGGGTTCGATTCCCGGCCAGGTCGGGGAATTTTAATCGCGTCTGATTAATTCTTCTGACCCGGAGACTGGGTGTTTGTGTTTGTCCCAACACTTTCCTCTTCATATTCAGACAACATACCACACTACCAACCACCACAGAAACACGCATTAGTCATTACATCTCTCCATTGAGGGTTGGCGTCAGGAAGGGTATCCGGCCGTAAAACATGGCCAAATCCACTTGTGCGACACAGTTCGCACCCGCAATCACACAGGTGTGGGAAAAGCGGTAGAAGAAGAAGATCAATTATTCTCTCGATTCATCCGGACCAAATAGTCATAAAAGGTAAACCTCATTTTTCTTATAGTGTCCGAAAGCTTTTCATTGGTCAAGAGTCCGACTCAATGATTAAATTGAGTAAATATTTAGCGTGCTGGCCTTTGGTCCAAGGGTTCCCAGATTCGATTCCCAGCCGAGCCGGGGATTTAACCTTTATTGGTTTATTCTGATGGCTCCGGGGCTCACTCTGTGTGGTACCGCCTTTAGTATTCATCATAGTTAGGGCCCCATCCTCACAGATGCGAAGGACGCTTATAAGACGTCAAATTGCAAGACCTGCACCAGGCCTTTTCGGAGGTCACACGCCATTATTATTGTGACAGCAGTATGGCCAAGACTCCTTAGGCCTCGCGAACCTAATATCGTCGTGGTGGGAAAAGAACAAGAGTTGACCAAGGGAGGTCGGTTAGGATATATGAAAGCGAGAAGCCTTGCACAAGTAAGTGCAAGCAATGTCAGGACTCAGCTAAGGGCCTCTAGTAGCCAATCCACACTCCCAAGTTAAAAGCCCCTGGGGCCCCTTTGAGTCGCCTCTTACGACAGGGAGGAAATACCGTGAAATTTTCCGCCCCCATTCACGAATTTATTTAAATTAAAAGTCACTGTCCCCGTGATTGGGATTTTACTTAAAACTGGAAATCCAGTAGCTATGATCACGATATCAACAGTGACACAAAACTCAAGCTTGCTTTCAAAGTTTCGAAGGATATAGTACAGTACCGGTCAAAAGTTTAGGACCACATAAAAAATGTCATCTAGAACCTAAAATAGCGCTACTAGACCACTGTATTTTTACCTGAGCTCTCGCATGTAATATGATATACGTCGCCTGATTTCACTGAGTGAAGCCAAGTATTGTAGATGTTATACATCTTTAACTGTTGGAAGTTCACATCAGAAAGTCAAATTTTTTGAAGATATTATGTATTCTATACTGTAATTGGTTTCAAGTATCACAACCAAAATTCTTTTGCAGACTTAGGAATAGGTTGGAGCCATGTTAGTATAAATGTAAAAATTCCGAAAAATGTGGCACCGATATTTTTGCAATTTTTTTTCCAAACCGGTGCTAAGATAGTCAATTTTTCCTTGTGTTTGTCATAGGTCTCAGTGTGAGCTATCGGTATCAAAAATGTGTTCTTGGATGCCATCTGCAGAGTGCAAATGAAATTATCAGGGCAGATAAGTCTGATGCCGATAGCTAGCCCTGAGACCTTGGGCCATACATGAAAAAGACAAAGAAAAATCAACCATATTGGCGCTGCTTTGGAAAAAAAAAACCCACGGAAAAACAAGGTGCCGCATATTTCCTGATTTTTTATATTTATACTAAAATGGCCCCCACCTGTTCCTAAGTCTACAAAAAAATCTTGGTGGTGCTACTTGGAACCAATTAGAGCATGCAGTACATTATATTACCAATGTTTTTAATTTTTTGTGTGACCTTCCAAAAGTTAAAAATGTATAACTTATACAGTATTTGGAGCAACTCAATGAAATCAGGCGACATATATCCTATTGGATGCGAGAGCTCAGAAATAAAATTACAGAGGTCTGGTGGCACAATTTTAGGTTCTAGATTACATTTCGTGATTTTTTTCTGTGATTCTAAACTTTTGACCGGTACTGCACTTATCATACCACCCCTATTATGCTTCCAAGAGACATTGTATAGGCGTACTGTCCTCTCTCCCATGAGACCATCGAGTGCGCCCCACGTTCTCCATCCCTGAACTGAGACACCTGCAGTTTTTTTTTTTTTTTTTTGCTTTACGTCGCACCGACATAGATAGGTCTCTTGACGACGATGGTACAGCGGCCGTGGCCTTAATTAAGGTACAGTCCCAGCATTTGCTTGGTGTGAAAATGGGAAACCACGGAAAACCATCTTCAGGGCTGCCGACAGTTGGGTTCCAAACCACTATCTCCCGAATACTGGATACTGGCCGCACTTAAGCGACTGCAGCTATCGAGCTCGGTACACCTGCAGATACACGTTGCGATAGGTAAGTTACGATAAATGCGGTGTTCTAAATTAGTGTTCGCTAATTCAGAGAAACAGAAGGACGAATAGTTACAAGTAAATTGATTGATTCGTAATCGTCTGTGGGTTTGAGCCAAGGTTTTCGAGGCGTGTCAATAGGTTTTTAATGCCGTCTCCGCCCTTCCTCCAAGGTTTAACATACGCAACCTGCTGCTAGGGAAGATGATTGTGAGTTATGAAAGTGGCGTGGGTTACAGACACGCACACACACACTGTTTGTTAGCCTGCTCTTTCGTCAGATCTGCTCCAGATGTTCAAATTACACTGTATATTTATATCACGCAGTAAATATGGAGAACTCGTGACTTGGGTTGTAAACTTTGCTTTCCGGGCTAAAATATTTCAAACAGCGGGAATACTGACCGGTTCAGATCTCACAAAGGGATTATGTTAGTCACAGGCGCAGGTTTCCTGGTGCCAGACGAAGAACAGACCTCAAAGTGTATTTTTGTAAAGTAATTTGGTGGAAATTATGGGACAACTGAATCAAGATAATTTTCTGTATAAATTGAGTAGGTCAGTAAGGCCAAACTTCACCAAATTTATTGCACATTCACCTTAATTATACACGCGGCTGAGTTAAATACGGCTTAGCACTGAAAACACAATGTTAAGTCATCGACTTTTAAATTATGATCCAAACTGTAGACAAAGCGTCCATCATTAAGTGTTAAGACGTACAATACATCTGGTTTCTTTTATATTAAACTCTACAGAAGATATGGAAGTTAAAATGTTCTCTGATGTTAAGCAGCTGCATGTGCGAAAGGAATGAACAATATTGAGTTATACTCATACCGTCTTACTAATAAAAAGTCCTTATACGGTTGTTTAACACTTGGATAATTATACAGTGAATAAACCCTGTATAAGCGTTGTATATTTTTCATACTAATAAACGTGGTATACGCATTGTATTACTATACAGCACATATACACTCATCACAAGGCGTAGGAATCACTTCCTGCAGTTCACTGACGTATTTCGCACGTTCACTGCCTTTATGATCGCTTCTGTTTGTTATCTACGAGCGAAACTTTCCGGGAAGTCGCGCAGTAGCACAGCATATCGAAAAGGCAGTGGCAACACAAAGTGAGACAGCTGGAAACACAAACTGGCTTATATTGATATCAATATTCGTCAGCTTTCTTGTGTTATGAATGCCAAAAAAGAAATGGAAAAGCTTAAGAAAACATCAAAAGCTCCTAGCTGGGATAGTACGGTAAACGTAAGCAAATGTAATTGAATCGGCGAGTTGAAAAGGGCACACATTCCAAAATCCTTACTTTTCAGGAGAAAGGGAAAACTGTTTTCTAACTTAAAATAAAGGTTTGATCAAAAACGTTTCTATTAGGCATTTGTACATCATATTTCTGCGTATTCAACTACAAAGTATAGAAATCATATTACGTACGGTTTTCAAGTTATACCATTTTTTATGTCGAGGAATATGTCCTTTTTTTAAACTCAAATTTGAGAAGGATCTTTGTAGAGGCAAAAAAATATTTTTGTGCGGTAAAAACGAAAATAGGTGGCTTTTATGTATTTTTAACGCAGAATTGCAAAAAAAATTAGTTTTGGCGTATCACGTCTGGTTTAGTGGCAATTTTACAAAATGTTATTTTGTTCTTACGTAAAGTTGTTGATACTTAGTATTGATTAAATTTGATATATTACTGTAAATTTCAGCTTGCAAAACGTAATCATATTTTGCATGCATTAAATATACATAAATGCTGCTTTGTAAGCAAGTAGCTGGTTTGTATTATATTTTTAATGTAAACTGAAATTCGTGAAAATGAAGCATAAAGTGCCTATTTAGTTTCGGCTGTACAGTTGCTTTTAAATTAATATAACCGTACCTTGAATAAAAATTACATGGTTAAACATACGTAGTTTTGTTACTTACATTATGTGCAGGTTAGATTCACACCTCCGTCTTTTTCCGTTTTCCGTGGAATTTCCGGATTTTTGAAGTTCTTGAATGATCTCTAGAAGAGTCGTCTCGTGCAATCGACCAACAGTAATCGGCCATCATATTCACACCCAACGTCCCTGATAGCGTCGTTCTGCATCTCTGAGACCCTGATGAAACCTTTCACCTTGTTCTTCACTGACAGCTTCTACATTTGGAAGGAAATAATCCAGATGCGAAGCTAAGAAATGAGGCTTAAGGCTCATATTACAACCGAGTTCCTAAAACTTTACCAACATTTTCCTTACAATTTCTTTGTATGGAGGGTCCTTAATGTTGCCAAGGAATTTAGTCACTACATCTTTGAATGCGTTCCATGCCTCTTTCTCAATTTTGGTCATTGTATCTGTGAAATGTTTTTCCTTCACCAGTTTACGAATTTGTGGTCCATCAAATACGCCTTCTTTGATTTTTGCATCAGATAATGAGGGAAATTTAGAGGATAAATATTGGAAGCATAGGCTACTTTTGTCTAATGCCTTGACATACTCTTTCATCAATGCTAATTTGATGTGCAAGGGTGGAAGTAGAATTTTTTCACAGTCAATAAGACTTACATTCAAGACATTTTTGGACCCTGGTTGTAGTTGTTTCCTTTCTGGCCAGTTTACCGTATCCCAATGTTTATCCCGTGTCCTGCTAACCCATTCGCATAGGAAACAGGGAAATTTTATAGAGCCTTCTTGTTGTCCCAGCAACAATCCAATGATCTTCAAATCACCGCAAATTTGCCACCCATGCTCATGATATTTAATATTTTCAAGCACCAACTTTAAGGTCTCGTATGTTTCAGACATTTTTGTGGAGTGTGCAAGGGGTACGGATGCCAGAACATTTGTATTATAAAGCAAAATAGCCTTTAAACTTCTTTTGGAAGAGTCAATAAAAAAAAACTCCAGTTACTAGGATCATACTCTTTCTCTCCCAATTGATGTAGAAAATTTGAAACATCCGTACAAAATACAAGTTCATCTTCTTGAGTGTAATACTTTTGGAATTCTTTGTCACGATTTCAGTACCAGGAAAATGTAACACCGTATGCCAACATATTCTTTTTGCACAATCTTGAACCAAGTAATTCACATTTTTCTTTGGTTAGCTCTAAGTCCCTTATCTGATCATTCAATTCGGTTTGCGTGAATTTGTTTGAAGGTGTGTCATATTGATGTGGCTCGAAATCTATTTCTTCATCGTCATATTGCAATGCAAACAATAACAAATCGAATCACATAATTGTATTCTAAAAAAAGTGCAGATACTAAAACACCGAATTGCATCAAAACTAGACGTGATAGGAAAAAAATAGCATCATTTTCGGAATCAGGGCAGCGATTTCCATAAGAATTACATATTTTCTATTTTACCGCAAAATCATATTGGCTAGTGTAATGTATAATAAACTCGCAAATTCAAAACTCTATTAAGCAGTAACACATTCTTACACAAAAATACGCCCAATCATTATTTCTTTTATAGTCATTCATTGTCATTCCGTCTCTTTAAAGTGTTTTACTTTACGAAGATGTCTAGCCTCCATAACCTCTGAATGGAGGTTCTATGTTTAAAATATCGTGGAGATCATCAACGTTATCGTCTGTGCTTTCAATGTGTGTTCAATGTTAAATGGATATGTCGAATATTTCACCACGATTATATTTCTGCAGACAGTAAATACCACGAAAATAAACTGCTCACTCGTTTCTTTTTCCGCTACTCGCTGCTATACAACGCTTATACAGGGGTCCGGGTCTGTATAAGCAATTCAATGAATAACTATAACAGAGGAGGCTTAAACACGGTTTATTAGTAACGAATTTCACATACACGGTGTATAAACCTTGTATAAAAGTTATACACCGTTTATTAGTAAGACGGATATTGTAAAGCTTCATGATGATGGTGATTACTGTTTTAAGCGGAAGAAGAATTAGATAACCATCCCTTCTTAACACATTAGCAGAGAAAGACCAGTACAGAAGGCTATCTACGAATCTACAGTGCCCTAGTATAAAAAATAACTACAATCTTGAACATATTTAGGTGATTGGATTGATGGCGGGTGCATGTGAAACGATTCCAAGCCTTTTTGTTAAGACCTGCAAAATGCGAAATATCCCAAATAATACAATAAAAGAAAGTACAATCTCGGCAGTTAAAGGATCTGTGGTCCGGCTCCATGGCTAAATAGTTATCGTTCTTGCCTTTGCGCACAGGGGTCCCTTGTTCGATTCCAGGTAGGGTCGGGAAATTTAACCGTAACTGGTTAATTTCGCTGGCACGGGGGCTGGGTGTATGTGTCATTTTCATCACCATTTCATTCTCATCACGACTCGCAGGCCACCTACAGGCGCCAAATCAAAAGACCTGCATCTGGCGAGCCGAACTTGTCATCGGACACTCCCGGCACTAAAAGCCATACACCATTTCATAGTCAAAGTACCCAACAATTACAGACGATTATATTTAGTTGTTTAGTTAGCAGCTCTTAACTGATCTGAGCTCCTAGGAGGTAGAATACTGTCGATTTTTTCGTATATAGCTGGATCGGTAATCCGCTGTCCACTTCCCTTTAGGTGATCATAAATGGCTCTGGTCACTCGTTTCAAGTTAACTTTCTGTATTTTAAACGCAAGTTTGGTGGATTACCTGATGAACAGGTGTTGGCAAGTATCAGAATTGTTCTTTTTCTATGAATGTGATTCCACCCCTTCCCTTCACAGACACCTCGGAACAAACCACTTAGTCGAGCAGCTAATCTCCTTACTCCTAAGTTTTCCTAGCCTGAAGTTTGAACATTTTCGTTAACGCTACTCTTTTGTCAAAAAACTCACCCAGAGCAAATTGTGCTGCTTTTCTTCGGATTTTTTCCAGTTTTCGAATCAACACTGAAAAAAAAATCCACAGCTTATTCCAGTCATTCGACCGTGTCAGGAATGGAGAGGAGAGGAATTGTGCCGGCTGCCGAAGCCTGTCGCACTCCTCTGGGGCAATGATTAATGAATGACAGATGAAATGAAATGATATTGCCTCCCCTTTATCCAGGACAAATCTCACATGGAATGACCGGGATTTGAACCAACGAACCCAGCGGTGAGAGGCCGGCGCGCTGCCGCTTGAGCTACGAAGGCTCTCCATACACTGGAACCATACTTTAATTGTGGTCTTATAAGTGAATTATACGCCATCTTCCTTATACCCTTACTACAACGCTTAAATACTCTCATAACCAAGTGCAGAGCGTTGTTAATGTGATTACTCCAATGAAGACCTTTCCTTATATCAACACCTACAGTAAGTAGGCTACTTACAGTGATCTCTGTGAGGTATTATCACCCCATCAACACAGCAGTTAAGACTGAGAGGATGTTTCCTCTTCGTGAAACTCGGAAACTCATTTTTCACCCCGTTGAACAACATCCCAAAACATTGTCATAAATTTTATTTTTTACCGAGCGAGTTGGCCGCGATGTTAGGACCGCGCAGCTGTGAGCTTGCATTTGGGAGATAATGGGTTCGAATCCCACTGTCGGCAGCCCTGAAGATGGTTTTTCCGTGGTTTCCTATTTTCACACCGGGCAAATACTGGGACTGTGCCTTAATTAAGGCCACGGCAGAACTTGTCCTCCGACACTCCCCGCACTATAAGCCATACCCCATTTCATTTCAGAGATCTGCTTATTGTTCTTGCCGGGCTGAGTGGCTCAGACGGTTAAGGCGCTGGCCTTCTAACCCCAACTTGGCAGGTTCGATCCTGGCTCAGTCCGGTGGTATTTGAAGGTGCTCAAATACGACAGCCTCGTGTCGGTAGATTTACTGGCACGTAAAAGAACTCCTGTGGGACTAAATTCCGGCACCTTGGCGTCTCCGAAGACCTTAAAAAGTAGTTAGTGGGACGTAAAACAAATAACATTATTATTATTGTTCTTAATCTCTTCTGTCATTTTTCTATATTTTATCACCAATTGTCTAAACCTATTATTTGTCTTTGTTATGCTTTGTCCTTGTGGCAGTATTGATAATTTTCAGGAAGCTAATAAAATACCCACTCTTCGGGGTAGACCCACCTCATATCTGAAGGGGCATCACTACAGATATGGAGAGAACGTAGCAGAAGACAGATTTCTGTTATCCTCTGCACGGACACCTACCTGCAGCACGAGGGCTTAAATCCAGGAAGAGTTTCTTGTATCTAAAGGCTCTCACCCACCTAGTGGAATCGAATCGAACCGAACAGTCGAAATTTCCACTTGACCGCTCACATCTTGCGGAACAGAATCAAACGGAATTCTACAGGAAACTTAAAAGCACGCAGTGGACGGTCTGATGGCGCTAGGATTTGGGAGGGAGTGAAAGGAAAAGAGATAGGAGAATATTCTGGGTGCATGAAATTAACTTCTCGAGGGAGGCGAGAAGAGAGTGAAAATGAAAACCTACAAACCTGTTTTCCAGTCATTGCCCGGTCAGGGATGGAGTGAATGAATGAAGCCCCCTTCCTGAGGCGAGAGTAGGAATTGTGCCGGCCTGTCGCACTCCTCTGGGGCAGTGATTAATGACTGGCAGTTAAAATGAAATTATATTGGAGATTGTTGCTGGAATTAAAGATGACAGAGAAATCCGGAGTAGCCGGAGAAAAACTTGCCCCGCCTCCGCTTTGTCCAGCACATATCTCACATGGAGTGACCGGGATTTGAACCACGGAACCCAGCGGTGAGAGGCCGACTCGCTGCCGCCGGAGTCACGGAGCCTTCCCGAGAAGAGAGTAATCAAGCTTATCTGAATGTTAATTGCGCGATGAAGTTAAGTGTCAGTGAATTAAGATTTCAACAACATTTTGGCGCCGTTCACACTAAGGCGATATAAGATAAGTGATATATAGTAAGGAATATATTGCCACGATATATTGCTAGGAAGGTTCATGGCACTGGGCGATGAATCGGCGCGATCTGGGCGATAAAAATTTGGTGGGAACACAATTCACACTACATCAGTTACAAATATGAGTTCAAACGTTCTAGTGGCTTAATGGTTCAGGCGTAGGATGAGAAGAAAACGGAAATACCGGGTACATCCCTACAATCTTACCAACCTGAACCATACCTCGGCTGTTGTTTCTGGAAAGTTGTCTCAACATGAATCAAAATTCAGGGATTTTTATCGAATGAATCCTGAAAACTTTCATTTTCTGAAAAGCCTAGTGTCACGAACCCTTGAAAAAAAAAGGTACACCCTTCAGGAAGCCCATTTCTTCAGATAAAAACTGATTACTATAAGGTAAGTAGATATGACTATAAAAAGCAGTATTAATAAAATTTAGCAGTTTAATTTGGTATTTTTTACTTTTTTAAATTTACAAATCGTACCAATCAGTTCCACTAAATTAATGAAAGGTATTACAGAATTGTCTTCTCTTCTTCCCGTCATGTTCACAGCTCGAAATATCGTACGATACTAATCACTGAAGAGACTAGCAAGCTACACTTGGAGAGAAATGTCACTTGCGATATGTTGTGCAATCGCGCAGCTGTGAACCTTTTTTTATCGCCTCCCTTTAGATTTCAAGTATCTGTGCGTATCGCGTATCGCTTACGATATATCACTTATATTATATCGCCTTAGTGTGAACGCGGCCTTTCTTATAGTAGAATTTAACAAAACAAGATGCAGTGGGAGTCCGGGATCAATTTGAAAGTACGGTAGGTTGCGTATCGTGGCAGGATAAAATCATTAATCGAGGTAGCGTCAACATAATTAAAAACTGTGAAGTGTATTTATTTTCCTCAGCATAACAGTTTCGTACGCAGTAGGGTTTGTTGGGAACACATGTACTACAGTGTCAAACGTAGGGAATGCCACTTCCGAAATTGTTCAAATGTAAATATAATAAACACTTAAAGGTACTGTGCATTCCAAATGATGTAAATTATTATCGTACTGATATACTGTATGTGGACTTCAACTTAACATGATTTTGTGATGAAGTCAACAATAATATTATGAACCACGAAACTGAATATTCTAACCAGTTTGATTTTTCAGTGCCTCGCTTATTTCCTCCAAGGGATTATTTTTTAATGTTATTGCAATAATACGGTACTCATTGGTCTTATCGTAAAGTAAATTATATTTTTTAACTAAACTGGTAAGTTTTCCATGTCCGTTCTTGGTAAGTTGAATAAACTATAACGAAACACAAAGTTCCCGATCGTCTGCAGGAAACAGCTGAATTTCCAGCAGAAGCTGATACACATTTGCCGCCAAATAGGCGTCCGAAATATCCCGATAATCTACGAAGTTTTCGGTTCAGAGGATCCCGGGTTCGATTCCCAGCCGGGATTTTAACCTTAATTGGTTAATTCCAATGGCACGGGGGCTGGGTGTAGTCTTCATCATCATTTCTTCATCCTCATCACGACACGCAGGTCGCCTACGGGAGTCAAATAGAAAGACCTGCACCTGGCGAGCCGGACCCGTCCTGAGATATCCCGGCACTAAAAGCCATACGACATTTCGTTTTTTTTTTTTTTGTTTTTTTTTTCATCTACGAAGTTGCACGGATGTTCATAATTCTGTTCGATTCCACTCCGTTAGTCGAAAAATATTATTCGCAGGGAATCCTGTTCCGTTCGATTCGGTTCGGTTAGATTCGACTCGCGGTGATAGCTATCTCTATCTCTCGTTTAACCACACGTTAAAAACAAATTCTGTTCGGTTCTATTCCATTCCATTCCACTAGGTGGGAGCGGGCCTTGAAATGAATGCTCTAGAGATCGCAGGAGGTAAACAGCAAGATGACTTGGCCCGTGGTGCTTATCCGCATGAGAGTGGGAATGCCATGGTGAAAGACCAACCTACAGAAGTGTGGCTACCTTGCACTATGAAAATATATCCTGTCCAGGATCCCACCCACATGCTGTTCTACCCCCAGCTCCATCATCCATGCACAATGGAAGACATCTCTCAATGAACTGACAAGGCAGGCCTGCTAATGTTTGGACTTTTTTTAGTTTGACGGGACACGGAATTAAAGTAGGGTAAAGGGAGGTATGTTCGCGAGTGACAAGCCTTGAATTAAGTGCCATGTATTCGCTAGAGCGTGATGAAGACCAGTGCAAGTAGCTAGAGACATCTGTTGAGAATTCAGGGAACTAGTAGTAAATAGGGAAGTTCATGATACTTATTCAAGGATGCATTCCGAGCTTACATGTATCACAAATATACCTCCTTTAAGAAGGTAAAGAGTTCCTCTTACTTGCAACAATCTCCTTGTTGATACACTTTTCTATCCGGCCTGTCATGAGGATTGTTGTCCAGTTGTACTTCCCCAGCCCAAACCCCATGGCACAACAGCCCCCAAGGGCCATGGCCTACCAAGCGACCGCTACTCAGCCCGAAGGCCTGCAGATTACGAGGTGTCGTATGGTCAGCACGACGGATCATCTCGGCCGTTATTCTTGGCTTTCTAGACCGCGGCCGTTATCTCACCGTCAGATAGCCCCTCAATTGTAATCACGTAGGCTGAGTGGAACTCGAAGCCACCCTCAAATTCACTAGCCGAGAATCGAACCCGGGGCCTCCGGGTAAGAGACAGGCACGCTACCCGTACACCGCGGGGCCGGCAGTTGTACTTCATCCTAAGACAATATTTACCATCACTACCTGCCTTCCTCTCTTCTGACCCCGCCAATATTAGGTTTGCGAATTCTAGGAAGTCTTTTATTTTCACGCTATTTGTGGCCCTTCCCTCTCTTTCCTGATACTCTCAGTCTTGAGTTCCCGCAATATCATCAACACGAAGTTTGTTCTTTGTTCCTATTCATCACCCTGGTGAAAAAACAAAGATACTTAAATGTTCAATTCCGGCTCACTCAGGTGGTATTGATGGTGTTCAAATATTCCAATCTCGTGCAGATTTACTGGCATCTGCAAAATCTACACATTTCACCTTGTGTCAGCTTATTAAATTTCAAGAATGGTCTTGTGGATTCTAAGAAAATAAGACAATAGGCTGGGGACTTGGCCTCGATTCTAGGAGCGACTAATACCAAATCAGATTGACCTTTCACCAAGAAATGACATCATATATCAATTACTAATAGTGTTACCGTGTTTTTGTGGATCGCAGAAAGAGGTGAAAGAAGGCGCTGCTGGAATGGGTCTATATACTATAAAGATTAAGTTAAAACTTTAACAAAGGTTATATTTCTCTTTACATCACAAACTTTTCACTTGGTGAAATAATAAAGTGACAGGTACAAATAGTAATTTTGAAACCAGAATTGGAAAAGCCAAGATTAGAGAATTTAACAGGTTTGGGCTTCAAGCCCCTAATTTCCACTTTACAATATCGTCAATTAGTGTTTACATAGACAAGGAGAAATCTCCCAACACAAGAGCACCTTGCTCCAACAAATTTACAACCTTCTAGAGGCACCCCTCAATATTACAGTTGAATTTCGAAATCACCGAAAAGAGCTTACATGCTCTCCCACATTAACTAATTTATTACAGCCCGCTTAAGGCAACATTACCCAAAACCTTACAAACTCTGGCCTCTCTATGCATAATTTACAATTTAAAATTTTTACGCAGGGGTATCAATTACCCAAACTACTAGACCTTCGTCGAAAGAAGAACAGGTTAAATTACTGGCCCGAACACAAAATGAATGGAGGCGTACACCTGCACTCCTAGAAAATTAAACACCCTAATTGGGCTCTCGACCCGATGATGCAGAGGCTAATCCCAAGGTACTGAGGTGACTAGAATGGAGATTAATCTGACACTTTACAGAAAAGGGAAAAGGTTACAAAATCATAGTCACCTCAAGTTAAATTGAAGGGGAACTCAAGAGGGCAACGCACTCTCTGTCCCCGATTTAATGATTTAAGAATTTATGAAATTTTACATTAGCCGAAAGAAGATTTACATTTTAGAAAACAGGAGGTTACATAATTAGAAATTTGAACCTTCCCCTCTAAGTCTGAGGAGGTAGTTACAGAAAAATAAGATTGGTGAATATTACCTTGGCTGATGGACTGCCTGGCGAAGAATGAGGCACCCCGCCTCCTGTCTTAACACACACACTCACAGTAATACGGCGATCAAAGGACAAGGTAGCCTAAAAATCCGCAGCTTATATTGGTAAAGGGACGGTTCTAGAGGGTTCTGGACTTGTCCGGACATACCCTCTCAATTTTATTGGCAGAATCGAAAGTTACACCCAAAAACCAACAAGAAACCTGTGATAGGCTGAAAAATAATTACAGAAAATGCCTCATTGGCCAGATTAAAAAACTGGCGGGATGAGAAAGAAGTGTTGCAAACCTTGAAGTAACAAAAGAAATGAAAGTTAATTTAGATGATAAAACATAATAATCCAAAACTTCCTTAATTCATTAATTCTTTTACCTTGCAACAGAGTGCAGTAACTCAGTTTTTGTAACGACATCTATGGAGAAAAGTTTAAACGTTTTGAAGTAAACAAACACAAAGCAAATAAATCCAGTCAGTTTAGTCAACTTCACAATAACACAGTTACTCAATACTTCAATGGTGACATCCTCAGGTCAATGTCCCAACTTCATGCCGTAGGTATTTCACGTGTTGTTAGAGAGATAGCGTTCCTTACGACGCTTCTTTTAAATAAACGGAGTTGAGGTGTACCTCCCGGTACAAGTAGTATGTACAAATACATTGTGTATTTACAGGTTTTATAAACAGTAATTAGCAGAGATTGCAACAGAGATTGGACGGATTCAGAGGGTTAAAAAGTTCAAATACCTCGGTGTGAAGTCATACAAAAGAACGGACTAGGGAAACCTGCTCTAGACGATCGTATCTGAAAAATGAACAGAGATTTTAGACTGACTAAAAACATCTACAATAATAAATGCATCTCATGGAATGCCAAAATAAGGCATTACAACACTGTAGTAAAAACAGAATGGCTGTATGCCAGCGAATGCCTCTCGATGAATTACAAATTGGAGAAGCTGGAGATCCTATAAAGAAGAAGAATACGGAAAATCTTGGGCCCAATCCAGACTGGAACGCGGTGGAAACGTCGGAACAACAATGAAGTCTACAAATATGTGCAGAAAATTTCAGAGACCATGGAAAAGAGAAGGTTGTCATTTCTCGGACATGTGTACAGAATGGACAAAACCAGAATAACCAAACATTTATTCGACTACCTGTGGAACAAGAAGATAACGACGGCATGGATTAAGGAATTCGTAAAGATCTAGAGAAGTCAGGAAGTTCAGATGTTAGACAAGAAAACATTTCAGACCATGATTCAAAATTTGGAAAGGTTTCAAGTCGAAAGAACTGCAAAGACGGGAAGAGTCTGGACGGAAGAATAGAAGAAACAGAACAGCGCCCGTATGAAGGAGTACTGGAAGAAGAAGAAACTTCAACAAAGAAAAAAATGAAATTGTAGCGTGATCCTCAGTGGTCAAGTCGCAAATAAAATTATAATAACAATAATAATGTTAGTTGGTTTACGTCCCACTAACTACTTTTACGGTTTTCCGAGACGCCGAGACGACGGAATTTTGTACCGACACGAGGCTGACATATATGAGCACCTTCAAATACCACCGAACTGAGCCAGGATCTAACCTGCCAAATTGGGGTCAGAAGGCCAGCGCCTCAGCCGTCTGAGCCAGTCAGACCGCCACACAACCAGACAGAAACCGTTTCTCACGTCCTGGGATACTGTCCCTATGGAGACAGTCTGCAACCACGCGATACGAATCTCCATCCCTCAGTCATTACCAGACGCTGGTTACACAGTGCACTAGAGGAGTGACAAACGGTTATTTTTGTGTAACTGCTACACCTGTCACTGCCACAATAAAGTGACTGTGAAAATTAACAGTTATCGTCCAACGTTACTCACCTTTTATTGGTCACAGCCTGGTCACGGCTTCAAGCTCGTCTCCTTACAGCTGTGTTGCGAAGTCCCATTCATTCACTCGCACATGCGTGCACGCATCACTACACTGTTGAAAGTCGGTGCAGCAAAACACGCATTCTTATTTGCTATAAAGCTAACGAGAGGCAGACAATGGATGAAGTGAGAAGACAACATAGCGTCTTTTCTGAAATCTAGACGAATGAGTTTGACAATGTCCCGATCAAGGATGAAAGACAAGTTAAAATGATGATCAGTCTGCCAAACCTCGACACAAACCGGTACAAGAGGATCGATTAAAATGAAGTTATGTTATGTATAATATGTTATCTATAATATCAATATGGAAAGTCATACTAATTTATTTATGGTACAAGAAAAATTATACGGGTGAAACTTATTTATAATGTAGGTATAATAATAATTTCGTGTGGCTATTTCTAGCCGAGTGCAGCCCTTGTAAGCAGACCCTCCGATGAGGGTGGGCGGCATCTGCCATATGTAGGTAACTGCGTGTTATTGTGGTGGAGGATAGTGTTATGTGTGGTGTGTGAGTTGAAGGGATGTTGGGGACAGCACAAACACCCAGCCCCCGAGCCATTGGAATTAACCAATTGAGGTTAAAATCCCCGACCCGGCCGGGAATCGAACCCGGGACCCTCTGAACTGAAGGCCAGTACGCTGATCATTCAGCCAACGAGTCGTCTGACATAAAGTAGGTAGCCCTGCGTGATGTTTGAGTCAACGATTACCCCTGAGCAGTTGAATATGTCATAACAGTTTACACTTTAGTCACCAAATGACAGCAGCAACTTAAACAAATACACTATACAGTATATTATACACTGTGGTGTATTTGACTTAAAGCAATCTCCTACGAAAGCGTACTATCTGAAATCTGAAGGTCACATTCTGTGTCTGTGAGCTGCTACTATAGTGACAGTTACCACTTCACAGTATTTGTTTCCACACGTTATTCTGTTGTCGTTACTCGGTAACCTGTTCTTTTTTTTTTCCCTCGTTACATTTGTAACAGTGACAGGCATGTAACTGTGACAGAGTAATTGCTTCGTTATTTTTCAGTCATCTCTACAGTGCACGAAGAGCTTCATGGATTGTCGGAGAACGGCAGTACTCGTAGGACTGACATTGTAGGCTTCAAAAACAACAATGGATATATTATTGATCCTACGGTTCATTTTGAATCGCACGTTAACTAGCCCATTGAAGTACATGACGAAAAAAAAAGCATTTACGAATGAACTAACCCCTTCTGCCAATGTGAATGTGGACTGGATAACGTCGAGGTCCCAGAGGTGATAGGCCTCATGATCGGTGCAAGAAGATCTCACAAGAATTTCGCTCACGATTAAAACTACCATAGTCGCGTTTCTCAAAGCCTTAAAATGTTCGTTACCGAGCTCGATAGCTGCAGTCGCTTAAGTGCGGCCAGTATCTAGTATTCGGGAGATAGTAGGTTCGAACCCCACTGTCGGCAGCCCTGAAAATGGTTTTCCGTGGTTTCCCATTTTCACACCAGGCAAATGCTGGGGCTGTACCTTAATTAAGGCCACGGCCGCTTCCTTCCCACTCCTAGCCCTTCCCTATCCCATCGTCGCCATAAGACCTATCTGTGTCGGTGCGACGTAAAACAACTAGCAAAAAAAAAAAAAAAAAATGTTCGTTATCAATATTGAGAAATCTATATAGGCCTATATAAAATAAGAGTTTTGTCTGTAAACTTCTCGTAATTCAAAAAGAATGGTATTATATCGGTCGTGTCTACAGTAACAAGGAAATGCACTTTTTAATTTCCGTAATTTATGTCTGTCTGTAGGCCTATGTACGTACACGCATCACGAGAATGAGAATTTAATGAAAATCGGTATGTAAAGTTGGGGAATAAGTCGCTACAACCTAGGCGATAAATGATTTTATTCACGCTTAGTGAAATGGTAGTTTAGGGGAAGGCCTAAAATTTAATTCTCAAATATTTGTGTTATTAGTGGCCCTATCAACGAATACTACATAAATAACGTTATACAGTATTAAACTTCCGATCATTTATGTCTTAGGCCTATATATTTTTACTGTACCGGCTATGATAACAGAGATATTGATAAATTTGGATTTTTGATGCTACGTCCATATCAGCGCCGAATCACAAGAAAATGGGTAAACCGAATTTAATGAAACGGAATGTACTATGTAAAGTCGGGAAATACGGAACTACAGTATACGCTATAAATTATTTTATAAGATGCCAGAATATCATAAAGTCGGAAGAAAACTAAATGAGAAGGCCTACAATATAGAAAGCTCATGAAATTGATCAACAGTAACATTATATTGACCATTGTTGTGATGTTCTTTGTCTCTTATGATGCCACTCATCTCTGATAGATGGGACTACTGCTGCGTACCAAGTATAACAGCTTGCCTGAATAATAGCGGCAATAGATCTCTCTCTTCTTTAATATGCCATTCCTCTGGTTCATACATTTTCTGATACTACTGGTACGTAACACACTGGTTCATCATAGTATTCCAGTTATTCAATCCCTACTCTGAAGCAGTGACAGGGATGAGCAGTATACACATTCAATGAAATAATGGCAGAGTAGTGTTCGCGGCTGTCTGCACCTGGTCATTCCAGCACTGGAACTATGGACTGTTAGATCGGCACCACAATAAAAGGGAGAAAACGTGCGCTTTTCGTTGTATCTAGTATTTTATATGATAACATAGCTTTTTATCGCTACGTTCCTATTGACGTCATTGAAATGACCTATGTTGATTTCAGTTACGGGAAAACCACAAAAACAGTTTTTCTGAGAATTCTGTAGCACGGGTACATCAGCTAGTCATTTATATAGGTAGTCATAAATGTTTTTTATTTATTTTTCTATTTGTTTTTACGTTGCACCGACAAAGATAGGTCTTATGGCGACGATGGGACAGGAAAGGCCTAGGCATGGGAAGGAAGCGGCCGTTGCCTTAATTAAGGTACAGCCCCAGCATTTGCCTGATGATAAAATGGGAAACCTCGAAAAACCAGCTTCAGGGCTGCCGACAGCGGGGTTCGAACCCACTATCTCCCACATGCGAGCTCACAGCTCCGCGCTCCTACCCGCACGGCCAACTCGCCCGGTGTAAACGTATTTATCCTCATGGGTAACCTCCTAATGGGGGAAGTATTTATTCTCTGAACATACCTATATAAAAAACTTCTCAGGGGCAAAATTCCAACAACCTCAGCATCTCTGGAAACCATATAAATAATTAGTGGGACGTAAATAATAATAATAATAATAATAATAATAATAATAATAATAATAATAATAATAATAATAATAATTTATTATTATTATTATTATTGTTGTTGTTGTATGTTGAGTGCTCAGCCCGGAGTCCGGTTTGGACCCCAACAGCTCCGCCATCCGACGTCATAGGTGGCCCAGACGACACTGAACAGGTGTACTAAGGAAATTAGGAGTGAGGTAGTTTCTCGTTGCTTTCCTCACTGACCCAGAAGTTGCTATTACATATCAGTCTGCTAAGCCCACTGAAATGCCGGCACCAACCGACCCTGTGAGCGATATTTTCATCATCATCATCATCTGTTTACCCTCCAGGTTCGGTTGTTCCCTCGGACTTAGCGAGGGATCCCACCTCTACCGCCTCAAGGGCAGTGTCCTGGAGCTTCAGACTCTTGGTCGGGGGATACAACTGGGGAGTATGACCAGTACCTCGCCCAGGCGGCCTCACCTGCTATGCTGAACAGGGGCCTTGTGGAGGGATGGGAAGATTGGAAGGGATAGGCAAGGAAGAGGGAAGGAAGCGGCCGTGGCCTTAAGTTAGGTACCATCCCGGCATTCGCCTGGAGGAGAAGTGGAAAACCACGGAAAACCACTTCCAGGATGGCTGAGGTGGGAATCGAACCCACCTCTACTCAGTTGACCTCCCGAGGCTGAGTGGACCCCGTTCCAGCCCTCGTACCACTTTTCAAATTTCGTGGCAGAGCCGGGAATCGAACCCGGGCCTCCGGGGGTGGCAGCTAATCACGCTAACCACTACACCACAGAGGCGGACGCGATATTTTCATACCATTCATAATAGGGACTGCGTGCACAAGGAATGGCATTACTAGCATCGCTCATACCTTGGTCAATTTTATTTCGTCAAAGTCAAGGATGATACAGAGACAGGTGAATGAAAATAATAAATTTGTTCTAGCTCACACCAGAAGACGTAGTGCAGTGTAAACACAAGGTCTTGCCAGCAAAAACATTTATTTTTGTTGTTGTTATTATTATTATTATTATTATTATTATTATTATTATTATTATTATTATTATGTCCGCGCCTGTGGTGTAGCAGTTAGTGTGATTAGCTGCCACCCCCGGATGCCTGAGTTCGATTCCCGACCTCGGCGGTTCGATTCCCTCCTCAGTCATCCTTGAAGTGGTTTTCCGTGGTTTCCCACTCATCCTCCAGGCAAATGCCGGGATAGTACCTAACTTAAGGCCACGGCCACATCCTTCCCTCTTCCTCGTCTATCCCTTCCAAACTTCCCATCCCCTCACAAGGCCCCTGTTTAGTATAGCAGGTGAGCCCGCCTCTACGAAGTATTGGTCCTTCTCCCCAGTTGTATACCGTCGACCCAAAGTCACACGCTCCAGGACACTGCCCTTGAGGCGGTAACGGTGGGACCCCTCGCTGAGTCCGAAGGAAAATCAACCCTGGAGGGCAAACGTATTATTATTATTATTATTATTATTATTATTATTATTATTATTATTATTATTATTATTATTATTATTATTATTTAGGACGTGATTAGCTCAATGTCTTAGTGCTTACTTGACACCCGGAAGCCTGATGTTCATATTAGAATCCCAGTCGATCCTGTGCTGATATTTTCATCTAAAAAGTCACGTGACATCCGGCCTTAAACCCCCAGCCAAAACCAAAATGAGCCTGTGTGTCTCCAGCAACCAACGAAATAACTGGATTAAGCTGAAGAAAGTTATTATTATTATTATTATTATTATTATTATTATCATCATCATCATCATCATCTGTTTTACCCTCCAGGTTCGGCTGAGGTGGGAATCGAACCTACCTCTACTCAGTTGACCTCCCGAGGCTGTGTGGACCCCGTTCCAGCCCTCGTACCACTTGTCAAATTTTCGTGGCAGAGCCGGGAATCGAACCCGGACCTCCGGGGGTGGCAGCTAATCACGCTAACCACTACACCACAGAGGCGGACATTATTATTATTATTATTATTATTATTATTATTATTATTATTATTATTATTATTATTATTATCATTATTATTATTATAGTGTATATGATTGCCAATATCTCACAAGTAAGCAAGTTGAGATATTTGTGCGATTGTTCATATTGTGTTCATGAGCTATGTAACTTACAGTTTTATGTAGAATCTAAATCAAGAAATGTGACAATTTTAAAATCTATTATAGACTGGAATTCAAACCGCAGTTACCTTGATTAGGTGTCCGCGGCAATGCCACTGAACTATCATGCCACTGATAAACTACTGACAACATTTTATTATTACAGCCTAGATTTAATTGATACAGTTTATTACGTCTGTTTTGAACACTGGTCCGCGTTCGCAGAAAGTTGGAATCTTTTTCCCAGTTGCGCGCCGCCTCTCTCTGTGAATTGTGCCCACAGAAGGTGTCTCCCTGTTGAGGCGGCACCTCCAACCCCCTTCCTGATTGCCTCTTGGCGCAGGGGCGGATAAATAGGGGATGAAACTCCTCCCCTTCTGTCTAGATGTTGTATTAGGGTCGCATAATGACAGAAGTGGAATGCTCGTTAATATTTCGTCGGGTACGGTCATTACCAAGTTCAGAGTCTGAACAAGGATTGTGCCAATCAGCATAAGATATCTGCAGGTGTGTATAATTAATTTGAGCAAATAAACTCCAGATCACGGTGACTGCTCTGAAAACAGCTGTTCAACAATTTTGCATTTCAGACATGTCTGACTCCTTGGATGAATTGTCAGCGTAGTGGCCTTCGGTTCAGAGAGTCCCGGGTTTGATTCCCGGCTAGGTCAGAATTTAAATCTAAAATGATTTATTATCTTGACTCGGGGACTTGGCATTTGTGCTACCATCAGCATCCCTGCAACTCGCACTCCACACACACATACACACAACACAATAACACGCAGTCTCCCATACACGGCATCTGCCAAGTCTCGTCCTTTTTCAAGAACATCATCAAAAAGAGAAGCTGATCCTGCTCGATAGATTCGCACCTAAATGATGCATTAAGAATTGCCTGTTCTAGCTACGAGCTGGATATTATTTGACTTGGAGAGAACATCCAGTGCCGAATTTCACACTAATTGTTCAACAATTTTTTTAAAGTAGTCACCTTATATTCATTTCATTATTATTATTATTATTATTATTATTATTATTATTATTATTATTATTATTATTATTATTATTGTAGATTACTGGTAGAGTGTTGGTCTCCGGATCCCAAGACAGCGGGTTTCAAGCCCGGCAGAGGTAGTGAGATTTTAGAAGTGCGGGAAAAGGTCCATTCGACACTCCATGTCGCACGATGTCGGTATGTAAAAAGATATTAGGTAACACATTTGGTGTTTACCCGATAAAATTAATTAATTAATTAATTAATTAGTAAGTAATTAAAAACTCAGAGATTCGCTTTACTCTGTCATCAAATAGACGAAGAGTAAAACAGAACGTCGAAATTAATGCGCAGACAGGCAAATTAAACTGACGGGGCACATAGTAGCTGAGTCTATAAGATTATTATTATTATTATTATTATTATTATTATTATTATTATTATTATTATTATTATGATTATTATTATTATGTCCGACTCGTTGGCTGAATGGTCAGCGTACTGGTCTTCGGTTCAGAGGGTCCCGGTTTCGATTCCCGGCCGGGTCGGGGATTTTAACCTTTATTGGTTAATTCCAGTGGCCCCCGGGGCTGGGTGTTTGTACTGTCCCCAACATCCCTGCAACTCAGACACCTCACATAACACCATCCTCCACCACAATACACACGCAGTTACCTACATATGGCAGATGCCGCCCACCTTCATCGCAGGGTCTGCCTTACGAGGGCTGCATTCGGCTAGAAATAGCCACACGAAATTATTATTATTATTATTATTATTATTATTATTATTATTATTATTATTATTATTATTATTATTATTATTATTATTATTGCGTTAGGGCCTACTAGGGACAACGTTCCAATTTCAATTCTTCATCCTTTGTTGTTGTTCTTCCTTTTCTTCCAATATTCCTTCATTGTTTCACTATGTTTCTTTTTTCTTTCTTTAGACCACTTTGTGCCGGTTTTCTTTGCCTCTCTCCCTTGGAATCCTTCCATCTTTAAAACTTTCTTCCTGAAAATGTCTCTCTCCATTTCTTCTTCTTCTCTGATGTTGCTTCTTTTGATCTCTTGAATCTAGGTGGTTGTTGACTTTTTCTTCCAAAGATACCTGAAGATCTTTTTTGTTAGTCTATTGTCGCCCATTCTGTAAATATGTTCAAAAAATAGCAGTCTCCTCTTCCGTACTGTTATAGATATGTTTTCTATGTTCTGATAAATTTCGTTATTACTTCTTAATTTCCAAAATTTTGTAGTTTTTAGAAGGCCCAATATTGTTCTTATAATTCTTCTTCTTTCTAGTACTTCCAATCTTTCAAGTTTATAATTGAGTACTCAGTATTCACTGGCATATAAGCATTCTGGTTTCACAACTGTGTTGTAGTGCTTTATTTTAAGATTTTTAGATAAACATTTTTGTTGTATGTATTTTTGTTATATCATATGCTCTTTCCATTTTGTGTACCTTTGCCTCTATAGCAGGTTTTTCCAAACCATTTTCTTGGATTGTTTCCCCCAAATATTTGAATTGCTTTACGCTTTCGATTGAACCAACATCTGCTCCTAGCAGTTTTGGAGCAGTTTTTATATTCGTCATGGATTTTGTTTTCTTTGCCGAAATTCTTAAGCCTGCCATTTTATTATTATTATTATTATTATTATTATTATTATTATTATTATTATTATTATTATTATTATTATTATTATTATTATTATTGCCCTTTGCTCAAGTATGAATGTGGTGGTCAGTCTGCAAAACGACAGGCTCATTAGTAAGTAAACTATTAGCCTAAAAGGGAGAGTAGTATACCCTACATTGTGAGTGCTACTGAGCGCATAGATTACAGTTGCCATCCACAAATGCTAATTTCTAGTGCTGGAATGACCTGACCACAGACAGTAGTGGAGACTGCTCTGCTGTGTTCCGTTCAGTGTGAAAACACCTCATTCCTATCAGCACGGTATTTTTCCCACGTGTAAATTAGAAACAAAATATATTTTCTAGAGTTTTTAAGTGTAGCATCAATCCGTAAGACCATGTTGACGGAGATATTTGAGAATTCATTTTTTAGACATTACCCATAACTAGTATTCCATCCAGAGTGAATAAAATTACTTTTGGCGTAGAGTCCAGTATCTTGTCTTTTGACCTTAAACAATGATGTTCATTCTGTTCTGTGGAATAGCTTTCACGTGACGCGTGTCCATCCATATATTTGTATACAGACAGAGAGACAGAACAAAAATGAAATTTTTAAAATGTATTTTTTTTCTTAATCTCGCTGACACCCAAATACCATTCTTTTTAAATTCAGAGCAAATAACAGACAAAACACTTATTTTATTTATATAGATAACGAATGTAGATGAAACTTCCGTAATTTCATTAATACTTTCTTTTGTTCAAGTACCAGAGAGTCATTTCTTGTCTTGCTCTCATATTACACCATTTAGTTTTAGTATTTAATTCCCCTTAATTATAATGTTATTGGTTTTAGGTTCCACTAACTAATTTTATGGTTTCCGGAGGCGCTGAAGTTCTGGAATTTTGCCCCGCAGGAGTTATTGTAGGCGCCAACAAACCTACCGACATGGGGCTGACGTATTTGAGCACCTTCAAATATCACCGGATTGAGTTGGGAACGAACCTACTTGCTGGGGGCTTTACGTCGCACCGACACAGATTGGTCTTATGGCGACGATGGGATAGGAAAGGCCTAGGAGTTGAAAGGAAGCGGCCGTGGCCTTATTTAAGGTACAGTCCCAGCATTTTCCCTGTGTGAAAATGGGAAACCACGGAAAACCATTTTCAGGGCTGCCAACAGTGTTATTCGAACCCATTATCTCCCGGTTCCAAGCTCACAGCCGCGCGCCTCTAACCGCACGGCCAACTCGCCCGGTGAATCTACTTGAGCTCAGAAAACACAAACAAGCAGCCCCCGAGCCAGAAGAATTAATCAGACGCGATTACAACTGCCAACCCGGCCGGGAATCGAACCCGGGACCATCTGAACCGAAGGTCTCAACGCTGATCATTTATCCAAATAGTCTGACGTAGATAATAATCGGCTATTAGAATACAATAGTAGTAATAATGATAAATAAATTCAAAATATTTATGTAATATTATATCCGACCTCTGAATGGAACGAGTAAATTCCAATAATACAATATTACATATAAAACTTCTCATTAAAAATCGTATTCTGCGCATAATTGTGTATAATATAAAGTTGATCTATTGTATCAGAGAAAACTTGAAGTTTCCTTTACAAAACTCCGCCAGTCCGACATTAGAGGACGCATGCGCGCAGGGAGTGCACAAGATGAGTACGTAGTTATTTCGTTGAACAGTAGATCGCGTTAGGAAGCACTTCCAAGACGCTGCTCCCCTCTACAAGAGTCTATGGAGGCGACTTGAAACAGTACGCCTAAAGGTGGACCTTGAGGTGGATCTAAGAAGCACATACGCTACTCTCCTCAAGAGTACGGTACAATGCGAGTGATTAATTACTGTGTTCCCTCGTAAAATTATTCTAAGAATACTTTATTTCACAGATTATGAGAATGTAAACTGTGAGAGTTTATAATCAAAGTACACTGACGCATGTTCAACAACCGACCCCTAAACGAACACCTAGGGGGTCATAATTTCGCCTAACCCTTGCACCTGCTGTGAAATTAAGTTTCCAGTGCAATGTACAATTCTTTTCCATGTATATATTCAATTTTCCACCAGTTCGACAGCGCCGAGTTTACACGATACGTACGTAGATACTTGAGACAACGCCATATGTATTTAAGAGTCACTTCTTTAATAATAATAATAATAATAATAATAATAACCGTTCCACAGTCTATTACAGGTTTCGGAGATGCCAAAGTACCGGAATTTTGTCTCGCAGGAGTTCTCTGTTGGTAAATAACCTGATGCGAGGTGCTTACGTATTTGAGGACCTTAAATGCTATCGAATATGCCAACTTGACTCAACCATTCTAACCGTCTGAGCCATTCACCTCGGCTCACTTCTTTTACTATATTATTATTATTACTTTAATCTGTTTACCCTCCAGGGTTGGTTTTTCCCGCAGACTCAGTGATGGATTCCACCTCTACCGCCTCAAGCATTTGCCTGCTGTGAAAATAGGGAAACCACGAAAAACCATCTTTAGGGCAGCCGACGGTGAGGTTCGAACCCTCTCTTTCTCACATGCAAGCTTACAGCTGCGTACCCCTAACTGCACGGCGAACTCGCCCAGGACATGTGGTCTTTGTCCCGTTTTATGGCCGGATGCCCTTCATGATGCGAACCACATGTGGAAGGACGTTTTCACTATTTAGAGTTACTGTGGTGGTTGGTAGTGTGGTGTGTTGTGTATGTATATGGAAATGGGAATAACAATAATGTTACTGGCTTTCCGTCCCACTAAATACATTTTTACGGTTTTCGGAGACACCGAGGTGCCGGAATTTAGTCCCGCAGAAGTTCTTTTACTTGTCATTAAATCTACCGACACGAGACTGACATATTTAAGCACCTTCAAATACGACCGGACTGAGCCACAGTGTAGCCAACCCATAAATCTTTTCTCCGCTAAATTTTAGTTGAAAATCCGCTAAATTTCGAACCGTAACAAAATAGCATATACCAGCTGTTTTAATTAAAGAGATTAACTCAAGACTCACCAGTTTCAGAACAGAAGTTCATCATCTTCTCCACCCCACACTGTATGCTCTGAAGCAGATGTGCTCGGTTGAGGTCCTGTGGTTTCATATGAAGCCACATGGTACCATTCTTTTTCAAAGTATATGCTGGCAGTTCACAACAGCAAAGCACATACGGAACTTTTCACATCTATTTCGAAAGTTATTTTCACTTTCATTACTGTTTTCATTGTTTTTGATAAGTGCGGAAAGAAATAATGTCAAATAATTTCGCATTTATATTGCACTGCCAATAGATGCACCGTGGGTATTTGGAATCACTGAGAAGCTCAACCAACTAGTCTTTTAAAGTTTAATTATTTAACCACCCTTTACGAAATATCTATCTGACTACTTTTCAACCTATTCTTTCGACATATTGACGCACCAAAAAGAACCTGATGTCAAAAGAAACACATTACCAAACACGACACTACTCGGCTCATCAAGAGTACGGTAACGATTGAAACAAATTCTGACTGAGGCTGTGGGCCAGAGCTGGTCTAGAAAACGAGTCGTAGTATGCGGCGTAAGTTCAATACAACGGGAATAAGTAGACTATTATGCCGTAGTAAGTGCTATATTATTTTTTCTCCTGGTGATGAAAGGTGATACTGTTACCGCTGAAAATCGCTAAAAGAAGTTTGAAAATCCGCCAAAAAATCCGCTGTACGCTAAATGGAAAATTTATCCGCTGTTCTATTTAAAAATCTGCCAAATTTGGCGGAAAATCCGCCGAGTTGGCAACATTGCTGAGCCAGGATCGAACCTCCCATGTTCGGGTCAGAAGGCCAGCGCCATTCAGCCCGGCTATGATGATGTGAGTTTTGGGGCAAACACAAACGCCCAGTCTTCGAATAAGATGAATTAACCAGATGCTATTTTGAAATCCCCTACCCAGTAGGGAATCGAACCGAAGGTCTGGTCGCTGACCTCTCATCCATGGAGCCGGATACTCTCATATTAACATTAACAATACACAGATTCGAGTATCTGAAGGAGTGAGTTCTGAAAGGCATACCAAGGGGTTACTGATAACAGTGATAAGTTACTGCTGCGGGTGTGGAGTATTACAGCTAGATGTCAGGGTGAAGATTGATGAACACTTTTAACTTTTATCCGGACGAGTTTACATGCATTACGGGACCCTAACTCACCAGATAATTGAGTAGATGACAGGGCAGCCCAAATACATGATGTCCGCTTGTCGCAACATGCCACATACATTCCAGACCAAGATATTGTACCCTTAGTACCAACAAGTTACGTTCCAGCGCACTTAAACTACAGTAAGAATTCCTTAAAATTGTATTTTCAAAAGGAAGGGGGTGAAAAGGCACAGTAAACAATCATTGAAAAACATAGAATGAACAATTCAATGTTATCTTTCCTTTGTTTCTAACTTCACAATAAATTTCTACAGAATATCTCCCATAACACCTAACAGACTCTTTGGTTGCTATTTGCTTTACGTCGCATCGTCTTATGGCGACGATGGGATACGAAAGGCCTAGGAATGGGAAAGAAGCAGCCGTGGCCTTAATTAAGGTACAGCCCCAGCATTTGCCTGGTGTGAAAATGGGAAACCATGGAAAACCATATTCAGGGCTGCTGACAGTGGGATTCGAACCCACTATCTCCCGAATTCAAGCTCACAGCCGCGCGGCCCTAACCGCACGGCCAACTCGCCCGGTAGACTCAATTTTATGGTCACACATGAAAGTCTGCTATCTAATATCTTGGAACATGAAAACAGTTGCAGTGAGTACGTTATGAAAATTAGCACTTCAGTAGTAGTCAGTTGGAGCTTACTCTTTTTTTTCTTTTTTTTTTCTACAATTGGCTTTACGTCGCACCGACACAGATAGGTCTTATGACGACGATGTGATAGGAAACCGGAGTACCCGGAGGAAAACCTGTCCCGCCCCCGCTTTGTCCAACACAAATCTCACATGGAGTGACCGGGATTTGAACCACTGAACCCAGAGGTGAGAGGCCGGCGCGCTGCCGCCTGAGCCACGGAGGTTTCATCATCTTGAATAGTAACACAATCACTACCACCACCTCGTTTACTTCCACATCTCGTATCTTTAAATAATCAAAACTGGTTTTCCACTCCTCTTACCCTACTTGGTCGAGTCGAGTCCATTATTCTCCTAGTTAACATATCCTACCGAGAGAGTCGGCCGTGCGGTTAGGGACGCGCATTCGGGACATAGTGGGTTCGAAACCCACCATTGGCAGCCCTGAAGATGGTTTTCCGTGGTTTCCCATTTTCACACCAGGCAAATGCTGGGCCTGTACCTAAATTAAGGCCTTTCCTGCCGTCGCCGAAAACCATTGAGATGTGTTTAATAATTTGTGTGGCTATTTCTAGCCGGGTGCAGCCCTTGTAAGGCAGACCCTCCGATGAGGCTGGGCGGCATCTGCCATGTGTAGGTAACTGCGTGTTATTATGGTGGAAGATAGTGTTATGTGGTGTGCAAGTTGCAGGGATGTTGAGGACAGCACGACCTTCCAGTCCCCGAGCCAAGGGAATTAACTATTTAAGGTTAAAATCTCTGAGCCGGCCGGGATTCAAACCCGGGATCCTCTGGCCATCACGCTAACCATTCAGTCATGGAGCCGGACTTGAGATGTGTTAAAGCGACATTAAACAAGCAGCAAAAGAAAAAAACTGTCATCCTCCATTTTTCTCCCTGTAGATGGGGGCGGAAGAAAAACATCTACGGTATTTCCGCTTCTCGTAAGAGGCCTCTGAAAGGGGCTCCGTGGGCTTAACATGGATGCGTGTGTTGATGAACACGGAGCACTTAGCTGAGCCCAGGCTGCTCACTTTCATCTGCCAGGCTGAGTGGCTCAGATGGTTGAGTCGCTGACCCGAGCTTGGCAGGTTTGATCCTGGCTCAGTCCGGTGGTATCTGAAGGTGCTCAAATACGTCAGCCTCGTGTCGGGAGATTTACTGGCACGCAAAGGAACTCCGGCGGGACTAAATTCCGGCACCTCGGGCCTCCGAAAACCGTAAAAGTAGTTACTGAGACGTAAAGCAAATAACATTCACATATCACTTTCTTCTTTCCTGTTCGACCTCCCTTGCTCATTCTTGTTCCTTACCTTTTCGATGGTATCAGATTTCCGAGGCCTAGTGATATTTCATTTTTTCACCCTTCATGACCTTTCCCTTTTTTGCCGATACCTTCATTTTTCGGCCCTCTTTCATTTTCGTTCTGATCAGTGTTAATAGAGGATGGTTGCCCAGTTGTACTTCCACTTAAAACAGTTAATCACCACCACCATCTGCTCCATTCACCTCGCATGTCTCGACCACCAAAGTCGGTTTAGATGAATCCATTGGCTTTGTTCTCAACTTATCCGTTATCTCCTCATTCTGAGAACACTTCTGCCATTACCAGCAACCATTCTCCCTACTTTCATGTCTGTTACTTCTAAATTGTGAATAAGATTATCCAGAGCCCACCTAGCTTTCACTCATGTAGAGCAAATTCAGTCTGAAATCAAACCTATGTAAATATATTTTCCTCTGAGAACTGACTTTTATCTTACAGAACACCGCGAAACGCAACTGCATTACCCTTGTTTCATCTTGATTCAATTTCACTTAGTATGCTAC
The DNA here is from genome assembly GCF_040414725.1 of Anabrus simplex. NCBI lineage: Eukaryota > Metazoa > Arthropoda > Insecta > Orthoptera > Tettigoniidae > Anabrus > Anabrus simplex. The sequence goes on along the minus strand of NC_090269.1, from coordinate 111,623,264 downwards.
CGAGCTCGATAGCTGCAGTCGCTTAAGTGCGGGCAGTATCCAGTATTCGGGAGATAGTGGGTTCGAACCCCACTGTCGGCAGCCCTGAAGATGGTTTTCCATGGTTTCCCCATTTTCACACCAAGCAAATATTGGGGCTGCACCTTAATTAAGGCCACCCCTAGCCCTTTCCTGTCCCAGCGGGAGATAGTGAGTTCGAACCCCACTGTCGGCAGCCTTGAAGATGGTTTTCCGTGGTTTCCATTTTCACACCAAGCAAATCCTGGGACTGTACCTTAATTAAGACCACTCCTAGCCGTTTCCTGTCCCAGCCTCGCCATAAGACCTATATGTGTTGGTGCGACGTAAAGCCAATTGGGCTGACTGGAAACAGGCTGTGGATTTTCATTATTAAAAGTAGAATTAGGCAACTAATCCCTGTTAAAACTAAGCAGAGGGGAAAATGAAAGAGGTCTGACACGTCGAAAAACAATGGTATCGTCAAATAATAATAATAATAATAATAATAATAATAATAATAATAATAATAATAATGGCGTGTGGCCACCGGAGAGGCCTGGTGCAGGTCTTTTAATTTGACTCCCGTAGGCGACCTGCGCGTTGTGATGAGAATGAAATGATAATGCAGACGGCACGTACACCCAGTCCCCGTGTCAGAAGAATTAACCAATTAAGGTTAAAATTCCTGACCCTGCCGGAAATCGAACCCGAGACCCTTGTGACCAAAGGTCAGCACGCTATTTTGCCATGGAGCCGGACAAGGTATCGGCTAAAGAAATGGAAGCGCCATGAAAGGCTCGAAAATGATTCAGTAGGCCTTGCAAAATAAATACCGTCGTGGTTGGTAATGCCAGACTCAGCCAGGGTCCCCCTGGTCGCCAACCCACGCTCCAAGGTGAGATGCTATGACAGGTGTTAGTGCGTGCATTTCAGTGGGCTTGTCAGACTGATACGTAATAGCTATTTCTGACTCAGTGAGGAAAGCAACGGTAAACTACCTCACTCCTGATTTCCCTATAGCTCATTCCACGTTAAGAAAAGAGTATTGCTCTTATGGACTTACAAAGAATGAACACACCCCCTCTGAGATACCCATAATTCCTCGTGATTTAGGGATGATATACTGTACTTTCTAATGTGTTATGAAAGACAAATAAAAAAGATGAGGCATTCTTTCCCATGAGATATTAAAATAACTACATAACATTTTATTTTTCACAAATACATTCGTAGGGAGGGAGCACAATGGCGGAAACAGCCATCGCTTCGTTGCCTTCCTTCAGTTTCCTTCTACCGTATTGCTCAGGTACAAGCCTCGTGAACCGCCGGCAGCTCACTTCTGTAGTGAAGTCATCTACAGTATTTATTTGTTGGGTGTGTGCACTTGTCTTGTGTTTAGTGAGTGCTTGTGCTTGGTTTGTTAATTAGCCGATCTTTCTTAAGCGCACTTTAAAATTGTACTACTGGTTTTGTCATGACCGCATTTCAGTTTTACTATTGTTTTTGTGAAGCGATACGGCAGCATAGTAGTATCCGGTGTTGCCTGGGTAAATTTATTAAATGCATTGAAATGCATCCCTCACCGCTCGAGCCCACATACATTATTATTTGTCTATTTTCTCCTTCAATTTGCCTTACACTTCAATGCTGAATTTTTGTATGTGCCGTAGTTTACCTCTGATTATGTACGAAACAAAAATAGCCCCTGTAAATCTCCGTCGCTTTGAGTTCATGAAAATAATTTGCAGCGTAGTTTCTGCCCATTTTTATCTTGAACTTAAATACTGAGTTTCACAAATTTATGTACCGCCGTTTTTCCGTAATGCTGTCGAGCAGAGTTGTTCGATATGGCAACCCTGTTGTCATAAGAGCAATAATGTTTTCTTAACATGGAATGAGCTGTAGTAGAGTACACCTCTTCGGTGACATCTAGGCCGTCTACGACAGCTGATGGTGGAGCTGTTGAGGATCCAACCAGCCTTTGGGCTGAATATTCAACATACATTATGACAAGTAGGGGTACGTTGGGTGCATTCTACCACCTCATCCTATACAGGGAAGATTTCCTTTTTCCTTCCTATAAATTTATTTAAAACATTTAAGTTTCAATGCATGTTTTTTGTCTGTATGTACATGGTTTGAATGCTGAAGATTTCATGGGTTTCTCGGACAACAAACGGGAGAGTCCTGAACGGGGCAAAAGCTGACTGAGAACTCATGACCACAATCAAATGCAGAAACGTCTCTTACTTCGGCTACATGCTAAGCAATGGCCGCTACCAAATTTTACAGCGGTTAGTAGAAGAGTTTGTTTTTTTTTTTTTAATTTTGCTATTGGCTTTATGTCGCACCGACACAGATAGGTCTTATGGCGACGATGGCACAGGAAGGGGCTAGGACTGGGAAGGAAGCGGCCGTGGCCTTAATTAAGGTACAGCCCCAGCATTTGCCTGGTGTGATAATGGGAAAACACGGAAAATCATCTTCAGGGAGCGAATAAGTATTATAAGAAGGAGAACGTCGTGGATAAGAAACATAAACAAAAAATGGTTCCGAATTTCCAGCAATGAAGATCTATTCCGACTGGCAGCAGATCGCAACGCCCTCGTTGTAGTGATCACCAACTTCGAGGAGGGAACCTGACATGGCCCGAGAAGAAGAATGACACGGTTTCAACGTACCGTATACAACGTATCAAGTGTATTTTAATTCATTCTGACATTTGTTAAACGAGCCTCAATGAATCCAGATAAATGATGTTTTAATGAATACTGTATTTGTAGCAGGCTCCCTCGCCTACTGCCTGTCAACCACATTACTTCAATGGAGCTTCCGTTACTCGTCAATTATGCCCCCATGACTCCTTCATTTCTCGAACATTTCGCTCAACAATCTCCCAGAGTTTGATGCTAACATTAATATTTGGACATCGAGGAAACTTTTAGACTCGCTTATATGCTTGTATGAGAGCAAATATGATTTACAGCTATTGTTAGGTGATGTAGAGAGATAATATTAATCATTAAGAAATAATTATAATGCCATATTACTCAACTACTTTAGGTAGTTTCTAGAGACTGTAAACTGTGTTCTTTCCAAATTATGGGACTATGTACTGCATGTTGTGGGCAGTGGCGGCGATAAGGACTCCGCACTTGTGAGGGGCCCATGAGTATTTCTTAATTCAGTAGCTGAAGAGTGATTTTACATATTGATAAAGTTACAGAACATAACACACTATTATTTGTATTAAAGGGGGTCATTCCAAACTTGGGCCGTCGTAGTGCAGAGCTACTTTCGTCAATAGGAGTACGGTAGTTTTTTTCTTTTTTCTGATAGGATGTGAGGTTCCCAACCTGTTCCAATAATAACCACCCCTTGCTGCCACTCACAACAATCAACAAGGCTTTTGAAGTAATTCCAGTTCTGAGAATTCAGTAGTCAGCGAAGAGATGCAATAACGAGGACAGCCTCCTCATCTAAACTCTAAGTACCGGTACTGAAGTCTCGAGCCTGTTTATAACTCTCGGCAGTCAGTGTAGCTAAGTAGGCTTACGATGGATGGATGAGTTTTAAATAGTAGTAAATGATTTGGTCCTAAGAACGAGATTATTTCTTAATATTGTGACGATCAGCGTGTTTTGGTTTCTATAATTGGAATATGCATTTCTTGCGTGTGTGTTCGTACCATATAAGTGTATTATTTTTATTTCTTCGGATTTGAAAAGTAAATTGTGTAAATTATTATTATTATTATTATTATTATTATTATTATTATTATTATTATTATTATTATTATTATTATTATTATTATTATTATTATTATCGTCATTTATGTTCATTGTAACAATATACAACCTTGTACTACGAAATAAACTTTTAACTTTCCTTATTAGGAAATGAGGGGTCCATTTGGGGGGCTTCTTAGCGCCGCTACTGACTGCAAGCCTCCTTTGTGGAACAATGCAATGACGGAGCACCGGGAGATATGTTCCCCCACTTGTATAAATACCTGCCCTAACTTTGCAACATACGAAGACATAAAATAAATAAATAAATAAATAAATAAATAAATAAATAAATAAATAAATAAATAAATAAATAAATAAATAAATAAATAAATAAAATTAGAGGGTACAAATACAAGTATTGTGAACATAGCAACCGTATGTATGAGGTGATTTGTTTCGACTGCCTACCTCCCAGACGTTCGAGCGCTAACCAGCCTCACTGTTTTTGCTGAGGCGCTGTCCACGTGCCTTCCGTCTGTCTGTCGCCACTCCTGCGCATCGTGTCCGAGAAGCACCGGGGATTTCTCAAGGAATACGCGAATCATTATGGCTCGATATGAATTGTGCCACCAAGTTTAGATGGAGACATTTCGAACATCTGCTCTCCGTTCATCTATTTAGATTGTCTACAGCTAAAATGTGAACCAAAGGAAGCAGTGTGTAAGGGAGGTTGACAGCCGAAGTGAGCCAGAGGAATTAATCAACGAAGGTTAAAATCCCCAAGGCGGCCGGAAATCAAATCCGGGATCCTTTAGACCAAAAGCCAGCATGCTAACGGAGCCGGATACTGCTGTAAGCAGTTTTGACTTTTTGAACCAGTAGGAAAGTTTGTAACCAAAGCAATGGTTCCTCTGTTCAAAATACGTATACGAGGGCCATCCTGAAAGTAAGTTTCCCTACTTAAAAAAAGACAACATAGTTATAAACTTTATTGACACCAGATATAGCAATTTGCTACAGTTTTTTTTTTTTTTTTTGACAAAATCACCACCAGAATTAAGACACGAAGACAAGAGGACAGGCATTTCTTGAGGTGCAAGAGAAGATGAAAATCACTGGGAGCAAGATCAGGACTGTACGGTGGATGATCAAACATCTCCCAGCCGAACTCCTGCAAAACAGTTGCTGAGCGCCGAGCAATAACTAGCACAATCAGCACAACACCTGCACTGAGCATTCCATGCCTCTTGTTTTGAATGGCCCATCGCAACTTTATCACAGGCGAACCTCGCAGGCGGCGGGAGAAAGAATACGAGCCGTCATTTCGAGGCACCGCTGCTGCGCTGCTGACACCAGGCGGGACTTGTCCGGCTGGTATATAATTGTTACGTCATAGATCTGTCGCGCATTCTCATATTTCCCGGCTAAATACGTTTGCTTTACAAGAAAAGAAGGTTCTACCACCGGACATTTCGTACCACTTGACCGGATGATTACCTGCGAAGTGTCAGCTAAATATTTAGAACAAGACATTCCGTACCACTTGAAAGAGAATGGAAGTATATTGTAAATTAAAGACGATTTCCTAATTAATGTATTCATTTGTATATCCATTGTCCACTACTGGCGCAGAAGCCTCCGCATCGTGTGACCACTACTGATGTGAACCTTCCGTCGGACGCAACTGACCTGATTGGCGCACGTGTTAATTCTTGTCTCGTATTCGCCGTTCGCGGGGACCTAGCTACTGTGTAGAGATGAGAAGAATGCAACAATGAGGAATGTGGCCTGCAAGCACAAACTTCCTGTTCTGCCCAGACAGATCGGCTCTTATCTGCTCGTATCTACTATACGAAAACATTGGCTCACACTTTGCAGTTCGCTGGATTATAACTGACTAGCAAATGTACCCGTGCTTCGCTACGGTATTCTATATTGTATACGGATATCGACGTAAATACTGTGCGTGCAGCAATGAGATTGTTTTAAAATTGCATGTCTCTTAGCCTTATCCGAGATATAGCATTGGGAGGTCCACATATGTAGTTTCCAATGTAAAGTGAGGGTTGCGGAGTTGTGATGATAACGGCAGGCTCACTTGCCTACTGCCATTCACAATCGAGTTGGCAAGTTTACATTATAATTGCAGGCCCCAAAGCCTACTGCGCGGTCACAATCGATTTGGGGAGTTTTAGTTACAATGGCAGACCCATTTCCTACTTTCAGACAGGTTAGAGTTGAGGAGTTTTTATTATAATACCAGGCAACTTCCCTACCACCAGTCAAAATTGAGTTGTGCAGTTATCATTATAATGGCAGTCCCTTTTTACTGCTGCTAGCCAGCTTACTGCCAGTCACACAGAATTAGTGAGTTTCCATGAAAATAGCAGGCCACTATGTCTAATGCTAGTCAAATTTTAGATTGGAACATTTGTTTATAATGGCGGGCACCCTGGCCTAGAGCCAAACACAATAGAGTAGGGGACTTTCGAACAAAACTGCATGATCCCTTGCCTTCTGCAAGACAAATCGAAAAGTGAATTATTCATTAAAATGGTAGGCCCTCCTTACTAATGCCAGTTACACAGGAGTTGGAGAAGGACCCCATTCCTACTGCCAGCAGTCAAAGTCGGCGTAGGGAGTACTGATTACAATAGCAGACACATCCTTTCTCGATCGCTACAAATCGACATCAGTGAATATATACAGATGGACATACGAAAGTATATGAATGTTTACAATATTGCAGACCTTCATTTACAGATTAACTGCTGCTAAACGGTACGTCATATCGACAAAGGATTGAACCGTAAGGCGCAGTATTTAGCGATCTAAATGGCTGGTCCTATGATATTTTCTCGCATCTAATCTATTCATGGGTCAGATTGAACCAGAAACGTTGAATAGGTTGAAATTTGTGTAAGAATATCTTACATTGCATTACTTTTCGGATAATTATGTGACATAGCATTTGGCTCACATATGGGTACTGGGTGGGCCAATGTTCGTGTAGAGTTTGATCATACTATCTTTCCTGTAAGTGATTGAAATTATGCACATGAGAAGAAAAGGTTTAGAAATTAATTTCCATTAAGGCAGGTAGATTTCCATTAAGTTTGGTTGTGTGTGTTTTGAGGGAGTGCAAAATCACGGTTTCGGTTTCGTATAAACCCCCAATTAGTTCAGGGATTTAGAAACAATATTTGCAGTAAAACATCCCCAAAGGACAGGTGGATTCTAAATATGAAGTTTGGAGGAAATATATCCAGTAGTTTTCAAGTTAGAGAAAGACAAACAGACCAACAAACAAACAAACAAACAAACAAAGAAACAAACAAATAAACTAACAAACTAACCAACAGACACCAAGGAAACCTACCTCGGACAGATGGATGCTATATATAAAGTTTGGTTCAAATATCTTCTTAGTTTTCAAGTTGTAAGAAGTACGCTTTAAAAGCACCCGCTCTTGCGTTAAGTCCGCTGGGATTTGTACCGAAAAACGGTCCGTTAATGATATCTCCCTTACTAAATCCTGTTATCGAAATGATGCACATGAGAAAAAAAAGTTTAGAAATTAATTTTCATTAAGGCAGGTTGATTTCCATTAAGTTCGGTTGTGTATACTTTGAGGGAGTGCAAAATCACGGTTTCGGTTTCGTAAAAATCCCCACTCAGTTCAGGGATTTAGAAACGATATTTGCGCTAAAACCTACCCAAGGACAGGTGGATTCTAAATATGAAGTTTGGTGGAAATATATATTTAGTAGTTTTCAAGTTATAGAAGGACAAACAGACAAACAAACAGACACCAAAGCTAAAAATGATGCAGATGGTGATTATTACACCTGAAACGGATAACTGTACGGAAATTTCGCCAAAATAATCAATGTACAGACACACGGTCGTTACGATTAATTTATATAGATGACGGATAAGCATGAGCACGTTGAAAAGTGCAGACTTCCACTTCGAGATTCATATCTCCTAAACGGTTTATGATATTAAGAAACAGTTTGCACCATCAGACGCCTCATTTATCGCTCTACATGTTTGTTTCTAAACCATATCCTAGTATCTCCCATATTAAGGGGGTAAATTGAGTTCAAATTTTGAATAGGGTGAAATTTGGGTGCATTTTTAACATTTTACATTACGTTTTGCCTACTTATGTATAAGCTAGAATTATGAAATTTGGTACACATATGTCCCTTAATCGTGCCAATGTGCGCACAAAACGTGATGATCCTATCATTCTTATAAGTGTGTCAAACAATGACATATACTTGTAAAAATCACCAAATTTACGAACAATCCAGAAATACGGCCAAATTTAACGTATAAGGGAGAGAGATACGACAAAATGTCACAGGACCAAAGTTGTAGATCACTCCGAATTGAAGGGACGTCGTGCCATCCGTTCTGCGATACGACTTACCGTTTAGCCAAAAAAATAGCTCAAAAGGAATGTCTGCACAGTCATTAAAATTGCCACCATATTTCGATATCTTTGGGGGTAAAAAGTGAAAAATTTGAACATCTTGGAATTTTCCCGTCGGTTAGGGACCAAAAGCTATAATTTCACCAAATTTCAATTGTCTACCTCGTCTGGCAGGTTGTGCCGCCATCTTGATTTGGGGGGATAGGGGATAAAAATGAGGAAGTTCCCGAAAATTTTTAAGCCCACGAAACCTATAGGTTATCGTTTTGGATAACCTATACGACTGTGTTCTTATGCTGAGCCCAAAATTTGAGCTCCCCCAGCGTGCCCCCTTCAGGGAATTTTGAGAATTTCCGATTTTTCTAGGGATCCTGGGGTCATCAGTTTCTCTCCTACCAAGTTTCAAATTTCTGAGATTTCTGGAAGTGCCTCATTAATTCACGTCTTTTTCATTTTTAAATATTTATATATACATCGCTCCAGCCCGACTTGCTTTTATATATATAGATGACGGATAAGCATGAGCACGTTGAAAAGTGCAGACTTCCACTTCGAGATTCATATCTCCTAAACGGTTTATGATATTAAGAAACGGTTTGCGCCATCAGACGCCTCATTTATCGCTCTAAATGTTTGTTTCTAAACCATATCCTCGTATCTCCCATATTAAGGGGGTAAATTGAGTTCAAATTTTGAATAGGGTGAAATTTGGGTGCATTTTTAACATTTTACATTACATTTTGCCTACTTATGTATAAGCTAGAATCATGAAATTTGGTACACATATGTCCCTTAATCGTGCCAATATGCGCACCTAACGCGATGATCCTATCATTCTTATAAGTGTGTCAAACAATGAAAAATACTTGTAAAAATCACCAAATTTACGAACAATCCAGAAATACGACCAAATTTAACGTATAAGGGAGAGAGATACGACAAAATGTCACAGGACCAAAGTTGTAGATCACTCCGAATTGAAGCGACATTGTGCCATCCGTTTTGTGATACGACTTACCGTTTAGCCAAAAAATAGCTCAAAAGGAATGTCTGCACAGTCATTAAAATTGCCTCCATATTTCGATATCTTTGGGGGTAAAAAGTGAAAAATTTGAACATCTTGGAATTTTCCCGTCGGTTAGGGACCAAGAGCTATAATTTCACCAAATTTCAATTGTCTACCTCGTCTGGCAGGTTGTGCCGCCATCTTGATTTGGGGGAATGGGGGATAAAAATGAGGAAATTCCCGAACATTTTTAAGCCCACGAAACCTATAGGTTATCGTTTTGGATATACTATACGACTGTGTTCTTATGCTGAGCCCAAAATTTCAGCCCCCCAGCGTGCCCCCTTCAGGGAATTTTGAGAATTTCCGATTTTTCTAGGGATCCTGGGGTCATCAGTTTCCCTCGTACCAAGTTTCAAATTTCTGAGATTTCTGGAAGTGCCTCATTAATTCACGTCTTTTTTCATTTTTAAATATTTATATATACATCGCTCCAGCCCGACTTGCTTTTATATATATAGATAGATGACGGATAAGCATGAGCACGTTGAAAAGTGCAGACTTCCACTTCGAGATTCATATTTCCTAAACGGTTTATGATATTAAGAAACGGTTTGCGCCATCAGACGCCTCATTTATCGCTCTAAATGTTTGTTGCTAAACCATATCCTCGTATCTCCCCTATTAAGGGGGTAAATTGAGTTCAAATTTTGAATGGGTTGAAATTTGGGTGCATTTTTAACATTTTACATTACATTTTGCCTACTTATGTATAAGCTAGAATCATGAAATTTGGTACACATATGTCCCTTAATCGTGCCAATGTGCGCACCTAACGCGATGATCCTATCATCCTTATAAGTGTGTCAAACAATGAAAAATACTTGTAAAAATCACCAAATTTACGAACAATCCAGAAATACGACCAAATTTAACGTATAAGGGAGAGAGATACGACAAAATGTCGCAGGACCAAAGTTGTAGATCACTCCGAATTGAAGCGACATTGTGCCATCCGTTTTGTGATACGACTTACCGTTTAGCCAAAAAATAGCTCAAAAGGAATGTCTGCACAGTCATTAAAATTGCCTCCATATTTCGATATCTTTGGGGGTAAAAAGTGAAAAATTTGAACATCTTGGAATTTTCCCGTCGGTTAGGGACCAAAAGCTATAATTTCACCAAATTTCAATTGTCTACCTCGTCTGGCAGGTTGTGCCGCCATCTTGATTTGGGGGGATAGGGGATAAAAATAAGGAAATTCCCAAAAATTTTTAAGCCCACGAAACCTATAGGTTATCGTTTTGGATATACTATACGACTGTGTTCTTATGCTGAGCCCAAAATTTGAGCCCCCCAGCGTGCCCCCTTCAGGGAATTTTGAGAATTTCCGATTTTTCTAGGGATCCTGGGGTCATCAGTTTCCCTCGTACCAAGTTTCAAATTTCTGAGATTTCTGGAAGTGCCTCATTAATTCACGTCTTTTTTCATTTTTAAATATTTATATATACATCGCTCCAGCCCGACTTGCTTTTATATATATAGACAAGAGCGAAGAACTGCCAGTAGAAGATAATATAAAGTCGCCTGAATAGTAGCGGAGTTGCTATGGTAATCATTGCGTCACTGGCTCTGCTGGTGAAAACTCCTTCGCCCTGTGCCTCACCGGGCATGTGCATTCTTCTGATCTCCCAACAGTACTTCCATCTTTCAGTAGTTTCCTGTTTCCGCGTGACCTTCAAGCCCATATCGTGCAGTTCATCAGAATCTTTTATTTTACTTTCTTGATAATGAAATAATGCAGTTGTTAATATTCACAATAATAGTAATATTATCCATCTTTGTGCTCGTCATGCACATTGCACCCGAACACGATGTATATTTCTATTGTGTTGTTTTGTTTCAGGCTTTATACATAAAAAAATAACTTTCTTATGATATCTATGTAAACATAAGTATAGCTTAAACGTCTGGTATTAAAATAATATAGAAGTTTTCTTCAGCAAATGTAAATTATTTGTTTCTGATTTCTAAATTGTGCCTGTCAGGCTCATTGTGCCCGCTGGCTTTGAGATGGAATTCCAATTTGACATCAGGTGGTACGGATTGTCCCGGCGTAAATATCTGGGGATTACGGGAATACCGTTCGCAGCTAGATAACGACATAGGTGGTACGAAATGTCCTCAAAAACGAAGTTGTACGGAATGTCCGTGGTACGAAATGTCCGGACACCGAAAAGAAACACGGAAACTTAATTCCTGGATGACATTCGTACTTGTACCACCTACAACTTTAATTTACGAAATTTTTCGGCACCCTGTACAGTGAAAATTCCTCTTCAGGAAAAGGTGGACATTTAAGAGAAGTGTTTACATGGGAACGTCCTCAAGAGTTGAAGAACAGGGACGCTGTTTCTTCTTAAAGTATAACAAGCGAGACTGTTAAAGACACAATACTTCACTTGTCGTTGGGGAAAACCGACTGCGAGCATTCTCGAGGAAATGAACATCGATGGCGAGTTAGATAAGTTAATCAAGTTGCCTTGATCTGCACACAGATGAATTTCTTGAAACTGCATCTCGAAGCTGGAAGAGTTTGTTCTCTTCTCATTCTTTCTCTCTGTCAAATGACGCATACCGTCCAGTCTGGGAAATATAAAAACGTCTCTTTCCCGAAAGTGTTTAAATAAACACAACAGTCCCTTCCTTTCATAACCAGCCCGGGGGTCGTGATGTTAGATCAGGCCTGTATGCTGGGATATGAGGTCATTCACGTTAAATTAACATGAATTTAGATAAATATAATGGAACAGATTAGTCAGATTCCTTCGCCGATTCGTCAGCTAAGAGACCTTCGGTTCAGATGGTCCCGCATTCAACTACCGGTCGGGCTGGGTATTAAACTCACTTCTGGTTAGGTATTTTTGTCATTCCTAATACACATCCGCTTCGTTCACACACAACACACTACACTACCAGCCATCAGAAAAACCTGCCCATAGGTTTGGTAACATGAAGGGCATCCGACCCTAAAAATAGGTTTAATCCTCTTTAATTTCCGACAGTTGGGAAGAGACCAGGAAAGATGATAAGTGAATGGTTGTGTCACTGGCTTCACACAAAGATGGCCGTGAACCAGTGCGGCGATACAGACCCCGCAGACCGTCGCAGTGCAAGCATCTTTCGTCAATAGAAGTAAGGTAGTTATTTCTGAAAGAATACGGGTTTCCCAAACTGTTCCAAAAATAACCATCATTTGCTGCTACTCACAACAATAAGCAAGCCTTCTGAAGTAATTAACCACTTCTGAGAATCCAGTAGTCAGCGAAGATGCGATAAAAAAAAAAGGACATCCTTCTTATCTAAACTTTAAATACTGAAGTTTCGAGCCTGTGTATAACTCTCAGCAGTCAGTGTAGGTAAGTAGGCCTAAAATTAACGGTTGAGTTGTAAATTATTTGGTCCTAGGAACGAGATTATTTCTTAATAGTGTGACGGTCAGTGTGTTTTGGTTACTATAATTCGAAGATGCATTTCTTCTCTCTCTGTGTGTGTTCGTATCATATCCTTCGGATTTGAAAACTGAATTGTGTATTATTATTATTATTATTATTATTATTATTATTATTATCGATCCTGTTCATTGTAATAATATACAAACTTGCACTACGGAATAAACTTCTAACTTTCCTTCTCAGGAAATGAGGGGCCCATTTTTAATTATTGCGGGGGGGGGGGGTGAGCTTCTTAGCGCCGCTACTGACGTGAACCGAATTCTGGAAAAAGTTTTAATACGAAAATTATTGTTCCTAAGGATCGTATTCCACGTAGAACTAGAGTATCATTGCTTATGACCACGATATCATGAGTCATATAGTGAAATGGGCTATAGGTCTATCAAATTTGTGATGGTGATTGTGGCGGTGATTACTGTTTTAAGAGGAAGTACAACTGGGCAACCATTCTCTTTTAACATTAATCGTAATCAGAGGGAAAAATGTAAGAGGTCCGACAATTAGAAAAATGAAGGTGTCGGCCAAAGAAAAAGAAGGGCCACGAAGGGCGTGACACCCTATGCCTCGAAATCTTAATACCGGTGGGGTCGGAAAAAGAACAAGAGTCGACAAAGGAAGGTCGAATAGGATAGATGGCGGTGAGGAGACTGACACAAGTAAGTAGAAGCAATACAGGACTCAGCTAGGGGAACCGTGATCGCCAACCCACGCTCCCAAATTGAGAGGCCGTGGTCACCTTTCAGTCACCTCTATCGTCAGGCATTGCATAATCCGGATATTATTCTACCAACCCCACCGACAAGTTTCAACCGTTGCTTTGGTAGTATGCAAGTGACCGAGGTATGAGCTATGTAGCCAGTTCCTGTTGAGGAATGGTGTGAAAATGTTGCTCATAGGATAGCGTTACAAAAAATGTGGCAAAGTTTGGGCTGGGAAGACTTGGGGTGAACGGAGACGAGCTGCTCGACTAAGCGGTATGTTCCAAGCTGTCAGTGGAGAGATGGCGTGGGAGGACATCAGTAGACGAATAAGTTTGAGAGGTGTCTTTAAAAATAGGAAAGATCACAATATGAAGATTAAGTTAGAATTCAAGAAGACGAATTGGGGCAAATATTCGTTTATAGGAAGGGGAGTTACGGATTGGAATAACTTACCAAGGGAGATGTTCAATAAATTTCCAATTTCTTTGCAATCATTTAAGAAAAGGATAGGAAAACAACAGCTAGGGAATCTGCCACCTGGGCGACTGCCCTAAATAAAATCAGTAGTGATTAATTGATGGATTGGTTAGTGTATGAATTCCAGTGGGCTTGACAGACGGGTATATAATGGCAACTGACTCGGTGAGGAAAACAATGGGAAACTACGTCAATCCTCGTTTTGCTGGTAAGCCTCGTCAGATACTACCTATGACACTGATGTAGGTCTGTTGAGAATCCAACCAGCTTTCCGGTTGAGGATTCAAGGTATACAGGACGATCGGAAAGAACATAAACTGGGTATGTAAGCGTTGCAGGGTTGGTCATACCGATAAATAATTTGTTTATTTGTTTGTTTGTCCAAACATTGTCCCGTTCCTGTAGGGGTTCGGTTTTCTTTATGCTAGTGGCTTTACGTCGCACCGACACAGATAGGTCTTATGGTGATGATAGGATAGGAAAGACCTAGGAGTAGGAAGTAAGCGGCCGTGGCTTTAATTAAGGCACAGCCCCAGCATTTGCCTGGTGTGAAAATAGGAAACCTCGGAAAACCATCTTCAGGGCTACCTACATTGGGATTCGAACCCACTATCTCCCAGATGCAAGCTCACAGTCGCGTGCCCCTAACTGCACGGCCAACTCGCCCGGTGGGGTCGGGTATGAGGTGAGATGAATCTGTCGTGGCGGCTTTTAAGACCGCATACCCTTCCTAACGTCAACCTCATCAGAGGAGTCAATGAGATGAAATAGATGACGTGATATCTGATAATAGGAAGGGAGAAGGTGAAACCCGGTGTTGGCACTGTCAAATAGCACCAAGGGGTCTGCTCAAGTCTTAACGTCTCCATCTGACGTACGAATCACTATCAACAGCGTCATATGCCATCTCTCTATATGAGCACTGTGGAGAGGTTTGGAATTTAATCCAGGCTTCTGGCACGCAATCTAGTGATTAGAAATTGTATACGACCTCCCCTACCCTGTCGGCTAACGTTCTGATGGTAAAATTGTTTCGAATAATGGGACCTGAATCGGATAACTACGATGCCAGACCGTTTAGAATAGAATAAAATAGAATAGAATAGAACACTCTCATCCCTAGTTCCGATCATCTGGAACTAGGGAGAGAGCACTCTTTTGTTGCAATTCATTAAAGTTTGATACATGCATTACATTTTCCTCTTAGGCCTATAATTATTTGATAATTACTACACTAAATATAATTTATTTGTCCTAGGCGTTAACAATATTATATTGTCTAGGGCAGGGATGGCGAAACTTTTCCAACTAGTGTGCCATTTTATATCTGGTTTATTTTTCTCAACTGTATACTATGCCACTTGTTATTTTCCTTTGGAATGGCTACAACCACTCCGCCCCCAACCCACCACCGACTTCCATCCCTAATTCCAAATTATGTTTCATAATATGTTATTACACATACACCGTAAAATAATACATTTCATTGCATATTCCGTAGTCGTATTTCGCCAATACCGCAAAAATACATTTTTAATATGTAAGTTTTAAGAATACTATTATTTTTGAAAATTATGTGACAGTTTGTGTTGTTGTTATCAGAAAGTCTACTTCAAGAAATCGTAGAGTGAGGTGTCTTTACCATCTGTACTGTGTGAGAACGTTTTATCGCTTACTCCCCAGTGAGGTTATATTAATGGTCGAGCATGGCTCGACTTTCGGGGGGAGGAAGATGTCACAAGTGAACTATGTAGTGCAAGTGGAAAGTGTTTTTTTAAGACTTTATTTGTGAAGTACAATATGATGTTTTATTTATTATGACCTAACATGTACTGTTATTTGTAAAGCATGATATAACGTAATGACCTAAATTGTACTGTGTAAGATTGGTGACATGTGCATTTGTAAATAGTAGAATTCTGTTTTATATTTCCTGGAAGGATCCAGAAAGTTACGTGAATTATGGAGCAGGGTGTGTTGTTTTGTGGGTAATGTATTCTAGAAAATATTTCTGACTGTTCTGGAAATACGACATTCGCGATCAGGCGCATTCTAGAATGTTAGTCAAAGTTCGCGACCGAAAGTAGGGTTGTGATTGGTGAGTCTAGGTGGCGATAGGGAACTCGTGCACGCTGATTGGCTGCTCCAAGGCCGGAGTTTCCTATATATAGAGAGCGAGGCAGTTTTCGAATTAATTCGGCATTCTGAATTCTGTCGGTCTTGGTCTATCTGTCTGTCTGCGAGCAGCCTATCTGGTTGACGTCGCCCGGTTTCCGCGATGGCACTCTCCTCGGGTAAACACTCTTGAATTCCGTTCCTGCTAAAATTTCCGTAATGTTCCGATTTGCCTTTCATATAGGAGTTTGCCCTAACCTCGCCTAGATTCCCCAAATTAGTTACTTATGACGCCTTAGTTTTTCAGCTGGGCATACCTGTTCGTTTCCGAGGCATTCCCATTTTTTGTTTCACTAAGATATGTAGGTTGCAGTTTAATATTATTTCCCTTGGGGTTTGCCTCTGGTAGTTCTGTATCACTTGAGGTACGCTAGATTTTGGAGAACCTGTTTCACTTCACTGTAAATTGCATTGTACAACTGCACTGGTAACTAAATGTATAGTTGATTTGAAATTTGTATTTACACTGCTACGAAAGCAATATCAAAGAACCTCTAAACTATGTTTATCACTGAACTTATAGCTCGTAACTTGGAATTGTATTTGGAATGTATTTGTAAAATTATTTTGTAAATAATATTTTTCATATCTAAGGATCACGGCGATTTATTTCGGTATCCGCAATCTAAGCCATGTCCATGCCTTTGGTAGGTTCCCAGCCGTTTTCATCTTCCCGGTTTGTTGTCCACTAGTTGGCCCTACTGATATTTACGTACATGTTTTTGTTGGAGATCCGCGTAATGCCAGCTACTGTTTTTCCGAGTGTGTAGTGATTTCTGATATTGTGTAGTTTGCTCTTACCTTCCCCTTTTAAGTGTGTTTGTGCCTTGTTTTGTGTTACCACTGTAGTAGAGGTAACAAATACCTAACATTATTTTTGTTTAAATATAATAAGCGCCCATTGTAACACACTTTGTCATTGAGTATTAATGGATATAGAAATAAAAAAATACTAATATTGCAGAAGGACTTTAAGTGAAATGTCGTTCTCAACTTTAGTGTGAAACTTGTAGCTGTATCGTAGTAACCATGTCATTTATGTTAGGGTCTTACCTTGTTGTCTTCTCTAACACACAAGAAGCACTTAGGTCTGAACTAAGACGGTTTCTAACAGTTGACTTCACACGTTCATTGCATAAAATAGCTGTTCGCAGGCCTATAATGAACCAAACAAAGTAACTAACGCTGTAGCAAGTTTCTTCATATCCGGAAACATCTGTGGGAGGCTGTTCCGCTGTTCAAGTATTAAGTTCTCTGGCTTTTGGAAAGAATATTCATCATCAACAGCACACTCGATTTTCACCAATTCTTCACCAAGTTGTAGGAATTTGTTCACCGATGTACTGCTTTCTTGATATCCATTATTATTTTATCGAATTTTTTTCAAATTATTTACCAGTATGGCCAACCCTTCTATGAAGATAAATTTGGATCAATAGGACCAATTGGTGTAAAATATTCGTTTACAGAAAGGAGAGTTAGGTATTGGAATAACTTACCAAGGGAGATGTTCAATAAATTTCCAATTTATTTGCAATCTTTTAAGAAAAGGCTAGGAAAATAACAGATAGGGAATCTGCCACCTGGGCGACTGCCCTAAATGCAGATAAGTAGTGACTGATTTGATTGCCACTTTAGGTGGAATATTGTACAAATTCCACTAACGGGTTCTCTCCCTAATCGTTCATATGCTACGGATCGACATATCCCCAACGTGATTGCCATGGGGGTTCTTCCTGAAACAACAACGAAATTGGACACATGGCAAGTGTTGTGTACGCACTACTCCGGTTCACGACATAAACTACCTAGAACAGCTTGTGCAGGTGTTCGACAGGACCCAAATATTCTACTCGGCATTGTAAGCGAATACACCAACGGAACAACCTTACTCTTCCTCCCCTATTAATACTGAAGGTAGCGATTAATAGATATTTTTTGCTGGGTTCGACTCAGTCTCATTAAGCATACAGTTTGGGACCCTACTTTCCGATATGACGTCTTACAGTCTCGTTCATCTCGCATGTTGGCACTATGTAGTCGTACATTATACGTGCTGATACTGTCGTGTTGTAAAAAATCACTTGTTATATTTCCAACTAGGATTGTAAATCTATTTGGATAATACCAGGTAAGTAGAATTGTGGCCTCTTCGAATAATTCATTTAATAATGGAGTTGGTGTGAAATGACAAACGCAGCATTTTACGTAGGTGGATCAAAAGTTTAGTTGCACTAACGCGCCTCAGCAGCGCGCTGTGTGTCGCAAACGTGGGCACAGCGGAGAAAGGGACAGACACTACCCACACGTCTGTTAGGCAGGTCGCTGTGGTGTCTCGTCTAGTATTATGTGAATAGCGGCTAAATGCAATGGCAGGTCAACTGGACGTTCACTCCAAATATGAGGTGCGTGCGACATCCGATTCCTATGGGGCAAAAGGAAGAATTGCACGGACATTCATCGTGAAATTAGTGCTGCGTATGGGGAGCGACCCATTTCTAGGCAAGGTACCGTAAAGTGATGTCAGCAATTCGAAGCTGGACGCACGGATATCACGGACAACCATCGCGAAGGCAGGCCCGCAACGTTCAGGACCCGTGCAAAGGTCAACAGTGTGAATGCGATCATTAGACAGAACCGGCGCATTAAACTGAAATCGCGACGCAGCTGAACATGTCGTATGGCAGTGTGTTCGCCATTGTTAACGAGGACATTGGATATCGTAAGCTGTGTCAAAGATGGGTCCCACGTCTTCTCGCCGATGAGCACAAGGGACAACGTTTCCAATCCTCCCTGGCATTTTTGCAACGCTATGCCGCAGACGGCAACTGGTTTCTGCGGCGAATCGTCACAGGCGACGAAACGTGGGTCCACCACTTCACCCCCGAAACGAAGCGAACATCAATGGAATGGGTGCACCCCTCATCACCTAAACGAGAGAAGGCCAGGGTTCAACCTTCAGCCGGTAAGGTTATGGCGACAGTGTTCTTTGACATGGAGGGTTTGCTGCACGTGGAATTCATGCCGAAAGGAACTACGATCAACGCGGCGTCTATTGTCAAACGTTGCACCGGTTGCGTAAAGCGATTAAAGAGAAGCGCCGGTGTGATTTTGTTGCATGATAACGCAACACCTCACCAGGCCCGCCAAACGCGAGAACTGCTGCAGCGTTTCAAGTGGGAGGTCTGGCAACATCCATCCTACAGTCCCGACCTAGCGCCATGTGACTTTCATCTGTTCGGTAAGCTCAAAGCGGAGCTCGGTGGTCGACGTTTCCAGACCAATGAGGAGGTGAAGGCGGAAATTTCTATGCATCCGGCATCGACAAGTTGGTTGTGCGTTCGCATAAATGTTTGGAGTCTCTTGGAAACTACGTGGAAAAGTGATGTTACAGTGTATGTCGTTATAGTCGTGTTGCTGCTGTATAGGTGGTGTAATAAATGGCCATAACTGGGAAATGCAACTTATTTCTGATCTGCCCTCGTATTAATACGGTCATATTTCGTCCAATGCCTATGTATATAAATCAATCAGGATGTAAGAAGCAAGAAAAAATTGCAAGAACGTCTCCGAAAAGCAACGTTTTCTCCTCTAATCTACGATAAGTTTCTGACATAATAAGAATTGGTTGAAATGGAAGGAAAGTTCTTTATCAACATAGACTAACCTAACCTTGTCTTGTCTCGACTTTGGTACGGTTCGCAGTCTTAGCCTTTGTGTATTCTTATTGATTTCCACCATATGTATATGCAATAGATTTGCTTAAGTGTGTATTATCACAGCGTGGTTTCGCTTCAGCCCTACACGTAATAGCAAATTTCAAGAAGGAAGCTGAGTTATTTTCACCAGGCAAACACCGGAAGAATACGGTTATAAGCAATAAAGGTTAAAATCCTCGACCCGGCCGAGAATCGAACCCGGGACCCTCTGGACCAAAGTCCAGCCATGGATCCGGACTACATTATTGATGATTACATTGAGGTCAGATTGTTATGGTTATGTTTGGTGATTTAAATATGTAACTAGTTAAGTTGGCAACAGTGATGAGCCATAGAAAAAGAGAATAGGGCAGCGTTATTTGATTAAATGGTGTCCGATATAGACAAAGCATGGCGTCAATGAATATTGAATTTTCACGACCGCATTGTAATCGAAACAGACTTTCAACGTATTAGGTCGTGTTACGTACATGTAGTACGTGTTGAAGAGATCTCTTTCGATTACAATGCGGTCGTGAAAATTCAATATTCATTGACATGCCCCACAACGGGCGACTTAAACGCACTCTACAGTGTGCTAGCAGCAGTGTCAGACCTGTAGCTCAGATCCTTTCAAACAGAACAAGGATGGCCTAGGCCACCATAGCTCAATTGGTAGAGCAACCGACGCGAAATCGGGAGGTTGTGGGTTCGGATTCCACTGGTGTCCGGCTGGCCATTTTTGTTCTGTACTTAACATCTCTTCAACACGTACTACATGTACGTAACACGACCTATAGTGCTATTAAAACAATGTGCGTGTTCTGACAGTTCGCAGCACGTGGCGCCGAACAAAGGAGTGGGAGAGCTGTGTTGCCACATGATCCGGCAGGAGTTACTACATCACAGTTAACATCTCTCGTTCTGCGCTAGGCTCTGCGGAAAATAATATCCATTAACGGCGATCATGAAAGCGTTAGAAAAACATTAAATACCGTTGCTATTATTCCAAGGTGGCTCAGCAGTAATTTTATCAGCTCAAATATCGTAAGACAAACTCCTCATTCCCCTTCCTCATAGGCTTTAGTCAGTCTCTCCGGAAGATTTTAATTTTAGGTAGATTTCAGTATCAGAATGGCATTTTGACAGGCCTGCTCAACGTTCTGGGTTCAGATCTCCTTTTATTTCTTTTGTTTTTATTTCCCTATTGTAATTACTGTAGCTTGAGAATTTTTTAAAGCTGCTGCTGTTCTTTCTACAACTTTGTTAACTTCTATCAGTGGGCCTCCATTTTCCCTTCCAGCCTCAAAATATTCCCGTAAGGCACATACCATATCGCGAACTTGACCACGAATAGCGAAGCCATGCCTCCCCATTACCCTTGCCTTTTTTCTAGGTGAATGGATTCTAGGTCGCCCTCGTTGTCGTTTAGCGGCGCTCTGAACGGGTTGCAACATTTTGAGTTCTGTAAATGAGATGGTGTTAAAATGACACTATACTACACAATACTATATCAAATTTACACTACACTAGAATTCCAGCCTCGATAACGATACACTTATTAACACGAACACAATAGCACTATAATATTTAGTTGATTTAAAAAACACACTATACAGACAATGATATCACTCAAAGTAGACATTGTTATATAGCGCAGCTACATGTGCTAAGTAGAGCTGGGAACGGAGCTGTTGCTCCTATGATTGCAATCGGTAGTGCGAGTGCAGCGCTCCCTCCGGTATTCTCCGGTAGTCAACTGTTGCTTGGAAACCAATCGGAGGTTTCGGAGGGCGAGCGGAGGACGGAGCAACAGTACTGAATGTGTGCTCGCTTGCACTTCCAGTAGTGGAGCGCAACGGATGTGGTAGCGACGTAGTAAATACTGCTTTATAAGTATGAAGAAGGCGAATATATGAAATATATACATTCGCATTTATCGTTAACGTTTAATAATATATATATTTCCGATAAAAGTCCATGCAAATAGAATAGACTTTTTTCATTATATTACCTTTGAAGTTTCATATATGTGATAGACTGTAAGTTCTCTCGTGCGTCCCCGCGGTGTTGGGGCCAACGCCCCCGCTTGTCGCCCGGCGGCCCCGGGTTCGATTCCCAGCGGGTCGGTGTTTTTTTAATTGTAATGAATACTATCCCAGTCCTGGGGACTGGGTGTTTGTGACGTCCTTAATCTTCTTTTCCTCACACACAACATTCCACACTACCGCCATTCCAATTACACGCAGGGGTTCATACAATATGGTGCCTGTAGGGGCAAAAGATCCACATGGGTCGACGCCCCGAACAAATAGCATTTTGAAGAAAATAACCAGTGTTGAAAAACAACGCGAGAAGCGGGACTCGATCCAGTGAACCAGCGCTTTCGAGCTAACCACTCGACCGCCGCCGTTTCGTGCTCGTGAACCCAAAGCGCCGGTACATATTCCACGCGAAAGGTTATCTTGCGATTTTCTCGAGAACGAAGTAGTACGCCGTACTACTTGCACATTATGTTGTCCTAATGGACTACTAAATGTGTACAAAGTTAGAAGGTAGTCCGTGATCCGAACGTCATGGCCTCCCCTTGTAAGTGTATTGCACCTGTATTCAGTCTGTGCTTATTAAATTTGCGTCTATATTTCCTCTGCTTGTTGTGTTGTGTAGGTAATGCAAAGTATATTAGAAAATAATTGTGGTATTGGTTTGATATTTCATCCCGTTTTTAGATGGTATTCGTGTTTTAGAATATTTAAAGGCATTTAATACATTTGTACAGAAATTTGTACCACAAAGGCCGTCTGATGCATGGCATTTCTTTGAAATTACCGATGATAAACATCAGCAAAATGCACATTTTGCGGCCGCAATTACGCGACGGGTGGTAGTCGGCTTCAGCAGAAGAAAACAACATTGCTGTATTAAGCGAAACGGTTATGTTGTGAGAAAAGTGCATTGAATATACGGGTGAAATACCTTTACGTTGTCATGCCGCTACAGTACATTCACTCGGTATGATACTCGGTATAACCGGATGATGACGTCACAACAACTGCACCGCTCCGTCCCAGCCACTAGCCAGCGCTCTACCGTCTGAACTACTCAGCCCGGTACAGCATATAAACAATTCCAATCACTTCATTCTCTTCAGTAATAAATGATCTTTCTTTCTTTCTTAATCTGCTTACCCTCCAGGGTTGGTTTTACCCTCGGACTCATCGAGGGATCCCACCTCTACCGCCTCAAGGGCAGTGTCCTGGAGCTTCAGACTCTGGGTCGTGGGATACAACTGGGGAGGATGACCAGTACCTCGCCAGGCGGTCTCACCTGCTATGCTGAACAGGGGCCTTACGGGGGGATGGGAAGATCGGAAGGGATAGACAAGGAAGAGGGAAGGAAGCGGCCGTGGCCTTAACTTAGGTATCATCCTGGCATTTGCCTGGAGGCGAACTGGGAAACCACAGAAAACCACGTCCAGGATGGCCGAGGTGGGAATCGAACCCATCTCTACTCAGTTGACCTCCCGAGGCTGAGCGGACCCCGTTCCAGCCCTCGTACCACTTTTCACATTTCGTGGCAGACCCGGGAATCGAACCCGGGCCTCCGGGGGTGGCAGCTAATCACACTAAGCACTACACCACAGAGGCGGACGCAAACTGAATTTCAACAGATCAAAATCTGTTATTCACAGCGTAACAAAATAATGAGGCAATCTTGAAACGACTGCAGCATTTGAATGACAAACGTAGAAAGACACATGCATCTGTGGAATTGATACTGAAGCCTAAATTGTAATTCCACCCAAGATCACCATTACTACATTGCCCACATTAAAGTATTTGAATTTTCCGCCAGTGAATTCAATCGGAGGACTATCGGAGGTCTCCAGAGGAAGAGCGAAAACTATTGCTCCGCTCCGCTCCTACCGTTCTCAGCTCTAGGCAGTCTGTCTTCGTCTTAGCGTCATGTTCCACAGTTTCATCTGAGATTGCATCGGTTCGTCATTGGACGTAGAGCTGGGAACGGAGCAGTTACTCCTATGATTGCAATTGGTAGTGCGAGTGCAGCGCTCCCTCCGGTATTCTTTGGTAGTAAACTGTTGCTTGGAAACCAATCGCTGGTTCGGTCGGCGAGCGGAGGACGGAGGAACAGTATTGAATGCGTGCTTCCTTGCCGTTCCATCCGTGGTGCGCAACGGATATGGTAGCGACATGGTAAATACTGCTTTATACGTATGACGAAGGCGAATATATGAAATATATACATTCTCATTTATCGTTCGTGTTTCATTTGTCGATTACTTTTGTAACAATTTGCTTTACGTCATGCCGTCTTATGGCGACGATGTGTTAGGAACGGCTGAGGAGAGCAATTTCTAGACGTGAAAATGGAAAACGACGTAAAACCATCTTCAGGGCTGCCGACAGTGGGGTCCGAATCCACTTTCAACCGGGAGATAGTGGGTTCGAATCCCACTGTCGGCAGCCCTGAAGTTGGTTTTCCGTGCTTTCCCATTTTCACACCAGGCATATGCTGGGGATGTACCTTAGTTAAGGCCACGGGCGCTTCCTTCCCATTCCCAGACCTTCCCTATCCCATCGTCGCCATAAGACCTATGTGTGTCGGTGCGTCGTAAAATAAAACAAAAAAGTATCACCGACCGAAAGTCTCACGCTCCAGGACACTGTCCTTGAGGCGGTATAGGTGGGATCCTCTCTGCGAACGAGGGAACACCCAACCGTGGAGGGTAAATTGATAGAAAGATTATTATTATTATTATTGTACTCCCATAACCACTTCTGCGGTTTTCTGTGACGTTAAGGTGCCGGTATTTTGTCCCACAGGAGTTCTTTCATGTGCCGGTACACCTGCCGACATGCGACTTTCGTATGTCAGCATCTTCAAGTACCGCCGAGCAAAGTCGGAGTTGAAAGCGCAGACTTGAGCTCAGAACGCCAGAGCTCTACCGTCTGAACTACTCAGCCCGGTACAGCATATAACCAATACCAATCAGTTCGTACTCTTTATTAAAAAATGAAATGGCGTATGGCTTTTAGTGCCGGGAGTGTCCGAGGACAAGCTCGGCTCACCAGATGCAGGTCTTTCGATTTGACACCCTTGGGCGACCTAGCGTCATGATGAGGATGAAATGCTTATGAAGACGACACATACAGCCAGCTCCAGTACCAGCGAAATTAACCAATTAAAATTAAAATTAAAATTCCCGATCCTGCCGGGAATCGAACCTGGGACCCTGTGACCAAAGGCCAGCGCGGTAACCATTTCGTCATGGAGCCGGACGTACTCTTCCGTCATAAATGAGCTACACGTATAACACAATGTAAGAGCATCGTATATAATACATGTTTACATGCACTGGAATATACTTATTGCTTAAACTGTTTTACTATTAATAATATTGTAAATGCATTTGCATTGGTATTATATGTGCCAATATTCAATCTACAGTATTCTATCCACCTGCACCTATTGCAAACTGAATGTCAGCAGATCAAAATCTGTTGTTCATAGCGTAACAAATAATGCGGCGATCTTGAAACGACTACAGCATTTGAATGACAAACGTGAGGGAACACATGCATCTGTAGAATTAGTAATGAAATTTAAATTGTAATTCCTCCTAAGATCACCGTTACAACATTGCCCACATTAAAGCATTTGAATTTTCCGCCCGTGAATTCAATCGGAGGACTACCGGAGGTCTCCGGAGGACGAGCGAAAACAACTGCTCCGCTCCGCTCCTACCGTTCCCAGCTCTAGTGCTAAGGTATACTATATTGGCAACGTGGAACTCGGACCTACCGCCTCTAGAAGCTGTCTTACAGCGGGGGTAGGAAAAGGGAAAGTGCATGTCGAGCTGGGATTGGCTGAAACGGGAGGCATGTACTGGTTGTCATAGTAACTGCCACCTCCTACTACCACGCTGAGAACTGTCAGAACACGCACATTGTTTTAATAGCACTATAATACGTTGAAAGTCTGTTTCGATTAAAGCATGGCGTCCCCCACCTCCTCGCTTAACACATTGCTGCAGGTAACAAGACTGTTGTGATTGAAATGAGCACAATGCGGATGTATAGCAATACAACATACACACATCAGCACTACCAGTTCACTCCCTTCCCCTCCTTTCCAGAAGTGGAGTGGCCTTCAAACACTACCCCTTCACTCCATCCCTTCCTTTTCAGTACTGTACTGGAGTGGGGCAGTGTTGGTTGTTTATGTCGGGACATGCGCGTGCTATATCTTCCAGTGGCTTCACTAGCCGTAGCGCACACTTTGAGTAGTCTATATCTTACGATGTGGCCGATGTACGACCTGTAACTCCATGGTATGTAACTCAGTAACAATGCACTGTAGCCCTTTTAGGCCGTGTACGCACTATTGTGCGGGTTCGTATTTTATTTATGTCTGAGCATATTTGACGTTTTCTTGGCACTAGACCGGGTTGCAGTGCTTGAACGGGACACGTAGCATGTACGTCAGTTGTTTTTATTTAGCGCTTGACCACCAGGGGGCAGGAAGGAGAGTTTTAAAATACAGTTCAACGGCAAGATGGCGGGACGCAGTAATGCCTAAAGTAATTATTTATTTATTGCATGCATATTAATCTGGAAGCTTTACTGAATCTATATATATAAAATAAGAGTTTTGTCTGTACATTGCTCAGAATTTGAAAAGAATGGTATTTCTGTATCGGTCATGTCCACAGTAACAAGGAAATGCATTTTTTTCTTTTCCGTAATTTCTGTCTGTCTGTATGTATGTATGTACACGCATCACGAGAAAACGGCTGAAGAGAATTTAATGAAAATCGGAATGTAAAGTCGGGTGATGAACCGCTACAATCTAGGCTATAAATTATTTTATTCACGCCGAGTGAAATGGTAGTTTAGGGGAAGGCCAGAAATTTAATTCTCAAATATTTATGTTATTATTGGCCGTGTCTTAATGAAAATCGGTATGCAAGGTCGGGGTAATAAGTCGATATAATCTAGGCCATAAATAATTGTATTCACGCTGAGAAAACTGGTAGTTTAGGGGAGGCCTAAAATTTAATTGTCAAATATTTATTATATTAGTGGTCGTATCTTCACGAAAATTGGTATCCAAAGTCGGGGAATAAGTCGCTATAATCAAGGCCATCAATAATTTTATTCACTCTGATTGAAATGGTAGTTTAGGGGAAGGCCTGAAATGTAATCTATATATAAAATAAGAGTTTTGTCTGTACATTGCTCAGAATTTGAAAAGAATGGTATTTCTGTATCTGTCATGTCCACAGTAACAATGAAATGCATTTTTACTTTTCCGTAATATCTGTCTGTCTGTCCGTCTGTGTGTATGTACACGCATCACGAGAAAACGGCTGAAGAGAATTTAGTAAAAATCTGTAGGTATGTAAAGTCGGGCGATGGACCACTACAATCTAGGCTATAAATTATTTTATTCACGCTGCGTGAAATGGTAGTTTAGGGGAAGGCCTGAAATGTAATTCTCAAATAAGTTATTTATTTATTTCTCAAATAAGGTTCTCAAGGGGTACCTGGTAGGAAGGTATCGATAAATACTACATAACTAACATAATTTTAGTTATGTCGTAATTTAGTAGTAGTTAAGTAAGAAGTTATTAAATTTCCGATCACTTATGTCTTATACATTGTTACCGTACCGCATATAATCACAGAGATATTTAATGAATTTGGATTTTTGTTACTAAGTCATATCAGTGCCGAGTCACGAGAAAATGGGTAAACAGAATTTAGTGAAAATAGGTATGTAAAGTCTGAGAATAAGTAACTACAGTCTACAATATAAATAATTTTGTTAGACGCCCTAATATCACAGAGTCGAAAGAAAAGTAATGTGAAGGCCTGCAATATAGAAAGCTCATAAACTTTATCAACAATAACATTACATTGACTATTGTTTGTTGTGATGTGCTTTTTGTCTTCTGTTTCCAATCATCCCCGATAGATAGGATTACTGCAGCGTACCGAGGTTTTTTAAATTTGATTTACGTCGCACCGACACAGGTAGGAAAGGAATAGGGGTGTGAAGGAAGCGGCCTAGGCTTTAATTAAGGTACAGTCTGGTGTGAAATGGGAAACCACGGAATACCATCTTCAGGGATGCCGGCAGTGGGGTTCGAATCCACTAACTCCCGGATGCAAGCTCACAGCTGCGCGCCTCTAACCACTCGGCCAACTCGCCTGGTCGTACCGAGTGTAACAGCCTGCCTGTATATTGGCGGGAAGTAGCTGGGGAGTTAGATAACTTTCTTCTTTAGCATGCCATTCCTCTGGTTTATACATTTTCTGATATTACTGGTGCGTAATACACTGGTTCATCATAGCATTCGAGCTATTCAATCCCTACTCTGAGGCACTGGTTGGAATGAGTAGTGTGCATATTTAACGGAATAATGACAGAGGGGTGTTTACGGCAGACTGCGACCTGGTTATTCCAGCTCTGGAACTTTGGACTCTTAGATCGTCACCGTAGTACTGTTCGTTGAAAGTGAGAAAGTGTGCAGTTTTTCATTTGATCGAGTATTTTATATGATAACATTGCTTTCAATCGCTACATTCCTACTGACGTTTTTGTAATGACGCATGTTGAATTCAGTTAGGGAAACCACCAAGCCAGTCTTCCTGAGAAGCCCGTAGCGAAGCACGGGTACATCAGCTAGTCTATATATATATAATAAGAGTTTTCTCTGTACATTGCTCGGAATTTGAAAAGAATGGTATTTCTGTATCGCTTATGTCCATAGTAACAAGGAAATGCAAATTTTACTTTTCCGTAATGTCTGTCTATCTGTATGTATGTACACGCATCACGAGAAAACGGCTGAAGAGAATTTAATGAAAATCGGTATGTGAAGTCGGGGGATGAGCCACTACAATCTAGGCTATAAATAATTGTACTCACGCTGAACGAAATTGTAGTTTAGGGGAAGGCCTAAAATGTAATTCTCAAATATTTATATTATTAGTGGTCCTATCGATCAATACTACATAACGAAAGTTATATAGAATTAAATTTCCGATCATTTATGTCATACATTGTTACTGTACCGGCTATGATAAAGATATTCATGAATTTGTATTTTTGTTGCCAAATCCATATTAACGCCGAGCCACGAGAAAATTAGTTAACAGAATTTAATGAAAGTCGGTATACAGAGTAGGGAATAAGAAACTACAGTCTACGTTATAAACACTTTTATTCACCCTGGATAAAATTGTAGTTTAGGGGAAGGCGCCTAAAATTTAATTTTTAAATACCTATGTTATTAGTCCTATCGAGAAATACTACATAACAAAAGTTATAGAGAATACAATTTCCGACCATTTATGTTTTATTCAGTTTTACCGTACCGACTATGATAAGAGTGGTATTTCAGCGTCTGAAGAAAAGTAAATGTGAAGGCCTACAATACTGAGAGTGCATAACATTGATAAACAATAACCTTACATTGACCATTATTTGTTGTGATGTTCTTTGTCTCTTATGCTGCCGCTCAACTCAGATAGGCGAGATTACTGCTGCGTACCGAGTATAACAGTCTGACTGAATATTGGCGGGAAATAGCTGAGAAGTTGGAAAACTTTCTTCTTTAGCATGCCATTCCTCTGGTTTATACAATTTCTGACACTGCCGGTACGTAGTTCACTGGCTCATAATAGTATTCCAGCTATTCGATCCATACTCTGACGCGCTGGTTTGAATGAGCAGTGTGCCTACTTAAGGCAGAGGCTCACTTAGTAGTAGTAGTAGTAGTAGTAGTAGTAGTAGTAGTAGTAGTAGTAGTAGTAGGACCTGGTCTAGAATTAAGGCAGGTGGAGAGTGAGCGTCTGCCATAATAATGTAATTCCCCAACCTGATTGTGACTGATGGTAGGCAAGCGGGCCTACCATTACAATGAAAATTCCCTAACGCAGTCTTCATGAGGAAAGACGTTTGGTGATTTCTCCGTCGCGTTTCCAGCGTGACGTTAAGAGCTATGCAGTTTAATACAATCCTGCTCACAAGGTGTACTCTACCTAACCTACAATTCTGTATACAATGTAGAATTCCGTAGCGAAGCACGGGTACATCAGCTAGTATCAGAATATAATCAATGAAGTGTGTAAATTGTTTAGCGAACGTAAATTGTGAACTTACAACATCGTACGTAATACCATGAGGTTTTGAATGTTGATAAGCACAATTGTGCGGGCTAGGTTTCTCTACAGGTAATGCATGGAGGAGTGCTGGGTGCTGCCACCAAACGGACTGTGAAATTAGAACTCATACTCTACGTGAGAAATGTAATGTATACGATTGTAATTGTTTAAAATCGTTCCACACTGTAAAATAGAACATTTGGTCATGTACATGTATATATTCACATGTACTGAGCTGAATTTTTTTAAATTTTTGTAAGTAGTGAATTAAGTCCTGACACGTACAGTTGTGTGGGATCTGTTTTTCAGATGGTAGTTCTTATTTTGTAAAATAAACTGTAAAAACATGTATTTGAGAGCATTTTAGTAAGTTTTTGATGTACAAATAAAAATTCACACCTCCAGTTTTCTTTCAGGTCTGACGAAAAAGTGCTGCTGCCAAAAGAGCAGTAAAAGCAAAACTCATCCTCAGTGTAGAAAATGTAATGTTTACGTGTGTTTGAACGAAGATTTTAATTGTTTTAAATTATTCCACACTGTAAAATAGAACATTTGATCATGTACATATGTATATTCACATGCATTGAAGTAATTTTTCTTTTTGTAAGTAGGCCTACATAGTGAATTCAGTCCTGACATGCACAATTGTGTGGGTGCTTTTTCAGATGTTAATTTTTATTTTGTGGAATAAACTAAAAAATATATGTATTTAAGAGCATTTTAGTCATTTTTTAACAACAAACAAAAATTCACACCGCCAGTTTTCTTGCAGGTT
This sequence comes from Anabrus simplex, assembly GCF_040414725.1. NCBI lineage: Eukaryota > Metazoa > Arthropoda > Insecta > Orthoptera > Tettigoniidae > Anabrus > Anabrus simplex. The sequence goes on along the minus strand of NC_090269.1, from coordinate 111,592,552 downwards.
TGAAAGGGGTAGGACGTATGTTCATAGGGATTTTTTTAATTGCCTTGAACCCAAGAATCACCCCTGATGTTTGTCACTAATGTCCATTTACATTCTGTATACACCTGTTTCGTTTTCAAGATTCTCCCCACGAACCTACTACGCTGGCGTAGCAGGGGAAGAGGTGATACTCCCACGTGGCGCGTCCCAGGTGGCGGATAGTGGGGGTCGGGGGGTCTTAACCATCTTGCCGGCGGACTTGACCGAAATAAAATAGCTCTCGCGGACCAAACACACAACCCCATGTGGTGGGGGACGCAGACGAAGAATACACAAACGGTATCCCCTGCCTATCGTAAGAGGCGACTAAACGGGGCGCCCAAGGGATGGTCGAGTTAGAAGCATGAGACTACTTGTAATTAGGACTTTCGCACAGGGAACACCATGGGTCGCGTAGTACCACTATGTTAGGTACACAATAGGTTTGCGATTAGTAGCGGGAGTGTGTGTTTCAGGCTGGTTTTACTGTATCTGTGGTTAGTACCACTACATGAGCGTCACCGTGGGTCTGCGTTGACTGTGATTAGTACCCATTATATGAAGAGCATCACGGGAATACCGGCGCCCGCGATTAGTACACCTATTTGGGAAACTCCATGCGATTGCGTTGCCTATGAGAGCCGCCATTATGTGAGAAACACCATAGGTCTGCGTTACCTGTGCGACGTACAGTACTTGTGAGTAGTACCATAATGTGTGGAACACCGTGAGTCTACGCTATTTTTGATTAGTACCGCAACATGATAAATACCTTTGTTCTACTTTGCTAGCAATAAGTACCCTTATGCGGGGCCGATGACCTGGATTTTGGACCCCTTTAGACAAGAAGCATCATCGATTCAGGATTGTTTTTTGGAGTCCCTTGGCCAGTAATACTATTGTTCTAGATAGTTTCTGGGAAGGTGGGGCATTGCGGGTCGGATCCACTGATTGTTTTAAATTCATATCCATCCATTCATTCTTCATCCTCACGTTTTTAATTCGGGTCAGTGGAGGATTTTGGACTTTTAAATTGTCATAACATTTCGTACCATTAGAGGCCGATGACCTAGATGTTAGGCCCCTTTAAACAACAAGCACCATCACCATCAGATTTTCTATTCGATGAAACACACACATCATGCGTTGGAATTTACAATTAAGATAAGTAATTTTCATATAAAATGGCATTGAGGGAGGGAGGGGTTCAGGTGCGTGGAAATTTAGCAGACTGGTGGTGGTGATTGCTGTTTTAAGAGGTAGCACAACTGGGCAACCATTTCTTATTCTTCTTTTCTACCGCATTTCCCACACCTGTGGGGTCGCGGGTGCGAACTGTGTCGCACATGTGTATTTGGCCCTGATATACGTCCGGATGCCCTACTGACGCCAATCTTATATGGAAGGATATAATCACTATTGCGTGTTTCTGTGGTGGTTGGTAGTGTAGTGTGTTGTCTGAATATGAAGAAGAAAGTGTTGGAACAAACACAAACACCCAGTCGCCGAGCCAGAAGAATTAATCAAACCCGGGACACTCTGAACCGAAGACCAGTACGCTGACCATTCAACCAACGAGTCAACTGGGCAACCATCTCTATTAACATCAATCAGAGAGGATAATGGAAGAAGTCCAATCCTTCGAAAAATGTAGGTATCGGTAAAAGAAAGAACAGGGCTACGAAGAGCGGGGAAATAAAAGTCTCCCTAGGCCTCGTAAACCTAATACAATCCTAGTCGGCAGACGACTCGTTGGCTGAATGATCAGCGTACTGGCCTTCGGTTCAGAGGATCCCGGGTTCGTTCCCGGCCTGGTCGGGGATTTTAACCTTCATTGGTTAATTCTAATGGCCGGGAGGCTGGGTATTTGTCCTGTCCCCAACATCCCTGCAACTCACACACCACACGTAACACTATCTTCCACCACAATGACACGCAGTCATTGCCAGATGCCACCCACCCTCATCGGAGGGTCTGTCTTACAAGGGCTGCACTCGGCTAGAAAAAGTCACACGAAATTATTATTATTACTATTATTATAGTCGGAACACTGGACCTAGGAAGGCCGAAGGGACTGGCATGAGAAAGTGGGAAACATGCCAGACTCAGCTAGGGGCCCGTTGTCGCCACACACGCTCTCAAGCTGACAGCCCCCCGGGGGGGGGGCTTTTAATCGCCTCTTACGATAGGCAGGGGGCACCGTGGGTGTATTCTACCGCCCTCTGTCTTTTATTATCTGCTTCTGACGAGCTTGTAGGTACAAAAGACACGGTGCAAAAGACAACTTCGCTTGGTTGACCAGAGTGCAGACCCCCACTCCTCAATTTGGAGCAATAGCGCTGTCTCTCTCTTTCCCCACGCCTGTCTCGCTCGCTCCCCCTGTCTCCCTCTTCCTCACTTGCTCCGTAGCGCTTCAAATCCGAGCCGAGTTTAGCCGAGTAGCCCAGATGCGAAGCGTTGGTCCGAGCGGAGCCGAGTGGAACCGATGCACTGTGCACAGGAACTCTGCGTCACTGTCTGCACGCGTGTGATTCTGGGCGTTTGAGAGGCCCTGCTCAAAGCTGAAAATGTTATTCGTGAAGACTGTGCGAGCACTCTGAAACAGAGCCATGTTCATGATTAAACTGTTCATTATTCAGTACTTATAATAAATATGTAACTAAAGCACAATTGCACTCCCACTTTGGAACTACACACCAGCATCTCATCCCTTTTTGAGTGGAGGCGGTAGAATAACATTCACGGTATCCCCTGCTTGTCGTTAAAGGCGGCTAACCCAGAGGTTCTCAACTTGGGAGCATGGGTTGGAGACCATGGGGCCCTTAGCTGAATCCTAGCATTGTTTCCACTTACTTGTGCCAGGCTCCTCACTTTCATCTATCCTATCTGACCTCCCTTGGTCAATTCTTGTTCTTTTCCGACGAATGGATGCCTAGGGAGTCTTTCATTTTTACGCCCCCCCCCCCATGGTTCTGGTCTTTCCCTGGCCGATACCTTCATTTTTCGAAGTTCGGATCCCTTCCATTTTTAATCTCAATTATATAGAGGATGGTTGCCTAGTTTTACTTCCTCTTAAAACAATAATCATCATCACCACCACCACCTACAGCATCTCATTTCGTAAGAGATATGGCAGACGGAGCAGATGTTTGTTTGGCCTTCAAACTTGAGATAGGCGCATGTCCAGCAGACATGTTTACCCCTCGCACCCCTTATCCCGCATTCACACGGCTTCTCGTCAGACGGTTATAGCACAGAGCCTTTCACTCGAAGTGGGGCCGGTCGCAGCGCAGCGGGTAGATGGGCGAGCTGAAGGTCAGACGACGACATGGCAACTCGCTAAGCTTGGGGCCGGGAGAGCGCCCGTATGAATCGCATATAAATAACAAGCACACATAATAATACATAATCAAAATTTTGAAAAAATCTCACCTTGTCACCGAAGATGTTGAAAATGTCCTCCACCTACATCTACATATTTCTGGCTTCATCTAAGGAAATTTTCATTCATACGCATTAGTTCATCTACCGAGATAGCCTCAATTTCTCTCGTGATATTTTCTTTGAGTTCATCTACAGTGTGAGGGTTTTTTTGCTATTTGTTTTACGATGCACCGATACACATAAGTCTTATGGAGACGATGGGACAGGAAAGGCCTAGGAATGGGAAGGAAGCGGACGTGGCCTTAATTAAGGTACAGCCCCAGAATTTGTCTGGTGTGAAAATGGGAAACCACGGAAACCATTTTCAGAGCTGTCGACAGTGGGATTCGAACCCACTATCTCCCGGACGCAAGTTCACAGCTGTGCGCTCCTAACCGCACGGCCAACTCGCCCGGTGTGAGGGTTTGTTGCATAAACCTTATTTTTCAATGTTTCCCATAAATAGAAATCGCAAACCGTAAGATCTGGGGATCTCGCGGGCCACAATGGTTTACTAATTACCCTGTTGTAAACATTCCCTCAATTGAACTTAATGACTCGTGGTTTCCGAGTCTTGCTGGAAATATCCAGATTGGCTTTCACTGTCCGTCAATAGTTAAAAAAAAAAAAAAAAAAAGGCACGAGAATGTCATTCTTATATCTCTGCCCAGTGATTTTGGTTTCAAAAACTATAGGCCCTATTATCCACTCTGCGGTTATTGGCACCAACACTCCCATTTTGAGACTATTTGGGTAGATTAACTAATGCTCTGCCACGAAGTTTGAAAAGTGGTACGAGGGTGGGAACGGGGTGCGCTCAGCCTCGGGAGGTTAAATGTGTAGAGGGGGGTTCGATTGCCACCGCACCCATCCTCGAAGTGGTTTTCTGTGGTTTCCCACTTCTCTTCCAGGCAAATGCCCGGATGGCACCTAACTTAAGGCCACGGCCGCTTCCTTCCCTCTTCCTTGTCTATCTCTTACAATCTTCCCATCCCCCCACAAGGCCCCTGTTCAGCATAGCAGGTGTGGCAGCCTGGGCGAGGTATTGGTCCTCCTCCCCAGTTGCATCCCCGACCCAAAGTCTCACGCTCCAGAACACTACCCTTGAGGCGGTAGAGTTGGGATCCTCCTCTGAGTCCGAGCGGAAAACCAACCTCGCAGGGTAAACAGATTAAGAAAGAAAGAAAATATGTTCTTCAATGTTAGACACTTGACATGTACCACACTTCATCTCTGTGAGTGCTTTTCTTTCTTTATTCATGTTGTTGACTTGGTGTGCTGAATAATGTTAGAACAGCAACTGGTTTCTTAGACAATATAAAAACATATACTGTATCTTCAAAGTACACGCCACATATTGTGCAGTTTTTATTTAAATATATGTCATCCTTTTTTAACAAATCTAGTATACAGCCCATTCCTCTGCACTAGAAAAATGTAGGATTCACCATTTTATAATTTAACCTATAGGTATTTAAATATTCTATTGATGCGAATTTATTAATAAATCAACTTATTTCATTTGTCGTTGGTATTAGAATAATTTTTGCAATTAGGTGCTGAGCATCATCCACTGGTTTTCTTCTTACAAACACTCACTGTGAAGTGTCCAAAATTATACATATTTAGACACGTAACATTCAAAATTTATGAAGCAAATGTTCGCTTGAGTGTACATGCAAAAGCTGCTTAATATTTTCAGGTTAAATCTCACATGGCATAGCGTAAAACAAGCGTTTGCCCGAGCTAGGTATGGCGGTAGTTCACTCCGTTTTAATGTGGCGGACAATGGTTATGCGCGTCATGCGCACTAGAATTTGACGCACGAATTTGAGCGAAGTTGCCTCTCTGAATTCTTCCTTTTCTGAGCTATGGCTGAAGCTAATTTAATTTTGCCGGGTGACACTGATCTTTACAATGAAATAGATGATCAAAGAAACAGCCGTCAAAAACACTTTCAAGAAATGTCTTACGTTCACACAGTCGGACTTGCATAAAACGGTCTTGAGAGCATTTTTATGTCACTAGGATTGTGCATTGCATGTAATGGTACTTCTGTGATAAGTGTGACTAACGAACAGGTAATTGTCACAAGTTCTCATGGTTTGAAGTTTCACTACCAACTGTTATATTTCGTGTGCAACCTGACATTTTGCTAGTTCTCATGAACATAACTGATAGGAATCTTAATTATCAGTACCTCATGTACGGCTTAAACAACTGAACCTGTCATAAAATGTTCCAGAAATCTGTCATACTGAAGGATGATATATCATGAGAAATACACAATTATTATTCTTCCTTACCTTAGCCAACGGTTGGACGAGTTTGACTTCGACGCCAATGCGCTGCTGTGGGTGCCGTTCACTCACAAATGTTATGTAAAGCGATTTTCCAGGCCTGGCGGCTGAAGGCTTCTGGTTTGCCGTAGACAAGACATATGGCCAGGTGCACGAAACTTCTTTATCCTAATCAGCGTTTAAGATTCTTCCTAAACATTGTTTAAATGAAACTGAGGAGCATCATTCCTGATTATTACTTAAATTGGTTAAAGTTAAACAGTCAAGTTAGAGCGGTTACCAAACCTAAACACTGATTAGCAGTGAAGGTAAAATGGCTGCCAGATTTGGAGATGATCTTGAAGATGAACTGTTATATATGGAATATCTGGAACAGAGTGGAAATGGGCGCGAATATATAATAGTGAAGTGAGGTGATCCTTTTGAAGAACTAGTGATAGGAAATATGTGGAAAGGTTTTGCTTATCTAAAAAAAAAATAAAAAAATAAAAAAAATCATTTCTTCCGGAAACAGTGCAAAATGACCTGCAATTACCAACGCAGAGAAATCATCCTGTTTCTGCTATCAACGGACTGCTCACTACACTGATCTACTCGTTCCTTTAACAACTGTAGGTGATACTATTAATATGCACAGAACAACAGCAACTCGGATTATACACGGCGTCATATTACAGCTTCTGCAATTTTGCCACAATATCGGTTTCAAAATCCGAAAAATTGGACGAATTTTTTCTCTTTTGTTCCTCCATGTTTCTCGTAAGTACTGTCAGCAAAGGAGAAATGAATATTCCTCCTTCTACACTAGTGTCCAAAAGTTAAGCATAATCACTAAACGAGGCCATACCGCCTGATAGGAATGTCAGACAGATTGCCGAACAAACGGAAGCTGACACACACCATATGTCACACAACTTAACAAAAATAAAAAAAAAACATTGGCAGAAAGGTGCACCTTTAACAACAATTAACAAAACTTGGCAATGTCTTCCACAACAAAATATGCTGTTAATGGGGTGTATGTTTACCACTAACGGCCACACATGCTTCGCAGCGACGTGGCATACTCTCTATCAGATGGTCCAAGAGCTCTTGTGGCAATCGATCCCATTCCTCCGAAAGGGCAATGCGAAGGTCTTGGAGGGTCCTTGGTGGAGGCTGACGGGATGCAATTTGCCTCCCCAATGCATCCCAGGCATGTTCTATAGGATTCAGATACGCAGACCTCGCTGGCCAGTCCATGCGATGAATGTCTTCCCCAACCAGAAATTCATCCACCAGAGCAGCGCGGTGCGGTCGGGCATCATCGTCCATTAAGAAGAAGTCTGGACCAACCGCACCTCTGAAGAGTTGAGCATGTGGTCTCAGTACCTCATCCTTGTATCTCCGAGCGTTAACAGTGTTCCTCGGACCACCCATGAAAATGTGTAAATCCGTACAGCCATTCAACATGATGCCGCCCCACACCATGACGCCACCACCATCATACTGGTCCCGTTCCAGGATGTTCCTGTGGTTGTATCACCTACCCAGTTCTCTCCTGATTAATGTGCGATGGGAATCGTTCTGCAAACTGAATTGGGATTCATCTGTGAAGAGCACATGCCTCCATTCATTCATGGTCCAGTTTCGATGTTGACGGCTCCACAGTAAACGGGCCCGTCTCTGTGCTAGAGTGAGCAGGACGCACACCGCTGGACGTCAGGCAAACACCTCTGCTGTTCCGAGCCTGCGATACTCAGTTTGCCCGAGAAGGCTGCAAGCTCCGCTGACAATTGTCTTGCAGGTGCACTCCGATTTCGTCGGGCGGTTAAGGCCAGATATCGGTTCTGCTGTGGGGTGGTTACCCTTGATCGACCTGGTACTGGCCTACGACTAACATCTCCTGTGTCTCGAAATCGTCTCGAAAGCCTGGACATGACAGTGTGTGGCACATTTAAGGATACGGCGACTTCGGTCCGTGTCTGGCCTGCTTCCAGGTGGCCGAGTATTCTACCCTGCAAAACGGGGTCCAAATGGCGTCGTTGTGCCATTGTGTTGTCACGTTCACCACGAGGTTACACTCTGCCCACTATAACAGGGCAAACACGACCGAGGGAATATGGGGCGCAGGCACTGGCTGTGTTTACCTTGCGGTTACGCTGCTAGTCAAAGCAGGGAACACTCCTTTCCTATACAAGCGAACACGTAAGGTTGGTAGGTGCATATGTCGTGCGATTTGCGGTCTATTTCCTGTTGCCCTGCTTACTCGTAACTTACGCTTAAGTTTTGGACACTAGTGTAACAAAAGAAACACGAAATCACCGAAGCGCGTTCACTATTCTTCGCTAGCAAGTTAAACATCACGCTAGTGTTTAATTTCACTGCCAGGTAAACATGCTTAATTTGATTAAGAATGGTGCTCCACGCTTCCTTCTAACCCGTCCTTAAATTTAAACCATGTTTACGTAAACACAGAATAGCCGAATCTTAAACAAGTTTGGTGCACTTGGCCACAAGCCTTCGGTTTTTGAGGTCATCCTCGATCTTCTTTGCACAGGTTTTCTTGGGAGCCATTTTTTGGGCTTTCTAAAGCTTAGCAAGCTCGAAGTATTACGTGATGATTGATGTGATCATAGCCACGGAACGTGGAATCGGAACCATAAGGATAAGATCCTTCACTTCTAAACTTCAACATGCTTTGGCTGAGATTCGAGACACGGTCTGCTTGGTGAGAAGCCGGTGACTGCAGCCATTCGGCTATCTTGCCCCCCCCACCTCCTCGTTCAGCACATCTGAAATGCCATCTACATAAGCTAGAGTCGAATTCGTGAGGTTGAGATTATATCATAAGTAGCCTACAACTCTCAAATGGAAGTAGACAAGGTAACTGAAGAAGAGTTAACAGTCAATCTGACAATCTTCTTCTTCTTCTTCTACTACCGCTCTTCCCATATCTGTGGGGTCGCGGGTGCGAACTGTGTCGCACATGTGGATTTGGCCCTGTTTTACGGCCGGATGCCATTCGTAACGTCAATCTTATATGGAAGGATTGCGTGTTTCTGTGGTGGTTGGTAGTGTAGTGTGCTCTCTGAATATGAAGAGGAAAGTGTTGGAACAAACACAAACACCCAGTCCCCGAGCCAAAGAATTAATCGAACACGATTAAATTCCCCTACCCGGCCGGGAATCGAACCCGGGACCCTCTGAACCGAAGGCCTCAACGCTGATTATTCAGCCAATGAGTCGGACAACACTCAATCAACAATACATCTGTTAAATGTTATAACCACACATAAAATCAGATCAACAATAAAAATAATACAATGTATTGTATAAGAACTAGTACACAATAGTTAGATAGAAAGTTTATTGTCTGCTTGGCGAAGCAGTATTGGCGGGGCTTCCATCTTCCACCCCGTCGTAACACTCGCGGTCGATGGAACCGGGGCCATGTTCTGAGAAGGCATACGTCTTCTCGCATGGAGAACACCACATACAGCACCAGTCCGCATTCAGGTCCCCTGCTGCACAGATCTGGAAAACAAAGAGAAATACTGTATTGTGAAAAACAGCTCGGCGCTATTACCTCCACACAAGAATTATGTATTGCACTTTACCCCCAGAAGTTAACTTTTTCAATACATTCTTCAACCATCGGCGCAGCCCTGTTGAATAGTCAGATCCCGTGAGTTATCTAAAGTTACTACTTCAGTACTGTGTCCACAGGCCTGCATAAACTGGTTTAGACTCAGTTTGGCTTAACCAGTCAGCAAAACCTGTGCTCAGTCGGCCGTTAATTTTACTGCGGATCGGTCTTGTCCCTGAGTAAACCATCGCTAAAAATAATACCACATAGCTAACAGAATACAGCCAAATGCAGTGGCTGAGTTTCGCGCATCTAATATGGACAAATAAATACAAAAATAAGTTGAGATATTTAATTATAAGAGACGAATTCCTAATATTTCTGCCAATTTATAGAGTTTTATATGCTTTCTTTCTGATGTAAAATTATCATATTGTACCTGTATGATACTGATCTTTCTACGCTCGCAGATTATGTCCATATGAGTTTACCAATCGCAGCTCATTACTCTACGATTAATGTTATCATCGGTAGAGAGGGATCTAAATGATTTAAATAATGCACTTCTAATATTCTCACTCTATTAACAACATAAGTATATAAATTCATCGATAATGTTGTTGTTGTTGTTGTTGTTGTTGTTGTTGGTGGTGGTGGTACAATCGCGATCACAAGAATTGCGGGTGGAAAAGGAAACAGGTAACGTTTGGGCGAAGATTTTGGCCAACCCTGAGGATGAAGGAGAAGTAACCAAAGCAACGTCACATGTGTTCGTCGTCCAGGAGGTGTGGCCTGTCCCGTTACGCACTCAGAAATCACTCCCAACACCATTTTCTCGGGAACTGGTTAAGATGTTTCTGTGGTTAAATATTCTGGCTATACTGGCTTCTCCTGATCAAGGAAAACAATTAATTAACTGTAATTTACTTGTGCAAAAATGTACACGATATAATTCCGCCCCAACATGTGTGGCATTTAATTGTTTGTTGAGCGCTGACAATAACTCCACAGGAAAGGTTTTCCAAACACCCTTGCTATTAAGAAAGTAATGAAAAGCCTTTCTTTCCGTTTTTCCCTAATTAGTTTCTTCCAATCATTTGAATTGCTAGAAAATTATTATTTTTATGGAAAACCAGTGCACTATTTAAGATTATACAAATACAATTATTTTTGTGTGCAGGAAGCGTTCATTTTATCTATATAAATAAAATTGTAGGGGGTCCGCTGTTTGTAATTTCTTTTGTTTTGCCAATTTTTCAGATATTTATCCGTCTTAGGTCAACTCAAGACCGAATCGGTGGTTTTTACCTTTCGTGTCTGTCTGTTCCACCATCACGTGGAAACGGCTGGATAGATCTCAACCAAACTTCATATTTAAAGTATACTCATCCCGGGGAAGGTTTTGATATGCATATCATTTTAAAATCCTTGAATAGACGGAGGGTTTATAGGAAAACCAGAATGGTTTTCTCCTATACTATTGATTTTCTGTAAACTCCGTTTGCCGTACGTGAAACGCCTCTTCATTATAAACAACTTTCGTTATGTTCATAATTTACCTTACTCTTCACATGATGGAGAAATTTACAATTTTCTGCTGGTATCATGCTCTGCATTGAGTGACCGACAGACCGACAACGAACCTACAGGTTACCATGGCAACGTCTCTGACTGCATGCCAGCAGGTAAGTAACGTATTGCCATTTTCCTCATCATGCTTTTAAATTCGTGGTTGTTCCTTGGGTAGAAGGCGAGAGAGGCGTCAATCGACCTATATGCGGGATATTGATGGAATATCGGATGTTATTACCGCCCTCGAATAGATTAAGTAATAACACCATTAGTCATCTTCTTATTTGTTTACCTAAGAATCACTGCACGTAAATTTCTCCTCTGTTACCGCTTTATTATATCCATAACTCACACCAGCATAATTTATTGAGGGGCATTTGATTTTCCAATACATTCACTTGGCATTTACATATTTGTCGTTATCCGGCTGTCCTCAGTTATAATCCATTTTCTATTAATTTCAACTTTCTTAACTGTAATATTTTCTTCCTTAATTACGCCGTATGTACGCGAGTGCTAGAAACTACTGGATGTATTTCCACCAAGCTTCATATTTGGAATCCACCTGTCCTTGATAGGTTTTAGGGCAAATATTGTTTCTAAATACCTGAACTAACTGGGGGTTTATACGAAACCGAAACAGTGATTTTGCACTTCCACAAAATATACACAACCAAACTTAATGGAAATCTACCTACCTCGATGGAAATTAACTTCTAAACCTTTTTTCTCATATGCATCATTTCGATACGAGGATTAATAAGGGAGGTATCATTAACGGACCGTTTTTCGGTACAAGTCCCATCGGACTTAACTCACGAGCGTGTGCGTGTAAAGCGTATTCCTTACAACTTGAAAACTACTGAAGATATTCGAAACAAAATTTATATTTAGCATCCACCTGTCCAAAGGTAGGTTTTAAAGGTCAATAACATTTCATGTTCCGGAATGGACTGGCGGTTTATAGGGAACCGGAATGGTGATTTACTCTTCCACAATATATACAGAACAAGACCAACCTGACTGGAAATCGACCAAACGTGATGGAATTCCACCTCTAAAACTTTTTTCATGTGCATTTTTTCGACAGGAGGATTAATAAGGGAAATATCATGAAAGGTCAGTTTTGCAAGTTAAGTCCAGCGGACATAGCCCAAAAGGTGTTGTACATGGAGCTGATTCCTTATCTATATAAATCAAATCGTAACGACTGTGTGCCTCTACATTGACTATTTTGGCGGAATTTTCGTACAGCTTTCCGTTTAAGGGGTAATAATGATCATCTGCATAATTTTTGGTTTAGTTTCCTGAAAGTCCTAATTTTTACCCTCCTCGCCCAAAATCCAGATAGCGGCATAATCTGCCAGAAGAAAAAAGATAATTGAAATTTGACAAAATTATACGTTTTAGCCTGTAACGGACTGAAAACTTCCAAGATCATTAAATTTTTCACTTTTTATCCCCGAAGAATATCGAAAAATGCAGTTCTCCTCCGTAGCGTAACGGTTAGTGTAATTAGCTGCCGTCCTCGGGGGCCCGGGTTCGATTCCCGGTACTGCCAGAAATTTAAGAATGGCAGGGGGGCTGGTATGTACATGCAGCTCACCTCTATTGGGGGTGTGCCTGAAAAGAGCTGCACCACCTCGGGATGAGGACACGAGTTTAAGTTTCATCGAAAGATGCAGGCAATTTTAATGATGGTGCAGACCTTCGGAAAGTCCTATCACATAACGAATTGCACAATCTCCGTTCAATTTGGAATGATCTACAACCTTGGTCTTATGACTTTTTGCCGCATCTGTATCCCTTTTACGTTTGATTTTTCTATATTAATCGATGTTAAGTTAATTTGGACTTTTCACATGCATAATTCATACTTTCAATTATATGAAATACAGAATCATCAAACTATTCACGAAAACTGGCCCACCCAGTAGCCATATGTGAGCCAAATGCTATGTATGTAACTGTCACATTATTATCCGAAAAGTAATGCAATGTGAGATAATCTTACAAAAACTTTACCCTGTTCAACGTTTCTAACTCAATCTGACCCAAGAATAGATGAGATATCATAGGACCATTTAGGCCACTAAATCCGGCGTCTTATGGTATCATCCTTTCTCGATATGACGTACGTTTAGCAGCAGTTAATCTGTAAATGAAGGCCTGCAATATTGTAAACACGCATATACTTTCGTATGTCGATCTATATATATTCACTGATGTCGATTTGTAGCGATAGAGAAAGGGGGTGTCTGCTATTGTAATCAGTACTCCCCACACCGACTTTGACTGGCAGTAGGAAAGGGGTCCTTCTCCAACTCCTGTGTAACTGTCATTAGTAAGGAAGACCTACCATTGTAATGATTAGTTCACTCTCCATTTGTCTTGCAGAAGGCAAGGGAGCATGCAGTTTTGTTTAAAACTCCCCTACCCGATTGTGTTTGGCAGTAGGCAAGGGTGCCCGCCATTATAAACAAATGTCCTCATCTAATATGTGACTGGCATTAGGCATAGTGGCCTGCTATTTTGATGGAAACTCACCAGCTTGGTGTGACTGGCAGTAACCTGGCTGGCAGTACGAAAATGGACCTGACATTATAATGATAACTGCACAACTCAATTTCGAGTGATAGTAGGGTAATTACCTGCCATTATAATAAAAACACCTCAACCGTAATCTGTCTGGAAGTAGGAAAGGGGGCTGCCATTTTAACGAAAACTCCCCAAATCGATTGTGTCCGCGCAGTAGGCAATGGGGCCTGCAATTATAATGTAAACTTCCCAGCTCGATTGTGAATGGCAGTAGGCAAGTGAGCCTGCCGTTATATCACAAATCCGTAACAAACACTTTACATTGGAAACAACGTACGGGGACCTCCCCATGCTCCTTCTCGGATAACGCTAAGAGACATGCGATTTTAAAACAATCTTATTTACTGCATGTACACTATTCGATATTCGAATACAATGTAGAATACCGTAGCGAAGCACGAGTACATTTGCTAGTTTATTTATATTTTTCTTACACAATGCACTCCTTCGTTTCTTTTAAGACATTTTACTGTGATTTTATGAGAAAATCTTATTTTTATTATTACCTACCATTATTTTTTGGATTGTGAAAAATATTCTTCAATTACATGTCTTTTAAATGTAAGCAGTGTTTCTGTCTTGTATTTGTATAGACTTACATCATATTTATCCCATATTTCAGTAAGAGGATATACCCTAAATCTTTATATGAAGCATTTCGTCGTTGCCGGGACAAAACCTCCTATGTGATAATATGTTTTGGAGATATACTGACCAGCAGCACATACATTGTGAAGAGCGAGAATGCCTTGACAATATGCACACGATATTGCTCCTCAGATGACAGAACCTTACCAGCCAAAGTTCTAAGCTAAAATTATTTCACATAGGAGGTTTTGTTCCGGCAGCGACGATTTACCTTCTTTCATCTTAATTTCTTGGGTTCATATTTGATATATATTTTAGTGCAAAGTATATTAATTCTTCTTTTGACAGAGTCTGCATGAGTATTAAAGTACCTAGTTTAATTTAATACGGCCAATATTGACAAAAATATGGGTCATTCTTTGTTACAGTGGCTGAGCGCGATGATAATGAAGTCATGGTCGAGACCCCTAACATTTCAGTCAGCCTTCGCACACAAGAATTACAAAGTAACTGGAGAATTTGGCCCTCAATGAGTTGATATACACAGTACGTCTGTTGCCTTCAAGGACTCCCGTCATTCCCCTCTCTTATCGTTGTCAAACCAGGGAGGACGTGTGGGAAGGCGGGAAGTCAGTACTTTCCCCTCCGCGTGTTTCGTTCATGCTAGATATCCCGTACTTCACTCTCTCCACCTCCCCTTCACTCTTCAGATGTGTGCATGTGTTACGTGCCTAATGGATCTGACCAATGTAAGCAGGTTCTGGGCGGTTCTGAGGGCTGTACTGATTTCTTGTCTGAAATTAATATTTCCGACCACGAGATACTTAAGTTCTCAAGTGTACTATTATACGGCAAACATAGGTAAAGAACAGATCTGACAATGACGGAAAGGACCGAATATAAACACTCAGTCGGATCTTTCCTAGTTGTACCATACAATACTGCTTAACAGAAACGTTTGGCGGTTTGCCTACACAGCCGGGCGTCAGACTATTCCATATGGTCTTCATACTTGGTCATGCAGGCCTCTCTAGTCCGCACCATTCAGTACGTATGTTTGTCCAACCCTTGCCCCGTTTTTCTACGGGGTTGGGTATGCAGGGAGATGATTCTTCGTAGCGTGCTTTATGACCAGATGTAGAACAGTAGTCAGATGCACACATGGTGTAACACCCGTGGCAAAAAAAACTTAAAAAATACATAATTGAACTAAATTTGTTTTTGTCAAAGGTAGAAAATATTGAAATTCTATTAAAATATTACCATCTTAAAGATAATATCTGAGTTTAAATAATAATAAAATAGACGTAACGGATGTTACACTTCTATCACTACTGATACTTTTAAGTTAAGGGTGTCTAACATTATGAACTACACTGACTCAGCAAATGTCATGGGATAGCGGAGCACTGATGCGGAGGTGTGTTGTCTGCGCACCACACGCCCCCTGTGCCAGTGGCAGTTGTATAGGAGACCTTGTGAGCAGGGGCTGTGCATGTGACAGGTTTAACATGGAACGTCGTCGTGAGCTGACACCGTTCGAACGGGGTATGGTGGTCGATGCCCGAGGGATGGGGAGTGCGATTTCGGAAGTGGTGCGGGAATTCGGCTTCACACGATCAACCGTGTCCAGGGTGTATCGTGAATGGTTGAATGCGGGTGTCACCGTCCACAACAGACGAAAGACCGCCGTCCGTCCAGGCACCCTCGATGACCGTGACCGGCAACATCTGAGACGGATTGTCAACAGTGACAGACGGGCAAACGTGCAGCAAATCACGGCTCAATTCAACACAGGCCGTGCTAGACACGTCTCCCAGTCGACAATCCGTAGGAACATGGGTTCTATGGGGTATGGGAGCCGGCGCCGCACATGGGTGCCACTGTTAACCCAACGTCATCGGGACAACGACGCGCATTTGTCGCCAGTCACCAGGGATGGACACTGGAACAATGGGGTAACGTGATATGGTCGGACGAATCACGATGTCAACTGCACCATGCCGATGGGAGGCACCGTGTATGGAACAGACCACATTAAGCGATGGGTCCCGCCTGCCTCGAAGGTGCGGTCCAGGGCGCTGGTGTCTCTGTTATGGTCTGGGGTGCATTTTCCTGGTATGGAATTGACCCCCTAGTTGTTCTGGAAGAGACTTTGAATGGTACGCGGTATGTTGAGCTGCTCGGAGACAATCTCCACCCATTTTTGGCCTTCCAGCGCCCAGACGGTTCTGCGGTGTTTCAAGATGATAACGCGCCGCCACATCACTCCCACGTCGCCCGGAAATGTTTCCAGGAACATGGAGCGGAGGTCCAACGACTGCCATGGACAACTAGGAGCCCCGATATGAACCCTATCGAGCATATCTGGGATGTCCTGGAACGCAGGCTCCGTGCCATGGATCCTGCCCCTACGAACAGACCAGCATTGGCGGCCGCTCTGCAAACGATTTGGTGTCAGCTGCGTCCAGAGGACTACCAGGGACTTGTCGACTCACTTCCACGGCGTCTCACTGAAGTTCGCAGGGCCAGAGGATTTTTTTTTTTTTTTTGCTAGTTGCTTTATGTCGCACCGACACAGATAGGTCTTACGGCGACGATGGGACAGGAAAGGGCTAGGAGTGGGAAGGAAGCGGCCATGGTCTTAATTAAGGTACAGTCCCAGCATTTGCCTGGTGTGAAAATGGGAAACCATGGAAAACCATCTTCAGGGCTGCCGACAGTAGGGTTCGAACCTACTATCTCGAGAAATCTGGATACTTGCCGCACTTAAGCGACTGCAGCTATCGAGCTCGGTCCACACGCTATTAGGTGACTATCCCATGACATTTGCTAAGCCAGTGTATACTCCAGTACATAACCTATTACTGGGATAATTCAGACATTTAAAATATATTACTGATGTGTAGAATTTAAGTCACAGAGTAAAATGAAATTAATATTCTTTATTCCGTCTAGAATTTATTTTTTGTTATAATGAAATGCCAATAAAATTAATGGTAAGTAAACAGAAACAGAAATATAAAATAATCTATAATTTAGTCTAAGCTTGTTTCCTCTTGTTGAAGATAGTACCATACGTGAAGTATGCTCCTAGAATAACAAAAATGAGAGCTAAAATGAAATCTGAAAATCCAGAGAGATGGGCTGCATATTTGGAGAAGGATAGAGAAAGGAAAAGATTAAAAAGCCAACAAGAAAATTGAGAACCTTCAGTTTTGGGGTCATATTCTTCAACAAGCACACTTCGAAAATCTGTCCAAAATCATGTAAGGCTTTGCCATTGAGCCCTTCCAAAACAGACAACTTTTAAAAGAAGCTTTCCCGAAGTCCGACAGCCACGTTACGAAAGTTACAGTGTCTCCCGGGGAACGATCATATTCAAAAGAAGATTTGGAAACAGTGAAGTCATTTTTTGAAAATGAAGAGATCGGCTGGAAAACATCTGATAAAATAGACTGCATTGCAGTAGAAGATGAAGTCACGGGGAAGAAGGATAAAAGATAGAAACGCTTCCTTGTAATGAAAGTTGCAGAAGCTTACCACCGATTCTTGGAGATACATCCTGAAGTAAAGGTATCTCTTTCAAAATTGCTTGAAACGCGCCCCAAACACGAGACCAATAACAGAAGCTCCACACAATGTATGTGTCTGTATTAATCATGAACATTTCAGATTTCTAGCTCATGCTATTTCTCATTTCTGCCTTGATTATCAAGGGGATATTCTAACATACAGAAAATGTGCTGTAATATTTGTAAAGAGCGTTGCATGACAAATAAAAGGACAGTTTGTTATTATGATGTAAAATTCCGCTGGAAACTGTGACTTTTCAAAAGATGTTAAATGGAAACAGTGGGTCAAGACCGATGGGCAGCGGGTTGTTGAAGAGAGAACAACAAATCTAGAAGAGCTGGTTACAGAAATAAATACCTCTCTTGCCAATTTCAAGGCGCACATGTACGCGAAGAATGAGCAAGCAAGCTATTTTGAGGAGAGGAAGAAAAATTTGAAAAGGTATGAAGCGGCGGTGATGCAGGTGGATCATGCCGAGAATTACAGGGGCATTTCACAAGATGAAGTGCAGTCACCTCACTGGCAGCAATCTCAAGTTTCAATTTTCACCTGGTGCTTGTGGTCTGACGACAGAACAATTTCTTATGTGGTTGTAAGTGATGATCTGAGTAATTCTAGACAGTCAGTAGGTACCCAGATGCCCATTTATGTAACCTGATTATATTTTCAGATAACTATTCTTCGCAATTTAAGAGCTAGTATACAGCTTTCAATATGTGCAACTTACCTGATCATCTCAACGTGGAAACTGTAGAGTGGAACTATTTTGAAGCTGTCCATGGTAAAGGAGCAGTAGATGCCATTGGCGGGCAAGTTAAACGAATGGTCTGGACAGTGATAAAATCACGACGTTGTACTGTTCAGAATGCAGAAGAATTCTTCAAAGTCGCTTAGCTTAATGTAAGTCAACTGAGGTACTTTTTGTTACCAAGAAAGGGAAACTTTAGTATTTTTCAACAAACGATGGGAATACGTGCGAACGACACCAGGAATACGAAAAAAACATCACGTCAAGAAAATTGATTATGTAGATGCAGCTGCTGGCTTGACATCAAAATCTGTTAAACAACAAGTACAAGTTGCCTTTCCAGAAATAGTGCCACAAAGTATGAACAGTAAATTGCGTTGGCGTGATGTGTATTCATCTGATTCTGTCAGTGGATCTGAATCATATTCTGATGATGAAACTGATGATTATGCATCTGTTGAAAACAACATAAATGAACTTTGAGATAACTCGAAATGGAATGAAATGACGTATGGCTTTTAGTGCCGGGAGTGTCCGAATTTATGATTTAAGAAGCAAAATCTGCTTGTAGGAGTTGTAAAGAAAAGTCTTTAAAATCCTATTCATGTTATAATTACAAATTGGATAATAACCACACATTAACCTTTTCTTCAACCCATGGTTTCTTCCATCCAATAAATAAAATGATTTGGTCTGATTTCTAATTAGAGGCCTAATAATGTATTACTGTATAACTGTTTAAATTATAGCATGTAATCTTATTAATATATCATGTATCATGTCAGATGTAACATCCGTGACAAATTCCATGTAACATCCGTGACATGAATAAAGCAATTATAAAATCAATTCTTTTTCATTTCATAAATAATTATATTAGAATTAGAACCTGTAAGGCTTGCAGATCAACACAATATGTATAAAATGTATGTTGCCTAAGGCAGTAAGCTGGATTTTAAACTTTAGTTCACAGGGTGCAATATGAGTTATCACCGAGCTCGATAGCTGCAGTCGCTTAAGTGCGACCAGTATCCAGTATTCGGGAGGTAGTAGGTTCGAACCCCACTGTCGGCAGACCTGAAAATGGTTTTCCGTGGTTTCCCATTTTCACACCAGGCAAATGCTGGGACTGTACCTTAATTAAGGCCACGGCCGCTTCCATCCTACTCCTAGCCCTTCCCTGTCCCATCGTCGCCATAAGACCTATCTGTGTCGGTGCGACGTAAAACAACTAGAAAAAAATGCGAGTTATCAAATTCTGTAACATCCGTGACCGAACTTCTGTTTTTGTTTTTTTTGTATCTGGAAAAGTGATACATTTTAGTGAACACAGTTTCTTCTGTGGTGAGGTCATTACCATTTACTGTGTTTCATGTTTAAAAAGTTCGCACCGGGCGAGTTGGCCGTGCGCGTAGAGGCGCGCGGCTGTGAGCTTGCATCCGGGAGATAGTAGGTTCGAATCCCACTATCGGCAGCCCTGAAAATGGTTTTCCGTGGTTTCCCATTTTCACACCAGGCAAATGCTGGGGCTGTACCTTAATTAAGGCCACGGCCGCTTCCTTCCAACTCCTAGGCCTTTCCGATCCCATCGTCGCCATAAGACCTCTCTGTGTCGGTGCGACGTAAAGCCCGTAGCAAAAAAAAAAGTTCGCAAAAATATTTACATTTTAATGTTATAGGGTCGATGGATAAGTTCGTGCGGTATTTTTTGGGTTGGCAACAATGCGGCGTGAAGGGATTGCTTAAGGCTATTCCGTTGTTTTAACAGTTTGGAGTTTGTGTGTTGTGAAACACTGGTTTTTTTATTGTGAACGTATTATTTGTGTATATTTCAGACAAACGGATATGGAATGTCAACGCGGGAAATGGCGAAAGTTTTTTAATGTGATCAATCAACTATTGTACGCCATTTCCATTCGATGAGTAAGGTACAGAAATTGGGTATATGGGTACCACATGTGCTAAGTGACAGTAACAAAAATCAACGAGTTATTGCTTACCCGGCACCGGTTGGCTTGCGATAGGCACGAAGCATTCCTTTCGAACATTGTCACCGGTGACGAAAAATTGTGCCTGTATGTCAACATGAAGAAGAGGAAAGAATAGCTCAGCACATCAAAAAAAAAAATGCAACTCCCCGTGCCAAGGATAGTGCCCATCCACAGAAAATCATGTTGTGTGTTTGGTGGAACAAAGATGGCGTTCTTCACAATGAATTTCTTCCGAAAAACGTAACGATCACCTCTGCTGTGTGTAGTGACCAGCTAAGACGGCTTACCGTTGCTATTGGCAGCAAAAGACAAAGACAACAACCAGTCTTATTGCTCCATGAAAACGCTCGCCCGCATACAGCACAATTGAGCAAAGGTGTAATTACTGAACTTGGCTGGGAACCTCTTTCTCATCCTACGTATTTCCCTGACCTTGCCC
The DNA here is from genome assembly GCF_040414725.1 of Anabrus simplex. NCBI lineage: Eukaryota > Metazoa > Arthropoda > Insecta > Orthoptera > Tettigoniidae > Anabrus > Anabrus simplex. The sequence goes on along the minus strand of NC_090269.1, from coordinate 111,571,731 downwards.
TCTCAGATTTCCATCTTTTCCACTCTCTTTCTAACCACATTCAAGGGCAAGTGTTTCCTGACGAAGCTTCTCTTGACCAATGGCTAACAGATTTCTTCCAGTCAAAACCAAAAGGCATTTAACTGCTACCTGAACGCTGGCTGAAGGTCATAGAGGTTGGAGGTGAATACATAACTGAGTGACTGTGATTATGATTGTGAGTTACAGTGAGTGACAGTGACAGTAAAATAAAATAAAATAAAATATAAAAACCGCACGAACTTATGTATCGACCCAATAACGGCTTTAAATAAGTAAAAATATAACATCCGTGACAACTGGAACGGCTGTTCTGTCCACGTCGGCTTGTGCATCCTGAGCCAGAGCTCCGGCTCTCCAGACGACCCACGGAGGAATATGCTTTTGTTCGCAATGTAATCAAATGAAAAACAATTTTGACCTTAATTAGACGTTTATTTACAAAACATACAAACTTGACACGAAAACTATTACAATATGTCTATATTAAGTGCCAAACTCTTAGTCATTGTCCTCTTCGTCGTCATCTTCGCCTTCATCTATAGCAGCATCTATAGCACAGCGCAAAAGACGACTTCGCTTGGTTGACCAGGGTGCAGACCCCCACTCCTCGATTTGGAGCAATAGCATAGTCTCTCTCTTTCCCCACGCCTGTCTCGCTCGCTCCGCCTGTCTCCCTCTTCCTCACTTGCTCCGTAGCGCTCCATATCCTAGCCAAGTTGAGCCGAGCTTAGCCGAGTAGCCCAGAGACGAATGGTACCGATGCACTCTGCGCCTCAATTTGCACGCGTGAGATTTTGGGCGTTTGAAAGGCCCTAATCTATAGATTCGTCGCTATCATTTTCATCTAGAGGTAAAGATGGAGTGCTTGTAACCATTAGACTGATTGCTTCTTGCGAAAATGGGACACTCTACTTATGATGCATTGGTCTGCTAAAACTTGGGTCTGAACTTAATAGCAGTCTGTGTAGTATATCTCTGTTACAATCAACACGTGGAAATGTACGAGGAAAATGTATTCTGTATTTCCGTATGTGCTTGTTGCGAGCCTCAGCTGCCTCTTCTGACAACTGGCCAATAGGTAGAATTGCATTAGATATGAATGTCTTCGGCTGAAATCGCCTTGTACAAAAACTGTCAGTGCCTCTTGGGGTGTATGTTTTTTTAACGATGGTTTGCTTTTGAGTAGAAGTAATAACTTAGCGCGCAATTTCCTAGCTCTGGTTGGCGAGGAAACTATTTCTTTTATTAAATTTGACGCGTCATTGTTATGCGAAGTGCGCTGACTTACGCCGGCTGCATACGCCAATTCCTCAACAGATACCTGCTGTCGTAGTTCCTGAGATTTTCGACACTTACTGCAGTCACTTAATTCTTGGAATGCTTTAGGAGGTCGTCCCGGGTTTTGTGTATGTTCCGTAGACCAGTAAGGCAATTCAATCCAAGATTTAAGCCATTGTTCATTGATTTTCAAGAAATGTTCGTGTTTGTAACTAGTGGCTGTACATTTTTTCTTAAAGTCACTTTTGAAATACCCCAAAGCACAATTTAAAACAGTTTTTGATCAGGTGGACATTTTGTCATTTCTACACGTTTTTCCATGAAGGAAAACATTTTATCCTGTTTCTTACCTTTAAATTGCTTCAGAATGTCATACAATGCTCTTCTGGTGAATTCCTTGACCGTTTCCAAAGAATCTATAAGAGAAAAAACGAAAAATTGCTATGCTGCAATAGTTTAATTTATTTAACATTTAAGTTTGAATGAATAAAGACAAAATTAAGTACGAGGGCGGACAATGTTACTGTGTTAAACAATTATCATTAGTATAAATATCATGTCTGTAAAAGAAATATATCCCGAGAAGACCCGACATGTAAATAAAAACATTGATATCTCATAATTTTGAGGTAACAAAAATACCCATACAAATACTGTCTAAAAACTTACAATTTAAACAATAAAACAATAACATTATGCTGTAATATAAAGTACATACCTTCCGCTTCCATATCCAATAGGTGTTCTTATTTATCTAAACCACAATAGCGAGAGAAACACATTTCAAACAGGAGAGCGCACGAACAAGTACTTGCGTTTCCGACCACGTCTGTGTTCCGAATGACTGTACTTTCGGGAAATTCTAGAACTAAAGTATTGAGGAAACCTTGGCACCTAGAAAAAATATAAAATAGTTTTGTCCAGTACTGTAGATCGAGCCAAAGTGTAATTCGCATATTTTCTGTGAAATGTCGTATGGCTTTTAGTGCCGGGATATCCCAGGACGGGTTCGGCCGCCAGGTGCAGGTCTTTCTATTTGACACCGTAGGTGACCTACGCGTCGTGATGAGGATGAAATGATGATGAAGACAACACATACACCCAGCCCCCGTGCCATTGGAATTAACCAATTAAGGTTAAGATCCTCGACCCGACCGGGAATCGAACCCGGGACCCTCTGAACCGAAGGCCAGTACGCTGACCGTTCAGCCAACGAGTCGGACATATTTTCTGTGAAATAATATAACGAGAAGTCCAGACTCTATTTAGGGAGAATTTGGAGCTCGAGTTGTATTCATTTTGACTATTTAGCGAATGACTGGAAAATTAAATAATATAATGGAAACAAATCAAATAGGAATAAACAAAATTACAGCACGTAAATATGCAGATTGTTTGCGACATAAATACAAATATTTCTTCTGTTGGTTATCAGTGGGGCCCTGAATAAGTATGACGTCAAAATAATATACTATTTGAAGAAGAAAGTTGAAATTGTATTTTCGTAGCTCAGGTAGTACTTAATGATGAGCGACTGCAGACATACAAGTGCGAAGAAACGTTCGTTTCTTGTACGCAGAATGTGTCTATACAACTTACGCACGCACACTATCTGAAACTGCAGTGCAGTGATGTACTTACAATTACTTCTTGTACAGGGAGTACAATTTAAGACTTCACAGTGGTGTACCGAGGATTAGGAGCACTTGGAAGCGGAGAGAGTGGGCGGACATGATCGTCTCAAAGAAGCGGCATGATTACGCCTATAGAAACTAAAAGAAACTGAAACTCACCAGTTATATACATGTTCAAAACAAATAAATACGCGAATAAAAATGAAGTTCGGATCCACGATATCGTGAACACTATTTATTAGCCAATTTACAAAATGTTATTCTTGCTATGAAATCTGCAGGCTGTATGTTATGGACAGAATGAGTCAGATAAGATCGAAAACGTAATAACTTTATTGCATTACTTGCTGAAGAATTTAAAATACCAGTTTCCTGATCTACTCTCCGAAGCGACTTATGTGGACCGATTTGCAGTCTTGCCTGTATATATTCGAACCTCTCCTTCCCTGTTCTTTTCTTACTACTTACAGAACCAGTACTACGCCACTTGTGAACGAGTTGTTGCACATAACGTTGTGATCGTACTATAGAACCGGAGAAATGTCTACAGAGTATTCGAAGGCTCCTTTTGACTGGTTTCTTCTTCTTGTTGCTGTATTGTACTTAACGATCGCGATGATAATAATAACAATGTTATAACACCTTTAAAGTCCAATAGTTACTAGCGAACTGAGTGATAACTTGCTGCGTCAGCTGTTAAAACGTCTTATCACGTCAAGCTTGACACAAGCTATACGGCACTCGCTCGGGGATTCCCGTGGCCTGTGGCGAGTAGTGTGATGTCTTAAATTATACTCCCTGTACACTCATACCGCCTGAAGCATAGTACGGCGGGTGGTAAGGACCGAGGGGAAAACAAAGCTAATACAGAAGCTGCGGAAACACGTGAAAATCCCAAAACTTTCAACAGGGACACTGGCTATCAATTAAGAAATACGTGGTTGCCAACCATTAAGGATTTACGTAAGTAGTTCTCTTCCCTGTCCTTTCAATACTGTTATTTCATTAGGGTGTTTTCCAAATTCGTACGTTCCTCATCGCCAGTTGGTTCGTTCTTAGCTTTGTGTTATGTGTTAATGTCATACTTCTATACGTGCGTAACATCTCACTTGGATCTAATGTTGTCGTCAGCTCCCGCTGAGCCAGCATACAGCGAGCCACCTGGTGACGAACAAGCGTACCACTACAATTCTCCAACGGTAAAATTCAAATCCTCATTATTGTAGAAGACTTCCTCGAGGACACTCGAGACTTCCTTCTGAAGATGCGGAGCAAGTTCTGTGCGAAACATACAGAGTTTCACCCTGTTTTCTTAACACAGCGTAAGCTCATATCATGTCTACAAGTACGTGCCGTGAAGGCTTCAATGTCAACAATCTAATACCTACAGTATGTACCCATTCTATTCGTACGGGCTGTTCGATTTAGTACTTCAACGCACTGCCAGAAAATAATAAACTGAAAAGGATTTTATTCACTCAAGATACGTTCAACAAAGCCTTCAGAAAACATATATCTACTGTATCTGTCTGCAATCATGTTAATCAAACATACAGCTTCTTATAAAGGAAAGCACGTCCATAATCTTGTATCATTTCTATTCGTACAAGCAAACTGAATACTTGAAATAAACAAAAAATAAATTGTTCCTGCAGTTCGTAGCGAGCAGCCGGACAGGCAGGTTGTAACATAGCTCGACTCCGCTATAGCTAGTGAGACTTGTCAGTGCGGCAGTGAAACCATCTTCAGATATAAACATTTCATTAGTGAACTCATCATAGTTTACCGTTTAATACAGTGAATTGTGGACAAGTTTAGTATCAGTTAGTTAATACTATACAATGGCTGACCCCCTAGATACGGGGCAGTCCATTAAGTTGGCATTAGAGACTTGTTATATGCACGACTCGCTACCTCAATTAGACTCAGTGAACCATAGGCCTACTCTATTGAACGGAACATCACAATTTCAACCAGCACCTGCCAGTTATGATCATCAACAGTTAGCAAGCTATTCTCATCAGCCACACCAACATCAACAGCAGCAGCAGGACCAGCACCAGCAACATAACGCCGCTCAGAACACGGGCCCTCATACCCCCTCACTACAAGAGAGCATCACACCTGCAGGTAATAATCTATGTACTCCTCATCACGGTAATGACCTACTAGATAATAGCGTAGATGTACCTAATCAACCAGCTAAACGGTTTTGCGGACAAATGGTAGGACAGTCAAATGGAACCATAAACGAAGTCGAAAAGTTGATAGACATGGATATGTCAGACGCCAGTACTTCAACATCCAGTAAATCCTCCGTTCAAGACGTGCCAGTAAATACTAACTCAAGTTCAAATAAGCTTAGTTCTACTAAGACACCGCCTACCTATCAAAGTAAAGACAATAGATATAGTCGCACAGACATAGGCCCGTACTGTATTTTCGTAGAAAGTTTGGACAGTAAAGTTGGTCATCTACACCCTATGTCGATAGGTAAACTGCTTTTTCAACATAACAATGCCTTTAAAAAGGAAGTGGTTGACATACGCCCTATTGGAAAAAAATCGTTTAAAAATTGTAGCTCGCACGGCAGGATCTGCTAATTTAATTGTACAGTGTGATGTTTTTAAACAACGGAATTTAGAAGCTTACATTCCCAACTTTCTTATCCATAAACAGGGTATAATCAGAAATGTCGACACCACGTTAAGCGAGCAGGAAATTTTAGAAGAAATTGACTCTCCATATCCAGTTGTGCGTATTAAGAGATATACCAAAAGATCACCTACGAACCCAGATCAAGTTATAGCAATCCCAGTGTGTCTCGTAACTTTTCGATCGCAGTCCCTCCCCACTCATATAGCTATATTGGGAACTCGCTGTGCTGTGGAACCGTATGTTGCTCCGGTAGTGCAGTGTGAAATATGTTTACGCCTGGGCCACAGGCAAGTACAATGTAAGTCAAGAGTAGCGCGCTGTAATAGATGTGCGGGTCCACACTTAACAGAAAACTGTGACAATACCACGGAAGTTCGGTGTGCACTCTGTCAAGGTCAACATTTTGCTTCAGATAAGAACTGTCCGGTGTACGTCAGACAGCGGGACATGAAAAGGGCAACTGCTTACAACACACCTCCTATGCATACATCAACAGAGCAGCAAAGTCAGGGATACGCTCAGGTGGTTGCTACTGTACCACAATACAGTAGCCGCGAAGAATTTCCTCCTCTACCAATACAACCACTACAAAATTCATCTATAATAAACACTCAGTATCATACAGCATTGCCATCAATGCAATCATCACAACAGTTATCCTATCCACAATATCAAGGACAACAGGAACAAGGGCTACTCTCACCGCATCATGCCGCGCCTGCGCAACGACAACTTTCCTCCCTCTCCATTCAACGTCCTACTCGCCGCCAAGAAGCTCCCCCTCCCTCCCCAACTTACCCTCCCCCACACCAACGAGTGTTTGCTCCTCAACAATTACCAATTGCACCTATTAGACAAAACCCATATCCTCCTCGTCCACATAACATTCCTGATCATTCCATAAATCGAAATAACTTCATTATAGAAGATTTAGTCAAACTTATCATGCATATAATCACCTCGTCTCAGACAACACCCATAGAAAATCCCCTTGTCATTCGGGATTTAATATCTAGTTTAATAAATAAATTCAATGGGTTTTAAGGTCCTGCAGTGGAATGCTAGATCTGCCATTGCTAATAAGGAAAGTTTAGAGCACGAACTTGGTTGCAGAGATATCAAGGTGGCAGCGATTTCCGAGACGTGGTTCAACGCATCAAAACTTATAAGATTTCGAAATTATAATATTCTACGAGACGATCGGTTCGATGGCAAAGGAGGCACAGCACTTTTCATACATAACGCAGTTCCTTTTAAGGTACTGCCTGTCACAGTGGGGGTAGATCCTGGTATACAACTCGTTGCAGCACGTATCCATTTACCTGCGCTTGAGTTCACATGTCTTTCAACATATTGTAAACCAGGCAGAATTATAACACCGGCAGTTTGGAATCAAATTTTATCTGCTTTGGCACCACCGTACCTTATATGCGGCGATCTCAACGCACACAGTACTACCTGGGGGTGTGCCTTCACCGACCGACAGGGTTGCAATATTTTAGAGACAGTCGACACTTTCAATCTATCTATATTGAATGACGGCTCACCAACACTAGTTCCGTCCTTATATCACCGTCCATCGGCAGTGGATATAACAATGTGCTCTCCCGCCATTGCCACAATCACCCACAGGAATGCACTTAAATACTCGCTTGGTTCAAATCACTATCCAATACTTATAAACATTGATATTTCTCCTACAAGTAACCCCTCACCATATCCATCAAGCAAGTGGAATATGCATGGTGCAGACTGGACGCTTTTTACGGCTAAAATACTTGAGGAAACACGCTGTTTTCGGACCCAAACATCCGCCTTGGACAATTATAATACCTTTGTCGAGATGATGGAACGTGTTGCTCATATATCTATCCCCCTGAGAGAACCTCCTGGTCAGAAAAACACTCCAACAGTATGGTGGAACGCTGATTGTTCCCGTGCCATTGCTCTCCGGCGGACGGCTCTCCGGGAATTCCGAACACACCCTACCCAAGAAACATACCTACAATATCAGAAGATTTCTGCTCGAACCAAGCGATTTCTCAAGAAAACCAAGAAACAGAGTTGGCAAAAATACTGCTCCACATTGAATAAGGAAACCCCAATAGCAGATATCTGGCATCGCATACGCCATTTGCGCAACAGAAATTATAGTACTCAGGATTCGTCACCTGATACCTCTTGGTTAGAGGATTTTGCTGATAGAATTACGCCACCATCACCTAGTTATCCACCGTGTACATTTAATGAAGAGCACTCCGAACACTTTCTCTGTTCGCCATTTACAATCAACGAGCTCCGTGTGGCCATTAAGAACTCCGCCAATACAGCACCGGGCATCGATGAAATCCGATACCCCATGTTACAACACCTTCCTGACGAAACATTGCAGCTTTTCCTCCGAATTGTCAATGAACTTTGGTTTCAAAAATGCATACCTGAGTCATGGAAGACACAAATTGTAGTTCCCATCCTCAAGCCAGGAAAAGAGCCAGGAGATCCAGCAGGATATCGAGCTATTGTTCTTTCTTCCTGCATTGGTAAAACGGTGGAAAGAATGATTAAAAATCGCTTGGATTGGTGGCTAGAATCACAATCTCTGCTACCTTCTACACAAAATGGATTCTGCAAGGGTCGTGGCACGTATGATAACCACGCCATATTAACCGCAGCGATTCATACAGCTTTTCCAAATAAACACTACCTTTGTGCTCTCTTTTTGGACATATCTGCTGCGTATGACAATGTACGAATACCAATACTGATGGACAAACTGATTGCTCTTGGATTGCCTCCAACTTTTGTGTCTGGTATATATCAATTTATACATGTTAGATGGCTTTATTTTCGTTATAACCATACACTTCTCGGGCCACGACGATCGACCCAAGGACTACCTCAAGGTGCAGTACTTAGTCCCCTACTGTATACCATTTATACCCGAGATTTGGAAAATATTCTGCCTCCTAGAGTTAGCCTTCTTCAGTATGCTGATGACGTATGTATGTTTACCTCAGCGACGACAGTACCTGCTGCCATGTGTCGTCTTGCAGATGCTATGCAGCATGTAAATCAGTGGTTACATCAACATGGGTTAGACCTCTCTGCAAGTAAATCCTCGGCAGTAATATTCACAAAAAGAAGAATTGAACCACCAATTTACAACTTCATCCTGGGATCACATAGCATCTTAGTTCAACCACAAACCAAATTCCTCGGACTTGTGTATGATTCCCGTCTCACGTGGACTGCTCATATGCAACATATTATTCCAAAATTGGAACAAGGGATCAATATCCTACGCACATTAACTCGAACTTGGTGGGGAGCACACCCATCTGTACTCTTAGTGCTATATCGCACGCTGATCCGATCGAAGATGGAATATGGAAGCATGTTTTATTACAGTGGTAATAAACGCCAACTAAATAAACTAGATAGTATTCAATTTCAGTGCATTCGCATTTGCCTTGGAGCTATGAAAACCACACCAACTAATGCTCTGCTCTTGGAAGCCGCAGAGATGCCCTTGACTATCCGTGCACAGTTTCTTTCAGATAAGTTCATACCAAAGCAAACTCACACTAAAAATTCAACAGTTCTAATACCTCTTCGCAGATTACAACATTTAGCAGACGATCAAGACCGGCTTCTTTGAATCAAAGATATCTCCAGCTGCAAAGTGTCGCATATATAGATTCACTACTGACCCAAAACTGTCAGAAGAGTGTGGCAGACGTATATGATATTCCATTTGAACACTACATATGCCCTATGGAAGTGGACAGATCACTAACATATCTACAAAAGGATCGCAGATTGGCGCAGTTATGTCAAGAGGATTTGACTCTCCGGTATCCTTCGTCTGTTAAAATTTATACTGATGGCTCAAAAATACCAATAAGTGGCGTAGGATGTGCATTCTATTGTCCTGATCAACATGAAGCTCAAGGTTTTCGTTTGCCAGAACATATTTCTATCTATGCAGCAGAAGCTATTGCCATTATAGAAGCGCTCAAATATGCCAGACGATTCTACCGTAAGAGTATCACTATCCTTACAGATTCATTGAGCGTCCTTTCCACACTATCTACACCGCTTATCCTCCAGAAACCCAATATCTACCATATCAGTATTATTCAAAAAGCATATGAACTCCAAATACGCGGTTCAATGGTAAACTTCGTATGGGTACCAGCCCACATCGGGATACCACATAATGAATATGTAGATGACTTAGCGAAGAGAGCATGTGTTAGTGGACAGGTCCTGAATACTCCCAGCAACTTCATGGATTATACAGTGATTATGTTCCAACGAGCCTATAGTCAGTGGTCACAGAAGTGGGAAGAAACAAAGAGCCACAAAGGTAAATTTTACTCAACGATTGAACAGAATCCCCCGCGACGTCCTTGGTTTGCACAATGGAACACTCAACGACGATTCATCTCGACTATCACCCGAATGCGCTTCAACCACGGAAGTTTTAGAAGTCACCTTTATCGCATCAACGTAGTGGACACACCATACTGTTCCTGTGATGGTCAGTCGATTCAGGACCTAAACCATCTCTTTTTTTGCATGTGCTCATTACCACCAACAACAAAATGTGTTTCTTACAGCTCTGCTTCACGCTAAGCAACAGTTACCAACCTGTGTAAATACACTACTGGCGACCAGAAACAGAAAAGTGTATACTATTATTGGGAACTATTTAACAAGAACTTGTCTACAAATTTGATTGATTTTTTTGTGAAATTATGTGATTTCAATGTAATGATGTGCAACGTCTATGTCTTTTATATGTATATGTATATATTTCACACTGTGACAATTACTTGTAATGAATTGTAAAGTTCAAACCAGCGTACTGTAATATCCAGGTGGCTGTTTGGTCTGTAACTGATCTAAAGCCAAATAAATTAAAAAACAAAATGGTTCCTGAAACATGTTAGTATCTAGTGGAATGTCACCAAGACATTTTAATTGCCTGACATCGTCGCTGCATAGAATACACTCATTTCTTGCACATGTCGGGGCTGATTTTCTGCCATTCCTGAAGAATCACACTTTTAAGTTCCTCCTTCGAATGCATACGTTGCCTACGGAGATTTCTCTTCAACGTGCCCAAAGATGTTCAATGGGATTTTAATCCGGAGACTGGGAAGGTGTTCTAAGCTGCTTAGGAACGTTCCAGATCAACCATTATTTTAAATATCAGCAGAGTGTTTGGGGTCATTATTATGCTGGAATATATAAACAGGTGGCATCCCCATATTTTCGGCACTCTGCTTCACACTTGCCCACGGGATTGCATTCTAGCCCTCCTTGTTCATTATTCCGTCGATGATATCTATGTTACGCACACCTCTGGCTGACATACAGCCCCAAAGCATTACAGACCCACCACCGTATTTTACAGTTGGGAATGTATTCGCCACATCATTGTCCGTATCAATTTTTCTCCATATTCTGTGGATGCTGTCTGACCCAAGAAAGGTTTATTTTTGTCACATCAGACCAGATAACGTCATTCCAGAATTCTTTCTCCTTATTTCTGTGGCTTCATTCTAAAAGGGCCAATGTCATTTTTTTAAAAATCGAAATTGAGATATTAACTGATACAAACGCATTTTATCCTGGCTCGCAACATGTCAAAAGGGCCAATGTCTCTGTTAAGTACTAAACGAACAGTTAACTGTTTAATTAAATAAGCCCTTGCCAATAATGTTAGATTACCAATAAAGATGAGAGACCAGGCAATTTTTAAAGGATACGATAGAAAAAATTAGCATTTCATAAGGTGACTTCCACAAAGAAAGTATAAAGTTATTTAAAGTTAGTTGTTGAAAAAATAATTGGAAAGCTATAAGCAAAACTTCAAATGCTCATAGCTCAAAAACAGGTTTTCTGACATTGGCCCTTTTAGAACCAAGCCACAGATTTATATGCTCCTTAGTGAATGTCAGTATAAGCCGTCTGTTTTTTATACATACATATGGCCTTTTCCGGGGGATTCTTCCATAGTACCCATGCCGATACAGGATCCGACGGATGGTGGAGTTGCTGATCTTCTTTCCACTTCGTTCCTCCGCGAGTTGCCTCAATACTGGTGCACTTAATTTGGAATCTGACTTTATAAGCCGAACAACAAGCCGTTCTTTCCTTTCAGTTAAACACTTTCGTTTGGGTTTCCTTGGCGTGTTGTTAATAATGTCTTTGTATTTACATGTATCAACCACATATCGTACCGTAGAATGTGTTCTATTGGCCAGCTGTTCAATCTTTCGTAATGAAAGTCCTTTAAGTGCCAGTTTAAGTATAGTGTTCTTGAGCTCCGTACCGAAATCTGCACTCCTACCGATGTCCACCACAGATACACTAGGAAGGAGACTATCGTACTTGACCAGTCGTATGCCGTCACTGAGACTTTTCCGTGCATCGCAACCAAACGGTGGGCATCATCCTGTCCATGTGTACAAATACAAGTGACACACCCGTTTGTCGATGCCGCCACATTAATTTCAAATTTTCTTGCCTGTATGTTAATAAGTATGGTTTTCGCTAATGAATTGTCATTGACAAACCATGTTTTTACCCGTAATGTACGTTTTATTTCACTCATTCAATCGTTAATGTGAATATACGAGACTTAATAAGAAATTGAAGCCTGTACGAATAACAGAGACACATACTGTACATCACAAACATAGTAATCTACTTCAAGCTCTTCCATCGGACAAACCATTCGCTAAATAAAAAAACATAAAACAAAACAAATATATTTTACGAACTGCAGACACTCATCTCTACCCTCCATAAGGTAATTTGTGCTTACCTCTCCGAAACACTCTGTACTATTTGATTTTTTAATTTAAACTCTTTGGGCGGCAATCTCCAAACAAATCAGCTGTCGGCTTCATCAGGATAACACAGTTACGTAAAAGTATTATTGAAGATAACTGAAGCATATTAGCAGAAGGAAGTGAGCTATAAAGCTGCTTGAGTGCACTATTCTGACGCATTTATATTTTTTTTTAAACTGCACGTAGGTGCGATGATACGAAAACGACAATACCGTGGCGACAGGCAGCTGTCCCTAGCAAAATACCTCACTCCTCATCTTGCCTAGTACTCCCTATTTTGGGGCCGCCACTGGTTTTTGTGGATTCCCTATAACAGCCAACCTTTAGTGGTGCTATTTGAGGATCCAAACAGCATTCGGGCTGATTACCTAACAAACAGGCAGACTTGGCCGGTTGACGGATTGAATTTCCTAATATTCTTGTACCGAATTGGTCGTTGGAGCCTTGAACTAAAACTATATAAATAAAGTTCTAGGGAGTCTGCTGTCTGTAATTTCGTTTGTTTTGCCAATTTTTCAGATATTTATCCGATTTAGGTCAACTCAAGACCGTATCAGTTTTTTTAGCTTTCGTGTCTGCTTTTCCGTCTGTTCCACCATCACGGCGAAACGGCTGGATAGACCAAACTTCATATATAGAATATGCTGATCCAGGGGAAGGTTTAGATATGCCATTTAAAAATCACTAAATAGAATGGGGGTTTATAGGGAAACCACAACTTTTTTTTCACTTACTCTTATACTATTGATTTTCTGTTAAATCCGTAGACTACATGCGAAACGTCCCTTTGTTATGTACATTATTTCCTTTGAGGGAATATTCCAGGCTGTTCAAATGTATTACTTTTAGGCCCAGAAAATATCGAAATATGGAGGCTATTTCCACGACGGTTGAGACCTTAGTTTCGTGGTAACTGCTTTCTAAACCGTAAGTCATTTCACAAAGCAGATTACACAATCGCTGCTTAATTTGGAGAGATCTTCAACTTTGGTGCTATGCCTTATTGTCGTATCTCGATTCTTTATATTTTGGATAGCGCAGCATGTCTTGGTTACAATCAAATCTCCCCAACTCGAGTGGGACTATCTTTAGGAAAGATGGCCTGTCATTATAATGAAAACTCTTCATCTCTATTGCGAATGGCAGCTGGCAAGTGAGCCTGCCGTTATTGTAGAAACTCCCGAACTCGATTGTGAATGACAGGAGGAAATGTGACCTCCCATTACCATCTAAATTTCCCCAACGTGCACCTTACGTCGGAAAAAAAACGTATGGGGTCTTCCCCGTTTTGTTTCTCGGATATCGCTATGAGACGTGCAATTTAATATAGTTTTGCTCACTGCGTGTGCAGTAACTTACGTAGAACTCCGTATACAAGGTATAATATCGTAACGAAGCACGGGTACATTTGCTAGCAGTCAATAAAATGTTACTGTCTTTTCTTTAACACTCGTCTTTAGGTCTTATGGTGACGATGGGACAGGACAGGGCTGGGAGTGCGAAGGTAGCGACCATGGCCGTAATTAAGGTATAGCCCCAGCATTTTCCTGGTGTAAAAATGGGAAACCACGGGAAACCATCTTCAGGACTGCCGGCAGTGGGGTTCGAACTCACTATCTCCCGAATGCAAGCCGATAGCTACGTGACCCAAATCGCACAGTCACTTGCTCGGTCAGGAAATCATTAACCTGCTGCGTAGTGTAGGGGAAGCGTATTTACCACTTAACCAAAGGCCCTGGGTTCACTCATCTTCGTGAGGAGCTGCCTGATACAGGAGACAATGAACCCGGACAAGAACGCAAAGCAATACGGCTGAGGACGTCATCACGCTGACCATGTGACAGTCCAGTATCTCCCGAGTACTTGGTTGGACAGTGGCCGTCTTGACTGAACACATTCCTTATGGGCTGTTGGTTGCTTTATAGAAACGTAACAACTTCCAAAAGCTCTTATTAAGAGACGCAATCATTTTTATATTTTTGCGAAAGCATCTGAAATATATATCAATACTGTCTCTGCAAAGCATTCTTTTAAGATTCACTCCCGATTAAGATGACAAACAGTTCTTCAAATAAATGCATAATTCTGTTGACACTGACAGTTCGATGTGATATTAAAGCTTGTCTCTTGGAGCACAAGAATTATATTCTTGACAGTGGCTTTGATAGGCAAACGTGAAGTTCTTCTTGGATGGACATATTTCCATTGTTTTTAATGTTCACCAAACACGAAAACACTTATTCACACGAATGGTTTTGGAGAATTGGAGTTATTTCGCGAAATCCCTAACATGACGTCGAGAACCCCCGGTTGAGATTCGCTAATATAGTGTATTGTATTGCTGATGGCATTGTCCATGTAAAGGCAAAGGCTATTATATTCTGGCAAGTACTCACTCATTTGAAGTCTTTACTAAGAAATACGTTTGAGAACAGATTGGCGAGCAATTTTAAGAATTTGTATATAGCTTATAATGATATTCAAATCGGGTGATCTTCATGCTATATAACATACGTAGAGCTGAATCACGAGAGGCAATAACAACGGGCTCGAAGCTACAGGCGGCATGAGAGAGAGAGTGTGTTCATCACATTCATGGGCGGTTCTGAGTACTGCGACACGCAATCCCTGAGGCGAGCGTGCAGCAAATACACCTCATGTGGATAAAATGATAAAAATGAAGAACATTTGTACCCGCTATCCTTAGTAAATCTTCAGTGAATAACAGAAAATTGGCGTGAAATAAAGACTTGAAGTATGAATGCAAGATAAGTAGTGAAAGGGGGGGGGGGGGGGATATTTAAAACATTCATTTTGCCTTCCTTGAAAACATGCTTTAACCTTTCCGAACTCGTAATTGGTATAATCCTAGGACGGTGGCCCAGGAGAGTGTGGATGGAGGTTCAGCGCAGGGGGATGTTCTTGTGTTGTTAGTTGAGGCGAGTGTCGAGAGGACCGTTGTTAGGTGTTACCAGCTGTTGAAGGAAATCTGTGTTTGTTGTGGGAGGGACTGACACCTATTGATATGCGAGGTCCTGGCTAGTAAAAAAACAAACAAACAAACAAACAAACATTGGTCTAACACGTCAGGGGTGTTTAGCAGAAAGCCTCTCGAAGGGAGTAAGCAGTGTCTTTGTTTCGAGTCACCTACTGACCACACTGTTAGCACCCACGACGCATTTGAGGTTCTTAGGACCCAATAATTAGGTAGAGTTAGCTATTACGTTAAACTGCGCTGAATTATGGGAGCTTAATAAAATGCACCCAATGGTGGGCTGTGTTCAGCAAAGGGTTGTGGGTAATGGCGGAATATTTCTCTGTGTTCCGTTATAAAATTAAGTTTTTTCTGGGGTTGGGACGGTGGTCCGACATTGGCGATGAACACATCTATCCTCTACAAGCATTTAAGGTAACATTCATATATTTCATATCGCGAAGTAATGTGTTACATCACTGTCAAACTAACAGAGTAATAACAGGGGAAGTTTTAAACATGGCAGCTGATTATATGATTCCAAAGTATATCTCTGAGAAACTATTTGAGACCCAGATAACTAAAAAGGAAGACTGGGGCATTAACAGATGGAAAACTGATAGGGAAGATATTGTGTGGTGGACAGATGGCTCAAGGACTGAGAAGGGAACAGGAGAAGGGATCAACGGGGGAAAGACCTGAAAGATCAATCCAAATGAGCCTAGGCAGACACACTACAGTTTTCCAAGCTGAAGAGATAGCCATCATTATATGCCTTGAGGAAAACCTGAAAATGAACTAGAGAGATAAGAACATTTTCATATTTACAGATAGCCAAGCAGTTATTAAGGCACTTGATGCTGTCCGGGTTACATCCAAAATTGTTTGGTGTTGTCATACACTTCTCCTGAAGCTCTCAGAGTACCATGTTGTTAAAATAATATGGGTATCTGGGCATGCAGGCATAGGATATAATGAAGAGGCAGATAAACTGGCAAGAAAAGGGTCAAAAACGCCTTTTGTGGGCCCAGAACCAGTATGTGGGATCTCTCACAGACAAGCCCGCCTCTACATAGGTAAATGGGTACAGAAGAAACAAGTGGAAAACTGGAAAAATGCTCGAGGATGCAGGCTTGCGAAAGAACTAATAAAGAGCCCAAACAAGAAGCACACAAAGGAACTCAGCAGAGAAAATATGGATAGTAGGACTGCTGACTAGACACTGCCATCTTAAAATTCACCTACATAGAATTGGAGTAATAAGAACAATGTATGTAGGAAATGCAACGATGCGGAAGAATCAGCTGAACACATACTCTTTGAATGTGAGGCGCTGGGAAGAATTAGAATCTCCACACTGGGATTACCTGGTGAAGAGAGAAGAAACATCCGAGAAGACCCAATAAGGAGGACCTGCAACTTTTTGAAGGGAGCAGGTATAATTAGGTGAGGATGAAAGAAAACACATGGTAGCAAAAGATCTTTGAGGTGGGCGCTAAAAGGAACTTTTAAAGAGACCCCATGAATAAAGGAAGAAAAAGAAGAGGAGGAAAAAGAAGAAGAATGTGTTACATGCTGGAGCCCCCGTTGTAGGAGTATACCCTATAATTAGCTTGAGTATATGAAAATACGGTACTCAGGCTACTTTTCACATAATTCCAATTATCTCCGGAGATATTAGTTCTATCTAAAATTCGTGCGCTTCATAAGATAATACACGAGTTTGAAATTTCGATATTCTCTATCTGATACATGTTCACCTCACGAGCTGTCCGCCCAGTGGCCATGATCGTTAAAGCGTCAAGTCTAATATGGTCAGCCGGTTCGATTCCCGTTGGTGGAAACTATTTTCACCATCAGAATGTTGGCCGGCAGGGTAGGTGAGGTGGTTGTATACAATTTCTAAACATTAGATTGTGTGCCAAAAGCCTGGATTCAATTCCAAACCTCATATGGCGTGAGGGCATATGACGCTGTTGGTGATTCGTTCGTGGGATGGAGACCTTGAGACTTAAGCAGACCCCTTGGTGTTATTGGACAAGAGTAATCTATATGCCGACACCAGGTTTCACCCTCTCCCTACCTCATTAACATCTCACAAGCAGACGCGCAGGTCGCCCATGGGTGTCAAATAAAAAAGCCTTTCACCAGGTGAGCCGAACATGTCCTCGGACACTCCCGGCACTAAAACCCATACAATAATTATCGTACGAGCTATGACAGTAGAGACATCAGTGATTTATTTTTGTTATTTGTTGTATTCATATCGAATAGCGAATGGAACAACTATTAGAACAGTAAAAGAAAAACCCAAAAGGATAAATTTTAATGGTAAATAAATACATAGTATTTGCTTTGCAGATGATATTGTATTGATAGCTGATTCAGAGCACAAAATGACTAGGATGCTCGGTATACTAAACAAAACGTTACAGAAGTTCAGGCTAAAAATAAACACAATGCAAACGAAAATGATGGTCGTTCAGAAGAAGAAGACTGAACTGAAAACAAACATTAAATTAGGCTGTGAAAAAACAGATCAGGTTAAAGAATTTTCTTATCTGGGTAGTGTTATTACCAATGATATAATCAGAGGCTAACAGAAGTCAAAAGAAGAATTTCTATGGCAAAATGAGTGCTTCAAAGCAGTAAAAAGCTATCGTTAAATAAGTACATGGGAACTGAAACCAGGAAGAAATTTGTTAAAACCTTTGTTTGGAGTGTGTTAACTTGCGGTTGTGAGACCTGGACTTTGAGAAAACAAGCACAGTGAAGACTAGAAGCTTCGGAAATGTGGTTCTGGAGAAGACTGACAGGGACGAGTTGGACAGAAAAGAATATCCAAATCTTGAATGACGTTAATGAGAAACGGACCTTAATTTACTCAGCAGAGCAGAGGAAAGGTAAATATCCTGGACACGTCCCACGACATGACACTTTTCTCCAGAATGTCTTCGAAGGCAAGGTCCTAGGGAAGAAGTCGAGAGGAAGACCACGTTCCTCATACCTTAGGGCCGGGCTGAGTGGCTCAGACGGTTAAGGCGCTGGCCTTCTAACCCCAACTTGGCAGGTTCGATCCTGGCTCGGCCCGGTGGTATTTGAAGGTGCTCAAATATGACAGCCTCGTGTCGGTAGATTTACGGGCACGTAAAAGAACTCCTGCGGGACTAAATTCCGGCTCCTCGGCGTCTCCGAAGACCGTAAAAGTAGTTAGTGGGACGAAAATCAAATAACATTATTATTATTATTATTATTATTATTATTATTATTATTATTATTGTCATACCTTAGGAACATAATCACTCAGCTTCCTATGTCACGATGAAAAGGACTGCTGAAGACCGTGGGATGTGGCTGCAGCGACAAGACTTAGCCTTTAGATAATGGATGG
The DNA here is from genome assembly GCF_040414725.1 of Anabrus simplex. Classification (NCBI taxonomy): domain Eukaryota; kingdom Metazoa; phylum Arthropoda; class Insecta; order Orthoptera; family Tettigoniidae; genus Anabrus; species Anabrus simplex. Next base: position 111,552,909 of record NC_090269.1, on the reverse strand, counting down.
ATTTGTTTTACATCGCACTGACATACACAGTTTTTATGGCGTCGATGGGAGAGGATTAGAATGGAAGGGACCGTGGCGTTAATTAAGGTACAGTCCCAGCATAGTACTGTAGTGTTTACAGTGCACTATGTCTTCTGGTATGGGCTAGAATAAATGTGTTACTTTCATTGACCTGTCTCAGTCTTATCCTTGGCTTGACAATATGAAAGTGACTGAGGTATGTGTGATGCTAATAATACCATTCCTTATCCAGACAGTCCCTGTAATGAATGGTGTGAAAATGGTGTGAGGAATTGCTATGGCAAAACAAGTGTTTCAAAGCAGGGAAAATCTATTGTTAAATAAGCACATAGGAACTGAAACCAGGAAGAAATTTGTTAAAACATTTGTTAATGCATTTCAGTGGGCTCGGTAGATTGATATGTAATAGCAACTTCTGGCTCAGTGAGGAAAGCAACGGGAAACTACCTCCCTCCACATTTCCATAGTACGCCTCTTCAGTGACGCTTAGGCCATCTATGGCAGTTGATGGCGGAGCTGTTGAGGATCAAACGAGCCTTGGGGCTGAATACCCAACATACATACCCAGCATATGTCTGGTATGAAAGGGGAAAACTCGGAATCCATATCCAGGGCTGCCGACAGCAGCGTTCGAACCCACATCTCCCGAATGCATGCTCACACCTACGTGAATCAAACTACGTGACTAATTTCTCTTGCAACGGCGAGCACCTTTAACGTGCAGATCTTGTTGATTCGTCATGGTACTGGTGATGATGGTGGCTATTGTAATTATTTTATATAAGCTGCAAAACCTTGTGGTCATCAGACCTAAATTATCAGGAAGACAATGAAGATGACTACAGAAATGAGAGGGAAAATGGGTAAAACTTTTTATAACCCTCACCAGGATAAATAACATAATAATCATGGCAGACGGTGGCGCGAATGGACTCTGCCATTGGTTGAAGATTACGCCAATACCGCCACTCATGGTTTAATATCAATAACAAACACAAATAATAGATCTCGCCACTGTAAAGCATTAGAATTCATACGACCCAAATAATGGAAACAGAATTATATGTATACAATAGAAGCAGTAGCATTTGAAACTGGTCCAGATCTGACGGTAAAGTGAAAATGGACACATTAAGATGTATATTACGCTGCCACAGGCCTAAAGAAGCTTCGCGGCCCTAATCTGGGGGCTTACGTCCCCAAACCCTCTTCGATTGATCGCAGTCCAATTGTCGTGACACAAGTAATTTCACGACGACCGGAGATGATAAGTCAGATTGCTCCCCGAGCGGTATGGGAGTTTTACTACAAAGGGCCTGGGAGAATCGCTACGTGTGAAAGTAGATGGGAAGCAGCAACGGATGTGCACCTTCATACCTTCTTCTCAGGTCCCGAACTTCCAAGTGGATCCCACCTACCACGCAAGACCTGAATAGAATCAGAACAGGACATGGTCGGTGCAGAGCCGCTCTCCATAAGTGGAAAAAAGCTACCTAATCCAGACTGTGACTGCGGAGCTCCACACCAGACTGTTCATCATATCGTCAGGGAATGTAAAATTCGAGCGTATCACGGTGATGAAGATGACTTCCTGCTGGTATCTCCAGAAGCTGTACGTTGGATTGAAAAACTTGATATTCAATTGTGAAGCACAAATTAATTTGTTTCTCAGCTGTAAATATATATATTACTGATATTGTCTGTATAAGACATACGCTAAAATAAATAAAAACGTCCTTTTTTATTTCAGACCGATGAATATATAAATATATACAGTATATACAGGCTTGTCTCAAAGATTAAGCCATGCATGTCTCAGTGCAAGCCAAATTAAGGTGAAACCGCGAATGGCTCATTAAATCAGTTATGGTTCCTTAGATCGTACCACTTTACTTGGATAACTGTGGTAATTCTAGAGCTAATACATGCAAACAGAGTCCCGACCAGAAGTGGAAGGGACGCTTTTATTAGATCAAAATCAATCGGTCGGCTCGTCCGGTCCGTTTGCCTTGGTGACTCTGAATAACTTTGGGCTGATCGCACGGTCCTTGTACCGGCGACGCATCTTTCAAATGTCTGCCTTATCAACTGTCGATGGTAGGTTCTGCGCCTACCATGGTTGTAACGGGTAACGGGGAATCAGGGTTCGATTCCGGAGAGGGAGCCTGAGAAACGGCTACCAGATTCTAAGTCCAGATTCGGACCTTATTATTATTGAAGACCTGATTGACTGAGCTTCCGCTCGCACTCCCGGTAGAAACCTTCCAAAAAGCCCCCTTCCAGGTTGTGTACCCTGGTTTTATACTCTCTCTACGATACGCCATCCTTCTAGAAAGGAATCGAAGTTCTATTTCCTATAGTAACTGCTCACAGTCACCCAGAACGAAAACGCCCCTTTTCGTTCTCTAACTTTCCACCTTTTAAGACATACTACGCACTTAGCAGGGTGCAGCTTCCTGATTCATGACTCACCACAGCTCGACCAAGCCATTTCTTCCAATTGCACAACTTGTTACTTTTCTTACATTTTGTATGCCTTCATATTTCAAGACCTATATGGTTCTTATTTTTACCTTAAATTCTCTCCCTAATATTATGTTACCTTGGCCTCAGTGCCATCACTTAGATGTGAATGTTTACTCATATTTTCCGCTATAATATCAACACATGTCTCAGTGACACCATTCTTCCTACGTTCCCGGTCACAGGTTCGATCCTCGGAAGAGTGATAGTCCTGAGCTCAAACTGGGGTGGACACGACAAAATGGGTTTGTCACTAGCCGGACCTAACCTATCCAGACCAATGGTTTGGTCAATAGCCGGACCTAACCTATCCAGTCAAATGATTTTCTGACTATCCGGGCCGGATAAATAATAATAATAATAATAATAATAATAATAATAATAATAATAATAATAATAATAATAATAATAATAATAATAATTTTGAAATTATTGGTCCACGGCTAGCCAAAATGTTTCGCCCAGGGTAAAGGAAGCGTGATGATTATTGTAAATTGTGACCACTGTAAAGAATAGATTGCTCTGATGTCAGTCTTATAATTCATACGAAGGAAAGCGATTATAACATTTTTTTACAGGAGGAATGAAAACATTGTTGCGATTGTTGCATGGCTAGCTATACTTTTCTGAAAAGTAACACTAATGGTCCAGGGTAGACGAATGCTGAAACATTATTTCATACACACACATAAACACAGTTTAACAAACATAGGAGGAGGGAAAGTAGGAAGTTTTATACCAACATTTAGCATACCTTACTGGAGAGAATCTAAAGAATAATTCGTTCCCTCACCGAACACTGAGTTTGGTGCTATGCCCATGTTTCTCACAATTCCCTTCCCTGGTTATCAGGCCATGTTTAACATAAAACGACAACAAATCTTCAAATTTACTCTTGAAATAATTAAAATCAGTAATTTTGGCATAGCAACCTCCGTACGGAACAACATCCATGTTTAACAATACCTTGTTGATTACCATAGTAACTAAGAATTTATTTATGACCGTAGCAACTAACCACGAATTATACAGCCCGACCAAAGTTGGTACCGGTACTAGGAACAAAGTGAAGTTGGCACCAGCAACTAATTATGTCACATCAGTTGGTAACAGTCGCCAAGAACTTCCTTACATCCCCAATGACAAATGAAAATTAAACAGCGGTTCCTGCGCTGGTGAGGGTTATAAAAAGTTTTACCGGAAAATGTCAAGGACGATAACTCGAAGGACGAGGGCAAAAGGAATAATAAAACATAGTGGTGGAGGAGGTGAAAGCCTAGGCCTAAATACCATAATATGGCAAAGCCGGAAGGAAACAAAATATTTTGGTCTAAAATTTCTTAAGGCCCTAAAACGTTATTGTTACGTGACAGCCTTCTGTACTGTGCTGTATTTCGTGGAAGGAACTAGTTAGTCAGCTGGGTGCTCCCAGCCTGAGGGCACAGTGACAGCCTCTCCCCTCTACTGTACTCTTCGTCTGGTTTCCCCGTGCATCTTCTGGAGCACGAAGCGAGAACGTTCCCATTCGGCCACGTCCCGAAGATTCTAGTACTCCATCATCAGGATATAAAAAGGAGGCTAGCCGCGAGCAAGAACTGGACAGCAATAGTGCTGGATGTTGTCAGTGTTGGTGTGGTGGATATCCCACCGGAATCAGTGTCAAATTATCGTCGTGTTGGAGCTTTGTTGGAGTATTGTGTGAAGTACTGTATGTGTACCGAGGTGGAGCCAGTTGGTGTGAGTAGAGTTGGGACAATGTCGTTGTTGTGAGGAATATTGTAGTGCTGATTAGCACTGTTGAGCTGCAGCTGCAATGTGAAAGCTGTTCAGTTGTCAATGTTAAGTAATTCACTGTGTGGAGCAGTCACGATAACTGAGTTAATTCAATTGACAGTTTTGACTGTGTGAGTCATCAGATTCGTCTGTAGTTGAACCAAGGTAAACAGCAGCCGTGTGTTGTGATAGTCAACAGTCCTATCTTCGAAACTGTCTCCGTTCAGTTGCTGTGTGAAGTAACTGAGCGTGTGAAGCAAGGTGAAAGTTAAAGGTGAGCTGTCAATGAGGGTAATCGTCGTGCAGGTAATACCAGCAAGCCGGACTACCTGCTCTGAGGTTAGAGACTTCATAAATAGACTGCCATTAGTGGAGTATGGTTATTTATGGTAGAATATAGTTGCGTGTGTATTAATTGGGTCATCCTGAATTAAATTAGCTCGATAAAGCAGACAGTGTTTTATTCATAATAGTATCATCACAATTACTGTTGTTAGTTAAGGTGTGTTGCTTTTTCTGCTGCCACTATTTCCACTAGATGGCATTACTGCTGCAATTACAAAAACAATCCTGTCGACGAAGGTACACCGCAGCTGATCAGAAATATAGGCCTATAACGTAATTTGTTAACCTTCTTTATTAACGGGATATTAGTGCTTTTTGAATAATAATAATAATAATAATAATAATAATAATAATAATAATAAAGTCAATTGTTTACGCCCCACTAACTCCTTTTACGGCTTTCGGAGAAGCCGAGGTGCCAGAATTTTGTCCCGCAGGAGTTATGTTAGGTGCTGGTAAATCTACCGACAAGTTGTATGTTGAGTATTCAGCCCGAAGACTGGTTTGATCATCAATAACTCCACCATCAGCTGTCATAGATGGCCGAGGCATCGCTGAAGAGGCGACCTAGGTAAGTGAAGTAGTTTCCCATTGATTTCCTCACCCAGACAGAAGTTGCTATTAAATATCAATCTGCCAAGCCCACTGAAATGCCGCTCCAACCAACCCCAAGAAGTAACATTTTCACACAGCGACTCAGTAACTTTCATATCGTCAAAACCAATGACGAGACTGAGACAGGATATTAAAAGTAACAAATTCGACCATACTAGAAGATACAGTGCACTGTAAATACTAGGTCTCGCCAGCAAAGACGTACTGTATTTCAACACCTCCTTATACCACCAAGCCAGGATAGTACCCACCAACTAGAGCTCAGAAGGCTAGTGCTGTACTGCCTGAGTTATTTAGCTCGGCTTGAGCATCTGTGAACGTCAAAAACAAGATATGTGCAAATTTAATCTACTGATTCAAACAATCTCCTATAAAAGCTGCAATGAAAATTTCAAGAGCTTCTATATACTTCATACATACTGCTTGACAAAAAATAAAAATAAAAAAATTGTAGCACCCAGAAGGAGAGGAGGAAATGAAATGAAACTTCACGTGTTGAGATGGTATGTGGTGTATTTCAGTGATTACAAAATAGAGTCAAATTTACAAAGAAATTTCCAGTACGGTGTCCCAGCGGGACCAGTGTCAGATTATCGTCGTGTTAGAGCTTTGTTGGAGTACTGTGTGTGTACTGCCTTGGAGTACTGAGTGAAGTATTGTATGTGTACCGATGTGGAACCAGTTGGTGTGAGTAGAATTGGAGCAGTGTCATTGTTATGAGGAATATTGTAGTGCCGATTACCACTACATCGGGCCACTGTCACATCCGAATTCCCCACAAATCTGGATATTGCACAGTTCGACCAGCCAGCCAAATGGAGATCCACAATGAGGTCCCTTTCAAACTCTGTCAGGTGTTGATAATGCTGTCTATCAGTAAGATGTTACACCCCCTCTAGTCAGGATGTACAGACTGATTCGGTTGGGGAGGGTGTCAGAAATCTGTTGTATCCTCTCCTGAGGCAAGCTGGCCCACAATTTTTGTAACTGGTCCTTGATATCCTGGATAGCGGCACTAGGATGGAGTCAACGTCAGAGCTGGTCCCACACATGTTCTATCAGGGACAGATCTGGGGATCTTGCTAGCCACGCGAGTACCTCAACATCGCAGAGACAGTTCACAGAGAAGCATGCCATGTGTGGACGAGCATTATCCTGTTGAAAAATTGCACCACGATATTGTCATATGAGAGGTAACACATGAGGATGCAGGATGTCCATGATGTAGTGTTGTGACATAAGAGTTCCCTCAATCACTACATCCATGACCAGAAGTCGTACCCGATGGCTCCCCACACCATGATGCTAGAAGTAACACCTCTGTGCTTCTCCAAAACATTGGAAGAATGGAACATCTCCGCAGGTCACCACCATACTCACTAACGATGGTCCCTCCGGAGTAGTGCAGCGCTGAACATAATGCGATGCCTTTCATCAGCAGTCCATGCTTCCCAGTCACGGCACCACTTCAAGCACACCCGTTCATGTTGTGGTGTTAGCAGCTGCCTACGCATGAGACGGTAATTCCCTAGTCCGACTGCTGTTAGTCTCTGACCAATGGTGTGGGATAACACAGAATGTTGCAGGGAGTCCATTTCTTGTTCTCGTATGGCAGGCGCCGATCTAAAGGGGTTATGATGTGCTTGGTGCACAATACGGCGATCCTCCCTTGTGGTGGTCAGACATGGTTGACGGGAGCCTTGACGATGAGTATGCCTGCCCTCACGGCGCCATGCATTCCCACATCGGGCCACTTTCACATCCGAAACTGGACACTGCACAATTCGACCAGCTGGCCAAATGGAGACCCCACAATGATGCCCCCTTCAAACTCTGTCAGGTGCTGATAACGCTATCTTACACGAGTTCGCGGCATTTCCATGTCCTTCACAGCGATCATTCAATATCTGACGCTGTTCACGCCCCTAATATACCCTACAACACTAATGCACTATGGTGGCCGTTCTGTCTGTCACGTGAACGAAGTTACGTTGATATCCAACCATTTCTTCTAGGTGCTTCACAATTTATTTTTGTCTGGCAGTTTATAACACAGAATGAATTGGGTAAGCATTTACCGAGGGTGGTGGTTGTGGTGGTGGCAGTACTGGTGTTTTATTTGATGTTTTAAAGGACAAAACAATAAGATTATCAGTAAATAGGATAGAGCTGTTAGCTGCTTGTCTACAAGAACATCTGCCCATAAGAGTTAAATATTTTACAAACTATAACAGTGCATCTCGGGAAAATGTTGCTCTTGATTTCAGTACAGACATGAAAATATCTTTAAAAGAATTCTTCACTGTTACGATTGACAGATAACATTTATGTAACGACACTGTGCGTGTATTAAACAGACTATTTTGGAACAATGTCACGTAAGTAGGGTTGCCACTTTTTGATATAAGAAATAAGGGACATTTAGCTAAAAAGTACGAGATTTTTCACAAAAGTAAGGAACAGTTCATAAATGCTAGAAAATCAAACGTTAGGTAACGATTTCAATTACATTATAATTAGTTTCATTAACAGAATAAGATAATTATTGAAATTCGTAAAAGAAACTAACTTCCACCCTTTTAACAGTACAGTGCATCTAACATCTTAACACTGATGACTTCGATGAATTTTGATAACTTCACAATTTACGTAGATTTAGTCTCAAACAGCATAAACAACCACGCTGGAAATTGGAATGGAAGACCTACGTAAGTACGTGGCAGAAGATGAGGTAATAACCCAGCATACTCATCTTTACCAGCAAATGGCGAGACATCACGAGATTTCCTTCTTCTGAGACTTCAAAGAGAAAAAACGAATGGAGCTATTTTGAACTTCAATGGCGCTCAAATCAAATACGGAACAGACAAAGAAGGACAAACGCTCATTTTTACGGGACAACAGTTCATAATACGGGACGCACAATTTTCACTCAAATGCGGGATGTCCCGTATAATACGAGACAGGTGGCAACCCTACTCGCAAGCCCAAGCCCAGGTTAGATTTGTTTAGATTAAATTATATTTGATCAGTTTAGATGAGATTTAATTACACTAGGCTAGGTAATGTTGATAATTATTTGTAATTTTACTTTGTATCAGAAAGACTGCTGCTGTAATTGGGATAAAAGTTCTGTAGTAGGCAATAAATTAAATTTAAAAAAGTAAATTAACCTGTCATTCATTCCAGGGCCACGTGGAAGTCTCGCAAGACACAAGTATGCATTTATTTTCAGCTTCCAGACATAAAACTGAACTCACGTCCTTCCACGTGAACTGACGAAGCCTTTAACGTCCTCACCACGCAACCCCCTTCTTTTAATAAAAATAAATATTAATTTAAGAATCACACATGGGAAAACTCCAATCCGGCTACTCCGGACACGGGTAATCGATAATTTGCTGTGAGACTCAAATATCTTACAAAATGTAATAATAAAAATTTAACTTATGACGCAGAAAAGTTACCATAAGGAAAGCGGCGACAATTCCTAAAGCCATGCCGGCCACAACGTCGCTCCAGTGGTGCATGAAGTCTGTCATCCTGGAGAGAGCCGTCATCCATGCCGCCAGCAGGAAGACTGCCTGGATGGTGTGCCTGAGTAGCGAAGAACCTCTCCATGTCATCATCTGTTCCAGGTACAGCTGAAATATAGAACAGATTCCTCATCTTCTGCTTCACTTTACAGCGACAGGCCGACGGTAGGAAGACTGCCTTACTTGGCCGAATGACCCTCTGATCCTGAGTAGCGAGTCCATCTCAGCATCTGTTCCACGTACAGCTGGAACACACAACACCATCAGTCCACTGTCAGACATACAGACAGTCACTACTCACAACGTACCAGGTGTATGCATAAGTCTTTTCCGATTTCACTAAGAGATGGCGCCAGAGAACAGTACGCAGCGTATGAATTTGACTCATACGTCAGTTTGTTCGTCTGAGATTAACCTACACACACACAAGTTGAGTCCGCCAAACACTAGCGTCTGTGTTGTATCGTTCATGTCAACGTTTGTGCCTGGAAAAATAACATTTGCGGCACGCATTGCTTTTCTTATTTAATCAAAAGAAGAAAAGGCTGTGGAAAGTCATCGTTTCCTGGTAGAAACGTGGTGAACACGCTCCATCGACTGGAACATGTGAGACAATTTCAACGTGGTGACTTCAATGTGAAAGACAGTGCGCGCTCTGGTAGACCACAAAAGCGGTATTGTGTATTATGAACACTTGAAGCCCGGCGAAACCGTTACTGCACAACGCTATCGCCAACAAATGATTAATTTAAATCACGCATCGATAGAAAGACGACCGGAATGGGCCAGAAGACGTGGCAAAGTGATTTTGTTACACGACAATGCGCCGTCTCACACAGCAAAACCAGTGAAAGACACCTTGAAATTTCTGGGATGGGACATCCTTCCGCATCCGCCGTACTGCCCGGACCTGGCGCTATCTATCATCTCTTCGCATCAATGGAGCACGCGCTCGCAGAGCAGCGCTTCAGCAATTTCGAGGAAGTTGCAAAATGGCTCGACGGATGGTTTGCCACAAAAGACAAGCAGTTTTTCTGGCATGATATTTACAAGTTACCTGAAAGATGGGCGAAGTGTGCAGAAGCCGATGGGCAATATTTTGAATAAACAAAAAAAATATGATATTTCCTTGAAAATTACAGGTTTTCTTTACCACAAAACCCGGCAAAAAAGTATGCATACACCTGGTAACCTTACTGCACTTACTAGTCTGGAAACATAATGCAGGTCCACCCTCCCATGCATGGGGTCCATATGTTTCAAAAGTTCATACTGAGCGAATGTAATAGGCCTACTACTAAGTAATCACATCATCATTAAGTTTTGAGGCAGTCGATGGTTACGAAAGGGTTGAAATATTAAACAGTTATTAATTACCAGGATGTTGATTGTATTCACGATCGCCTTGAAAAAACCCTCAAGCAGTCGTGGGAAATAAGGGTTTTAGCAGAATTGTCAAACTTTTAAATTTAGGTGTTCATAAACCTCCAAAAGAACAAAATACTTTTTAAGGAGTTCTACAGCTCTTTTTTTTTTTTTTTTTTTTTGTGCATGTACACATTATACGAGTCCATTGTTGGACGCGCTTGTGAATGGTCGGCAGTGATAAATTAGTTAAAACCTACTGAAATTTGATTAATTTTGTGTGTGTGTCATCCATTTAGTGCTATTTATATATAGGTATTTAGGGATTGTTGGTAGAAATTAAGAGTAGCGATATATTTAAAAATTGTATATAAATTGTTCAGCTGGTGTTCGATAGATTATGTGTTCCAAGTAGGTTAGGTGTACTTTATTTCGAATTTAGGTTGGGGGAAATATGAAATATACTACGTTTGAAAAATGTATATTTAAATATCTGTAGGTTCGTTGGTAGAACTCTTACAAAAACATGTTATTATAACGAGTTGTAACTTCCGCAGCTTTTACATTCGTGTAGACAACAGACACGGCATTTCGTGTAGGTATCTGTTCGATTTATCACGAGGCTAATAATTTATTTAATTAAATAACACGATGCGCCTGTAACCATGCTTTTAATAAAGAATTAGTTGAAAAGAATATACGGTATTTCACCAGAGAATTACTTAACAGTCTTTGGATTATTAGCGATTGTTAGCTGCATACCGACGAGAACAAAGAGCAGCGTATAGGGGCAGTTGAGAAAAAAGATCAGCTGATTACTGCATTCCGATTATTTGTGTTTTTAAGTCTCCGGTGTAGGCTACCTTGTATCTAGGTACTTTTCACCTTCGAATATTTTGTTTTGTTTTACAACTCGCTTTACGTCGTACAGACACAGATACGTCTTATGGCCACGATGGGATAGGGAAGACCTAGGAGTGGGAAGGAATCTGCCGTGGCCTTATTTAAGGTACAGCTCCAGCATTTGCCTGGTGTGAAAATGGGAAACCACGGAAAACCATCTTCAGGGCTGCCGAATGCAAGCTAATATCTGTGCGCCCCTAATCGCACGGCCAATTCGCCCGGTCCTTAGATTATTCATCGAGTAAAAATTTATAATTAAATTCCTATATGCCGACAATTGCACCGGCGTAGTTTTGACAGAAGAGTTTGAGAAATTGTTGTGGACATCTTTTTTCATTTTCAGCATTTAAAGACAGTTGTAATTTCCGTTCCGCGTATACCGCTTTTCACGAGAGTTTAATCCTGATATAAACAAATAGGCGGAGCACCTTGCCTATGCACGTGGACATGGACGTAGCTGATTGGAGAAGCAACCGTCGCACTCACTCCACTGTATGTGAGCTCGAAGAAAAGTAGTACGTCGCATTAATTTTATTTTATTTTATTACATTTAGAGAGTTTGGAAGGTTAGGTAATCAAATTAAAATATGGTTGTAATATACCGGTATATATATGGTTTTGTTTTAATAAAATAGCGATTAAATAACGAGAAATGAAGGCACAACGCGTGGTGTAATACAGGAAGTCTTCTCGTAGTGAGGGAAAGTCCCAAGCTGTACAGTGTGGAGATGATGTGTTGCATCTTGCAGTCAGTGTCAGTTTTCATAGTGAAAGAAATGGATTAAAAGGGAGGACCATCGAGTGTAGTAAAGCACAAAAGAGGAAAACCGCTCAGAAGTGACCATACGCAGTGCATTGTGAATGTGTTCAATAAACTAAGTGAACAGAATCCAGGTTTGGTCGTTTATTCAGAAGTTCAGATCTTCGCACTGTTGTCGTATGTGTTGCGCAGCCCTGTACGTCCTAACACGAGACGTTGACGGGGTGGAGGTTCGTACACAGGCTCAGCGAATCACAACTCTTTCTTTGGCGGAGGCGTGGACATACCATGTTTACATCAGTATTAAACTCTCGTGAAAAGACATATAGCAGGGAAATACTATAGTCGCAATCATCAAAATTAGGCGGCTCAGAGAAATTACAATGTTGCCAAGGTTATGTAGAAACTGGCGAAGAAATGTCTAAGAAACAAATAGTTTCGGAGCGCGAAGCAGTTTGTTCTCTGCCAAGCTCCTCCTGTTACCTCCTACAGTGTTCAAAACAAACTATATTACAAGCGTCAGGAAAGACTATTGATTTCAGCGTATAACTATTTTCCATATAAACCAATTAAAATAATTATTAGGAATGAAAAACCGAGCCAGTAAATTTAAATCCGTAAATCATGTATTAAAATTTGCAGTTAGCGGCCAGGTTTTTGTTTTCTCAGCCAATAAAATATTGTCTGCGGGAAAAATGCAGAAAAGCATCTAACTTACATTTTTGTCTGAAACATTTTCCATGGGTCTTTTGGTTTTCCTGGAAAATGGCCGGAAAACGGCCATATAAATGCCACTAGCTGAGATCGTTCGGGTCGCGCGCGTCAGCGCAGGACACAGTACACGTTAAGTACCTACGGATTACGCATTAATCTGCATCAGTTTTATTAAAACATTTATTTGTTTATGGTTTACAATATAACTTTAAATACTTGAATACTATATATTGGACTACGTACTTTAAAGAAAAGACAGCACTGTACGATCAGCGTTGCCAGTCTGTGCTCAGAAGTAAGAGACTCTCGACCATCTGTCGCTTCTCCGTTCCCATATCTGGCAACAGCGCCGTTTTTCTCAGCCGCTTATATTCATTCCCTATTAAGGAAACAGTATTGCTCTTATGGCAACAGGGTTGCCGTTTCGAACGGCTCTGCTCAACACCATCATGGGAAAAAGGCGGCACATATATTTGTGAAATTCACTATTTAAATTCAAGATTAAAAGCGGGAGAAACTAAGATGCAAATACTTTTTTTAAATATAAACTAAAGGGACCGGGGAGTTTGCAGAGGCTATTTTTAGTTTGTACAGAATCAATAATAATAATAATAATGTTATTTGCTTTACGTCCCACTAACTACTTTTCAAGGTCTTCGGAGACGCCGAGGTGCCGGAATTTAGTCCCGCAGGAGTTCTTTAACGTGCCAGTAAATCTACCGACACGGGGCTGTCGTATTTGAGCACCTTCAAATACCACCGGACTGAGCCAGGATCGAACCTGCCAATTTGGGGTTAGAAGGCCAGCGCCTTAACCGTCTGAGCCACTCAGTCCGGCTTGTACAGAATCAGAGGTAAATTATGGCACATAAAAACCTCAGCATTGAAGTGTAAGGCAAATTGGGAGAGAAAATAGAAAAATAATATTTTATAGACTTACACTTTTATAGACTTTAGGGGTAAGGGGTTCTGTCGTATCACTCACAAAAACAATAGTAAAAATTAAATGCGGTCGTAAAAGAAAGTGGTAAAATTAAAATACGCTTCAGAAAGAATAGCTAAATAACAAAACTAAGCACAGATAAAACACACGATAATTTTTTTATCGGTACAAGTATACCAAAATCTTCAGTAACAAGTTCTGCACAGTACGAAAATAATAGAACACACACACATACTGTAAATTAAACAACCAACTCTCATTCAACACAAGACAAGTAGCACTGATTTAAAGCCTAAAAGCACACATGTAACAAATAAACACTATAGATGACTTCACCACAGAAGTAAGCTGCTGGCGGTTCACAGAGTGAGGGACTACACGAGGCTTGTACCAGAGCAACACAGAAGAAGGAAAATGAAGGGAGGCAACGAAGCGATGGCTGTTCCTGCCATTGTGCCTCCACCCTACGAATAGCCCTATATTTATGAAAAAGAAAATGTTATCTGGTGTTGAGGAGCGTACGAATTTGGAAAACACCGAAACGAAATAACAATAGTGAAGTGACAGGGTATCTCTCTCAATCAACGAACCGGATACGGTAGGTAGGCAAGGGGAAGGGGAAGGAAAGGGGGAAGTTGTGGAAGACAGTTGGGATAATTTAAGGTCAAGAAAACGAAGGCTAAGAGTTTTCCTCAGGCAGTGGACGCAGGAGAGGTATCGGCGAGGAATTGGTATGAGTCACTGCAGAGGGAAGATGGACTTCAAGGAAGTGCGTGGCAAGAGGAAAGGGACAACTAGGAAAGGGAAATGCAGAGTAGAGGGTAGGAAGAGGGAGGTGGAACATGGTACTGAGAGGCAGAAAAGGGAAGATGGAGTGGGTTCTGCAGGCATCGGAGAATTTAAGGGAGACCAGTAGAAGAGGGGATCAAATGAGGAGGGTGGGGTTGAAGCTCTGGTTATTGGTGACTCAATTGTTAGGCATGTGGGAAAAGTGTGTGGAGGAAAGGGAACCAGTGTAGAGCTTATCCAGGAATCAGGTTAAGGCAGATGTTGAAAAAATAGAACGGAGGGACGAAGGTAAGGAGAAGGCGGTAATCTTCGATGCTGGTACCAATAACGTAAGGTAAACAGGAGTAGGTACTAACAAGTTGGTCTCCCTTAAATTCTCCGATGCCTGCAGAACCCACTCCATCTTCCCTTTTCTGGCTCTCAGTACCATGTTCCACCTCCCTCTTCCTATCCTCTACTCTGCATTTCCCTTTCCTAGTTGTCCCTTTCCTCTTGCCACGCACTTCGTTACAGCAGCACGGAAGAAGTTTAATAATAATAATGTTAATGTTATAAGCTTTACGTCCCACTAACTACTTTTACGTTTTTCGGAGACGCCGAGGTGGCGGAATTTAGTAATCCCGCAGGAGTTCTTTCACGTGCCAGTCCTTCAACACATTGATCTGTTCTGTTGCACTTTCGAAATGTTATGTCATCACGGCTGTATCATCAGCGAACGCTAAGCAATCTATTTCCATTCCGTTTATCTTTGTTCCAACCCTTAAGGGTTTGTACAGGTTTCTTTATTTTAACGCCTTTCGCCACTCCTGTATTACGTTCTCAAGTACGCAGTTGAACAAAAGATGTGACAGTCCATCTCTCTGTCGAACGCCTGTCTTGATCTCAAAGGGTTCAGAGAGACATCCTTGGAATTTGACTTTGGATTTGGTATTAGTTAGCGTTGCCCTTATTTTCGCCAGCAGTTTCTCATCGACTCCAATTTCTGCAAGCACGAGTATATTAAGCAACACATCACGGTCATTAGAGTCGTATGCTTTTCAATCTTACACTTACCCTCCTTCAGGCCTAATGAAGTATGGTCGATGAACATAAAACGCACATCATTCAATGTTACAAATAAGTAACACACGTAATACACAAATACCAAAAAAATTATCGTGGAATTGTCGAAACTGACTAATGGCTGGTCACGAACTGGACCCGTTCCTCTTACACAAATAAAACCCAGTATAGAAAGGCAATAACCCAAGACAGATGTAGTTTAAAACACAATAGGGTTTATTACATTAAACATTCAGCTAAAGGAAGGATAAAGCAGAGTATAACAACTGTGGACGCGTAGGGTGAGTGAATACAACTTACATGCATAATCATGGTCCTTTTAACGTTGCCTTTTAATGTCACCAACTTCTCATTCAATTGGATCGTATTTTCGTCACAATAATATAATAATTTAGAGGCTGGGGAACAATAATCTATTTACGATATAAAGAGATAAGGTCAAAACATTTCCTTCTTTATACGGAGAAATCGTATAGTAACCAACTGATAACCACAGCCTTATCAGTAAAAAGGGGGCGAGGTCACACACATCAATTAAGAAATCTTTTTCTTACGTAACAACAATCCCCAAAGGAATTTGCATCGAGAAAAAGATAACACATGGGCAAAGAAATACTTTTTGCCAAAAGATGAACCATGAAATACAAAGAGGTTATAGGGAAATAAGGAAAGCTAAAGGTTGCCATAGCTACACACGCACAAAAAAACATACTCCCAGAGCATAAAATAAGAAAAATAAAATGAGAACCCAAACTACAAATAGAAATGGCGGAACCAGCCTAAAATGGGGAATGGAACAAGCAATGGTCGTGTCTCGGAAGAAGTCTCAATTATGAAAGGAGTTCGCCAAGGCTGTATTCTTTCCCCCATGCTTTTCAACATCTATTCAGAAAAGATTTTTCGAGATGCTCTTTACGGAAAGACTCAAGGAATTGTGGTTAATGGTTTCATCATAAATAACATCAGGTACGCCGATGACACTGTGCTACTTGCAACCAATCTCCAGGATCTACAGGAACTACTTAATGCTGTCACTGAAGCCAGCAGCGCAATGGGCTTGAAGCTTAATGTAAAGAAGACCAAGTGGATGGTTATAAGTAGGAATGAAGATGGCATTCGAGGTAATCTCACAACAGCGAAGGAACAGATCGCGAGAGTGGCAACATTTAAATACCTGGGATGTCACATCAATGATGACTGGGACCTTACTCACGAGATCCGATGCAGAATTGAGCAGGCCAGAACTTCTTTTCAGAGACTTAGGAAACTTTTGACAAGCCGTGACCTTTCCATTTCACTACGGACACGACTACTCCGGTGCTACGTTTTCAGCATTCTGTTGTACGGCGTTGAGGCATGGACACTAACTGAGACCATGTGCAAGAGATTGCAAGCATTTGAAATGTGGACGTACCGAAGGATGCTTAAGATACCTTGGACAGCTAAAATGACCAATATAGACGTTTTGCACCGTATGAACAAAGAACCAGAAATTCTCACTACCATCAAGAGAAGGAAACTAGAATACTTTGGTCATATGATGCGGAACTCTAAATACCACCTTCTGCAAGTAATACTCCAAGGGAAAATTAATGGAAAACGTGGTCCAGGGAGAAGTAGGACATCATGGCTCGGCAACTTGAGCCAGTGGTTTGGGGTGACAAAGCTTACTCTGTTCAGAACAGCTATGAACAAACAACAGATCATGCTACTGATCGCCAACGTTCTGCGAGGACATGGCACATGAAGAAGAAGAATATGCCCACCCAAACACATAAAATAACGCCCGTAAGGAAATACGAGAAATAAAGATAGCACAAACCCTTCATTCATAGTATCCATTCATACATAAATACACGTAGACCAAATGTCCAAGGTATCATAAAAGCAAAACAGAGACACACTGCGATGGAATAGCAGCAGCATAAGCATGTAAACTCATAGTACTTGGGCTCGATCTGAAAGATTAGATCTAAATGACAGGATTCCAGTGTATGGGACCCTCACCAGCATTGGTTGATTCAAGGACTGGAAAAAATCCAAAGAAAAGTAGCTCGATTTGTCCTGGGCGATTTCCGCCAAAAGAGTAGCGTTACAAAAATGTTGCAAAGTTTGGGCTGGGAAGAGACTTGGGAGAAAGGAGATGAGCTGTTCGACTACGTGGTATGTTCCGAGCTGTCAGTGGAGATATGGCGTGGGAGGACATCAATAGAGGAATTTTGAGTGGTGTCTTTAAAAGTAGGAAAGATCACAATATGAAGATTAAGTAGGAATTCAGGAGTACAAATTGGGGCAAATATTCGTTTATAGGAAGGGGAGTTAGAAATTGAAATAACTTACCAACAGAGATGGTCAATAAATTTCCAACTTCTTTGCAATCATTTAAGAAAAGGCTAGAAAAACAACAGATACGGAATCTGCCACCTGGGCGACTGCCCTAAATGCAGGTCAGTACTGATTGATTGATTGATTGATGGATTGATGGATTGATTGATTGATTGATTGATTGATTGATTGATTGATTGATTGATTGATTGATTGATTGATTGATTGATTGATTGATTGATTGATTGATTGATAAGACAAGGCTCACCCCATCGTATAAAATCACATAACAATCACGCTATTGGACACATTCATATCTGCTCTAGAGGCAAGAATGAATTGACCCAAGATATCGTTATATATAACCTACACATAATATAATGACCCCAAGATGAGACGACGAAGGAGGAGACATAGATACAGGTCTCGAATACACAACCAAAGCAGACAGACAATGACATGCACCCATACACACAAAACGGGTCTGTGTTACCTTCTTCTCCTTACATAACAGTATAAATACAGTCAGGAATAATAATAATAATAATAACAATAATAATAATAACAATAATGCGAAAGGAAAACACAGAATATCACATCGCAACGATAAAAAGAGAAATAACACAAACGGGATCACAAAGACATTAAACCAAGTAGTCGTAGCAACCAAAGAAAAGGTAAAATAAAACATACCTGGGCTCAGAATTCCGTACACATTAAGTGATCCTGAATATAAAGTCAGGACAAAGAATTAAGTGAGGCAAGGTTTGTATCTCTTTCAAAGACCATTTGTACCACATGATACACATTTCGCAACACCGTCTCGCCATCTTTTTTGTTAAAAAGCCCCTCTCCTTTTCAAAGAGATAATAAAAGCAAAAGAGTAGGGAAGAAAGAAATGTCTTGGAATATCAAAGTGGCATCTGTCATGTTAGGGAAGAAGTAACTGTCAAGTCCAAGAAAGTTATAATTTTGGAACAACGAACAAATGGTATTGTCTCTAGGTAAGAGAATAATAGCACAGCTAGAGCGATGCAGCAAAAGAGCGTTTGGTGCGGCACACTTTCCTGATGTCTACGAATGTCGATACATGGGTTCGACCTCTCAGCATATGGTATCTTATTATGGTTTTTAGGTTTAGTATTTGTTCTGCACTTGATCGGCCTTTCCGAAAACCTGTTTGGTATTCCCCCAGTTTGTGTTGAAGTTGCTGTTCTAGTCTTTCAAGGATGGATAGTGACAGGATCTTGTAGTCTACTGACAGATTAGAAATAACACGGTAAATGTTCTCATCTCTTACATTTCTTTTCTTGTGTAAAGGGTGGATAAAAGCTAGCTTCCATTCCTCCGATAGTTGTTCTTTTTCCCATATGTCTACAACGGTTTGTTGTAGAATGTCAATTGCTTCTTCCTGGGCATGTTACCACAGTTCCACAATCATGGAGTCTTCACCAGCAGCCTTGTCAATTTTCAATCTCTTTATGTGGCGTTTGATTTAATCGCGATTTGGTGGAGAAGATGGCAAGTTTTAGCTCACTGGTTTGTTTGTTTTGATGGGGTTGGCTGGTTTTTCACAGTTTAGAAGGTCGTTAAAATAGCTAAGATTTCGCAGTTTTCTTCATTTGATATTGAAAGAGTTCCATCTTTCCTCAGAAAGCAAGGGGAAGGTGCCTTGTATCCTTGTACCTTCTTTTTAAAATTCCTAAAGTATTCACGGGTCTCACCTCTATGAAAGTTTTGTTCAATCTTGTCCATTAGTTCCTTTCCATACTTGCGTTTCTCACTGCGTATTATTTTTGCTGTTTGTACTTGTTGTGTTTCGTACATCTTCCAATCTTCTTCTTTGTTCGAGGTGTAATACTTTTCCCAGGTATTCAGACGATCCCCTAAGGTCTTCTCGCAGTTATCGGTCCACCATGTGTCCTTCTTCTTATTCTTCTTCTTCTTCTTGATTTCGGCTACTACTTTAGCAGCTTGTATCCCCTGCTTTCTCGTGTTGTTGAAGTCTTTTTTCATTGGTTGGGCAAGTTCATTGAATTCATTCTCTCTTTCCCTGAGCTGTTTTGTGTCATAGCGAATTTCTTTCTGTCGAGAGGGATTGGCCGAAACTTTATTACTGATACGTAGTGATCTGAGTCTATGTTTACTCCCTTTTTTTACGGTAACGTTCATGTTTTCCGAACTGCATCTTCGAGATATAGCAACATGGTCTATTTGGAATTACTGTTTTACCATCATGCTTGAGAAGCTTTAGCTTAACTTGGAGCAAATTGCTCATTCTGAATACAGCCAAGGTTATTGGCCTTGGAGAGTCTCAAGATGTTCTCCGGCTGCAAGCAGGCATTTCCTCCTAACCCGAATAGTTATGGTTTTCCCGCCATTATTATTATTATTAGTATTATTAATATTATTATAGTGGGGGTACACCTTCCCCTGCTAGTTAATCTGCACGCCTTCTATAATATCATCTCTGTAAACAAACTTGAACTGGTGTACTACAAGATACTTTGGTCTTCAACTGGTAGATGTCTCTATCATCGGTTTAATTGCTCCCTCTAGCGGGATCAACTATAATTAATTCATAAAAGAATGTTTATTTTTGCAGTTGGCAAACCTTATGTTTTGAAGATTGTTTTGTTTATGTATCGAAGTTGTCAACACTTAAGCTGGTTCCTTCTTCAATAGTAATCAACCTATCAGAAACTTGTAAATATTTTCTCTAGGCAATTAAAATTGGGGGTATGTATAGGAATCCAGCCTATCAGTAAAGATTTCTGGAAGCTTCCTATTAAAAATACTATAATAGCAAGGCGTTTTAGGGCCGCATTGTCTGAATTGCTCCAGTGTGAGGAGGGTGAATCAGGAGGCAGGGGCGCGGTCTGCGTGAGGAACGCCCATCGACTCAAGGTAATGGCAGAAATTTCATAGACATGGGATAGCTCCTGCGGATAGTTTGAAGAGAAGGTTTCAACCTCTTTTTTAAATGTAAATTTCTAAATTTTGTGGTTGAAATGTAGAATTTTCGGCAAGTCTGAGGACTTTGTTCTATTGCCTACTGGGATTGCAAGGGAACAAAGTGTGATTACTCTCAGTTGGTTCACATTCAACTTGGCATAGGTGACTAAAGTTCCAAACCTCTAAATTTCTTAATACTCATTTGGCATTAATGTCACCCCGGTGTAGTATAGGCTTAGTCTCTGCATTTTTGGGCCATAATCCCACTTAGGGTTTTAACTTTTTCTATGAGGAGGGCAAGTGTTTCGCCTCCTAGCCTTCTGTTTATGGCCAGTTATGTTCAACCTTTTCTTTTTACACTAAGGCCACTTAGTATGGGCAATCATGCCCCTGTAAATTGATTGGTGTGTGTAGAGTTTTTCTGGGTTTAGTTCCCTTTGGGAACAGTGAAACATATAAGTGTTGAGCAATAGATAATCCCACATCGGGGCAACGGTGTGTAAATATATTAATTGAGGACAGACGATAGGTTGTAAGTGCGCCGTAAGTTAAAATTGATGCCTCTGCGAGGCTGGACTATATTCGGAGCAAAGACTCCCCTGCAGTGTAAATGACAGGAGCAAATCGTGCTCTTGTAAATTTTGTACCTGCCAAGAGCAATTCAGCTCTTTTCTGTGTATATTAACATTTGTATTTCTCTCAAGTTTTTGTACCTGATATTCGGACTTCTAAGTCCACTATATTGTTAGAGCTGACGAGCTCATTATATGGTTGTTATTCATTCAGATTTTCTATTTCTCCAATTTTAAACTTTTAAAAAAAGGAAAGAAGTACAATTTCAAAATTTGTTGTGTTACGTTCTGCTAGTTAATTCCCTGTCCACCCATTCACCCCTGGCGCTTCTTATCCCTCTGTGATCCACGGAAACTCCTTAACAATTATTATTATTATTATTATTGTACCGGGCGGTACACCTCCACGCCGCTAATTCAAACTTTGCGCCAGTTGAAAATCCTCTGCTGGAGGAAGTCCGAACTTTATCTAATGTATTAATTTTTAAGTTACCCAGAAGATGTCTCTACTTGGAAATTTTGAAGTTTCTGAACTGGGTCGTTTTCGACGTATTTTTGTTTTACCTGTAGTAAGAAGTGTGAACTTTCTCTTCTAGAGGACACTACTGAAGAACTGCTATAGTGCACCCTAGTGCAAGGTGAAAGAACTATTTTTTTGGAGAAATTTTTATTTCAAAAGTTTGTTTCTTGTTAAATTTCTTTCTGGTATTGTTTAAGTTGGCTGTATACCCCTTTCTTTCCCCTTGTCTTGAATTTAGCCAATCCCGAATTTCTTTAATTAATTTATGACCAATAAGGTGTTTCTTCTTCAAATTGGATATGCTGCTTAACCCTAACCAATAAATGATTGTGGGCGGGTGTTTTCTTTCCTGAAACGCCTCGAACTTTCCGCGAGAGTATATAAACTGCTGATTTTAGGGTCTCTGGGCCACTTCAGTACCAACTTTCAAAGTGTAAAGTACGTAGCAGGGGGCGGGAAGCGCCTCTTTCTTCGGGCAGCAGTTCAACAACAAGGTAATGGCCGTTTAATAACTTCTTTTCTTGCTAGCTCAGCAGTTTAACTCTCGGGGCGGGTCCGAAGCGTTTCCACCATGTAACATTTCCCTAAAATGTAAAGACTCTTTGTATCTATTCTCTTTTATGCTACATATTGGGATAGAGAGTGCTTAACCCTCTCAAGCTCCCACTCATATTGTTTTGAGGTGAACTTATTTGTCATAACCGATTCTTCCTTAACGTAATGTAAATTGTTTCCTTCTAAAGTCACCTCTTTAGTATGGGATTAGCCCTTGCATTAGCGGCCTAGAGCCAGATTAGGTTTTAAACAAAAGGTATTAGGAGTGCAGATCGCCTCCTCTCAAATTGTTATTTTGGAGGTCATGTAATTAAAAATTTTCTCACTTAATAGACCTCAGTAGGTTGGGTATTTTATCCCCGTGTCTATGTCCTTAGAGGACAACTTGAAGGTGGAGTTTGGTGTGGCCTTTGATATGCTTAAAGTTGAGAGCGAGTGGCTCTTTCTTGAAAATTGAGTATGTATGCCTCGAGGAGGCTTTTCTGTGTAATTTAGAGCAAGTGCTCCTGGGCATGAATGGGGTTTTCTGCACCTCTGTTAAATCTTGTTTTGGGGTAAAGTTGGGCTAGTTGCCCAAGAATTGTGAGTTCGGGGCTCGAAGCCCAAATCCTGTAAATACTGTAATTGTACTTTTGTTGCCTTGCTACTCTTTACCTGCCATTCTTGTTATTTCTCAATTTTGAAAAGAAAATATAACCTTGTTAAAATTTTAAATTAACTTTAATTTTGTAGCCTGAGACCTGTTCACCCCCGCACCTTCTTTCACCTCTGCTAATCCACCAAACCACGGTAACAATTATTATTATTATTATTATTATTATTATTATTATTATTATTATTATTATTATTATTATTATTATTAGCCCGCCTGGTTGCCATGACCGTTAAAGCGTTGAAGTCTATATGGACGGTTCGAGTCCCAATGGTTGAAAAAAATTCACCATTGGAATGTTGGCCGCCAGGGTAGAGGAGGTGGTGGTATACAATTTCTAATCACTAGACTGCGCGCCAGAAACCTGGATTGAATTCCAAACCTCTCCACAGTGCTCAGCTGGAGTGAGGGCATGACGCTGTTGAAGGTGATAGTCCGTCGGATGGTGACGAAGTCCTGAGTAGACCCTTTGGTGCTATTCGACAGGGATAGGCTATGTGCCGGCACCGGATTTCACTCCCTCCCTTCCTACTATCTTATATCACGTCAATCATTTCATCTCACCCCATTAACTCCTCTGATAAGGTTGACGCCATGAAGGGCAACCGGTCATAAAAACACGCCACGAAAATTCATCTCACTTCATAACCTATCCCGCAGAGGAATCTGACAAAGGTGGACATTATTATTATTATTATTATTATTATTATTATTATTATTATTATTATTATTATTATTATTATTATTATTATTTATCTCTTTTCCCTCCAGGTTCGGTTTTTCCCTCGGACTCAGCGAGGGATCCGACCTCTACCGCCTCAAAGGCAGTGTCCTGGAGCTTCAGACTCTGGGTCGGGGGATACAACTGGGGAGGATGAGCAGTACCTCGCCCAGGCGGCCCCACATGCTATGCTGAACAGGGGCCTGGCGGGGGATGGGAACATTGGAGGGGATAGACAAGGAAGCGGCCGTGGCCTTAAGTTAGGTACCATCCCGGCATTTTCCCGGAGGGGAGTGGTAAACCACGGAAAACCACTGCCAGGATGGCTGAGGTGGGAATCGAACCCACCTCAACTCAGTTGACCTCCCGAGGCTAAGTGGATCCCGTTCCAGCCCTCGTACCACTTCTCCAGAGCCGGGAATCGAACCCGGAACTCCGGGGATGGCAGCTAATCACACTAACCACTACACCATAGAGGCGGACTTATTATTATTGTTATTATTATTATTATTATTATTATTATTATTATTATTATTATTATTATTATTATCATCATGCATTCTCTTAAATCAATTTCATGTTGCCACCGGACGTATTGTCGAACTTGCGAAAAATAACTAATGAACTTGAATATTTCAGTTAATTAAAAAGAATTAATTAGGAGATTGCTATGAGGACAAGATATGGCCATAACCGCACTAAAAAGCTAATTCTATCTTAAGGTCAAATCGGAACACACAGAAAAGGAATGAAAGTCACATAATATTACAATTACAAAATACATCATATAAACAAGAGAAGAAACAAGTGGAACATCTAAACAAAGATAAGCTGGCCAAGGATTACATAATAGCTCGGGATGAAGACCAATGAACTTCGCATTGCAGTGCTGACGATATCATGGAGTCGTACCTAAAGGAGATTTTTCCCATTGAGATTCATAACTTGTGAGATATACGGAACCGTAACTAACTATGGAATTACATATACCGGGCTTCTGTCATTTTCGGATCCCAAATTACTCAAGTCAACTCTCATTCGCTTGGAGAGTGCTTAGCAACGCTTCGATCGCCAGGCCATTTCAGGCAGCTCGCGGAGAAATGGCAAAGTAAAAAAAATCAAAGAAAATTTAAAAAAGGAGTTCGAAGTCTGATTCTCCAATTTTGAATAGATTGAGACTCTGGCTGAGTTCATTTCCTATCCAGATATGTCTCATAAACAAGGAGTGCATTTCCCCATTGAAAAAAATTAAACGCCGTATGGCTTTTAGTGCCGGGAGTGTCCGAGGACAAGTTCGGCTCGTCAGATGCAGGTCTCTCCATTTGACGGCCGTAGGCGATCTGCGCGTCGTGATGAGGATAAAATGATGATAAAGACGACACATAACACCCAGCCCCCGTGTCAGCGGAATTAATCAATTATGGTTAAAATTACCGACCATGCCAGGAATCGAACCCGGGACCGTCGTGACCACAGGTCGGCACGCTAACCATTTAGCCATGGAGCCGGACATCGTTCAAAACATTTTAATGAAGATTATGCTACAGCTGAAATCGAAACAGGTCGAATTGCTCAACAAAACGACTTGTGTTTAATGAGAGTCATTGGACGTGAAAATTACGACAGATACTGTTCTAGACATGATAATAAGCTTTCGGGCTTCTGCCGTGTCAGGATAAAAAAGGTAAAATTCTTTACATTTCGCCCTCTCTGTCGGCAACCCTGAAGTTGTTCTCCCGTGGTTTCTCATTTTCACACCCGGCAAATGCTTAAGATGTACCTTAATTAAGGCCACGGCCGCTTCCTTTCCACTCCTAGGCCTTTCCTATCCTATCGTCGCCTTAAGACCTATCTGTGTCGGTGCGACGTAAAGGAAAAATTGTAAATATATATTATGGTTTTGTTCTTAAATTACACAATCCAAATAAATTGTGTATTTTAAATATGTCATTTACTTTCTTGTTAAAAATAAAGACTTCCAACACAAGTAATATTTATTCAAATTTCAACAAAAATCTCTCTGATAATGTACCAGTAAAATAGCCCGACTTTAAGAATTAATTTTAAAGATAGCACGAAATAGTTCTCAGGGCAATTCTGGGTGATTTCTAGCTAGGGCTTGGTACATGAGGCAGGGCCCTATCTACAAGAAATTTTTTAAATAGACTGAATAATAGTTTTTTATTCAGAAATGCATTTCAAAGTGCACATCACCTTACTGTTGATAGTCGCTGTCTTCAACATCGCCTTTTGATGAACCGTGCTCCCAGTTCACCAGGCTGAACGGGGCTGGAACACGTTCTGGAAGTTGCCAATATTACGTCGAGATAAGGCCGGAACACCCAGGTTGGTTTGATATGGGTTTGGGTCTCGCTCTTTCGGCGTTCTGGACGATCTCCGACGTTCTCCGACGATATCCGACGATGTTGCGGGGTAATCACTCGTCACATAACTTACACGAGTGTCCAAATTTACACAGTCCCTTGACACTTTGGTTTAACAGCACTGTTTCATCTAATATGGTTGCGATATGCAGTCGACTTCACTCTTAATCTTGTAGATAGAATTTATAAGTTCACTAAAGATGAAGATGCGGGTAGCATCGAGATTGGAAGAAAATAAAGCACAGTTCATGAATAGAAATAATGAAACTGAAAATTGTTCGCGCACTTGGCACAGTTCGTGGTGATTTTCCACTAAATAAAGGAGCACTTGACATTGAAAGAAATTTATGACTGCTCTAGAGTTTATCAAAGACACTGCTGTCAGTCATGCAATAATACTAAACACTTTGACGAAGAAATAAGGTTGAAATGAAAAGCACGGTTCGTTGTTAGGCGCATACAAAAATAATAGGTGACTGTTCCAGAGTTTATCAAAGACACTGCTATCAGTCACACACAAATAATTTACACAATGTTCAGAAGAAATAATACACAATTTTGTTTGAATTGGATAAAGAACACAGTTTGAGTTCGGAGTGAAACCTTGGTGTCGTAGCACACGATTATGGAAATCACTTGCATTAACATTCATGGGAAAGTTTGAACACTTTCATAAATACTCGTGTCTATCAAGGAAATTATGCTGACTGAGATTTAAAGAAAAATGTCACACTTAATAGTATAACGTAATAGTGTCACACTGAAATTAATGATATGTGTTCAGAGATTAAGCTCTGCTGACTGAGATTTAAAGAGATATTTTTTTTATATTTTTTTTTGCTAGTTGCTTTACGTCGCACCGACACAGATACGTCTTATGGTGACGATGGGTCAGGAAAGGGCTAGGAGTGGGAAGGAAGCTACCGTGGCCTTAATTAAGGTACAGTCCCAGCATTTGCCTGGTGTGAAAATGGGAAACCACGGAAAACCATTTTCAGGGCTGCCGACAGTGGGGTTCGAACCTACTATCTCCCGAATACTGGATACTGGCCGCACTTAAGCGACTGCAGCTATCGAGCTCGGTTTAAAGAGAAATATCACAGTTCCTAGAATATTGCAGTACAGTAGTGTCACGTTTAAATTAATATTGGTTCGGAGATTAAGTTTCACACAGGCAAGGTGGTAATGAACTCATTTCCACAAGAACGAAAGTATGTTATATCGAGAAGTTTCTATATGCGCACAGAATATAAGTTATACTTTACTGTTGTCACTAAGTCCAATACACGACTTGTCACAAACAGAGTTCCAGCGCACCCAAAAATTATAAGTTCAACTTAACTGATGGACTCAATGTCCATTAAAAATACTTTGTTATACATTAGAGTTCACACGCGCACAATTTATAAGTTCGACTTGACAGTCAGAGTTTAAGTCCCACATGAAGACTTTGAATATTCGAGATAGCCTCGGTCAACACTCCGACGGACAACAACACTGAAGTGTGGAGAGTCAGGCAGGCCTCCCAGCTACGACTGTCTGATCTGGGTACTACTACTACTAAACGTTTTCATTCCTCCCCTGAAGGGGGCGGCGGGCCTCCCTGACGGTGACGCTGTCTCTCAGGCCGGGAGATTTGTTACGGTGAAGGATATGTGCGGAGAAGGTGAGGGGGTGGGTGGCCGTGGCCTATACTACGAACTGTCCCGGTATTCGCCTTAGTGCAGGAGAATGGAAAACCAAGGAAAACCATTCTGAGGACAGCCGACGGGTGGGGCCAGGCGTGAAGTCCGGCACTGTGCCCCAGACCCGTCTCCCGAATGCAGAGGCGTAGAGCCACGGTAGAGCCGTGGCCAACTTTCCTCTGCTCGGTTGGCCGGTCAGAGTACAGAGCATATGGGACAACAACCCACTCGGCATCTACCGACGGATCTGGGTAAAGTGAGCTCTCCTTATATTCAGTTTGGGGCTCCTACGTCATCAGATAACGTGATCTCTTCGAAGTTAATTATCTCCCGAATCCCTCGACGGTTTTCTTGAGATTCACAATTTGAGACGTTTATGTTATCGCTCAAGTCGCTGCGATTACTATTAGAGAAGTTTTGAACTTTTTCAATCGAATGTTCGCGAAAGCGTGACGTTCATATTCAGAACATACCCGGCCATGCAGGGTACGCGTGGTGTCAGGCGGGTAGTCTATCTTGTCCCTGCAGCTATGTCACACACACAGCTGT
Organism: Anabrus simplex; assembly: GCF_040414725.1. Lineage (NCBI taxonomy): Eukaryota > Metazoa > Arthropoda > Insecta > Orthoptera > Tettigoniidae > Anabrus > Anabrus simplex. Next base: position 111,524,642 of record NC_090269.1, on the reverse strand, counting down.
CGGCGGCTCGCCTGCTCGCTCCTCCGAACGTAAAACAAACCAAGTTCGCTCTGAACGTCTTGCGTGATGATGAAGTACAATTAATAGTCAAAAAATACGACATGTACAGGTCGTAACCGGTACAGTATATTAATACTGCGTGGCCAAAAGTCACTGGAAGGGGTGTCCCATAAGAAAATGTGCCGCGTATGACCCCTGAGCACCGGACGAGCTGGCCATGCGGTTAGGGCCATTCGGCTGTGAGCTTGCATCCGGGAGATAGTGGGTTCGAACTCCACTGTCTGTCGGCAGACCTGAAGATGGTTTTTCGTGGTTTCCCATTTTCACACCAGGAAAATGCTGGGGCTGTACCTTAATTAAGGCCACGGCCGCTTCCTTCCAACTCCTAGACCTTTCCCATCCCATCGTCGTCATAAAACCTATATGTGTCAGTGGGACGTAAAGCCAGTAGCTAAGAAAAAAGACTCCTGAGCGTTACGGCTAGCTGCGGCGTAGCTAAACAGTCTGTCACAGACAGCAGGGTCGTGAAGATGGCAACACGTCGCGAGTTAACCGACTTTGAACGTTGGATGACATCGGCGCACGGCGCATGGGTCATAACATTGCGGAGATTATACGCGAATTCGGGTTTCCCAGGTCAACAGTGTCAAGGGTGGATCATCAATATCGCAGAGGTAATGTTACCACCCGCGTAAACCGCCGCATGGGATGGCTAAAGGTGTTTAACGAACGGACATCACGTCGCCTCCGCAGAACCATACTGGGCGCTCGACGGGCTACTGTGAGTCAGATCACTTCCCAGTTGAATGTTGGGAGTCAGGAACCCATTCCTACCAGGACTGTAAGGAGGCAACTGAACCGCATAGTCTTCACCAGCCGACGACCAACTCGAGTCTCTATGCTGACACCCCGACACAGAGCTGATGGGCGCGTGAGAGTGTGGCGTATGCGTCATGAAGCTATTGATCCCGCGTGTCAAGAAGGTTGAGTCCAGGCGGGGAGGAGGTGGCTCATTTCTGGTCCGGGCGGCGTTCTCATCGTCGCAATTAGGCCCCATTGTTCGGCTGCAGGGAGCACTGACAGGTACACGTTATGTGGACATTCTTTCAGACCATCTGCATCCCTTTCTGGCCCTCACGGAGATGCCATGTTTGAACAGGACAAAGCGCCATGTCACCGCTCTGCGGTGCCACGCAGATGGTTGAAGGAGCACTCCGGTGAAGTTACGACCATGGACTGATCCTCCAGATCTCCCGATCTTAATCCAATCGAGCATTTATGGGATGCTGTTGATGCTGGTGTACGCTCCATGAACTCCCCGCACCAACTACACAAGACCAATTGTGGGTAGCAGTACAAGATGCGTGGGTCCAGATCCCTCCAGAACGATTCCAACACCGTGCAGAGTCTATTCCTCGCCGTATTGGTGCCGTTTTGAGGAGCAACTTGTTATTAACATCACATTCAGTGTCTTCCCATGACTTTTGGCCAAGAAGTGTAAATAACGAATGATTAACTTCTAGTGACTCATGTATTGCAGTAGATCTTAAATAGCTAGCCAATTTGTTAAGTATCTCAATATATAGATTGCCTACCGTTGGCTGGATGAATAATGGTTGTGGGTGGTGAATATTACGTGAAATGCTTATAAAGTCTTGCACTTTCTTATTTTCACTTTTCGTGACCTGCATACAACATTTGACATGCTCAAAAAAAAAAACTGTATAAAATGCGCAATTTATACTAAAATAAAATATTTATGTTTCACATAAAACATTAATTAAGATTCTGAACACTGCGGAAGGAAGAGAAAATTATTTCTTTCGATTCATTATCTGCACCCTCTACATGTCGTACGAGGCTACTAAGAGGGGAATAAAGAATCTTTACTCGCTCTTTCGACTTGTAAGCCTTAAAACATCCATTATTCTATGTTTTTCCATGTAGCGGAGTAATTTACATATATCCTTTTACGAGTTTGAATTTTTAGTCACGAAAAATTACAGCGATACGTTATTTTTATATTCATTAAAAATTGTAACTGTTACAACTACGTAACAGTGATAAAATAACTGCTACGTTATTTTTCAGTCATTTCTAGTCCTGTCCGATGTAAAAACCAAGTATTAGGTTAACATTTAAAAAATCAGACAGAAAGACGATGTTATAAACACAGTAGACCGGATGGTTATGATTAAACTCTTCCTACTTAACTGTCCCTGTGTAGAAAACTAGCGGTTGTATGAACATGAAACGTAATCCAAACATTGCCCGGGATATGCGAAAGAGAAATACTGCATAAGCAAGCCCAGTGAATCACTTTTAATGCATTGCCATATCGTGCAAAATGACTGGTTGTCAAATGACCACATATAGTCTATTATATGATTCTCATAACAATAGAATACATACATTTTGATCACAGGGGCTGACTGCATAAGCAATGGCATCATTGGCATTGCTCATACCTCAGTCACTTTCATATTATTAAGGTTTCGCATTGAACTATTAAAAGAACTACCGTGAAGATGTTTCCTAGCTTCATTCTCTTAAGCATGGAACTGAGACAGACTAATCCAAGTAACACATTTGTTCTAGACCATATCAATTTTTATAGTGAACTGTAAACACTGTATAAAATAAATAAATAAATAAATAAATAAATAAATAAATAAATAAATAAATAAGAGTGAAGAATTCTCATAAGGATCCTAGCCCCGGTATTGGAAGGTGCGGAATACTTTACCTGTCACTATTAGGAGCTCTACTACCAGACAGGGAAGCCAGGAGAAGAAAGGTATCTTTCTATGGCAATGTGGCAAGATTGACTCCCAACAGTCCGTACCATATGGCTGAAGGAGACAGAGAAGGGCATAAAAGAACTAGGGCTTGACAGACTTACAAAACAGGCAGGCTATGAGAAGGATCCTGAAGAAATTCCATCGATTTCAGGAAAAATATCTGAAGAAAAATGTTGCTTCCTGGTCGGAGGGCAGAAAGGAGTTACACCTGAAGAAGATGCGACAATATTGGACAGAGATCAAAGCCCAACAGCTGAACAAGGGTGGTCCCGACTAGGCCTATTCGAAAGAAGAATAAATAAATAGGTTTAATTCTCATTGTACACTGATCATTAATAAAACATGCAAGTTATAACTGATTTAAAATTACAATTAACTACTCGAAAGTTGCTTGGAATTTTTGCAAGCCCAAGTTTACGTAACAATGGTGGTTTGTTTTCAAACATTGCTACTGTAGAGAACTATCGAATTACCGGACTCAGTGATAACTTTGTGTATGTAGGAAGACAACTACTGAAGAACTAGGAAAAACATGCAGATTGTGAGTTAAAATGAGAAATTGTACTTACGATGGTGAAAGTGGCTGAATAGAAGGCCAACGCCGCATGCCCGGAAGGGAACGACATCCTGCAACATGTGAGGGAGGGGCATGAATAACTACACAGTGAAGTAGAAACTGTCAAACATGCAGCATTAATAGTGCATTCATCATCTAACGAAACGCGCCGCAAGCGAACCAGAATTCTGAAATTTGTTAATAAAATAAGGGGTATAATTGGTAAATGATCTGAAGAGGTGATTTCAATTTATGCATCAATAATACAACTTGCCACGAATATGTACAAGGTTTCGCACTGAAATATTAAAAGAAATGAAAATAGCTACCGTGAAGATGTTTCCTAGCCTCATTCTCGTAAGCATGGAACTGACCCTTGTCCGGAGTTATTTTTCACGTCTTGTGAAACTCATTTTGTTATTGGAACCTGATGTCCAGTTGAAATCTGTCCTGGACTGATGTATACCGTAATCCACCTGGGCCAGTCGAACGTCACCAGACTTATCGCTTTCATCAACTTCACAGGGCGAGTTGGCCGTGCGGTTGGGGGCGCGCAGCTGTGAGATTGATTCCGAGAGATAGTGGGTTCGAACCCCACTGTCGGCACCCCTGAAGATGGTTTCCGTGGTTTCCCATTTTCACACCAGGCAAATACTGGGGCTGTACCTTAATTCAGGCCACGGCCGCTTCCTTCCCACTCCTAGCACTTTCCCACCCCATCGTCCCCGTAAGACCTATCTGTGTCCGTGCGACGTAAAGCAAGTTGAAAAACACACACACTTCACATTCACTACCTGACTGTCGGAAACTTCACTACTGTTTGCTGACAACGAGTCATACTATAACAGTATACCGCAGTCTGCTTCCACCGATATCTGACTCGGCACTTGTAATAACTCGTAATATTCAGAGAACGACTTGACCCAGAAAACACGAGTTTAGGCTAGTCACAGACACAGCCATACAGATACCAAAAAAGAAAAAAAGAAAAAAGAAGTTCAGTCTGTATGATGAATAAAATCAACTCGGGGCATAATTCAGAAAGCAGAAAGACAGATGTCACCAAATTTCGTATTGTAGACGCGATCGTACGTGTACGTGCATAAACTCTGTCTAGATCAATGTTTTACTTAGCGTTTGACGCCATGTTGGAGAAAGAAACAATCCTATTGGCTTAAGAGATCACGTGTTGCCGATTATATCTATTGTTTACAGCACATTGCTTTGTGTGTATGCTTCTGGCGCCTCAACTTTCATTGTGGTTGATGCTTCTGCGTGATTTTGTTCAAAAACTCTGTTCCCACCCCTTCGTGATACGTAGTAAACAGTGTATTGTCTAGTGTCTAGTTGCGTTTACCGCTATACGTTTCATAGGAATTTCAGTGAGATTATTGAGGAAATTTAGATTAGTTCATTGTAGTAAGGTTTTGTTCTTGCATTTACCATTAGGATAGTTATAATACGTTTTATTGATTGCTGTTAGGATACTCATTATTGATTCGTTTTCTGTAGTTTAGTATCGTAGTTTTCGTGTTTACGGTATTTGAGTTTATAGATCTGAAGTAGCCTACATTTTTCGCGGGAGGTTGAATGTGATTTGAATTAAGTCCGACGACAAGCCGCGAAGTCCGCCTGCTGCAAAGAAGATAATGAAGAAGGACGACGGGTGCCTCCTCTTCGTGGTCAGACAGACATGAGAGCTTTATATTGCTGTGCGTGAGCAAGCAAGCTACTTTAAGCACGACAAAGCTCATGCATTTTGCCGGTTGACAGAGTGTTGTAACAGATATGTATCGCTGTAAATATTAGTAGGTCTACTGCATAAATATTTACAAGGAGAAAGATTATAAAGAGGAACAGTTTAGAGCTGGAATTAGGCTAGAAACACCAGAGAAGAAGCTACAGTGTAAGAAGAGAGTTAATGCTATAGTCTCGTTTCACGAGGATGCAATAAGGCATCATGTTCATAATTTCTATCGGCGTAAGGACCATACTAAACAAATTAGGCTTTAGAAGAGGTTGAATTGTTCAACGGAAGTCGCTCATCCCTGAGTATTGCTGAAGAGTATCTCTGGTCCGTAACAATAAAACTTGCCGTTCAAGGAAGGTAGAAAATCTAACCCAGCAAGCCCTAAGTGGACATGTGACAGGTGAGAGGTGGGCACGTGCAATGAATCACGTGAAGAGAATTATTCAAGAAGCCTGGAAAAGTGGTGACGTGGTGATTTTTGTTTTAAGAGGAAGTACAACGAGGTATCATCCTCTCCGAAAAAAAAAAAAATAGTGGAAAATAAATTTAAAATAAAAACAAAATTATTAATTTAACAAAGGTATTTGGAAACGCAGTACAAAAATAAAACAAAAATGTATTGAATTAGGGTCCGCCTCTGTGGTGTAGTGGTTAGTGTGATTAGCTGCCACCCGCGGAGGTCCGGGTTCGATTCCCGGCTCTGCCACGAAATTTGAAAAGTGGTACAAGGGCTGGAACGGGGTCCACTCGGTCTCGGAAAGTCAACTGAGTAGAGGTGGGCCCGATTCCCACCTCAGCCATCCTGGAAGTGGTTTTCCGTGGTTTCCCACTTCTCCTCCAGGCAAATGTCGGGATGGTACCTAACTCAAGGCCACGGCTGCTTCCTTCCCTCTTCCTTGTCTATCCCTTCCAATCTTCCCATCCCCCCGCAAGGCCCCTGTTCAGCATAGCAGGTGAGGCCGCCTGAAGCTCCACGACACTGCCCTTGAGGCGGTAAAGGTGGGATCCCTCGCTGAGTTCGAGGGAAAACCGACCCTGGAGGGTAAACAGATAAAAAAGAAGAAGAAGAATTGGGCCAAAAAATTACTAATGAATCAAAAGGGAACGTGCGTTCCCTGAGTAACAGTGGACTTGTAATTTGTGTACCCTTGATTAATACACTGTCGCACATAAAGCAGATGACGAGATCAGCAGTAGTCGCGTCATCGGCTAGTGTGCGCTCGAGTGTTACCTGCAGGCTGAGGCTCCGTCTTAGGCAAGATGAGGATGTGGGCCACGATGAAGTCGGCACCACAAGAACATACTGGGGAGTCTTCCCTCTTTAGGAGATAAGAGTGCGTAGATAGCAAATGACCTATCGTCACACGTTCACCATCTCTGTGGACGGTGTAGACTCATCAGATGGCTCCGTAAGTGACATACGTTAGAGGTACGTTAGAGCATACTTTTTCTCAAATATGTCTTAGAGCTGGGGGGTCATCCGAAAATTTGAGTAACGAAATAGTTCCATGTAACAAAATATGTGAAGTAATGTTACCTAGCAACAGCTCCACAGGCCATGGATCTGTATAAAGTGAGCTGCACAGGCCGTGGATATTTATGTCATGTCCATCCATCACTACTGACTGCATGACTGCTAGGCAACACCGTTTCACACGTTTTACTGAGAAAGACATATACAGCGTGATTCAGCCGCCCCTTCCAACGTAGTTGTATGCAACCCAAAATACACTGACTGACAGAGCAAATGCAACACCAAGAAGGAGTAGTCCGAAAGGGATGAAAGTTGGGGAAAAAACAGAGACGGCACGGACGAATAATTGATGTTTATTTCAAACCGATATGCAGGTTACACAATGCGCACGGCATCGACTCAGTAGGATGTAGGACCACCGCGAGCGGCGATGCACGCAGAAACACGTCGAGGTACAGAGTCAATAAGAGTGCGGATGGTGTCCTGAGGGATGGTTCTCCATTCTCTGTCAACCATTTGCCACAGTTGGTCGTCCGTACGAGGCTGGGGCAGAGTTTGTAAACAGCGTCCAATGAGATCCCACACGTGTTCGATTGGTGAGAGATCCGGAGAGTACGCTGGCCACGGAAGCATCTGTAGACCTCGTAGAGCCTGTTGGGAGATGCGAGCAGTGTGTGGGCGGGCATTATCCTGCTGAAACAGAGCATTGGGCAGCCCCTGAAGGTACGGGAGTGCCACCGGCCGCAGCACATGCTGCACGTAGCGGTGGGCATTTAACGTGCCTTGAATACGCACTAGAGGTGACGTGGAGTCATACGCAATAGCGCCCCAAACCATGATGCCGCGCTGTCTAGCGGTAGGGCGCTCCACAGTTACTGCCGGATTTGACCTTTCTCCACGCCGACGCCACACTCGTCTGCGGTGACTATCACTGACAGAACAGAAGCGTGATTCATCGGAGAACACGACGTTCCGCCATTCCCTCATCCAAGTCGCTCTAGCCCGGCACCATGCCAGGCGTGCACGTCTATGCTGTGGAGTCAATGGTAGTCTTCTGAGCGGACGCCGGGAGTGCAGGCCTCCTTCAACCAATCGACGGGAAATTGTTCTGGTCGATATTGGAACAGCCAGGGTGTCTTGCACATGCTGAAGAATGGCGGTTGACGTGGCGTGCGGGGCTGCCACCGCTTGGCGGCGGATGCGCCGATCCTCGCGTGCTGACGTCACTCGGGCTGCGCCTGGACCCCTCGCACGTGCCACATGTCCCTGCGCCAACCATCTTCGCCACAGGCGCTGCACCATGGACACATCCCTATGGGTATCGGCTGCGATTTGACGAAGCGACCAGCCTGCCCTTCTCAGACCGATCACCATACCCCTCGTAAAGTCGTCTGTCTGCTGGAAATGCCTCCGTTGACGGCGGCCTGGCATTCCTAGCTATACACGTGTCCTGTGGCACACTACAACACGTTCTACAATGACTGTCGGCTGAGAAATCACGGTATGAATTGGGCCATTCGCCAACGCCATGTCCCATTTATCGTTCGCTACGTGCGCAGCACAGCGGCGCATTTCACATCATGAGCATACCTCAGTGACGTCAGTCTACCCTGCAATTGGCATAAAGTTCTGACCACTCCTTCTTGGTGTTGCATTTGCTCTGTCAGTCAGTGTATTAATTTCGTCCCGAAAACATCTGCCTTGCCGGTATGCTCAGACAACACAACCGCATATCTTCGTATTTACCGCCTCACCATGATAGGACACCGTAGTTATACTCATATTAAACACTAGAAGACATGCAAGTGCCTTCTAGATCATATGAACCTGACATGAAACACTAATTTGATATTGTGATCGCAGTGAACCTAATACATGCTATAAGCTGCCCAGTATGCCGTACGGAAACGTCGTGTAGTTGATAAAGGCGTGACAGAGCGGGCTTGAATGTCAGGTGGGAGGTTCGAGTCCGGGGCAAAGATTACAATTTTTTGAAATATTTGTTTAATACGTACCGCACGCAACGTAAGTTGAATACCCGCTTTCATATAAATTGTGTGTGAATGAATGTGTTTATGCCCCTAAGAAGGGCCAATTACTTACCAGGCTGGAAACATACAGACCGGAAATAATAGGAACTCAACTGCCCTGACAATGTTTTATCGCAGCAAATGCTCGATGTGATGACCGTTTTGGTTTTTGCACATTCGGGTCCGGTGTCCAATAGATTGTCTTGCGCGTTGAAGCATTCCAGGTATAATTGCTCGGCAGGCGTCGGTGATGAGTTATCGGAGCTGGTCGGGATTTTCCGGCGCTTGAGTGTAAACGACGTTCTTAAAATACCCTCACAAGAAGAAGTCTAACGGCGTTAAATCCGGTGATCTGGTGGGCCAAGGAACAGGGCTCCCTCGTCCTATCCATTTCCGTGGCAGTTCCTCGTTCAGATTGTTACGAACAGGCAAAGTCGAAAGTGGTGGAGCTCCATCCTGTTGCAACCACATCAGCAAACGATCATGCAAAGGCACATCCTGCAGTAGCAGTGGGAGTTCCTGACGCAAAAAATGCAGGTACCGTAGGCCCATCCAATGGCCCTCAAAGAAATAAGGTCCAATCAGGGGATCCCCCAAGATTCCACACCAAACATTTGATGGGCAGCCTGTCGCATCCAGTGAGGATTGTCTGGACTCCAATAGTGCATGTTGTGGCGATTGACCTTCCCATTATTGTGGAAGCGCGATTCGTCCGAGAAAATGATATGCAATTCAAATGCTGCATCATTGTCCAGCCTGCCTACTAGTCACCGACAGAACTCCATTCGAGCTTCGAAATCCCGCCCGTGGAGCTCTTGGGGTAGCTCAAGATGATACGGGTGAAATTTATGTTCATGCAATATTTGCCAGACGGACGGCTGGCTGGTGTTCACCTGTCGTGCAATGGCCCTTGTACTGATGTGTGGATTATTACGAGCTGCCTCCAGAACGGCCTCTTCTGTTTCACCCGATGTAACGGGCCTGTCGCGGACTGGTAGCTAGTTGGAATTCACGCCTGTTGTACACAGGCGTCTTTCAACACGGCGGAATGTCGTAGCAGCCGGGTGTCGCTTGGCGGTATACCGTTCCTGGTACAGACGTAGCGCCTCGCACGCGTTTTGTCTTGCTTCCCCATAAATGAGGAACATGTCAACGTTTTCCTCTGTGGAAAACATGCCGAATGGCAGCAGAGATTACAGTACATTCAAGCCCTAATCAGCAGAGTATACACAGGGCAAGAGATGAATAACAGCATCATTCTATTGTTTGAATGTGGCAAACAGGGTCCGGTGTTAACGTATTCAAACAATAACCGATGCAAAAATATTTCAACAATGCAGGATTCGAACCGCCGCTGGCACATTCCGTCGAGTGCTAAGCGACGCCTGACCACATCCGCTACGCTACATTGTAAACATGCTGGTAGCACGACGGGAGCAGAGTACATACGCCACCCAGCTCGGTATTTAAGACATTGATTACTGCACTGTTACCTAGTTTTATGCATTGATTCCCTGCTTCGTTACACCCGGTCACAAGGCACGACACATTTTTATAGTTACATGGTAAAAGGACGTTGCTACATGATTTCAAGGCGTCATGTTTTGCGAACGGATGATATAACATTTTGCTAGGGTTCAGAATCGTGTGCAAAATGTGCTCACTGAACATTAGTGCCATACAATACGCCTGCAGGGGAATAGCACCCCTATAACCATGTACACGTTAGTTGGGCTGCAGCAAACGATATTGGAAGGGGCTGCTAAAGAGATTTTTTTTTTAATCCTCACCCTGCTCTCTCTCTCTCTCTCTCTCTCTCTCTCTCTGAACATCATTTCTTGTATTTGTTGTGTGTTGGATTGACAGCCACGGTATCGTCATTACTGTGTGTTATTCATTGTCATTTGTTGTCAATTCGTAGTATCTTGCATATTGTTTGTACAGGCCTATGAGTGCTACTTTGGATGTTTGGATGTAAGCGGGGCTTCAAAATTAAAATTGAATATTGAATTTTCACTACCGCATTGTAATCGAAGTCCGCCTCTGTGGTGTAGTGGTTAGCGTGATTAGCTGCCACCCCCGGAGGCCCGGGTTCGATTTCCGGCTCTGCCACGAAATTTGAAAAGTGGTACGAGGGCTGGAACGGGGTCCACTTAGCCTCGGGAGGTCAACTGAGTAGAGGTGGGTACGATTCCCACCTCAGCCATCCTGGAAGTGGTTTTCCGTGGTTTCCCACTTCTCCTCCAGGCGAATGCCGGGATGGTACTTAACTTAAGGCCACGGCCGCTTCCTTCCCTCTTCCTTGCCTATCCCTTCCAATCTTCCCATCCCTCCACAAGGCCCCTGTTCAGCATAGCAGGTGAGGCCGCCTGGGCGAGGTACTGGTCATACTCCCCAGTTGTATCCCCGACCAAGAGTCTGAAGCTCCAGGACACTGCCCTTGAGGCGGTAGAGGTGGACCGGGCGAGTTGGCCGTGCGCGTAGAGGCGCGCGGCTGTGAGCTTGCATCCGGGAGATAGTAGGTTCGAATCCCACTATCGGCAGCCCTGAAGATGATTTTCCGTGGTTTCCCATTTTCACACCAGGCAAATGCTGGGGCTGTACCTTAATTACGGCCACGGCCGCTTCCTTCCAACTCCTAGGCCTTTCCTATCCCATCGTCGCCATAAGACCTATCTGTGTCGGTGCGACGTAAAGCCGCTAGCAAAGTAGAGGTGGAATCCCTCGCTAAGTCCGAGGGAAAAACCGAACCTGAAGGGTAAACAGATGATGATGATGATGATTGTAATCGAAACAGACTTTCAACGTATTAGGTCGTGTTACGTACATGTAGTACGTGTTGAAGTGATGTTAAGTACAGAACAAAAATTGCCAGCCGGACACCAGTGGGATCCGAACCCACAACCTCCCGATTTCGCGTCGGTTGCTCTACCAATTGAGCTATGGTGGCCTAGGCCATCTTTGTTCTGTTTGAAAGGATCTGAGCTACAGGTCTGGCACTGCTGCTAGCACACTGTAGAGTGCGTTTAATTCAAACAGAAAAAAGGTGGCCTGGGCCACCATAGCTCAATTGGTAGAGCAACCGACGCGAAATCGGGAGGTTGTGGGTTCGGATCCCACTGGTGTCCGGCTGGCCATTTTTGTTCTGAACTTAACATCTCTTCAACACGTACTACATGTACGTAACACGACCTAACACGTTGAAAGTCTGTTTCGAAAATTAAAATTGTCGACCATCAGGTGGATTTTCTCTTTCGGATTTTATTGGATGGTGGGGGTGGGGGTGGGATCCAATACATGGAGTTTTAGGTAAGGGAGTGCAAATGGTGTCTTTTAGGTTGAGCCAGAGGTACTCTTGAAGCCTGTGGTAATGTGATGGGGACGGTTCACGGAAAATGGTGTCTAAAAATCACCAACGATTATTTTAGCACAGAGTCTGCTATATTAACACGTTCCATGTTCAGGGAAGCTATCAAGCTTCAAATTTCAATATTCGGTTAGCGTCTTAACCCCATGGCACTACAGTCCTGAAGGGTCTTGGTCTACCAAGCGAAAGCCTGCAGATTAAGAGGTGTCGTACGGCCAGCACGACGAATCCTCTCGGCCGTTATTCTTGGCTTTCCAGACCGGGGCCGCTATCACACAGGCACGCTACCTCTACACCACGAGGCCGGCTATGTTTAGGATCTTAGGTTTACTAATAATTCTTATTTGGAGCTAATACCTTAACACTCGTATATGATTTAGTTTGCCATTCTGGATATATATATATATACGAAATTTTGCGATTATTACGCTAAGCTTTTAACATTAGAAGACAGGACATTCCTGCCTACTGGCCTTGGGTACGTATTACAAGGCGCAAGGATACTTGCACGACCGTAGGTTGGTAATGTCTTTTAGGTTGAACCACAGGTACTCCTGAAGTCTGTCGTAATGTGATGGGGACGGTTCACGGAAAATAACCGGTGGTTGGTTCGCGTGGGTGTTGACGGGGTGGAAGGAGTGCCTTTGTTTGTAGGGCTGTTTTGCTGTCTGTTACGAAAAAAACCGAAGGCATCAGTAGCATATGTGCCTGATTGATTGTGTGAACCTTCACAGAGGGCTTGTCACACCAGAAAACATTATGCATGGAAGTTGCCACGAAACGGCCGGGAGTCATTGTGTTAAGGCAAATTTTTGTTTCGTGAACAACCAGAGTCACTCCCTTCCCCGTTCTCTCTCTATTCCAGTCTCCTCCTTGTCCCCGTCAGGTTCTCAATCTGATACGGTGTAGAGGCAGCATGAATAATAGACCGATTGTATTTCTTACGTAGGCCTATATCCCTTATGGAATGTATAAACTTCTCAATCTTCAGACGTTGCTAAAAAAAATGTAAGAGAATAAATTGGACCTCAAAGATCGAATTAAACCTAGAGGATAAGGAAATAATATAGAATGAATAACGAATCACGGCTTACCAATATGTTTTCGAACTTCAATGTTCTGAAATTAAATAAGTTTGAACGTCATACAGTGAAACCCCGATAATACGGGCTCGCTTATTGTGTAATCCCTTGTACCTTGCCTGCTATTTAAGGCTTGCACTCCCACCCGCTTACAACGTTCCAGTCATTCGAACGGGCCGGCTGCCGAAGCCTGTCGCACTCCTCTGCGGCAGTGATTAATGACTGACAGATCAAATTAAATTATGTTGGAGAGTGCTGCTGGAATGAAAGGTGACAAGAAAACCCAGAGTAACCGGATAAAAACCTGTCCCGCCTCCGCTTTATCCAACACAAATCTCGCATCCAGTGACCGGGATTTGAACCAAGGTATCCTGAGGTGAGAGGCCGGCGCGTTGCCGCCTGGGCCACAGAGGCTTCCTTTACATGAATATTTTTAAATAAATATGTGTTAATGTACAGAATAAATAATTATTTATCGCGAATAAGTCAATCTGAAAAGTCTCTACCTTGACCTGGAGTTTACAGCTATGTTTAAAGCAGGCCTACATGTACTTTTCAGCTTCCTACTCATGATCTACGGTTCCTAATCGTAAACTGTGATGACTGGTAGTACTGCTATGTAGTATACTGTATAATCTCTTTGAAATTCATATCCACAACGTAGTTCAAATGAATAGAATATGTCAATAAAATACCATCATAGTATACGACCTACTTTACGTGAAACGTTGTGGACCAAACAATTTGAGATTCTGTTGACTGGACCAAACTATTTGGGATTCTGTTGACTGGACTAAACTACTTGAGATTCTGTTGACTGGACCAAACTATTTGAGATTCTGTTGAATGGACCAAACTATTTGAAATTCTGTTGACTGGACCAAACTATTTGAGATTCTGTTGACTGGACCAAACTATTTGAGATTCTGTTGAATGGACTAAACTATCTGAGAGTCTGTTAACTGGACCACAGTATTTGAGATTCTGTTGACTGGACCAAACTATTCGAGATTCTGTTGAATGGACCAAACTATTTGAGATTCTGTTGAATGGACCAAACTATTTGAGATTCTGTTGAATGGACCAAACTATTTGAGAGTCTGTTGACTGTACCAAACTATTTGAGATTCTGTTGACTGGACCAAACTATTTGAGATTCTGTTGACTGGACCAAACTATTTGAGATTCTGTTGACTGGACCAAACTATTTGAGATTATGTTGACTGGACCAAACTATTTGAGATTCTGTTGAATGGACCAAGCTATTTGAGATTCTGTTGACTGGACCAAACTATTTGAGATTCTGTTGAATGGACCAAACTATTTGAGATTCTGTTGACTGGACCAAACTATTTGAGATTCTGTTGAATGGACCAAACTATTTGAGATTCTGTTGAATGGACCAAACTATTTGAGATTCTCTTGACTGGACCAAACTATTTGAGATTCTCTTGACTGGACCAAACTATTTGAGATTCTCTTGACTGGACCAAACTATTTGAGATTATGTTGACTGGACCAAACTGTTTGAGATTCTGTTGACTGGACCAAACTATTTGAGATTCTGAAAGTGATCGGGTTCAGATACCGACAAAGGAGGACTAGCTACAGTCTGTACAAACTTCAGTCTGCAGTGGTAAGAATCGAGAGCAGTGAAAAAGAGGTAGCAATCCAGAAAGGGGTGAGGCAAGGCTGCAGTTTTGCCCTCTCCTTTTCAGTGTTTATTTAGAACAGGCGATAAAAGAAATCAAAGGGAAAATTGAAAAGGGAATCACAATCCAAAGAGAGGAAATCAAAACTCTGAGATATGTCGATAATAATGTTATTTTATCCGAGTCTGCAGACGATCTGAATAAATTGTTGAATTATATGGACACAGTCTTGGAGAAGGGAATATAAGATAAAAACAAATTATTCCAAAACGTAATGGAGTGCAGTCGAAAGAAGTCAGGTGGTGCAGAAGATATGAAATTAGGAAATGAAGTCTTGAAGGAAGTAGATGAATATTGTTACTTGGGTAGCAGAATAACTAATGGTGGCAGAAGTAAGGAAGATAAAAAATGCAGACTAGCACAAGCAAGGAAGGCCTTTCTTAAGAAAAGACATTTGCTCACTTCGAATAGGAATTAAATATATACTTGAATACTTTCGTCTGGAGCGTGGTATAGCACGAAAGTGCAACATGGACAATAACTGGCTCAGAAAGAAAGAGAATAGAAGCTTTTGAAATGTGCTGAAGGTGGCACGGCCAGATCGAATCACGAATTAAGGGTTACTGAATCGAACTGTTAAAAAAACTCGTGTCCTCATACCGAGGTGGTGCAGCTTTTGTCAGGCACACCCCCAATGGAGGTGAGCTGCATGTACCATTTAAACCACATACCAGCCCTCCTGCCATTCATAAATTCCTGGCAGTAACAGGGATCGAACCCGATACTCAGAGGACGGCTGCTAATTACACTAACCGTTACGCTACAGGGGCGGACAATCGAACTGATGAGAGGAGAACACTTTGGCTAAAATTGACCAGAAGAAGAGATAGAATGATAGAAAACACCTAGACTTGTTCAGTTGATTTTTGAGGGGAAGTGTAAGTGATAAGAACGGTAGGGGTAGGCCAAGACATGGATATGACAAACATGTAAGAGTAGATGTAGGCTGTGCAGTAGTAGTAAAGTAGAAATGAAAATGTTAGCACAGAACATAGTGGCGTGGAGAGCTGCATCCATCAGTTTATGGACTGTAGGGTTGGACAGTATGCCCCTGTTTCGGCTCACTGTGCCGGTTCACAGTTATGTTCCGCTGTTCCGGGACACCGAGTGTCAATTGTTCCGAAATATTCTCAACGAGACGGAGACAGTAACTCGCTGTCTCGTCAGAAGCGCCACTATGCACAGCCCTTCGCCTACTAGCTGACTGTCGATACCGGCTGTGTGCCGCCCTGTGATGCAGTGTCCCGTGTTCTGTCAAATCCTCTTTGTTCTGGGAGTTCCGTTGCACCGGTAATTGCCTTTCGGTACATGCGAATAACGTAATGTGTCGTGTTTTGTTTTCATCTGTTTTGCAAGAGTGTTTTCATTGAAGACTAGTAATATAACCGTACGAAAGACGGTAAACTTTGCATAATGTCGCATCGGAGTCCTCTTCAGGACATTTTTACTAGAATAAAACCGGACAGAGTGAAATGCAATTTATGTTCTTCTATTTTGTCTGCAAAGGGATCTTCAACCAGCACAATGACAAAACATTTCAAACTTAAACATCCCACAATTTTCATTTTCGTGTTCTGCTTGTATAGTTTTATTTTTAATCTCATGTTCCGCTTGTATATAGTGTTTAATTTTTATCTTCGTGTTTTGCTTGTATGGGTTAATTTTTATTTTCGTGTTCCGCTTGTGTATTGTGTACGTAAATAGAGTACTTACGAATATTTCTTCAACTGTACGAGTATACTTTTAATTGGTGAAATTAACATTGTGACATTTGTGAACACATCTACTGCCAGTGTAATTGTGACAGGTGTGTTTCAGACTGAATGAAAATGTTCTTATCTTCAAAAGAACGTTTAGACATGATTTTGGCACGAAATTCAGTGTTCCGACTGTTCCTTCACGTTCCGTGCAGTTTTATGCTGGCCGTAACTGCACACAGCACGTCCGGTACAGCAGCACATTCCTGTTGACGCATGTCATGTTGCCTCACAAAGTTCCCTCTACTGCGCAGTTACAGTCCCGTGTGTCGTGTACCGGCACACTGTACCGAAACACTCTACCTCAAGCTCCTAATGTTCCGGAACAACTGACTGTTCCGGTCTGCCCAACCCTACTGGACTGACGACCCAAACAACATGTGAAATGTATGAAAATGCCGTAGAGTGTACACAGTATGTTTGTTACTTACTGTTCCCGCTTAATTCTTGGAACTTTGAGAAGCATCTTACTGTACTTATCAATACTATAAGAATACTTCCAGAAAATAGGAAGGAAGAATATAAGTATTTGTTTGATCTATAACAGAGGATAGAGCACGATAGTAAACCTGCTGAAAGCTAGTACCAAAAGGAGCTAACCCGTTGGAAAGGGGCCTCATTTAGCAGTTTGTGCGCGAACACCATGTCCTTGCCTTCAGCAGTGAACCTACACAGTCACTCAGTGTTGTCTTTTATAACGACTAGATTACACAGAGATATGTAAATAAGTGTACGGAGCCGTTATTAATTATTCAAACTGGTTAACCTGTGCCTGCGTGTACTGAATGTAAAACAAATCTGTCGATCGATGCGAGAAGAATAAACTATCCCTTCATTCTCATAAATACTACACTAGAAGTCTTGTGAGTGTAACTAATGTCGTTGAAATGAAATGGCGTATGGCTTTTAGTGCCGGGAGTGTTCGAGGACAAGTTCGGCTCGCCAGATGCAGGTCTTTCAATTTGACTCGGCGGCCTGCGCGTCGTGATGAGGATGAAATGATGATGAGGACGACACATACACCCAGCCCCTATGTCAGCGAAATTAACCAATTATGGTTAAAATTCCCGACCCCGCCGGGAATCGAATCCGGCACTCCCGTGGCCAAAGGCAAGCACACTAACCATTTAGCCATGGATCCGTTTTACACTACCAGATGGCAGAGAAACCGCTCCTCTATTGGGTGACCTACTGTTGAGTTTTAATTAATTTTCTTAATTAATGTTATTGATTTTACGCCACATTAACTATTTTTACGGTTCTCGGAGACGCCGAGGTGCTGGAATTTTGTCCCGAGGAGTTATTCAACGTGCCAGTAAACTACAGGCACGAGGCTGACGTATTTGAGCATCTTCAAATACCACCGGACTGAGCCAGGATCGAACCTGCCAAGTTGGGGTCAGAAGACCAGGGTTTTACCGTCCGAGCTATTAACCTCGGCAATTAATTTTGTCGGGGAAACACCGAATGTGGGGGTGTAGCAGCGTACGTTAGAGATGATTTAATAAGAAGTAGAATTATTTTCGCTACTTCTGATGACCGTGTCCTGAATGCATGTTTCTAGAAACTGAAACCTGCCAGAAGAAGTGTTTGTTTGCTGTAATTTATTGTCCACCTAAAGTACCTGTTCTTACTAAATTATAAAACCTTCTACATGATCATGTAAGGGAGTACGAGTGGTAAGAGTAAAATATCAGCGAGCTGATGGGTAAAGTGCAGAAATCAAGAACCTCATGGCTCAATGTAATTGTGCTTCCAGACACTTCAAGAAATCGAATACTGATAAGTCCTGCGTAGCGTATAGGATTCTAAGAGAGAAAAATAAGCTATTCAGTAAATCAGAAATGCTAAAATACGCCAGGCATACAATCTACTTTAACACCTATTTTTCATCAAAATTGTGGTTATGTCATAAGTAGGGCCTGGGTGTTTATGACTTAAAAATGTTATGAAGTATGCGAGCATTTATGACCTAGAAATGTATTAAAATACGACAATAAATTTGACTTCAAAATTTGTTGGTAACATTTTCGAATCTTCAAAATCTTGCTGCCGTTTAAATGAACATTATATTGAAAATGTACTTTTAAAATCTAGAACATTCAATAATAATAATAAATGATAACCTTAATTTTATTATTATATTTTGAATTTATTTAAGTACTCAATCAAGAGGTAACTCTCGACTCTGCAGAGAATGAAATAAATGTCACATTTTGATGGGTGATCATAAAGAATTACAATAGCAAATTACATATTTTATAAAGTTTTCAAATAGGAACGATCTTCTATTTTCGCGCAGGATATTATTGGGGCATATTTGAACTACGTCAAATTATTAGCGTTCAATCGAGGCTCACTATTCTGTCTCTTTGTACGCATCTGCCTCTTTCTATACAGCTTCCTCTCCTAATTAACATAAATTCACATATAAATATACATTCCTAAGAAAGATAATATTGCAAGAAATTACAGACAACAATTAGGAGATGTGAAAAAAACTGTCTTTGAGACGACTGCAATCAGGTATACGAAAATGGAATAGAAAAATAAAAATATGACAAAAATACGACAATTCACGGGGAAGTATGGCCATAATATAAAAAGTTACCGGAAAATGATTAAAAAAACGTTAAACGAGCCAAAATATGACATGTCATAAACAATCGGGCCCTAGTCATAACCTATGTATAACTAGGAAAAGAAAAGAAAGAACTTTTCTCTTTGCGAAAAGATCATGAATATGTCTCTCAAGAAATTTCAAGGAGAACTGCAACTGTAGATCGAAGGAACTTAACTTGTAACAGCAGCATCTTTGGCGACCAAGGCCTACGGTGACGACTAATGTGACGTCACTTCCATCTCACATTTTGTTGCGTTAGACAAATTTTCTGATGACCCGCAGCCATATTCATGTCAAAAGATGTAGCGGTGGAAATCATGCAGCATTGTCTCTAGATTCCCTGAGTACAAGTTTCATTACTGCTCCCATTTAGACAAACCCCGAGACTAAAAACACAATAATTTCCGACGGAAGCTCCTAAAAGCCTGACTGTGAGGAATTTGTAATGAATATATTTTCTACGAATTAAGTGAAGTCGGCGTTGTGCAAAGGTAAGGGAAAATGTAAAAGTTAGCATGGTAGGAGTTCTGAAAAGCTTGATCTTAACTTGGACGAAATTATTTCCCGTAATGACGTACATCTACATTCGTTGACAACTCGCACATTCCCAATGGGAGCGTAACTGTCCATCCCATACCTAAAGTTACTACTCCATCATATTCCCAGATTATCGACTCATTAATATCATATCAGCTCTTTCCAAAGGTCTTGAACGAATCATCCATGTTCAAACGTTAACTTTTCTACTTAAACAAAGAAGCCTTCTCCAGTCGGGTTTTGGACTAAAACGTAGTACTTATTAAAATCGCAGAGGATCATGATATCCTTCTTACAAAGCTCAGAAACCTCAAAATGACCAATGACACGGTACAGCGGTCCAACTGTTACCTCAGCTATGCGATAGGTATATAGTATAATTATGGGCAATAGTTCATCTTCCTGGGAGTGAAGGAACCTGTGGAGTTCTTCAAGGTTCTGTGCTGGCCCATTATTATTTTCGCTTTTTATCAACGATATTTCCAAGGTATTGGCAACCTCTGTTTACCGTATTTATACCGATCATCTGCAGATTTACGAACACCAACATCTCAGAAACCATACTGCACCCGCTCACTTCCTGAGTCCCAGACTAGCATTTATCTCAGGAGTGATCAGTTCGAAAACGATAAAAAAATTATATAAAGAAAATCAAAAAAATATATATCGGCGCATCAAATGAACACAGGGATGAACGGGGCATGCAAATTAAGGTTACGGGGGACGACTCATTCATGGATACAAATTTTTGACTCCACAATAGGACTGGGAAGTGACAACTTAAATTCCATGGGCATACTGGACTAACTACAATGAAAAGATATGGAAACTGTTTCCTATTGAAATTGCAATGAGGAGCAATTTATTCACTTATTTTGCATACTACACATGATGACAATTTTACATTGGGACACTTTCATCCTGAAAAATAAATGACATAATACTTGGATTTTACCTCACTACTCTGGTAGTGTAAAACATCTGGTGAATTCGCCCCAATTGGTTACTGGGGATCGAATTCACATCCGTATGATTGGACGTTTCACCGCTGGAGATCTTCTTTCGGAGACGAAGGCACGACAGTAACTTTTTACTGTCGTCTCCTCGTTCCGTTTGGACATGAGACACTTCCGGTATGTACATTCTGGTGAGCCGGACACCCACCGTGGAAAATGTTATCGCCTCGAAAAAACGGGAATTTATAATACGGACAAACTCTAGCCTATTATTTCCAGATTCACAAACACGCCAGGTAGAGTTCATTAACTCAAAGCCTATTTCAATATTTACACTTGTCAATACGACAAGACGTACGGAAAGGTTCATTACTATGCTCTGACCCTGAAGACATGTGCCGTCCGTGGGTTATTTACGTATCTACCGCTAACAATCTCCCCGTGAAAACCCAACATCTGGTTCTGAGCAGTTCGACACAGGACGACTGTCCCTAGCATATCCTCCTATGATTATTAAATAATATCATTACCATTCTTTATCTGATCATTATCATATTCTTTGACTACCATCAATTAATTTATCATTAATTTCAATTATAATCCTGTATTTTTGATTATTATCATTTGTCATCCGGGATGATTATATGGCAACCCTTGCCGACGTTTCAAACGAAGGGTCGTACTTCCTCCTAATTTATCCGCACAATATAATGATCAGCTTCCTCATAAATATTATTATTATTATTATTATTATATTATTATTAACATTATTATTAATAGTGGAAATCGTGATTATCGTAACCCGTAATCATCCTCGCTATAATACTTCAACTTCTCGCTCTTATTATTTTCATCAAAAAAAAAATTTTTTAAAAAGTAGCTTCATTGGTTATTCTTCTTCTCCTTCTTCAAATATTTTATTTATTATTATTATTAGTTAAAAATCTCAAATTTTTCATTTCAACTCCCAACATCATTATCATGTCCAAATATATAAAAAAATTCTTCTAAAAAAAGTAGTTTTTTTAAAATTTATTATTATTATTATTAATTTAAAAAAAAAATTAATTTCACCTGTTACACGGTAGTCCACTCTTAATATGTTTAACGCATAACCCCTTTTACAATTCCGATTTATCTTGGCACTAAGCACTTGATTTAAGACAAGATTCACTTGGAGTATGATTATTGTTATTATTATTATTAAAAATGGAAAGATGATATTTTAATTTCCACTCTTTAGAATTTAGTCACATATGTTAAATCCCGTTATGAACCACTAAGATCTGCTTTATATCGGTCGGGACAACACGGTATTCGGGACCGTACCTTCAGTTTCGTATTGCCGTTAAATTTTATATGGGGACACACGTCCTCCCAAGACACATCTCACAACCTAGTGCACATCGCGGCTGGGCAAATACCTCCAATGCCGGCGATTGCTAAACTATTCCTTCCAATTTGAAGTCCATTTCCTTTCATCGGAACTCTTCAAACATTTAATTCATAAATTAATCCTCGGTGCGTGGATTCTACCACTAATAACACCGGCATATGCATTTATATAATCTTAGGCCTTGAGATTCATCTATTTCATCATTACAAACAATACGGCTCAATTTATTTCACGCCGGATATTCGTCCCTCATGACTTCCAACTCTAAATATGGGCTCAAACCATTCTGGGCTTTTAACATATCGTGACCATTCTAATTCACGTGCCTATATCGCTTTTAAACAAATTTTAATGGTTAAAATAAAGTCCAAAAACGTAAAATCAAAAATTTACGTAAAATCAAACTGATTACGCGAATGAAAGTCTTTAACGCTACATGTCATCTCCACATTGATTATTATATTTGCACTGGCTAACTCACGAAGCACTGTCATTATTATTATACTTTAACTTGCAAACACATAAATATTATTATTATTAATTTACTTTCCTTTGTCAACTCACAAACATTATTATTATTAGTATTTTAATGACCTTCCGTACGCAACACAAATTTTACATACTCTGGCTCTTTCATAATCTGGCTGTCTAATAGAAATTATTCCTAATTAAAATACAAATGATCACCGCATTGAATGAAATTCAAATAAATGGGTTAGCACAAAAAAAGAATTTAACACTTGAAATGAACTTAAGTCAAAGTATTACGAACAGCATGCATTAATTGACAGAAATATATCCCATATTTACATTATATACAACAAACAAATACTCAAATTAATTAATCTAACCCATTATTACGTTAATATAAATTAGTTCGTCCGTCTAACAAAAAAATAAAATCATGGACTCGGGAGGCGGACCATGTTAAGTAACCATAATTAATTTACACTGAACCCCGTTTAGTCGCGATAACATCCCCCAAATATCAAAATTGTGTACTCATTCCTATGTAGAATTCCATTGTCTCGTAGCGGATGAGATATAGGCCTTACGGCCCCATGGTGATCTACTCGTCCATCATGTCGCACAATACAAATTTAACACAATAAAACACTTCTGGGTGACTACCCATGATTAATACCTTATTACACGATTTTACACAAGAATACTAATAACCAAAAAAAAACACTTATAGGTGCTCCTAGACCCCTGACACTCGCACAATATACTTTTCATATACGCCCGAAACACACGTCGTGACACATTACGACGAAATGTCGTTCATTTGAACCGGCGCGTATCGCGTCTTCAACCGGCACTTCCTGGTTTATTTCTAAGCCGTCTTGATAATCGCCTAGCTCCTATAATTCCCTGCTCGGATAGTTATTCACCGTCTATCTTGAGGTGTTTACTTCAGGCTCCGCACACTGCCTTCCAAAGGTACTATCGGCGTTCCGTTAGTTATTTATTATTCAATCACATGACATTTATTAAATTCAACATACAGTTGTACTGATTATTTACACTCGGTACTATGGATAATTTCACTGTTCGTATTCATTCTCCTAATAACTCACGTACTTTCAGCTCTAACGGACTTCAAATACGTCCCGAGGTACTGACTTACAGCGTCATCGTGTCAGAGTCTCAACTACTTCATCCGACCGTTCACACCTGGTGACTTCAAACGACTGGGTGATGTGAGGTTCGACCGGTCACAACTGGTGGCTTCAAACGACTGGGTGATGTGAGGTTCTACTACTGGACTTTTATGGACGATATGGTTTCCCGCCGGGGTCATCCCCGGTCAGCTCCTGGGGAGGGGGTTGGTTATCCTAAATCGGCATGTGCAGGTGGATTTAGATCTCTTGCTTTATCCCACTTAATACACTGGCGATACACATTCATGTGTCGTATTCTGAACTCATATCGTTCGGTGATCATGGAAATATCACTTAATTTCTGTCCTCCACCTTTCGCGCGCTAACTCGGCGTCCCTGATGGCGTGCTCATCTCGACCAATGGCGAGATAGCGTGGGTCATTTCCACGAATTCATTACTTGAATTTATTACGATTACATTTAATCAACATGGGAATGATATCACAAAAATCCCCTCTATTCACTTATGTGGTTGGAATAATTTAATTATTGTTATCGGAGAAGCTAACTGGAGTTCACTCTGAGTTTTTCTTATGTTGGTTTATCTGCGGGCCTATGATAAATTTTCTCATTGGTCAACACCGCTTCGGTTAGTTTGAAATCTCTTCCTTGTAACGTTGACAACACCAAATGCCTCGGGCGTGGAAAACTGGTACGTCATATTCCCGGTATTGGTGATACATCTGCTCGCCCTTGGTCCGAAATATATACTCTTTCACTTCCTCGAAGTCATTACTTCGTTGTTGTGAGCTCTAGCTTTAATCCTCTTATCTTCTGGCCAAGAAACATTTTCCCCATAATGACAAGCTTAAATGTGGCGACGGTTTGTCGCGATCACGCCGGGCTATGTTGAAATTCTCCCGTCCACACAAAACTGACACTGTATTCAATTTAATATTCCTTTATATCTGTATTCATCTTCAAAAAAAACCAAATCATGAAACTAGGGCCTATCTCATCAGGGTACAATACCAGAACTAAATTCTGAACTATTATCTCTTTGTAGAAAATGGACTCAAAATCTCCCCTTGACGCGCGTTCTCTGTTTTCATCACCTTAGAGAGACTGGTCCCCGACATGAAATTTGTCAAATCAGCAGCGCACTGTCCATTCTGAAGTTGGGTATATGCCATAAATCTACACAACATTGTGATAGACTACGTTTCTGCTACCGTATATCCAACTTTTGATGATGTTTGATGATGATTATGTTTGTTTTATAAAGGGGCCTAACATCTAGGTCATCGGCCCATAATGGTATGAAATGAGACGAAATGCAATGACAATTTCAAAGTCCAAAATTCATCCACTGACCGGAATTCAAAACGTGATGAATGAATGGATGAATATGAATTTAAAACGATCAGTGGATCCGACCCGCAATGCCTCACCTTCTCAGAAGCTATATTACCGACCAAGGGACTGCTTCCAAAGCACAATCCTGAATCGATGATATTGTTGTCTAAAGGGGTTCAAAATTCAGGTCAACGGTCCCACATGACGGTACTTATCACTAGTAAAGTGGAACCATGGTATTTCTCAAGTTGTGGTACTAATCAAAGGTAGCGTAAACTCACGGTGTTCCACACATTATGGTACTACTCACAAGTATTGCACGTCTCACAGTTAACGCAAACCTATGGTGTTTCTCAGATAATAGCGCCATTCGTAGGTAACGGAAACCCATGGTGCACCTCACACAGGTGTACTAATCACAGGGACTCGTACTATCCCGTGGTGTTCCACACATAGTGGGTACAAATCACAGGCAACGTAAGTGTGTGATGTTCCACATATAGTGGCACTAATCACTAACCTATTGTGTAGGCCTACCTAACATAGTGGTACTACGCGCAAGTAAAGGGGACTCGTGGTGTTCCCCGCGTGATTGTACTAATCACAAGTAGTTTCATGGTTCCAATTCAATCATCCCTTGGTCGCCGCTTTTAGTCGCCTCTTACGACTGGCAGGGGATACCTTGGGTGTATTCTTCGTCCGCGTCCCCCACCAACTGGCAGTTATCCAACTTTTAATATACGCAACAAAATTACTCATAATTCACGCTGTTCCAACATGTTCCCGAGAATACAATGACTCCTTTGGCACCTGCAATTACATTGCATGTGGTGCTGGAATGAGTTTAAACCAGTATCACTCATGATTCCCTTGGTCCCTTACAATAGGCCACATCTGTAATAACCTTTTTAAATTACTGCACTTTTCAACGTGAAAAAAATTGGTCCGTCATTGAGATGTAAGGAGACAGGAAATATATCTTCTCCTGTCAGCAATATGGAACTTTTTTACATAATAAAAATATTTCAAATTCAAGTTACATTAAGTTTTATCATATAACATTTTTCCATGTGGTTCATATTTAATGGAACATTGAGGATTTCATTTTCAAGTCCCTCATAACTCCCCACATCTGCTGACGCATTTCTTATAAACCATAGCGTATATATTCGGTGGAGCATTATTTAGTTTAAATTCGATTTTTTTTGTTGAATATTCAGTCGTTTCCACTTGATGCGCTAACATGCACAAAGACACACATCGAACTGAAAATCACATGGAAAAAACAAAACGACATGTTCTTATTAAAATAGACCAGTTCCTCTCCACTTCCTTAATTTTCTACAGTGTCCCATTCTGTCCAGTTAATATCTCCCACACAACATGCACGTTACCGACGAGCGGTTTATATATATTCAGAAAACAATGAAGCTTTAATTATTCGCGAATCCGCTCGTGCATTTGTCTGTTGGTTTGTTTGTCCGGATGGGTTCAAAGGTCTTCGTCACATGGCCTACAATTCGTATTGGCCAGTAATTAGCAAATTCAGACGGTGACGTGCCAGGTGTGACCGTCCCGCATGCGACCCGTGCCACTAGCGACCATCTGTGACCGTGCCGGATGCGACCGGCGTTGACAAGCAAATTGTCATTTGATAAGTTGTGTCATCATCCAAGATAAGGTAAGCTAAACGAAGTGCAATGCCATTTCAATAAGTCCTATAAGCAGCTACTGCCCCTACTTTACATAACACTTCTGGGGGAAACTCGTTTTACAACACGAAACATGGTGATGCGTTTACGTCTTTTCCCGCCAGGCGAGTTCGTCATGCGGTTAGAGGCGCGCGGCCCTGAGCTTGCATTCGGGAGATAGTGGGTTCGAATCCCACTGTCGGCAGCCCTGAAGATGGTTTTCCGTGGTTTCCCATTTTCACACCAGACAAATGTTGGGGATGCACTTTAATTAAGACCAGGGCCGCTTCCTTCCCATTCCCATTCCTTGCCTGGTGCAGGTCTTTCTACCTGACTCCCTTGGGCGGCATGCGCGTCTGAATGTGGGATTATGATAATGAAGTAGGGAGAGATGAAACCCGGTTTCGGCACGTAGCCTACTCCTCTCGAATAATACCAAGGGGTCTGCTCAATGCTTTCCGTCGCCATCCGACGGCCGAATCACCATCAACAGCATCATATCCCCTCACTCCACATGAACACTGCGAAAAGTTTTGGATTTGAATCCAGGCTTTTGGCATGCAATCTAGTGATTAGAAACTGTCTACCACGAACTTTCCTACCCTGCCGGCCAACATTCTGATGGTGATTTTTTTTTCATCCAGGCTAAGTGGCTCAGACGGTTGAGACTCCAACTTGGCAGGTTCGATCCTGGCTCAGTCCGGTGGTATTTGAACGTGCTCAAATACGTGAGCTTTGTGCCGGTGGATTTACTGGCACGTAAAATAACTCCTGCGCGACTAAATTCCAGCACATCGGCGTCTCCTTAAACCATAAAAGTAGTTACTGGGACGTAAAGCCAGTAACATTATTATATTTTTCCTTCGACCAATGGCACTCGAACCTGCTAACAATGGTGTCAGACCTTTATTTTAGAAAAGACCAAGTTAGCTACTTATAAGAAATCTGCCACTTGGTGACAGCCCTTAATGCAGATCAATTGTAAGTGATTGATGGGTCGCATGCGGCACGATGCTTATCCGCTCGGTCGCTATTGGCACGATAATGGGCGGGTCGCATCCGGCACGGTCGCATCTGGCACGTAACCATTCAGGCGATATTCTACTCATGTTGAAGATGGGCACGATGCTTCTTTGTTGTCAGTCATCGGCGTTCGTCCCTCTTCAATCACCAGGTTGCTGCATCCTGTCATTGAGAGCATCAAACCTCTGCCACACGATCATCTCGGCCAGAGACTGTTGTTGGCTCATTCACTTCAAACTAGCGTTGAAAGCAGTGATGTCGGTATGTTTGATGAGTACTTCGAGGTAATAGAGTTTAGGACTGGAGGGTTAGGAAACTCCTCAGTCGAGATCGCTTCAAAGTATTTTTACCAGCCTTCTCTCACTTTCTTCCAATATATCAGCAATCGTCTCATCGTTGATGCTACAAAAATGTTGATGTCGACCGTTTTGAGAGGTTTTCTTCTTCTTGCTAGGGGCTTTACGTCGCACCGACACAGATAGGTCTTATGGCGACGATGGGATAGGAAAGGCCTAGGAGTTGGAAGGAAGCGGCCGTGGCCTTAATTAAGGTACAACCCCAGCATTTGCCTGGTGTGAAAATGGGAAACCACGGAAAACCATCTTCAGGGCTGCCGATAGTGGGATTCGAACCTACTATCTCCCGGATGCAAGCTCACAGCCACGCGCCTCTTCGCGCACGGCCAACTCGCCCGGTTTGAGAGGTTTTAGTTTAATGAGTCGGTAGATGCAGAGTTCCTTTATGCGTGTCCAATTCATAAAGTTCTGTATACCGAGTCTCGCGGTCTTTTCGCCTCCCTGTTTTGCATGCATTCCAACAAGACAGAGCTTTCTTATCAAGAACCTCTTCTTGAGTATTATATCTTAAAGGGCCCAAAGGAAATGGTTCAGAAAATTCTTAAGGCGACACTCCGGAAATAAAAATCGATATTTTGGTCGTTTTGGTGAATTTTTATGACTGAAATTGAAAGGATTGAATTCCTTTTTTCTTGTTACGAAGTTATTCCGCTGAATTCAAACAATTTATCACTGTAATAATGCTTTGTTTAACAATTGTAATTTTACATTTAAATCCCATTTTTCTCCCATAATATTCTGCCAAATGCAACAAAATTTGTATGGTATATGTATCACAGCTGCCGGCCCCGTGGTGTAGGGGTAGCGTGCCTGCCTCTTGACCGGAGGCCCTGGGTTCAATTCCCGGTCAGGTCAGGGATTTTTACCTGGACCTGAGGGCTAGTTCGAGGTCCACTCAGCCTACGTGATTAGAATTGAGGAGCTATCTGACGGTGAGATGGCGGCTCCGGTCTAGAAAGCCAAGAACAACGGCCGAGAGGATTCGTCGTGCTGACCACACGACACCTCGTAATCTGTAGGCCTTCGGGATGAGCAGCGGTCGCTTAGTAGGCCAAGGCCCTTCAACGGTTGTAGTGCCATGGGGTATGTATCACAGCTATATTAAGAAATCTGCGCATGGAATTTTTGATTGCAGAAGTTTTTCAAGTACATAGTAGGAATTTTTAAGTCCAAAATTTTAGAACGTAAAAATTACACAAACTTTAGTACCATGTATCTCCTTATATAAATTATACACAGGACTGTCAATACGAAGTGCTTTTAAAAGAAGTATTAGCTACCTAATTACGAATTTACATTAACATGTTAATTAAATTTCAGTCCGCATCTGTGGTGTAGTGGTTAGTGTGATTAGTTGCCACCCCCGGAGGCCCGGGTTCGATTCCCGGCTCTGCCACGAAATTTGAAAAGTGGTACGAGGGCTGGAACGGGATCCACTCAGCCTCGGGAGGTCAACTGAGTAGAGGGGGATTCGATTCCCTCCTCAGCCATCCTCGAAGTGGTTTGCCGTGGTTTCCCATTTCTCCTCCATGCAAATGCCGGGATGCTACCTAACTTAAGGCCACGGCCGCTTCCTTCCCTCTTCCTTGTCTATCCCTTCCAATCTCCCCAACCCCGACATGGCCCTGTTCAGCAAAGCAGGTGAGGCCGCTGGGCGAGGTACTGGTCATTCTCCCCAGTTTCATCCCTCGGCCCAAAATCTCACGCTCCGGGATACTGCCCTTGAGTGGGCAGAGGTAGGATCCCTCGCTGAGTCCGAGGGAAAAACCAACCCTGGAGGGTAAGCAGATTAAGAAAGAAAGAATTAAATTTCAGGGAAAAATGGAATGTTTTTAAAAAAATTGAAAACTATTAATTGTATATGAAAGAAATGTTTGATATCCCCACTTTTTTTGCAGGTGACATTCCCACAAAGTGTCATGAAATTCCACGCATTAGGTAAAAATATATTTTTATCTCCGGAGTGTCGCCTTAAGACGGCATCATCAACTGTCCCTCCGTATTCTACAGGGCGTGTTCATGAATCGAGCGAGAGTATTAAAAAGAGGACATGTGGCTGCGTCTTTTAACTCTTGGAAACAATATCTTAAGTTGAATTATCCCGCTAATCGTATTATTCATTGCGACGAAACTGGACTGACAATCTGAAGGGTTTAAGCAGTATCAAAACGAGGAAAGTGTTCAATTGTTATATTGTAGCGTGTACAATTGCAGGTGGAGATTTTGTTTATGTTTGTATGTAATTATTAAATCCTCGTTCTGTTGATTGACGGTAATTATTTTTCACATGCACGCGATTTAGGAAAGATCTTACATAATGGAGAGGGCCTAATTGTGATTTTGGCTCCTCATAGTTAAAAAAAAACTGCAACCCCTTGATCTTGCAAGTATGCAGAATCAGATAGTGTATTATGGACAAGAGATTCGGAAAAGTCTTGCTAATCACAAGGATACTGTAAGTCTTGCGACTCAATACCATCTGTCTGAATTCTTCGTAAGTGCCTACGCCAGAGCTGTCATGATGGGAACAATATTAATGTGTTTAAATTTTCCAGAATTTATCCAACTGACGATTCGATTTTCCTATTGAAATTGCAGATTGTGTACCTCAGCAACACCAAACACAGGTGTGTTACGGAAATAAGTCCAATTGTTTCGCTGTCCACTCAATCATCAAGACAGCAAGAGCGAATAAAATCGGAGAACTGCGCTAGTATCAACAAGTCATCCTTATAAAGAATGGACTTGAATCATGTATCGGGTAAATGGACACTAATCCCACTGACACTCACATAATGTGTGAGCGAGGTGTCTGGGAGACAAAGGAAAGAAAACTGACCAGGTTCAATATTACAACTCTCAGACCATTAACTAGTGTAAGAAACTATAATGGATTTCGTCCCCAGAAATGTAGAAACTGGTCCTATGGAATCTATGGTGGAACCTCAAAAAGAACTTCGACTGTGCTAAATGTACAAAAATGAATTAACTTGTAATTAGCGACGCTGACGAAGATTCGATGGATAGCTAGTGAAAGATGAGAGACGCTGTGACGGATAAATACAAACTAATGATTACGTCATGTTGCTAGTCAATCTCTCAGAGAGAACAGTTCGAAGTTCTAGCACAATTAGTGAAAATAATATGCATTTGTATTAGGGACATGTAACTTACTCTCAGAACGAGAAGGACTCACGGTACATTATTTCTCGTAAGGGCAAGTAGAATAGCAACATAATCACACAAGAGAAAATACACGGCGCAAAATATACAAATACTACCAAAAAAAATCCACGAATAGCATTATGAAAACAAGCAGTTTTTACCACTTCACTGTCAGCCCACATAACTCCTAGTGATTACCACATGCATGATTGGGTTAAGTGAGATACAGAGAAAATATTCGACATCAGAATATTTTTCCAAATACATTCCTGAGATATGAAAGAGGTAATATAATATTTTAATCAGAGCATAGTCCGCCTCCATGGCTAAGTGGTTAGCGTGCTGGCCTTTGGTCCAGAGGGTCCCGGGTTCGATTCACGGCCGGGTTGGGGATTTTAACCTTAAATTGTTAATTCCCTCGGTTGAGGGACTGGGAGTTTGTGCTGTCCCCAACATCCCTGTAACTCACACACCACACATAACTCTATCCTGCACCACAATACCACGCAGTTACCTACACATGGCAGATGCGCCCACCCTCATAGGAGAGTCTGCCTTACAAGGCCTGCACTCTGCTAGAATTACCACACGAAATTATTATTATTATTATTATTATTATTATTATTATTATTATTATTATTATTATTATTATTATTATTATTATTATTATTATTATTATTATTATTGTACCGGCTGGTACACCTCTACGCCGCACATTTGAATTTTCCGCCTTAAAGTACTCCTCTACAGGAGAAACTGTGAACTTAAAACTGGATCTACTTAAACTTTTGCTCTGAAGATGTCACTGTGTTAATTTCGACGTGTTTTTGTTTACTATTTATCAAGAAGTTTGGACATTTTCTCATAGATGTCTCTCTACAAAAAAGCTATGATCATGCACCCTGGTGCGAAGTGAGGGAACTTTCTTGAAGATATTTTGTACTCATAAGTTTTCTTATTACTAAATTTCGTTCTTTCATTGGTGGGTTGGCAATATTAATCTTTTCTTTCCGCCAGTTTTGAAGTTAGCCAATCAATTATTTCTGTAATTAATTTTTGACCAATCGTGTCTTTCTTCTTCGATTTTGTGTATAACTGTGTACTGTAGCCAATAAACACCTGTGAGTGTATCTTAATTATTCAAGAAAGGTCTCGAATTTTCCCCGAGGGTATAAAACTGCTGATTTTCTTGCCTCTCCGCCACATCATCAACATTTAGCTTAGTGTATGGACGTGTAGCAGGAGGCGGGTAGCGCCTCTTTCTTCAGGCAGCGATTCTTCAACATGGTAATGGCCCTTTAACATCTTTATTTTCTTGCTAGTTCAGCAGTTTAACCCGCGGGGAAGGTCCGAAACCTTCACTATGTAACCTATCTTCAAACATGTAATTTTCGGTCGCTTTTGTAAAACTTCATATATCTTTTAACTGTAATTCGGGGATAGGGAGTGATTTACCCTATCGAGCTCCCCTTCATATTGGTTTGAGGTGACTACGTTTTGTAATTGGTTTTCTTCCTTTCTGTAATGTTTTAAATTTTCCTTATACGAGTCACCTCCATAGTTTGGGGATAGCCCCTGTTCCATCGGCCTTGTGCCTCTTAGGTTTTAAGAAGTTTCATTTTGGAGTGCAAGTACACGCCTCCATTCATTTTTGTATTTTGGGCCATTTACTTAAACCATTCTTTTTCTACTAAGGCCCAGTAGGTTGGGTACGAGATACCCCCGCTTCATTTGATGTAAGTTGTGCCTTGAGGGCAATTAAGTGATAAATCTGGTATGGCCTGGTAATAGGCGTGAAAAATTGAGAGCGGGCCAGATGTTTTCTATGTGGTAAAAGTGCCTCTAGGAGGCCTGATATGGTTTTTGGAGGAAATGCTCCTTGAATGAAGGGGTTTTCTGCCCTTTGGACAAATGTGTACCTTGGTAAAGTTGGGCAAGTAGCTCAAGGATTGTAAAAATTTGGGGCTCGAAGCCCAGAACTTGTAAAGACCCCTAAACTTGTGCTTTCGTGCTCTTGTTTGTAAAATTATACCTTGTACCTGATCTTTCATTGTTATTTCACCTAGTGAAAATTTGTTAAATCGTGTTATCTATTGAAAATATAACCTTCAGTAAAATTTTAAGTTTAGTTTCGTATTGTGGATAGCCCCATTCCAGCCCGCACCTTCTTTCACCTCTGCATTCCACGGGTATCCCCGTAACAATTATTATCAGAGCATAAAACTTAGCAAACCAACCACAACAATCGAAAGATTAATTAAGAACAAGACTCTCGATTCCTGTAAGAACGTAGGGAAGGTCTGAAAAGTGAAAGACCTCCTCAGCCTCGCAAACTGCAGGAGTCGGAAAAGAACTCTTGCCTACCACAAGAAAGGAGGATAGAACAATTTCTGACAATACCAGACGAATTTCGAACACCGTGTCACACATCTCGTAAGTTGTGAGACCCTACTATAGCCGTGCACAAGAAGGAAACAACGGCCCATCAGGCTTGGACTATCGACAGCCAAGGGTAAGATAGCGGGCTCAAACCCGGCAGAGGTAGCCAGATTTTTGAAGGGCGGTAAAAAGTCTTTTTCTTTAGTTTTGGCTTTCGGTGTTAACGACCATTTAGCCAGTTACAACTTTGTATGTTTCTGATTATGAATTTTGAATTGACAATTTTTGTATGTTTCTGATTATTAATGATGAATCGACTTTGATGGATTGAACTTATATATTTAAGACGAATACAAACACCCAGCCCCCGAACCGGAGAAATTAACAAGACGAAGTTAAAATCCCCGACCCGGCCGTGAATCGAACCTGGGACCACAGTGACCAAAGGCCAGCACGTTAACCATTTAGCCATGGAGACGGAAAAAAGTGAAATCGACACTGTCCACCTCTGTGGTGTAGTGGTTAGTGTCATTAGCTGCAACCCCCGGAGGCCCGGGTTCGATTTACGGCTCTGCCAAAATTGGTACGAGGGCTGGAAAGGGATGTACTCAGCCTCGGGAGGTCAACTGAGTAGAGGGGGATTCGATTCCCTCCTCAGCCATCCTAGAAGTGGTTTTCCGTCGTTTTCCACATATCCTCCAGGCAAATATCGGGATGGTACTTAACTTAAGACCACGGCCGCTTCCTTCCCTCTTCCTTGTCTGTTCCTTCCAATGTTCCCACCCCCCACAAGGCCCCTGTTCAGCATAGCAGGTGAGGCCGCCTGGGCGAGGTACTGATCACTCTCCCCAGTTGTATCTCCCGACCCAATGTCTCACGCTCCAGGACACTGCCCTTGAGGCGGTAGAGGTGAGATCCATCGCTGAGTCCGAGGGAAAAAACCAACCCTGGAGGGTAAACAGATTAAGAAAGAAAGAAAGAAACAAACAAAGAAAGAATTCGACCCTCCATGTCGTACGATGTCGGCATGTAAAAGATCTCTGGTGACACGTTTGGTGTTTACCCGACAAAATTCATTAAATCTCAGCCAGAGACGCCCAAGAGAGATTCGATTCACTCTGCTATCTAGTAGACCTAGAGTAAAACGGAACGTCGAAATTGACGAGCAGACGGCGTCAAATTATGATGGTGCACACGGGGGTTGAGGACATATTATTATTATTATTATTATTATTATTATTATTATTATTATTATTATTATTATTATTATTATTATTATTATTATTATTTATATTATTAGACTGTCTTAACAAACTTTGGGATTGTTGACCAAATAAGAACTAAGAAGAGGTAAGTTGCTCACCCGGCTTACCTGGCGTCCTTGATTAGCTCCATATCGGACCCCGTACACTCGTAATTGTCTATGTAGTCGTGTTGAGTGATGTCCGGTTTGTTGCAGTCCACGTCCGGGAGACACACATTGAGGAAATGCGGCCTCAATCGGCCAAGCGTGTACTTGGCGCTGTCTACTAATAATTTGGTCACAGCAGCACCAAACAAGAACACCGACACTGCGTGACACCACCGTCTGATCCACAAGGGAACAGCCCATTTGAAGAATGTCTTGGAACGACGACGTTCCGGGTCAATTCGATACACAACCAGTTCCGACATTGTAATCTGGAAAATATAGAAGTTTGTAATAAATAATAATTGTTCTTCCTTGAATCCCACTGATTCACAGGCAATTCAAATTGATCTAAGAAAAAACTACACTAAACTAGGATCCAATTCTTACAGAATATAAATTTAAATACAGGTGTAAGAGAAAGTTACACCGAAAACAAGAGGAGTGCATAGGAAGTGTATTTGCTACGATATGGTGCAGCTGTCAACGTTCTGTTACTGCCCAGAAGGAGAATATTTTCAGATTTTTCTTTACGTCATAATCATACATAATCAGTTCGTGTACTTGTGATTCATTCTATTATTCTGATCTTCGTCCAGGTGTGTTATGTTCGTCACTGGAGTGACGACTCACAAGCAAGCCATTGTACTGGGGTGCGTGTTCTTACCTATTGTAATGTGTTTTAGAACGTACCACCATAGTACTTTCAGTCTGTCCGAAAAATTAAAAAAGAATTATCGTGGCACAGCATTCCCTTTCGTCCTGTTTAACAACCCGTACTCATTACTGTCAGTGTTCTGAAAAATAAAATGTCGCTATTTAGCCAAGAAAAGTATGGTAAAATCATACTTTTGATGTTGTCATGCACCACACTGTTTTTCAACCTTACAGCAATACGACAATTCGTACAGAGGTTCTTCCAAAGGTTGCCAAGAGTAGTGATAAAACAGCAGATAATATAGTGTTGTACTCTAGTGCTGTTACGGCAGATAGCAGAGTAGGGAGTAAGGTGAAAATATCACGTATTTATTTGAAACAGGGTCGATCTGTTGTTCCAGCTTTAATGTTCATGGAACTCAACCTTTTTATGTACATCAGGTGGCCCGCGATCGCCGTTCTTTCTACATATAAATGTCCCGCATGCACAAGTGATGAATGGGATGCCTACTAACTGATTTTCACAGGGGCGCTACTACCAGCAGGCAGGTTACGTCGGAATATGAAGAGATAACAACCGGTCAGTCGCTCGCAGCTTGTTCCTCAGCGCTACCCGTCTAATAAAACTCCTTGCATTAGTAGACCTCGTTTACGACCGCATAATACTAGACTGGTGTATGATACGGCAGCATTACATTTGCTGTCTGGATATCGGCAATCGATAGTGTGATCAGCAACGACGAATACACAGGCATCATTTCAATCTATGGAGAATCTGGTTGGACTGCAGCCGAAGCTGGCAGACGGTATGCACAGGAGTTTCGAAACAGACGCCTGTCTTCTACACACGTAATTCGCTGAACAGTATAATTTTTTGTTTCTTACAAACAACTCTTTTATAGACTGGAATGTCTGCATGTGTATAAATTAATAAGTTATTACATTTTCTTTGCTGCATCCTTGGCGTATTTACAAATGCACCCAGTTATGGAACGTGTGCAGTAAAATGACTCCTATTTGTTTCATAACATCCGAAATAGAGCACGTTGTAGCGCCCCTTCGAAAACAAGTGATTAGGCATCCCATCCACCCCTAGAGCATGCGGGACAATTATAAGTAGAAAGTGTGGCGCTCCCGGGTCGCTTGGTATATTCAGGGCTATCCAAATGAAACTCTTTTATTGAATTCTGTAATGGTTTATTGTTTGGAACACATGAACATACAAGAAGTAAAGAGTGACGTATAGGTGATATATCTGCCTAAATATAGCCACCTTGTAGACATGATAATACGCTTTTCGTCTTTTGCCGTCTCAGAAAACAAGGTGAATTTCTTTACGTTTCGCAAAGAACTTTGCTGCCGGTCTTCAGACAAAATTGTCGTCTGTTCACAAGGAAGGCTTCACGGCGAAAGCCCAAAAGGTTACTATGATGCCTACAATTATTACGGACCGTGATGTAGTGGTGGTGATTATTGTTTTAAGACAACCATCAATCTAAATATAAGTTAAAACTATTTGTACAATAACACGATTTGGTCTTGCTTTGTTTTGTTTAAGTTGGATGGTTTTTAAACACTCAAATCGGGCAGACGGCAGTGATGGGAGTGGTTTGTTTATTATTTTGTAGAGGAGAGTCGTATAATATGGGGAACAATTTTTTTTGCAGTATAACTTTTTACCGAACCGTTATGCAATATAAATAAATATGGTTTGAAACTTCATATAATTAGCCAAGATTCTCGATATTTTTAATCATAAATTGTTGATGTCTTCACGTCAAAATTGTTTCTTTCAAAATGTTGCATTGGCGGGTAATATGGAATAGTAGGGTAAATACAGTAATATGTAAAATAAAATACAAGTTTAAGAATTTCTTTCAATTACATTTAAGGAACATTCTTACAGGCGAACGTATAAAAAATCGAAGGAATAAAATTGATAATTAACTTAAATGATAATCTATATACACTAATTATTCAAATGTCCGCCTCTGTGGTGTAGTGGTCAGTGTGATTAGCTGCCATCCCCGGAGGCCCGGGTTCTATTCCCGGCTCTCCCACGAAATTTGAAAAGTGGTACGAGGGCTGGAACGTGGTCCACTCAGCCTCGGGAAGTCAACTGAACTGAGGCGGGATCGATTCCCACCTCAAGAATTTCTTACCAGTTGTTGGTTCTGTCTAGCCGTATGAATGTAGAGAACTACACATTATTTGGTAGATATGAATTTTTACCAGGAAGTAAGATTACGGCGATCATATGTAGTACAGTCATCAAGTTCTGAGACTGACCGTATGATGGCGCTATGGTGCATTATATCGCATAGGTGGCGCCGTGGTATGGCACCATGTCAGTCTCTCGCCCTGCAAGAGACAAATGAGTGCATACACTGGAAGCAGACGTACGGTCGTTGTTGTGACGGTGATTTGAATGCGCCCGTCGGACCTTGACATGTCACAGTTTGAGCAACGGGCAAACATCAAGTTCTGCCACAGATTAGGCAAAGCCGCTGCCGAAACGTTTGAAATGATGCAGCAGGTTTACGGTGAGGACGCATTGAGTCGCAGTGTTGTGTTTAGGTGGCACCGACGTTTTGTGCAAGGACGGGACAGTTTGGAAGATGATGTGCGTACTGGTCGACCACAAACAGTTTGAACGGAACACGAGATCCAGAAAGTTGCAACGTTGGTGCGTGCTAGCCGTTACCAATCGGTAGACGATCTCGCAGCAGCAATAGGGGTCAGTCATGGTACTTGCCAAAATATTCTGACGGATGACCTCAACATGTCTTGTGTTACCCAGCACGGTGTGCCACGAATCCTGTCGCAGGACCAACGTGATGATCGCATGACGGGTTGTGGTGACCTCATCAGTAGTGCTGACGATGATCCGACGTTTCTCAATCAGATTATAACTGGAGACGAAACACGGTGTTTCCTTTCAGCGGTGCTTCCAGCAGTTGTGGCAACGTTGGCAAACGTGCATTACGGCCAACGGCGACTATTTTGAGGGTGGATGTGGTTCTGTGTAGGTGTGTACGCCGGGTAATGCGGCATCGCGTGCAACATACAGAGTCGTGTGGGTGTCTATCCTCCAGGCGTCAAGTCTCAGAACTTAATGACTGTACTACGTATATCTGACAGGTGTATTTATCAGAGGGTGCGGCTTGTACGTAGATACAGCTTTCTTGAGCCGAATTCTGATCATATTTCTCGAGATAATACAGTATCTTTCTTTATACAATCTCCTTTACGTCGCACCGACACAGATAGGTCTTATGGTGATGATGGAATAGGAAAGGGACAGAAGTGAGAAGCAAGCAACCGCGGCCTTTAAATAAGGTACAACCGCAGCATTTGCCTGGTGTAAAAATCGGAAACACGGAAAACCATATTCAGGGCTGCCGACAATGGGGTTCGAAACTAACACAATGTCCTCTATCCAAGAGTTTACGGCATAATAATAGCAGACGTGATTAGAGCTCTGCTGAGAAGCACAATTTGCCTCCCTCAGACGGCAATAACAGTCGGCGCAGAAAGTATGTGGGGTCGAGTTTCAACGCTAATAAAATTTGAACCAGTCCAAAAATCTAAAATATAATAACCAAATCGTAAATCTTGTTTTAGTGTGCGTTCTTTGGTGGTATTTGTATATTTTTATTATGTTTCTTGTGATAGTTATATTAGGCGGAATGCAAAAAGTACCTCTTTTCTTGCCCGTTTTTTGTAAACAATTTTGTAGTACCATTACATGAAAACGCACTGTCCGATCTTCATGAAAACATACTAGAAACGTTGAATTGTAATTCCTCAAACTACGACTACTATCGTGGTCATTTACAGGAGTCTTTGGATGGTGAGAGGGGTTTAGAATCCCATCTGGTATCGGTAAACGTGTAATAATACTACAGATAGGTAGTGAAAATGGCTTTTTGTAAGGGGCGGAACTCTGCTTCTTAGGAAAGAAAGGGACTGGAGACTATCACAAGGAGATGAATTCTCGGCATTTTGAGGAATGGTCTCGCAGGATTTTAATGAAACTCCCACCGAAGTCGGTTATTGTGATTGATCAGGCACCTTACCATACGATGCTTGGCCCGGAAACAAAAAAAACCAACGACGGCTTGACGGAAGACTAACATTATTTCCTGGATAGAGAAAAGGAACATTTCTTTGCCACCCGATCCCTCTAACTTCAATATATTGACAAAAGCCGTCCTGATTGATCGCGCTAAGACTTATTTTGGAATTCCGCAAAAGAGACTCGACCAAATTACGAAAGAATTGCTCCATGATGCTGAATTGGTGTGGTTGCCTGTCGCGCACTGCGAGTTAAATGCCATAGAACTCATTTGGATTTACGTGGAAAAAAAAATTGGAAGTGTTAATATGGCACAAAAAAAAAAGAAAAGCAACCGTGGAAAGAGATCTGGGGTAAACATCGAAAAAAGCTTTGTAGCACTCGTAACTCAACTTCGGTAATGTCACTTATCACTCTCCTAATTCCATATGCCAGAGCCTAGGTAGTTTATAGATTGTTCCTGTAGAGTTTTCGTCTGAGATGTTTCCACATACGAACAACATACGTACTGAGACGGGAACATTTTTTCCGCCTATCTTCAAGTATCTCTTGTGCATGTGCATGTGCAAGGATTTCCTTTGTTTAAGGTGGTGGTGGTGGTGGTGATTATTGTTTTAAGAGGAAGTACAACTAGGCAACCATCCTCCTTTGTTTAAGGCGGAACCCGTTGCGTGCAAGGGAAAACTTCACGATGTGGAAAAACTACTTCAGGAACATTATGGGAATGACTGGAGAAAAGAATCCAATTTGTTTTGGTACCGCCAGCTAATCGAGATTTCTTGTTGGGAAAGAGGACCTTAATGCTGAGGATGAACAGTCAGAACTATGCGGCTGCTTTGAATTTGAAAAAGCCGTACACATTTAATCAGCGAGTTCCTTTGTACTTTGGTTTTCGCTACCAAATTAGACATTGCAAATTCAGCAAAACAAAATATAAAAATTAAATAAAATCAGAAATCCAACATAGTGTTTTATAAATTGTGAAAGCGTTTTTGAGACAAAAATAATTTGCTTGTTATGGGATGTATTATTTTCTTAAGAAATTATATTGTTTTCTCCTTGAGTACATAATATTTCGTGAAAAAACTTCACATCTCTACCCTTGTATTTCAAAACTTACCGGTAATATATCCACATTTTTATTTCAGAAGTTAATAAATCCAGATTATTTCTGTAAATATCATTGGAATAAAATCTAATGATTTCCTCGTATTTACATATACGAATATACTGATAAGATACTATTATTTGGGTTTTTGATCAA
Source organism: Anabrus simplex (assembly GCF_040414725.1). Taxonomy (NCBI): domain Eukaryota; kingdom Metazoa; phylum Arthropoda; class Insecta; order Orthoptera; family Tettigoniidae; genus Anabrus; species Anabrus simplex. Next base: position 111,483,620 of record NC_090269.1, on the reverse strand, counting down.
AGTTATCAAGGTAGAAGTTCAAGTGTTATAAGTTTTTTCGTTCTCCTGTAAAAAATATAAAAGTGGAGATATTAAGTTTTGAAAGTTAGCTCCTCGATTATTTCTTCGCTCCGCAAGCACTAGCAGCATTGCCAAGGCAATAGAACTACTGTACGGAGTAAATTGCAGTTAATATGTTTGGTACGACCCTTCACCATTTTTAAGTTATGAAATGTTTAAATAATTTGTTTTTAAGTCGGTTAATGAGTATAATATCATTTGAGTCAAATTCTTTCGCAACCTCTCCTCATGCGTTTTCAACCACAAGTTTATCTGCATAATCTACTGACTGACAGTTGCATAATCATGGGCACCTCTTACTGGTTCCACTAATTATATTCAATATCTCAAAGAAGAATAAACGCACAGTATTATATATGTTCCTCACAGATACAATTTTCTCAAAAACAAATAAACCTATAGAAATGACGTTTATTAACGCTATCCACAAGGTTTGTATCTCCATGGAAGAGTCTGTAGATGCAGAGTGGGTCTCGGCCCATGGGTGGCTACGGCTGGTCCGTGGTCCAACAGCTCTGCACTCTGACCGGTCTACAGAGCAGAGGAGGGATGGCCACGGCTCTACCGTGGCTCTACGCTTCTGCATTCGGGAGACGGGACAGGGCTGGACCTCAAGGCTGGCTCCAACCGTCGGCTGTCCTGAGAATGGTTTTCCGTGGTTTTCCATTCTCCTGCACTAAGGCGAATGCCGGGACAGTTCTGCATAGGCCACGGCCGCCAACCCCCTCACCTTCTCCGAGCATCTCCTTCACCGTAACAAATCTCCCGGCCAGAGAGACGGCGTCACCGTCTAAGAGGCCCGCCTCCCCCTTCATGGGAGGAATGAAAACGTTTTTATTAGTAGTAGTCCATGGAAGATGAATTATATTCTGTTAATAATAATTAAAATTAAGTTGATAACATGATAACATATTAATTTCGAGAATTTTGAGTGACTATATAAAACTTTTTTCCTGATAATTCAGACATGCTGAATGGAGATTTTAAGACTGCAATACAAATAAGCCTGTATCAGCTACTAAATGAAGGTCGCCTTCCAACTGACACGTACAATTGCATCATGGACGGTCTCGCAACAGTTGCGTCCAGGCAGAAATGCAGTCACCTCGGTGGACGAAGTTCATTCCAAACATAGATATCTAACTGGTTTGCAACTAAAGATGATACTTTTACTAATCAAGTTGTAATAGAGTTGCGCCAGGGTACGAGAGACCTTACTCTCGCAAAGCGAACGCATAGAGAGCGCTTCTTTGTTTCACTGTTGCAGATCCCTTAACCAAGAACTTTCACTTACTTTGAATTCGATTACTATAAATAAATAAATAAATAAATAAATAAATAAATAAATAAATAAATAAATAAAAAATCAGTCAGCCAATAAATAAATAAATAAATAAATAAATAAATAAATAAATTAATTAAACCACTGAAATTTCAACGGCTGTTATGCTAGCATACAGATAATGACTTATTAATCTAACCACACATGACATGAGAATACAAATCAAAGTGGTTAGTTGTGTAAGTGTTACAGAGTAATAGAAAATACTGTCAACGCACGGGGAACTAAAGCAGACAGTCCATAACATGCTAAGAATAATAACAAAGCAACAGAGGGATAACCGAGTAACCGTTATTTACCGGTACGTTAAAGAGCCTCTCTTAATGGCAAACGGTTCAAACGGCGTTTGTTATCACGGATAAACGCTGAAGGGATATTAAACAACATAAGGTTTACCATAGTATTAGTAATAAGAACACATAATTCTTTTTTCACAGGAAATGTTTTACCGCAACTAATATTGCACGAAAACTTGGAACATTATCCCTAACAAGGTAGTCGAGTCAAATCAAATTCAAGTAGAGAGAGAACGTTGTTTTGTTTTCTCATTTAATTAGTAATCATGAGCAGGACACATTCAATGAGTATAATTTACAGAACTCATGTGAAATTACAAAAGACTCTTTCTGGGATCCACAGTCTGTTTCCAGTAGGAGAAAGATATCGTAATGAATACAGTCACGTAAGGAGGCAACTGCGCTTCAGATCCATTCAGTGCTCTAATTAAGTTAATGAGGAAATGTGTGTTGAAACAACAAGAAACCAAGAAAGCTGCTCTGTCGGCCAAATTAATCAAGTTGCCGGTAATTTACTCTTGAACTTGGCAATATACTAATGATACTCCTTTATTCATTAAGAACACTGTCAGCATAGCCTTATCTCAACACTAAACATATTAACAAGGTAGATACCTACTAATGTTTATATGAAACTTGTAAATGACGTGAATAGTAAGTGAACGATATTTGAATGGCATTTATTTGCCTAAGATCTCTTGAAATGCCATCCGTCGGAATTGTTGCCGTAAAATATTTCTAACGTACTGGAAGCCAACGATATGGAGTTGGCAGATTTTAAATGTACTCAAATGCCACTGACATCAGTAGGGAAAGGATCTGTTGTGTTGGGAACAGAAGCACAACTACTGACCAGTGGCCCCGATTCTACAGACTCTCACAGAGACATACTCTCAGGTGAAAGATCTTAAGTGAGCTTTCGGAAACGTTTGCGATAAAAACAGGTCTGAGTCAGGAGGATTGCTCTCTATCCCCCCATACTTATTATTTTGGATAAAGTTGTCAGAGAATGTTGGAAAGAAATGACCTCCAAAACGGATTACGGGTTGGTTACAAAAACACGAATCACATTTGATCGTCTGGCCTTCGCTGGCAGTGTTGCTCCTTGCCGAAAACCTTCAAGCTGCAGTGAAACATACTGAACTACAGCAAAACAATAGCTGCTACGACTGGCCTAAGGATCAGCTTCGGAAAAACAATTTATATGGACTCGGATAAGAGATAACTTAATCACAAGATTGAAATGGCGTATGGAGTTGTACAGAGGACATCCAAATTTAAATACCTGGGTCAGATTCTTGCCTCCAGTGACAATGAAAAGGAAGCGCTGATAAAAGTGTCAACGAAAACAGAAATATTTTTTCACAGTGCTTACAAAGCTAGATCTGTCTTCTTCCACCAAAAACAGAGGTACTACCGTACAGTAGTTCGACCAGTGCCTCTACGCCGTAACCTCGGAAGATGTTAGGACCCAGAAAAGTGCCAGAAAGATTTACCTTCCACCTGAGGACCACCAAAGAAATACACTGCCGGAAAGAAATTAGTACACCCTCTTAGAGTTTTCCAATTCACTAAGGATTTATTGTTGAAACAGTGCATATGGAGTACATGAAATTATTACATTCACAGATCAATAGCTCATGCGGTACTGAGGTACCAGGTGTTCATCCATGCCGAAACACCCATATTTGTACGTGGTGTATCCTCCACAGGCGGCAATGCAGGCGCTGATTCTGGCATATGTTCGATCATACAGATGGCGAATACTGTCTTGGAATACACGCCTGTTCGACCTGTTCACGTAGTTCTGCAAGACTTGTGGGTTGACGAGTCGCACGTGCCAGTTGTAGTCCTATCATATCCCACACGTGCTCTATGGGAGACAGGTCCGGAGATCGTGCTGGCCAGGGAAGTTGCTGCACGCTTTGTAGAGCACGTTCAGTTGCACGCTCAGTGTGTGGGCGAGCATTATCCTGTTGGAACAACACATCACCTTCCTGTTGTAAGAATGGCAAAAGAACGGGTCTTACAACATTCTGCACGTACCAAGCGCTGGACAGCGTTCCGTCCACAAACACCAAAGGTGAACGAGAGTTGTAGCTTATCGCAGTGCGTCTTGGACGAATGCACTCTACGAGAAAGCGCTCGCTAGGTCTACGTCGTATGAGCAAACGATCATCACTTGCGTGCAGGCAGAATCTGCTTTCATCGCTGAAGACCACGACCCGCCATTCCATCTTCCAAGTGATCCTCTGACGGCACCAGTCGAGTCGTGCACCTCGATGCTGTGGCATGAGTGGAAGGCGGGCTAGAGGTGTGCGTGCCCGTAGTCCCACTGCTAGTAAACGGTTGGCAACAATTCCTGTGCTGTGGTAGCTGTACGATCTGCCACTGCTCCCCTTACAATACGACGATCTTGGCGGACGTCTGTGCTGCGTTGACGTCCAGAACCTCGTCTACGGGTGTGAGAATGTTCACGTGACCATTGCAACCAACATCGTTGCACAACTGATGCAGCAAGTCCAACTTTTGTGGCAATTCTCCGAAAGAACCATCGCGCCACTGTCAAACTCGCGCAGTTGGCTGTAGGAAGCACGGGTGCATCTCCAAGGCATGGCGCGCGTTTGCTTCACACGTTTACATCAGACTGTAAACATTCCCTATACAAGGGTATACGCAGCTATGTCACTACGCTATCTGTTGGCGGACGACGATGAAACCATTATCAATCAGTACATCTACTATCCCCCAGGTGGCATCTGCCGTCATCGGATCAAAATCGATGTCATCTTTCCAGATGTACTACTGTATTTTTCCGGTAGTGTATATGTGAAGATCGCAAAGATCATCGCCACAAGGAGAAATGAGAGATTGACTATTTCTGAACAACTAAAGAGGATGCCTAGAGGAATTGACATCGTAGGTGACGGAACACCAGTGCTCCTGTACGCATTTCCGCTCCAGAAATGGATTTCCTTTTGGTTCCATTTTAGTTGCCTTTCACTACCGACAGGGGATACCATAGATGTATTCTACCATTCTAAATTACGATGTACTGTATACAAAAAGCATATCGACGGCCTAGTTCTAATACCACGTATCTGACAATGCTCTTTCTACCCTGTTTATACTGGAGGAGTGCGTAAAACCGTCATGCAAACATACATTCCTTTACACATTAGCATAGGAAAATGAACACAAAGAAAACTGTTTTGATGGACTGCATATCCGTATGTGGCTGGGAGACGTGACCAGTCTTAAGGAAAAATTAGCGGATAGGAAGAGCATTGTCAGATACGTGGTATCAGAAATAAGCCATCGATATTACATTTATGTTATGACATGCTGAGATCTGATGAAGGATTCATGAATTCGGAGGCCAGCAGATTTGAACTTCAACTCTACCATATTTGTAACGGATTTCCGTTTCATCATTGTCTATGGATTTGCACTGAAGTATCCTATTCAAATGGCCGGCATTTCATAATAAATGTGAGATGAAATCAATATTCTAAACTATCCTCTTTCAAATGTGACGTATATGTTAGATGTTACTCAGCAGAAGAAGGCAGTTAGGTATGAGTCATCATCAGAGGCATTTATTCGTCAAAAGAATATAAATATGTCTTGTGGAAAATCAAATGTTTCTTCTCAAGTGGCTGGTTAGTCCAATTCGAGACCCAGAATGAAACGGCGTATGGCTTTTAGTGCTGGGAGTGTCCGAGGCCACGTTCGGCTCGCCAGGTGCAGGTCTTTTGATTTGACTCTCGTAGGCGACCTGCGCGTCGTGATGAAGAAATGATGATGAAGACGACACATACACCCAGCCACCGTGCCAGTGAAATTAACCAATGATGGTAAAAATTCCAGACCCTGCCGGGAATCGCACCTGGTACCCCTGTGACCAAAGGCCAGCACGCTAACCATTTAGCCATGGAGACGGACTGAGACCCACAGACTCGATTACAGTGATAGTAGACACTAGTTGTTGCAGCAGAGGATCGTAAAAGAGCACCATTCTTCGTTCTTAATCCTGCGATTCCATCTTTCAGATTCTAATCTCCTTCTATGTTGTTCAAAACTGTCAACTCCATCATATAAGACTTGGCGCCATTTTGACTAATCATCATCATCATCATCATCATCTGTTTACCCTCTAGGTTCGGCTTTTCCCTTGGACTCAGCGAGGGATCCCACCTCTACCGCCTCAAGGGCAGTGTCCTGGAGCTTCAGACTCTTGGTCGGGGGATACAACTGGGGAGAATGACCAGTACCTCGCCCAGGCGGCCTCACCTGCTATGCTGAACAGGAGCCTTGTGGAGGGATGGGAAGATTGGAAGGGATAGACAAGGAAGAGGGAAGGAAGCGGCCGTGGCCTTAAGTTAGGTACCATACCGGCATTCGCCTGGAGGAGAAGTGGGAAACCACGGAAAACCACTTCCAGGATGGCTGAGGTGGGAATCGAACCCACCTCTACTCAGTTGACCTCCCGAGGCTGAGTGGACCCCGTTCCAGCCCTCGTACCACTTTTCAAATTTTCGTGGCAGAGCCGGAAATCGAACCCGGACCTCCGGGGGTGGCAGCTAATCACGCTAACCACTACACCACAGAGGCGGACCATTTTGACTAATCATTGGTTATAGTTTCCCAGTTGACAGTATCAATTTTAAGCTTCTTCAGATTACATATAAAGCGTTTTAGCTGCCCTCCATGATTGCGCAGGCCATTCTTTAGTTGGAAATACATCGATATTTTCCGATATTATGAGCTCTACTATCAATAGTAATCGATAGTTTTCAAAAAGTGGAACGAATCATATCATTATGCATGAAAATAGGACATTCACTGAACACAATCCACACAAAAAAAAAAAAAAAAAAAAAATTCAGTAGAAATTGCAACTATTTCATGCTATGTAATTTCTGAAATTCAAATCGGAATCACTCATAAATCTATTTAGTGGCACGTCCGAGACATTCTCGAGCTGCACGCGCTTGCCCATAACTTGACCCCCCGAGAAATTCTCGTTCAGCTGCAGTGTTTATTTTGCGATCGCCCGATATTTTCTCGGGTATAGTAATATCTGCGGAATTTTTTTTTTTTTACAGCCTTCTGAACGGATGGCAGGAGAGTTTTCGTGAAGCCTTTGGCCTAAAATTTGCCTTATCTTCTCTCGCCTACAAGTTATACAATCTCTGACTCAGCTGAGACGGTAAACAGCAATGGCGAGCGCGAAACGGAAGAATTTTTTGTCTGATGACAAAATAAGGGACTCCCCTACATCAAAGATGAATCTCTAAATGATATTGGTAATTCTGATTTTTCGCAAGATGACCTGGTATTTCTAATGAATGTGAGGAAGATATTTTGTCGGTGATGGTAGATGCAGCACATACATTCGTGTGGAAAAAAATGTAATCCTGTAAATACTGAACGATTTAATATAATTCCATTTATGGATATTCTGGTGTAGGGGTTCTATTACAGTATTCCACACCCATTGCACTTAGCTAACTTTTCATCCTCACTACGCCTAAACCACTTCCAAACGTCAGGTACCTTCCTTTTGGGCATCTGTATATGAAGTTCACAATGTTAAACCGGTATATTAAAGTTACTACCAAACAGTGAAACATCTGTACAATTCCTGTTAGTGCGAAAAATAAGCCTATAATAGAAAAAAAAAACTATCGTTGACTATCGATAATAGGCAACTGACTATCGATGTCAGACGATAGTGGTCGCTATCGATAGCACCATCGATAGTTTTCCGCCTCTACCTCGAGGATATTGACATTCTTGATAGTATCTCTACAGATATTTTAGGCGTCTTCTATAAGTAGTCCAAGTCTCGCAGCCGTAGGTAAGTGTTGGATATATTTATTGAAGGAATCAACGACTTCCCGCAATTACGGGTTGCAACAATGGACAAAGTAAACCATATCAGGATACAGAATGTTTTATCATAGCCTATATAAATATAGCAGTAAGATGGATTTTATTAGATTTCAGGATGTGTACAGATCCACGTATGGTGGTGGTAATTATTCTTTAAATGCAATGCGGACATAGAGCTTTGTTTTAACACTTATATCATGATTTTCAATAACTCCTTTTAGGAGACGGCCAAAATTGGAACTAGTGCATCTTAAACGATACTGGATTTCTGCATCAATGTTTGTAAAGGTATGGCTAATGGCATATTGACAAACATGCGGTGTATTCCACCCAGTTGATTTGGACCCGCAGGGATGATTGCGCGTTGAAAAGATGTTCATCTATGTATTTGTCTAATTTAACATTGCTGTACTGGCGGATGAAAAGTGCATAGTTCGAAGTAAAACGACGTTGGAATTGATATCTCTGTTATTAAAAATTCCCTGGAAAAGAGGAGAGTACGTTTTATATTTTCATTTAAACTCTTTGGGCGACTGTCTACAAAAATATGTCGGCTTCATCAGAATCAGAATCGGCCCCGCGGTGTAGGGGGAGCTTTCCTGCCTCTTACCCGGAGGCCCCGGGTTCGATTCCCGGCCAGGCCACAGGTTTTTACCTGGATCTGAGGATTGATTCGAGGTCCACTCAGCCTGCGTGATTACGATTGAGGAGCTGTCTGACGGTGAGATAGCGGCCCCGGTCTCGAGAGCCAAGATTACAGCCGAGAGGATTCGTCGTGCTGACTACACGCCACCTCGTAATCTGTAGACCTTCGGGCTGTGTAGCGGTCGCTTGGTAGGCCACGGCCCTTCAAGGGCTGTTGCGCCATGGGGTTTGGTTTATCGGTAGTTATTAATTAATTAAACATTCTGTAGATTGTATATAAATACACCTATCTGCTAATAGTTAATACCAGAAAATAAAAAATAAAAAGAAAAGAGTAAGGCGGCTACTGCGTTCGTAAAAGAGATAAGAAAAGGGAATCTCAAGACACGTGAAGGGTTCGTACGTTTAGAGCTGCTAGAAGAGAAAATCATCATAACGTTACATGATTAATTGCAGTGTCTGAGACGGCTGGCAAACAGCTAAAATATTAAACCTCAAGATAAAAATCGACACACTAGCGGTCCCAAGCATGCTATAGCAATGAAATTAATAAATAATTAAGTCATCCCCATAGCCCCTCAAAATTCCTCAAAAAGTAATTCCTCCCCTAAAATTTCCCCTGACTATTGTATCCCCTCAACGTTCCCTCTGGGACGAGTAAATCCCCCTAAATTTAGGGGTAAAACCCCTCAGTTGGCAACACTAAGTCCAGTCGACTGGGCTTGTGTGTAAAGAGTAGATTCGGGCCGTGTCCAACTTTTTTTTTTTTTTTTTTTTTTGCTAGTTGCTTTACGTCGCACCGACACAGATAGGTCTTATGGCGACGATGGGAAGGGAAGGGCTGGGAGTGGGAAGGAAGCGGCCGTGGCCTTAATTAAGGTACAGCCCCAGCATTTGCCTGATGTGAAAATGGGAAACCACGGAAAACCATCCTCAGGGCTGCCGGTAGTGGGGTTCGAACCTACTATCTCCCGAATAATGGATACTGTCCAACATTTAAGGTGACATAAAAGATGACTGAAAGATTGAAGATGGGGGTGCAAGAAGGCAAGTGAAGAGCAGACAGTTAAATTTGTGCAACTCTAAGAAGCAGAAGAAGTTGTGTGGAACGTTAGACTCTACTGTATTTACAATAACAAAGGTGCTAGGAACTCAGCATTAGTAAGGATTGCGGATAGAAGGACTCCTGGCGTGGACGTTGATTGTGAACATTGCAAGTTCTATGAATTGAAAGTTCTATGAAGATAGGCACACAACTTCAAAGAATGTTTATTAACCGACAATTCAGTGGTTTGACTTCACTGACAGATTCTTTAATGGAGTATTTTTTTTTAAATTTCGTGTGGCTACTTCTAGCCGGGTGCAGTTCTTGTAACGCAGACCCTCCGATTAGGGTGGGCCGCATCTGGCAAGTGTAGGTGTGTTATTGTGGTGGAGGATGGTGTTATGTGTGGTGTGTGAGTTGCAGAGATGTTGGGGACTGCACAAACACCCAGTCCCCGAGCCAAGAGATTTAACCATTTAAGGTTAAAATCTCCGACCCGGCCAGGAATCGAACCTGGGACCCTCTGGACCAAAGGCCAGCGCGCTAACCATTTAGCCAGAGAGCCGGACTAATGGAGTAATGATCGGAATAGATAGCAGTGGGTATCGGGTGATATTTTAAAAATGTGCTTTCATTCTCATCAAAGTCACGTCTAAAATTTAGTGAGGCGCGTAATACATTGCGCCATTGAAACCACTCCTGCGTCTACATTCTTCTTTTCCTTCTTGTTTTACAAACATTAATAAGTTAATAACCAACTCGACGATAAATACAGTGTGTAACAATAGTGTACGGCCAAATTTTCAGGACACATTTCTCACACGTACAGGTCCTACCAAAAGTTTAAGGACACCTGCATATTTCATGAACACTTTTGGTCTTATGCATACGATTTTCTACAGGGAACTAGTACATATTTAGAGGAACATTTGTTGAAATTTTTATTAAAATATCATTTTGATTGATGTTAAAAAAATTTGTGTTTATAATAATTGGAAAGAAAATAGCTACTATGTAGGCATAATACTTGAGGAGATCTGGAGAGTACAATATGGGACTACATTAATAACTTTCGTTATGGAGAAACACAGACTCTTTAAGAATATTTATAACTGTAACAGAGCAACAGAATATATTCCCGTTAAAAAATCCTCCCATTTTATAGCTCACAATACAACCGCAGAAAGCGGCCATAAAACAAACATTCCTTGGCTTTGGCTCGACATGAGACCCCTCAAGCTATCGAGATCGTTTGTGCGTTAGAAAAAAAAATGCCACGTTGTAAAGGGATTCATACTACAGCGTAACACACAAACGATTTCGGTACCTTGAGGGATCTCCTGTCCATCCAAGGTCAAGGAATGCTTGTTTTATGACCACTTTCTGTGGTTCTGTTGCGAGCTATAAACCGGGGATTATTTTTAATGCAAAGATACTCTGTTGCTCTATTTCAATTATAAATATTCTACTGGTATCATTGCTTCTACACGTCCGACTCGTTGGCTGAATGGTCAGCGTATTGGCCTTCGGTTCAGACGGTCCCGGGTTCGATTCCCGGCTGGTTCGGGGATTTTAACCTTAATTGGGTAATTCCAATGGCCCGGGGGCTGGGTGTTTGTGCTGTCCCCAACATCCCTGCAACCCACACATAAAACTATCCTCTACCACATTAACACGCAGTTATCTACACATGGCAGATACCGCCCACCCTCATCGGAGGGTCTGCCTTACAAGGCCTGCACTCGGTTAGAAATAGCCACACGAAATTATTATTATTTATTTATTTATTTATTTATTTATTTATTTATTTATTATTTCTACATAACAAAAAATATTAACGTAATCCCCATATAGTACTGTCCATATCTCCTCAAGTATAAAAAATGGCTCTTTTATTTCCAACTATTACAAACAAATAAACCTAGTAAATTCAAAACAAAGAGTGATATTTTAATGAAAATTTCAGCAAATGTTAATCTAAATATTTACTTCTTTTTTTGCAAGTAGCCTTACGTCGCACCGACACAGATAGCTCTTATGGCGACGATGGGATAGGAAAGGAGTTGGAAGGAAGCGGCCGTGGCCCTAATTAAGGTACAGCCCGAGCATTTGCCTGGTGTGAAAATGGGAAACCACGGAAAACCATCTTCAGGGCTGCCAACAGTTGTATTCGAACCCACTATCTCCCGAATGCAAGCTCACAGTCGCGCGCCCTAAATGTTTACTAGATCTTTGTAAAAAGTCGTATGTCTGAGACCAAATGTTTAAGGACAGGAATCGTGTTCATGAAATATACAGGTCCTTAAACTTTTGGTAGGACCTGTAGAAGAGTAAGTATGTTATATGGACATGAGTCAGGAAACGCTTTATTTCCATCTTATAACACATTTTCTACAACTCTGCATAGTGCATTAACAATGGGGAAGCTGTTTTTGTATAAGTTGTTTTAAGTCTACCGACACAGATAGGCTTTATGGCGACGATAGGATAGGAAAGGACTAGGAGTGGGAAAGAAGCGGCCGTGGCCTTAATTAAGGTACAGCCCCAGCATTTGCCTGGTGTGAAAATGGGAAATCACGGAAAACTATCTTCAGGGCTGCCGACAGTGGGATTTGAACCAACTATCTCCCGAATACTGGATACTGGCCGCACTTAAGAGACTGCAGCTACCGAGCTCGGACATGGGGAGAAACAGGAAAAGAAACTCTTTCTTACATGAAATGTCGAAAATGCCTAATACTGGCTTTACGTCCCACTAACTACTTTTACGATTTTCCGAAGCCCGGGTTCGATTCCCGGCTCTGCCACGAAATTTGGAAAGTGTTATGAGGGCTGGAACGGGGTCCACTCAGCCTCGGGAGGTCAATTGAGTAGAGGTGGGTTCGATTCTCACCTCAGCCATCCTCGAAGTGGTTTTCCGTGGTTTTCCACTTCTCCTCCAGGCTAATGCCGGGATGGTGCCTAACTTAAGGCCACGGCCGCTTCCTTCCCTCTTCCTTGTTTATCCCTTCCAGTCTTCCCATCCCCTCACAAGGCCTCTGTTCAGCATAGCAGGTGAGGCCGCCTGGGAGATGTACTGGTCCTCCGACCCAAAGTCTCATGCTCAGGACACTGCCCTTGAGGCGGTAGACGTGGGATCCCTCGCATAGTCCGAGGGAGAAACCAACCCTGGAGGGTAAATAGATAAAGATTAAGAAAGAAAGAAAGATAAATGTATGTATCCACTAACTGACTATATTCGTTCAATTCACTACTTGTTGGCCAGGCTTAATGGATATTAATATGGAGATAGCCATCCTCATTATTTTTAATAATCCGTCTGGTCCTTTACGAATGGCGATGAACATAGTTAAGTGCCCAATGGGCTGATTACCTGGATGTTAGGTCCTTTAAAACAACAGCCATCATCATCATTATCATCAGCATCATCATCATCTTACGTTCTCGTCTAGTACGTTAGCCTTTTGCGATCTATGCTGGACATGTTCTGAATTTATGATCTCATATGCTCGTTTGTGCCGCCTGTTGCCATTTCTTGATGGATGCAGTATTTTTGTATCCATCTCTTAGCACAGGCCAGAGCAAAGTGTAGCTTCCACCGATGTCCTAGTTTCATCCATGGCTGTGACAATATGGAAGTTGCTGGGGTGTAGGTGATACTGAGTAATGACATTCAGAGCACACAAGCAGTGTGTCTGAGTGTTATGAAAGGTGTTGCTCATAGGGTCAGTCGTGCTGCAGTGGCACCTTCCGGTCCAGTGAGGAAAGCAATGGCAAACTACCTCACTCCTCATCTTGCCTAGTACGCCTCATTTGGGCTCTGCCATTGGTTTTTGTGGTTTTCCTATAACTGCATAGCCTTTGGTGGTGCTATTTGAGGATCCAACCAGCCTCTGGGCTGATGACCTAACAGACAGACATGCTCGGTTGTATAGGAACTCTCCGGACATTTATGTTTATTATAGGAACAGCACGCATTGAAGCCGGCATTTGAGCTTTAAGGAATTTTTGGGCGATATCATAATCAATATTTATTTTTCCCTTCAAGACGAGAAGCGACAGAGCAGAATGCCACACTTCATGTAATTGCACACTCAGAGTATTACAACGGACTCTGTTGAGTGCAGAAATAGAATAAAGAAAAATGAAGAGAAACTCACTAAAAAACCATTCCTATGAAATTAGACTTATATCGAAGGTTTTAAAAAAATGTACAGTACAGAGAGTATAAATGAATGAAAACAGGATACCTATAAATTTTTCATTTCCACCATTTATGTAATCAAATCACGTAATTTAACTCGACTCTGAGATTAGTACCAAAACTTTTCAACATTATCAATAATGGGAATACCCCAATACTTTTCCAGAAAAACGTATACGAGTAGAGTTTTATAATCTTCCAAGTTCACTCTACTGTTTACGGGTTGGAGTCAGCAAGATCGGATTTGTTGATGCTTGTTATTTAAAGGGGCCTAAAAGCTAGGTGATCGGTGTAAGATTTTGCGCAGTCGGTTGACATTTGGAGCTGCTCAGTGTATTTAGTGGTACGTTAAAGAATCCCTTTTCATTTAAAAATTCGGTACTCTAATCTTAAAATCGGTCTGGGCCGATCACCGTCGATGTTAGGCCCCTTTAAACAACAAGCATCATCATCATCATCATCATCAAATCGGTTGTAAACGTATCTATCGTTGGGTTCGAATCCCACCGTCAGCAGCTCTGAAGAAGGTTCTCGATATTTTCCCGTTTTCACACCTGCCAAAGTCTTGGACTGTGCCTTAAGGCCAAGACCGCTACCTTCGCAATCCTAGCTCTTTCCCATCCTTGCTTCACCAAAAATCTTCGATGTATTAATGCGACAATAAACCACTGAAAATCCACAGCCTCTTTCCAGTCATTCGACCACGTCAGGAAAGGAATGAATGGAGGAACTGTGACGGCTGCCGAAGCCTGTCGCACTCCTCTGGGACAATGATTAATTAATGACAGATGAAATGATATTGGAGAGTGTTGCTGGAATGAAATATGACAGGGAAAACCGGAGTACCCGGAGAAAAGCCTGTCCCGTCTACGCTTTGTCCAGCACAAATCTTACATGGAGTAAAAAGAAAATGTACATAGTTAAATAATCCCTTTTCAGCGCAAAAGTTTGGCACTTTACTCTTAAAATCGACTGCAGTAAAAGGAACGTATCTATCTATTTCTTCTTCTTCCTGCCCTTTCCCAATTACCCGGAGTCGCTCGGTAATACACGTGTATTAAGCCCAATTTTACGGTCAGATGCCGTCCTGACGTTAACCAAACGTAGAGGGATGTATTTAATGAAACTTATCCAGGCTAAAGATTAATAGGATTTATTTTATTTGAAAACTCGGATTTGAAAACTATGTCATAAGGAAGCAGAGAACATGAAACTATAAAATGCTTCACTTCATATGGATTTTACAGAAAAATGCTATTTTATAAAAAACATAGACATTTAATTTGTAACAATTTAGATCTGTCAGCCTCTGTGGTGGAGTGGTTAGTGTGATTAGCTGCCACCCCCCGGAGGCCCGGGTTCGATTCCCGGCTCTGCCACGAAATTTGAAAAGTGGTACGAGGGCTGGAACGGGGTCCACTCAGCCTCGGGAGGTTAACTGAGTAGAGGTGGGTTCGATTCCCACTTCAGCCATCCTGGAAGTGGTTTTCCGTGGTTACCCACTTCTCTTCCAGACAAATGCCGGAATGGTACCTAACTTAAGGCCACGGCCGCTTCCTTCCCTCTTCCTTGTCTATCCCTTCCAATCTTCCCATCCCCCATCAAGTCCCCGGTTCAGCATAGCAGGTGAGGCCGCCTGGGCGAGGTACTGGTCATTCTCCCCAGTTGTATCCCCAAACCCAATGTCTCATACTCCAGGACACTGCCCTTGAGGCGGTAGAGGTGGGATCCTTCGCTGAGTCCGAGGGGAAAAACCAACCCTGGAGGGTAAACAGAAAGAAAGAAACAATTTAGATCTTCTATCCATTGAGTTCATGATTCTGATATACATAAATAGCTGGAGTGAATACAAATGAAAGCTTTGTTTCTTTCTTTCTTTTTTTTTTTTTTTTTTTTTTTTTGTAGTTTTGCTTTACGTCTCACCGACACGGATATGTCTTATGGCGACGATAGGAGAGGAAAGGCCTAGGAATGGGAAGGAAGCGGCCATGGCCTTAATTAAGGTACAGCCCCAGCATTTGTCTGATGTGAAAATGGGGAAACCACGGAAAACCATCTTCAGGGCTGCCGACAGTGGGGTTCGAACCCACTATCTGCCGGATGCGAGCTCACAGCTGCGCGCTCCTAACCGCACGGCCAACTCGCCCGGTAAAATGTATATGAATAGGCCTAAGTATTATTTATTCGTAGAGATGCCATAACATAGCTTTTCTTAGGGTTCTATGTCCAGGAATGAGCTTTCTTTCCTGAAACAACTTCCTGGAGCGAAATTTGTCCCAAATTTATACTTTCAATTTTGAACATCAATAACTTTACACATAAAAGTCAAAATCCGAAACCGCCGCAAAGGCCAAGCACAATACAGTAGTCGTATTACTTTTTTGTATTTTAATGCATATAAAAGTTCAGTCTAGCTATTAATACTGTTCGTACATATAGCTACAATATAATGTACAACGTTCTGTAACATTGTCTTCCAGAGTATTTATAATGGTATTTGTCCCATTTGTCCCTCCTGAAATGTATTACCTATATTTTATTCTAATTCATTATGTGCTATTTCACACAGTTTAAGTATTACATGCCTCTTTAATTACGAATCCTTCCAACGTAGCATTCGATTGCTGCCATTGTAGCCCAGGCGTTCTGGAACGCGGCGTCTACAGCTCCTAAAAGGAAGGAAAATGTGTCCTTAGAAAGGGATCAGTTATTCCGTAACGCAATGAAGGAGTGCATTAAATAGTTGTGCATTTTCTACAAACAAGAAGATACGTTGCGAACAGGAATAATTCCCTTTCCCATTTTCAAAAACAACAATTATTTTGTACAAAATCCTAACAGGATCCCAAATAGAAAATATAATCAAGAAACATGCCAGTCAGTGTTAGTCAAGAAATTTTATTTTGGGTATTATCTATTGGTCGGTTTGGATTTTAAATGGCCAACACTACCAATGTAGGTGGAAGATTTGAATTTACAAAACCTCAGTTAAACCAAACCCCATGGCGTTGCAGCCCTAATGTGCCTTGGCCTACCAAGCGACCGCTGCTCAGCCTGAAGGTCTGCAGTTTACGAGGTGACGCGAGGCCAACACGATGAATACTCTGGGCCGTTATTCTTGGCTTTCTAGACTGGGACCACTATTTCACCGTCAGATAATTCTCACGTAGGCCTGAGTGGACCTCGAGCCAGCCTTCAGATCCTGGCCGGGAATCAAACCCGAGATCTCGGGGTAAGAGGCAGGCTCGCTACCCATAGACCATGGGGCCGGTGAAACCTGAACTAACCGTTCCTGCAGCCTGTCAGTGTCAGAGTCTTTGTCTTAACTACTTTTTCCACTTGTTTGGTTCAAACAGAAAAGCACACCGCGTGACGTCGGATAAGAACCTGAAGAACTTCCTGCTGGTAGGAGGAGCACCGTTTCCCTTAGCAAGCCGAAAACACGATCATGGCGCGCTAACGAATGTCACTTTTGCCGTCTCTCCCCAGAGTGCAGTGATTATGTGGGTCTCGCAGAGTGTGTTTCTATTGTTTCTTTTGCTGTGGTTGGCCATCAGATGCCAGGCCTAGAATTTCTCGACGCAAAAGTAAAATCAAAACTCGCTCTGTAAAGTCTGACGTCAATCCAAGGAAAACAATATTTTACACGTGTGTGTAATGCTGAGAAATGATCAGCTAGAAACTGATTAAATGGAATATGTGACTGAATACTTTTCATATAAATTGCTCCAATTATGTTAAATTGACTGTAGCATAATTTGGTATTCTCTCTAGTTACGAAGCATTTAAAATATTGTAGTTTCAACATTCTTTTGTGTCAAATAATGGAAAAAGCTGCTCAATAAGCCTCTGACTAGCACGACTGTGCTGGTACCTTCACGGCGGAGTTCTCGAGTTGGTTTCGAAGCCAAACTCGTTTGGTTCCCGTAAATTTCCGTTCTTGAATTTACATACAGCTACAATATAATGTAGAAACATAACATTGGGTCTTGGAATTATATCGAAAAATGATAATAATCGTCATATTAGATAGTTTCCCTTATATTGCTGCAGGCAGCCAATTTCTACCTGCATTTTTGGGTAGAATTTTCAAGTTCATCAGAACGTACTACTTATTGTTATTAGTATTTTCACAGAAAATTGAACACACAGTTTTCCGCTCTATACATCAATATATTGCAACTGACAGATGCCCTCAAGATAATCCAGTGTAACACTTACATCAAATTAAGGACAAAAAAAATAAAAACAGGTTCATTAAACAATTATTGCAAAAGAAGAATTAATTTTAATACTGTACAGCATTTTTCACCATACCTACAGACCATAATCTGTGAAAAATGGGTAGGAAAATGTGCACTGAATGACTAAAAGAAGACAGTATAACTAGATATTCATTTTCAAAACGTGTCTGTTTTAAAATTTTTACTATCCACGACTTCCTAATTTATAGACTTTAGTTAATTTTAATGTATACTTTTACCTAGAAACTGGACAATTAATGTTGATACTGCACACCATTTTAACCATACCTACTGCAATAGCAGGGTAGGAAAATGTTGCTTACTTGGAAACCAACGCCTGTACTGACCGCTCAACAATTTGGCAACCAATACTATTGAGATGAACAACAAATATGTTCATGAAAAATGAGACAATTATTTCAACCTAGAACTCGGTATCAACATTTCTGCGTAGGGTAGTTGGCAGGTGGCTAGTTCATCATCTTGTCTTTCCAGAAATGATGTTATTGTTCGTCCCATCTTGTCCTGCTCTAACATGCCACAAGTCCCTCCATATCCCAATCTCAATGTATCTATCTGTTCTACCATTACATCTTGCACTCTATCAAGTCTGTTAGAAGCGATTCGGTAAGGCCCTAGCCGACCAGCAACTGAAAATTTACACCCATGACTGATTCTTGAGTTGAATCAGCTTTATTTCTTCTCAATTGTATCTTTCGGTTTGCCTCTCTTCGTACTACATTTTCCAACGCTCTAGATCCTCACTCATCGAGCATAAAAAGAGATTTCTATTAAAGAATTCTTCCCAAAACTCCGAGAAAGAAAAATACATGTTCTCTGAACAATATAAATTAGTCCATTCCTCATCAGAACTAAACTCACCATCGGACTCGTTATAATGTTTGTGATAATAACGACACTGAAAAATTACAGAACGGTGTTTATTCAGAACCCACCTACGAGCAACTCCTCTATCACAAATACAGTACTCCTCCGCTTCAAATAGAAGTTTTCCAGTTACAAAAATTTGAGATATACTCCGAAAATCAAAGAAATCAGTACTACTTTCCCATTACTTCTTTAATCTTATTTAAAACTATATCTAGACCAGGGCCTCTCAAACGCCCAAAATCTCACGCGTGCAAATCGAGGCGCAAGAGCTTCGTGCACTGTACATCGGTCGCGCTCGGCTTCGCTCGGACCAACGCTTCGTCTCTGGGCTACTCGGCTAAGCTCGGCTCAACTCGCCTCAATTCGGCTCGGATTTGGAGCGCTACGCAGCAAGTGAGGAAGAGGGAGACAGGGGGAGCGAGCGAGACAGGCGTGGGGAAAGAGAGAGAGAGCGCTTGTGCTCCAAATCGAGGAGTGTGGGGGGGTCTGCACTCCGGTCAACCAAGCGAAGTCGTATTTTGCACCGTGCACAGTGCATGCACCCTGAGAGGCGCTGATCTAGACAATACATTTTAAAGATTATACAGAGGGAAATAAAATGTGCACTGAAATAATACACATGCATGTGTTAATTTGATTTTTCCTATGCACTGATCACCAAAATTGAATAAATAAATTATTGACTTTCTATCCTGTATTTCTAAATTAACTTTTCTTATACACAGAATTCCTACGCATATATACTTTGTTCTAGAAGATTTTTCACTTTCACGAAATCTATCACCATGGTCTACGCTCTAGATATTAACCTAGTAGTGTCCCAATTCACGGCTCTTTCTCTCGACTCAAGAGAGGTTTGAAGGACCGAAGCCGGATGTACTCAACATCAGAAAATGCAATGAACGAAGTATTTTGTTAAAATCCTCCTCTTAACCACACCAGAAGTGTTTATGCCAACCTACCCTAAATTAATAAAAAATACACACACCAATACAGATAATTTATCTGTACGGGTTATAAGCAATGTTACAGTCGTACCAAGTACACAGGGCTATTGACCGTGGTGCCCAGATCCCTTTATGTGAAGCAACAAAAAATAGCTGAAAATTGTTTCTGAAATATGATTAAAAGCATTTTAACCACGTGGTTAAATAAGCTTACGTTTAGAATGACTATTTTGGTTTTTTGCTTTCGTCCAGTTTATAATCTAGTTCCCTATCTCCGGTAATTATCATCGCTAGACTGATATTTTATATGCATTAATACCTGTGATGTTTCATAAGAATTCTGTTTCTCTTACTGTCAGCCATATTTACACCAAAAGAACTTTTCCTCTTGCAATGTGAAGAGTCTGAATAGAGAGATCAAAATATTCTAATATCATTCTATGACCTCCAGCTATACATACTGCGAGTTGCATCTTATCAGATTGCCCCCCCCCCCCCTCCCAAAAAATACAGATCAGTTCATATTAACAGAATTAACAATTTTATAGCAATAATAATAATAATAATAATAATAATAATAATAATAATAATAATAATAATAATAATAATAATAATAATGACTTGTGGCCTCCGTAAAGGTCCGGTGTAGGTCTTCCGAATTCACTCCCTGTAAATGCTAAGATGAATGCTAATGTTCAAGACAGTACAAATACCCAGTCGCCGAGTAAGGGGAATTATCCAATGAAAGTTAAAATCACCGACCCAACTGCGAATCGACCCCGGACCCCTTGAACCAAAGGCCAGTATGCTAACCATTTAGCCATGGAGCCGGACTATGTGACGATGAAGAAATGTCAAGTTGTTATGCCAACCGGCAGGGTGTAACGTCTGATCGACCGATGTGGCGATGAAGAATTGTCAAGTTGCCATGCCAACCGGCAGGGTGTAACGTTTGATCGACCAATGTGGCGATGAAGAATTGTCAAGTTTCTATACCAACCGGGAGGGTGTAACGTCTGATCGACCGATATGGCGATGAAGAATTGTCAAGTTGCCATGCCAACCGGGAGGGTGTAACGTCTGATCGACCGATATGGCGATGAAGAATTGTCAAGTTGCCATGCCAACCGGGAGGGTGTAACGTCTGATCGACCGATATGGCGATGAAGAATTGTGAAGTTTCTATACCAACCGGGAGGGTATAACGTCTGATCGACCGATGTGGCGATGAAGAAATGTCAAGTTGCTATGCCAACTGGGAGGGTGTAACGTCTGATCGATCGATGTGGTGATGAAGAATTGTCAAGTTGCCATGCCAACCGGAAGAGTGTAACGTCTGATCGACCGATGTGGCGATGAAGAAATGTCAAGTTGTTATACCAACCAGAAGAGTGTAACGTCTGATCGACCGATGTGGCGATGAAAAAATGTCAAGTTGCTATGCCAACCGGAAGAGTGTAACGACTGATCGATCAATGTGGCGTTGAAGTGTCAATTTGCTATACCAACCGGGAGGGAGTAACGTTTCATCGGCCGATGTGGCGAAATACTGCTCACGAGGGCCCACAACATTTTGAACATGGAGGAATGCTCGAGTCCGATAAAATAGATCGTAGAAAAGAACGAGAAATTTGGAGAAGAAACGATCATCGTATTCGTTAGGTTCAACAACAAGGAGATTCAGTAGTTTTGTTTTGTCACTATTGTGGCAGAGTATATGGTTGTGGAATTGGTCTCTTCATGCATCCATGAACCCATAAATTGAAGTTAGAAAATAGCTCTCAAATAACGGACGGTTTATCAATCATTTATCTCTTACACAATTTAGCACCAAGAAATAAATTCGAATGGAACAATGAAAAATAAAGAAGCAGCACAGGACTGTCTTGATGTATACTGTACTTTCTGAGTAGACAGTGCCTAAATCATGAATTAGTGGAAGAGAAGGCTCTTCATTGTAATGTTCCAGGCCGCCCCAATGACTGTCCGTCACGCATGTTCGTTGGTGGCACGATGACCTTCCACGACGTGGCGAGATAAGACGAAGAGGATATTTCTGTGACTTGAAAGATAAACATCTCCACTTGTTAACCCTCTTGTTAATATTGAACAATGTTCCCCTTAGTGGTCATAAACAATATTAGTAAACGCGCTTACGTCAGGCCAGCTGAAGACTGAATATGTTCACTTACAACACAGTCATTCCCAGATCGAACCTTACATAGTATAGAGAGTTGCTACCACAATTATATTTGTACAATAACGAGAAACATATCACATATCTCATTTGAGTAGCTGGTATGGACTGAGAGATCATTATGCTCGTGTGGGTGCAAAGTAACTAGTAGTTACAATTAAACTTTCCCTACTTGACCCAGTCGGTAGGAATAACGGCCAGATTATGAGCTGTGAAATGGCTTATGGCTTTTAGTGCCGGGAGTGTCCGAGGACATGTTCGGCTCGCCAGGTGCAGGTCTTTTGATGTGAGACCAGGAGGTGACCTGCGCGTCGTGATGAGGGTGAAATGATGATGAAGACGACACATACCCCCAGCCCCTGTGCCAGCGAAATTAACCAATGATGGTTAAAATTCCTGACCTTGCCGGGAATCGAATCCGGGACCCCTGTGACCAAAGGCCAGCATGCTAACCATTTAGCCATAGAGCTGGACAGATTATGAGCTACAAGATTTGCATCATTTACCGTACCTGAAAGACACGGTTTATCAGGGGAATGTTCGCACATGTGTCTTCTGAAGAGAAGAAAATCAAGAGAGTTGCCAGGCCTAACCATGGAGAAGCCTCGCGCAGCCGTGCAGATTTTAGACTGTCCTGGACGCAGATGGACGCTATTTCAAGTACACTTGATAGTGTGACGGACCCTACGTTCAAAACAACCAGAGATATTGTATGAAATAGCAACTTATTAAAGGGGTTCCGCTGGAATTGCTTAACCATTGTTTCCTCTCCCAACATCCTTGGCAATGTTCACTTTAAGTTTCCTGTCCAGGCAATCGCTCATTTTCCACATAGAGACGGTTAAGTGGGAAAATTTTAATTTTAATCGTCTGGTATGTCAAATAACCTATTGTGATAGCGGGTTGCGGCGACTGTATTTCCTTAATTTGAAATAAATTAACCTTTGGGAGAAACAAATAAGAAAGACAATAATTCTCTGGTATCTGCTTCTTCTACCTTCTGTTATACGAATAGAGGTTAGGCTACTAGGAGATAAATCATGGCGTGGATGATGATGATGATAATGATGATGATAGAATTGGTTTTATGCCCCACTAACTATTTTTACAGTACATCTACCGACCTAGGGCTGAAGAATTTGAGCACCTTCCAATCCCAATGGATTGAGCCAATTTGTGTTCAGATAATCA
This sequence comes from Anabrus simplex, assembly GCF_040414725.1. Lineage (NCBI taxonomy): Eukaryota > Metazoa > Arthropoda > Insecta > Orthoptera > Tettigoniidae > Anabrus > Anabrus simplex. Next base: position 111,460,660 of record NC_090269.1, on the reverse strand, counting down.
GTGTTCTACCGTCTGACTCCTGCAGCCCGGCAACAAAAAAGAATACTGTTTATTTAACGTCCCATATCCGCGTCCTTAGCCCCAAGGGCTCTCGATTTGGGAACGTGGGTTGGCGACCACGGAGCCCTTAGCTGAGTTCTGACATTGCTTCCACTTACTCCTCACTTTCATCTATCCTATCCGACCTAACTTGTTCAACTCTTGTTCTTTTTGACCCCGACGGCATTAGGTTTGCGAATCCTGGGGAGAATTTGAGAACTGGTAAATGTGGTAATTGCACGCACTATTTTATGCTTGTTGTCAAACTTGGGTGAACTTCGTACTATGTCAATCCAAGAATAATGTTCGCATCTTTTAATATTCGATACAATACAACATTGTAGCAAAGTTGCTGTGAATTTTACTTTTCAAAATTGTTTCCTTTGTTTCTGCCTGATTTCATCAATCGATCGAAAGTATTCGACTTATATCGAAGCTCCGTTACACTGACAGCTGTTCGTTTCGACTGACAGTGCAGAGAGCACACTGGAGATTTTGCTACGAGCCTGAAGACTATACGCATGCGCATGAAGATGACGTCATGGTTTATGCACAGATATCTCCATAAGCGAGGAGCACGGTAAGGTATCTGCCTTTCAGTGTACAACTACCCTCAAACAAGTGATAGTATTACAGTTGACCACAAGGGTTCGCCACCTTACCTGTTACTGTTGCCCACAGCTCCCACAAGTTACTATTGCATTCTATCGGCGAAAGATTTCGCTAGTAGGTAATTCTGAACACACGGGAAGAAGTTTGTTTTACATTCTGGGTGGAGAATCGTTTCAGTTTGTGTAATGGCAAATGGTAATTGCAAGCACTATTTTTATGCTTGTTGTCAAACTTAGGTGAACTTCGTGCTATGTCAATCCAAGAATAATGTTCACATCTTTTAATATTCGCTACAATACAACATACCGAGCTCGATAGCTGCAGTCGCTTAAGTGCGGCCTGTATCCAGTATTCTGGAGATAGTAGGTTCGAACCCCACTGTCGGCAGCCCTGAAAATCGTTTTCCGTGGTTTCCCATTTTCACATCAGGCAAATGCAGGGGCTGTACCTTAATTAAGGCCACGGCCGCTTCATTCCCACTCCTAGCCCTTCCCTGTCCAATCGTCGCCATAAGACCAATCTGTGTCGGTGCGACGTAAAGCACCTAGCAAAAAAAAAAAAAAAAAAAAATACAACATTGTAGCAAAGTTGCTGTGAATTTTACTTTTACCGAACTAAGTATTGAGCCTGCTAACTTGGGGTCAGAAATCCGTCTGAGACACTCAGCCCGGCAGTCGTAATTTTAGTTTTGTTGTACACTCACTGATTAGTCTCGGAAAAATGCATCCTTGGTTATAGGGGTTCTACCAAATTATGAGTGGAGAAGTAACTGTACAAAGAACTTTTAGTGAAATGATTTAAGTAAGTCATTTTGTACTGATTTGCATTCTACTTTGCTATATTTGAGACATGAACACACATTTTGTTGTGAAGCCCCTGAAAATTTTGTCACGAGCTGCCACTGAGATTAAGAAAGAAAGAAAGAAAGAAAGAAATGAAGATGTGTTTAAGGGGCTGAATGTGAAACCTGTGATCAGTTACATCTATGATTACCAAGAAAACTGGAAACGTCATGTTTAAAGGATAGAATTTGGAAGACTACCAAAGGGTATCCTACGCTACCAACCAAGAGGACCCAGATCTATAGGACGTCCAATGAAGCGATGGAAAGAAAATGCAAGACCGTAACGGGCTACATCGCTCAATATTTAGAAGGATGATGATGATGAAAATGGGAAAACACGGGAAACCATCTTCAGGGCTGCCGAGAGTGTGGTTCGAACCCAGTATCTCCCGAATGCAAGCTCACAGCTCCGCGCCTCAAACCGCACGGCTAACTCGCCCGATCTCGCTCCCAAGATGAAAATCCCTGGGTCCCTTTCCAGTCATCTCTTATGACAGGCAGGGGATACCGCGGATGTATTCTACCACCCCCATCCACAGGTGGGTAGTGTCACAGAGCACAGCCGCACAGTGTCGCTCCTCAGATCAAGTAACTCATCTGCCCTCAGATTAACATGTCAAAATAGCAGATCACGCAATAGTAGGTATTTGTGTCAGTGCGTGCACCTCGGGACTGCCGACTCACTTAACACTACTCAGCATCTTCTTGGAAGAGCACGTGTTCTGTCCTACACAATGCGGCGCACTAATACCGAACGTCATGCAACTTGTGTCACGCAAGCCATTTACCAAGTACGTCCTTCAATAGATTGTTTCCCCTCGAGCAAAGAGTTACAAAAAATTAACAAGACTCTTTCATGTAGCAATCGCCACCAACCACAAGATCATTTACAGTCGAACTTCGATATCTCGAACCTCCATTACTCCAATTTTCAGTATCTCGAAGTAACATCAATTTCCCGCCCGTTTGTCCTATCCTTCACGTGTACTTATTTCTCTATTACTCGAAATTCGGTTAGACGAATTTCTCGATTGCTCGAAGCAAACGTTTCCTCCCTTGAAGCAAAAATTAACTCGAATTTTATGCAACATTGACTGTGCAATACAGCGTTTGTAGTTTGTGAGGAACAGTTAACAAGTAAAGAAAGGGTTACAGTGATGCTGCGAGCTAATATGACGGGAACCGAAAAACAAATTTCAAGTGATCGGAAAATCGGCGAAGCCTCGTTGTTTTTCGGGTGTGCCGGGCTGAGTGGCTCAGACGGTTAAGGCGCTGGCCTTCTGACCCCAACTTGGCAGGTTCGATCCTGGCTCAGTCCGGTGGTATTTGAAGGTGCCTCGTGTCGGTAGATTTACTGGCACGTAAAAGAACTCCTGCGGAACTAAATTCCGGCACCTCGGCGTCTCCGAAAACCGTACAAGAGTAGTTAGTGGGACGTAAAACAATTATTATTATTATTATTATTATTATTATTATTATTATTATTATTATTATTATTATTATTATTATTATTATTATTATTATTATTATTTTCGGGTGTGAATTCATTGCCGGTCATAAACGAAAGCAACCCCGGAAGTCGCGGATGACCAGCTCCATTTACGAATCTTGGCTGCATGGTTTCGAACCTACATACAGAATCAGTCGAATACAAATGAGAATAATTCTCACAGCAATAAATGTTGTTGAAAAGTATGTGGAAGAAAAGAAGGTTAACATAAAAAAACAGAAGAAACTAACGAATTTTTTCCAAAGGTGTTAACGAAGGTATGTTTCTTGTTTTACTACTGTATGTACTGTGTTCTGCCTTCTAAAAAGTTACTTTAATAAGGGTCATAATTCAAGCGATGCCGTAAAATACGAGTTTATTAATATATTTTTAAATACTGTAAAAAATACTGTATTCAGTATAAGCCCGTAGATACAACTATGAGAGATGGCGCATGGCTTTTAGTGCCGGGAATATCCAAGGACAAGTTCGGCTCGCCAGATGCAGGTCTTTTGATTTGACGCGCGTAGGCGACCTGAATGTCGTGAAGAGGATGAAATAATGATAATTGTTAATTTCGTGTGCCTATTTCTAGCCGACTGCAGCCCTTGTAAGGCAGACCCTCCGATGAGGGTGGGCGTCATCTGCCATGTGTATGGAACTGCGTGTTATTGTGGTGGAGGATAGTCTTATGTATGGTGTGTGAGTTGCAGGGATGTTGGGGACAGCACAAACACCCAGCCCCCGGGCCAATGGAATTAACCAATGAAAGTTAAAATCCCCGACCCGGCCGGGAATCGAACCCGGGACCCTCTGAACCGAAGGCCATAACGCTGACCGTTCAGCCAACGAGTCGGACGAAATAATGATGAAAACAACACATACACCAAGCCCCCTTGCCAGCGAAATTAACAAATCATGGTTAAAATTCCCGACCCTGCCGGGAATCGAACTCGGGGCCCCTGTGACCAAAGGCCAGCACGCTAACCATTTAGCCATGGAACCGGACTACTATGATTCAATTATACGCTATACATGCTCAAAAAAGGTGTTCTCTATACCTCGGAATTTCGATAACTCGAAATAAAACTTAGCTCCCGGATGATTCGAGATATCGAGGTTCCGCTGTATATATCGTCGTTGCGCCTGCGAAGAACGAGCGCTATGTGATAAAATTTTTGGAGAAATACTGACCCGCAGCACATATATTATGGAGAGCGAGAATTCCTCGACACTATTCGCACAATAGTGAACCTTAGATCACAGAACCTTACCGGCTGATGTTCTAAGCTAAAATATTTCACATATGTGGGTTTTGCAGGCGTAACCACGATATAATTCCGTTATTACTTTAGAAGCTTGGTTATGAAGGAGAGATTCTTTCAAAGCGGTCTTTAATATTAACCCATCAATATACGAGTATTTTGGTTAAATGAATGCGCAATGCAGCGCTGTATACACCCTGAGAGGCCCTGGTTTAAATGCAAGAATAAAACAAAGTTTTGTTCTCTGTATACAGTAGGTTATGAATACCTATTTTATGCATTTGAGTGTTTAATATGTTTGCACTTTTATTACCGTTAGTTATTTAATTTTGCAATTTACAGATACAGTATTACTATAGATCAGGGCCTCTCAAACGCCCAAAATCTCACGCGTGCAAATCGAGGCGCAAGGGCTCCGTGCACTGTGCATCGGTTCCACTCGGCTCGGCTCGGACCAACGCTTCGTCTCTGGGCTACTCGGCTAAGCTCGGCTCAACTCGGCTCGGATATGGAGTGCTACGGAGCAAGTGAGGAAGATGGAGACAGGGGGAGCGAGCGAGACAGGCGTGGGGAAAGAGAGAGAGACAGCGCTATTGCTCCAAATCGAGGAGTGGGGATCTGCACTCTGGTCAACCAAGCGAATTGCACCGTGCACAGTGCATGCAACCTGAGAGGCCCTGCTATAGATAAAACGACTTGAAGAACACTCTGTAGTGCTACTCTAGCGACACCTGTCATTGCAATGACAAACTAGAATATCATAATCGAAATAGATCTATAGTATTAGAAACGCACAATCTGAATACACCATGATGGATTTACTCCTCATTGCATTTTAAAATAACGTGATGCAGATAAAAATAATTTCGTGTGGCTATTTCTAGCCGAGTGCAGCCCTTGTAAGGCAGACCCTCCGATGAGGGTGGGCGGCATCTGACATATGTAGGTAACTGCGTGGTATTGTGGTGGAGGATAGTCTTATGTATGGTGTGTGAGTTGCAGGGATGTTGGGAACAGCACAAACACCCAGCCCCCGGGCCATTGGAATTAACCAATGAAGGTTAAAATCCCCGACCCGGCCGGGAATCGAATCCAGGACCCTCTGAACCGAAGGCCAGTACGCTGACCATTTAGCCAACGAGTCGGACACGTGATGCGGATGATGGTTCTTCTTCTTCTGCGTGCCATGCTCAGTCTCCAGGACGTTCGCGATCACCACAGCTAATGTTTTACAGAATTCTGCAACACGGTACAGTTGTTCACTGCTTTGCATACCAAGATTTTCTTCTTCTCCCTCTTCCCCTTTGCCCTTCAATTTTGTTGCAGAACCTTGTATTTCTCACCACGAAGTATATGGCCCATTTAGGCTTTCTAATTTTGATAATAACAAGTAGTTCTCTTTTACGGTGTGCCCTCTGTACAAGCTGGTCGTTGATCACATGCTGAACCCAGGAGACGTTTAGCATTCACCTGAGTAACCACATTTTGAAAGTTTCCAATTTCTTAACTGTGTGCTGTTTCAGGATCCATGTCTCGACACCGTACAGCATGGCGGACCTCACATAGCATTTTGCCCAGCGCTGTCGGAATTTTAAATTGAGAGCTTCAATGTGGTTCGAGCTACTTCTATACGGGTCTTCATTTCCAAATCGGGATCTAGGACGTCAGTAATTTAGCAACCAAAGTACTTAAACTTGCTTCCTTGTTGGATTGAATGCTGTTTATGTTTTAAAATAACAGTATCGTTTTTTATTTTGCTGAAAATCATTACTTTTGTTTTATCAGCATTTATCTTTAAGCACATTTCTTCACCAGTGGCATTCAACTTGTCTAGAAATAGTTGCAAATTCCCGTATCATCTGCATTACGTAGTATGCTTATTATAAAATGCTTATTATAAAATATAAAATTTCAGTTTCAGCAAATCTACGAGAGCCAAATTTCATCATGGACCGACCAAGAAGGAATTCCTGGGGAACTTTAACACATCGCTGGAATGATTCCGTACTATCTGGCTACACTGTAATCATGAGTTGAGCCGACGTGTGGGAGCCAGCACAATGAACTTGTCCATCTATAATCCGCCATAATCCAGAGGAAGAACCTGCAGCTACATCTGTATTCCACTATGTTGTAATTGATTATTATTACCTTTTTTTTACTTTCATGTCCAGAATGTTATTTTAATAAATGTCATTATTGTTTTGTTCTGATTTTCATTATGTCATGTCACCTATCCAATCACCTACAGCCCTGCAAATATAAATTTTAAAAGGTCTGTCCCGAAATAGTAAAGACGGCTCTGCGAACGTTCTCCCCGATAGGACTCTCGCTCCGCCGACTGAACGATTCCGGAAAAGGGGACAATAGATCGATAAGATTGATTGATAGATTGATAGGTAGATAGATAGACAAATAGACAGATAGATAGATAGATAGATAGATAGATAGATAGATAGATAGATAGATAGATAGATAGATAGATAGATAGATAGATAGACAGATAGATAGATAGATAGATAGATAGATAGATAGATAGATAGATAGATGAGCGATTTCCACATTTTCCTTCTCTCCGTTGCGTCATTGCTCCACGGCTCGAAAGTCTAAATTTCGTACGTAAGGTGACAGAATAGGAAACTCCCACACACGTTCCAATACATCCGAGGGAATGATGCAGCAGTGCTGAAGGAGACCTAATGTCGGCTATATGACCATCCAAATGCCTGTCATGGGTCGATTTACCGGCACGTAAAAAGAACTTCTGTGGTACAAAATTTCCGCCACCTCGGCGTCAAGGATAACTATAAAAAGGTAATTAGTGTTGCGTAAAACCATTATTATTATTATTATTATTATTATTATTATTATTATTATTATTATTATTATTATTATTATTAAATTGAGGTTACTGGGTGGATGGAGTGAAGAAACTACCGGAAGACATAGAAATGGGGTACTATTGGGAAAGAAATTTATCAATTATCAAGGGATTCTACAGGTGCATGTGTCCCACTCATTGGCTGAATGGTCAGCGTTGAGGACTTCAGTTCGGAGGGTCCCGGGTTCCATTCCCAGCCGTGTCGGGGATTTTAATCATGTTTGATTAATTCCTCTGGCTCGGGGACTAGGTGTTTGTGTTTGTTCCAAGACTTTCCTCTTCATATTTAGTCAACACGCTACACTACCAACCACCAAAGAAACACGCGATAGTGATTACACTCTTCCATGTAAGATTTGCGTCAGGAAGGACATCCGGCCGTACAACAGGGCCTAACCCATATGTGCGACAGAGTTCGCACCCGCGATCCCACAGGTGTGGGAAAAGCGTTAGAAGAGGAAGAAAAAGATTACATGGGCGCATGTAAAATTGTGGTCCAAAGAGTGAAAGACATTGAAAGACAAAACAATAGCAAGAGAACACTTGTTGAATTTTGCAAATTAATTAAAAATATGACAGTAAGGACTGAACTGGTGGTCATCCGTGACTGAAGGAGACAAGTAGCCTATTCTATTCTATTCATTCATTCATTCATTCATTCGTATGATTATTATTTATTCTAACAGTGTTATGGAGGTTAACTGTTGTTGTTTATTTTGATGTCAGCATATGGAATAATTCCTCAGTCATTGGATGATTGGTTTGGATTTATAACAGTATTTCAGTCATGGTTATAACGCGGCCCGATATACCGCAGATCCGGAAAAAGACTCTGTAAAGAGTATGTCCCAAGAAAATACACCTGAGACGTTCTGATTGTCTTCGGTCATTTCACTGCACTGTAATTCAGAATTTTTGCCGTCAGCTGAAATTCCCGATACAAGCTGACCATGTTATGTGAGACTCCATTATCTGCAAACCGTCTATCTGGGCAGCAATTGTTTTGACAGACCTAAGCCCCTTATTGGGCTGTATGAACCATGAGCTTGGTTCGGTTAATTTCCGAAAGGTTGCAGGTTAGGTTTAATCCCACGGCGGTCATTTTTGACAAGGTTTGTTATGGTTTCCTGTTCATACTCCAGACGAGTGCCAGGACATTATCCTTACTGCCATTGCTACTCCTTTCCCTATATCAGTAGTACCAGAGCAGCAATAACAGCCACTAAGCACACACAATGTTTGTGTACCGGTACGTAAGCCCTGATATCTGTGTTGTGGGGATTGTGCATGGGGGGGGGGGGGGGGGATTACGGGAATTTGTAGTATTATTACTGCTTTCAAATAGCCTCCGTGGCTCAGACGGCAACGCACCGGCCTCTCACGCTGGAAACCTTGGTTCAAGTTCCGGTCATTCCATACGAGATTTGTGCTGGACAAAGCCGAGGCGGGACAGATTTTTCTCCGGGTACTCCGGCTTTCCCTGTCATCTTTTATTCCAGCAACACTCTCCAAAATCATTTCATCTGTCACTCATTAACCATCGCCCCTGAGTAATGCGGCAGGCTTCGGCAGCCGGCACATTTCCAATCCTCGCTGCTAGATGGGGGCTTCATTCATTCCATTCCTGACCTGGTCGGTTGACTGGAAACAGGCTGTGGATTTTCATTTTTCATTTCTGCTTTCATGTCCAGCTACATGGCTGAGTAATCAGCATCTTCGTTTTCTGTCCTCAAGTTCGATTCCCAGCCGGGTCAAGAGATTTTAATCTTAAACGGTTAATTCTCTTTGCTCGGCGATTGGATTTTTTTTGCTGTACCCATTACTCCTGCAACTTATAGACTACATCACACACAACACTATCCTTCACCACCACCACAACCACCATACTAATAATGTGATTTGCTTTACGTCCCACTACCTACTTTGCGGTTTTCGGAAACGCCGAGGTGCCAGAATTTAGTCCCGCAGGAGTACTTTTACGTCCCAGTAAATCTACCGACACGAGGCTGACGTATTTGAGCACCTTCAAATACCACCGGATTGACTCAGGATCGAACCTGCCAAGTTGGGAACAGAAGGTCAGTGACTCAACCGTCTGAGTCACTCAGGCCGGCACCACCGCCATCACAACAATAATAATAATAATAATAATAATAATAATAATAATAATAATAATAATAATAATACGCAGTTTCCTATACACGGCAAACGCCGCCCACCCTCGTATGAGAGTTCGCCTTACAAGGCTGCACCAGTCTAGGAATAACTAGAAGATACTAAAAAAAAAAAACTCGCTAGTGAAAACTATACGTGGAAAAGAACCCCTGTTCATTAACCCGCCGGCCAACACTCACGAACTTTTCTGACTAAAACTCGGCAGTAGCTGAAGTGATCAATGTGTAACTGGTGCATTTTATGTTCTATTTGCGTAAAGTGTATAGGCCTAAATGGCAAGATTTCTTGTTTATTATTCCTGTGTAATTTACGTAATCTAGTAGTGCCTTATGTTGCAATGCATTTCTTTTCCTCCGGGCCCATCACTTCTCACTGTACACCGGACTACAACACAGGGGTGAAGTATGTCCGTATGTCCCCGACAACCATATTATTTCACCGACAAATCTCACTATTTGGAGGTTAAAGACCAACCCACGAAGCTGGGATGTGATCCCGTTACTTCCAGCATAGGAGGCGAGCACTAAAAAACTAACCCAACCAACCGCGTATGATTTACGCGGGCATATTGTCAAAAATATGGCAATATGAGAAATCGTGTGTGGGCTCGTCAGCTAATTTAAGATCTTTGCTCCAGAGAGAATGTGAGAAGATTCCAATCAGTAGATGAGGTACGTTACTCCATGACAAATCCTTCACCCATTTATATTCTCAAAGCGATAAGGGAGTGCTAAGATCAAGACCTTGCACTTTCCGTTATCTGGCACACAAGAAATAAGAAGGAAGTTATTCAGTGAATATGAAAATAAAAAAAAGAGCTACAGGAAGGATGCAGTAATGAAAGATCCGTTTTTGCCTTCGCAGATTTCTTCAGAATTATACAGTACATACACATCTTTGTTTGTAATCTTAATAGTAGAGGCTGTAATGCTAGTTCATCGAAAGGACTAAAAACATGAGAAAATGAGCGGAGTGGCCCACGCATAGAGAGGGCATTGACTGCCATAACATACTCCGTACTTCCGTACACAGCCTCCCATTACATCGTTCCATGTTCGTATACGTAACTAATGATGCTTGTTGTTTAAAGGGGCCTAACATCTAGGTCATCGGCCCCTAATGGTACGAAATGTTATGACAATTTAAAAATTCATAATCCTCCACTGACCAGATCCGAAAACGTGAGGACGAAGAATGAATGGATGGATGTGAAGTTAAAACAATCAGTGGACCCAACCCGCAATGCCACACATTCCCAGAAACTAGCGTTAAACAATAGTATTACTGACCAAGGGACTGCTTCTAAAGCACAATGCTGAATCGATTATGCTTGTAGTCGAAACGGGTTCAAAATCCAGGTCATCGGCCCCTCATAATGGTACTTATCGCTATGAAAATAGAACCATGGTATTTGTCATGTTGCGGTACTAATCAAAAGTAGCGTAGACTCGTGGTTTTCCACACAATATGGTACTACTCACAGGTAAAAAATTTCGCACATATAACACAGACCTATGGCGTTCCTCACATAAATGAACTAACCCCAGGGATCCGCACTATCCCGTGGTGTTCCTCACATAGTGGGTACTAAGCAAAGACAAGGCAGAACCATGGTATCGCTCATCCCATGGTGTTGCTCTTATACGGGTACGAATCACAGGTACTGTAAAATGCATCCTGAGCCATACACTGTCGCTACTAATCACAAACCTATTTTGTACCTAACATAGTGGTACTACGCGCAAGTAAAAGCGACCCATGGTGTTCCCTGCGTGATAGCACTAATTAAAAGTAGTCTCATGGTTCTAATTTGATCATCCCTTGGTCGCCCCTTTTAGTTGCCTCTTATGACAGGCAGGGGTGTATTCTTCGTCTGCGTCCCCCACCCACAGGGGGTTGTGTGTTTGGTCCGCGAGAGGTATTTTATTTCCCTCAAGTCAGCCGGCAAGCCGGTTAGGGCACCCTATCCGCCACCTGGGACGCGCCACGTGGGAGTATCGCCTCTCCCCCTGCTACGCTAGCGTAGTAGTAGGTTCGTGGCGTATACGTAACTGTGACCCGAGAAATGTCCATACAGAATGTCACCGAGAACGCTTAGTATATTGTGCGGGAAGGCAAACTGATCCATTTTCAAAAAGGAACCCATATACAGAAACGCACGGCTTGGACGCTGTAGCTCATCGAAGTATGATGGGTGTCCGCATGTCGCCAATAACCCCAACATGAATAGCACATCGGGCTCATTACAGACGGGGCTCAAACTGTGTATCTCCTACGTCATTGCAGAGCCTACATCGGCGGTGCTAAGCCTCACGCACATGACCCAATACGTGCGGTTGTCTTTAAAGAATTTCAATCGCTCCGTGGACTGAGCAATGTGCAGACAAAAGTCCTATTTTATATAGATAGATAGATGATAGATGAAGCTTCCGTGGCTCAGCCGGCAGCGCGCCGGCCTCTCACCGCTGGGTTCCGTGGTTCAAATCCCGATCACTCCATGTGAGATTTGTGATGGACAAAGCGGAGGCGGGAGAGGTTTTTCTCCGGGTACTCCCGTTTTCCCTGTCATCACTCATTCCAACAACGCTCTTCAGTATCATTTCACTTCATCTGGCATTCATTAACCATTGCCCCAGAGGAGTGCGAAAGGGTTCGGCAGCCGGCACAATTCCTATCTTCGCCGCTGGATGGGGCTTCATCCATTCATTCATTCCATTCCATTCCTGTCCCGGTCAAATGACTGGAAACAGGCTCTGGGTTTTCCTTTTTATTTTTATATGATAGATGATTAACATAGGAACGGAATCTAGGTGTAGAAACAGAAACCAGATCGGCATCGCAAGGAGAGCGTTTCTGGAATTAAAACTCCTTGTGAGCACCTGTGTCCTCTAATTCGAAACTCGCTGGCGAGTCGTAACGTGTCGTGTGTTACCGGTCTGCTTTACGGTAAATGCTTCGTTAATGAAACTATTGCAGGGTTTTGAAATGTGGGCGTATCGCAGAATGGTCAATGGTCAGATGGGATAATCGAATATAATAATAGAATTAGTTTGAAATATAATTCAGTTGTATCGCATAGAATATTCAGATGCGTCATGAATCAATTTTTCGGTTTAAGTGTGACGGATGGATAATCGATCGAAATAAGCGAATAGAGGAACTCTATGAAATATAGAAATACGCCTTTTTCCAAACGTATCTCCAAATGTTGAAACTAAATGAGTGAATTAACTGTCTTAATGACATCACTTTTTATCAGATTATTTCGAAAGCATTCATTCCAATGCAGTTCCGAATGAATAATCGAAAAATAATCGGATGGAAAATATATTCACTATTCGATTGCCTCATTCATTCGAATGAATAATCAAAAAATAATCGAATGGAAAATTCACTATTCGATTGCTTCATTCATTCGAATGAATAATCGAAAAATAATCGAATGGAAAATTCACTATTCGATTGCTTCATTCATTCGAATGAATAATCGAAAAATAATCGGATGGAAAAAATATTCGCTATTCGATTGCCTCATTCATTCGAATGAATAATTGAATGGAAAATTCACCATTCGATTGCTTCATTCATTCGAATGAATACTCGAAAAATAATCTAATAGAAAAATTCACTATTCGATTGCCTCATTCATTCGAATGAATAACCGAAAAATAATCGAATGGGAAATATAATCGAATAAAATGAAATAATCGAATAAGCGATTATTTTGAATTCGATTATCCCAACACTAATTAAGACCCCATGGGTAGACCAGATTACCAACGAGGAGATACTCCGTCGAGCCGCGAAATCATGTGATATCTGCGACTAGTTTTTGTAGTTACTTTCATCACCGAGTTGGCTGCGGTGTGGGTGAGCTTCCTTCTCGCTCTCTCTCTGCTTTGTTTGAGGTTACACACTTATGCATGAGGTTAGTTAGACGTTGTGGGTTCTTTTTTCAAATTTGCGGTGTTCGTTTTCAAGTAATGTGACAGCATTTCTTTTGATGTGGCAGCATTTCTGAAAAGTATTCGTTGCTTTCGGACAGGATGGAAGACCTCAGTGTGGTGAAGCCTTTTTTTTTTTTTTACGGAGAATTCGACCCTTCAAATACTGAAATAAGATCATCATTATCTAGTAAAGTCCAGATCCATTTCTGATGAGACAGGGTCTTTGCAGTACACTTCGTATTCTGGCATGGATAAAAATAAATTTGTTACTTTCAAAGATCTGTATCAGTCTCACCCTAGGCTTTGATAGTAAGAAAGTGACTGAGGTGTGAGCGATGCTAGTAACACCATTCCGTAAGTTGCTGTGATTAATAGTGTGAAAAGGTTGCTCATAGGATTGGCTGATGTATGCATTTCAGTGAGATTAGCAGATTAGTATGTAAAATAGCACCTTCCAGCCCAATGAGGAAAGCAACGGGAAACTCACTCATTTCCCTAGAACGCCTTCTCAGTGACACCTAGGTTATTTGCCACAGTTGATGGTGAACCGGCTGAGTATCCAACCGGCCTTCGACCTGAAGACTGAACATACGTATCGAATAAAAACAATTTTTGAAGGATTGTTTTTAGAGAAGCAAATTATATTGATATAGGCCGTTATATGTTAGCTAATAAAGATCAATCAATGAATATTCAAGATAAACTTAAATATTATAATTAAGCGGTCCGCCTATTCAATACAATATATAATTTATTATATCTAGTACATGTTTCGTCCCCTAAGGTACATCATCAGTTATTATATCTAGTACATGTTTCGTCCCCTAAGGGACATCATCAGTACTAGATATAATAAATTATATATTGTATTGAATAGGCGGACCACTTAATTCTAATATTTATCTTGAATATTCATTGATTGATTATAGTCAATACGGGATTAGTATTACTTGAAATGAAGCTGTTAAAGCTTATCACTTGTGATAGAGATCATGTAAATTTTCTACAAATTATCATTCGTTTTCATATCGGTCGTATAGTAACTCTTAACGTAAAGTGAAACACAAGACAGCACCAAGCGAGATGGTTGTTCATTTTGGGTCTCGTAGCTGTGAGTGTGCAATCGAGAGATGGTGGGTTGGGACCTCACCATCGGCAGCGCTGAAGATGGTTTTTCGTGCTTTCACATCAGGCAAATGCTGGGGATATATTTTAATTAAACCACTAGAGGTGGGGGGTTGTGTTAAAATGCTTAGTGCATACGTTACGACCGCAGGGCGAGTTTCACTTGTAACTGGCTTACGCCAAGGCAAACACAAAACAATATTTGGCCATTTACTTCTAAGCAAAGGCCCTTCCCGTTCTGAAATCGTGTCTTGGGTGGAGCATTGTGTGTATGATCGCACTGTACGAACAGCACGTGAAGTAAGTTAGTGTGTGAGGTACGAGGTACAGAATTTATGCGTACGGAAACATGCAATCCCCATACCGGCCATGAAGGCTTCTGGAGGAGTCGAAAGTAAAGGCTTCCATTATCCGTAACTTCGGCACTAAGTGGGATGGAGACCTGACACCAGCCGCCTATGCCGCCAGGAATTAACCTGGGGCCTGTTCCACGAACGGACTTCTGCAATTTTTCAACTTTTCACTTTTCAATTCTTGCAAAGTGCAAAGTCTTCGTGTTCCACCATGATCTAGGTTTTACTTTTCAATTTCTTCGGAAACTGAAAAGTCTTTGCGAATGTGTGATCCGATCAAGTTTATTCCATGGGTAAACTGTACCATACTCCATGATTTTAATGCTTTTATTTTTCGCGGTGAACTTGACAGTATAATGGTGTGATACCGGTAGTTTTAACGTTTTGATCATGGGAAAGAAAGATGATTACAAGAAGCTGACTGTGCTAAAAGTTGTCAAGGAGAAACGGGACATCCTTTTTGGCAACTTTAAAAATAACCTCTCAAATGATGACAAGCATCAATATTAACGAGAGTACCGTCAACACATCCACACACAGAAGAAAATTCACCCTTCATTAGAAAGTCCGTCGCAATATTATGCGGATTATCAGACCAACGTACTATGTTAGAACATATTACATTTAGTATAACATCTACGACTTTGGTAACAGTTCTGCAAAAACTGATTTTGATGTCCCATGCATTGCTGCTACACCGTGCAGCTGGGCATCCCTTCTTAACCAATGCAAGCATATAAGAATGTGTTCTTTTTCGGAAAGGGATTGGCTTCTTTTTGTTGCATAATGACTGATCATTTCTAGAATATAGTCAGCCTGTGTTGGGGTAATACGAAAACACTTGCGGAATTCCGTCGAAGTGATGTTATGAAAATTAATCCTATCTTTGTACGTTCTCTTGTTGGATTATTCATCACTGCCCTCACTTCATGATAACAAAAGCTCTCGTCGTAACATGTTTATATCACTAAACTAAATTCTACGCCGAGAAACTAGTGTACACGCTTGTCAATTAACAGATGAAAAGAGAATCATCTCTTTGCAAGATTTATGAAAATTTTTCACTTCATTTCTTTGCTCTTTGCAATTTGTACCAATGGACGAACATAGCAGGCTTGAAAAGTTTCCTATCTTTTCACTTTGCAAGCTAAATCTGAAAAGTGATGGTGGAACAAAATCTGAACTGAAAAGTGCAAAGTGAAAAGTTGCAAAGTTCGTTCGTGCAATAGGCCCCTAGTACTAATTTCTGGTGTAGGCCGAGTGAATCCCAGGCCATGTGCCTGTCCAGAACTCTCGTTTCATTTTCTAAGACTTCCTGACGATCAATCAAACTCATCACCTCACAGACTCGGATAGGCACCTTTGCGGAGACTTTTAAGAGAAAAAATTAATGAAGAAATAAAAGAAAAAGGTTTATGCTAATTACAATTAGCCCACGCACGTATCTCCACCAATTTCGTCTCGATTTTTCTGAAAAAAGTATAAGTACATTACTACCTGATTTTAATATAAAAACGACTTTATGTTACTGTATTGTGTTAATATTATTATATATTTTATTGTTGTGTATTTGCGAAAATGGGATACAATGGCCATACAGACAACATACTAATATCATCATCATCAGTTATTGGCATTATCTGCCAAAATTTGGGGCAATTTTACAATTTCACGCTTGAAGTAATCTACTCGTTTGGCGTTAAAGATGTCGACAAGGCAAGTTCGAAGATCATTTTCATCATGAAGAAATTGTCCTTGCATATTGTTCGGTTAAAACCGGAAGAGATGAAAATTGGAAGGGGCAAGATCAGGACAATAAGGAGTGTGGAAAAATCTCGGAACCAAGTTCCTGGATAACTGTTTTTGTCACGTTAGCGGCATGCAGGTGTGTATTATCATACAACAGCGACACCTGATATCGTCCCGGTAGGATTTCTTGCATTACAGCCGTAAGGTGTCTCAACTGTTGACAACAGTGACGGTTAAATGTCTCAGAAGCAACTCCCAGAACCCACATCCTCCGATGGTGGCGTGCCGCATGCGACCCGTGCCACTAGCGACCGCATAATCTGTAACCGTGCCGGATGCGACCGGCGTTGACAAACAAATTGTCATTTGATAAATTGTGTCATCACCCAAGATAAGGTAAGCTAAACGAAGTGCAATGACATTTCAATAAGTCCTACAAGGAGTTACTGCCCCTACTTTACATAACACTTCTGGGGGAAACTCGTTTTACAACACGAAATATGGTGATGCGTTTACGCCTTTTCCCACCGAGCGAGTTGGCCATGCGGTTAGAGGCGCGCTGCCCTGAGCTTGCATCCGGGAGATAGTGGGTTCGAATCCCACTGTCGGCAGCCCTGAAGATGGTTTTCCGTGGTTTCCCATGTTCACACCAGGCGAATGCTGGGGCTGTAGTTGACCAGGGCCGCTTCCTTCCCATTCCCTGCCTAGTGCAGGTCTTTCTACCTGACTCCCTGGGGGGGCCTGCGCGTCTGGATGTGGGATTATGATAATGAAGTAGGGAGAGATGAAACCCGTTTTCGGCACGTAGTCTACTCCTCTCGAATAATACCAAGGGGTCTGCTCAATGCTTTACGTCGCCATCCGACGGCCGAATCACCATCAACAGCATCATATCCCCTCACTCCATTTGAACACTGCGAAAAGGTTTGGATTTGAATCCCGGCTTTTGGCATGCAATCTAATGATTAGAAACTGTCTACCACCAACTTCCCTACCCTGCCGGCCAACATTCTGATGATGATTTTTTTTTTTCCATCCAGGCTAAGTGGCTCAGACGGTTGAGATGCTGGTCTTCCGACTCCAACTTGGCAGGTTCGATCCTAGCTCAGTCCGGTGGTATTTGAACGTGCTCAAATACGTCAGCTTTGTGTCGGTGGATTTACTGGCACGTAAAATAAGTCCTGCGGGACTAAATTCCAGCACCTTGGCGTCTCCTTAAACCATAAAAGTAATTACTGGGACGTAAAGCCAGCAACATTATTATATTTTTCTTTCGACCAACGGCACTCGAACCTGCTAACAATGGTGTCAGACCTTAATTTTTGAAAATACCAAGTTAGCTACTTATAAGCAATCTGCCACTTGGTGACAGCCCTTGATGCAGATCAATTGTAAGTGATTGATGGGTCGCATGCGGCACGATGCTTATCCGCTCGGTCGCTATTGGCACGATAATAGCCGGGTCGCATCCGGCACGGTCGCATCTGGCACGTAACCCCTCCGATAGTCTATCTGAAAGTGGATTTTCTTTCAGGTCAAAGTCACTCTGTTTAAAACGATTAAACTATTTTCATGGAGTACTCTCCCCGATAGCATCTTCCGCGTACACACTCCTCTATTAAACGCGAAGAGAAGAATATGTGGGAAAATTTCGTCTTTTGCCACTTGTCATTCCATCTTCGACCATTCTTCTAACACTCCACCTTCTTCAAAGCAGCACGATCGATAGCGTATCTGCAAGCACAGCAATGACACTAAATGGAAACTGACAGACGATGAACAATCTTCTAGTTATCTCAGTGGCGCTTACTAATCTCCAAACGCTACGGGGACTTATGCATCGACGCAATATTTTACAGGATCACCTGAATGCTCAAAATTCAAATGTTGTAGGTATCCTCTCAGACAATTTTACGCTTTGTATAACATACCTCGAAGCAAACACCTCGACAAAGGCTTTAGTTTTACTTAAACGGTTATGGAGAAGCCTGAGTTTCTCTCTTTGCCTTCATTTGTTCTGACTGTTACTACAATCAGCACAGTCCCCAGTAATCTTCTGAGTGCGCAGGTAGATAAAGTCAGACTTCCCCTTCAGTGGCAGGTAAAATATAAACAAATTCCGAAGAGCATGAAATTCTATAGACGTGATATTGAACAAGAGCTGATAAAAGCTAAAATGTTCTCGTTTAAGCGCGGGATACTAGAAATAAACATATGAAGGGTGCACGAAAAAAGGAAGATCGCTGCATTTTCAACTGAGATATTAATTTCTTTTCAATTTACTTTACGTCCCACCGACACAGGTAGATCTTATAGCGACGATGGAATGGGAAGATGCTTGGAGTGGGAAGGAAGCGACCACGGCATTTAAATTGCCTAGTGTGAAACCATCTTCAGGACTGCCGACAATGGGGTTCGAACCCCCTATCTCCCGAATTCAAGCTGATAGCTACGTGACCCGAACCGGGCAGCCAATTTCTCGGTTTCACTTGAAATAACCTCAAATGGGAAGAAGGATTTCCTTAATACTATAAAAATCCACTTAATGATTTGCCATACAGAGGTGAGAGGGGTTCAGTCCACTGATTGAAAGAAGAAGTTGCTGTTTGGACTAGCGTTAATGTTATTTGTTTTTATATCACACTAACTACTTTTTACGGTTATCGGAGACTCCGAGGTGCCGGAATTTAGTCCCGCAGGAGTTTTTTACGTGCCAATAAATCTACCGACACGAGGCTGACGTATCTGAGCACCTTCAAATACCACGGGACTGAGCCAGGATCGACCCTGCCAAATTGACGTCAGAAGGCCAGCGCCTCAACCGTCTGAGCCACTCAGCCTCATTGTTAATTTCTTGAACTCCGCCTTTAAAGACCTAGGAGTGGGAAGGAAGCGGCCGTGGCCTTAATGACGATACAGCCCCAGCATTTGCCTGGTATGAAAATGGGGAAACCACGGACAACCGCCTTCAGAGGTGCTGACAGCGTGATTTGAACCCACTGTCTCCAGAATGCAAGCTGATAGCCACTTGCTCGGTCCCGCCGTTACAATGTTGGACTTTGTATGTAAGTAGTGTATATGAAGATAGTCTAAGTTTCATATGTTCTGTGATAGATGTGTTTCATGGTGTTTATCTGTTTTATGTCCGACTCGTTGGCTGAATGGTCAGCATACTGGCCTTCGGTTCAGGGGGTCCCGGGTTCGATTCCCGGCCTGGTCGGGGATTTTAACCTTCATTGGTTAATTCCAATGACCTGGGGCCATAACACGCAGTTACCTACACATGACAGATGCTGCCCACCCTCATCGGAGGGTCTACCTTACAAGGGCTGCACTCGGCTAGAAATAGCCACACGAATAATCTGTTTTATGGTAAAGCTGACTAGTGGACTTTATTAATGCATTGAACCCCCTTTCAATTGCAGCCAACTATTACGTGCTCTGCTGTTAGATATGTGTTAGTAAGACTAATACTGAAGCCAACTCGCTTGGTGAGAAATATTTAAGCCGCTTAATTCACTAAATAAAGTGTATCGGGCGCATTGGCCCTGCGGTTAGGGGCGCGCAGCTATGAGCTTGCATCCGGGAGATAGTGGGTTCGAACTCCACTGTCGGCAGCCCTGAAGATGGTTTTCCATGGTTTCCCATTTTCACACCAAGGAAATGCTGGGGCTGTACCTAAACTAAGGCCACGGCCGCTTCCTTCGCACTCCTAGGCCGTTCCTATTCCGTCGTCGCCATAAGACCTGTCTGTGGGAGTGCGACGTAAAAAAAAGAGTTGTTGGTATATTGGATTCGAAGATCGTATTTAGTGTTTGTCTTTAAGAATGCTCTCCCATAAAATTTCAAAAAAGTCAAAGAGCCCCCATTTACATTTGGGAACTATCTATTCTCAACCAGCTCCTAACGTTGGAGCATATCCGACATACAAGCTCCAAGGGCTACTTTATATTGGGGAAGACGAGCATATGGCATTGAAAAGTATTTCAGGAATCGTGCGATTGGGACCCACGTGTCTCCCATGATCAGGTTACCGCCACGTAATTTAATGCGATGGGCCAACTTGATAGGTAATTCCTTAGAAAATATGTGAGGTATAACTGACAAGGTTAATATGTCCCTGACGATATAATAGGTAACAACAGATTTGCACTTTCAAATGATAGGCTTCTAGCGCCTGAGGCCCTGCCTTAATGCCCATCATCTATCTTGTGTCGAGCCGAACATGTCGTCTTGTTTCCTTCACATTTACAAAGAGAATACAACAACAGCAAAATTGCTCAGAATTAAGCAACAGTCCATTGCCAACATAACCCTGGTTTCAAACACATTATCGTCAATAATAATTAGGCTATCGTATAATGTTGGTAATCACTTCACACTCACTGCCAGATGGTGTCAATGTTGCCGAGCACATACCTTATGCCATACATTATCAATCACTACTGATCTGCATTTAGGGCAGTCGCCCAGGTGGCAGATTCCCTATCTGTTGTTTTCCTGGCCTTTTCTTAAATGATGACAAAGAAATTGGAAATTTATTGAACACCCCCTTTGGTAAGTTATTCCAATCCCTAACTCCCCTTCCTATAAACGAATATTGCCCCAAATTGCCCTCTTGAATTCCAACTTTGTCTTCATATTGTGATCTTTCCTACTTTTCAAGATACCACTCAAACTTATTCGTCTACTGATGTCTTCCCACGCCATCTCCCTACTGACAGTTCGGAACATACCACTTAGTCGAGTAGCTCGTCACCTTTCTCCCAAGTCTTCCCAGCCCAAACTTTGCAACATTTTTGTAACGTTACTCTTTTGTCGGAAATCACCCAGAACAAATCGAGCTGCTTTTCCTTGAATTTTTCCAGTTCTTGAATCAAGTAATCCTGGTTAGAGTTCCATACACTGGAACCATACTCTAGTTGGGATCTTACCAGAGACTCATATGCTCTCCCTCTCATTTACATCCTTACTACAACCCCTAAATACTCTCACAACCATGTGCAGAGATCTGTACCCTTTATTTACAGTCATATTTATGTGATCTTTCCTTTTATTAAGACCTAGGTATTTACAGTACAATGATCCACAAAGGGAACTTTTACCCCATCAACACAGTAATTAAAACTGAGAGGACTTTTCCTATCTGAGAAACTCACAACCTGACTTTTAACTCCGTTATTGCGATGTACTGAATATAAGTGCTACATTAAAGCACAGTCGACATCCCAGATGGCAAGCAGTACATTCTCGATTATCCTACATTCAGTATTATTTATCACTGGTCTTGGTGGTAAACACCATTCTTACGTTTGGAACTATCTATTTTCAACCATTTTGTTTGTTTGTTTCTATGGAAGGAGAAAGACGAGAATACGGGTGAATGTTGAATCACTGTTGAGGCAGTATTCTCCACATCAGCCAGCCTTGTAGCCATAAACCTTAAGGCGTTAAGTCTATTTAATCTGCCACCGTGCTTAGCCGATTCAAGTCTCGGTAGCAAAAAAAAAAAAAAGTCACCATCAGAATTGTTGGCCGGCAGGGTACGTGAGGTGGTGGTATAGAATTTCTAATCACTTGACTGCGTGCCAAAAGCCTGGATTCAATTTCAAACTTCTCTGCAGTATTCGTATGGAATGAGGACATGTGATGCTGTTGATAGTGATTCGTCCGTCGGATGGAGACGTTAAGCCTTGAGCAGACCTCTTGGTGTTATTCGACAGGAGCAGGTTATGTACCGTTATCGGGTTTCACTCTCTCCCTACCACATTATTATTATCATCATCTCACACCCATACTCGCAGGTTGCTGAAACTTCTCAAATGGGCTAATTATAGCCTACATTGCCATATAGCTGTAATGTCAGAACATTTGAAGCATACAAAGTTTCAAACGAACTAACATTAAATTTTGTCTGAAATACGTAGTGTTTCGTTTTCTTGACGGTGAGTGTATTTGAACAATAGTACATATTAACATAAGAGCCTCCGTGGCTTAGGTGGTAGCACGCCGACCTCTCACCGCTGGATTCTGTGGTTCAAATCCCCGTCACTCCACGTGAGATTTGAGTTGGACAAAGCGGAGGCGGGGCAGATTTTTCTCCGGGTACTCCGGTTTTTCCTGTCATCTGTCATGCCAGCAACACTCTCCAATATCATTTCACTCCATCTGTTATTCATTAATCATTGCCCCAGAGGAGTGCGACAGGCTTCGGCAGGGGACACAATTCCTGTCTTCGGTTCTAGATAGGGGCTTCATTCATTCATTCCTGACCCGGTCGAATGACTGGAAACAGGCTGTGGATTTTCATTTTTGACATATTAACATTAAGAAAGTCCGCCTTTGTGGTGTAGTGGTTAGTGTGATTAGCTGCCACCCCTGGAGGCCCGGGTTCGATTCCCGTCTCTGCCACGAATTTTGGAAAGTGGTACGAGGGCTAGAACGGGGCCCACTCAGCCTCGGGAAGTCAACGGAGTATAGGTGGGTTCGATTCCCACTTCAGCTATCCTGGAAGTGGTTTTCCGTGCTTTCCCACTTCTCCTCCAGGCAAATGCCGGGATGGTACCTAACTTAAGGCCATGGCCGCTTCCTTCCCTCTTCCTTGTCTATCCCTTCCAATCTTCCCATCCCCCGCAAGGCCCCTGTTCAGCATAGCAGGTGAGGCCGCCTGGGCGAGGTACGGGTCACCTTCCCCAGTTGTATCCCCGACCCAGAGTCTGAAGCTCCAGGGCACTGCCCTTGAGGCGGTAGAGGTGGGATCCCTCGCTGAGTCCGAGGGAAAACCGAACGTGGAGGGTAAACAAATTAAGAAAGCTAACCTACGCTTTAGAAATCACTTTGCAACCCCTGTTCCAGGGAAGATATTTTCTAAGAATTATCCATGTTCAAGATGTGTTCAACGATTAATTTGCTTGTAAATAATCCCAGCCATACTGATATTGATTTTTCTGCTAATTATAATGTTTTATCTACGACTGCTGAAGGAAGTATGTATGAGCGTAGTCACTTAAAGACACAACTTTTATTTATATGTATATAAAGATAATGTAATGAAACTGCAAAAAGCTTCATTGCTAGTTTATTTGTATTTAAGTAAGATTTAATGTGCTATTGATCGCGATTGCCATACTTCTCTTATCAAACATATATGCATTTCCTGCTTTATTTTGCCCGGTTTAAAAAAATATTAATTGGTGTCCTAACTGATATTGCTGCAAGACTAGAGTCATTCTTTAAAGATTTACTACTTCTTTTTAATTTTCATTAATAAGCACCCCGTTAGCCCGGACTTCGCTTAATCCGGACAGCCGTTATAATAATACATATATGCAATTACAATATAAAAATATAAAGCTGAGTTACGAGCGAAATGTTGTAAACTCAACTTAAGCGCACTCTACAGTGTGACGGCATTAGTGCCAGACCTGTAGCTTAGATCCTTTCCAACAGAACAAAGATGGCCTAGGCCACCATAGCTCAATTGGTAGAGCAACCGACGCGAAATTGGGAGGTTGTGGGTTCGGATCCCACTGGTGTCTGGTTGGCCATTTTTGTTCTGTACTTAACATCTCTTCAACACGTACTAAATGTACGTAACACGACCTAATAGGTTGAAAGTCGGTTTCGATTAAATAAAAGTAGGCTAGTGCACACCTCGACTATCCTTGAACCTAATACGAACTTTCGAGAAATTATTTTGAGCCGTTTTCCTGCGACGTCGTCGCAAGCAGACAAGACAGACAAAATTGAACTGAACCTATTTTTTATTTCTGTATATCTAATCCGAAATAAATACGATGTACGAAATAAACAATTGAAGTGCTCAAACATAATTATAATTGTATTTATTTATTCCAAGTAGTTCATCAATTAATGTCATAAATGTTTGAAGCTGATATAAATATTAGAATTCGAAATGATATATAGCACGCAGTCGGCCCCGTGGTGTAGGGGTAGCGTGCCTGCCTCTTACCCGGAGGCCCCGGGTTCGTTTCCCGGCCAGGTCAGGGATCTTTACCTGGATTTGAGGGCTGGTTCGTGATCCACTCAGCCTACGTGATTAGAATTGAGGAGAATTGTGCTGACCACACGAAATCTCATAATATGCAGGCCTTCGGGCTGAGCTGCGATCGCTTGGTAGTCCAAGGCCGTTCAGGTCTGAAAGGCCATGGGGTTAGGTTGTAGTTTCTTAAATTTTCTTAATACATAAAATAACTGTTAGCAATAAATTTCAATTTCCAATTTGGTCTGCAAATGGTCCGAGATTAGGAAAGTCGAACATATAATATCTTGGAATGGTATCAATAAGAAAATAAATCCTGGTTGCCCTCAACTGAACTGGATGGGAAGCTATCATTGTATTCCATACGCGGACAAACACCGGCTTAAATACCAAGTCACCTCTTAAGGACAAACTGGAGTTATGATAGTCCGGCGTGGAGTCAGCAAGACCAGAGGGCTGCGAGACATGTACACAACCAGCGACTACAGTTGTGCCATTGTATCCTTTGACGTTTTTGTTGTCTGTGCTTGGTCGTTCAGAGCTCAGCATGCGGTCGAAGGCAGTGGGGTTGGAATATTTAAATAAAAAAATACAACACGTTTAATAATTTCTCGCCCAACATGTGAAGCACAACTACTCCCATGTCTTTGGCTCCACAAATCATTTCAAAACATAGCCCTCCATGTAGCGTGTGGCCTCCATGGGCACGGCGGTTTATGAACACAAGCGCACGCCTATGGTCGTAAACTACACCTCGTTACAGCAGAAACAGCAGGGGCAATGTGGTTTAAAAAACAATACCCTCACTGATTAGTTCGTGAACAATTGAAAATTAAACAAAGGTACAAATGAAACACATTGTATATATACCTGAGTGATTTGGCTGGTTCAGCTGGTTGTTTGATGGATGAATAGATCGAGAGATCTGCTGAGTGTACGTGTATTAATATCCAGACCACCAGCCTCTTGAATATGAGTTAACTTAGTTCTCTTTCTTCCTTTTCTATCGCATTTCACACACCCTTCACGTGTCGCGGGTCCGACAGGTGTCGCATGGATGGATCTGAACCAGTTTTAAGGCTTGATCCACCCTAACACTTACCCTGTATGGAGGGATAGGCTATATATTCTTAATTATATTATTATTGGTTTCGTGCCCAACTAACTTTAACGGGTTTCAGAAACATCGAGGTGTTGGTATGTAATCCCGCAGTCATATTTATTTACGTACCAGTATACCGTGTTTATACGCGTACATCTCACCGTCGTGTATCTCACACACCCTAATTTTTGTTACGGAATTAAGGGAGATAAATTATCCCCACACATATCTCGTACAGGTTAGTCTTCAGATGGCAGTACAAATGCGACATGTTCGCACTCATTTCATAGTCTAACAGCCTCCTCTCGTCTGGATAAAATAGTGGTAAATTAAAAAAAGCCTAGTATTCAATATGACGATTATAGGTAGTAGGCCTAATGTTTTTCTTCTTCTGTACGTTGAAATGGTAGACTGAAAGGGCAGGGGAGTGAATACATTCGGTACATCAGTAAGTATTAAAATACATGTAACAGAACCTAATACAACCTGTGACAATAAAGTTCGGTGAATGAAGTCAGAACGGTCGATCCGGCAACACTAGCGATACGTAACGCTGCACCTGCGTAGCAGCAGGTTTTGACCACCTGTTCCCAACGTTGTTCAGTTGAGCATCGCGTGTGTGTGCCGTGTATGACCTGTTTGACACAGTGCGTGTTTAGTGCGTTGGTTCTGAACTGCGAACAGGAACATGAACGACCAATGTACAGTTTTGTTTTAAGCTTGGCAAGACACCGAAAGAAACGCATGCGATGCTGGTACGTGTTTATGAAGATCAAGCACTGTCCTTGAAGTTGTGTACGAATAGTTCACCCGTTTTCGATGAGGCCGGGAAAGTGTTTCTGACAACCCCCATAGCGGAAGACCGGCGACCGCCGTCAGTGACGAAAACATTGAGAAGGTGAGGACTAGAGCCCGGATTTTTCTGCATTAATAGGTCAGAATGCAAACTTACTGAAGCGAGTAGCAAGTATAGTCTACCTTCACAATGACCGTGCTATGAGGTTTGCATGAACATTAGGGGTACGGCCCATCAGAACCCCTATCATCTATGTTACTCTTGCTATATTATGGAAGAGCGGGTGGCCGACACTTCCTAATAACCAGATTAGTTTGCAATCTAACCTGTTACTGCATAAAAATCCGGGCTTTAGTGAGGACATTAATCACGAACGATCGGCGGTTAACTGTGAGCATGATAGCGGATGAACTGCAGATTAATCGTGAATCCGTGCGAGCGACAAATCGTTACCCAGAAATTAGGGAAGAGGAAAACGTGTTCTCGTCTTGTGCCATATCACTTGACTGACGATCAGAAGCCAGATCTCAATCCTCCAGACTTCTTCCTATTCCCACGACTCAAACTCGCTTTGAAAGGAAGGAGATTTGACGATATTCCTGACATCCAAGGAAACGTGACGAGTTTTTTTTTTTTTTTTTTTAACACCATCCCAAAGGAAGCCTTCTTGCAAAGTTTGCAGCACATGCATCGCCGATCTCAGCGGTGCATAGTTACGGGAGGGGACTAATTCGAAGGACAGTAAAGTTACTGTCGTGCATTGTTCATCTACGTTGATAGTACAGGACTATTCACCGAACTTTATTGTCACAGGTTGTAAAATAGCGATGCTTTATTACTTTTCTGTTAGTATTAATGAAGTTCGATTTTACTAATTCCATGCATACATCTCGCATTTTTAAAGTGGCATTTTCGGATAAGGAAGTGCAAGATAAACACAAGTAGATACGGTATCTGCCGAAACGAGGCTGCCGTATTGCAAAATACCACCGGGCTGATTTAGGATCGAACTCGCCAACCTGGGCTCAGATAACCACCAACCATCTGAGACACTCAAGGCCGGCTTTCCTCTGAGTTAGTTTCCTTTTGGTAGTTACATTGTTTTTAAATGTTGGACAGGCGGAGAACGGTCAAGAAATATTGTAATTCCAGGTATTTATTAAACTGACAGAGAATCGTCATTGGTAAATATCAAGAACTATTTGGATAGTAGCCTATATTTTGTAGGTAGCGTTGTGACGTACCCTCTTGGCACACAGATGTATGACAAATTTATAACGTGGCGGGTCACTTTAATATTAAAATAAATAAATGATATGTCATTGTTTCTCCAGAAACAGTATCCCAAGGGCGTCACCCCTACCGTTATGCCTTGGCTGAAACTGATTACGATTCTCGTAGTTTGGCTGTCTCCTATTGTCCCTTGGTTCACTATGAGGAACAAAATTATGTGAGTTTCCTGTTCTATGCCCAATGTTTCCTAGTGCATCAAAACTCCCTAATAACTGCTCTATTTCCTGAATAGTTTTAATATTTTGCATACACGCTGCTTCGCGTACCCTGTCTGGAAAATGTCGTAACAGTAATCTGACTACATCTGAATCAGCCGTGATTCCGTCTAAATTCTGGCAAATCATAACATGTGACAAAAAATACTCAGTCATAGAGACACATTCATTATGTTTGAATTTCCCAAATACTACCCTTTCTCTTTCACGGCTTTGAACGGCTTTGTTCCACTATTTGTCTGTAAACTTCATCTTAAATTCCTTCAGACTTTTCATGTTACTTTTATAGACTGAAAACCAGGAACGCGTCTCTCCCACAAAAGCATGATCAATAATGTCGATCGCCTCTTCCCAGTCCATAAACCCTTCCTCTATCCGTTTCCCAAACCGTTTTTCTACTATTTTCAGAAATTCTAGTGGGTTAGTTTGTTTCCCATTGAACTTCGGTAATTCGATTTCCTTACTGTAAATCCCTCCATGACTTTGCCTCTCAGTGTTACCTTGCCTTTCTCTTACTTCTCGTCGTATGCGTGCTTCTGCCATCGCTATGCGGTTATCTACATCTTTATCTCTTCTTTCAATTTCATTCACTACAGTTTTCTGTTTTCCTTTCAACGTCTTAATTTCCACTGTATTGCCTTCTACCATCGCAAACTTTTCTCTTTGTTCCCTAGTGTTGTCTTCTATTATACACTTAACCGTATCGATCTTGTTTTGTACCTGATCTTTAAATTCTTTTATTTCTTCCTTTTGGATCTCAACGTTATTATTAATACTTGTCACCTGTGTCTCTAACTCCTTTCTAGTGTTGTTGCTTTCTTTTTCCATTAATCCCAACAACTCACTCCTCTGCTCTACAAATTTCTTTTCTACCTCTTGTTTGGTTTGCTTAGTTGTCTCTTTCTGTTCCTCTATCTGCTTGTTAAATCTTTCATTTTGCTTAAATAATTCTTGCAACTGTTTGCTATGTTCGTCCATCCTTTTATTAGCTTCGACCTTGTGTTCATTCAATGCCTTACTTAATTCTCGTTTAGTTTGTTCTACTTCATTTTTAATTTCTGATTTAATTTGTTCTACTTCATTTTTAATTTCTGATTTAGTTTGTTCTACATCTGTTTTAATTTGTTCCAATTCATTTTTTTATTTCAGATTTACTGTCCTCTATCTTACTCAATATTAACTGCATCATTTCAAGTAACTGAGTATTATTACTCTCAATGTTAGGACTAACCTCCGCCTCGCCCCCCATCTTACTATCGTCTGAATCTAACGTAACTTCGTCATTCCTACTCTTATTCCCTTCGCTATCTTCGCTCCTAATATCAATTTCTTCCTCTACACATTTATCTAACTCTTCCTTAGAATTACTTAAAGTACTACCCTTCAGCACGTGTCCACTACGCAGCGTCATGTCTTTCTCCTCTTGCTCATCCATGTTATCCCCAAAATCAAACACACAAGAAAAATATACTGTGGATACACAACAGTTACCCCCAAACTACTGATCTTATCCTTCTATACCAGTACTTAATGATTTACGAGCCCCTCAGTTGTGGCGACAATATGTGACGTACCCACTTTGCCCACAGATGTATGACAAATTTATAACGTGGCGGGTCACTTTAATATTAAAATAAATAAATGATATGTCATTGTTTCTCCAGAAACAGTATCCCAAGGGCGCCAGTCTTCAAGCTTATGGCTTGAAAACAAAAGTAGATAATTAATCATAATAATAATGCGTAATGAGACTCAAAAAACTCCCAGGGGTGAGGTGAACGGAACACAAATCATTAAGTACACTAACTTGGAATTTAAGGATCATTAATAATCATTTCATAAAATACAAATTAAAACAGCTATTTATTAAGATGAAAAACGTGACGTAACGGCGTTTTAACGATATCTGAACTTACGGAAGCAAAAGAAAAATTGAATGAAATTAATTTTAAAAATGAACTGTTGCGCGAAGACTTGCAGTAACTTATGCCATAAGCTCACCATATGTAGACTCTGTTGTCTTGAAGCTGATGATATGTGGATCTCATACCGGCTGCCTTCTCTGTTGTTGGATTCCAGTCCTACTTCTACATTTCCTGTCCTTAACACTTCCTACTGTACTCCTTACATAAAGTCGTAATGAGTCCTAATTTTAAGTGCAAAACCACCATGGGTTATGTTCATGGAGAGAATACATTCGTATTCTTCCGTATTACGGAACAGTAGCGTAGCTAAATTCCTAATAAAAGCTCTCCTCCCCTATACCAGTCAGAACCGGTCTCCCGTTCACTACCTCTCGTCATTGAGATAACAATTCCCAATGAGAGTAACTTTTGAGTAGAATATACTCAGATGCGAAGTGAACGAAGTTAAATTCTTCTCCGATGTGCAGACGTAGAATCGTAGTAAGAGTGTCTTCCAAGAGTGAGAATCAGAATCAGAATGTCCGAATACAAGTGACAATCTGCTCACGAGTAAGAATAAGAGTATGAATGTGAAAACGACTGCTAATGCTAATAAGAATGTGAATCTCTTCTCCAGCTCTTGTCGGTGGTATATATCGGTTCAAAAGTCTCCTTCCATCAGCCATATCCCATGGTCCAGTAAGATTCGAGGTCTCATCCCTTCTCCGATGTATAGCTGTGAATCCATCACGTTGCTTCATTACGTTCATTCTCATAGGCTGAACTTTCCCGCTGAAATAAAGCGTCCCGAAGCGGAGTTTGAAAAGTGGGTGTTAATAATGTATCAACTGTCTCTTCATGAGGTAGAGAGGGTAAGGTCTCTCGTAACCTAGATGACGTACTTTTCCTGGAATTGGGCTGAAATTAGCCTGCTGACTCTGGTCACCTCACAACGGCTATTGGAAAATTTACTGCAAGTTATTAATATGCATGATGTTGAAATACTTTACCGAATAATTTGTACGTTCAGAATACGTTATAGCCGCGATACAAAGAAATGAAATGATGATTGAAATGGATGATAAAAACCCTATATATATACATATTAATTTAAACATGACCTATCAGTGATTAAATATACACATCTTATCAGTTAATTTCATAGTTCAATAATTAAAAACATGTAGTGATGTCCCAAACATCACAGCGTGTCTGCTTCTAAGCCGAAGCACCGAATTCAATTCCTGGCTCGATCTTTAAATACAAGACTGAGGGCTGGAATAGGTTTCATTCAATCTCAGTTTAACCAAGGAGCTGCTGCTGATGGTAGAGATTATTGTTTTAAGAGGAAGTACAATTGGGCAAGTAAATATAATTTTTTTAAAATATTATTTTCAATGAATGGATTTGAAAGTGTTGCCTAAAGGGTCAAACTGAAACAGGTGATAGTGGGTCAACAACCAATTATATTGAAGCGGGGAACCAACGGTCGGAAATGCATATTTATTGTGTTATGGACATACACAGCGTATAGTGCATAACAACAATGTAGCTCATATTAATTGTTCAAAGTTACGACCGCCAGTCTCAATGCATGTAGCCTATGGCAATGGCACAAGAGTTCCCCCGCACTCTCACAAAGATGCCGGGGTGTCAGTTGTACACTGGAACAGGCAGCGGGTGATAAACAGCGTACAGCCCTGACCATCAAACAGACGTACTGTACACAACTTAGCTCATAAGCACGTGTGTCATGTGAAGAGCGCATGCATCACACCGGCGCATTAGGTTAATGCCGCACGCACACCACTATCCCTGGTGTCAGTTGTCCATTGCATCAGACAGCTTGTGATGTGATGTGAGGTGTGTTACTGTGTACAATGCATTACGCGTAGTCAAAGATGGAACGTTACCCGTCATGAGAGTTGGTAGACATGCGGCAGGATGTAGTGCCCGTAAAGCAGCACGAATGTACAGAGAACGCTTTCCCAACAGGCGTAACCCTCACTGGAAGAAGTTTACCTTACCAACTTACGAGGGACGAGGTCGTTCACGCCACAGAGAGCCGGCCAAGGTTCCCGCCAACGACATGTCCGAACACCAAACTTTGAGGAGATGGTGTTGGATCGTGTGGC
Source organism: Anabrus simplex (assembly GCF_040414725.1). Taxonomy (NCBI): domain Eukaryota; kingdom Metazoa; phylum Arthropoda; class Insecta; order Orthoptera; family Tettigoniidae; genus Anabrus; species Anabrus simplex. Next base: position 111,428,734 of record NC_090269.1, on the reverse strand, counting down.
CAACCACCTAGCAATAAGCACCCGTCAAGTTGCTCGTGAAACGCACTCTTCGAAAAATACAGTGTGAAGAGTACTGGTGGAACAGGTATTACACCCCTGTCATAAAGAATGTGTTATAGCACTGGGAACAACGGATTTTGAGCCCCGCGTTTACTTCTATCAATATCCATCGCAGTGTTGTAGTGCCGAACTTTGTACAGTTTGTGTTGTTCACGGATGAGGCCTCATTCACCCGTGATGGTGTTTTCAACAGCCACAACAGCCATGTCTGAAGTGAGGACAGTCCCCCTGCCACCCATATCGGCGGCCACCAGCAACGATTCTCGTCAACGTATAGGCGGGCATTGTCCAAGATCAACTAATAGGATATTATTTGCTGCCACAGTTGCTAGAGATTGTACCCCTTGTTGTCCGCGAAAGGGTGTGATTTCAACACGACGGTGGCATCAGTCCACTTCGATGTTAATGCCCGCGAGCACGTGAACAACATATACCCTCATCGTTGGATTGGAAGGGGAGGTCCTGTACCATGGCCAGCGCGATCGCTGGATCTCACACCTCTGAACTTTTTCCTCTGGGGTTACGTCAAGTCCTTAGCGTATGAAACCCCCATAGAAACGGATGAAGACCTGCTTGCTAGGGTCCAACCTACCTGTCTCCTGGTACAACAAACACCATGGAACTTTGAGAGAGTGCGGCAGAATTTCATGCGCCGTTGTCATGCATGCACTGAGAGTGGCGGTCGTCACTTTGAAGAATTACTATGAGCTACGTTGTTATGCGGTGTACCCTGTGTATGCCCATAACACAATAAATATGCATTTCCAACCATGGTTCCCCACCTTAATATCATCGGTTGTGGACCCACTATCACCTGTTTCAATTTGACCCTATATAACATTAAAAGGCTGAAATGGACACTAATGCATTGCAATTTCCCTGTGAGTAACAGAACGCTTGAAATTTATCATTATGTACTTGACGAGTCCACTCTTACACATAAAGCGAATCTCGTCATTGACCAGAGAGATCCACACACTTAGTGAGGAAGAATGGAGGAGCTGGTTCATATGACAGGCTGCGGAACCGGTCAAGAAGCTAAGCAATGCCGCTACAAAATGTCGTTACGCTGACCACGTAAAACTCAAAAATCTGCCGGACATTTGGCTGGACAGCAGTCTTCTTTGTAGGTGGAGGCCGTTAATACGCTGAATGTGCCACAGTTTTATTTGTAATAAGATACCTTTGCCATGATGTGGCATAGATTGCACTCCGCCATGCCAGGTACCACTGCTTGTCTACGTCCGACGCTCTGTCAGGTGGTGGTGATTACTGTTTTAAGAGGAAGTACAACTAGGCAACCATCCTCTATATAACACTAATCAGAAGGAAAAAAGGAAGGGGTCCGACACTTCGAAAAATGAAGATATCGACCAAAGGAGGACAAGGGCCACGAAAGGCGTGAAAATGAAAGACTCCCTAGCCCTCGCAAACCTAATAGCGTCGGGGTCGGAAAAGAACAAGAGTTGACCAAGGGAGGTCGGATAGGATAGATGAAAGTGAGGAACCTGGCACAAGTAAGTGGAAGCAATGCCAGGACTCAGCTGAGGGCCCCGTGGTGGCCAACCCACGCTCCAAAGTTCAGAGCCCCTGGGGCCGACGCTCTGTCACCAGGTAGAGTAATGCGCTAACTCTATGACTCCTCAGTCAGTCGGTCAGTCCCTGGTGACACAGTTTTTCCTTTCGCTCTAATGTCGCTACCCGCTCAACTATCAACACACATTCCGTTCTGAATTCGTCCTATTGTTTTTAAATTTGTAGCACTCATAAATTCTTCTTTAAAATTCCTCTTGTCCTGTCTGTAATGCGATGTTCAAGTGATGACTGTACGCGGTTAACTGACATGCCAGCTGCTCGTCCCACGGTCATCTACAAAATGCCATAAACAAACACTAGGGTCCCCTTGACTAACTGCAATTGTATTTTGAACATATTATTTTTAGGGCCCGGATTATTAGGATTTTATAAAATTAATTTTGCCTTTTTATTATTTAATTTTAAAATATTTCAGCTTTTTATAGAAATACTATGGAAAATTTACAGTTGGGACGTACGGTATATAGACAAAAGAATTAGGATGATATGCATCATGAGATAATTATGTTCATTTTTTATGCATTTTATAAATTGTATGTAGAGAGTAAAATAGATCACAATGTTGCTGCTGTTCATCTATTATAATAATAATAATAATAATAATAATAATAATAATAATAATAATAATAATAATAATAATAATAAAAGGAAGCATCTGTCTGTCTGTCTGTCTGTCTGTCTGTCTGTCTGTCTGTCTGTCTGTCTGTCTGTCTGTCTGTCTGTCTGTCTGTCTGTCTGTCTGTCTGTCTGTCTGTCTGTCTGTCTGTCTGTCTGTCTGTCTGTCTGTCTGTCTGTCTGTCTGTCTGTCTGTCTGTCTGTCTGTGCGCGATGCCCAGCCAAATCTACGGCATGCGAGATTTGAAATTCTTAACATAGGTAGATGGAAGGGGTTCGCCGGATTTCTAATTTTCGCTTTCGTTGGTGAGTTATGAACGAAAAACCGGCGGTAAACGTGTGCTCGGATATGACAATCCATCGTGCTGTCACCAGGAAAATGAAAATGAAAATCCACGTCCTGTTTCCAGTCATTTGACCGCGTCAGGAATGGAATGAATGAAGCCCCCACCTAGCGGCGAGGACAGGAATTGTGCCGGCTGCCGAAGCCTGTCATATTCGTCTGGGGCAATGGTTAATGACTGACAGATGAAATTAAATGATATTGGAGAGTGTTGCTGGAATGAAAGATGACAGGGAAAACCGGAGTAGCTGGAGAGAAACCAGTCCCACCTCCGCTTTGTCCAGCACAAATCTCACATGGAGTGACCGGGATTTGAAGGACGCAACCCAGAGGTGAGAGGCCGGCGCGCTGCCGTCCGAGCCACGAAGGCTTCTTGTCACCAGGATTAAATGTATAGATTCAATGTCGCTAGGCAACGTACATAAGATAGGTATGGCTTAGGAAGCCATTTTCGGTCTCATATGTAGTGAGGGCGTGTGACGCTGTTGATGGTGATTCATCCGTCGAATGGGAATGTAAAGCCTTGAGCTATTCGAGAGGAGTAGGCTAGGTGCTGGCGCCGCGTCTCATTCTATTCATTCCTACTATCATATCAAGTCATTCATTTCATCTCATTAACTCCTCTGATGAGGTTGACGTCAGAAAGGTCATCCGGTCGTAAAAACTCGCTACGATGATTCATCTCACTTCATACCCCAACCCCGTAGAGAAACGAGAGAAGGGTTGGACATACGTACATTTCGAGGGAACATAACTCACAGGACACAATATAGATAATAATATACAAGGAATAATACATGTATTCGTCATGGTGTCATTTTAAATCTGTGGCATAGGAAGCCATTTTCGTTCAGTTCGTGATATCTGTCTGTGTGTATGTGTGCGATACCCAGCCAAATCTACGGCGCGCAAAGATCTAATATTTTTGTCATAGGTGGGCACAGCATTTCACCGATCACGCATGGCTATGTCAAAGAACAATTCTTACTTTTAAAAAATGAAGGTGTCAACGTCATCAACAAGTAACATTTACAAGAATTACCCGGTTTTCTACAAAGTGACAAGTCTATCGACACGACATGTACCCGTATACAGATGATGCTTTCAACTACGCGAAAGAGCTTTGGAACAACTTGGAGTCACCTGGAGCACCTCGAACGCCTTGGAGCGGACGATTGTGGCACAGATTATACTTCTTGGGAATATGAATAATTCTTCCCTCTGCTACGGAACAAGATTCTCAGTCAAGAAACTGATACCGAATATTATTGAAGCCGCCATCATGACTGGACAAGCCGCGGGCGAAGTAGCATTCCTCGGATATAAATCATTCCTTCGGTTATACCGTTTCAATTCAGACGTATGCAGCTCCCCGTTTCTTTGAGTTTCGCTATATAATCACATAAAGTTATAGGATTCCGCTTCTCCCATTGTCAACTGTACGTGGGTTGTTCAACAATTGGAACGGCAAACACACTATACATCTTAGCTCCATATGAAAGGACGCTTAATACAGCTTATCTGGAAGCTCTATAAGGGTAAAAGTGGTTTGATTTTTATATATGTTTTATATTATTTGAGCCATCCACCAACCAAGTATCTTAAGCATTGAAAGTAACAATATTATAGTAAAAATAAAATAATGTATTTCATGCAATTTCTGTAAAAACGATGTGTGTGTTAATATATAGTTTTAATTTTGTTTTTAAATAAATGGTTTAGAAACATCTAGCGGTTGAATTAATACATGCGGGCGAAGCCGCAGGTACATGCTAGTTAGTAAATAAAGACCTAGTGGCAAAAATTCACCACAGTTATTTAGTATTTACGTGTTTTTGACAGTAGTAAATTAGCATCTTCCCCAATCCACTACCGTATACAACTCCGTCTTGAACTGAACAGGGCACGCCACCTCACAGCACAGGCAACTTCAGTCACTCACTAGCAAGCGACAGAAAGGCGACAAGAAATAAAATGCTGGCCAACTCCCAAGTGAGAAAATTGCTATTCAGTATCCTGTCGGTAGAGACAAAGTTAATGGGACTAAGCTGGATCGAACCCACCAACTTGAGCTCAGACGACCAAACTGGAAGAGATGTCTGAAAAAGAAAGGGAAGGGTCATAATAGGCCTTGTTAAACTAATACCGTCCGAGTTCGAAGAGAATGAGAGTTGACCAAGTGAATTCAATAATGAAAGTGCGGAGCCTGGCAGATATTAAAAGGAATCAATGCCGGACTTAGGTAAAGGCCCAGTGATCGCCTCTCTACAGTTCCAAGATGAAAACTCCTGGGGGAGCGGTAATTTGGAGTGATTTTCGATGGGTTTTTTAATTTCAAAGTAGATTAATGGTAGGAAATAAGCACACAGATCACAACCGCCTCCTTTCTTAAATGCCAAGCTGAGTAACTCAGATGGTAGATCGCTGGCCTTCTAAGCTCAAGTTGGCGGATTAACTCCCGGCTCAGTCTGCTGGTTTCTAAATGTCCCCCATACACGATGAAGCAATTTGCGCAAACAAAGTGTTATGCACAAATATTTTGATGGTGAATGGCACGGATTAACTAGTTGCACAACTTTTTGAGACAAATCGGGAGAGACCGAAATAATTTGCGCAACACACACTGTTTGACAAGCGATTTGAACGTCTATGGCAGTGTTTGACGACAGTTGACCGTGTGAAGACCTTTCCTGTATCTACCTGAGTCTGGTTCAGTATGGCGTCAACAAGAAAACGTTAATAAAGAATTCTGGCGAGAGTTCATCTCATTTTATCGCGAGTTGCCTGAACTGTGGAAAGTGAAGAGTGAGGTGTATAAAAATAGGAATATGAAGGATGCGGCGTTTATGAAGGAGATTGATTCCAAAGCAGGCAGGGCCCTAGTGCGTACCAAAATTAATACCCTTCGTACTTCGTACAGTAGAGAACTTAAGAAACTCAATAGCAGCAAAAACCCGGTGCAGGAAGTAAAGATGTATGGTATTTCACCGATATAGATTTTCTGAGGGACCAGGAGACTCACATGCACGGAACATCCACAATGGACGGACGATATCATTCACGATGACAAGGAAATGGAGGACATTAATGAAAAGGTAAGCATTTAAATTTCAAAAATGAACTGAAGTTTGCACAAACCATTGCAACGTGTATGTACCAAAGTTTGCACAAACAGGACGTTGCACAAACCCTTTGTTGTTCAAATTGTTTGATCGTGTATAGGGGCCTTAAGGTGCTCCAATACGCCAGCCTTGTGTCTATAGATTTACCGGCACGTAAAATAACTCTCCTGTGGGACAAAATTCCGGCACCTTGGCGTCTACGAAAACAGAAAAAGTAGTTAGTGGGATATAAAATCAATAACTTTAGTATTTCCTTTCCAATCCTCATTCCAATCAGATTCAAGTATAACAAAAAAATCGTATGGCTCCAGCTACTATGCACGAACATTTTGATTTGACACCATGTACGCTACTTGCATGTCAATTACGAGGTTCCGTCTTACTCTACCAGATAGTAAGGAGGGATCTATGAGACTGTTTTAATTAATTTTGTCGGGCGGGCACCAAACGTGTCACCAAAAATATTTTACATGCCGAAATCGTACGGTAGAGAGCCTACAGTGTCAAATGGACTTCTTTTCGCCCTTCAAAAATCCCTGCTCCAATAAATATACATTTCATAATCAAAAGTCAGCCTTGTCAATTCTCACTGTTGTTTAATTAAATATTTTTATCACTTCACACACTACATGTTTCGAGAACCTTACTGTCCTCTTCCTCAGCGGCTTTTTTTTGTTCGAACCCCACTATCGGCAGCCCTGAAAATGGTTTTCCGTGGTTTCCCATTTTCACACCAGGCAAATGCTGGGGATGTACCTTAATTAAGGCCACGGCCGCTTCCTTCCCACTCCTAGCCCTTCCTTGTCCCATCGTCGCCATAAGACCTATCTGTGTCGGTGCGACGTAAAGCAACTAGCAAAAAAAAAAAAGTTATTTTTCCTCCCTACCAATTATCCCTTGGACCTCTTTACTTAATATTAAACATCAAACACCAGTGGGCGCTATTTCAAGGAAACAGGTCCATGATTGTTTTGATTCGATTGACAACCAACAGAGGTCAAGAGCAAAGAAAGGCACTAAAATTTTAAAAAGAACAAATGACAGAGTTTCAGCTTTGGGATGACATTTTAAGAAAATTGTAAATAGAATAGTGTAGTTTTAGTGTTCTTATATGACATTCAGGACATATTTTATTTTAATTATGACACATATTAGATTTCTAATAACAGATGTTTAGAACTTTGGTGTTTGATGTGTAATATTAAGTAAAGAGGCCCAAGATATAATTGGTAGTGAGAGAGGAAAAGAACCGCTGAGGAAGAGGACAGTAAGGTCCTTGAAACATGTACGGCGTATGACATGATTAAAAAAAAATCATCAATTAAACAACTCTATTCATTACCAAAGGTATGTTTATTGGAGTAGAGGTTGTGGTCAATACGGAACATTATAAAAATCAAACCATAATGGTGAAGTTAATAAAATCTTCAGAAAGTGGACTGATTACCTCTGCTGGGTTTGAACTCACGAACTAGGGATTCCAAAGAGCTTCAAGTATAAGCTCCACAGGCACTATCTGACCGTTGACTAAGATGTTATGAACGACAGCGCGTGTAACTGTCATTCATTATTTGTAAAGCATTATATTGTAACAGGTTGGCTGGATAGATACACGTATACAGAAACTGGTAGTGTTAAACTTCTAAGATTTATTACCTATGATACTTATTCTACACGTTAACACTCACAGGCATTCCGAGATCACAGCTTACACATACAATTACACAGCTGGGGCTCTCTCTCTCAGTTCTCACTGTTCATTCACGCTAATTCACTCAGACTTTGGTCACTAGTACTACAGTCTCACCCAGTCACACAGCCTTCACACGTCAGTCTCGCAGTTCAGGATGGTTTTCGCTATCCACATACTCTGGTGTAGAACTCTGTTCACATCCCCATGCCAATAACCGGTGTTCTCTTCCGCGCTGCACCAGAACACGAAACTTCCTTTTACAGGAGCTAGTCCAACAGACACGACCCACAAGGACAGACAACAGGACGAGTCCTCAGTTCTACAGTCAGACACTCCACCAGACTACTAATACACATAGCTCAGGTTGTAATTCACACTTGACCATTGACTGGTGAAGTTCACACTGAGCTCACTTGTACTGAACGCGTGACTGTAGTACTCTTCGCTCACTGGCAGAGCTCCAACTGAGCTCCTTACTAACCGAACAGTCTCGCACTTGTCCGCCCCCTTTATATAAGGGGACCAATCCATCGTTTACTCGAACTCCATGGAAACCTCCAGATATGGAAGGCTCTTGGTTCGCGGGCCTCGTCGTTTCTGCACCCCTCGAGGCCTCAAGCGACGTAGCGGCCAATGACGGTAAATGCAACAGGATTTGACCAATGCGCGCCAGTTCTCCCCCGTGAGGTTCGCTGTGCGGCAGGTAGCGAGGCTCCGGCGCGGTGATGTCACGCGCGGCGGGGCCGTAATGGGCCGCTCTCACACCAGCCTTGCTACACAGAATGGCAAACATACTATAATCAGATAATATTGTCTGGAACTGAGACGATGAAGATCAGTGTAAACCTCAGTCCACTCTTGAAAAGACTAAAGCTTTTGGTACAATACTTACGGTCAACGTACTGAATCTTTCCACCTTCGATATCGATACCATTCCTATCAGACAGATCGTCTACTGCCCATTCACATCCTCAAAACGGACTGAAATATTTTTAAGCACAATAGGAAATATAACCCTGGACAACCAGACATCACACAACTAACGAAATAGTCTCTTTCAAACTCGGAGGTCAGTTGGTGAAAAGCACCACTTCAGACGCTCTGCAACCTAGGTCATTCTTTATTATTATTATTATTATTATTATTATTATTATTATTATTATTATTATTATTATTATTATTATTAGTGAAGCAGGCTTCGGTTGAGAGGGTTCCGGATTCGATTGGTGGCCGGGCCAGGGATTTTGGGCGCGTCTGGTTGATTCTTCTGGATCGGGGAATAGGTTAGACCTAATACGCATCGTCATTAACACCATAAAATAATGCAGTTGCGAATTTGTCCCTCCACATAAGGCTGATGTCAGAAAATACACCTGTTCGTAAAACTAGACTAAAATCCGCATGTAATGCCTACCCAAAAATAACAATAATAAATATTAAATTATAATTATTATTATTATTATCATCATCATCATCATCATCGTAGTTTCCGCTTCAATTTCAGGGGAATGCTGGATGGAATATCTAAGTAGATTATAAACATACATAGGCTAAAGAGACCGATCGGAAGGTTCTGTTGAAGCTCCATCAGAAAATTACGACTGATTTGCAGGTCTGGAACGAAGTCACTCAGACTCGTGCGGAAAAAGCAACGTCCTGGTCTAGTACACTGACATTACCAAATACGGATTCGACATGGTGACTTCAATCCTACTCCAAGGAAGACAGTCAATACAATAGAGCCCACAAGTTATAAAACGCCATGGGGTTTGGTTTTCTTTAGTATTTATCATATCGATGATGGCATATTTGTAACACTAAGAAGACAACAACGCACTTACTAAAAGTATTCCAGAACATACACATATTTTAAAAAGTTCTAGACTCACCACAATAATCGGTAATCCAAGGGCGGCGACTCCCACCAGAGCCGAGGGTATAGTGTTCTGCTTGTGAGGAAAGCGTATGCTGTCATCATCACAGAAAAATCCTCTTCGAAACGGCGTCGCGTATAAAGCGAGGAGTAGTATCGCAATGCCCACTGAAATAAAAATAAGTTATTGTTACATGTCATTATAAAGAACTTACCCTTACAATCAACTTTACTATATTCACACAGATTGTTTTAAATCCTTTTCAGTATAGAAAAATAGCATGAATGATCGCTGGTATACTCGAAATCTTTAGTATCTCGTGGCCAGAAATATTCATTTCAGGCAAGAAATCAGTACAGCCCTCAGAACCACCCAGTACCTGCTTACACACTCTCTCTCTCATTGGTCACATCCATTAGACGCGTTAATACATGCGCACATCTTAAGAGTAAGGGGAGGTGGAGAAAACGAAGTACAAGGATATCTAGCATGAACGAAACACACGCGAAGGGAAAGGTACTTGCTTCCCCGCCTGCCCACACGTCCGACTGACTCGAAAATGAAGGAAGAGGGGAATGAAGGGAGGAACCACACGGCTCCTCCAAGGCAACAGACGTAATGTGTTTGTCAACTCATTGAGGATCAAATTCTTCAGTTTCTTGTGTGCGAAGTCTGGCTGAAATATTAGCGGTCTCGACTATGACTTCATTGCCCTTATTTTCGCCAATATAGTAGGCCCTGTTAAATACTACTATTACTAATAACAATAATAATAATTGTTATCCTCAAAAACCAAAGTAAAAATAACGTGGTATTAAAATTATGATTATCAGAGACGCAAGGGCGTTTGGAAAACCGTTCCTATGAAGTTATTGTCAGCGTTGATCAAACAACTAAATGCCATATATTGGGGTGGGATTACATTGTGCACATTTCATCGCAATTAATTTACAGTTAATTAATTGTTTTCCTTGACTAGGAAAAGCTAGTATAGCCAGAATATTTAACCATTTAATCACTTCCCGAAAAAAAAAATGGAGTTAGGAGTGGCCTCTGAGTGCGCAACGTCGCAAGCCTCACCTCCTGGAACATGTGACGTTGTCTTGGTTACTTCTCCTTCATCCTCACGGCTGGCAAAAATCTTCGCCCAAACGTTACCTGTTTCCTTTTCCACCCGGAATTCTTGTGATCGTGATTGTACAAACAGCTGCGAACAATGTCGGGAGGGTACTCGGTATGAGGAGATAAAGGCTACCATAAGAATGAGCTCAACGGATGAAGCTGTACGCATAAACCAGCTTCGGTGGGTAGAGGGTGAGAGAAGTAGAGGGAGGCCAAAGTGACGATGGTTTGACTCAATTTAAGATAATTTAAAGGGAAGAGGTGTTCGACAATATGAGGCTACAGTGTTAGTTACAAATAGAGGATTGTGGAAGCATTCAGTTAAATCACTGACGTTTTCAGACTAAACGCAAAAGGCATTACAGTCTATAATGAATACGTATGTTTGTATGCACTTATGCAAGTCAATAAGTACCTGCAATTTTGTTCTAATTGTCTTTAGATTGGCTCTATGCCATTATGTGCTCACCAGCCACTAGAAGGCACCGTTGTCTTCATCTGTGGTAGGTTTCAGCGTTATCAGATCAGGGGAGGTTAAAATTCACCAAGACCGACTCCAAGCCTCAGGTCGAAGTAGCCGGATTGCTGAGATTGCCTAACGCGAAAATATCACGTACAAGAGCGGTAATTTGACATGACAAATGTAACATCATAGGTAAAACCACTGTTGTACGTACGAAAACGCGTCGGCAATAACTACCCATCACATATAATCAACTAGAATCATATATATTCTACTAGAAAAGGGAACAACAAGCTGATTATTTATAAATTTCAAATAGTCAAATAACGTTTTCTCTTAGATTTCACTTCGCTGGATAGATGAAAATACGTGTTAAAACCGTTAAAATGATATTTATAACATCATTTTGAATGTTTCAAAATAAATTAAGGTGCAAAATTCCGCATTTTATTCGCTCTCATGAGTACTATGAAATATAATTTGTTGTCTTAGTTTTGTGGTGGACAATTTCTTATATTCAGCACCCAATGAAAGGGAAGTACACCCCCAAATAATAATGTTATTGACTTTACGTCCCAATAACATTTTTTACTGTTTTCGGAGACGCCGATGTGCCGGAATTTAGTCCCACAGGAGTTCTTTTACGTCCCAGTAAATCTACCGACACGAGGCTGATGTATTTGAGCACCTTCAAATACCACCGAACTGAGCCAGGATCGAACCTGCCAACTTGAGGTCAGAAGGCCAGCACCTTAACCTTCTGACTTACTCAGCCCACGTACATCCGAAATAATGATGTTAACCCAGAATTGTAACACTAACTTAATGTTGACATATGTCATAGCAGCACTTCACACAATGATGGTAACCTAGACACTAAAGATATACAGTAGTAGGTTTTACTCATTAAAGAACATGAGTGCAAAAATTATATTGACTCTAAACATTGATACCGATATTTAATCACGAGCTTCAGTTCGGTGTAGTCTGCATGATAACAGATAACCACAGCATGAATCGGAAGGTGTTGGTTGTGTAAAACCCTGCGTTACAAACCCAGCTAATCCCTCTAAGTCACTATTTTTTCTGTGTACCAGTATACAAATTGCTCCATCTGTCACACTTACAAGTTTTGTTATATTCCAAGCTCCAGCCAAACATTTCCACAAGCAAGCACAGATTATTGTAAAATACACTTGCATCTAAACCACTCGACACTTTCAAGCACATGGACATTGATGGAATATCACAATATCAATTATATTCTATGTAAGTTAATATTTTTAGAGGAGCACGAATAGGTTCATCGTTTGGAATTAACGAAAAGTCTTCCCTAACCTCAGACTTATTATCAAAAAGATGTATGCACACTACAGTTCTCATCGACTTCAAAATATTCACGAAATATAGATTCCTAATCCATTTCTCTCTTAGTGTTTTATTACGTATAAAACTTAAGAATAGTTATATGAGACGCGTTAGCAGCCTTAAACCAGGTTCACAACACGCTGAAAACCAACACATTCTCGCGTTCTTCGTATAATCATAGATCCTAAGTGTCCACTGGCTTATATAAATACACTCGCACACTTATATTCTATAAAGAAACTAATATTTATCGTCAACTTTAACGAAATTACACCAACTACATACGATAACATCTGAGGTGTACCAGGAGCGGAAATTCATAGAAGACTTTCAGCACAATGCGGGAACAATGTTTTGCCACAGCGAAGTGTTTACCAGTGGATTGAACAGTTCAAAAGGGGTCGCATGAGCGTGAAGAATCAGGAAAAATCCGGACGTCCATCTGCAGCCGTAACTGATGCCGATATTGAACAAGTGTGTGATATGATCCTGGATAACAGACAAGTGACTGTTCTATGAATTTCCGCTCCTGGTACGCCCTCAGACCACAAAACAATGGATTACAGAACGCTGTTCTTTCTTGGTGCAAACAGAGAGTGGTGCGGCCATTTTTACGTCACAACAGCGCAAGCTGTACTGATCTGACAACGCTGAATCCTACCGCAGACGTAGACAACGGCGCCATCTAGCGGCTGGTGAGAACACACCGCCATAGAGACACCCTAAAGACAACCACAGCAACACTGCAGATACTTATTGACCTGGCCTCGTATGTATGTACGTACGAAGGTAGGAGCACAAATCATGGCTACTACTTTTTCCCTCATATTTGCACGGTACTACCATACAGAAATTTGGAAATGGAATCACAGCCCAAGGAGAGGAAATCAAAACCTTGAGATTTGCGGATGATATTGTTATTTTATCTGAGACTGCAGAAGATCTCGAGAAGTTGCTGAATGGTATGGATGAAGTCTTAGGTAAGGAGTACAAGATGAAAATAAATAAGTCCAAAACAAAAGTAATGGAGTGCAGTCGAACGAAGGCAGGTGATGTAGGAAATATTAGATTAGGAAACGAAGTCTTAAAGGAAGTAGATGAATATTGTTACTTGGGTAGTAAAATAACCAACGATGGCAGAAGTAAGGAGGACATAAAATGCAGACTAGCACAAGCAAGGAAGAGCTTTCTTAAGAAAAGAAATTTGCTCACTTCAAACATTGATATCGGAATTAGAAAGATGTTTTTGAAGACTTTTGTGTGGAGCGTGGCATTGTATGGAAGTGAAACATGGACAATAACTAGCTCAGAAAGAAAGAGAATAGAAGCTTTTGAAATGTGGCGTTACAGAAGAATGCTGAAGGTGAGATGGATAGATCGAATCACGAATGAAGAGATACTGAATCGAATTGGTGAGAGGAGATCGATTTGGCTAAATTTGACCAGAAGAAGAGATAGAATGATAGGACACATCTTAAGACACCGAGGACTTGTTCAGTTGGTTTTTGAAGGAAGTGTAGGTGGCAAGAACGGTAGGGGTAGACCAAGGTATGAATATGACAAACAGATTAGAGCAGATGTAGGATGCAATAGTTACGTAGAAATGAAAAGGTTAGCACAGGATAGGGTGGCATGGAGAGCTGCATCAAACCAGTCTATGGACTGATGACTCCAACAACACAACTACCATACAATAGTCATATGCCCTGGAAAACATGACACTCATTGTACATGAACACAGCACGAGAAAGCGGTGGGCTGCACAAGTACCACGCACCGGGCGATGGGACTGTGATAAGTCGGGCTCCGTGCAGAATGGATGTGATAAGACAGGAACAGCGTGCGTACGTCGACCTGGTCGTTCGCCGGGGTCGCAATCTCAAACAATGTCACAGAGATCTTGTAGAACCGCTGAGAGATGGGCAGCAGCATTTCAGCACGGGCGTGAAACAAGCAGCGACGTGCAACATGCCAGAAGTTAGTGCCCGGAATGAGGTGTCACGTCAGATCACGAACGTGAACAGAAGGATACTACTCGAGTTGCAAGCAGAAACAGGTGTGCACTCACCGACGTGCAAAAGTGAACACGCTATGTTCTGACCACTTGGTGCGCTATCGACAGGAAGGCGAGCAAATGCTGGAGAGAATAGTGACCGTCGATTACTTATAGGCCAGGCCGTATGAACCAGAGCTCAAACACCAGTCTGCAGATTGACACATGCAGAATCACAACGAACAGAGAAGTTCAAGAAAAATTCTTCCCCCGAGAAGCTGATGGTTTATGTCGCTTACGACGTCAGACGCATGATTGTGTGTCACTTCTCTCCACATGACGCAACGATGACAGCAACGTACTACAGAGCCTTCCTGCAGAGACAGTTACGTCGTGCCATTAGGGAGAAAGACCCGGCTCTTGTTAACAATGCCCTACTTCACCATGATAACCCCTACTGCATGCAGCAGGGACTATACGGAGATAACTTCAGCGCTGGGTGTGGAGAGTACTGGAACACCCGCCGTACTCACCGGACCTGTCATCATCAGCATCAGTTAACCGTCTCCAGTTTCCCAGGTGCGGTGTATGAGCGTTTGCCACTTTAGTCCACTCCGGTACCATTTTCCAATCCACTCTTCTATGTTCTAGATCTTGTTTGACTTGTTTGATCCATCTTCTTCGAAGTCTGCCTTTAGGTCTTTTTGACGTCTAAGGTTTTCTCCAACCATTCCTTAGCTACTGAGCAAGAATCCATTCTCATTGCATGGCCATACCATCTCAATCTTGATCTGATTATGGTATCACATAACGATTCTCTTATTTGAATCTCTTGTTGAATCATCTCGTTGCGGACCTTATCATCTGGTTTTTTGTAACATTGTCAGGAGAAATTTCATTTCTGCAGTTTGGAATCTACTTTTACCTCTGCCTGTGATGATACAAGTTTCAAGGCCATAGGTTGTTACAGGCAAGAAGTAAGCTTGATAAAGTGTTCGTTTGGCTAATATTGGAATCTGGCTGTTCCAGAGAAGGCTTCTAACCTAATAGTAAAGGACAGCTCCACTTTGAACTCTGTTTGTGATTTCAGCATTTGATAGGTAACTTCAGTCAGGTATTGGGAGTGGTTAACTTCTTGC
Organism: Anabrus simplex; assembly: GCF_040414725.1. NCBI lineage: Eukaryota > Metazoa > Arthropoda > Insecta > Orthoptera > Tettigoniidae > Anabrus > Anabrus simplex. The sequence goes on along the minus strand of NC_090269.1, from coordinate 111,413,346 downwards.
AATTTCTGTCCGTCTACTGTGATATTTGCTCCTGACTTTTGTCTGTTGGCTGTCATAATAACCGTTTTCTCAAGGCTGATTTTAAGTCCAAATTCCTTAAAATAACGATTCCAAGCATTAATCTTTAATTGAAATTCTTCCTCATTACCTCCCCAAATCACCACACCATCTGCAAAAGCAAATGCCTTGAATGCGCTGTTCTTGCTGTACTGTTTTCACTCTTTTTATTATCTCATCCATCACTGTAAAGGTGACGAAGTGCTGCCTTGTTGCACTCCTTTACTTGTTACAAACCAGTTGGAATAGTCATTTCCTATCCTTACACACCTCTGGCAGTGTTTGTACAACATTTTTACATTACCGATGAGAGATACTGGAACGTTTCTCCGTCTATAAAGTAATGGCACAAAGTGGAGGCACATGCTTTCCCTAGTGCATCGTCAATGCTTTGTCCTACATACGAGGTTTCCAGTGGTGTCTCAACGGTGCACCAGCCGCCAGCGTCTTGGAAAGGTGTAGCAATCTAACTGATGAGCCCACTGCTACACTGGGGCGAAACGCTGGTCATTTCATGATTGAAAAAGCCTAAAGCGCTTAAATGTTTTTTTAACATTTGCAATTGATGAAATTAAATTATGGCTTTTTTTTTTTTTTTTTTTTTTTTTTTTTACATATGTTAGGAGAGACTCTGGTGTGCGTTTTGGGAAACCGTCGCCATCGCGCCAAACGTCAGTGGTAAAGAAAGCCTTTGAGACGGGAAGTGTTTGTGATGCGCCACGAAGCGGGACACCAAGCAGTCGTGCCAATACTTGTGTTGCTGTCTGAACGATCGCCGATAAAGAAATAATAATAATATTGTTTTTACGTCCCTCTAACTACTTTTACGGTTTTCGAAGACGCCGAGGTGTTAGATTTGTATCCCGCGGGAGTTCTTTCACGTGCCGGTAAATCTACCGACAGGGGCTGACGTATTTGAGCACCTTCAAACACACCGCCCTGGCCCCCAGGGGCTCTGGACTTTGGAGCGTGGGTTGGCGACCACGGGGCCATTAGCTGAGTCCTGTCATTGCTTCCACTTACTTGTGCCAGGCTCCTCACTTTCATCTATGCTATGCGACCTCCCTTGGTCAACTCTTGTTCTTTTCAGCCACGAAACTGCTACGCAGGCGTACCAGGGGGAGAGGTGATACTCCCACGTGGCGCGTCCCAGGTGGCGGATAGGGGGGTCCTAACCGGCTTGCCGACGGACTTGAGGGAAATAAAATACCTCTCGCGGACCAAACACACTACCCCCTGCGGGTGGGGGACGCACATGTAGAATACACCCGCGGTATCCCCTGCCTGTCGTAAGAGGCGACTAAAAGGGGCGACCAAGGGCTGACTGAATTAGAACCATGAAACTAATTTTGAATCGTACCATCACGCGGGGAACACCATGGGTTGCCTGTACTTGCGAGTAGTACCACTAAATTCGGTACGAAATAGGTTTGTGATTAGTAGCAGTAAAAGCCTGGCCTGGTGGATTCCAGTACCCGTGCGTCGTACCCATGTGTGCAACACCGCGGGTCTGGGCGTAGCCTGTGAGTTGTACCACTATATGAGCAGCACCGTGGGTCTGCGTTGCCTGTGATTAGTACCCACTATGTGAGGAACACCACGGGAATACCGGCGCCCGTGTTTAGTACACCTAGGTGGGGAACCTTCTCGGTTTGCGGTGGCTATGAGTTGCGCCATTGTGTGAGACACACCATAGGTCTGCGTTACTTGTACGTATTGCAATACTTGTGAGTAGTACCATCTTTTGTGGAACACCGTGAGTCTTCGCTACTTCTGATTAATAACCCAACATGACACATACCATGGTTCTATTTTACTCACGACATGTACCATTCTGTGGAGCCTTAGACATGGATTTTGCACCCCCTTTAAACACCAAGCATCACTGTGCTTTATAAGTGGTTCCTTGGTCGGTAATAATGTTATTTTCGATCTGTATTGAGTCCGATCCACTGGTTTTTGTTTGTTTGTTTGTTTTGTGTTTTGTTGGGTTCCTGTCCATCCATTCATTCTTCATGCCATATTTTATTTTTATTTTGGTCAGTGGATGCCTTTGAAATTTTTGTTCTTTCATTTCGTACCATTAGGGGCCGATGACCTTCGATGTTAGGCCCCTTAAAACAACAAGCATCATCATCATCATCATCATCATCATCCTCATCATCATCTTGTTCTTTTCAGACCCCGACGGTATTACGTATGGAGGCTTAGGGAGTCTTTCATTTTCATGCCCTTCGTGACCCTTGTCTTCCTTTGGCCGATACCTTCATTTTTCGAACTATCGGACCCCTTCCATTTTTCTCTCTGATTAGTGTTATATAGAGGATGGTTGCCTAGTTGTACTTCTTCTTAAAACAATAATCACCACCACCATCACCTCAGAAAGTCTGCACCTTAATCGTCTGAGCCACTCAGACCGCCGCAGATAAGTCGGCTAGTAAACATTCTGCTTCCGGAATTAACGGCCAGAGGAATAAGGATGGTGCTCCACCACATTTTGCTCAAGTTCCGCAGACACCGGAACGCTGGATTAGTCGTGAATCACAGACTTTCTTGCCTTGTTGCCACGATCTCCAAGAAGTCCGGACCACATCACACCATACCACACCGAACAGTGTATTCAGGGTCTTTTTAAAGAAGATGTGCGTAAGTGAATAACGATCGGCTGAAAAAAGAAACGGAAATTCGTGTGATCAAATGATCATCACACGTTACGTTGTAGCTGATGCACACAAGAGTCCTAAACAATAATGAGAAACAAGATACGAAGATAGGCGTTGGCTGGTATAATCCCCTCCCCCCGAAAAATACCCCCCCTCATGTTTAATGTTTTTTTTCTGTCGTTTTTTTCTCACTATCAAACATCTTCATTTGTAGGCAGTGGGGAAAAAAAGCATTAGTGCTTACCTGTAGTCTCATGCACACAATTAAATTATTAGAGTTAGAAAAAGATTTAAATCTGGGGCAATTGCAGAATATTAACTTCACACTAAGCTTAAAGCAGGAAGGAAATGATGGAGAGATATTTTAGAAAGGATGCTTGTCAACGCAGAGTACCTAGCGACACATAGATCTTGCACTCATAGGTCATAATGAAGTTTGGAAGGGGAAAGTAGTGCTAGCCAAGCTTGACTCGATTATGAGAGATTATTTTACAGAGATCTGAAGAGAACAGCTTCCATATCGTCCATCTGAAAAAAAAAATCATAATGAACTAACTGAACTAATGACAAAACATGACAGGTCAGATTTCCTAAAGAGAGTTTCGAGAGGCAAAATATTACTCAATTATTCTTGATTGCGCTATGGATGTTAGTTGCGCTGAACAGATGTCCTTGATACTATAATGCTTGGTATAAAGACGTTAAGTCTGGCAACATTTAGAAGCATTTTTAGGATTCTTACAGGTTAAAAAAACTTCAGATGAAGAGTTAACTAGATCTTTACTCGCAGAACTGGAAATACTAGAATTTGACATAACAATAGCTGGAGCCAATGATATGACAATTGTTCCTACTAGAGGTGAGAATACAAGTGGCGTTAAAAGCAGAATACTGTAAAAAAATCGTTTTCTTTACTCCTTTCGAGCTGGAACCTTCTACTTTATGATGTGGCATCATCGTGCCCGAAGGCAAACTTGTTTTTTCGGAACTATGTAAACTCTCAGCATCCTCGCGAAGATGGAGTATATTAAACGAAAAAGAAAGAAAAAAAGAGTTAACATCCTTCTCAAGTCTTCCAACAAAAAAGAAATTTAGAGTGAGAAGTGTTAAAGCTGTTCGGTATAAGCCAAAAGAATTGCAGACTGCCTGGAAGAACGCTCAGATATAAGCAAAATATGCAGAATTGTAAGCGAGTCTCCTTTGATGAATAATAATAATAATAATGTTATTTGCTTTACGTCCCACTAACTACTTTTACGGTTTCCGAAGACGCCAGGGTGCCGGAATTTAATCCCGCATGAGTTCTTTTACGTGCCAGTAAATCTATCGACACGAGACTGACGTATTTGAGCACCTTCAAATACCACCGGATTGAGCCAGGATCGAACCTGTCAAGTTGAGGTCAGAAGACCAGCGCTTCAACCATCTGAGCCGCTCAGCCCTGCCTTTTGATGAATGAAATACCGTCATATGAGCTCTTTGTTTCCATTATTGTCTGGTATGATCTGTTGGTAAAGCAGATACTGCGAAATTTCGGAGGATCTTCCGATTCTTTTTAAAAAAAGTTAGGTCGATATCTTCCGATTTTTCCGTCCTCACTTCATAGACTCAAACTACTAGGCAGAAGTATTTTACATGGCTGCACATTAATACAATATGTGTTTAACTTCCCTTCAATTGCTATCAGTTTTAAGATAATTTGGACACGATGCTGATATATTACCTTTAGCTTTGTGTTTTTTAACGTGTTTGTGATAAGGGTCCCTCTTATATAAGCACTCATAAAAAGACAGCTGATTGAGCTATGACCTAAATCATAATTCTTAGGGGCAATCGAGAAGTAAAATCCAGCTAGGACTTCAAACGTATCAATGGGGACAAGGAGAAAGAGGAAGGGGAGCGAGGCCATGACTAGATACTAGGCCCCTTTAAACAACAATCAACGCCGTCTTTATCAGAAAGAGCTAATGGCCATCTTTGAATCTACTTGAACCACTGGGAGCCATGACACTTGAAGGCAAAACATAATATGCTTATTTCCTCTGAATCTGCCATAAAAAGGATCTGGAGACGTTGTGTGATGGAGTACGTCTTTGAGAAGGCGTGCAAGGTTAAACTAAATAAATAAATAAATAAATAAATAAATAAATAAATAAATAAATAAATAAATAAATAAATAAATTTCCTGAGAAGAATAATAGGGCCAAGGATCCTACCAGATGGAAAGCGATGGTACAAACCCAACAATGAGCTCTACCAGCATCAAGAAAACCTCATAGATGCCATCAGAAGAAAACGTCTGACTTTGTATGGACACCTATACAGAATGGATCCTAATAGATTATCCCATAAGATCTTCAAGGTTGCTAACAATGGCAAAGCTACTGGATTCCCCTGGACCAAACAAGTGGACAAAGATCTTGCAGAGCTTAATATTAATCAAGCCGCCATTACTGACAGAAATGCATACCGTTTAATGGTCAAAACTAAACCTTTCCTAACATCCCTTACATCAGCTAGCCACAAAGGAGCCGGGAATTGGTCAGAGGAGCGCAGGAAAGAATTCAGCAATAAAACAGGAAGGCTCAAGAGGCCACTAAGGACACAATCCAGTACGCTAAAAGGGGCAGACGACGACAAAAACACAGCTAGAACACAAGCACCGTGATCCACAGATGGCCTAAACGCAAAGATAAATAAATAAATAAATAAATAAATAAATAAATAAATAAATAAATAAATAAATAAATAAATAAATAAATGTTGGCGATGAAGTCAGTAGAATGAAGTCAGGCGAGGGTTGACCGAGAGAGATCCGATAGAAATATTAAAGTGGTGAAAGCTGGTAGAATATCGTATGTGGAAGGAATGCTACACTCAGTCAGGGGTCCGGTGGTCTCAAATTTAGAATCTGGGAATACCCCGTTTAGTGGCCCCTTACGGCAGGCAGAGGATGCCGAGCATATATTCTACACCGCAACCAACAGACCGCGTGTGCTGTTTGTTGCACAGCAGTTCTCAGAAGGCATCCATAAGTAGCATAATGCATGAAACCTAACAAACTAGACCAAGAAGCAAACTTTAAAAAATATACCAGGATGACACTAAAGGTATGTAATTTAAAGGCAGTGGTATCTTTCTCTACACGTGTGAAATCCGCAATGAACTGCTGTACGTATAACATGTCCTTCTGTTGTGAATGACTTTATTGTTAGTGCATGATGCAGAATTATCCATCTTTCTACATACGTAATTCTTGTTTTAACCAAGCAAATGTTCACCATATTCGCTGCGCTTATTTGATTATAACATTAATACAACAAGAATGTTTGAAAATATCGTGTTTATTCTTAAATTAAACTTTAATTTGCAATAAGATATAATCTCATAAACCCATTGAACTGATAATATGGCTAAATATCAAGGCCAAGAAGTGGCAGCCACCATGACAGTTACAGGGAAACGTAAGTTCGCTGTGCTTCAACCAGGGGCGCTGCAACGAGTATGTTTAGCAGTCTATATCTTTCATGTCGTTGACTGAAAGTTATTCATTTCTATCGCGCCATCTTAATTGTATCATTATTTAATTTTCAATAACATAAGAAAAAAATTCATTTTTCTAACTTGACAAAATCTTACGAAATTTACTTATTCTTGTAAAGATCAAAATGGGGTTAGGTTCAGCCATCTATTACTTCAAACATTTTATCTTTTCATTATCAGCTTACGGATTTATTACTCCAGAGTTCACCGCAAATGAAATACCTGATAATCCTGGCACTACCAAATAGAATTAAAGTAAGTTCGCTGTTGGAAGAAAATATTAATTTTTAGTGTGGAAAACCAGACGAAATAAGTCCCACGCTGCAGAAGATGTTTACAGAAATTACTAATATGCAATGTAAGGGTTGACATTCTCATCGATAGCATGCGCTCAGGGTTTTCAGAGTTGCGAAACCATGAGAAAATCCTTGACTTTCTTTAGAATATTACAGTTTTGAAGAGAATATCTGATTAAAAACTTGTCCATTATTGTTACCACCAACGAGAAGTACATACTGCATGTTTTGGTGGCACATCGTACTCCGATATAGTTGCTGTTCAATAGAACAGAGTAGAACAAAATTATTTTATCAGGCAGCGAGCTCGATAGCTGCAGTCGCTTAAGTGCGGCCAGTATCCAGTATTCGGGAGATAATGGGTTCGAACCCCACTGTCGGCAGCCCTGAAGATGGTTTTCCGTGGTTTCCCATTTTCACACCAGGCAAATGCTGGGGCTGTACCTTAATTAAGGCCTCGGCCGCTTCCTTCCCACTCCTAGCCCCTCCCTGTCCCATCGCCGCCATAAGACCTATCTGTGTCGCTGCGACGTAAAGCAACTAGCAAAAAAAAAAAAAAAAAAAATATCAGGCAATGTTATCTCTCTGCTTTTGCTGGCAGGATCTAGTGTTTACAGTGCTCTATGTCTTCTGGTATAGGCTAGAGCAATTTTGTTACTTTCATAGATCTGTCTCTGTCTTATCCTTGGCTTTGACAATATGAAAGTGACTGAGGTATGAGCGATGCTAATAATGCCATTCCTTATGCAGCCTGTCCCTGCTAAGAATGGTGTGAAAATGTTGCTCATAGGATCGGTTGGCGTATGCATTTCAGTGGGCTTGGCAGACTGATATGTAATAGCAACTCTGGCTCGGTGAGGAAAGCAACGGGAAACTACCTCACTTCTCATTTCTCTAGTACGCCTCTTTAGTGATGCCTAGGCCATCTATGACAGCTGATGGCAGAGCTGTTGAGGATCCCACCAGCGGAATCGCTGACGGACTGAACATACATACAACCCGAAAATACAACATTTACGTGTGCAGAATGAAAAGAAAGAGACCACAAATCAAACATCTTATGGTACCTAAACAATACAATAACAGTAATAATAATAAAGAAATTATTATGATGATGACGATGTTGTACACTATTATAATATGACTATAGTATTCACAAAATGTACTCAAATACGTCAGCCTCGTGGCATGTTAAAGAATTCCTGCGGGACTAAATTCCGTAAAATTAGTTAGTAGGACGTAAATCCAATAATAGTATACAGTATTAAATGTTAACTTAGCTAATTACTATGATCCTTAATAATACAATATGGTTTATATACAATGCATAGCTTAAAGAAAGGCTGCTCTTCGATATTAACATAACATACTTCGTATGAACAACAAACCAGAACTTCAACTATTACCTAGTAGATACTGACGACAACGTTGCCTAGAACTAGCAGGTGAGGCCCGTCTCACAGACAGGTAGTGTATTCCACTGTCGTACTGAAGAAATAACAAATGAGTTTGTGTATCTTGTAGTGCGATGACGTGATATCGATAGTACAAGTAACCAGGTGAGCATGAGGAGAATATTTGATGAAGAAGGCATAGTAGTGGTGGTGATTATTGTTTTACAATAAAGTAAACACTAATCAGAGGGCAAAGAATGGAAGGGGTCCGACACTTCGAAAATGAAGGTATCGGCTAAAGAAAGACATGAGCCACAAAGGGCGTGAAAATAAAAGACTCCCTAGGCCTCTCAAACCTATTACCGTCGAAATCGGAAAAGGAAAAGAGTTGACCAAGGGAGGTCGGATATGATAGACGAAAGTGAGGAGCCTGGCACAAGTAAATGGAAGCAATGCCACGACTCAGTTAAGGGCCCGTAGTCGCCAACCTACGCTCCAAACTTAAGAGCTCCTAGAGCACCTTTTAGTCACCTCTTACGACAGCCAAGGGATACCGTGGATACCCGACAGCGGGTGGGGTTGTGGGAAGGGGCAGAGGCATGAAGAGTACGACGCCCTTTGGGTTTAGCCTACCAAGCTCACTGTCGGCCAGGTGTAACATTGTCATAGTAACGTGTAAGCCATATAGGCGTTCATTTTGTGTGTGCTGTACTTTGTCATGAAGAGTAGCAGTCAGCCTCACAGTAGTAGTCGAAACGATGTGCTGCAATACCTAGGTGCAAATGAGGCGCTCCTTTAATACTCCGCACAATGTGTATGTATGTTGGGTATTCAGCCCGAAGGCTGGTTTGATCCTCCACAGCTCCCAACAGCTGTCATAGATAGCCTAAGTTTCACTGAAGAGGCATACTAGGGAAATGATGAATGAGGTAGTTTCCCGTGGCTTTCCTCACCGAGCCAGAAGTTGCTATTACATATCAATCTAAATAATATTACTTGCTTTACGTTCCACTAACTACTTTTACGGTCTTCGGAGACGCCGAGGTGCCGGAATTTAGTCCCGCAGGAGTTCTTTTTACGTGCCAGTAAATCTACCGACACGGGGCTGTCGTATTTGAGCACCTTCAAGTACCACCGGACTGAGCCAGGATCGAACCTGCCAAGTTGGGGTTAGAAGGCCAGCGCCTTAACCGTCTGAGCCACTCAGCCCGGCACATATCAGTCTGACAAGCCCACTAAAATGCATGCACCAACAGACCTATGAGCGATATTTTCACACCATCCATAGCAGCGAATGGCTGCATAAGAAACGGTATTACAAGCATCGCTCATACCTCGGTCACTTTCATATCGTCAAAGCCGAGGATGAGACTGAGACAGGTCAACGAAAGTAACAAATTTATTTTAGCCCATACCAGAAGACACAGTGCATTGTAAACACTAGGTCTCACCAGCAAAGGCATACTCCGCACAATATGTTGTGGATTCTTTTAAGTGAGTTTTAAGTGTCGCAAATACTTTTCTGGAAAGGCTGATAATCTGCTGTTTCCTTGAAAGATGCTCGCCAATGATAACGCCGAGATCTTTGACTGAATCACTGAGTATGTACTGTATGTAAGAACGGTGCCAGAAGTGACGACTGCTGTTGGCTCACTGAAAAGTATGACCGGAAATTATTTAGCGAATTTAGTGAATGGGTACCCAACCACCTACGTGGCTTTGCGAAATATTTTGACTGTGCCACTCTCTCTTACATCTGACGAGCGATCATTTAAAAAAATGGCGTTGATCAAACACTACCTCCGATCAATGATGTATCAGTATGATATTCTTTATTTGCTATCACAAGATGCTTCATCAGAAGTGGATTTTTCTTCTGTCAACGATGCATCCAGAGCTTCTAAAATCACGACAGCAATGTTGTGAGTTTCTGAACACTCGTTAAGTGTTTTAATTAATTGTTCAGTTATTATACTAAATTGCTGTTATACTTTGTTCTACGCTACACAGCTTTACCGTCTCTTGCGACATGTGATTAATTCAAATGTAAAGTATAAATTGTTTTACGTCGCACCGACACAGATAGGTCATGGCGACGATCGGATAGGAAAGGGCTAGGAGTGCTGAGGAAGCGACCGTGGCCTTAATTAATGTACAGCCCCAGCATTTGCCTGGTGTGAAAATGGGAAACCACGGAAAACCATCTTCAGGGCTGCCGACAGTGGGGTTCCAACCCACTATCTCCCTATAGGCCTACAAATGTCAATATTACGGTTTTTGGGCTATGCTCACTGACTTTCATAAATACCGTTAAAAGGGGCTCAAAATGAATTTCACCTAGGGCCTCGTGATTTCTACTAGAGCCGCCTCTGGTCAAATGTTATTATTATTATTATTATTATTATTATTATTATTATTATTATTATTATTATTATTATTATTATTATTATTATTATTATTATTATTATTATTATTATTATATCTAATTTTTATGGAGACATTCTAAGTTTGCGGTGACTGTTACGCCCACTACTTGTCTACTCAATCAGTGGGTGTATCTTCTGGCGCTCTCAACTCAAGTGGAGCCAGACCTCCCTCAACACAAACCAGCCCTTGTATCTTGGGTCTTGAGGGCTGGGTTATGTTTCTTCTTGTTTCATCTCCATTTTTTGTTCATGATTTAAAAGGCAACACTGACTATTCAACCGTCACTGGGACATGCTTCATAGTATAATTAATAGCGCCCTTGGATCTTGTACGTCATCCTTTCACAATGTCAAAAGCGGAGGGGAAGCAGAAAACACTTGTGATAGGGTGTGTTTGGTACGTACTGTACTCTCTGACTCAAAAATTAAATGTACCTCTTTCCTCCAAAGATGAATAGCGTCTCAGCCTTCTGCTCCCGCTTTTAATTAATTTACCTCGTGTCCGGCTCCATGGTTAATTGGTTAGCGTGCTGGCCTTTGGTCACAGGGGTCCCGGGTTCGATTCCCGGCAGGGTCGGGAATTTTAACCACCATTGGTTAATTTCCCTGGCACAGGGGCTAGGTGTGTGTGTGTGTTGTCTTCATCATCAGTTCATTCTCATCACGACGCGCAGGTCGCCTTCGGGTGTCAAATCAAAAGACCTGCACCTGGCGAGCCAAACCCGTCCTCGGATCTCCCGGCACTAAAAGCCATACGCCATTTCACTTTTTATCAATTTACCTGGTCATTAAATCCATGTAATGACAATAGATTTTAAATGTGTCCTATCATGAGTCTTGTTTCTAATATGGAGTAACTCACCATGAACACTAAATTGAAAGAAGATCGCTCGCAGAGAGAATACCTAGTTATTTTATCGCTAGTAGTTTAACGTCGCTCTAGCTCTGAGGTTTTCGGCAACGGTGAGATAGTAAAGGACTATGACCGGGAAGGAAGCAACCGCATTTCCTGCTTTTAAAATGGTAAATTACGGTAAAAACATCCTCAGGGAGGTCAATGGTGGAGTTCAAACCACATCTCCGGAATGCAAGCTTAGAGCTATGCAACGAATTCTCTTGGTAGAGAATCCCTAATTTTAGAGTAAAATTCAATAGATTACACTTTTAAAAAACTCACTGGAGTGGTCGTCGTGACTGCTTAAGAGAAAATACGACATCATCACCCTATCTTGACTCTTAATCATAGGAAAATTAGGAAGAGATCCATAAATTCGAAGAACGAAGATATCGACAAAAGTTATGGAAGGCATGGACACAGACCTCAGAAACCTAATATCGTCGGGGTCAGAAAAGAACGAGAGTTGTCCAAGAAAGGTCGAATAACCGAGCGATTGGCTATATGTAAGCTTGCACTCGAAAGATAGCCAGATCTAGCACCAACGTCGGTAGCCCTCATGGCGGCTTTTCGTGGTTTACCATTATCACACCAGGAAAAGGGCACGGCAATGCCAGAGTCAGATAGTAGCCCAGTACCTTTTCGCTATTTCCGGCTATCAAACCTAGGGAGACTCACTGCACTCGCTTGTCAGTTTATAAAATACAACCTGGTTACAGAACCTCATACCACAAACTAAACAGAAATTGTAAAATAAATATATAAATAAATAAAGTAGAATTGCTTGAAGTCCGTCTCTGCGATATAGTGGTCAGTGTGATTAGCTGCCACCCCCGGAGGCTCGGGTTCGATTCGCGGCTCTGCCACGAAATTTGAAATGTGGTACGAGGGCTGGAACGGGGTCCACTCAGCCTCGGGTGGTCAACTGAGTAGAGGTGGGTTGGATTTCCACCTCAGCCATCCTGGAAGTGGTTTTCCGTGGTTTCCCACTTCTCCTCCAGGCAAATGCCGGGATGGTACCTAACTTAAGACCATGGCCGCTTCCTTCCCTCTTCCTTGCCTATCCTTTCCAATCTTCCCATCCCCCACCAAGGACCCTGTTCAGCATAGCAGGTGAGGCCGCCCGGGGGAGATACTGGACATTCTCCTCAGTTGTATCCCCTGACCTATTGTTTTACGCTACAGGACACCGCCCTTGAGGCGGTAGAGGTGGGATCCCTTGCTGAGTCCGAGGGAAAAACCAACCCTGGAGGATAAGCAGATTAAGAAAGAAAGAAAGAAAGAAAGAAAGAAAGAAAGAAAGAAAGAAAGAAAGAAAGAAAGAATTAATTGATCCTGAAAGCAGGATGTGATTGGACGTGTTAGGCATTAGTGGTGTTTGGTGAGGAGGGATGCAAATGAAGAGGCAATATTATAAGATGTTCTTACAGTATATACCGTACCATTTCACTGTTATAAGAAGTTCCGTCCGTAAGAAAGACAAAGATGGAGTCCAGGTCTCCGAGATTAATTAACGTCAAAATGTCTGATGATACCACAAACGAAAGCAAAGTATTTACCTTAGGCGCTAGAGAAAAGAATTTAGATCCAGAAGGCAGTGAAAAAGAACGAATGTGAAGATTGTTACTAACAATTATTATTGAAAAAAAAATAAGAAAACGAAATTGAATTGCTACTTCTAAATCAGAGTCGAAGACGGAAAGCAACTACGTCAGAATTAAAGAAGGTATCGACAAGAAATCATTTCAGCAGAAACAAGGAGCAGATTTATTGGAAGCTGCGTCGCAGATCAAGCAAAAGATTATTAATTTCGTTCCGCGAACTTTTAGATACGTGGAAACTCAAGCATAAACTACGACAAGCTTACGTCACGGCAGTCTCTGCTGACGTATTACTCGATATCACCAAAGTTAAAGAATTACAGAAGTGGGAATCTTATAATAACTCCTGGAAAGATAAAGGAGAAAAATCTGTTCGTTTCAAGACATAGAATTATACTACCCCAAGAGTATTATTTGTCAAGTAGATCAACTCTTTCAAGGAATGCGATCTTTTGCGTTAAGCAGATTATTACGGCTTTTCATGATGGCAATGCTAATTGATTCTGTATATTATTCTATTCCAACTAGTCCAAAGATCAGCAAAATGTTCTAAGAAGATGATAGGCCAGACTGCCCAAATGGGTGCCGTCGGATGACGTTGCCTGCCGAGAGATGACTGAGCCCAGAGGAGAATTATGCCAGTATCTCCCATTCACCTAGGGAAATAAAAGGAGGCGTGTCCCTATGTCCTGTCAGCTGGACATATGCCGACAACTGGAGCTGCTGAATTCAGATAAGTCTTGCTTTTAAATTAGTGTAGTAATGTTTTATATTCATATGTAAGTGTAATATGATTTGTTAAGTTATTCCGTGCGAAAGAAAGAAGCGACGAAAGCGGTGTATTGAATTAGATCGAAGGTGGTTAGGTAATCTTCGTATATGAATGACAAATCCCTAGATAGGTAGTCAATCAGTGATGAAAGCCTACGTTCGAGATGTGATCCATGTAGAGTGAAATACTGAGTTCATTAAGGTGACAGTGAACTGTATACTGTGTCAAAGTGAGATTTAGGTACGCGTGTACGTTGGTTATGACTAAAGAATGTCAAGTTAGGAACCAACAGTAGGATATGCTTGCCAAATAGATAGATGTGTTTACAATAATTTAAGGTTATGACGGAATTAAGGTCATAATGCCGTGAAATATGTCCATGAGCCGTGATTAAGATAATAGATGCCACAATTAAATGGAGTGGATACGTATTTAGTAAGAGAAACGGGATATATGTTTGGAAGTATAATAATGATTATCTTAAGAGAAGTTGATGTGAGATTGATAATTTAGAATGGTGGTAGTTATTGATTCTTCACGAATATGAGCACGGTGATGTAGTAGTGGACTTAATGGTTTCAACTTGAGTTTTTACTAAGTGGAAATGAATATGTAGCATTTATATGTACTATTTCTTACGAGCAAGCATGAGAAAGTTCAGGTAAGATTGAAGTGACACCTGTTGGTTAGCGTGCATACTTGGTAGTACCAATGAAGTCTCAGTTAGGAGGATGAAACCGAACATATTCACTATGTCACAGATATTTTCTAATTCTGATCTATTCTCAGGCGAAAGGAAATGTAGTAACTTCTTAGGCAACACCCTATCACTGATGGCTGACTGTAGGTGTATAAAGTGTATCTTCGCACAATGCAGACCACATTAGCTAGTATACTTCAGAAGAAACTAGTAGAGTAGTCGTTAGAATATATAAAGTCGCACGTATGCTCAGTTAAGATGATGAGAAGACTCAGATCTTAGAATAGTATATGGAACTTACTGGTGCTTGTTGAACCATTTATTAAAATTACATTAATTTAAAAGAAGACTTATCAATATCGGCGCATAAGAGGAATAAGGAGCATGAATATTCAGATTTGTAAATCAGTTGTTTGTAGAAATATTAGGGAACTATCCTCCCAAGTTGACATTTATAGGTATCTATGGATATGTTGTGTGAAAGATAGGAATAATTATATGTCAGCAGATTAATATGAGCTCCGAGTGAGAGCCAGCAATTAACTCAAAAACTTCATAGGCAACAGAGGAGAATTCCAATTCATGAGATATGGTTTTAGGCCTAAAATGCGTCCTGAATATCTTGAAACCGCCCTCAATCTACACTTTAGCTTGTAAGGTATCATATTGTAAATATTTTTCTTTGCTAGGGTGCACCCAAATATTTTAATTACCCACACAAGTTTTAATTTTCCACACGTTGTAGTTACCCAAACATGTTTTGATAAGTTGTTTCAGTCTATTAATTTTTGACTTTATTTCAATTTAATCATTTCTTTTAAAACCTAAGATGGTGAGTTCGACATCTTTGGACTTATAATTTTTAATTTGTTAATTACGAGCTGAATTATAGTAATGTTCAGATAAATAATTGGTTATACGGACTTCAATAATTTGCCGTATATTCCATTCTGTCCTTGATTTTTGGGTCAGTCAAGACTTAAGCACCTAGTGCAAGAGATTTCAATAGATTCATTTTTAAAATGACTAACTCAAGTAGCATTTCTTATATAATGCACAGTGGGTGTCGGACGTGTCAATTACCGGCAGATTCAAGGTGAACGTCGTTTGCATGTATTTTTACCCGATACTGACATTTCTTCGATTGATCATTACGCCAGAAATGAGGATGCGGTAACTGAAATATTGGTATAGAGAGATATCAAGAGAGGAGGTAAAATGATTGATTACGCATTCGGGTAGTAAAAGATATATAGATTTAACAAATTAAGGCCATGCTCGCCAGAAATGGATGAGATAATCAGACGATCGTGCAGTTTCCTCTATTAGAAATTCTTTAGGGAGGATAGCATAATGTTCGTCATTTGGATTGAAATAAGTATGTAATAAATAAGACTTGTAAACTTAAACCATTCTTTCAATGTGTATCGTAGCGTAGAGACTTAGATTTAAGTGGATGAATGCTGCAACATCTTGGTAGCGTAAGAAATTCAATAAGTATCGTATGAGAGTTGTTTCTATGTGTAATTTAAGATTTCTTTGGCTCCGTATGGCATGTCTTTCTCATATGCGGAACTCATAGCCCAAATGATAGATTATGTTAGTCAAAAGGATCGTAATTAAGCTAGCCTGGATCTTATGCGTCCTCTCAGGGAGCCGGGAACGGCGCAATACTAGAAAAGCACACAGTGTAGCCCAGTATTATTCATCAGCAAAACTAAAGGATGGTCTCTATTAGGGAAGTAAATGATGATAGTGAAGTCTGTTAGTGAAAGACAAACAACAGAACACACCTAGCTGAAAGTACTATTCACTCATCGATATATTGCACAGGAGTGAACATTTTTATATAGGAAGCGCATAGTGATATAGGCGACAGCGGTAAAAGAGGTATTATTGCTAGAGCTCTGCGCGGATGTATAAAATAATATCCGCATCCGCTCCTCATCCGCACTCCCTTCGTCCGCATCCGCAAATGTTTATCCGCGGATATTGTAAATATTTAATTACAGTATATTACATCCAAGGGCCAACGGCCGTAGCCGTGTTGAAACACCGGATCCCGTGAGATCTCCGAAGTTAAGCAACATTGGGCGTGGTCAGGAGTTGGATGGGTTGCCACGCGCTGTTGGTGGGGGTGAGGGAATGGAGGAGCGGAAAGGAACTGGCCACCCTACCGCACGTAAACTCCGGCTCAGGAACACCTCTGCGGAGGTTCGGACCTGCCTTCGGGCAGAATAACCCTTACCTTACCTACATCCAAGGCATTGAAACGGATAGATCTGTTAAGATAATACAATAAGCCTGACACCTGGCACCAGAACCTCTACAGTCACAGGTTTATGAGAGATTTTCTCTTGCGAGAACTACCGACATATTGACCTTTGTTCCTTCCATCCATTAATTGTGGGCAGGAGCCAGTTAGGCTTAGTTCAGATTTAGGGCTTTATGATCTCAAGGCTCTTTACATATCACCATTCTCCCATACCAGTGTCAAGGGTCGCCTAACCACAAGCAAAAATAAGAGGATATCTGAGTGAAAATCAATAAATGTCATTATTTAGAAAAATTATCCGCACTGCCATACAGTTTGTATCCGCCAAGACACTAACTTCGCGGATATCCGCATCTGTGCACGGCTCTTAAATATTGCGAGTGTTGTGAGGAAGATAAAAGAAAATGCATATTGGAGCATTTGAACAAATCTTTCGAGACAGCGACAAAATACATTGAGAAAAATTTGAGTTCTGATAAAATCAGAGGCGTATATTATCAACGTGTGGTTTGGTTTGAAATAAGATTCGAACATTCCTTCATGACCAGATTCATCTTATCGAAATTGTAGAAAGAAACGACCCTGGAGTTTAGTCCCGTTATGTCTGAGGTAAACGGAGTTTCTCAATGTTCCTAGTTTCTCACAAGTGAAGTTGGCATTTGTTAGTACACACGATGTACCGCTAAAGTAGACCTTATCCGAAATTTTTTGGGATAACTCCACAGTTGATAGCAAACTAGGTGTCTCGTTGAACTATCCTTACCGTTATGGACCGATCCAAATATCAGCGAGTGGTTCAAGATATCTGACACAGGCAGTATGTATAAACAATGCTGGACTCAGCTGTGGTCTCGTGGGTGACATAAGTTAGGAAATAACTGAGTGGTGCAGGTAGCTTTGGTGAATGCAGTAATTAAAGCGTGTAATAGTGAATGTGAAGATGACGATGAGTTAGATGAGTCTTTCGAGACAATCCACAGTGTAACAGAATATCAACAGCAAAGATAGTGTGGTAACAATGAAACTGACAGGTATGAGCCAGCAATGAGAAGCTGGAGAGAAAATGAGGCAATGGAAATAAGAAACGATTGCTGGATAAAACCGTTGCAAATTCATTCTTCTACCGCAGTATAAGACTGTTCATTACTATTCTCTTGAGAGTGTAGGCGTACAAGATCCATTATAGGCCACAACACTGAGAAAATGTGTGCAGGTACTAGAAGTATTATTATCTTCGATGATAGAAAATACCTTCTCATCTGAAATGAACAGTGTATTTCTACAATATTTCTTCTTCTTCTTCTTCTTCTTCTTCTTCTTCTTCTTCTTCTTCTTCTTCGACTTTTCCCACTCCCATCGGTACTGACGTAGTCCAGATCCTTTCTAACACAGGCTCACCATCTTGATTTGCGTCAACCTAGGACTCGTTGGCCATCTACGGTAGTACAAGACTCTCCACTCTATGAGCCATATTCTTCCAGTCGCCGATATTACAAAATCATCTTCTCTCAAATCCGAGATTGGAGATTTTCGAATAGTGTCATTTCAAATTCTGTCCACCCACTCCACTGAACCATCTTAGCATCCTCATATCAGCTATAATACATGGAGTTTTTGTTCGTCCGCTTTCTTTGCAGATCATTCCAATCCATAAAGGGCTGGAAGGACAATCGTTTTATAAACTTTACCCTTCAGGTGGAGTGAGAACTTTACTTCACCCACCCACCCATTGTTTATCCGATAGGTAATATCCATATCGATGTTTGCATTATCCTGTACAATTGTCCCGAGGTATCTGAAGATATTTGTTGCCAGTTGTTATTTCTTCATGACTGGATACCCTCATGGAAAACCTGCCTCTGTTTTACTCATATTAAGCCCCTTACTAACACACTGCCAACGGCCGTAACCGTGTTGAAACACCGGATCCCGTGAGATCTCCGAAGTTAAGCAACATTAGGCGTGGTCAGGAGTTGGATGGGTTGCCACGCGCTGTTGGTGGGAGGTAAGGGAATGGAGGAGCGGAAAGGAACTGGCCATCCTACCGCACGTAAACTCCGGCTCAGGAACACCTCTGCGGAGGTTCGAACCTGTCTTCGGGCAGAATAACCCTTACCTACCTACTAACACACTCTGCCATGTGGTCAGATGTCCTTGTACTTTCACTTACATTACAATATATTAGAATTATTCCATATTGACGGTTTTCACTTTACAATACATCATATATCATATATTCCGTCATTAGACGGAATAATCAAATTCAAACATGTTTCGGCTCGTTTGAGCCATCTTCAGTGAAAACAGGGGGGGGGAGGTTGAAAGAATTTCGAGAATGTATAGAACTAAATATTTCTCTGGCGGTCAATTTGTATGTGGTAGAGTAGTATATACATATCTTGGATCATAGTGATATATGGATTAGGGACATTTTTCTTCTTCAGTGTCCGCCAAATAAGACCACGTGGCACTCGATCGAATACTCCTTTTCTAGATTGGTATGGGCTAGAATAAATTTGTTAGTTCACTGACCTGTCTTAGTCCCATAATTGGCTTTGACAATATGAAAGTGACTGAGGCATGAATGATGCTAGTAAAACCATTCCTTATGCAGCCAGTCCCTGTTATGAATGGTGTGAAAATATCGCTCATAGGGTCGGTTGGTGCATGCATTTCAGTGGGCTTGGCAGACTTGATATGTAATAGCTACTTCTGGCTCGGTGAGGAAAGCAACGGGAAACTATCTCACTCCTCATTTCCCTAGTGCGCCTCTTCAGTGACGCCTAAGCTATTTATGACAGCTTTTGGCGGAGCTGTGGAGGATCAAACCAGCCTTCGGGCTGAATACCCAACATACAACATATGAAGACCATATGCAGCTGATCATTTATACACAATTGATAAGCACTTTTCCATCAACATCCTGAGGGCGATGATGGCATCTGTTGTTGACCTGCTAGGCATAAACCCGAATTAATTTTTAATAATCTAGGTCTCTTCCTTCAGTCTTGCACAAATTACTTCTCCAAGAGTTTCAAGGCATGGCTCAGAAGCTTCATTCTTCCGTCATTTTTCACAAGCCTAAGTATCCTATTTCAGTTTATTAATTGAAATAATGGTGTTTTACCTCCAGTTCTCAGGATATCGGCAGGTGGTGGTGGTGGTGATGGTGGTGGTGGTGGTGATGGTGGTGGTGGTGGTGGTTGTTGTTTTTGTTTTAAGTGGAAGTACAACTAGGTAATCATTCTCTGAATAAATTTTATGAAGACAAAATATTCAATTAAAATAAATGTATTTACTTACTCAACGGAGGAATTTTCATTCAACGGAGGAATTTTCCTGGCCCTCTCTGCCTCTTCATAAGTCACAAAACGAATTATGGATTGATTTTCTAGAAGATTATTAGGGTTTTTAGGCTCGCCTCATTCAGTAGTTCCCAAAAATATGATTTCCAGCCTCTCTTTATTTCATCTTCCATGGTAAAACGATTTTATTTTCACCTTAAATGCACCTAATGTGCACAATATCTATTTTAGCCTCCCCCATGTCTCAGCAAGCCTAAATAGCTGCCTTTCTCCTTGTTTTGTTTCAAATTGTTCATATAGTAGGGACTATCCTATTGAGTGCTGCTAGAACTGAAATCAAGAATGTGAGGTCTTTCAGCAGATGGATGTGGGATGAAGAACCTCAGGATTAGAAAAGTAGACAGACGTACATGGGCAATTCTGGTGAGATGTCCCAAAAATAGGAACTATAGAAAATAAATTATTATTATTATTATTATTATTATTATTATTATTATTATTATTATTATTATTATTATTATTATTATTGGGTTAGAATTTAGAAATGATCCTTTCCTGAAAAAGAATAAGCGAATTGGATCAATCTACAAGGAAGAGAAGGGTAGGCCTACGGATTATAACAATCAATCAATCACTACTGATCTGCATTTAGGACAGTCGCCCAGGTGGCAGATTCACCATCTGTTGTTTTCCTAGCCTTTTCTTAAATGATTGCAAAGAAATTGGAAATTTATTGAACATCTCCCTTGGTAAGTTATTCCAGTCCCTAACTCCCCTTCCTATAAACGAATATTTACCCCAATTTGTCTTCTTATATTGTGATCTTCCCTATTTTTAAAGATACCACTCAAACGTATTCGTCCACTAATGTCATTCCACGCCATCCCTCCAATGACAGTTCGGAACATATCACTTAGTCGAGCAGCTCGTCTTCTTTCTCCCAAGTCTTCCCAGCCCAAATTTTGCAACATTTTTGTTACACCTCTCTTTTGTTGGAAATCACCCAAAATAAATCGAGCTGCTTTTCTCTGGATTTTTTCCAGTTCTTGAATTAAGTGATCCTGGTGAGGATCCCACAAAATGGAACCATACTCTATTTGGAGTTTTACCAGAGACTTGTATGCCCTCTCCTTTACATCCTTACTACAACCCCTGAACAGCCTCATAATTCATAACCATCCCTCATTTTCAATCCAATTTATGTGATTACCCCAAAGAAGATCCTTTCTTATATTAACACCTAGGTACTTACAGCAATCCGCATAAGGAACTTTCACCCCCATCAACGCAGTAATTAAAACTGAGAGGACTTTTCCTATTTGTGAAACTCAAAACCTGACTTTTAACCCCGTTTATCATCACACCATTGCCTGCTGTCCATCCCACAACATTATCGAGGTCATTTTGCAGATGCTCACAATCTTGTAACTCATTTATTACTCTATGCAGAATAACATCATCCGCAAAGAGCCTTATCTCTGATTCCAATAAGAAGCCCAGGTTTGATCAGTATGCCGGTCGAAGAGTGTACAAACAGTTTGAGAAGAAGAGTAGATATTAACTGGATGAAAAATACTCGCTTTTAGATATCAGACCACATAGACGTTGTCGGGAAGAGTATATGAGTAACATACACATTTAGAGAAGGCGAACGACAGAGTACTATGATTTATGCTGACAACTTGGGATGCAGTGAAAGTCGACAGCAGAATGAGATCTTTATTCGAAGTTGTAACAGTGGGAATATGTTGTAAGAAGTTCTTCCTCACGCCGATATCTTGGATGTGTTGGCAGGCAGATTGTGTCAAAAAGTCTGCAATATCTCGAAACTTGAAGAGAAATACAGTTCGATATTAAAATGGGTATTTCCAAAACTAAATGGACTCCCGAGCTAATATGGTAAAGACGTGCTCGGTATGGACAGAAGAACGTGGGTTTGACTTCCGTCGAAATTTAGAAACTGGAAGGGCATACAGTCACGGAGTTCTATCAGCCTACGTCAGAAATGAACAAGTCTATTAATTTAATTTCTGTGGCCAAACGCATCCGGACATAGAGCTGGCCACTCAGTTATTTAGTGCCAAAATTACTTTCTACACATGCAGAAGTCTTCATGCTTTGTAAGGAGATGGCTTTGCTTTGCCCTTTCTTTTCCCGACTACGATAATGTCGGTTGAGAATGAACCTAAGAAGACTGCTTGCTAAAAAAAAAGAGATTAGGTAAACATTTCAAGGTCTTAGGACGTGTATTCTTCCGTGACTGGGGTATAGCTGGTAAGCCAATGCTGCGATTTTAACAATCCCAATCTAACAAGTAGTATATTTTCAGCATGTGATTTCACAGAACAAATTTCACTGTGTTTAGTCATCTTTATAGAGTATGAAAGTGAATATTGAGTGGATTACGCATAAACTGCAGGTAATCGACAATAAAATAGTAAGGAGAAGGTTATTCGTAATGAGCCGACGTCGGCGATCTTTGGAATGAGGAGTTCGAATGGTGATTCTTTCGGGGGAGGGAGGAGGGTGAGGAGGATCGGGTTCAGGGGACTAAGTTTCCAAATGCTATGAATAAACGCAGGTCCCTTTCTCATCATCCACATATATAACTGTTCGTATTTTGATTATTTTTCAGTATGTCTTTCCTGACAAAAACGTTTAACTGGAATATTACGACTTGAGAAAGGAATTGATTAAATATGGGTGTTGGCAGCTATGAGAAAGCATATTTTAATAATAAAACAGGGAATATTATTACATTGTGATGAATAGCGCCCATCATCCAAGACGAAAGCTGAAAAAAACGTTTTATCACGTAACTGCTCTGAGCTTAGCATCTTCTAATTTTCTCGTCTTCCTTGACGTTAATTATTATTGTAAACTGGTTATTTTCTCTTCAATGTGTTTAAAATATAGAGAAATGGACAGACTTCAGGAATAGCTTCTCATGTGTTTAAAAGAATAACGCCTGCGTTTTTCTTATCATGCATCCTTCCTTTGATAAGTGCCAATAGATAATTATGTTAAACATTAATTATGAATTTATTTTAAACATGGATATTACGGCCCCTTATTGAAGGGCCATTTTCATACATAAGAACATTTCAGGACTGAAGATTTTAAATATTGGAATTTAATACGATGACCTCTATTTTGTAATCATTGTAAGTCATAATTAAAATGAAATTGCTCAAGAAGATGTATAACCTGTGATGACCTTCAGAATACTTTCACTACAGTATGCATGATACAACTTCTACAGTCAGTGTTAACTGGTGCTCTAAGCTACGGTATCCTTTGAGTAACTGGAAGCGGTTCCACCGTTCAACAACTTTTTCTCATCTGCAAGGATTTACTTTTCTCCATAACGCAATCATCACCGGTTTTAATGAAATACAGTTCATTCCTGATATTACTCCTCGAATGAGAATGGTTTTATATTGATAATTTGATTATGTGGCTGTTATTTTAAGGGAACCAGACATGTGGTAAAAGAGTACACTTATCCGGAGACTGCCGGTTCGATTTAGGGCCAGTCCAAGTATTTGAATTTTGTACCAAGGGCTGGAACGTGGCTCAATCAAGCAATACGGTTGGGAATGTCACACTGACCACGTGACACTAAAATCTGCGTCCGACTCGTTGGCTGAATGGTCAGCGTACTGTTCTTCGGTCCAGAGGGTCCAGGGTTCGATACGTGGTCGGGTCGGCGATTTTAACCTTCATTGGTTAATTCCAATGGCTCGGGTGTTCATGCTGTCCCCTACATCCATGCAACTCACACACTACACATAACACTATCCTCCACCACAATAATACGCAGTTACCTACACATGGCAGGTGCCGCCCACCCTCAGCGGAGGTCTACAGTACAAGGGCTGCACCCGGCTAGAATTAGCCACACGAAATTTTTATTATACTAAAATCTGCAGATTATCTGACAGGGTATAAGTCGTCTTTGGAGGTGAACAGGATACAGAAGTACACCAAGAAAAGGAGAGTATCTATGAAACCACAGCACATTCCTTCAAAGATAAATTTCACTTGGAGTCAATCGAGGTTTGCGGTCTTCTACTGGGAGCTCGAGGTGCCATACCGACGTTTTTTGAAGATTTTAGGAAGAATTGTGTCTTAAAGATGAGATTGTAGTGGCGGGGCTGAATAAATTCTGCCAAATTTTAAATCACCATTTCAACCCGAGTATTTGATTACGAATTTTTATAGCTGTTACATAAACTTTGTGTTAGTGACTATACCGAGTTGTTGGAAGACAGTTTTGAAAATAAAATAAGGAACCTAACACTGAGAGTGTATCCCTCTTAACTCTAATCTTAGGAGAGATAAGAAACTATTGACTCATCGGAGAATGAAAGTATCCTGTAAACACAAACAATGGCCACGAAAGGCCAGGAAGGTAAAATAATATCTAATCTAATACCTGTCAGGGTCGGAAGAGAACAAACAGTAGTCTAAAAGTCAGTGTAAGCAAAACTACTATAGACTTAGCTGGGGAACCGAAGTTACTACGCACAGTTTACAATTTATGAGGCCATAAGAGAAATCATTATGTAGATCTAATTTCCACCAACTTTTTCCTCATATGCAGTATTTACAACTTCTCTATAAAACAATTGAATGGATGAAAACCATAACGGTATAAGTGACATTTAAAAAAGAGTTAAGTGCAGGATGTAACTCCGGGAGGATGTATCTTTTCACCAGCAAAGAGATACAAGTGATAGCGGTAATATTCTGCGCTCTAGTGATGGGTGGTATAACTAAAAATAGCATGCTTTATATAAGTTTTAAGATGTTTAAACGCCTTTTTCTCTGAACGAACAAAATGCTACTTATACCGTTATGGTTTTCATCCATTCAATTATCACCATCAAAAGGCTTTAGTTAAAAATATAATAGAATTCATTCCTTGCATTACTCCTCGAATGAGAATGGTTTTATCTTGATAATATGATTAGGTGGGAAGGAGTTTCCAAGAGCATTTATTTAACAGTAACTTATTCCAAATCAATTAAGCAGGATCAAAGTGATACCGCTTCTTACCACACAAACACTATGGAAATATTTGTTCCTACAAAATGTAGGCACGCTGTAACTACATAGCTAAATGGAATGCCAGCTCTTTGATTTCTTCCAAGCAAAAAAGAAGTCTCAACAGCTAGTTATTAAAGTCAAACTGCTGTCGGCCTTGGTTAACAGAGACACTTCAACAAGGACGTGGTCATAACAACTTCAGTCCCCAACAGAAAGAGATAGGCTTGATGAAAGGTGATGACGTTCTGTTTTTCTACCGCAAGCGTTAAAAATTATTTCTCCATCATTTCATCGTTAAATTTATGTGAATGAATAAAATGAACACTTCGTTTAGGGCCTGAGTGAGCAGTGGACTTCGTTACGAGAGAGCGGAACCAGGGCTCCGAAAAAATGCCATTACAGAGAATCTGATGCTCGAGTACAATTTATTTTGACTAACGAATAACTAAAATATTAAATAATTAATGATAATAAAAGTGCATAAATATAAAACAAATCAAATTTGTATTAATACATGCAGAGAACAAAACTTTGAGCACGTAAATATACTGTTTCATTTTTTCATTTAATGTATTTGGGTCGCAGTCTCTCTGTATGGCGGTTGTCATCACAATGACACAGTTCGTCTTGATAGTTTGGTCTGTACTCAAATTAAAAATTATTGAAGATGTTTCAGTGCGCTATTCTGAGGAAGTGCACGTAGGTGCGTAGGCCTAAAATTATGGTGATAGCTTCTTATTGGTTGAAATTCCTGATATTCATATATCGGATTAATCATTGGTCATGAACCTTGAACTAATAAAACAAACAATAATTACCTTTGTTAAATTCATATAAAGCTTATGATTCAATAGACCGACAGACTCTATTCAACATACTTGAGAAATTTCAAGTCAACAAATAAACACGGGAATGATCAAGAAAACTCTGACAGGCACAACAGGCACATCTCCCAAGACGGCTGCCACCTGGCTAGGCGACGGAGAGACGCTAGAGTACGCCGCGATTATGTACGGCTCCAGGGCGAAATAGTTAGCGTGATGGCCTTTGGTCACAGGAGTCTCGGGTTCGATTCACGGCAGGGTCGGGAATTTTAGCCATAATTTGTTCAAATCAAAAGAGCTGCATTTGGCGAGCCGAACTTGACCGCGGACACTCCCGGCACTAAAAGCCATACGTCATTTCGTTTCAACATAACGACATACTCAGCCGTAGTGCTTGGCCTTCCTATCAGGGTCTCCAATCAGAAAGCTCCTCAACTGATTTCGTGAAGCAGTCAACCCCGTTCCAGCCCTATGTATACGACCAAAATTCTTGAGCGAATCCGGGACTTCTGGTTAAGATACAGGCACGCTATCACCACACTGCGTGCTTCTTATTCTTATTCTTCCTCTTCCTGGCCCCCGTTTTCAATTTATTGAAGTTGGCAAATGGTGTTTATTTGGCCCAATTTTACGGCTGGGTGCCCTTCCTGACTCCAACGCTGTGTGGAAGCATGTATTCACTATTGCGTGTTTCTGTGATGGTTTACAGTATAGTGCGTTGTATGTGTGTAGATGAAGGGAGTATATTAACACCAGGTCTTTTATTCTGGCAAAACGCATTGGAACGGGATTCCGGAACCTCTATGTAGAAATAGAAATGAAAAAAATATTCATAAGGATATTTATCTGGTTAATAAAACGAAAATATATTTGAGGTTCCCATGCTCAAGTATGTTTCATTGCATTTGTTTTGAAAAGTGTTTAATCGTGCTAGATATCACATACAGAGTTTGCTATTTAGAACATTCTTCCACGTGGCGTCTTCATCCGTCTGTTTGCCTTTGCGCCGTTCAAGCCTTCAGAGGTAATCTGGAGTTCGGAGAAGAAATTTCCAAGGACGTACTGTATACAAGATCCGGTGCACTCTGAATACAGTAGCTGTTTCTTTTAGTGAGTGTGAAAGGGGACTGTCGCATTCGAACCTCATCGTAACCCCAGAAAGGTCTTCAATGTCAGTGAAAACATTAACCTCAGGGAAATTGTACCCTTGTGGGTGGGGGACGCAGATGAAGAACACACCCACGGTATCCCCTGCCTGTCGTAAGAGGTGACTAAAAGGGGCCCCAGGGGCTCTCAACTTGGGAGCGTGGGTTGACGACCATGAGGCCCTTACCTGAGTCCTAACATTGCTTCCACTTACTGGTGCCAGGCTCCTCACTTTCATCTATCCTGTCCGACCTCCCTTGGTCAACTTGTTCTTTCCCGACCCCGATGATATTAAAACGTCCGTGATTAGTACACCTATGCGAGTCTTTAATTTTCACGCCCTTTCCTTTCTTCGCCCGTTACATCATTTTTCGAAGTGGCGGATCCCTTTTTTTCTTCTGGTGGGGGACCTTTCTGGGGTTACGATGAGGTTCGAATGCGAAAGTCCCATTTCACACTCACTAAAAGAAACGGCTACTGTATTCAGAGTGCACCGGATCTTGTATACAGTACGTCCTTGGAAATTCAGGGTTGGGCTTTTGAAGCAGTTCCTTGGTCATTAATACTATCGTTTTAAGATAGTTTAGGAAGCGGAAACATTGCGGGTCGGGTCCACTGATGTATTAAATTCATAATCATTGTTCATCGTCATCTTTTTGAATTCTAGTCAACGGATCGATTTTTGAATTATTTTTAACTTTCAGTATCGTGAGTTGGATCCGCTGATTATTTTAAATTCATATTCATCCATTCATTCTTTATCATCACGTTTTGAGTTCTGGCCAGTGGATGAATTTTGGACTTTTAAATTGTCATTCCATTTCGTCTCATTTCGTATCATTAGGGGCTGATTACCTAGATTTTAGGCCCCTTTAAACAACAAGCATCATCATCATCATCAGGGAAATTGTTGGACCTCCTGTTACTGTGTATGATAAGGCCTAGCTGTTACAGGATCACCATTCTCCAGTAGACACTACAAAAGCAAGACTCGAGGAGGATGGTGACATGTCTAAAGTCTAAAAGATATGTTAACGTAAATTGTACTGCATAAAAATTATGCTTGTTGTTTAAAGAATCCTGAGAATTTACTGTATCTTGTTTTCCTCCTGAGAGCTGCAGCATCTATTTTTCCAGAAAAAGGACACTTATCAAGACGGACACAAAAATTTCGTCCCCGAATGAATTTACAGTAAAATACTCAGTTTGGCCGGTAATCAGACCCAGGTCCTCTGAGGATGGTTGCCCAGATGTACTTCCTCTTAAAACAATAATCACCCCACCACCACCACCAATACGCCGAACATACAGCCAAGGAGCCATACCGCCCCAAAAATATAATTATATTTTATTAATCAGTCAATCAATACGACTTCTAGACTGAACGGTCAGCATAGTGACCTTCATTTAAAAGGGCTCTAGGTTCGATTACAGGCCGAGTCGGATATTTTAGCTGCGTCTGGTTAATTCCGTTTGGCTCGCAGGCTGGGTGTTAGTGTTTGGCTGCACATTTTCATTTACATACAACACATTAACACGTTATATTACCCCTCCCCCCTCACCAGGAACACGCTCTAGGGAATACAGCCCTCGTAATAGAAATGGCATCAGGAAGGGCAATCGGCCGTAAACCTGGGTTGAATCCATACGTAGTGCCGATATGCTAAATTTGGGAAAAGGCAAAGACATGATATTTATTTATTTATTTATTTATTTATTTATTTATTTATTTATTTATTTATTTATTTATTTATTTATTTATTTATTTATTTATTTATTTATTTATTTATTTATTTAGTTAGTTATTTATTTATTTTCGCGATCTCTTTCCGTACAGTATAGAGAAGGGTCACCTGAAAGGGCTAGAATAATAGAAAACACAAGAAGTTAAACACACTGTCCATACGATGTTAAAAATATCCTTATACTATAAAATTAATTGACAAAATGAATATATCCTTAAAAACTGACGGAGTGATTATCCCGCGACAGTTTCTTACGCACAGATATATACACTGACTGACAGAGCAAATGCAACACCAAGAAGGAGTGGTCAGAACTTTATGCCAATTGCAGGGTAGACTGACGTCACTGAGGTATGCTCATGATGTGAAATGCGCCGCTGTGCTGCGCACGTAGCGAACGATAAATGGGACACGGCGTTGGCGAATGGCCCACTTCGTACCGTGATTTCTCAGCCGACAGTCATTGTAGAACGTGTTGTCGTGTGCCACAGGACACGTGTATAGCTAAGAATGCCAGGCCGCCGTCAACGGAGGCATTTCCAGCAGACAGACGACTTTACGAGGGGTATGGTGATCGGGCTGAGAAGGGCAGGTTGGTCGCTTCGTCATATCGCAGCCGATACCCATAGGGATGTGTCCACGGTGCAGCGCCTGTGGCGAAGGTGGTTGGCGCATGGACATGTGGCACGTGCGAGGGGTCCAGGCGCAGTCCGAGTGACGTCAGCACGCGAGGATCGGCGCATCCGCCGCCAAGCGGTGGCAGCCCCGCACGCCACGTCAACCGCCATTCTTCAGCATGTGCAAGACACCCTGGTTGTTCCAATATCGACCAGAACAATTTCCCGTCGATTGGTTGAAGGAGGCCTGCACTCCCGGCGTCCGCTCAGAAGACTACCATTGACTCCACAGCATAGACGTGCACGCCTGGCATGGTGCCGGGCTAGAGCGACTTGGATGAGGGAATGGCGGAACGTCGTGTTCTCCGATGAGTCACGCTTCTGTTCTGTCAGTGATAGTCACCGCAGACGAGTGTGGCGTCGGCGTGGAGAAAGGTCAAATCCGGCAGTAACTGTGGAGCGCCCTACCGCTAGACAACGCGGCATCATGGTTTGAGGCGCTATTGCGTATGATTCCACGTCACCTCTAGTGCGTATTCAAGGCACGTTAAATGCCCACCGCTACGTGCAGCATGTGCTGCGGCCGGTGGCACTCCCGTACCTTCAGGGGCTGCCCAATGCTCTGTTTCAGCAGGATAATGCCCGCCCACACACTGCTCGCATCTCCCAACAGGCTCTACGAGGTGTACAGGTGCTTCCGTGGCCAGCGTACTCTCCGGATCTCTCACCAATCGAACACGTGTGGGATCTCATTGGACGCCGTTTGCAAACTCTGCCCCAGCCTCGTACGGACGACCAACTGTGGCAAATGGTTGACAGAGAATGGTGAACCATCCCTCAGGACACCATCCGCACTCTTATTGACTCTGTACCTCGACGTGTTTCTGCGTGCATCGCCGCTCGCGGTGGTCCTACATCCTACTGAGTCGATGCCGTGCGCATTGTATAACCTGCATATCGGTTTGAAATAAACATCAATTATTCGTCCGTGCCGTCTCTGTTTTTCCCCAACTTTCATCCCTTTCGAACCACTCCTCCTTGGTGTTGCATTTGCTCTGTCAGTCAGTGTATTTACAAGTCGCTTTATATCGCACCGTCACAGATAGGTCTTATGGCTACGATGGGATAGGAAAGGACTACGAGTGGGAAGGAAGCGGCCGTGGTCTTTATCGAAGTCCAGCCTCAGCATTTGCCTAGTGTGAAAATGGGAAGCCACGAAAAACCAGCTGCGCGTCCTTAAGCGCACGGCCAACAGTAGCTATAATGTTCAACGTAACGCTAGGTGTAACTATCAAATAGTTATTCCTGGTAGGATAATCATGATAACGACAAAGTGAATAATTTTATCCTAAATTCCGATTGTGTATTTCAGTAGGATTATGTATGCACTGTGTCAGCGTCTGTCTTGTTCAGTAATGGTTTGAGAGCCATGATTAGGATTTCAGAATATTGATTTGCCACCACACTTACCCAGTATCAATCTCATAATGACCGGGCGAGTTGGCCGTGCGGTTAAAGGCGCGCGGCTGTGAGCTTGCATCCGGGAGATAGTGGGTTCCAATCCCACTGCCGGCAGCCCTGAAGATGGTTTTATGTGGTTTCCCATTTTCACACCAGGCTTTACTTTAATTAAGGCCATGGCTGCTTCCTTACCACTCCTTGGCCTTTCCTATCCCATCGTCGCCATAAGACCTATCTGTGTCGATGCGACGTAAAGCCAATAAAAGAAAATCTCATAAGATCACTTGTGGGCCTTTACACGAAACACATGAAATGTTGAGGTATCCCACTATCTCAATACCTACAATAGAGGAATTTTGGAATCTTGAATTTTAATTTGGCATTTTAAATGCCATGCCTCCTGACAAGAGCAAATTATAGCAGCAGCAAAGTGGGAATATTTATCATTCTGAATGTTTCCAAACGTTAACACGAAAGTGGTAAGAGTGAATCTGCATGTGTAATTGAAGAACTTGATAAGAAATAATCAACTGTTTCAATCACAAAAGTTATGTCCTACTATAGTGAAGATTGTATCAGAAGCAAAGACTGCGTCGTCTCAATAGCTATTCCAGACATGGGGGGAAGCGAACGGATAAATAATCACTCTCCCCCAAAGTGTACTCACTTCCTGTTAAAATAATGAAGCCACACACAGAGCTCACCATTTAATGAGCCGTTTGTTATCCATGCTCTCACTAACAGCATTCTAAAAAGGTCAAAGGGCTTAAACCGATATCCAGTAAATTATTCCATAATTATCCACTTATGTAAACTCTTCAGAGATTGCTGTATATATAAAGATCCCTCAACCTCCATACGTATACCTCTACCAATTGAGCTACATCGCGATTTCGCGTTGGTTACTCTACCAATTGAGTCACCATAGCTCAATTGGTAGAGCAACCGACGCGAAAGCGGGAGGTTGTCGGTTCGTATCCCACTGTTGTCCGGTTGGCCATTTTTATTCTGTACTTAACATCTCTTCAACACGTACTGAATGAAAATGAAAACCTACAACCTGTTTTCCAGTCATTGACCGGGTCAGGGATGTAATGAATGAATCATATATAGGCTATTAGTACGATGGGGTCGCCACTCCCAAAGTGATTTAGTAATGGCTGATAAATGCTATGAAATGAGAATGGAGAGTGTTGCTGGAATGAAAGAAGACAGGGAAAACCGGAGTACCCGGAGAAAAACCTGTCCCGCCTCCGCTTCGTCCAGCACAAATCTCCCATGGAGTGACCGGGATTTGAACCACGGTATCCAGCGGTGAGAGGCCGACGCGCTGCCGTCTGAACCACGGAGGCTCCACTTCAACACGTGCTAAATGTACGTAACACGGCCTAATAGCGTGATTAGCTGCCACACCCGGAGGTCCGGGTTCGATTCCCGGCTCTGCCACGAAATTTGAAAAGTGGTACGAGGGCTGGAACGGGGTCCATTCAGACCCGGGAGGTCAACTGAGTAGAGGTGGGTTCGATTCCCACCTCAGCCATCTTGAAAGTGGTTTTCCCTGGTTTCCCA
Source organism: Anabrus simplex (assembly GCF_040414725.1). Classification (NCBI taxonomy): domain Eukaryota; kingdom Metazoa; phylum Arthropoda; class Insecta; order Orthoptera; family Tettigoniidae; genus Anabrus; species Anabrus simplex. Next base: position 111,381,005 of record NC_090269.1, on the reverse strand, counting down.
CTTCCCCTCCAGGCAAATGCCGGGATGGTACCTAACTTAAGACCACGGCCGCTTCCTTCCCTCTTCCTTGTCTATCCCATTCAATCTTCCCATCCCTCTACAAGGCCCCTGTTCAGCATAGCAGGTGAGGCAGGCTGGGCGAGGTACTGGTCATTCTTCCCAGTTGTATCCCCCGACCCAAAGTCTGAAGTTCCAGGACACGGCCCTTGAGGCCCTCGCCGAGTCCGAGGGAAAAACCGACCCTGGAGGGTAAACAGATTAAAAAGAAGAAGAAGAAGAAGCTCAACTGCTAGAGCAACCGATGCGAAATCGGGAGGTTGTCGGTTCGGATCCCACTGGTGTCCGCTTGGCCATTTTTGTTCTGTACTTAACATCTCTTCAACACGTAGGCCTACTAAATGCACGTAACACGACCTAATAGGTTGAAAGTCGATTTCGATTACAATACGGTCGTGAAAATTCAATATTAACATTGAGGAGTGAGGTATTTTCCCGTTGCCTTCCTCGCCGAGCCAGAAGTTGCTATTACATACCAGTCTGCCAAGCTCACTGAAATGCATGCACCAACCAACCCTATGAGCAACAGTTGCACACCATTCATAGCAGGGACTGGCTGCATAAGGAATGGTATTACTAGCATCGCTCATACCTCAGTCACTTTCAAATTGTCAAGGCCAAAGATAAGACTGAGATAGATCAATGAAAGTAACAAAATTGCTCTAGCCCATACCAGAAGACATAGTACACTGTGAACACTACGTCTCGCCAGCAAAGGCATTTCTATTTGGTATCGAGTGAGTAAGCTATAAGGTGCCGGGATGAGTGGCCTTCTGAGCCGAAGTTGGCGGCTTCGATCTCGTCTCAGTCCGGTGGTAGTGAAGGTGCTCAAATACGCCAGCCTCGTGTGGGTATATTTATCGGCACGTAAAGGAACTCCTGTGAGACACCCTCCGGCACATCAACGTCTCTGAGAACCGTAGTTAGACGTAAAACCAATAACATAATCAGTTAAACAGTAAGGTCATGTGCTTCTTCAGAAATCGAAGTATCGTTTCTGCATGTCTCCAATTTCTAACTAGCTCCTTTCAACATTAATCTTGCTACCGAGCGAGTTGGCCGTGCGGTTAGGGGCGCGCACCTGTGAGCTTGCATTCGGGAGATAGTGCGTTCGAACCCCACTGTCGGTAGCCCGGAAGATGGTTTTCAGTGGTTTTCCATTTTCACACCAGAAATGGGGCTGTACCCCTGCGGTGTAGGGGTAGCGTGCCTGCCTCTTACCCCGGAGACCCCGAATTCGATTCCCGGCCAGCTCAGGAACTTGAGGGCTGGTTCGAGGTCCACTCAGCCTACGAAATTACAGTTGAGGAGCTATCTGAAGGTGAGATGGCGGCCCTGGTCTAGAAAGACAAGAATAACGGCCGAGAGGATTCGTCGTGCTGACCACACGCTACCTCATAATCTGCATGCCTTCGGACTAAGCAGCGGTCGCTGCTGTTGCGCCATAAGGGGTTTTTTTTTGGTACCTTAATTAAGGCCATGACCGCTTCCTTCCCACGCCTAGCCCTTTCCTATACCATCGTCGCCATAAGACCTATCTGTGTCGGTGCGACGTAAACCAACTTGAAATAGAAGAAACAATAACCACTACATAATAATAATAATAATAATAATAATAATAATAATAATAATAATAATAATAATAATAATAATAATAACATATTTTATCGTGAAATAACCACCGCAATGTAAGTGTTTTAAACATCACTGAGGAGATTATGCTGATGATTATTGTTTCAACAGAAAGTACAACTGGGCAACCATCTGCTCGCTTTGCAGAATTTTAATTCACCACAAAATAGTGACTTTATGGCTAAATGGTTAGCGTGCTGGCCTTTGGTCACAGGGGTCCCGGGTTCGATTCCCGGCAGGGACGGGAATTTTAACCATAATTAGTTAATTCCGCTGGCTTGAGGGCTGGGTGTATGTGTTGTCTTCATCATCATTTCATCCTCATCACGACGCGCAGGTAGCCTACGGGAGTCAGATCAAAAGACCTGCATCTGGCGAGCCGAACATGTCCTTGGACACTCCCGGCACTAAAAGCCATACGCCATTTCATTTTTTCACTGGCTTTAGTCATCAGCTAACTGCTTCGAATCGCTCAGCTTGTTTAAAGGGGCCTAGCATTTAGGTCATCGGCCCACCACTTTTCACCATCTAATTATATTCTAATTATTATAGAGGATCCACTGATATCAGCAGCGGCCGTGGACCACGAGAGACATAATGGTAATGCCAACATCCTGTTGGACAGAGAGTAGCATAGGCTACTGAACCATACTTTGCAACAACAACAATAAAACGTATAGAGGAGAATACAGCTTGTCCGCCATCATATAATAACACTCTTTCATAAGACAGCCTTCAGTAGATCCCAGACAACGACAAGATATTCATTCATGAACAGATAGCAAGACGGGAGAGACATTGCTTCGGGTTTAGTTTACATCTTCGCGGAAGTTGATCATAATTTATTTACACGAAGAAAACAACAGTTGAAGATCATTCTTCTTAAGCTTTCACCACACAAAGAAATTCACAACAATATTATTACCAATACCATGAGTTATATTTCAACAATAATACTTTTGTGAATACAGTATAATAAACTAGCAAGAAACACGTGGTGCTTTGCTACAACTTTTAACTGAAAATATGCCAAGCCCACCGAAATACCCACACAAACCGTCCCTATGAGCAACATTTTCACACCATTCATAATAGCTTTAAATTTTGGAGAGTCCACCGTCGGCTATGCCTTTGCTGCCAAGACATAGTGTTTCCACTGCACTGTCTTCTGGCGTGAGGTAGAACAAATTTGTTACTTTCACTCACTTGTCTCTGTCTCATCCTTGACTTTGACAACGTGAAGGTGACCGAGGTATGAGCATAACGTCAATCCCTGTTATGGTAAGGTAAGGGTGTATTCTACCCGAAGGCAGGTCCGATTTTCCGCAGAGGTGTGCATGAGCCGGAGTTTACGTACGGTAGGTTGGCCAGTTCCTTTCCGCACCTCCATTCCCTTACTCCCCAACACCAACAGCGCGTGACAACCCATCCAGATCTTGACCACACTCATTATTGCTTAACTTCGAAGATCTCACGGGATCCGGTGTTTCAACACGGCTACGGCCGTTGGCCCCTGGGGGCTTGGCAGACTGATATGTAATAGCAACTTCAGGCTCGGTGAAGAAAGCAACGTGTAACTATCTCACTCCTCATTTCTCTAGTACGCCTCTTCGGTGACGCCTAGGCCACCTATGACGGCTGATATTGGAGCTGTTGAGGTTCAAACCAGCCTTCGGGCAGAGCACGCAACATACATGCATACATACATACTGTTGGCTAAGCCTGTGCAATACACCCTCAGTTCGTATGTCAAAAAGTTTTGGAGGAATGTTTATTTATTTACGAATCTAACACTCATTTGAACCCCATAGAATAGGAATTATTTAAAACCCTATCTTGTTTCTAGGACGTAGAAGCGAGCAACCTATGAAATATTGACTTCGTGTGTCGAACAGTAATGGAAGAATGAACGTTTTGTTTCTTTAAAAATAGATTTCTTAATTCGCATCTACTTCGTACATGAAACGGTTTCCGAAGAATGAATATGGTGAGTTATAGTCAACCCCCATCTAAACACCTAGAACATAAACGAGCAACATTCTTGGTAAATTGTAACTTCGTACGTCGAACGGTTTTGGAGCGATGAATAATTTCGTTTCCGAAGTTCACCTTATTTAACTCCTTTGGGGTGAAATGTATTAAAATATTTCCTATTTCACACCTAGGATTTAAAATGTATAGCGACCACCATTTGGAATTTTATCTTCGTACGTTGGTTTTGCAGAAATTAATATTTTTTTGTTTTCGGATCTTAAGCCCCCATGTAACTCCCTGAAGGATAAAATTTTAAAACCTTCAGTTATTTTAACACCTAAGATCATCATCATCATCATCTGTTTATCCTCCAGGTTCGGGTTTTCCCTCGGACTTAGCGAGGGATCCCACCTCTACCGCCTCAAGGGCAGTGTCCTGGAGCTTCAGACTCTTGGTCGGGGGATACAACTGGGGAGTATGACCAGTACCTCGCCCAGGCGGCCTCACCTGCTATACCGAACAGGGGCCTTGTGGAGGGATGGGAAGTTCGGAAGGGGTAGGCAAGGAAGAGGGAAGGAAGCGGCCGTGGCCTTGAGTTAGGTACCATCCCGGCATTCGCCTGGAGGAGAAGTGGGAAACCACGGAAAACCACTTCCAGGATGGCTGAGGTGGGAATCGAACCCACCTCTACTCAGTTGACCTCCCGAGGCTGAGTGGACCCCGTTCCAGCCCTCGTACCACTTTTCAAATTTCGTGGCAGAGCCGGGAATCGAACCCGGGCCTCCGGGGGTGGCAGCTAATCACGCTAACCACTACACCACAGAAACACCTAAGATATCATTTGAAATGTTAACTTCGTAAGTCAGACGGTTTTAGAGAAACCAATAGTTTTGTCATCAGGCCTCATACCCTCGTCATAACTCCTTACGGTGTATCGTTTCAAGACCACTTCTTATTTAAAATATAAGACCTAGAATTTTGTGTGCATAGAGGCCAGCACTAAGTACTCTGATAACAATCGAGATACAACCTCATTTTTAATATTTATTATATGTTTTCAGCTTATGGACATTCAAAATGGGCAAGAATACAATAATAAATACACTAGTGTCCAAACGTTAAGCATAAGTTACGAGTAAGCAGGGCAACAGGAAATAGACCGCAAATCGCACGACATATGCACCTACCAACCTTACGTGTTCGCTCTGTATAGAAAGTGTTCCCTGCTTTGACTAGCGGCGGAACCGCAAGGTAAACACAGCTAGTGCCTGCGCCCCATATTCCTTCAGTCGTGTTTGCCCTGTTATAGTGTGCATGTGTACTCTCGTGGTGAACGTGACAACATAATGGCACAACGACGTCATTTGGACCTCGTTTTGCAGGGAAGAATACTCGGCCGCCTGGAAGCAGGCCAGACACAGACCGAAGTCGCCGTATCCTTGAATGTGCCACAAAGTGTCATTTCCAGGCTTTGGAGACGATTTCGAGACACAGGAGATGTTAATCGTAGGAGTGCACCTGCTAGACAATTGTCGGCGGAGCTTGCAGCCGTCTCTGGGGTTGCTGTTTATCGGCAAACTGTGTACCGGAAGCTCAGAATAACAGGGCTGTTTGCCCTAAGTCCAGCGGTGAGCGTCCCGCTCACTCCAGCGCAGAGACGGGCCCATTTACTGTGGAGCTGTCAACATCGAAACTGGACTGTGAACGAATGGAGGCATGTGCTCTTCACATATGAATCCCGCTTCAGTTTTCAGAACGATTCTCGTCGCACATTAATCTGGAGAGAACCGGGTAGCTGATACAACCACAGGAATGTCGTGGAACGGGACCAGTATGTTGGTGGTGGCGTCATGGTGTGGGTGGCATGTTGAATGGCCGTACAGATCTGCACATCTTCATGGGTGGTCCGAGGAAAACTGTTAACGCTCAGAGATACAGGGATGAGGTACTGAGACCACATGTTCGACTCTTCAGAGATGCCGTTGGTCCAAACTTCCTCTTAATGGACGATAATGCCCGACCACACCGCGTTGCTCTGGTGGATGAATTTCTGGCCGAGGACGACATTCATTGCATGGATTGGCCACCGAGGTCTGCGGAACATGCCTGGGATGCATTGGGTAGCCTCCACCTTCGCATTGCCCTTTCGGAGGAATGGGATGGCCATAAGAGCTCTTGGACCATCTGATAGAGAGCATGCCACATCGCTGCGAAGCATGTGTGGCCATTAGGGGTAACCATACATCCTATTAACAGCATATTTTGTTGTGGAAGACATTGCCAAGTTTTGTTAGTTGTTGTCAAAGGTGTACTTTACCTATCAGAACCTTTCTGACACGGTTTTTTTGAACAAGTTGTGTGACATATGGTGTGTGATTCAGCTTCCGTTTGTTCAGCAATCCGTCTGACATTCCTATTAGGCGGTATGGCCTCATTTAGTGATTATGCTTAACTTTTGGACACTAGTGTAATAATGTCATTGGTTTATACGTCCGACTAACTACTTTCACGGTTTTCGGAGACATCGAGGTGCCGGAAGTTTGTCGCGAAGGAGTTCTTTTATGTGCCAGTAAATCTACCGACACGAGGCTGACGTATTTTAGCAACTTTGAATACCCCGAACTGAGTCAGGATCGAACCTGCCAAGTTCGGCTCAGAAGGCCAGCTCTCTACCATCTGAGTTACTCAGTCTAGCGGGCAAGAACATGTAGATACCACCAGAGTCTCAAAATTTTCCTCCACCAGTGTACCAAGTTTAAGAATATTTCAGTTATTTTTTGCAAGTTGCTTGACGTCGCACCGACACAGATAAGTCTTATGGCGACGGCAGGACAGGAAAAGGCTAGGAATGGGAAGGAAGCGGCCGTGGCCTTAATAAAGGTACAACACCAGCATTTGCCTGGTGTAAAAATGGGAAACCACGGAAAACTACCCTCAGGGCTGCCGACAGTGGGGTTCGAACCCACGATCTCCCGAATACTGGATACTGGCCGCACTTAAGCGACTGCAACATCCTGTATATTTCAGTTAAACCCTCTGGTTTTAAACATAGATTAAATAAGAAAAAATGAAAAAGAATCTGAAATTCGGTCCATCATCTGGACTGTTGTGAAGCCTTGGTTCGTTTTAGAACTTCAACAACCTCTGCTTGATCACAATCCTTATATACGTGGAATATTTTGAATTATATCATATTTGATATCTACGATATAACAGAATAACCTTCTTTTAAAATTTCAAGAGATGGAAAATTTTGTCCTCAGTCATACCCCCTTCCCACACAGTCAAAACCCGTTTAGGGGCGTACTGTTTTAAGACCACTTCTTATTTAAAATCTAAAACATATAGGGGAAACCATCATGAGAATTTTTTTTTCTATTTGTTTTACATCGCACCGACACAGATAGGTCTTATGGCGATGATGGGACAGGAAAGGCCTAGGAATGGAAAGGAAGCGGTCGTGGCCTTAATTAAGGTACAGCCCCAGCATTTGCCTGCTGTGAAAATAGGAAACCACGGAAAACGATTTTCAGGGATGCCGACAGTGAGGTTCGAACCCACTATCTCCCGGATGCGAGCTCACAGCTGTGCGCTCCTAACCGCACGGCCAACTCGCCCGGTGTGTGAAATTTCAACCCCGTATGTCAAACGGTTTCAGAGAAATTAATATTTTTGTTTCCAGTTATTAACCCTCATTTAATCCCCTAAGGGCTGAATTTTTTTCTAAACTTGTTTTATTTTACAATGTTACATAAACGAGCAACTATTTTGTGAAATTTCAACTTTGTACAGTAAACTTTTTCCGAAAATGAATATTTTGGTTTTCAGGGTTTTGTCCCCGTTTCATCCTCTTAAGGTGGAATTTATTGGATCCTTTCTTACTGAACACCAGCACTGTAATTGTATCCTCAAAATTTAATTTCTTTATGTCCTGTAGCTTTGCCTGGACACTGACTGACAATCAGTCAGAATATTGCCTTCAGTCAGAATATTGCCTTTTATAGGTATATAAGGTAAATACGCACCAATTCTGCGGTTCAAGACACGTTCTGTATCAGGAAAGGTATAAAATATTTTCTTTAAGCATTGCACCCATTGTTTTTCTTATAGTGTTAGGACAATATTAGGCCTAATCTCTCTCTCTCTCTCTCTACCTCTCTCGCTCCTCTTTTTTTCGCTATTGGTTTAACGTCGCGCTAACACATCAAAGATTTTCGACGACGCAGGGATGGAAAAGGGCTAGCAATTGCCTGCTGTAAAAATGGAAAACCACGGAAAATAATCTTCTAATATTTTCATCCAGGAATTTTAACCATGTAGTTATTCCTCTAACTCAGGGATCGGATGTTTGCAATCCACACCTCTTAATACGCACATCACGGAAACATGCAATGTGTGTGTGTGTGTGTGTGTGTGTGTGTGTGTGTGTGTGTGTGTGTGTGTGTGAGAGAGAGGGGGGGGTCGGGGTGTGGAGGGGGTACTTCTCACTTGAATGGTGTTACATTTGCGAGAAGTAGAAAATCGTACATTTTACGAATTCTCGTTCGTCAAGAAGGTGGAATTCCTCTTTATATTTCTCCATGCTTAGGGCCGATTTCCTCCACTTTAGTACACTTTCAATTGAATAATGAATCAATTGATTATAACAATAATGTTATTTGATTTTCGTCCCACTAACTACTTTTACGGTTTTCGGAGACGCCGAGGTGCCGGAATTTAGTCCCACAGGAGTTCTTTTTCGTGCCAGAAAATCTACCGACACGAGGTTGACGTATATGAGCACCTTCAAATACCACCGGACTGAGCAATCATTTGAAATGAAATGGCGTATGGCTTTTAGTGCCGGGAGTGTCCGAGTACATGTTCGGCTCGCCTGGTGCAGGTCTTTTTATTTGACTCCCGTAGGCGACCTGCACGTCGTGATGAGGATGAAATGATGATGAAGACAACACATACACCCAGCCCCCATGCCAGAGAAATTAACCAATGATGGTTAAAATTCCCGACTCTGCCGGGAATCGAACCCGTGTGACCAAAGGCCAGCACGTTAACCATTTAGCTATGGAGCCGGACAGCAATCAAGTAATGACAAAGCATCTGAGATTATAGTTGAAGACAACATTAAAGATACTGTGAAACTACATCTTTGGTGGTTCCAATAAGTTGGTACCAATAGAATGATTGGTGTCTTTTAGACTCTAGCATTTATCAGCAATAGAGGTGAAGAATGTTCTTTAAAGATTCAAAAAATTATTCACGATGTCTGTGGAGCGTAAGGCAGCAACTGAAATTTATACTGTATTTCTCTCTTTGGGCTGAAAGGTTTCCGAACTTACTCTGGAAGGAAAATAATGCCTTTAAGACATTTCCTTTGAATTCTGAATGTTCTCCCTCATCTAACAAATATTTATATGCCAGTAAGCCAGGCGTGTATTCCAAATGTAATATCCACAGCAACTCAAGGTTTCTTACTTCTCTTAGTATACACCATTAGAACAATAACGTCCTGTTCGAGGTGCTTTCTAGTTTGTAAACACGAACGGCGTTGATTATACCACATTCCTGTGGTTGTGGTGTCTAATCATAACCTTGTCCGGTCTTGCGGTTTCGTATCTCCCATATAGGATAAAGGATATGGTCTGGCTCCAATATGCGGGAGGGATATAAGAATATGGCACAGTTCCGTGTTTCAATAACGCCACTGTTCTAAGAGGATGTACGGAAGCGTCATGTCATTCGTATTCACGGGAACAGCATTATGAAATGTCATACAGGACATTGCTCAACTCAACGAACTTACATACTGTATTAAGTTCCAATTACCCAGTAATGTAACATTTTTAATTATGCTATATGTGAAAAGGAATTCACGATAATAATGAGCAAGGTGACAATATCAGAGCAATAGCAAACAAAATGCAGCATTTTTGTCTACAAACTGTTAGAATTTAAATCATCGCAGAAATGTGTAAACAGGATAAACGTAACTTTTGGTACCCGCGTTTCTCTCCACGACCTCTAGAGATCGAAGGCCAAATTCGGTTGGTTTTTTTGTCAATTTGCTTTACGTCGCACTGACGCAGATATGTCTTATGGCGACGATAGGATAGGCCTAGGAGTGGGAAGGAAGCGGCCGTGACCTTAATTAAGGTACAGCCCCAGCATTTGCCTGGTGTGAAAAAGAGAAACCAATGAAATTCATCTTCAGGGCTGCCGACAGTAGGGTTCGGACCCACTATCTCCCGTTTTTTTTTTTTTTTTTACGTCGTACCGACACAGATGTCTTATGGCGACGTCGCCCGGATATTAAAAAAAATTGTTAGTGTTCAATGGGTGTTTAGGGGAAAATATATTATAAATCTGAAGAAAAATGGGACGGGGAAAAGGTTTTGGCCATAGGGGCCAATGGGGTGTTCCGAGAGTATTTGGACGTTAAAGTTGTTCTTTTTTCTTTTCAGTTTCATCTTAAGGGAAAAATAAGATATGCCAGTAAAAAAATATTTTGGGAAGATATTTTGTGGGCTTCTAGGGTTATTTTTGGGTCGGAACTATGCCGAAGTTTTTAACATTTGCACAGTACTGCCACCTATACCTTTCAATATAAAACAAAAAATGCAGACATAAAGCGCAGAATGTATCAAATATGATACAGCAGATCACCACAAGAGCCTCCGTGGTTCAGACAGCAGCGCGTCGACCTCTCACCGCTGGATACCATGGTTCAAATCCCGGTCACTCCATGTGAGATTTGTGCTGGAGAAAGCGGAGGCGGGACAGGTTTTTCTCCGGGTACTCCGGTTTTCCCTGTCATCCTTCATTCCACTAACACTCTCCCTTCTCATTTCATGGCATCTATCATTCCTTAATAAATAAAAATTTGGCAGTCGCGACCCCATCGTACTAACAGCCTATATCTGCTTCATTCATTATATCCCTGACCCGGTCAATGACTGGAAAACAGGTTGTAGGTTTTCATTTTCAGGTCACTACAAGTTACACTTACTGTGTTGTCTGAGCCAGAAAAAATAGGACACCTCATGCATGACTTATTATGGTACATGGAGTCACCAGAGCGTATATGAATATGAAATTACGTATGTCTCCCATCTCAATCAATCAATCAATCAATCAATCAATCAATCAATCAATCAATCAATCAATCAATCAATCACCACTGATCTACATTTAGGGTAGTCGCCCAGGTGGCAGATTCCCTATCTGGTGTTTTCCTAGCCTTTTCTTAAGTGATTGCAAAGAATTTGGAAATTTATTGAACATCTCCCTTTGTAAGTTATTTCAATCTCTCACTCGCCTTCCTATAAACGAATAAACTTGTCTTCCAAAACGACACTACGTCTAATCCGCAGAGCGTAATTTCATGAATTTTTACACAAACATTCTGAGAAAAAAAATTCAATTTGCTTTATGTCGCACCGACAGAGATAGGTCTCATTACGACGATGAGACAGGAAAGGGCTCGGATGAGAAGGGAACGGCCGTGGCCTTAACTAGGGTACAGCTTGGTGTGAAAATCGGACACCACGGAAAACCATCTTCAAGGCTGCCGACGGTGGAATTCGAATCCACCATCTCCCGTATGCACGCTCAAAGCTATGCGACCCTAACCGCACGGGAACCTTGCTCAGTCAGAGGGAACTGTCATATGACTATATTTTATTTCAAAATATTTACTTGAAAATAATCATTTTCGCAGGGTTGAAGAACTGTAAGAAAGTCTTATGTTGAATCTGTCTTACGATGTTGCATGACACCACTATACTGACAGGCAAGGACGACTGAAAATATTAAATATATGTGGCACCATGTCAACGGGGCATCGTCTTTAATGTTCCTTTCTTAACATTCAACACATTACACTTCCGCCAGTTACATAATACACGCAGGTTCCTCACATATCGTACAAGTAGGGGGCAAAAAATCTTCTTAGGTCGACGCCCCGAACAAATAGCATTTTAAATACTATTTGCGAAATTCTTTGCAAAAAATGTAGTGCAATAGCTCAAGAGATGGTGTCTCTTCCTTTCTCGCTCAATAACGCCGAGACTTATGGATCAATTGAGCTGAAATTTGGTATGGATATATCACAGATATTCTGATCTTTCTGTTTGAAAATGGTAGCCTTTAATCCTTTACATTCCGAATTATTGCGAATGCTTTCTTTTTGTTACGACGAAGTGCAACTAGGTGGGCAAATTTACATAACCATTACCTTTTGAACATGGTGCTACATATATTTAATATTTTCAGACTTCCTTGCCTTTCAGTATAAGTGGTGTCACGCAGCATCGTAAGACAGATTCAATATAACACTTTCTTACAGTTCTTTAACTCTGTGAAAATGAATATCAGTTGACGACCTTCAATCGAAATGTCATATTGAACGAGCGGAGTGGCCGCACGTGTTAATGCGCTACGGCTATGGAGCCAAGCTCCGCATTCGGGTGACGCATGGGTTCAAATCCCACAGTCAGCTGTCTTGAGAATGGTTTTCCGTGGTTTCCCATTTTCACCCCCTGGCAAATGGCGGTACAATTCCTATTTATTCATAAGTCACAGCCGATTCCTTCCATCTCCTTACCCAGTTTAATTCAGTATAATTAATTTCATCTTCAATAGCTCCTCAACTGAGGATGGCGTCAGGAAGGGCATCCAGCCGTAGAAACATACCATAAAAATTCATATCGCCTCATCTCCGACCCAGTATCAAGAAACTGGACTAAGAGGCAGACATACAATACATTAATGTTAAGCATGCATACATACATACTGTACCCAAATTGCCTTGTGTTTACAAGGGTACAGTACATACGTACATGTATGCATGCGTACGATCGAAGTATCTTATTGATAAGGTTATTGGTTATATAACAGGTGTGGAGGCACACATGGAACAAATATTACATCTAAATGAATCAGCAAAAAATACAGGGCACAAAAATATAATCAGATATCGTCCTCTAGCTACTTCGCACGTGTGCCATAAAACGATTCTTGTCAACAGCTCAGCTTGTGTTGCTTGGATCAACACAGCTCTCCATACCACCCTATCCTGTGCTAAGCTTTTCATTTCTACGTAACTACTGCATCCTACATCTACTCTAATCTGTTTGTCATCTTCACACCTTGATTGGTCTACTCGCCTACATTTCCCTTAAAAACTAACTGAACAAGTTCTGCTTGTTTATTTATTTATAACACACAACGCTTCAATTAAAACTAACTTCACGTTATAATAAGTTTCCACGATGCATATCAATCAAATTTAAGTGGGGAGTATCACATCCCACCAGACTAATGATACAACAACTTTTTTTCACCACGCTAACGCCCTGCGCCTTCGTTAACACTCACTCCAGGCAGAGTCTGGATTGGTCTTTGATTGGTAGCTGTTACAGCTCTGAAAGGAGAGAAGAGATTTTTATTTTATTTTATTTTATTTTATTTTATTTTTTGCTAGGGGCTTTACGTCGCACCGACACAGATAGGTCTTATGGCGACGATGGGATAGGAAAGGCCTAGGAGTTGGAAGGAAGCGGCCGTGGCCTTAATTAAGGTACAGCCCCAGCATTTGCCTGGTGTGAAAATGGGAAACCACGGAAAACCATTTTCAGGGCTGCCGATAGTGGGATTCGAACCTACTATCTCCCGGATGCAAGCTCACAGCCGCGCGCCTCTACGCGCACGGCCAACTCGCCCGGTTATTTTATTTTCTAAGTCAATACCGCGTCTTCGTCTCATTTATTTGAACTTGCACTTCAAAATCAATGGTTCTCTCATTCCAAGAGTTACGTGTTTTAGCTATGTATTTATCTATTTATGTCTTAATGGAGTCGTCTTCCATTTATGTCATATCTATTTAAAGTTTTATTTTTTCTTTTAAATATTTTTCAGTGCTCATTCTCGGGTGATTTACTGGGGTATTCATATTATTTGATATTGCTTGGCGTTATTCCTTTTTCATATGTTCATTTGTTGGTTATAAATTATTTGAATACGTACCGTGCAGTAAATAGTTTCTATTTTCTGTCACTTTAAGGTAGATAGATTACTTTGAAGAAAGAACGTTATTTTGTTGGTCAAAGTACCAAACAGACGCCCGACTGCTCTGGGTGAGTAATTAATCATTATTATTGGTTTTTTTACCAATTACTGGGTAAGTACTAGATGGGGACTTGGCATAGTTCTACGTTCCGATGCCCTTCCTGACGCGAACCCTACGTGGAATGACGTATTCATTACTTCATGTATCAATGATAGTATGCCGTGTGGATATGAAGAGATGTGTACTAAAACGAACACAAGCACTCAGCTTCCGAGCCAGAAAAATGAACCAGGTGTGGAAAATATCCCCATCCCGACCGGAAATCGAACTCGGGACACTTTGAACCGATGGCTGTAATACTGACCATTCAGGCAAGGAACCTGACTGAGATTAACAACTGAGAATTGAGAAGCAGGCGTGTTTCAGTTGACTCATTACTGGTAAAGGGTGCGTTAGTCCACGATACACTTTTAATTCATATTAAATTCACTCTTCAGAGTCAAAACCAAACTGGGTCCAGAAGTACACAGAACATGTTGAAGAATGAATTGTCCTGTAGCTGATACTAATGCAGTCTCAAAATGATGGTCTTTGGTAGCTGTTGAATTCAGCGGCGCAATCGGCTAGTGGCTAGCACGGATGAGACAGGTGGTAGTTAAATGCGATTACTCTCTGTCGTTGGAAACAACGGGAAATGATCGACATCCAATATCTTATCATAATCTTAAGTGTTTAACGAGAAGAACTGTCTTTTCCGGAAACATGGCAGTGGTGGTGGCATTCTTTTTTAAGGAGGGAAATAACGAAATTGTTAGCCTTCATCAAGAAAGAATGGAGTTCTGATCTCTCAGACAATGAGAGTATTTAGGAAAGAAATGAAAGGGCCAATGAAAGAGTGAAAAATAAAATACTCCTTTTCATAAACCCGTCACAATCGGATACGGAAGAACAGAATGGAAATAGGTTTGAAAAGGAATCTGGCACATACACTGACTGACAGAGCAAATGCAACACCAAGAACGAGTGGTCAGAACTTTATGCCAATTGCAGGGTAGACTGACGTCACTGAGGTATGCTCATGATGTGAAATGCGCCGCTGTGCTGCGCACGTAGCGAACGATAAATGGGACACGGCGTTGGCGAATGGCCCACTTCGTACCGTGATTTCTCAGCCGACAGTCATTGTAGAACGTGTTGTCGTGTGCCACAGGACACGTGTATAGCTAAGAATGCCAGGCCGCCGTCAACGGAGGCATTTCCAGCAGACAGACGACTTTACGAGGGGTATGGTGATCGGGCTGAGAAGGGCAGGTTGGTCGCTTCATCAAATCGCAGCCGATACCCATAGGGATGTGTCCACGGTGCAGCGCCTGTGGCGAAGATGGTTGGCGCAGGGACATGTGGCACGTGCGAGGGGTCCAGGCGCAGCCCGAGTGACGTCAGCACGCGAGGATCGGCGCATCCGCCGCCAAGCGGTGGCAGCCCCGCACGCCACGTCAACCGCCATTCTTCAGCATGTGCAAGACACCCTGGCTGTTCCAATATCGACCAGAACAATTTCCCGTCGATTGGTTGAAGGAGGCCTGCACTCCCGGCGTCCGCTCAGAAGACTACCATTGACTCCACAGCATAGACGTGCACGCCTGGCATGGTGCCGGGCTAGAGCGACTTGGATGAGGGAATGGCGGAACGTCGTGTTCTCCGATGAGTCACGCTTCTGTTCTGTCAGTGATAGTCACGTGGAGAAAGGTCAAATCCGGCAGTAACTGTGGAGCGCCCTACCGCTAGACAACGCGGCATCATGGTTTGGGGCGCTATTGCGTATGATTCCACGTCACCTCTAGTGCGTATTCAAGGCACGTTAAATGCCCACCGCTACGTGCAGCATGTGCTGCGGCCGGTGGCACTCCCGTACCTTCAGGGGCTGCCCAATGCTCTGTTTCAGCAGGATAATGCCCGCCCACACACTGCTCGCATCTCCCAACAGACTCTACGAGGTGTACAGATGCTTCCGTGGCCAGCGTACTCTCCGGATCTCTCACCAATCGAACACGTGTGGGATCTCATTGGACGCCGTTTGCAAACTCTGCCCCAGCCTCGTACGGACGACCAACTGTGGCAAATGGTTGACAGAGAATGGAGAACCATCCCTCAGGACACCATCCGCACTCTTATTGACTCTGTACCTCGACGTGTTTCTGCGTGCATCGCCGCTCGCGGTGGTCCTACATCCTACTGAGTCGATGCCGTGCGCATTGTGTAACCTGCATATCGGTTTGAAATAAACATCAATTATTCGTCCGTGCCGTCTCTGTTTTTTCCCCAACTTTCATCCCTTTCGAACCACTTCTTCTTGGTGTTGCATTTGCTCTGTCAGTCAGTGTATAAGTAGAAACAATGTCAGACGAAGCTGGTGTACCGTCCTAACGTGTGTTGTGAGTACCTCGGACTGACTTGGATTTGTCTTGCACTGTTGATGAACTGTGGATCTCCCTGCAATACGCTTCTCAAGATAACAACTATCCATGTATGAAGTTGTGTCCTTATCTTCTACATTTCTAAGTGAAGGATTTAGAAACACTTCAGACAGAAGATACCATAAAAAGTATTGTCTAAATAATAAGTTACTCGGTCATCCTAAATGCTTATATATCACCCATCAACAATCAAGGACAAGTGTGACGTTTCACAGGAAAGATGGAACATACATCCACCAAGGGCTGTCAACTTGAGAGCGTAGTAAGGCGACCACGGGTTCTCCAGCTGATTCTCGCATTGCTTCCACTTACTTCTGCTAAGCTCCTAGTTTTCATCTCTCCTGAATGAATGAAAATCTACAACCTGTTTTCCAGTCAGTGAACGGGTCAGGGATGGAATGAATGAAGCCCCAATCTAGCGGCGAGGACAGGAAGCGTGCCGGCTGCCGAAGCCTGTCGCACTCCTTTGGGGCAATGATTAATGACTGACAGATGAAATTAAATGTTAGTGGAGAGTGTTTAGGAATGAAAGATGACAGGGGAAAACGGAGTACCCGGAGAAAAACCTGTCCCGCCTCCGCTTTGTCCAGTACATATCGCACATGGAGTGACCGGGATTTCAACCACGGAACCTAGCGGCGAGAGGCCGATGCGCTGCCGCCGGAGCCATGGAGGCTTTTTCATCTCTCCTATCCGATCCTCCTTTTTATTTTTTACAACGTGTTTTACACCGGGATAGGAAAGGCCTAGGAGAGGGAAGGAAGCGACCGTGGCCTAAATTAAGGTACAGCCCCAGCACTTGCCTTGTGTGAAAATGGGAAACCACGGAAAACCATCTTTAGAGCTGCCGACAGTTGGGCTCGAACCCACTATCTCCCGGATGCAAGCTCACAGCTGTGCGCCTGTAACCGCACGGCGAACTCGCCCCGTCCTATCCGAACTCCCTTGGTCAATACTTGTTCTCCTCCTACCTCAGCCGGGAGGAATAGCTCAGATGGTACAGTGCTTGCTTTCTGAACTCAAGTTGCCGCATTCAGTCCCGGCTCAGTCCGGCGGTATTTGAGCGTATGCCAGGTTCGTGTCGGTAGAATTACTGGCACGTATAGGAACTCCTACGGGACATTATACCGGCTTTTAATTCTTTCATTGTCCTTTGCTTTTGGCAATATGTTCCATGCTCTTTTTCTTGCAAGTTGCTTTACGTCGCACCGACACAGATAGGTCTTATGGCGACGATTGGACAGGAAGTAGCTAGGAGTGGGAAAGAAGCGGCCGTGGCCTTAATTAAGTTACAGCCCCAGCATTTGCCTGGTGTGAAAATGGGAAACCACGGAAAACCATCTTCAAGGCTGCCGACAGTGGGGTTCGAATCCACTATCTCCCGAATACTGGATACTGGCCTCACTTAAACGATTGCAGCTATCGAGCTGGGTGTTCCATGTTTGAAGGTTTGGAACTCTTTCACTTCGTTTATTAGAGTAAAGAAGGATGATACTGTGAGTCAAGTCTTCAGCCTGAAGGCTGGTTGGATCCTCAAAAAGCACTACCAAAGGTTATGTGGTTACAGTGAAACCTCAAACACCGATAACGGCGCCAGAATTAGGCGTACAGTGCTTGATCAAGAGCGAGGTAGTTTGCTACAGCTTTCCCCACTGACTCACAAGGTGCTATTGCAGCACCACTGGCCCTATGAATGTTATTTCTCAGTAGAACCCATATCACAGCAGCTTACATATTGTGCGGTAGCGGCTCGTGGCTTAAATGGCAGGTGGGGCTAATGTGATTAGTAGTAGTAGTAGTAGTAGTAGTAGTAGTAGTAGTAGTGGTAGTAGTAGTAGTTTTGTTGTGGCAGGGGAAAATCTTTTAAAGACACCACTCTGTGTGGGAGTTGGATTTTCACCAACTAGAAACCCCTGCCCGCTTCACTCCAAAGACTTTAATATTACTTATCTAGACCACCGAGCACAGAATAACATAGAGATGGCAATGTGTCGTCTGAGTTGAAGTCAGTGGACACAAGCGGCCGCCATGTTGTTTGTACCAAAACATTGGAGACCGGTTAGTGTAAGTAAGTGAACAGTGCGCCACGTGTGAAGTAAATAAAGGAAGTTGTGTTATGATTTTAAAATGCCGACTTGTGTAGCGTATGGATGTGCAAACAGAGCTTCAAAGAAAATACCAGGGATAACTTTTCACAGGTAAGCAATATGTTTTTGCGAATATTCAGTGCCGAATTGTCTTCCACTTGCACATGCAGTATAGGTTAAGAAGCCCCTTTATCATTTACAGTTTTCCTAAAGATAATGAACGACGGAAGAAGTGGATAAGAGTTATACGAAGGGAAAATTGGTCCCCCGCACCTTTCAGCACCATATGTTCAGCTCACTTTACTGAAAGTGATTTTGATCGTACTTCATTGTGTGTCGTAAGGCTGAGGGAATGGGCTGTGCTGAAAGGCATAAGTCTATAATGATAATGTATGTATGTATGTAGGTATGTATGTATGCATACATTACAAAATAATCCTTGAGATGAATTAATTAATTTCATCAAGTGTACTAATGTAAAAATATTTATCTATTTTTTTATATGATTTACTTGGCTCAACACTTCTATAATAATTAGGCCTATTTACCTCATACTTACTGGTCTTCCAGGATATCTTTATTATTGACCGTCTATTATTTTATTTATAAGCCTAAAGACTGTGTATATTTTTATTGTATATGAAATTTTGAGTGGATTTGTACTGTATATGGTATCTGTATAAATATTCATGGTCCATAACCTGTCTTATTCTTTCTCTAAAATAGGTCTTTATGAAAATGTTCCATTATTCTGAGCTGCACCTTGCAAATCGGCAATTTGTTTGAGCTAAATATAATCTGATATAATAACAGGCTATTTGAGCTCGTATTTCCGACTTTTAAACTACCGGTACTGCGATTAAAACAGTGTTCTGGGCTGTCCCGTGCTTATTACGACTAAGGTACTTTTCTACTGCGTTAGATACGTTAACAAATGAAATAATGTTACAGAAATCTTTTAAAATGACAGACTCGGATAGGAATTAACTAGCACGGCTGGTAATGCCAACATGGCGATGCGCGCAAAACTCGGCTTCAGCGAGCCAATGCATTGCGGTAGGCATTGCCATCTCTATGTTATTCTGTGCTCGTTGATCTAGACTCACAGAGTGCGCTGATGCTATGTGGAATATTGAACACTTTCGCGCATCGCCATGTTGTGGGCGCTTCAGCTTCGAATGCATGGGTAGCACGTGGTAATGTTTACAGTCCCGTGCATGTTTTCGATTTTAACCATGTCTGATAGTGGATCTGTTGTAGTATTATATGTGACGGAGTGGTAATATATTGTAAAATATTGTCAAGAAATGTGGGAGCTTACACATTACGGTAGTTAAACTGATCGGCAATATTAGGCATAAAGTTAGGCCTTACGTGTGGAATAGAAAGGTATTCACGAATGTGAATTCGTGTGCAGCCTTCATTTGTACAGATTGTTATCAGAAGGGATCTGGTATTTCTTTTCACATGCGAGTAGAAATTGAATTGTTATAAAATAACTTTCAATTACCATAATCGAGAACTAAACAGGTTATAGGGTGGATGATTCAGAGAGCAGAAGGACATGAAATTTAGAATTTGTAGGCTTCTTCTTTTTCTTGTTTTCCCTTTTCCAATTCATTGGGGATAATTGTTTAGAACTAAACAGCTGTTCTGAAAAAGACTACGTGAATATCATACAGACTGTGTAGACCTACCGTTATTACAAATTTGATAAACCTGGGTCTAGAATCCGTAGGACGTGATTGATAAAGCTTGATATGACGCTTTTAATATTAGGGTAAAGTACTGCTTCAAATTATTATAAATTAACTGAAAAATGATTTATTAGTATCGTATATCTTAAGTTCTCAATTTTTTTTACGCTTGCTTTATAATAAAAGAATACAATTGTTAATACGCTATTCCATAAAAATTTGACAATGAGAATAAAAATGAAAATCCACAGCCTGTTTCCAGGCATTCTACTGGGTCAGGAATGGAATGACAGTATAAAGTCTAAATAAAGCTCATTATAAACTTGTCAATCCTAGTCTGTATTAGAAAACGCTAACCAGAATGAGTGTTTAACTATGATATTAATCTTTTTGCAAGTGTTTTGCATTCCACTTCATTTTTTCTGGTGTAAATCATGGTGCCCATATTTGAGAAAAATTAGAATGCACTTTCAATTTTTATTTGTGCTCAGATAATGTTAATTCAGATTGAGTTTGTAAAAGCAGTAATGCGGGTTTTTAAAAAGATAATATTATGAGGAGGGTTTCACATCTTAAATTATAACTTTCTTTTCTTTTTGCTAGGGGCTTTACGTCGCACCGACACAGATAGGTCTTATGGCGACGATGGGATAGGAAAGGCCTAGGAGTTGGAAGGAAGCGGCCGTGGCCTTAATTAAGGTACAGCCCCAGCATTTGCCTGGTGTGAAAATGGGAAACCACGGAAAACCATTTTCAGGGCTGCCGATAGTGGGATTCGAACCTACTATCTCCCGGATGCAAGCTCACAGCCGCGCGCCTCTACTTTCTTACTTAAGCCTAAACGACTCAGAGAAACTGAGACTAACTCTAGACATTTATTTCATTTTAAGAAATACACAATAGAGGCAGACTAGCGCCAGTGTAATGAATGTCAGGCAGCAATTACCTAAGTCCAAATCACATAGAAATGACAATTTAACTTCTACCAATCCAATTACGTTATTTCATATCCGAACCAAACCAAACTCCATGGCCTACGAAGCGACCGCTGCTCAGCCTGAAAGCCTGCACGAGGTGTCGTGTGGTGAGCACGACGAATCCTCTCGGCCGTTATCTCACCGTCAGATAGTTTTGCAATTGTAATCACGTAGGATGAGTGGAATTCGAACCAGCTCTCAGATTCAGGTAAAAATCTCTGACCTGACCGGGGATTGAACCGCGGGTCACAGGTAGACAAGCTACCCCTACACAGCGGAGCCGGCATTTCATATTCAGAAAATGACAAAAATATGTATCTGATCGTTTTAGATAGATTTCTGCTGTTATGTACTTTTTAAACAATATGTTCAGAGAATTGAGTAATATTTGCTGTAATGACTTATAAAAGAGGAATCATAAGCTATGTACCATTCATAGAAAGATTTTATTTCACAGGTTTCCTTTTTGTGGATATTGAAGATTATAGCTGTAGGTACAGGAGTTTTTAAATATTTAATGTGCCCTCCAGTCTGCTAAAAGACAGGCAATTTTTATCTCACGATATATAATCGTACTTAAGTTGTAGACTGCTGTCATTTGAACATGTCTTCGTATTTTCAATAAATCAAAAGTGTAGAGCCTAGGTTTCAATTACATGTATCTGTTCCGAATGTTCATACAAAACAGTTACAACATGACCCTTATATTAAAATGATCGACATTATCATTTATGAGGTACCCGTAGGACTGTATACTGTTTTTTTTCTGTTTTCGGGAACTGAAATTCAAATATGTGTTTATTTATATATATTTACTTTTGTAGTAGAGTATTTTTCAGTCTTCTTATTCAGTTTCCCAAAGGTTTCTTTTTTTATTTTCATGTGCGCCACCTATGGGCTATCCAAAGGATTTGTGTAGATTGTTCAGTTTTTTTATACAGAAGTACCTTTTAATATCACCACGGTCTTGATATTAAGTATATTTATTGTGTGTTTACACGGTAGTCGGTATATGCTGTCATTAATTTACTAGGGCGGGTGTTTTCATATGTGCGAAATGTAAGTTCATGCATGAATTCCATACGATCTCCTCGTCAAGCTGAGGAGTGCCCGCAACATGGCGGTACGCGCATGGACATGCCTTCCCCAGTCACACGCTTCTGCGCAGCCAGCGGTGTGGGGCCTTGCTTCACTCAGCCCATTCTGGCACTGCTTGACGGCATGACATCAGAATGGGATGGCACAACCGATGTTGGCCGAAGGATAAAAAAGCTAATACCTGACATAGGAGGCTGGCTTAAATGTAGACATCGGCAGGTAGATTACTATCTGTCGCAGATCCTGACAGGACATGGAAGATTTGGCGTATACGCCATGAAGATGGGAAAGACGCAGGGAGATGGTTGTTGGTACTGTTCTGAAAGGGATACAGTAGAACACACTTTTTTCTACTGTGTTCGATGGGAAGAAGAGCGAAGGAAAGCCTGCCAACAACTTGGCCGACGACTCACACCAGAGAATCTGGTCCAGAACATGTTGGAGAGCCCGCTTGCCTGGAACACAGTAAAGGCAATGGCGACAAGCATTATGGGGATGAAGGAGAAAGAAGAGAAAGGAAGAGAATAATAATAGTAGTGAAAATGAAATGGCGTATGGTTTTTAGTGTCGGGAGTGTCCGAAGACAAGTTCGGCTCGCCAGATGCAGGTCTTTTGATTTTAATCCCGTAGGCGACCTGCGCGTCGTGATGAGGATGAAATGATGATGGACGACACATACACCCAGCCCCCATACCAGAGAAATTAACCAATTATGGTTAAAATTCCCGACCCTGTCGGGAATCGAACCCGGGACCCCACTGACAAAAGGCCAGCACGCTAACCATTTAGCCATGGAGCCGGACAATAGTAGTAGTAGTAGTAGTAGTAGTAATGTAGTTTTTGTTTCTTCTGCTGTTGCAAATACACCCATATTAAACCTTGTCAATACATTTTTATTGCCAGTAACAGTAGGAGTTAGGCATGCTTGATTCTAATGCATGTTAATAATAAGATAATTAAAAGTGAGGGCCTACCTCATTTATAAAGGAACTGCGCTCGTCGATTCTTCTACGGTGCAAACTATTCACTATTTTAAACGCTATACATACTAATCAGTTAATCACCGTTGTGCTGTGAGACAGAACTTACGCTCTCCACTCTGCAACTGCTAAAAGTGAACTGTAAACTAAAATCGAAACGTGTCGAAAGCTTCACTCTGTGAATGATTACCAGAACATGTTACATGAGGTTAGAAAAATACAAGTGAGTTTGCAATAACATCGCCATAACACTCGCCGCTACAGCTTCGTCTATGTTGTCCTTTTTTATTGCGGGCATATCAGAGTTAGCCCCTAGCTTGACATTTTAAAATGCATTGAAACTTTTACTCCCTCAAAGTTTCACTGACCTTCAAAACAGTTTCCAGTACTTACTGTGAGGACTGACAGCGAATTAGCCCCTGTGTCAAGACAACGTAGAAAACGTGTAATACAATCATACTTTCATTTTCTCATATCATTAATTACTTCAGAACAGTGGTACTCAGATATTAATCTGGTGTAATTAAATTAATTATCTAAAATATAAATAATACATTTCTAAACTCTTTACATCCGAAAATCTGGTGGGGCTAACCCCTTTAGCCCTTAATGACGAACGGCCCACGATATTGTGACAGCCATAAGTGAGACTGAGACATTTTGCTCCGGTCTGTGCTGTGAGACAGATGCAGACATACTGCATCTTTCACAAAATAGCACAATGCGGAACTCGTACTATGCATGGCTGACAACCAGGATGTCAAGCCTTCTACATGATACAACATACAACAACAGCATATACGTACTCTCCCAGATCTAAAATTAAAAAACCATGACGCAACAGCCCCGAAGGGCCATGGTCTACCAAGCGACCGCTGCTCAGCCCAAAGGCCTGTAGATTGCGAGGTCTCGTGTGGTCGACACGATGAATCCTCTCGGCCGTTGTTCTTGGCCGTAGGCCCTATCTCACCGTCAGGCAGCTTCTTAATTGCAATCACACAGGCTGAGTGGACCTCAAACCAGCCATTAGATGCAGGCAAAAATCCCTGACCTGGCCGGGAATCGAACCCAGGGCCCCCTCTCAGAAGATCTACTTGGTGGAAAATTATATATGCGATTGAAAATCATAGTAGAATACTTTAGAATTATTTTTCTTAGAACTGTTTGTATAAGAATTACTGTCTTGTTAACTTTTAATGTTTGTCCTCTTGGTACATCAACGAAATAAAGGTCTTACGGTTTTATAACAAACTCGTTTATAAAAATGACAAAAATGAATGAAGGTTCAACAATAAGTCTATTGTAAATATAATGACTGCTCATGAGGAGTTGAGCAGTTCGTAAACCAACAAGAAGACGGTGAAGAATACTGAGTAGTGCTTGTTACCAAGATGATACAAGGATCGCGCTCCGCATGCATCAGTTCTTTCCAATGACGTCATTTCCGTTGTGTGAGCTTTAGTGTAATATCCTCCAGTTAACATTCAACAAAATCAGAACAAAGCAAGCAAGCTTGTATCCCTATTTTCACGAGAAAGGAATATTAGTTCAATCATGGGTCCCAGTTTACGTTATATCTAACCTTATAATAATGTTTCTCTTTTAAAAATCTGGATAGCACTGAACACTATTTTCACTCTGAGTGCTAGATTTTAAAAGTCTGGTTCCTTATATGAATTTCCAGTGTGCTGGCCTTCGGTCCAGAAGGCCCTAGTTTCGATTCTTGGGGGGGACTGAATTCTCTAGGACTGAGTGTTTGTGTTCGTCTTAACACAGACCACACTACGAACCACTATACAAACATACACAATATGTTGAATTTATCCCACTCATTGCGCTGGCGTCAGGAAGGACATTCTGTTTTCTGTTTTGCCAACCCCAATAAACAGGGCTGCAAACCTGGACGTTTGCGATCCCTGACAGGCTACTGAGCAGCTATCCTGAGTCGGAGTTAACTTGCGGTAGAGTGATTGTTTTCGTCCAACACGTGAGCTAACAAGCCAAGTGTTGCCTAACTTCGGAGATCTCATGGGATTCAGTGTTTCAACATGGCTACACTCACGGCGAACGAAATCTAAATAGTGAGGTAACATTGTTTTTCAGATATGAAACGTTCGGTGGATTTCGCCACATATTTATCTCGAGCCACGCAACAGTGGCTAGAGGTGACTGTTTTAGACCTCACATACCCTTGTGACTGACCATTTGCTAGTCCTTAATTCAAGCCTCTGCACTACGAACTATGGGGTATTCCATGTACGCTAACGACGACGACCTTGTATCCAGAGGGGTGCAGAACTGGAACAATAAATGTAGCAGTTAAAGTCCCGCCTCGACAGCAATAAAGAGGCTTACACGTCGCTGCTGTTGCACGAAAGATTGGAAAACAGGTCTGCACACTACAAGAGCTGAACGGTGAATGGTCGCTAGGTAAATTCAACACACAACAATAACGTTAAATCATCCGGGAGATCGTGGGTTCTAACCCCACTGTCGGCAGCTCTGAAGGTGGTTTTCAGTGGTTTCTTATTTTCACACCAGGCAGACGCTGGGACTGTCCCCTAATTACGGCCACTGTCACTTCCTTCCCACTCATATCCCTTTCCTATCCCATCGCCGCCATAATGTGTCGGTGCGACGTACAACAAGTTGTAAAAAAAATCGTAAAATATCAATCAGCGTCACAATAAAGAAATCTACAAATATCCACTTCAGACATAATTAACAGGTAATACAAATCCGTCCGGATATGGGACGACGATAATGAGGTAGGAAGAGGATGAAACCCGGTGTTGACACAGAGACTACTCCTTCTCCAATAACACCAAGGGGTCTGCTCGAAGCTTAACGTCATCATCCGACGACGAATCACCATCAGCCAACGTCATATGCCTTCACTCCACATGAATATAGCGGAGAAGTTTAGGAATTGAATTCAGGATTATGGCATGCAATCTAGTGATTTGTATACCACCACATCTCCTTCCTGCCGGCCAACACACTGATGGAGACCTTTTTTCACCAACGAAACTCGAACCACGGTTTCAGACCATACAGACTTGACGCCTTGACGGTTAAGGCCACCAAACGAGCACAACAAGACAATAATTCCGAAGTTAATCCCTCTGTTGTTGGTACTTCAGTTAGTGGAAGTTCCTCCAAAAAGGAGTGAATCAACTCGGATGATAATGCTGGCGAGATGTAGTGTTTACGGTGCACTATGTCTTTTGGTATGGACTGTCAGGCTCCATCGCTAAATGGTTAGCGTGCTGGCCTTTGGTCACAGGGGTTCCGGGTTTGATTCACGGCAGGGTCGCGAATTTTAACCAGCATTGGATAATTCCGCTGGCACGGGGACTGGGTATGTGTGTCGTCTTCATCATAGTTTAATCTTCATCACGACGCACAGGTCACCTACGTACGTTATATCAAAAGACCTGCACCTGGCAAGCCGAACATGTCCTCGGACACCTCCCTGCACTAAAAGCCATACGCCTTTTAATTTCTGGTATGGACTACAATAAATTTGTTACTTTCATTGCTCTATCTGTCTCATCCTTAAAACCAAACAAAACCTCATGGCACTACATCCCTTGAAGGGCCTTGGCCTACCAAGCGACCACTGCTTAGCCCGAAGGCCTGCAGATTACGAGGTGTCGTGTGGTCAGTACAACGAATCGTCTCGGTTTTCTAGACCGGGGCCGCTATCTCACCGTCAGATAGCTCCTCAATTCTAATCACGTAGGCTGAGTAGACCTCGAACCAGCCCTCAGGTCCAGGTAAAAATTCATGACCTGGCCGGGAATCGAACCCGGGGCCTCGCTACCCCTACACCACGGGAACGGCAGAAGTCTCATCCTTAGCTTTGACAGTATGAAAGTGACCGAGGTATGAGCGATGCTAGTAATACCATTCCTTATGGAGCCAGTCCCTGTTACGAATGGTGTGAAAATATCGCTCATAGGGTCGATTGTCGCATGCATTTCTGTGGGTTTGGCAGACTGATATGTAACAGCAACTTCTGGCTCGGTGAGGAAAGTAATGGGAAATTACCTCACTCCTTATTTCCCCACTATGCCTCTTCAGTGACCTCTGGACTATCTATGACAGCTGTTGGTGGAGCTGTGGAGGATCAAACCAGCCTTCGGGCTGAATACCCAACAAGCATTCAAACGAGTCGACCCTAAATATTTTGAATTACATGTTTTTCTCGTTTAATTGTAAGAAAGCACTATCTTACACACGGTGTTTTCGAATAGTCTTTATTAAGCGAATACCTTTCACAATGAATATCGGAGCCGATGATGTCCGTTAGAGATTTGTTTCACTGTACAGTACTCTATTCTTTCCAGCGCCCCTTACGTCAATCATGAAGCGCGCAAGCAGAAACACTTCCTGTCCCTCCCTAGTAGCTATATGAATGCTGATCGAAAAATTATGGTCTAATTTTAGGAAAAGGCGTGTCCCTTTGGTCCTTTATCTTCCTTCGCTCTCCGATAGAAACTCTTCATTACACAATATATGAATGCACTCTTATGCTGAGGTCAAGCACAAGTCATTGGACCTAGGAGATAACCTACATTGACCGAGAAGTTCTATTGGCATAGACGCAGGGAAATATGTGGGTGCTTTGTGTACGCCTTGATCTTATAAGTAGGGACCTGCGTGTTTTGTTTCATGTTTTGGTGGAAATCGGGGTTATTCTTTTAAGAATTTCGCGTTATTTTTTAGAATTTCGCGTTATTTTTAATCATTTTATTACCATAGTTTTAGTGTTTTAAGGACATAATACTAGCCGTAACAGAACACAGAGAGAAAATAAAACTGTTACTGACCAGCTTCTTAAGCAGAATGACGCACGCCCATGAGTCGAGTTGAGTGAGTGAGAGAACAAGACAGTTTTTTTTTTTTTTTTTTTTTTTTACTTTACGTTGCACCGACACAGATAAAGCTTATAGCGATGATGAGATAGGAAAGGCTTAGGAATGGGAAGGAAGCGGTCATGGCCTTAATTAAGGTACAGGTGGTGCCTAATGTGAAAATGGGAAACCATGGAAACCCATCTTCAGGGCTACGGAAAGTGGGGTTCCAACCCACTATCTCCCGAATGCAAGCTCACAGCTGCGCGCCCCTAACCGCACGGCCAACTCGCCCGGTTTGTAAGATTGTGATGGACACGACTGTTTATTCTGGCGGTGGAAAAACCTTTATAAGAAGGCAAACACCGTGAATTCGCTGGGGGCTGGGTGTTTGTGCTGTCTCCAACATATCTGCAACTCACACACCACACATAACACTATCCTCCACCACATTAACACACAGTTACGTACACATGGCAGATTATGCATATAAAATTGATAAAGTTGACATATTCGCGTTATTGTCTCACTTCGTTTTATTTCGCGAAATAACGTTGTCTAATTTTCGAATTGTTAACAACGTTACGAATAGGTAACTGTTTCCCAACCATTTTAGGGATTTTTTTAAAAGTCGGTGAAACGCGAAAAACGCAGGTCCCTACTTATTTGAGACATGCACATTCAAACAAGATGAACCTTGATTTCTTCACATTCACTGAATTTTAAGCTTTTTTCTACATAAGTTCCGAACCACCATTATCACTTCTTGACATCGCACAAATGCGCTTAAATTGGTGGCAGTGATTATTGTTTTAAAAGGAAATACAACTATGCAACAATCCTCCCTTAACACAAATCAGATGGAGAAGTTTCAATCCTTAAAGAATTAAGGTATCGACGAAAGAAAGAGAAGGACGACTCCCTAGGATTCACTAACCAGATGCCGTAAAGGTAGGAAGTGAACAAGAGTTGATCAAGAGAGGTCAGGTAGGGAAGATGATAGTGAAGTCTGGCACAAGGTAGTAGAAGTTATGCAATACTCAACTATAGGAGCAAAACCATGCTCAAGTTGAGAGACACCTGGAGTTACCCCTTGTAGTCGTCGATTCACTCAGAGATACGTGCAGATATAAGACTGAGAAATCAACGCAGTATAGATCGATTACTAACATCAGGAAGATTATATTATCCTACCGACGACTTCTAATGTATAACCTGTCTTCTCGGAAGTTCGGCCCTTGTCCTTAGTGCATGTCCAAACCATCGTACACGGTTCTCGCGGAATTTTATCTTGAATCGGTGTAACGCCAGATCTTTCCCTGATCATTTGAATTGAGAAGCTATCCAGTTTAGCGACGCCAGCTGTACAACTCAGCATCTTCGTCTTTATGACGCCTAGTCGACGCTCTGCCTCATTCGTAGTCGACCAAGATTCGCAACGATACAGCGCAGCACGTCGAATGACAGTACGATAGAGTTTCGAATTTAGATTATCTTTCATCCTCCGATCGGAAGTGACGCCGGTCGTTGTTTCATCCAAGCTGCGGTTATTCTTGCACTGACCTCCTCGACAAGTCGCCCATTATCAACGAAGATTGTGAAGCAAAGATATGAGAATCTTGTCATCCACGGCAGGTCCTCGCCGTCTACGTGAATGGTTCTGATTGTTTGTGGATCTGACGTCGTATTTTCAGCCTTCTTTATGTTGAGGCGCAGGGAGTACTGCGCTAGCCGATCGCTCCATCCTTAAGTTTGGCGTTTCAGATCAACCTGGCTCTCAGAGACCAACATGACATCATCGTTAGCATAGAGAAGCTTCCACGGAAAGGAGCGGCGCAGATTTGCTGTTACAGCGTCCATCACTAGAATGAACAAAGAAGGTGACAGCACTGAACCTTGGTGAGTGCCGACAGTGAGGGGAAAGTCACTGGATGTTTCTGTGTGTCTACATAAAACATCTGCACTCAGTTGGCAAGGTATTCTGGTATACCATGCTCTCGCAGTGTTAGCCAGATCAGGCCATGCGGTACGCGATCAAAGGCCTTCCACAGGGTCCGGGAAGGCGAGGAGGATCGGCTTATTCTTCTCACGTTGTTTTTCAACCAGAGCCGTGTAGTATGGTCTGCACCGGTTGTGCCACAGTTCTTCACAAATCCAACTTGGTTTCTGGAAAGCTCGAACAGTGATGTTCCGTTGCCAATCGGTCGGTGTTCGACCCTCTTTGGCGATCTGCTTGAAGAGCTG
This sequence comes from Anabrus simplex, assembly GCF_040414725.1. NCBI lineage: Eukaryota > Metazoa > Arthropoda > Insecta > Orthoptera > Tettigoniidae > Anabrus > Anabrus simplex. Next base: position 111,350,860 of record NC_090269.1, on the reverse strand, counting down.
TGCTAACCATTCTGCCGCATCCCTCTGTTAAGAGTACTACAGCTATGCTAAACGATAGTCTTGGCCAGTGGGTTTTCCCGGCTTCATTTCTTTCAAAGCAATCTTGACCTCTCCAATATCGAAGTCTGATAGGTCCTTTAACAATTGGCGTATAGGGAAATTCCTCAGTTGAGATCTTTTCGAAATAGATCATTGAGCGCTCTCTTGCCTTCATCCAATCAACCAATAAGTTTCCTGTTTCATCGCTGAGAAGCGCTGTATGTCTTCTGTTTTACGATATCTTGATTTGGTGAGTCGATATAATTTCGGCTCCCTTATAAGATAGGCAAAACGCGTCGTTTTTGTTGCAGCTATCATCTTCTTTGTATCGCTAAAGATTACCTTGTACTGTAGATGTCTTGCCGGCAAGAATCTCATGGTAAAGTTGTTTCATTTTTGGTACCGCTTATTTGATCTCATCACTCCATATCCATTACCTTTGTCTATTATTCGACGTCTTGGCTGTGTTGCTCCAGGAAGAGTGCGTGCAGTATCATGAGCAGCCTCCTTCAGTTGGATCCAGCATTGTTATTCGTGCAGCAACATCTCCTTGAAGCGCCAATATTGGATTCTCGTTGGTCCGTTCGGAGGGCGTGTGGAGAATTCAGAGATTAAATACGCAACTTGCAGATGACTGGTCGGTGTTGCATCGTGACGGTTTCATATGGCAAACCATTGTGTCTAACACGTATTTCAGGTCTCGATGCCTGACGAGGATATAGTCGACCTGCATTAGTTTTGTGCCGCGTTAGTGTGTAATCAAATGCGACCCAGCTTTTTGAACCAGGCGTTTGTGAGGGCTGAGTTTAAAACTGGGTTAGGTCCGCATGTGCGACCCCACCAGTGAGGGAAAAGTGCTAGAATAAGAAGAAGAGGATGGTGATGAAGATGAAGATGAAGATGAAGATGACAAAGGCAGCAGGTAATTTTTAAAACAGTAGAGCATGTCAGACAAATTGTGTATCTGGGACCTATGAAGGCAATTACGCTGCCTCAACTGTTAGTTCTATTAAAAACGCAGCTGATCAAGTGTACGTAGCATTTAATTTTGTACAAAAAAAAAAAAAAAAGCATTTTCTTCCAATTTCTTACAATTTTCCAGGATTTTCTCTGTTCTGGCGCATGTCTTATCCGATAAAACCAATCTAAGGGTAAACTGTCAGTCGTATAAAAAGCAGCATATATACAGAATTTACAATTAAATTTCCTATAGGTGTAGATATATGCCTGTGCATTTTCTTCGTAATTCTCACGGTTTGCCAAAAAATTAAACTTTTTTACCCAGGGCAGGTTGAGCGAGATACATCTGGATGGTGAAGGTGAATATAGTTATTTTCATCACGTAGTTGTGCAAGTCCAACAATCGTTATACTTACACTTTCACTCAGTGAGAGAAACGTTGACGCGGAAGAAATAGAATGTGAACTAAGACAAAAAAAAATGTAAGAGTTCAACCCTTAACAGAGAAAACACTCTGTTAGAGGAAGAGGTTCTGGTAAAAGTAATGTTTACGACCTACCACATGGTAGTTAATTAAAATGAAGGTTCTCTCCGCAGTTACTGGTTATCCGTTTCTGGAAGTGAAGAGTTTCCTTTGCTTTTCATGTATGCATGAATTCTATCCATTCATACATTCTGAATGGGATAGTCTCTCCGTAGCTACTGGTGCTTCGTAGCAATGGGCCGAATGCATTTAATTCATCCATTCATGCATTCATTCATAAATTCATCCATGCATTCGTTCATCTACTCATTCAATTAGGAACGCTCTCTCCCCAGTTGGTGGGTATCAGTGATTAGGAGAGAAGTGTTTATTCATCCATTCATGCATGAATACAATTCAGTCAAGCAATCATTCATTAATTAATCAATTCATCCACTTATTCATGCAGCCATTCATTCATTCAATTCATGCATAGTGCCTGTTGAATATGGAGGAGAACTCTGTAGAGACTAATGACAAATAAAGTTTTGAGATGGTAATTAATGTATAGGCCGACGGGAGAGATGAAATTTGACAGAGAAGGTGAACAGGGCTAAGTTATTTTTAGACTGTTCACTATCGTTACTTAGAGTGTACCTATTGTTACGAAATAAACACAGTATGTTTTATCGATCTAATATAATGCAGGAAGTCCCAATTAGTACACGCACATACACACGCACCGAATTATATTTGAGAATGGATGACAACAGTTCCCTAATTAGTGGCTATTTACAAAGGCTTTGGTCCTCTTCACAGCAGGTCGCTTGGTCTAGTATTTACCTGGAACAACGATCCCTTGAGTAGTCTTGATTGACAGCTCACCTTTCACTTCACTTCGCACTCTTAGCCCGCTGTCACACAGGGCATCGAACGATCAAGAGCGACCAACTGGCATCGAGTACTAACGACTAAATTCATTTACCTTGTCACACTGCTCATCGATCGAGAGGGATCGACTGCACGGAAACAGCTGATACTCCCGCCCAGTACCGTACAGGCTACAGATGTATTCATATTCACGAGAGAAAAAGAATGTGTTGTGAAAGCGATAATTCGGGTGGAAATATGATTCTAACCTATGAATATATTAGGAGAAAGGAAAGAACCAGACGATCGCAGTGGACAAGGTAAAGAGCCATGGAGAATTCCACCCAAGTGTGCCTTCGTTGCGGAACTAGTACCGAATGCCCATCAATAATTACGGTATAAGGAATTAGAGGAAAAAATGAAGTCAATAATAAACATCAGGCAAACAAATTACAGGAAAAGTATAAGTTCTGAGGAAAGGCTGACACTATCGTTAAATTCAATATTCACAACGATTTTTTTAGGTTTAAAGTCAAAAGTGATGTTCACCTTCGAAACAACTACTGTATGTCCGTGGCAAAATATATCAAATAAAAGATTAGTGGCATTCTGCAGGATTCTAATAAAGTATTGATAAAAAGGACTGAAAACTGTTATGTACATCAATTTGAATTCATAATTTGAAGGTGCTACCATCAACAGTGGAAATATATTTATTTAGGCCTACAGGTTTCTGGACATCGGTGACTCATACAGATTTAGGATTGCTCACAATACATCAGTGGATTTGTTCCGTTACTGGTAAAGTTACTGGTAAACTCCTTGGTACAGAGTAACAACTTTTTCCGCAAAGGTTTTATGCCATTCATAGAGCACTACAGCCAGAATTCTTGACAGGGTGAAAATTCCAACAAAAGCCTCACAAAAGTGGCTCATTGTATTTCAAATATTAAGACTAATACCATTTATGCTTATTTGTTTTAATGATGCTGGATCCTGGGGCATAATTACTGTCTTTTCAAATGATATTTTGAGGTGTTTATTAGATGGAGGTTAACAGCTTTTTTTTTTTTTTTTTTTTTTTTTTTTTTCATACCACTTGGTGAGATCCCACCTACCGGTACCAAAATAATAGACATATCAAGAAATGCTTCCAGTCAAAATTTACATTACCTAATGTAGAAATAGTGTGTCAAGTTTCATTACAATCCTGTAAATAATTTTGAAAGAAAGAAAAATGCACATATGCTCTGAATATTGTGAAAATGATAAAAGCAATGGAGTTCCTTACACTGTTTCTCTCCCTCATGATCCTCTGCAAATCTCTTGTCGCCTCTCCTCTTCTTTGTTATTGTGCCATGTTCAGAATAGTATCATATTGCTTTCATGACAAGCATGTTGCTGAATTTCTGTAGGTGTTTTGTGCAAAGAATCCAGGTCCATATCCAAACTTTGCAAGAATGACAATCCTGTCTTAATTTATATCATTGAAGACTACAGCAGCTTCGAAAGCAGCTAATTTTACCAAATGGCTGTGAAGAAAGGTTGTCTATGGACATCTCTTCCAAAGTAAATTCTCTTTAGGATTCTGTGTATTCACATATGTGTACATTTCTTGAGGAGTTCAGGTGAGGCTAGTGCTCTGTACACTAGCTTAATAACTATAGGAAAAGCTTCTGGAATATTGTTCTAATAAGTACGTTGGCAGTGTAATAGACTGATACTTGTCAAAACTACATGTAAATTACACACAAGGTCTTGTTTATTACCCTCATCACTAAGCATAAAGTACTGTCTCCCCAAACTTTGCACTGGCAAGCTGATCTAATTGCTCACTTGGCAATAATAAGCCAATTAATATAAATCCTGCACTTCCATCCAAGTTACTGGTAAACTCCTTGGTACAGAGTAACAACTTTTTCCGCAAAGGTCTGGTAGGACTCTCTTTCTTACCTCAATGTTGATTTTGCCTTTCTGTGTATTGTTCATATGTAACTTCTTTACTGATATGAACATGACCAAGCCTATCTATCCATCCTGAAATACTTTCCTTATGAATCAGTTCAAGGAAAATGAAAACTTTGCCTTCAATTTCACCAAAAATGAGAACCAACCACTGCAAAAAATAATAGGTGCTAATAACAAGCACCTTGCCTTCTATTTTTAGAAGTGAAGAGTATGCCTTTCTAACAACTAAATAGACTACTATTGCCGTCTACAGTAAAATGTTATTTAGGCCTCAGGTGGTAAATGATTTAATTTTGCTATATCTTACATTGCCTGTCAAAACTGTTTGTAAATACCAATTATATAAATGAATGTTTGACAGAGTAGGGTGTATGGGCCTTGTAAGATCTTGGATTGACTTACAGGGTAATTAATCTACTCAACCTTTTATTACAAGCATGTAACTGTCATATGAATATATTTTTTATAAATAATGTACATATTCTGCCATCATATCCCCTTAATATTACATCACACAAAATACAGTTTTTTATGTTGTAGATTAAAATCTACAAAACTTTGGTGGAAACATCTGTCAAAATAGTTACAAATGAATTTTTCATCTTTGTTTTTCATTGTTTATATGGATCTACAGCACAAGAAATAAAATAATCAGTCTACCTTGATGCCCTCTGGAGGCCTATATGTTATTAATAAATTATAAGTACGGTAACAGACATGAAAGTAGTGATTGCTGGTGCAGACAGGTACAATGGCAGGAGAGTACTTGGAATAAGGAGATAAAGGCTACCTAAGTTACAAAGTTATAAGGTGGCAGGGAGGGATTCTGTCAGGTATAACTGTAGTAAGAATTTTGTCCTATGCAAACAACTTGGTCTATTGAAACTGTGCAATCTAATATTAATGGATCTACAGCACAAGAAATAAAATAAGCAGTCTACCTTGATGCCCTCTATAGGCCTATATGTTATTAATAAATTATAAGTACGGTAACAGACATGAAAGTAGTGATTGCTGGTGCAGACAGGTACAATGGCAGGAGAGTACTTGGAATAAGGAGATAAAGGCTACCTAAGTTACAAAGTTATAAGGTGGCAGGGAGGGATTCTGTCAGGTATAACTGTAGTAAGAATTTTGTCCTATGCAAACAACTTGGTCTATTGAAACTGTGCAATCTAATATTAATGGATCTACAGCACAAGAAATAAAATAAGCAGTCTACCTTGATGCCCTCTATAGGCCTATATGTTATTAATAAATTATAAGTACGGTAACAGACATGAAAGTAGTGATTGCTGGTGCAGACAGGTACAATGGCAGGAGAGTACTTGGAATGAGGAGATAAAATAGAACTGAATGTCAGGTTGAGAATACAAAACTGGAACAGGTAGATAATTTCAAATAGGTATTTAGGATGTGTATTCTCGCAGGATGGCAGTATAGCAAGCAACATTGAACACAGATGCAGTAAACCCAATGCAATGAGCTTGCAGTTGTGATCAACAGTATTCTGTAAGAAGGCAGTCAGCTCCTGGATAAAACTACTAATGTCTTTACACTGGTCTGGTTTCAGACCACCTGTGCTGTACAAACCTAGTGCAATGAGTTTGCAGTTGCGATCAACAGTATACCGTAAGAAGGAAGTCTCAATACGCTGGTCTGGTTTCAGACCACCTGTGCTGTACAAACCTAGTGCAATGAGTTTGCAGTTGTGATCAACAGTATACCGTAAGAAGGAAGTCAGCTCTTGGACAGAACTATCAATACGCTGGTCTGGTTTCAGACCACCTGTGCTTTACAACTGCTTACTACATACACACAGAAAGGACCTACTACATGTATTTCAAAAACTCCTTTCCTTGTAAACCATACCCGTTCTACCACATAAAATATACAAATTAAGATGTTGTAATAATGCTAATAATTAATAAAAATTGGAGTTAAGGTTCTTTCCCATCAGGTCCTAATACACATAACTCACTGAGTATTCCAATAAATATTGATAGATAAGTATAACAAAAAATGATTTAATTTAAAAAGTAGAACATTTCTCAAGAACATAAATTTTATTAGATTCTTTCTTGGTCTAACACTGTATACAACAGTTTCTGAATTTTAACTTTGAAAACCCTTCGACCTAGTTCACTCATTCTTTCCATGTCATCATGAAGACACTAAAAATAACATTGATTATATTTTCTTTTCAGTTTTCAGTATCTTTTCTAAATATTCACTTAACACATCACTGTCACTTTCACATTTCTGTTTCTTTTATTTTTAACTGCTGGCAAAGCTGTTTGTAGAAGCAGAAGCCACTGGACTGGAAGTTGAAGTCCCTTCAGTAATTTCTGAACTGTAGGAGTTAAACCCCTCCAACACAAATTATTTCTGCTTCTTCCTCCTATATTTCAGCTTGGTGAAAAGGCTCTCATACACCAGGTGCCACTTCCATAGATGTGTTTGTTATAGAACTGAAAAAAATGAACAACATATTAATGCAATTCTTCTAAATTGGAGCTACATTTTAGTCTGGACACAAGCCTTCTGTTTAAGAAATTGTTACTTTCAATAATTATTTTAGTAAGATGATTGCTAGGTTAGATTATATTATATTACTTTCAGTTATATCTAATAAATTAATGAACAGATGGGTGGAACTTATGGCCTACAGACTGAATCTTCCCCTCACTCTTTCACAACTAGAACACTGGTCTGTAATGTAGGCCTACTTTTAAAAATAAATATTACAGAATTGTACCTTCTTCCAGCAATGAAGAGTTCCAGAAAGTTGAGGGCATTGAAGTAGACCCATTTTATGTTTTCTGTACAGCAGAACCTGGGAGGAGAGGGAGGATGTTATCTCTCCAAGTTCGATATCCAGCCCTCAGAATTTGCCATGTTTTGGCACAACTTTTTCCTGAAACAATGAATCAGAATATTGTGACAAAGAAAATATACATGTAGTAGGCCTACTTATGGCATAGGCCTACACTTATTTGTCATTAAAGCAAACAATGGTATTCATTTCATTAGGTACGAGATGGAGGTTAGGAAAGCACTGCTTATGTTTTCCAAACATTTCTTCAATTAAGTTACAAGAATGATAATTACTACTTCTCCTAGTGTAACTCATTTTACCACTCTATTCCGTATAATATACTTTATCAATAAATAATCTAAGATAACACTATTCATAAGATAATCGTAATAAATCTAATAATTACTTACCAGTTTTTGTCCCAATTCTCCACACTATAGAATGCCATACAAAATTCACGGTCTCCCTATTACTATATCCAGGGAGTCTAGGATTATACACCACTTTGTTTTCATACACTAAGCAAATTAATGTTTCGATTTCATCAACAGATGACTATGTTGCGTCCGCCATTATCGAACGACTGCGACTGAAAAACGGACACGTTTGTTTTTACAAACCAGTCGATCTTCATCGCTCGTAGTTGATCGCTGACGATCGATGCTGTGTGACTGGTGCCACTGCCCTCTGTAGGTTTGTTTTCTTGGTCGGTCGATCGCAGTCGTTCGATCGAGCCTGTGTGACAGCCCCCTTAGTCACTCCACTCAACAGTTTCACGCACACATCTGTAGCAATCACGGCGCACGACGACTGTTCCTTTGCTCGACTCCAGAGAGGTCCGTCACTCACACAATCAATTCACGTGACCGCTCCACACAGCGAAACACTCAGCACATCAGTGGCGTATCCTGGAATCTCCACTGAGGCATGCAACTAGTAAGCATGCAGTTAACACAATGTATTAAGTAAATTTCAATTCTACTCACCCTAATTACATGTAAGTGAACTCGAGCCAAACAGTTTTACTGTAAGTTCCTGGATTGAACGTGCGTACACAATTCTTGTTTTCTATTTTTAAATTTACGAGAGTCCGCCTCTGTGGTGTAGTGGTTAGTGTGATTAGCTGCCACCCCCGGAGGTCCGGGTTCGATTCCCGGCTCTGCCACGAAATTTGAAAAGTGGTACGAGGGCTGGAACGGGGTTCACTCAGCCTCGGGAGGTCAACTGAGTAGAGGTGGGTTCGATTCCCACCTCAGCCATTCTGGAAGTGGTTTTCCGTGGTTTCCCACTTCTCCAGGCAAATGCCGGGATGGTACATAACTTCAGACCACGGCCGCTTCCTTCCCTCTTCCTTGTCTATCCCTTCCAATATTCCCATCCCCCGCAAGGCCCCTGTTCAGCATAGCAGGTGAGGCCGCCTGGGCGAGGTACTGGTCATCCTCTCCAGTTTTGTCCCCGACGCAGAGTCTGAAGCTCCAGGTGATACAGGCGATACAGGTGGGATCCCTCGCCGAGTCCGAAAAGCCGAGGGAAAAGCCAACCCTGGAGGGTAAACAAATTAAGAAGAAGAAGAAAAAGAATTTTTTTGCTACGGGCTTTACGTCGCACCGACACAGATAGGTCTTATGGCGACGATGGGATAGGAAAGGCCTAGGAGTTGGAAGGAAGCGTCCGTGGCCTTAATTAAGGTACAGCCCCAGCATTTGCCTGGTGTGAAAATGGGAAACCACGGAAAACCATCTTCAGGGCTGCCGATAGTGGGATTCGAACCTACTATCTCCCGGATGCAAGGTCACAGCCGCGCGCCTCTACACGCACGGCCAACTCGCCCGGTAAAGAAGAAATATACGAGGGAAGGTAGAGGTCTCCCGTTGAATCTTTTCATCAAACGAACGGCCAGTAAACTGATTTACAATTATATCCGTTTTAGACTCATCCATCGTTAATACCACAATAAGCGCAAAATATAATAAAAGACCGAAAACGACGAATAGCACAGGAACAGCACACACAGAATGAACTCACTAATCATCAAAACACACAATGAATTAACTCACTAGTTAGCCACAACTGAAGCACTGGAGGAAAGTCACCTCAGTGGCATTGGTCAGTTTCGTCACGTTGGGTTCTCGCTGGGGGATAATCTGTGGGTCCCGTTCGCTGTAAACATGTCGACTTTCTCCAAGTTGCTAACAGATGGCAGAGGGTAGCACGAGTATGGGGTGACAAATTCTGACCAAGTTTCAATTGCAGCGACATCGTTCGGAGGGTTTCAGAACTACGTCTGCCACCGAATGCAATTTTAAGATTGAATGCCTTGCATCCTTAACTCCGCCATGCTGTCTCTTTCTTCCTAGAGAGGAGTAGACGGCGAGACTACACCAGCACCACACGTAGTCAAGGAACGGAACTAGTACAGTTGCGCGGACCTTTTGAACTTCTGAGAGATGAAATCGTTAATATTTGACTTAAAACAACCTAAAATCGTACATCAGACAGTTCTTTGTGTTATCATAACGCATGTAGTGAATGCCTTGCATTCAAGGAGAATACGCCCCTGCAGCACCAATAAACAACAGCGACCACAATTTAACAATACTCTCCGTCGTATTCCTCCAATACAGCCAGCGACGACAACCACGACGAGCACTAGTACTGCTCATTCACTTCAAGCATGACGAATAGAATACCAAGTGTGATCACTCCGCTCTCTTTAGATTGTAGTTGGTGGTCCTGTCGGAGTGTGGCGCTGCAGTCTCAACGATCCAACTGCAACGACACGTGCGCCCAATTGCCGGCAAAGGTACAGCGAGCGTACGTGAAGTCGTGGTGATAATTTTAACGCCTATTACTTTGTTCTAATATTTTCTGGAAGTCCGTGTTAGTATCCGTGCAGTGCTTCGTGTGTGCAATCAACTAGTTTTCTATTATTTCGAGAAAATGTCGTACTGTTTCGTCCCTGGTTGTAAATCGGGTTACAGAAGGAAGCGCGATGGTAGACGATATTTTACACCGCCAAAGGGAAATGATCTGTTTGCGAAGTGGGCTAGAGTTATTCCGCGGAAAGATAAGCAATTGTCGGCCAAAAGCAGAATATGTGACCTGCATTTTTAGGCAGATTTAATTATAAAGGCGGACTGTTTCGCTGTGAATGGTGAAAACGTTGGGGTGGAAAAGAAAAGCAGGAGCGGTGCCTCATATATTTTCAAATTTACCGAAATACCTATTCACTGAGGTAAAATCGCGAAAGGCACCCAGTAGCAAAAGGAGTGAGGACAGTATCAAGAGGATAAGGAACGAGAATCACGAAGTGAGTGAAGCAGTGATAACAGTAGGCGGTGAAGTTTAAATTCAAGGTCAGCCTAGTTGTAGGCAAATTCAGGGTCAGTCTAGTTCTCTTACCGATGCCAAAGAGATAATATTGTCTCTCAGAAATCAACTAAAGAATTCAACTCGTAATTTAATGCGAGCTAAATGCAGTCTTTCCCCAGCCAAACCTAGGATTAATTTCCTACAGGGGCAGGTTAAGAACACCGAATTTCAATTTATAGATTGTAAATTTCGTAGTAAGCAGAAAATTATTGCACTGTGTTAAAGAAATGTCAAGTAAAATCTCCCAATAGTATGAGGTACAGTAGTGATTTTCTTTTAGAGAGTTTATTACTGTACTTAGAATAACATCACCTAGAGTATAGGTAGGTAAGGGTTATTCTGCCCGAAGGCAGGTCCGAACCTCCGCAGAGGTGTTCCTCAGCCGGAGTTTACGTGCGGTAGGGTGGCCAGTTCTTTTCCGCTCCTCAATTCCCTTACCCCTCACCAAGAGCGCGTGGCAACCCATCCAACTCCTGACCACGCCCAATGTTGCTTAACTTCGGAGATCTCACGGGATCCGGTGTTTCAACACAGCTACGGCCGTTGGCTAAAGGATAGGATATAGGCATAATTTGCTACCTCTTCCCCCATAAAGCCATTTGAGGAAACTCTGCAAAGGACTTAAATGTCCCTATGGTGTAAATCCTCATTGCTTAAGTGCTATTTCAGATTATTTCAAGGACGAAATGAACGAGAATAAACGGTACGGGATAGTTATATTCGATGAGGTTAAACTAAGAGAAGAGATGCAATTTAATGTGGAGCTATATTTTTTTTACGAGTTTTGACTAGATAGAGGCGATTTTAGTTGTGCCATCAGGAGCTGGCTGTTGTACTGAACACACTTTGGATATTATTCCAAAACTGGTCTCTCACTGTAGTGCCGATTCTTCTTCAGAGCGGGAGAAATCCGCAGAGAAATGCAAGCACGACAACAAGCTGCTAAGCCTACTCGTAAACTATCGACAGTGACCTCGAACAAGTTTTGGTGGGTAATTTACTTCATTTAATTTATTTGAGAAAAGTGGCAGTGTTATTTTCAGTCTGGTGTATGTTTAATTTGCTCTGTTTAAAAAGGATTCTTTAAGTATGTAAAGCACAATATTGCTTTCGCTTTTCGTAATGTTTCATTTTATTTCGTGTGTTCTCTTATTAAAGTTCAAAGATATTTCTTCGTGCGGACCGATAATAGTATTTATAACTCTCTGGCAGTGTTATTCGTGTGTTGTATTTGATTATTTGCGTATCAATGTCATTTCCATTAAATCAGCTGACCGTGTAGCGTTGGTGTTAGGCTCCACTAGCGCCGCTCTGCGGGAGAGCGCTTGAACTCGGTGAGTGATCTCACTTGGTATTCTATTCGTCATGCTTCAACTACTACTACCAGCTCCACAACATAACGACAACAGTGCTAACCAGCAATCCTCTCCAACAGTTCACCACGACGACACTCCCTCTGGTGAAACGCTTAACACCCACAACTCTGACGACAGCCAGCACTACTGCTGTCCGACTCCCAACTCTTTTGTTCGCGACTAGCCTCCTCCTTTATATCCCTGCTGATGAAGTACTAAAATCTTCATGATGCGTCTACAGAAGGAACATTCTCGTTTCGCCTTCAAGAAGGCCCATGGGGAATCCAGCCGAAAAGCACGATACAAATAGAGACCGGTCATGCCCTCCCCCCACCCCCCAGGCCGGCTGGGTGGTCCTCGACCTGACTCATTCATCCCTTCTATGAAATACCGAGCGGGGCTACGACAGGCCTGATTATCACTCGAGCACGTAGCAATATCTAATTAAGTCTGACTTCAAAGCAGACGGCGCTGTGGGAACTGATTTTTTTTCAATTTCCAGAGGCCGGAGACCTCGTAAAATAACACTTTCTGTCAGAAACTACATTCAAAGTAGTCAAGGCCGATGACCAGTATACTGCTAGAACCTGTCGTACACGTCGCTGGTGGGTTACTGTTTGTATAAGTGCAGCAGTAACCCCATGTAGCTGAGATGAGTGGCAGCACACCTCAGTGCAATAATAGACCGTCAGGACAATGTCGTTGTTGACAAGTTTCAGGGACTTATGACATTGAATGCCATTATATTTTGTTTCCTTCAGGCTCGGATGTTAGAATATTCAATGTCCAAAATTCTGATCTCCCTCGTCTATGATTCCTTTTTTCTTCATTCTTCGATTGATCATGCGCGTTTTTCTTCTCACTTCAATAGTCGTCTTAATTATCTTTTTAATTAGCAGTGGCTAATGAGTATACGGATCTGTAGCTTATTAAAACAATCACCACTATTGTCAGCTAATTGGTTACCATGACGACACCAGCGATGCTCGCAATCTTCTTCTTCCTCGCCTTATTCCCTGAAAAAATGAAATGGCGTATGGCTTTTAGTGCCGGGAGTGTCTGAAGACATGTTCGGCTCGCCAGGTGCAGGTCTGTCGACTTGACACCCTTAGCCGACCTGCGTGTCGTGATGAGGATGAAATGATGATGAAGACAACACCTAAACCCAGCCCCCGTGCCAGAGAAATTAACCAATAATGGTTAAAATTCCCGACCCTGTCGGGAATCAAACCCGGGGCCCTGTGACCAAAGGCCAGCACGCTAACCATTTAGCCATGGAGCCAAACGCCTTATTCCCTATTTACTGGAGACGGAATTTGATGTGGATATGGCCCATTTTTACGGCCGGATTCCCTTTTCGACGTCAACTCTATGTAGAGGGATGTATTCACTAATGCATGTCTATCTGGCGTTTGGTTGTGCGGTGTATTAGGTGTATTAGACGAAAAATGTATTAAGACGAAAATAAATACCTAGTTCTAGAGCCAGATAATTAACCATACACAGTTAAAATCCTCGCCCGACCGGCAATTAAACCCAGGGCCCTCTGAAAAGAATGAGAGTACGCTGAACATTCTAAGGAGCCGGACTTAGCAATAAAAACTTAAATTCGTAAATATCTCCACTATTACAGCTCGCATGGTAAAATGTATCACACATAAAGGATTGCAAATTAAATTTCCTATCCCAATTGTTATATAATTCATATATCCGCAGACGTCGGAAATTCAATGAAAAATATAATAATCTTATTATCTTCGTTGTTATTCCTTGTATGGTTAACATAAGAGGTCGAAAATTATATTTTACATAACTTTTAATATGCGTAGTTGTTTGGTGCAGTTGATGTCAACGGAGATATTTGACATTTCATGTCTTGGTCAAAACATTAATCACCCCCACCACCTCCCTAACGTTGATACGCCACTGCATACCAGTAGTAATTAAATAATATATAGCCACGAACATTCTCCGGATATCTCTGAACTTAAATATCGAGTTTCAAGAAATTCTGTCAACCCGTTTTCCCACCATGTTCACTCAAATATCCAGACAAACAGAAACTGAACTGAAGCCACTTTAGACTTTAGTACGTCTAATCCCAGATACAACCAAAAAATTAGATAAAAATATGAAGTGTACGGACAAAATTGTAATTTTATATACAAACGAGCGGGTCAGCTAACAACTCGTACGTAAACCCGTAAACCATTAAAGATATAGAAAATCTGTTTTGACGTTTAGTAGTGTTACCAACACTTCATAACTCAACTTGCAATACTCTTTCAGAGTGTCAATAACAGCCGAGATAACGGCACTTTGTTTCTTTTTAAATGGAACTACACTGTTTCCTACATAGAGCATTAGAGGCATGGACATTGAAAATTCAGAAGTGTAATTATTTTCAAAATCCGAGGACTACTTTTCTAGAAAATGGAATGTCTTTAAACGCGCTTCATTCCCCAGCTGTGGTCCGCCCTATTTCAAATGAATTACTAACCAGGCGGCTAAGGTACGCGCTGCGTATGAATCCCAAGCCTGTTTACATACAGTGATCCTTCACCTTCTGACAACCAGGCATTCTCTCTAATGTTCACTTTTTTATTTTATTTTTATTCCATGCCCTGATGGGGTAGGGCGGGCCTCCTATAGGATGGCTCTCTCTCATGCCAGGAGATGTGTTGAGGAGATTTGAGATGTGAAGAATGTGCGAAACGGGGAGTGGCCATGACCTATAAAAGGAACTGTCCCGGCATTTGCTTCAGGTGAGGAAAACGGAAAACCACGGAAAACCATTCTCAGGACAATCGACCGTGGGACCAGCCTACCACCTCCCGAATGCAAAGCTGTAGAGTCGAAGTCACTCTGCTCGGTGTGTGCGCCTGCGTTGGGAAGTAAATCTGTCACATGCATATTGCTGCTCCCTAACTTTCGTGTAAATCAGAATGATTTGTAAGTTCAGAGGATAATAATGCACAGGGCACTGAAACTAATAAATAACGATGCGGCGTACGACCACAAATCCCCAGTAAATTACTGCTGATGCTGCGTGACACAACTCAATTGACTCCAATAGGAGAGCTCTACTTACAGAATAACGCCACGGCAACACGTGGCTCAAAGCCAGTATTTCATACCATTATACAGTACATTTTAGGCGAGATTTGGGTTCAACATTCCCGCAACCATACTACTGATGATTCATATCATGAGACTGAGACATTTCTGGTCATCGGCCTCAAGTACTTTGAAAGAAGAAACTGACAGAAATTGTTATTTTATGGAGCCTCTGGACACTGAACAAATAATAATAAATCATGTTTTTGGTTTTACGTCCCTCTAACTACTTTTACGGTTTTAGGAGACGCGAAGGCACCGACATTTGCCCCCTCAGGAGTCCTTTTATCGGCCGAGTTGGCCGTGCGGTTAGGGGCGCGCAGCTGTGGGCTTGCATCCGGGAGATTGTGGGTTCGAGCCCCACTGTCGGCTGCCCTGAAGATGGTATTCCGTGGTTTCCCATTCTCAGACCAGGAAAATGCTGGGGCTGTATCATTTTTTTTTTTTTTGCTAATGGCTTTACGTCGCACCGACACAAATAGGTCTTATGGAGACGTTGGGAGAGGAAACAGCTAGGAGTTGGATGGAAGCGGCCGTTGCCTTAATTAACGTACAGCTCCAGCATGTGCCTAGTGTGAAAATGGGAAACCACGGAAAACCATCTTCAGGGCTGCCGACAGTGGGATTCGAACCCACTATCTACCGGATGCAAGCTCACAGCAGCGCGCCTCTAACCGCACGGCCAACTCGCCCGGGGTGTATCTTAATTAAGGCCACGGCCGATTCCTTCCCACTCCTAGGCCCTTCCTATCCCATCGCCGCCATAAGACCTATCTGTGTCGGTGTGAGTTAAGCAAGTTGTAATAAAAAGGAGTTATTTTATGTGCCAGTAAATCTACTGACACAAGGCTGGCGTATTTGGGATGGAACCCGCAAACTTGAGTTGTGAAGGCCAACGCTCTACCATCGGACTTATTCAGTCCGGCACTTCAAGAGAACTTCAGAGTCAATATTAATGTGCGACTGTCTCACCGTCTTACTCGTGTTGAGAACAGTTCACATGAAATCTCCGACGATAAGCGATACTGGACGTGTAGAATAGTTTAATGATTAGACCACTTCCCCTTGGCTAGAAGAATTGGCTCGATTTCCAGCACCAACGTTATTTGATGCTGTTCTAATACTAACCACCCCGTCACCCTCTACTTAACAAACTTCTTGCCTGTTGTCTTTACATTCCAACCTTTTCTCCAATACCACCTCAAGCAGCAACCGGATTGCGATTCTGGCTGCACACCTTATTTTTTAAAAGAACAAATTCAGAATGTACGAGGGCTAATCAAAAAAGTAAATTACACTTTCAAGCTATGGCCATTTATGAAACCACCTACACATAGGCAACGCGGCTTTGACAACATACAAGGTAAGTTCTCTTTTCCACATAATCCCCAAGAGACTGCATTTCTCGGAACAGTCAACCAACTTTTCGATTCCGAATACGTAGAAATCACCTCTAGCGCTATGTAACCACCTGGAGACAGCTGCTTTCACCTCCTCACCGTTTAAGAATCGTCGTCCACCGATATCCTGTTTGCACGATAATGCAGCACCTCACGCGGTTCGCCAAGCCTCCGAACTGCTGCAGCGATTCAAGTGGGAGGTATGGCAACATCCTCCATACAGTCCAGACTTAGCTCCATGCGATTAGCATGCGATTAGCGTTAATTAAGGCCACGGCCGCTTCCTTCCAACTCCTAGGCCTTTTCTATTCCATCGTCGCCATAAGACCTATCTGTGTCGGTGCGACGTAAAGCCACTAGCAAAAAAAAAAAAAAAAAAGGAAGATCTTCCTTAGGTTAACGGCATTAACGATGTTGTAAATAAAGGTTATGGATCTCTTCATATGGCTATGAGAGTATTTAGGGGTTGTAGTAAGGATGTAAAAGAGAGGGCGTATAGGTCATTGATAAGACCCCATTTGGGGTATAGTTCCAGTTTATGGAACCGTCACCAGGATTACTTCATTTAAGAATTCGAAAAGGTACAAAGGAAAGCAGCACAATTTCTTCTGGGTGATTACAGACAAGGGCAGAGTTACGAAACTGTTGCAAACTTTGGATTGGGACGACTCGTGAGTAAAGAGAAGATTTGTTCCACTACGCGTTTTTTTTAAGCTGTCGGTGATGAGATGGCGTGGAATAACATTAGTACAAGAATAAGCTTGAATTATGTTTTTATAAGAAGTTTTTACGAAGATAAAGTCGGATTTCAAATGGACGAATTGGGGCATTTTTTATAGGAAGAGGAGTTAGGGATTGGAATAATTTATCAAAGAAGTTCGATAAATTTCCAACTTCTTTGAAATTATTTAAGAAAAGACTAGGTAAACAACAGATAGGGAATCTGCCACATGGGTGACTGCCCTAAATGCAGATCAGTGGTGATTGATTGATTGATTGATTGATTGATTGATTGATTGATTGATTGATTGATTGATTGATTGATTGATTGATTGATTGATTGATTGATTGATTGATTGATTGATTGATATAATTCAACTACGGAAATAGATATAATTCTTTATTTTTGCTAGTTGCTTTACGTCGCACCGACACAAATAGGTCTTATGGCGACGATGGGACAGGAAAGGTCTAGGAATGGGGAGGAAGTGGCCATGGCCTTAATTAAGGTACAGCACCAGCATTTGTCTGGTGTGAAAATGGAAAACCACGGAAAACCATCTTCAGGGCTGCCGACAGTGGGATTCGAATCCACTATCTCGCGGAAGCGAAACACAGCTGCGCGCTCTAACCGCACGGCCAACTCGCCTTCTGATGTTGATACAGTCTGTCAAAAACGTAAATATAGCGTATACATCCACCAATCCTAGACACAGCCATACAATGTAAAGAACAGAAGTTGATATAAGCAATTTATTAATTATATATACATGTATATCTCCAAAGATCCAAGATTCCCCGTGCCAACCCCACAGCAGCTCGTAATCTGCAGGCTTTCGGGCTGAGCAGCGGTCGCTTGGTAGGCCATACTCTCCGTGGCTGTTGTTCTATGGATTTTATTGTTTTTTGTTGTTCGTATGTTATTTTAATAAGATAGAAACTACAGTACTTCAACTTACATAGATAAATTAACACATATCATTACAAGAAACAAGAAACCATGATCAACGATTGGTCTGACAAAATACTCGAATATATCCAGTTCTGAATCTCTGTTTTCCAGTGCAAGACGTCTTGTACTGTTAACAAATCTCAGTAACTGATAGAAGGAAACATATATAGGCCGTAAAACCTACAGCAGGTTCCGCAAATCACTGAACTTAGCCTTTATTTTTCGTATATTGCGGATAGGCTTGAATGACGACCATGATATTTCTGGAAATTTACCACACTGTTTCACAAAGGTTATGAGAATATTTGTTGTACGGAGATATACAACGTTCTTCACCACCTAATCACAAAATCATTGCTTTCCTTATATCAGAAGAGCCATTAACTTCACCTCCTGTTGGAAACTACGTAAATAGTTTGAACAAATCCTTATGATGGTCTTACTTCAGTCACGGCTAGTAAAAAATGCTGATTCATAAGGGTAGCTACCGGGTAGCCTATCTTCCATTATAGGTAACCGAAAATTTAAAAAAGGATGGCATTTATTAATAACGTTATTGTTTTTACGACCCACTAACTACACTCATGCTCAGAAATTAAGGATAATGCTGATGCATGGTGAAGCAACGCTATGGTGGGCGGTTTTCGGTTTTAAATCACCTCGGGGTGTGACCATGTGGTGCATTTGACCTGCGGTAGTCGCACGGTGGCGCTGGCAGCAGTCCAAATACGCAGAGGTGTGTTGGTGGATGTTAAGAGTACGGTGCAGCGAGTAAGTGTGCAGATGTTTTCAGACGTGCCAATGGTGACTGTGTGGTGAAAATGGCTCAACGAACACATATTGATAACGTAATGAGGGGTAGAATAATAGGGCGACTGGAGGCTGGTCAAATACAGCAGGCCGTAGCACGGGCCCTCCGTGTTCCACATAGTGTGATCTCAAGATTATGGCAACGATTCCAGCAGACAGGAAACGTGTCCAGGCGCTACAGTACGGGACGTCCGCAGTGTACAACACCACAAGAAGACCGATATCTCACCATCAGTGCCCGCAGACGGCCACGGAGTACTGCAGGTAGCCTTGCTCGGGACCTTGCCACAGCCACTGGAACAGTTGTCTCCAGACACACAGTCTACAGACGACTGAACAGACATGGTTTATTCGTCCGGAGACCTGTAAGGTGCATTCCACTGATCCCTGTTCACAGGAGAGCCCGTAAAGCCTGGTGTCAAGAACACAGTACATAGTCATTATAATAGTGGTCCCAGGTTATGTTCACGGACTAGTCCAGGTATAGTCTGAACAGTGATTCTCGCCGGGTTCTCATCTGGCGTGAACCAGGAACCAGATACCAACCCCGTAATGTCCTTGAAAGGTACCTGTATGGAGGTAGTGGTTTGATGGTGTGGGGTGAGATTAGGTTTGGTGCACGTACACCCCTGCATGTCTTTGACAGAGGAACTGTAATAGGCCAGGTGTATCGGGACGTTATTTTGCACCAGGATGTCCACCTGTTTAGGGGTGCAGTGTGTCCTATCTTCCTCCGGATGGATGATAACGCACGGCCCCACCCAGCTGCCATCGTGGAGGAGTACCGTGAAACAGAAGATATCCGGCGAATGGAGTGGGCTGCCTGTTCTCCAGACCTAAACTCCATCGAGCACGTCTGGGATGCTCTCGGTCGACGTATCGCTGCACGTTTTCAAACCCCTAGGACACTTCATGAGCTCCGACAAGCACTGGTGCAAGAATGGGAGGCTATATCCCAGTAGCTGCTCGACCACTTGATCCAGAGTATGCCAACCCGTATTGCGGCCTGTGTACGTGTGCATGGTGATCATATCCCATACTGATGTTGGGGTAAATGCGCAGGAAACAGTGGCGTTTTGTAGCACATGTGTTTTGGGACTGTTTTCTCAACTTATCACCAATACCGTGGACTTACAGATATGTATCGTTTGTGTTCACTATGTGCCTATGCTATTAGCGCCAGTTTTGTGTAGTGCCACCTTGTGTGGCACCGCAATATGCAATTATCCTTAATTTATGAGCATGAGTGTACTTTCTGACGATTTTAGGAGACGCTGAGGTGTCAGAATTTTGTCCCGCAGGAGTTCGTTTACGTGCCAGTAAATCTACCGACACGAGTCTGACGTATTTGAGCACCTTCGAATACCACCAGACTGAGCCAGGATCGAACCTGTCAAGTTGGAGTCAAAAGACCAGTGCTTTAACCGTATTAGCCTCTCAGTGCGACAAGAAGACATTTTGTTCAGCCTATTTACAAATAATGCGTACGAGTTATATGGTTGAAGTTCGTAACTTTAACAGACGGCGATACAACGGGGTACAATGATCATACAAATACCTCAAAGTCATTAGCCGTGTACCTCTTTTCCTCGGAGCCCCTCAATTTTATACCGTTCCACTGATCTCAGCAAAATTTGTGCATTGTCAAGTTGTAGGCCACCGCATTTGCCACTCTTTACCCTTAAAACTGAACACACAACTTCCATCTTAACATTTCGGTCCTGTTATGTTTTTTATGCTCATGCGCCAAAGCTGTCGTTGAAGAACAGTAAAACCCCCTCCCAAACCTCGCGACGTGATCGACACAACGCAATGGTTTCCCTTGGGAATGAAAACTAGTGATGGATGATATTTCACGAACTGTGATTTTTTCACTGATATCTAAAAATCAAGAATAACGGCTGTTACTTCCCACGCCGTCACAGTGATTAGCCGTAATATCACGACATATGCTGACGTAACGGTAAAAACGCAAAGAGATGGGATCAAGAAAGGAGCATCACCCTCATTCCCAACCGTATGGGCATTTGTAATTTTTTTTAAGAGTCAAATTATTTTAAGTATGTATAAACCTCGACATCCCAAGTAATGTCAATTTTAGGTAATTGTGATGTTGATTCCTAGTGTGGTACTACTTTTAAGTGCATGTTCAAATCGCATCGTGATTCACAGAACTCGCCTAGAATACTAACAAAAATGTGTAAATAATAATGTACCCTTGGCATATTTATGCATTTTATTTTCTCTGTTTTAGATTAATTCAGTTTCTTTTAACAAACAACTGTTTACTTTTGGATCATACGATGCTTCGATACTTGTTGAAGTGGTTATTGATATTTTACCTAAATAAAGATGCAGTGGTAGGTCTAACCTTCGAGAACAGTTTTACCATCATTATAGTTTTATCTTGTGCCAGACAAATGTGTTGGAATTAATTTTGTAGCACGCACCAAATAATTGGTTACGGCACAGAACACGATCGTTGCCAATCTTGGTCCTAACGTTTTTGTTTTTCGACATATTGGTTGGATTTCATTATGTCAAAAAAAAATGTACATGCAAAAAATATGTTTGTGCTCCCAGAAGTAAATTGGGAACAATCGTTTTCTGTACTGCAAGCAAAATACAGGTTGTTTATATTTATAAGATGGCTGAAAATCTTATAAATATTTACACAGAGAGGTAGCCACAATAACAAGGCCTCTCGTGATCATAAGCTACAAAATAACAAGCAGTATGGGCGGTCCAGTGATTGTAATCACGTCACTGTTAAAAATCACTGATATCAGAAAATCACGGTATGAAATCACGCTGTTACTCACAAATCACGGAATCACTCATCGCTACTGAAAATTATGTTTTACCGAGCTCGATAGCTGCAGTCGCTTAAGTGCGGCCAGTATCCAGTATTCGGGAGATAGTGGGTTCGAACCCAACTGTCGGCAGCCCTGAAGATGGTTTTCCGTGGTTTCCCATTTTCACACCAGGCAAATGCTGGGGCTGTACCTTAATAAAGGCCACAGCCGCTCCCTTCCTATTCCTAGGCTTTTCCTATTCCATCGTCGCCATAAGACCTATCTGTGTCGGTGCGACGTAAAACAAATAGCAAAAAAAAAAAAACTTTTAGGTCCCTAGAATACTGTACGAGGTTTCCGAGAAAATTATCTCTAAGCGCGCGCCGGTAAGCTTCTCCCCATTTCTTTCCCACGGCGAGATCGAGGACTCCTGTATTGGGAACATGCATCATTTTCAAAAATATATTTTTTGAAAAGTACACCAATGAAATAGTACGTAAACGTATTACATTGTGGTATGTTGCCTTGTTTTCTACCATTAAAAAAATATTTAATAGTGCCTTTCCGCAAGGCGAGTGAAACGGCCTCTGACGTAAGCGGCGCGCTGTGACGTCACGATCCAGTACCGCATGGAGCTCTACCAGCCGTTGTGCATCAGCCGTTGCTAAAAGCCGATTGTTTATTATTCATGATCGCGAATAACTTCGAAATGACAGAAGAAACGTTCAAAACAGCACAGTCAGACAATCTACCATGTGTAGATGTCATCATTCTTGAAAAATGTGACTTTTGTGGTCGCAGAAATTCGCGGATAACAAGCAAGTTTGTAAGTGTCGTCTTTTATATACGTGCAATGTACTGTAACCCATAGTATTAGGATAACAACTAACCTGGATAGATATCACATCACTTTCAACATTTCCTTCTAGACTGATTCCCCTATTAAAGAATAACATTACATTTTCGGACTTTCAGCATTAGTAAAGTAAGAAATCGGATTTCAGCACCAACATAAACATATAGGTAGCATTATAGTACTAGTCCGCTTCTGTGGTGTAGTGGTTAATATGTGCCACTCCCAGAGGCCCGGTTTCGATTCCCGGCTCTGCCATGAAAGTTGAAAACAAATAGTACGAGGGCTGGAACGGGCTCTACTCAGCCTCGGGAGGTCAACTGAGTAGAACGGTTTCGAATCCCACCTCAGCCATCCGCGAAGTGGTTTTTCGTATTTTCCTACTTCTCCTCCAGGCACCTAAGGCCACGGCCGTTTCCTTCCCTCTTCCTTGTCTATCCCTTCCGATCCTCCCATCCTCCAACAAGGCCCCTGTTGAGCATAACAGGTGAGACCGCCTGGGCGAGGTAATGGCCCTCCTCACCAGTTTCATCACCATACTCAAAGTCTCACGTTCCAGGACACTGCCCTTGAAGTGGTAGAGGTGAAATCCCTCGCAGAGTCCGAGATAAAACCAACCCTGAAGGATAAACTGATGAAGAAAGAAAGAAAGAAAGAAGGAAAGAAAGAAAGATCATAGTACTATAGGGCTATAATCTATCATTCCCCCCCAAAAAAAAAAAATATTTATGGTTGGGACAACTGGCCTACCCACTTCCGGGGCCCTTGAAAGAGAATTAAATATCTTTGTGGAGGGAAAAAATTAGACATGATAAAGATAAATATGACTTCATCTAGTTTTCACAAGTCGGGCTGAGTGGTTCAGACGGTTGAGGTGCTGGCCTTCTGACCCCAGCTTGGCAGGTTCGATCCTGGTTCAGTCCGGTGGAAGTTAAAGGTGCTCAAATACGTCAGCCTCGTGTCGGTAGATTTACTGGCACGTAAAAGAACTCCTGCAGGACTAAATTCCTGCACATCGGCGTCTCCCAAAAATCGTAGTAGTAGTTAGCGGGGCGTGAAGCCAATAACATTAATTACATTTGACTTTTAACAAGCTGAGCATATCAGGAAAGGAAAGTGTCCTGGTGACATTTTAGTCGCTCAATACAGGAATGTCTTTGGGTGCTGTGACTTTTACTTTTCTTTTTTTTCTTTTTTTTCTTTTTTGCTTTACGTCACACCGTCACATATAGGTCTTATGGCGACGATGGGACAGGAAAGGCCTAGGAATGGGAACAAAGCGGCCGTGGCCTTAGGTACAGCCTCAGCATTTGCCTGGTGTGAAAATGGGAAACCACGGAAAACCATCTTCAGGGCTGCCGGCAGTGGGGTTCAAAACCCACTATCTCCCGGATGCGAGCTCACAGCTGCGCGCTCCTAACCGCACGGCCAACTCGCGCGGTATTTTTTCCCTTCGGTTTATTGACTTGGCTTGTATAACCTAAAACTTAGGCTAAGTAGGATAATATTTTAAACACCTACATCACTATTTTCACCTGTGTGCAATTATGTTATTTATTTCATTAATATTATGATAATTATTATAATTGAGCATTGTTAACTTATAAGATCCCAACAGACAAGCATTGGTTTTGTGTAGAGTTATACATTTGTTAAATTCACGTTGTTTCCTTTCATGATGTACACGCCTATTCTTTGTTACATTAGAGTATTTAGATATAGCCTAAATTTCTTTACCAATTAAGCTCTTCAATAAAGACATACATAACTGTCCCATGCCAAGATATATTGGTAGAATTAGAGCTGTCAAAATGGTTCATAACCCCTTTGATTTATTATCTTGACATGGATCACCCAAAACATAGGTTAGGTTTGGAGAATACTTTAATAATCAGCATTATTTAATGCACTGTTTATTACTTTCATATTCCAAGATGTAATTGAAGCGTTTAAATAAAGCATCATACATTAAAATTTAAAGTTTTACCACTAGAACAAGCTGACATGGAAAAGTGATTTGAAATTCAAACAAATTCATCTTACGTTAAAATCTTCAAAAAAATAAACTGTAGACTTTTCCGATATATCACCAGCATTTCTCCGGCTCGCCAAAATCCATTTCTCCCTAGTTTTAGCGTCTTTGGAACATTTATAAACAATTTGTTTGGTATGGTATGCGATGTGCTATTGCACATCGGAACTCTACACCATTTATAAGTTTTCTGCCTCACTTTCTGCGCAGGATTCATTTTAAGTCTAAAATATACCACTCAGATTATTATCCAATGTATAGACCTCGAATTTAACCATACCAGACACTAACATAAAGTAGAAATACGCGAAGTGTATCCTGCTTCTCACAGCACACTATGTGTTATTTCGTCTGCTAATTCAGTCAACCTGTACGATGACGTCAGACCAATGAGATCGCGTACTTGCGTGACGTGACATTTTCGTAGATTTTTATCATGTTTGGGGTTATTATTTGTACATTCTGATCACATTTTTGAATTCTGCATGAAATTTTGAATCAGATTAGCATATTTTTAATTAAAACCCCGGATCATGCATGTTCCCTATTCTCAAGTTCAAGAATAACAGGGGCCATTAATGCAGCCCATGACCGAACATAACTCTTAACCTTCAACTTAATTCAGCAGCTGGGATAAGTGGCTCAGACGGCAGAGTACAGGGTAGTGTGTTCGATTCCGGCTCAGTCCAGTGGTATATGAAGGTGCTCAAAATACGCCAGTTCCAACTCTGTAGATTTACAGGAATGTAAAAGAACTCCTGCGGGACCAACTCTGTAGATTTACAGGCGTGTAAAAGAACTCCTGCGGGACACACCTCTGTGTCTTCCGAAGAAGTAGTTGTTGTTGATGATGATGATGATGATGATGATGATGATGATGCTCGTTGTTTAAAGGGGCCTAGCATCTAGGTCATCGGCCCCTAATGGAACGATATGAGATGAAATGTAATGACAATTTAAAAGTTCAAAACCATCCACTGACCAGAATTCAAAACGTGATGATGAAGAACGAGTGGGTGAATACGAATTTAAGAAAATCAGTGGCTCCGATCCGCAATGCCCCACCTTCCCAGAAACTACCTGAAAACAATAGTATTACTGACCAAGGGACTGCTTCTAAAGCACATTCTTGAAACGAAGTCAATACTTGATGTCTAAAGGGGTCAAAAATCAAGGTCAATGGCCCATCATAATGGTACGTATCGCTAGTAAAGTAGAACCATGGTATTTGTCATGTTACGGTATTCCACACATTATGGTACTACTCACAGGTATCGTACGCAGACCTATAGTCTTTCTTTCTCACATAATGGCGCCACTCATAGGCAACGCAAACCAATGGTGTTCTTCACATAGATATAGTAATCACGGACGTCAGTATTCCCATGGTGTTCGTCACATAATGGGTACTAATCGCAGGCAGCGCAGACCCACGGTGTCGCTCATATAGCAGTACAAATCATAGGTACTGTAAACCCACAGTGAACTGCTCTCTGCTGCTACTAATCACAAACCTGTTGTGTACCTAACATATTAGTACTATTCGCAAGTAAAGGCGACCCATGGCGTTCCCGCGCAATGGTACTAATCACACGTAGTTTCACGGTTCAAATTCAATAATCCCTTGGTCGCCCTTTTTAGTCGCCTCTTACTACAGGCAAGGGATACCGTGGATGTATTCTTCATCTGCGTCCCCCCATCCACAGGAGGTAGTAGAAGTAGTTAATGAGACGTCAAACCATTATTATTATTATTATTATTATTATTATTATTATTATTATTATTATTATTATTATTATTATTATTATTATTATTATTATTATTATTTCAAACTGCCAGTGAAGGACGACAACAAAACAGAAAGGGGTGGGCTCCTCTTAAAGATGGTAGGTTTGATTAAAATTGGTATCGACACCAACTTCGTTTTTAAATAGAATTATATAGAATTTGTCCTCCACCATAGTCGTGTTAGATTAGGCAATGGAACATGGTTATAATCCAGTAAAATGAGCCTTTATTATTATTAATGTGATTCTTAATCTGTTTACCCTCCAGTGTTGGTTTCTCCCTCGTACTCAGCGAGGGATCCCGCCTCTACCCCCTCAAGGGCAGTGTCCTGGAGCATGAGAATTTGGGTCGGAGATAAAACTGGGGAGAATGACCAGTACCTCGCCCAGACGGCCTCACCTGCTATGCTGAACAGGGGTCTTGGTGGGAGATGGGAAGATCGGGAGGGATAGACAAGGAAGAGGGAAGGAAGCGGCCGTGGCTTAAAGTTAGGAACCATCCCGGCATTTGCCTGGAGGAGAAGTGGGAAACCACGAAAAACCACTTCGAGGATGGCTGAGGAGGGAATCGAACCCCCCTCTAGTCAGCTGACCTCCTGAGGCTGAGTGATGGTGGCGGCGGTGGTGATTATTGTTTTAAGAGAAAGTACAACTAGGCAACCATTCTCTATATAACACTAATCAGAGGGAAAGTACGGAAGGGGTCCGACACTTCGAAAAATGAAGATATCGGCCAAAAGAAGACAACGACCACGAAGGGCTGAACCCTTGAACTTACCATTCCATCGTTGGTCGGCCACGGCTGCTACAGTAGAACAATCTAGAACTCTTAAATCATGGGTCGTTGCGGGAATAAATTCGGTCACGATCTTAACCAAACGATGGGGTTCAGAAGAGAGCCTAACTACTTGAAATGAGGAGCAAAATGTGCTTACTAACTTTTATTAAATTGAAAATAGCACGATAACATTATTAATTTAATATGCATTCTTTAATAAAAAAATTATAAATTATTGATTTTTGAATGTTTCAAACACAGTCACATTACATAACGTTGATTTGTTTCTTACAACATCGAAGAGTTGCTTCGGAGAAGTTAATATATTAGTGGACAGCGAAACTGAAAAACTGAAAAAGGGAAGACCTGAAAACCGGGCACCTATTATTCCAAACGAGAACTGAGAGTTAATCCACACGATCCGTGGAAAATCTGACTTTCAACAAGTAGAACGCCTGATTTTCTCTCAATTAAGGTTATCCACTAGTCGAATACCCTTAACGGATACGGAACACCCGCCGAATGGACCCTTAATCGAACCAAACTGACTATCAGTTGCTTTGGATAGGTTGCGAAACATTATGGGAAAGCATGGTGTTCACTACGAGTTAACAACATCATTCACAATTGAAATAAAATCCTACCATGTATTTGTCATTCATGACACCCTTAAGTGATAAGATAATCCCGATGCTAAATGTGCATCACCCAAAACAGCTGTTCGGAAGGAACCAACAACAACAGGATCCGTGAGGATCTTACGTTATGTCGTTCTAAAGGAACAAAACTGCGAAATGCAGGAAACACTTACTAATCATGCATTTAGAAGAAATGCCAAACACTGAAGTTAATTAAAAAGTGGAAATTCGCTTGAAAAGTATTATTATCGAACCGATTTTCAGGTTAGAAATGGTTTTGTTATGCTTAATAAAATTACCAGTCCACGCTAAAATTTACTACAACTCTAAGGAATTCTTTCCCTTGAAAAACAATGCTACCCGTACAGATCTATCTATTTACTGTCTGTCCCAACACACTACTTATAAAATGATTACTTACTTACTTCAACTATGAATAAAAATGAAGGTACGACAAGATTGAAAATAAAATATTGTCACTGGCTGACGAATCGAAACCGCATTCGCAACTCAAGTCTCACATTAATACACTAAGTGTCAATATGCACACTATCAAACGAAACGGACGTCAAAACGATAAAACAATTAAGTCCGTAAAAATAAATTAACATCTCAAAGTCATTAAAGCTTAACACGCACGGAGAGTCACAGTAAAAATATTTAATCTATATCGGGCCGATATCCAACATTAGGACAACCCTCACTCGTCGATAGCGATCCCGTTATCTCAGTGGAGAGCTACGCATTGACCCTCTTCATAATCATATCATACTGTAGATGCTACCTTCGTCCAGGCCACTTCAACAAAAAAACAAAAGAAACATCTAATCTGAGACTTGAGTGTGTACAGCTGCCATCCCAGACCTATCGTCGGGCTCACTTGAAATCTGTACATCCTAACACTAATCACTATGTACATGATACCTTCCAAATTCTATCGTCGGGCGTGAACTAGGACGTCTCATCATCAGTGACACCAAGGATAACCTGTGACGTCCTAAATCTATCGTCGGGCGTCAAAGTGGGTCGTACCACGCATCCCTTAACATATCAGGCGAACTAGCAATTTCAAACAACTCCGACATTTAATACTAAATCTGGTCAGACAAATAACGCACGATGGAACCAACGTCTCTTACTATCAAATGAATGCAAGTCGAAAAATACAGTAAGTCTCTACCTCATTACAATACGTGAACTCAAAAATAAATATACGTGACGAACAATTCTCCGCCTCGAACACAATCTCAGCCTGTGCACTGAAGTTTAGGGAAGCAAATGAAAATTCCCAACACACGTTTACCATTTAGTGGATGCCTTCAAAATAATAATCATCACTACCGCATTCGAAACTCACAAATCGCCTATCGTCACTTCCAACTACTTTATATCAATGACATATCCAGTGAACAAATTCAATACAACCCCAACCGTGTGTCCAAAATGCTCTTTTATCCTTGAGGTCGCACTATCTTAATATCAAACGGGCTTTAAGTAGAAAATCGCTGTACGTTTACTACCAAGATTTTAACCTTTTACTAGAATCGTTTTCACTTGGGATCTTTCTATAAATTTACGGTGCTTCACACAGTAGTCGTCTCAAATTCGGATTGATTGCGGAAAACAATACAGCCTGCCTCAACACAGCCTGTTTCCTAAATACTTCCTCTGCAAAAATATAGCTTGTCTCAAACTCCTTCTCCTCGCTTTATTCCAGCGGTATCACTTAAAATCCAAGCTTCATTTCATCCATCTCTCTCATCTCCACATACATATAAATTCGTCGCTCTCAATCCCTTTCTCTTATATTTCCAAGACCCTTTTTCATAATTCAATCCGCTGGTGAAAACAACCATTATTAAACACATCTCTTACTTTACTATTATTACGACTTTCAGACCTCGAGAATCCAAGAGCACACAGGGACTTTTCGTATCATTGATATACACGATGTCTCAAAATTTCCTTCCCATTAATAACGGTAACTCTATCAAATTTCACCGAAATTATCTAAATATGCCTGCGATCCAAAAAAAAATTAAATATACTGGTTAAATGCAATTTTAACATAGAAAAATTTCTTTATCCCGCGGTAGACATTATTATTATTATTATTATTATTATTATTATTATTATTATTATTATTATTATTATTATTATTATTATTATTATCGACCAACATTTCTGAATTCAACTGATATTTGAAATTTAGATATTCGCCACGACTAATTTACACTTATAACTTTCCAAAAATCCACGCTTTGGACACTATCTCATCGAACATTTAACACCAAAATTTTAAGCGTCGCATTTTACCGTTCTTGACATGAAATTTTCACACGCTGACCAAAAATTACAACACCTTTCGCCTGATAATTACGAATATCAACCCGACAATCATCTTGAAAAATTTGTTGGGACAGAACAATTTAAACTAACTACAACATAATATAAATATAGACAGACTTGCACATGGTACCATTCCCAGCATTCTGGTCACACCGTCACCAGCAGGCCTCGTGCTTAGCCGTACATTTTCACAGATAACATTTCATTTCCAAAATCTCACTCTTACAAACACTACCCTTCTCACACACGATATTAAAACTACCACATAAATCAGGCACTTTCTCTGTAATTTGCACCACGACTTCCCTCGTTCTGCAGTCGGCTATGACTGTCTGACTCGTTCCCAGAGTTGTCTCTCTCCGTTACTCCAATAAACAGGTGTTCAACAGATAAAGGGAGCAGAACTACTCTGAATAGCTTCCCCAAACCCTCTTCACTTTCAAGCGTACATGAGATGATGTAAATAAAACCTGCTGTGTATATTTCAACCAGCCTACACTTTCCTAGTTCGTCGGCAAACGTTCAGAACTTTTCCAATCACTTTCTCTTCTTAACCGAGTATGTGGACCTTAGCCACGGACATGTATTTAATTATTTGTCGATCAATCTGGCGCGAATTTCCAATGACGACGGGCACAAGCTCCCGCGGCTTCAAGTTCCAGATCGACACTGAAAAATCTACGGTGGGGGGTTTCTTTTATAATCTCAGAAGGGACGCTATCCCCACTATGAGGCTTGATTGTGTAATCTGCTAAATTTGCGTCTAATAGACCGATTTTGATGAGACTTGTCCCAGACCTCCGGACAGGCTTGCACTTATTTTAGATGTTAGTCTTATAATTTTACTACACTCACAACAGGGAAAATAAATTATTTTTGCCCGTGCGTTTCGCGCGTTTTCTTCATCCCCTGACCTTGGCACGTGTAGCTGGTTCGCTGATCTAACGCTAACATGTACTTAGGCTTAACTGCATTTATGTTTTTCCCCGGGGGCTCTGTCTTCACGTAGGGTGTACGAATAATTTTGCTTATTTATTTCTTTATTTACTGTATTGCCAAAATCCCTCGTTGTATAGAATTCCATGAATTTAAAGAATTGTCGGGCACTCGAGTTCCACCGAGGTGTCCCGGTATTTCACGAGCTTGCCGTGAGATCCTTCCCACGCAACATCGGGGCTCTTAGGAGCGCAACATGGCTGCCCTCAAACATAAAAGTAGTTTCTTGATATCAAATAAATATTGAGAAAAAAAATTTTTCTCTCCGTAGAATTATGGGTTCATAATCCACCTACAACGACGAAATGTTTACCCAGAAAGGGGAAATATTTAAACATATATATTCCTTCAAAATTCTGAATTGTACATGGGAATTTTGATATAAATGAACCATGATTCTACGTACAGTTTCCCAGTCGATCTCACTCTTGACGTAGGGCTCTGTTAATTTCACGTATTTCCCTGTTTTCTTCTTCCAACAATAGAATTGCGTTACAGATGTCATCAATAAAGTCTTCTCTTAAGAACGAACATTGTAAACATTTAGCGTCTTCCTCTTGATGACTACCGCTGCTTGCCTGTCCTTGGAGTGGTGCCTCGACATGTCTTCCTCTTGACGTGACAATCATATTGACGGGTTGCTCTTCTTCTTTTTCTTCTTCTTTTTCTTCTTCTTCTTCGGTGACCATTTCCCCAGCTGGTAAGGCTGCGTCATCCTGTAGTGGGACTCTTTCTTCTGCTCTATGGTAAACCTTTAAATTTCTGGTTGGGTTGCGGTCATCATTTAATTGGGAGTTGCTAGGAGTCTGTTTCTTGCTGTTATTGATGTTACGTGCGTCATTTGGTTGTCTCGGCAGCCTGCCTCTCTCTCTCCTCTTGATACCTGCTATCTGCATTTCACTGAAGTGGCTCTCCGGCATATCTTTCCTTTATCAAAGAAACGATGTTGACGGGCTGTAACGTCTAACCATAGTAATGGTACTTTCTCGGCGTGTCCATCAGCTGTCCTCCATCTACGTCCTTCAGATATCTTGGCCTCCAGGATATCTTCCATCAGATACTCAAATAATCCTTTTGCAGTTAGATGCGGGTCTTCCTTCAATTGGTAAAACTGATCCTGATATCTCCCAGTTATATTCAACACGTTCGCGATCCTTGAGTTTTGAGATTTTCTCGTCTCAACGTACAAATTCTGGCCTTTAGCATTTGCGTCATTTTCAACTTTCAATTTATTACCAAGGTCTGGATTACGAATCTCTGTAGCTTGACTCAGATATCCAACCACCTTTGGTTGCATGTCAGCTGTACTGATCTCATTACTAACTTCACTCCCATTGAACTTAATCTTCTCGTCCGTCTGCTCCTGTGCTAAGGTATTCTCCCTCGAATCCTGTTCACAATTACTACTGACATCCTCGGACTCTTTGGTGTGGACGATCCTACTCTGTTTATCGTCATTAGCGTTCTTTCCCATTTCAGCTGCTCCCTCTTTGAATTCTGAACAACCAATCTCTGTCTCTGGAACCTTATTCTCAACTTTCACGTGTCTATCGGTCATTTCTTTAGAGCCTACCTTTGAACCATTATTATTTCTCTTGCAAACATTTCGTAACTCACCCACACTACTCTTTAAATCGTTAAAAGTGTCTTTCAAGCTAACCTTCAACTCATTTACCCCACTCTTTACATCGTCATGACTTTCTTTCACACTAGCTTGAAAATCATCCATACTACTCTTTAAATCGTCCCTAGTGTCTTTCAAACTAGACTGTAACTCCTCCCTAGTGTCTTTCAAACTAGCTGCCAAACATTTACGCTGACCTACCATGTCATCCATTTTACTACTCAAATTCTCATTGAACTTACTATGTAAACTCTCCATCTTACTTATCCGACTCTCATTATGAACCTTCATGTCCTCTCTCAACTTATCATTCCAGCTATCCAACTTCCCATGCAACCTATCTATCTTACTATTCAACCTCTCATCACGAACTTTCATGTCCTCCATCAATTTACTATTCATCTCTTCCATCACCTGCATTAGCAGATCCATCATCGCCTGACACTCCATCTCACAATATCACAAAGAATACAATAATGAGTACGCTGGCTGTTGGTGCAACCAGAATACTCCAAACTACTAAAGAAAGAATTCACTATCTACTGCGTTTTCACATACAAACGCTATTACAATTTAATACCGAAACTGACAACATTCCAACAGTTGTCTTATAAAATTTTGTTTATGTGGCTGGTATCACAAAATGTTTAATGAAAAGAAAATCTGAAGTTAATAAGTTACTCTGGATAAATATCCCAAATAGTTTCGCTTCCGTAAATTAATTAAACAAATAAAGAACATGTTAACGCATAAACTTTGAATGTAATTCAGCGTTACCACTTCCAAAATTTATATTGGCAACATGATAAAGCTTTAAGTACTGATTTCCTAAAATGCATTGTGACTGTTATTATTATTATTATCTACCAAGTAGTTACGCTCCTCGTTAAACGTGATAATATCTAGCACTCTCATTGGGCATAATTCGTTTAACTGTGGCTCAGCCATAGTTCTCACCCACTTGTATTATTTATAATGTGGCTTAGGCCTCAACATTAATTTATATTTTCCTAACATTTATTTTCAATATATAATTCCATTATCGTTATCGTGGCATCGTATCGTTATCGTGACTTTGGGCTCCTCATCGTTATCGTGACATTAAAGCTCCACGACTGGGCCGCCCCTTCTTACTGAGGCCCAACGTGTACTATTATTCTACAGTT
Source organism: Anabrus simplex (assembly GCF_040414725.1). Classification (NCBI taxonomy): domain Eukaryota; kingdom Metazoa; phylum Arthropoda; class Insecta; order Orthoptera; family Tettigoniidae; genus Anabrus; species Anabrus simplex. The sequence goes on along the minus strand of NC_090269.1, from coordinate 111,316,998 downwards.
GGTCATCATTTTACTGATGTCAACCAACATGACTCGTAGTTCTTCCTTTAATGCACTTAAGCCCTCTCTGTTAAGTGACTTAAGCCATCACGTTGGTGTGTGACTTCTTACTCTCCTCCAACGTGGAATATTATCCTCCTACTTATCGTGACTTAAGCCCCAGCGTTGATGGCGCCACTTCTTACTGAACCCTTGAACTTACCATTCCATCGTTGGTCGGCCACGGCTGCTACAGTAGTACAATCTAGAACTCTTAAATCATGGGTCGTTGCGGGAATAAATTTGGTCACGATCTTAACCAAACGATGGGGTTCAGAAGAGAGCCTAACTACTTGAAATGAGGAGCAAAATGTGCTTACTAACTTTTATTAAATTGAAAATAGCACGATAACATTATTAATTTAATATGCATTCTTTAATAAAAAAATTATAAATTATTGATTTTTGAATGTTTCAAACACAGTCACATTACATAACGTTGATTTGTTTCTTACAACATCGAAGAGTTGCTTCGGAGAAGTTAATATATTAGTGGACAGCGAAACTGAAAAACTGAAAAAGGGAAGACCTGAAAACCGGGCAAATATTATTCCAAACGAGAACTGAGAGTTAATCCACACGATCCGTGGAAAATCTGACTTTCAACAAGTGGAACGCCTGATTTTCTCTCAATTAAGGTTATCCACCAGTCGAATACCCTTAACGGATACGGAACACCCGCCGAATGGACCCTTAATCGAACCAAACTGACTATCAGTTGCTTTGGATAGGTTGCGAAATATTATGGGAAAGCATGGTGTTCACTACGAGTTAACAGCATCATTCACAATTGAAATAAAATCCCACCATGTATTTGTCATTCATGACACCCTTAAGTGATAAGATAATCCCGATGCTAAATGTGCATCACCCAAAACAGCTGTTCGGAAGGAACCAACAACAACAGCATCCGTGAAGATCTTACGTTATGTCGTTCTAAAGGAACAAAACTGCGAAATGCAGGAAACACTTACTAATCATGCATTTAGAAGAAATGCCAAACACTGAAGTTAATTAAAAAGTGGAAATTCGCTTGAAAAGTATTATTATCGAACCGATTTTCAGGTTAGAAATGGTTTTGTTATGCTTAATAAAATTACCAGTCCACGCTAAAATTTACTACAACTCTAAGGAATTCTTTCCCTTGAAAAACAATGCAACCCGTACAGATCTATCTATTTACTGTCTGTCCCAACACACTACTTATAAAATGATTACTTACTTACTTCAACTATGAATAAAAATGAAGGTACGACAAGATTGAAAATAAAATATTGTCACTGGCTGACGAATCGAAACCGCATTCGCAACTCAAGTCTCACATTAATACACTAAGTGTCAATATGCACACTATCAAACGAAACGGACGTCAAAACGATAAAACAATTAAGTCCGTAAAAATAAATTAACATCTCAAAGTCATTAAAGCTTAACACGCACGGAGAGTCACAGTAAAAATATTTAATCTATATCGGGCCGATATCCAACATTTGGACAACCCTCACTCGTCGATAGCGATCCCGTTATCTCAATGGAGAGCTACGCATTGACCCTCTTCATAATCATATCATACTGTAGATGCTACCTTCGTCCAGGCCACTTCAACAAAAAAACAAAAGAAACATCTAATCTGAGACTTGAGTGTGTACAGCTGCCATCCCAGACCTATCGTCGGGCTCACTTGAAATCTGTACATCCTAACACTAATCACTATGTACATGATACCTTCCAAATTCTATCGTCGGGCGTGAACTAGGACGTCTCATCATCAGTGACACCAAGGATAACCTGTGACGTCCTAAATCTATCGTCGGGCGTCAAAGTGGGTCGTACCACGCATCCCTTAACATATCAGGCGAACTAGCAATTTCAAACAACTCCGACATTTAATACTAAATCTGGTCAGACAAATAACGCACGATGGAACCAACGTCTCTTACTATCAAATGAATGCAAGTCGAAAAATACAGTAAGTCTCTACCTCATTACAATACGTGAACTCAAAAATAAATATACGTGACGAACAATTCTCCGCCTCGAACACAATCTCAGCCTGTGCACTGAAGTTTAGGGAAGCGAATGAAAATTCCCAACACACGTTTACCATTTAGTGGATGCCTTCAAAATAATAATCATCACTACCGCATTCGAAACTCACAAATCGCCTATCGTCACTTCCAACTACTTTATATCAATGACATATCCAGTGAACAAATTCAATACAACCCCAACCGTGTGTCCAAAATGCTCTTTTATCCTTGAGGTCGCACTATCTTAATATCAAACGGGCTTTAAGTAGAAAATCGCTGTACGTTTACTACCAAGATTTTAACCTTTTACTAGAATCGTTTTCACTTGGGATCTTTCTATAAATTTACGGTGCTTCACACAGTAGTCGTCTCAAATTCGGATTGATTGCGGAAAACAATACAGCCTGCCTCAACACAGCCTGTTTCCTAAATACTTCCTCTGCAAAAATATAGCTTGTCTCAAACTCCTTCTCCTCGCTTTATTCCAGCGGTATCACTTAAAATCCAAGCTTCATTTCATCCATCTCTCTCATCTCCACATACATATAAATTCGTCGCTCTCAATCCCTTTCTCTTATATTTCCAAGACCCTTTTTCATAATTCAATCCGCTGGTGAAAACAACCATTATTAAACACATCTCTTACTTTATTATTATTACGACTTTCAGACCTCGAGAAACCAAGAGCACACAGGGACTTTTCGTATCATTGATATACACGATGTCTCAAAATTTCCTTCCCATTAATAACGGTAACTCTATCAAATTTCACCGAAATTATCTAAATATGCCTGCGATCCAAAAAAAAAAAAAATATACTGGTTAAATGCAATTTTAACATAGAAAAATTTCTTTATCCCGCGGTAGACATTATTATTATTATTATTATTATTATTATTATTATTATTATTATTATTATTATTATTATTATCGACCAACATTTCTGAATTCAACTGATATTTGAAATTTAGATATTCGCCACGACTAATTTACACTTATAACTTTCCAAAAATCCACGCTTTGGACACTATCTCATCGAACATTTAACATCAAAATTTTAAGCGTCGCATTTTACCGTTCTTGACATGAAATTTTCACACGCTGACCAAAAATTACAACACCTTTCGCCTGATAATTACGAATATCAACCCGACAATCATCTTGAAAAATTTGTTGGGACAGAACAATTTAAACTAACTACAACATAATATAAATATAGACAGACCTGCACATGGTACCATTCCCAGCATTCTGGTCACATCGTCACCAGCAGGCCTCGTGCTTAGCCGTACATTTTCACAGATAACATTTCATTTCCAAAATCTCACTCTTACAAACACTACCCTTCTCACACACGATATTAAAACTACCACATAAATCAGGCACTTTCTCTGTAATTTGCACCACGACTTCCCTCGTTCTGCAGTCGGCTATGACTGTCTGACTCGTTCCCAGAGTTGTCTCTCTCCGTTACTCCAATAAACAGGTGTTCAACAGATAAAGGGAGCAGAACTACTCTGAATAGCTTCCCCAAACCCTCTTCACTTTCAAGCGTACATGAGATGATATAAATAAAACCTGCTGTGTATATTTCAACCAGCCTACACTTTCCTAGTTCGTCGGCAAACGTTCAGAACTTTTCCAATCACTTTCTCTTCTTAACCGAGTATGTGGACCTTAGCCACGGACATGTATTTAATTATTTGTCGATCGATCTGGCGCGAATTTCCAATGACGACGGGCACAAGCTCCCGCGGCTTCAAGTTCCAGATCGACACTGAAAAATCTACGGTGGGGGGTTTCTTTTATAATCTCAGAAGGGACGCTATCCCCACTATGAGGCTTGATTGTGTAATCTGCTAAATTTGCGTCTAATAGACCGATTTTGATGAGACTTGTCCCAGACCTCCGGACAGGCTTGCACTTATTTTAGATGTTAGTCTTATAATTTTACTACACTCACAACAGGGGAGATAAATTATTTTTGCCCGTGCGTTTCGCGCGTTTTCTTCATCCCCTGACCTTGGCACGTGTAGCTGGTTCGCTGATCTAACGCTAACATGTACTTAGGCTTAACTGCATTTATGTTTTTCCCTGGGGGCTCTGTCTTCACGTAGGGTGTACGAATAATTTTGCTTATTTATTTCTTTATTTACTGTATTGCCAAAATCCCTCGTTGTATAGAATTCCATGAATTTAAAGAATTGTCGGGCACTCGAGTTCCACCGAGGTGTCCCGGTATTTCACGAGCTTGCCGTGAGATCCTTCCCACGCGACATCGGGGCTCTTAGGAGCGCAACATGGCTGCCCTCAAACATAAAAGTAGTTTCTTGATATCAAATAAATATTGAGAATTTTTTTTTCTCTCCGTAGAATTATGGGTTCAGGGCGTGAAAATGAAAGACTCCCTAGCCCTCGCAAACCTAATAGCTTCGGGGTCGGAGAAGAACAAGAGTTGACCAAGAGAGGTTGGATAGGATAGATGAAAGTGAGGAGCCTGGTACGGAAGCAATGCCAGGACTCAGCTAAGGGCCCCGCAGTCGCCAACCCGGTTCCAGCCCTCGTACCACTTTTCAACAGACCCGGGAATCGAACCCTCTCCTCCGGAGGTAGCAGCTAATCACACTAACCACTACACCACAGAGACGGACTGTGCCATTATTATTATTATTATTATTATTATTATTATTATTATTATTATTTTAAATAATAATAATCGTATGGCCTCAGCTGCTGTGGGCAGGCATTCCAGTTTGACGCCATCTGGCTGCCTGCTCGTCAATTTCGATGTTCCGTTTCACTCTAGGCCTACTACATGGCAGAGTAAAAAGAATCTCTCTTGGGCGTCTATGACTGAGTTTTCATTAATTTTGTAGGGTAAACACCTAATATGCAGCCGAAGATTTTTTACATGCCGACATGATTACGACAGGGAGTGTCCGGCTCCACGGCTAAATGGTTAGCGTGCTGGCCTTTGGTCACAGGGGTCCTGGGTTCGATTCCCGGAAGGGTTGGGAATTTCAACCTTCATTGGTTAATTTCTCCGGTACGGGGGCTGGCTGTATGTGTCATCTTCATCATAATTTCATCCTCATCACGACACGCAGGTCGCCTATGGGAGTCAAATCGAAAGACCTGCACTTGGCAAGCCGAACATGTCCTCGGACACTCCCGGCACTTAAAGCCATATGCTATTCCATTTCATTGAGATCAATCAATAACAATTGTTTTGGTACAATTATAACAAGATGGAAACATGTAAAGCCGTAGTGGAGAAACAAATTATGTAAAATATACACGTAGCGAAGCTGAAACACGATCAAAAATGCGTGATGTAGTAGGTACCGTCTGACTAGTTGCCACAATGGGCTCACGCTCGATAGAATTTACTATACGGTGGTTGAAGCTAAGGTCAGATAGCTCTGCAATAATGAGAGATCTACTCCCCAGGTTTTACCATTGAGTTTTGATACACCCAGTATATATAGTATATAGTATCCTTCATTGTGCAAGAAGACTCTATTTGGAGTTGGTTTGAGACATAGTGCACTTCTGTGCAGATACCCGCACGGATTAAGTACTCAGCACAGGTAGGAGAAAGACGAGAGTAGATTGTTTCACGTAAGTTGTTTTTTTCTAGGGCAAGTTTAATATTCACACTGATCTCATGCAGGGCACGTACTAACAAAGCGTGTTTAATATGAAACTTAATATCTCACTTATGATAGGTGTGCAAAATTTAAAAAACAAAGAGAAGACTTTCACCTTCCAAGAATAGTCCGTTTACGGTCGAATATTGTGTCCCAGGCTTAGGCAATCTTTTAATCAGTCTGGCGAAGTTCGTTATTGGCTAAACTTGGAGAGGCTCCGAATGGGATATTCAGTACGTGTACAAGTCGTTAAAACACTACGTGCCGAAGGCAAGGCTCCATTATATTCACTTCTGGGAAGAGTGGAGCTAAAACCGTTCAGTCCATAAAAACTCCATACAAACAGAAAGAAAGAAATAACATTTATGAGATCGATTATGTCAACTAGAAGCTGGTAACTGAATTTTACAAGTAGGGAAGGCTTAGTATTTTTAATTCCTTAAATTTAAAATATCATGGAATTTCTGCCTTAAGCCGATACTGATACCTTTATTCTGAATAGGTAACATAGCGATCTGTTTTTCGTTTCCCCGTAATGCTGATATAAATATTTTGTAACTGTCATTAAGAACAGCAAGCAGTGAAAACCTGAATGAATATTTTAGTCGTCCTTTTGTTCCTTACAACAACATTCATCATCACCATCGTCATCATCAAGGACGTAAAATGCCTTTGAACATTCAGTCTACAAGCACCTGCGAGTGAACAAGCCCATTGCTATACCACTATTAACACCGAACACGAGAAAATTTTATTCTATAGCCATCGTCTGTAAAACTCGACCATTACTCAGCCTAATTATTGTCGTCTTAATTTTCTTCTGATACTCTTACTCTCTTCAAATTTAATTTTTAGAAAAGTGTGTTTCACCGTTGTACCCCGGAATAGATTCTAGCGTATACAGGAAACGTCTCTTTGAATTGCCATTTGACGCATTCGTGTACACGTATAGCACGAGTCTCATTCTAGGAATTGAGAGAAAAGTGTACCAAGTAGTCTGTCTCCATGGTTTCCATGGCTAAAGAGACGTCGGTAGAGAAGATATCTGAAAGAACTATCAATCTTTCGTAGATCACTGTTAGAATATGGACGCAAGGAAGAAGACAGGCCCAATGTGGAAGGATGAGGTATAATAATAATAATAATAATAATAATAATAATAATAATAATAATAATAATAATAATAATAATAATAATAATAATAATAATAATTGTACCGGGCGGTACACCTCCACTCCGCTAATTTAAAATGTGCGCCTGTTGAAACTCCTCTGCTGGAGGAAGTCCGAACTTTATTGACAGTATTAATTTTCTACCTTCTCAGAAGATGTCACCACGTGGAAAATTTTGAGTTTTTGAACTGTGTCATTTTTGATGTGTTTTTGTTTCGCTTGAAGTAAGAAGTGTGAACTTTCTCTTCTAGAGGACACTACTGAAGATCTACAATAGTGCAACCTAGTGCGGAGTCAAAGAACTATTTTTTTGGAGAAAATTTAATTTCAAGAGTTTGTTCTTTGTTAAATTTCTTTCTAGCATTGTTTAAGTTGGCAATATTTACCCCTTTCTTCCCCTTGTTATGAATGTATCCAATCCCGAATTTCTTCAATTAATTTCTATCCAATCAGATGTATCTTCCCCCAACTTGAATCTGTTGCGGGGTCCTATCCAATAAAGAGTTTGTGGGAGGGTGTTTTCTTTCCCCTAACGCCTAGAAACTTCCTCGAGAGTATTTAAACTGCTGATTTTTGCGTCTCTAGGCCACTTCTGTTCCATCTTTCAGTGTGTTAAGTACATAGCAGGGGGCGGGAAGCGCCTCTTTCTTCTCCAGCCGTTCAACACAAGGTAATGGCCGATTAATAACTTCTTTCTTTACTAGCTCAGCAGTTTAACTTTCGGGGCGGGTTCTAAGCGTTCAACCATGTAACCTTTTCCTAAAATGTAACTTCCCTTTTCATCTATTCTCTTGTAAAACGACATATTGGGATAGAGAGTGCTAACCCTCTCGAGCTCCCACTCACATTGTCTTGAGGTGAACTTATTTTCTCGACCTATTTTTCGTTAATGTAAAACAAATTGTTCTTTTCTTAAGTCACCTCTTTAGCATGGGATTAGCCCTTGTATTAACGGCCTAGTGCCAAGTAGGTCTTAATCAAAGTGTATTAGGAGTGCAAGTTCGCCTCCTCTCAAATTGTTATTTTAGAGGTCATTTAATTAACCTGCTTTTCTTTTAATAGACCTCAGTAGATTGGGTATTTTACCCCTGTGTTTATGTCCGTTGAGGACAACTTGAAGGTGGAGTTTGGTGTGGCCTGGGAGAGGCTTAAATTTTGAGAGCGAGTGGCTCTTTTGAAAATTCTGGGTTGTATGCCTCATGGAGGTTTTTCAGTGTAATTTGGAGCAAGGGCTCCTAGGTATGAATGGGGTTTTCTCCCCCTCTGTTACAACTTGTGTTTGAGGTAAAACTGAGCTGATTGCCCAAGCATTGTGAAGTCAGGGCGCGAAGCCCAAATTCTGTAAATATTGTACTAACCCCTTTTGAATTGCTACTTTGTACCTGCCATGCTTGTTATTTCTTTGTTTTCGAAAAGAAAATATAACCTTGTTAATTTTTAAATTAATTTTACATTGCACTATAATTTCGTAGCTTGAAACCCATTCACACCCGCACCTTCTTTCACCTCTACCTACCACGGAAAAGTCCGTAACAAGTGGTAGCAGAGCGTGGTTGAATGGGTCTCAATTTAGCCCCTTTTGACGGCTACACATTGTTTTGATCCGAACTCTAACCATTTTCTCAGTTGCTGGAATTTTTTGAGTTTTTCAAAATTGGTCTGTCATCATGCCCGGCCCTCGCGATGTTCTCCTTCTTAACTATTTGCGTAAGGAGGAGTTGATCTATGAATTAACTATCAGAAATGTTCAATCTGGAGGCACGGTTGCAATAGACACTAACAAGCTTAGAGAGTCCCTTGATTTGCCCATTTCCATCCCCAATTTGGGAGAGAAAGAAATTGACGACTCTCTTTCCACGATCACGGAGAATATTACTGGGCTAGCTTCTGTAGTTAGTTTTTTTGATGAAAATGATCCGTCTCCTAATCAAATTAAGCGTGTGCAAGGCAGGCTATATCATTTTTCGAATAGGGTTAACGATCTGTTGTCTCTAAAACTGAATGATGTTCAGAGGAAGGAAGCTAGTACGCTCCTGGAAAATATTTCCGAATTATCTAGTAAGGTCACTCAATTGTTAACTGGGGAAGTTCCTCCCAAATCTGATCAACCCACCATAGTAAATGCAGGTAGTGAGGAAGCGCCTCCCAAGGGAGAAGTTAATAGAATAACCGTTGCTGCTCAAACTATCCCTGCCCCATTGGACAACGAGTCTGAACGCCGTGCATCGCTGAGTAACATCCGTTCTGAATTAACTTCCTTGCCATTGAAACCTTTACCTACTATGTCACCCGGGTTTAGTAGCTTGCCTCATACATTGGCAATGTTGCTCAGAGGTATATCTAAGTTTTCCGTTAATACCACCAGTGACGTAATTTCATTTTTAAGATTTCTAGTGGAATTCCAGGATCATGCCCTTGTTTTTTCTCTTTCTCCATGTCAAATCTTGCAAATTATCTATCCGTATGCTATTGGTATTCTCTCTGATAAAATCGTAAGAGCCATTGCCGAGCAATCATCTATTGAGGATTTCCATGCCCATTTGCTAGCTAACTTCATCCCTGCTAGGGCCAGGTCCTCCCTTATTCAGAAGTACTATTATCGTGTACAGCGCTTGGATGAAAACTTGGCTGATTTCATACAGGACATTAAGTTTTATACTAGGGTGGTTGCCCTTCATTTTCCTGAAGATCAGATTGTACAGGCTATTGTAGAGGGAATTTCACCTCCCTATAGGTCATATTTGTGTTTCGCGGCGTGCCCGCAAACTTTCTCGGAACTTGAAGCATTGGCCGTCTCAGCGGAAGGAGTTAGATACGCCGATTCTTTGCGTGTCGCGAAAGAACCCCCGCCTTCCATTAGTAATACTCGGCCTCCACCTCGCCGATCAGTCACCCCCCGTAAATGTTATGCTTGCGGGTCGCCTGACCATCTGCGCAATAAGTGTCCTCTGATCAAAACTAGTAGGGCAAATAATGGAGCTGGTTCATCACAAGGCTGTTTTAAATGTGGGGCTTTCTCACATATCGCAAAGAATTGTCCCAATTCGAATAGCACCCCCTCCTGCTCAACTTCTGGTGTAACTTCCAACAACAATCAAAAGTGACTAGTGGCTGCGGCTGAGTCAACTAATTCTGCTTCCCAAGGCTCAGCCCCTGGCAAAAAGGTCGAGAATTCAGGGAACGATAAGTCTTCGAATACATCTTTTGAATGCCCCAAAGAGTGCCTTAGGATCGCGGCGGATACCCCCGCACCTGTTCCTTTTCTTAAGATTGAGTTAAATAACGAGCCTATAACAGCTCTCTTAGATTCAGGCAGTGTTTGTTCGATTATTTCGGCTGAATGGTATTCTAAATTGAAATCGGTTTGTAAACTTCCGGACTATGTCTCTTCTCCTGTTCAATACGTTTCGGCTAATTCATCTCCATTAGAAATTCTAGGTTCCTTACTGGTCAAAATTCGTATTTTTAAGTTTACTTGGAAAATTAAATTGTTTGTGGCTAAGCACCTGTCTTGCCCCATCATACTGGGAGCGGACTTTATTTCTCACACTGGTCTTGTGCTCGATCTTCAGAGTAAGTCGTGCACATTCAAATTTGTGTCCAATTGTAAAATTCCCTTGTTAAAGTGTAATTCTGTGTCATGTTCATCTATTTCGCCTACCCAGGATGAGATGTTGTTAGACCTTAGACATCTACCTGAGGAGCAGGCTGATAGTATTCGCAAACTGTGTCAGTCGTTTCCCGAGGTGTTCTCTGATACTCTTGGTGTTACTGACCTTATTGAATACAAAATTGAGGTCACGGATTCGATTCCTGTCCGTTTTCCACCTTATAGGCTATCTCCACCTAAAATGAAGGCTCTGAAAGAAGTTATCGATCAGATGTTGAAGGATGGTATTATTAGGCCCTCTAAGTCGGCGTATTCATCGCCTATTTTTCTAGTCCCGAAACCCCAAGGAGGCTTCAGGCCTGTCATTGATTACAGGGCTCTCAATCGGAAGGTGGTGTTGCAATCTGTGCCCCTTCCTGACCTTCATTCTTGTTTTTCATGGTTTCGTAAGGCCAAGTTCTTCACCATCTTGGACTTAAATCAGGCCTACAATCAAATTCCCCTTGCCGAAGAGTCTAAACACCTTACAGCGTTTGCCACGGACTGGAATTTATACGAATACAACCGCGTGCCTTTCGGGCTCCCCACGGGGGCAGCTGTGCTCACTAGGCTACTAGATAGGGTCTTCTCCGACATCAAATTCGAGTACTTATATCACTACTTAGATGATGTCGTCGTATTTTCAGAGACTTTTGAAGAACATCTAGATCATTTGCGAGAAGTTCTCGATCGCCTTCGTAAGGCTGGGTTAACTGTTAAGTTGTCCAAGGTTGCCTTTGCTAAGCCCTCTATGTCTTTCCTAGGGCATATTGTGTCACCCGATGGTGTAGCAGTCGATCATTCTAGAACACAGGCCATCCGTGATTTTAAACCTCCCAAGGACATTAAAGGCATCGCCAGGTTTATTGGTATGGTGAATTTCTTCAGAAAGTTCATTCCTAACTTTGCTAATAGAGCGGCGCCCTTAAACCTCCTTCGTAGGAAAGGTATCAAATTCGAGTGGGGACCTTCTCAACAAGCCGCTTTTGAAGATCTTAAATTAGCGCTTTGTAATGCCCCTGTCCTTGCTATGCCTGATTTCTCGAAGAAATTCATCGTCCAAACCGACGCGTCGTCGTCAGCAGTAGCTGCAGTCCTTCTTCAAGAGACTGAACTAGGGAGGCGACCTATCGCCTATGCCTCTAGGACCTTGTCGGCTCAAGAAGCCAAGTATTCCATCTATGAGCTCGAAGGTTTGGCAGTCTTATTCGCCTTAGAAAAGTTCCGTCTCTATCTGGAACACGTCAAATTCGACCTGGAGACAGATAATCAAGCATTAAGCTGGGTCTTAGGTAGGCCGCGTCGTACTGGTCGTATAGCCCGCTGGGCTATTCGTATTTCCGCCTTCCAGTTTGATGTTAGACATATCAGAGGTACCGAAAATGTTGTTGCTGATGGGCTCATCCGTATGTTTCATAACGACGTCGAGACCCACGAAACGGTCGACACTTCATCACCTCCCGAGTCCATACTATCTGGTGTTAATGCCATCTTAACAGATGCTCCCATGCTTTTTAGGGATATTGAGAAATACCAACGTGAAGATCCGACGCTGGCTCCGATAATGGAAACCCTTTCTTCTGGGGAACATGTTGTCCCTTATGTTCTGAGGAATGGTGTTCTATGTTGCCCATCGAGGCATGATAGGATGATGAAAGTTGTCGTTCCAGCTGTTCTTGTACCTATGATCTTCAAGTATTATCATGAGACCCCATTAGGAGGGCATCTTGGAATCTTTAAAACTCGTGAAAAGATTCGTGAAATGTTCATCTGGAAAGGTATGGACGGTGAAATCCGTGAACTTGTAAAAGCTTGTAAATCTTGTTTGCTCAGTAAACCCACCATGTCCACCAAGGTAGGCCTTTTGTCTTCGCATCAAGCGTCGCGCCCCATGGAACGTCTGTATATCGATTATGTAGGACCCTTCCCCCAGTCAAAGGGTAATGCTAACAAGTTCATCTTTGTGTGCGTAGATGGTTTTACCAGATTTTCTTGGTTATTTCCGACTAAGCTGGCTACCGCTCAGTCTACCATTACCTGCTTAAATTCTATTTTTGCTTCTTTTGGTCCGTGTCAATATATTGTATCTGATAATGCTAAGGCTTTCACATCTAATTTATTTCGTAAATTCTGTTTTGACTTATCAATCTCTCATGTAACTACTTCTGCTTATTACCCTCAACCATCTCTGGCTGAAAGGGTTAACCGTAATCTCAGGTCAGCACTTATTGCCTATCATCATGAAGATCATTCCAGGTGGGACACGTCCCTGCATTGGATAGCTTTTGCTTTGAATTCGGCGGTTCATGAATCTCACAAGTTTACTCCAGCTTCTTTGATGTTCAAGTTTGTTCCCAACTCGCCGCTCTCTAACCTCTGGTCTCTGAATGACATTCTACCCGAGACAATAGATCCGGATAACATTAAAGATCTTTGGAAGAAGGCTAAAGCCAATCTTAAAGTGTCTCATGAAAAGGTTAGGGAAAGGTATGATCGTGGACGGAGACCCACCCCTTTGAAGGTAGGTGACCAGGTTATGGTCAAAAATTTTGTTCCCGCGGGCAAGCTTGCCCCCAGATTTCATGAGCCTTGTATAATTCTCGATTTCCTCACCCCGGTTACGTTGTTATTAAGCAATCCAGCCACCGAGAGGATATTTAGGGTTCACCTGTCACAGGTGAAACCAGTGTAAATTTTGTGTCAACTTGCTTCATATAATTTGATAGGAATATGAAGGTTATATTTTTTTTTTGAGTTCCACTCTTAAGGCATTCTGCGCCTTCTATTTTATTTTATATGTAAGCATTTCTTGTAAACCTCCCCGATTGTTAAACTGCCTTCCTGTCCTTACCTCGGCCATTACCACGCTCCCGTCTCCTGCGTCAATACACACAGTAGCTTAACTCAGGCCATGGATATTTGCACGCCGCTGGCCCCTCAACCTCTCCACAAGCCTGTACCCTCAAAAAAGATGATGGTCCAACACTATTCTGCCGCCAAGCTTTAATGTTTCAGTGCCCCCGCAGCCGCGCGGCGCCGTGCAGCAACTGGAGCTGAGGACGGGCCCCCTCGGCCCCAGCGAGGACGACGTGTGCACGGCGAGCCGGAGCTCTCCTCCCGGCCAAGGCTGATGTGCGGCGCACGACCTGCTACTTGCCCGCAGCCTGGATATGTTCACCGCGGGCGCGGCGTGCTTCAACTCCCCTCATAGTGCGGGCGAGCGGTATCTCAGGGTACTTGAGGGGTCCGAGCGACCTCCTTTGGACGCAAGCAGCAACGGCCGGTCTGGCCATCCCACTTCATCTCCATCTACTACATGAATAGATACTATAAGTAATGACTACACTTGGGAATTCAACTGCAATATTTGGTGGACTTTGAAAAATTTTTTTTTCTTCACTTTCAAGTATAAAAAGTTATCTTCAGAAATTCAACTTCTACAAATATAAAGACTTTACTTCATCTGCAACAACAAAATTTTGAAACTCTATCAAACCAAATTAAAAAATCTTATAAATGCTTCTGCAATCAATCTTCATATCCACAGCATAACTTGGACCTTGTTTCAAACTGATTTCATGTGTCATCCCTGGAGGAACTTTTGGGGGGGGGGAGGTCTGTACCGGGCGGTACACCTCCACTCCGCTAATTTAAAATGTGCGCCTGTTGAAACTCCTCTGCTGGAGGAAGTCCGAACTTTATTGACAGTATTAATTTTCTACCTTCTCAGAAGATGTCACCACGTGGAAAATTTTGAGTTTTTGAACTGTGTCATTTTTGATGTGTTTTTGTTTCGCTTGAAGTAAGAAGTGTGAACTTTCTCTTCTAGAGGACACTACTGAAGATCTACAATAGTGCAACCTAGTGCGGAGTCAAAGAACTATTTTTTTGGAGAAAATTTAATTTCAAGAGTTTGTTCTTTGTTAAATTTCTTTCTAGCATTGTTTAAGTTGGCAATATTTACCCCTTTCTTCCCCTTGTTATGAATGTATCCAATCCCGAATTTCTTCAATTAATTTCTATCCAATCAGATGTATCTTCCCCCAACTTGAATCTGTTGCGGGGTCCTATCCAATAAAGAGTTTGTGGGAGGGTGTTTTCTTTCCCCTAACGCCTAGAAACTTCCTCGAGAGTATTTAAACTGCTGATTTTTGCGTCTCTAGGCCACTTCTGTTCCATCTTTCAGTGTGTTAAGTACATAGCAGGGGGCGGGAAGCGCCTCTTTCTTCTCCAGCCGTTCAACACAAGGTAATGGCCGATTAATAACTTCTTTCTTTACTAGCTCAGCAGTTTAACTTTCGGGGCGGGTTCTAAGCGTTCAACCATGTAACCTTTTCCTAAAATGTAACTTCCCTTTTCATCTATTCTCTTGTAAAACGACATATTGGGATAGAGAGTGCTAACCCTCTCGAGCTCCCACTCACATTGTCTTGAGGTGAACTTATTTTCTCGACCTATTTTTCGTTAATGTAAAACAAATTGTTCTTTTCTTAAGTCACCTCTTTAGCATGGGATTAGCCCTTGTATTAACGGCCTAGTGCCAAGTAGGTCTTAATCAAAGTGTATTAGGAGTGCAAGTTCGCCTCCTCTCAAATTGTTATTTTAGAGGTCATTTAATTAACCTGCTTTTCTTTTAATAGACCTCAGTAGATTGGGTATTTTACCCCTGTGTTTATGTCCGTTGAGGACAACTTGAAGGTGGAGTTTGGTGTGGCCTGGGAGAGGCTTAAATTTTGAGAGCGAGTGGCTCTTTTGAAAATTCTGGGTTGTATGCCTCATGGAGGTTTTTCAGTGTAATTTGGAGCAAGGGCTCCTAGGTATGAATGGGGTTTTCTCCCCCTCTGTTACAACTTGTGTTTGAGGTAAAACTGAGCTGATTGCCCAAGCATTGTGAAGTCAGGGCGCGAAGCCCAAATTCTGTAAATATTGTAACTAACCCCTTTTGAATTGCTACTTTGTACCTGCCATGCTTGTTATTTCTTTGTTTTCGAAAAGAAAATATAACCTTGTTAATTTTTAAATTAATTTTACATTGCACTATAATTTCGTAGCTTGAAACCCATTCACACCCGCACCTTCTTTCACCTCTACCTACCACGGAAAAGTCCGTAACAATAATAATAATAATAATAATAATAATAATAATAATAATAATAATAATAATAATAATAATAATAATAAAAATAATAATAATAATAATAATAATAATAATAATAATAATAATAATAATAATAATAATAATAATAATAATGCCATTCATGAACTGTGTTATCCTCCAAACGAATAACATTCACCTTTCGGGGTGTCGCTGGCCTCGTTGGTGTAAGGGTAGCGAGCCTGTCACTTGTCTGGAGGACCCGGTCGGTCCAGGGAGATCAGTACTGGACTTGGAATTAGAATGGGCTTCACTCAGCCTCGTGAGATCAACTGAAGAGTTGCTATGAGGGGTAGCGGATCTAGTCACTAAAGCCAAGGAGTGCGGATGAGAATATCGCCACGCTGTCAACGTGACACGCCAGTATATGCTCGACGTCTGGCAGCAGTCGTCTTGGTATGCCAAGGCCCTCCGAGGACCTTATGTGCAACGGGGGATTTCAGGGAAATTCAATGAATTCAATGATTTCGACAAGATAAAATTCTCCATTCATGAAGTATGACTCATTGAGAATGTTACAATATATATATGGTTTACATTCCATACAGCCCTAGTGCCTCCATGAATGGTTTCTTATTTATTTTGTAGCACTGATGCATTATTCATTCACGTCAGTAATTACGCAGCATGTTACTTTAATTTGCTTGTTAGTTAAGAATACTTCACTATTTTTACAACGTTTTAGTCAATTATTTCACTAGAAGTAATTTAAGAAAACTGTTACCACACGGTTATATAAAGGACGAAATGCTCCATGGAAGATGGAAATTGCAACACAACGAAATACTGTATCTGTAAAACTCAAGCACTGCTAAAAAAAACATTCAGAATTTGCCTCTGATGATTAATAACAATGAACTCTTAACTGGTATTAAATATAAACAACACCATTATTCTTTCCTCAAACCGTGGAAAGTATGAGTAATGTCGGACAATACGTGAATCAACTAAAACAGGACTTCTATCAAAACAGATAAGGAAAGCATAGAACTTCCTTTTTTCCTTTCGGAACGGAAGTATGGTATATTATTATTGGCAAATGGATTTAAGGAGACAGTATTAAAGAGGAGACACTAAATCATAAGAGACAGAACCTTTCAAGCACCGCAGAATATGTTTTACTTTGGATAGTGAGGGAAATTGAATCAAAGTACAGCAAAGCTAACGGAGCCAGTGCTCAGTTGATCAGACGAACAACCACCGGATTGACAACGCTGTCCAAATAATGTCCAGCAGCCATCAACTGCCACATGAAATACAATAGCTCCCCAGACTGTAACGCCTGCGGTTAGACCCGTGTGTCTCTCGACAATAAGATCGACACGGTCCCTCTGCCCGGCACGCCATCGGGAGTTGAACACGATTGCGACGATCATTCCGGCCAAGACAGGGTAACGTGACTGGTCTGTTATATAGAGAAAACATCCTTGCTGCCTCTGTGGACGAGTGCTTTGCACTAGTGGATGATAAAAGCTCGTGTGCATCGAGCCAGAGCGGTCGATCAGTTCCTAGGCACACAGCGAATGTTGTGGCCGGCATATTCTGCGGACAATACCTCATGTGCGACACAGTTCGCTGTTCGGGCGAAAGGTCATATCTCACAATGCTCTTCCTATCCATTATTTTCTTTAAGACTGGTCACGCCTCCCAGCCACATATGGGTATTTAATCCATCAGAACAATACTCGTTGTGTTCATTTTCCTATGCTTACGTGTAAAGGAAAGTCAACCTTAAGTACATTATACTTCAGGAGTGCGAAAATAAGTCATGCAAACATACATTCCTAGAGTGCGGTACAGTAAGGTTAATCAATCAATCAATCAATCAATCAATCAATCAATCAATCAATCAATCAATCAATCGATCGATCGATCAATCAATCAATCACTACTGATCTGCATAGGGTAGTCGCCCAGGTGGCAGATTCCCTATCTGTCGTTTCTCTAGCCTTTTCTTAAATGATTGCAAAGAAATTGGAAATTTATTGAACATCTCCCTCGGTAAGTTATTCCAGTCCCTAACTCTCCTCCCAATAAACGAATATTTGCCCCAATTTGTCCTCTTGAATTCCAACATTATCTTAATGTGATCTTTTCTACTTTTAAAGACACCACTCAAATTTATTCGCCTACTAATGTCATTCCAGGCCATCTCTCTACTGAGAGCTCGGAACATACCACTCAGTCGAGCAGCTCGGTTTCTTTCTCCCAAGTCTTCCCAGCCCAAACTTTGCAACATTTTTGTAACGCTACTCTTTTGTCGGAAATCGCCCAGAACAAATCGAACTGCTTTTCTCTGGATGTTTTCCAGTTCTTGAATCAAGTAATCCTGGTGACGGTTTCATACACTGGAACAATACTCTATTACGGGGCTTACCAGAGACTTGTGTGTTCTCTCCTTTCAACCCCTAAACACCCTCATAACCATGTGCAGACATCTGAGCCCTTTATTTTCAATCCCATTTATGTGATTACCACAATGAAGATCTTTCCTTATATTAACACCTAGGTACTTAACAATGATCCCCATAAGGAACTTTCACCCCATCAACGCAGTAATTAAAATTGAGAGGACTTTTCCTATTTGTGAAACTCATCAACCTGACTTTTAACCCCGTTTATCATCACACAAAATTATCGAGGTCATTTTGCAGATGCTCACACTCTTGTAACTTATTTATTACTCTACACAGAATAACATCAGCAAAAAGCCTCATCTCTGATTCTACTTCTGTACTCATATCATTCATTTTCCTTTATACGTAGCCTAGGCATAGGAAAATGAACACAACGATGGACTTAATATCCATATGCGGCTGCGAGGTGTGACCAGTCTTAAGGAAAATAATGGATAGGAATAACACTAGGAGATATGACCTTTTGCCCGAACAGCGACGAATTATTTCGTTGCTATGCTTCTTAAAACATCCACATCCTATCCCCGTTCCATCCAGCAGCTCGCTCCTTACTTTAATATTTCTTATCCGACCTGGATCAACAACACTTGTTCGCTTCCATCCCCGATGCTATTCGGTTTGCGAGATCTAGAGTGTCTCATTTTCACGTTTGCTTCATTCTTTGAAGGATCTGAACTCTTCCATGTTCTCCTGTGATTAGTGTTAAAGATAATATGATTATCTCTTTATAATAGTACGAATAAGAATAAGAATGGCGTATGGCCTCCAAAAAGGCCTGGTAAAGGTCGATCGAACTGAGCCTATAGGTAGAACCCTGCACGGATAAATCCGCGGGTATCCGCATAGTTAGTGTCTTAGCGGATGCAAACTGTATGGCAGTGCGGATAATTTTACTGATATCTAATTTCTACATAATGAAGTTTATTAATTTTCACTCAGATATTACTCTTATTTTTGCTTGTGGTTAGGTGACCCATGACAGTGGTATGGGAGAATGGTGATATACAGAGCCTTGAGACCATAAACCCGTAAATCTGACCTAAGTCTAACTGGCTCCTGCCCGCAATTAATGGAAAGACGGAATACAGGTCAGTATGTCGGTGGCTGTCGCAAGAGAAAATCCCTCATCCTATGGGAGGTCTGGTGCCAGGTGTTACGCCTATTGTAATATGTTAACAAATCTATCCGTTTCAACATCCTGGGTGTAATATAATGTAGTTGAATATTTACAATATCCGCGCATAACGATTCGCGGATGCGAATGAAGGAAGTGCGGATGCGGATAATATTTTGTATATCCGCGCAGGGCTCTACCTATAGGCAACGTGAGCGTCGTATAAGCATGGAGATATTTGATGAATTCTAAAGATGAAAACAGCCAGCCTGCGAGCCAAAGGAATTTACCAATGAAGGTTAAAATCTTAGCCTCGGTCGGAAATCGACCCCGGAACCGTTTGGACCAAAGACCAGCACGATAACCACATAGCCAGGAAGCCGGGCATAATATAAATGAATAAATAAATAAATAAATAAATAAATAAATAAATAAATAAATAAATAAATAAATAAATAAATAAATAAATAAATAAATAAATAATCATGACGTTCTCTTTAGAGATTATTATTAATTTTACGTCACGCCAAATCAAAAACGTCTTACGGCGACGAGGAAACGACCATGGCTTTAATTAAGACACAGCCTGGTGTAAAAATCGGAAACCACTTCAGGACAGCTGACAGCGAGATTTCAACCTACTGTCTTCCGAATACAAGCTCACAGCTATGTAACTCGAACCACGCAGTAAACTCGCTCAGTTTTTACGGTATTCTGTCCCACAAAACACCAGAATGATTCCGGATGAACCTACCAACTTGGCTCAGAAGACCAGCCAGCACTTCTATCGTCTCAGCCACTTTGTCCGCCTTAGAGAGCAAGCACCGCCACCAATTGAAAGAAGAAGATAATAATTTCGTGTGGCTATTACTAGCCGAGTGCAGCCCTTGTAAGGCAGACCCTCCGACGAGGGTGGGCGGCATCTGCCATGTGTAGGTAACTGCGTGTTATTGTGGTGGAGGATAGTGTTATGTGTGGTGTGTGAGTTGCAGGGATGTTGGGGACAGCACAAACACCCAGCCCCCGGGCCATTGGAATTAACCAATTAAGGTTAAAATCCCCGACCCGGCCGAGAATCGAACCCGGGACCCTCTGAACCGAAGGCCAGTACGCTGACCATTCAGCCAACGAGTCGGACAAAGAAGAAGATTACTTGATAATACAGAATTGTTACTGAAGTCCAAAAGCTTGCTTGGCATGAAACTACATTTGAATAAGTATTTCTTAAAGGACCTCGCATGAAAACCGTACATCGACTCCTCCTCGAATTATCACGTCATCCTACCTCTTAACTTGGGACAAGTACGGCTGCACCGGAATATTACCGCCTCGTGCCGGCTGATGCTGCCAATGAGAGTTGGCACCGGCGAAAATTGGTACATATTGTCTCTATAAGATCTGATGTCATCTCTTTAACTTTGAGTGGATGTTTCTTGCATATTGTCGCAATGGAGTGGCAAACAGAAGTGTGAAGACTAGCGTTTATGCTTTTCATGTAAACCCCTCAACGTATCTCATCCTCACTGTCATGTACTGTAGAAAACAGTTCCTAAAGGCAGTCGAGTGGTCACGGTTAGACTATGGTAATATTGCAAGCGTATTCTGACGAACAGGTGTTCTGACTATAACGTCCGAATTTTGTCAAAATTTGGTGGAAAGTTGAGTGCGATTTCTAACGAAGGTTATCACTATAAGAGAAATTAATGAAGGAATCCGCATGATTTTTTCCGAACATTTTGAATCAACCAGACAAGTCAGAGTATTTCAGAAAGTCACCAGAAACATTCGGATATAGTGTAGGCCTATAATTATTGATAAAAAATATGTTCCAGCAACATATTTTTACCTAACAATAATGTACGAAGCAACAATGAAATATTTTTTTTAATTTTGCTTTACGTCGCACCGACACAGATATATCTTATGGCGACGATGGTATCGGAAAGGCCTGGATGGGAAGGAAGCGGCCGCGGTGTTAATTAAGGTACAGCGCCAGCATTTGCCTGGTGTGAAATGGGAAACCACGGAAAACCATATTCAGGGCTGCCGACAGTGGGGTTCAAACCCACTATCTCCCGATTACTAGATACTGGCCGCACTTAAGCGACTGCAGCTATCGAGCTCGGTCAATGAAAGAAAACGCGTGTCCAAAGGCGTTGAAATCATTAGGGAAAATCCGCGAGTAAACTCAGTGAAACTCAATAATTATTTTGTCAGTCCTGCCAGTCAGATAAATTTCAATATAATATTTGTTAATAATTACTTGGTATATAGTTTATTGCCCTCTTAATGTCACAGAACCTTTATCATGGGATTTCTCTTCTCAGTTAAAAAAGTTACGGATATACTTCTCATAAGCGTCCATTTTTTTCTTTACTCTTCCCACTTTTTACGAGATAAATCCCTCTTGTGGTAATTCATGTCGCATGACTCACAAACAATGAGGCAATGAAGCTGTTATTTATCCATGCTGTGATTCCGTACGAACTCGCATTAAAAATCAAACCCGGTTTGAACGACAAACGTGTTCCGACTAGTTTTTGCGCAAAGAAGAAAATGAGAGGAGCACAACGTAGAATCAATGCCAGAATCAGCTCTACATCTCGCGGCAACCAGCCTACGTTCCTAAGTTGCGAGTTCCTGGGGGACATGTGGATATCCTGCGTTTTGTGGTTTGCTGTGTGTATTGGTTATTGTGCTAGGTATTAACACAGTATTCGGCTGGAGATAAGGGGAAAAATTGAGATCGATCGATTTATTTATTTATTTATTTATTTATTTATTTATTTATTTATTTATTTATTTATTTATTTATTTATTTATTTATTTATTTATTTATTCATTCATTTTGCTAATGACTTAACGTCGCACTAACTGAAATAGGTTTCCGGCGACGATGGATAGGGAAGAGCCGTGGTCTTAATTAAAGTACAACCTGGTGTTAAAATGATAAATGCATAAAACCATTTTCGGGACCGCCGATGGGAGGGGGTTCGAACCCGCCATCTTCCGAAGACTAGCTTAGAAGTACGCTGCTCGTACAACGCAGCTAACTCACTCAATTTCCTCTTCTCTCCTCTTTTCTCCTCTCCTCTCCTTTCACCTTGTCCTGAGTTACCAGAGGATTCGTGCATCGCTTTATATTTAAACCAGTTCTAAGTTAGCAGCAAGAGTCGGGATCCGACATTGGATCAACCGAGTGGAAAGCTAGTATGATAACGCTAGACCACATTCACGGAATCCCCTGTCGATCACAAGAGGCAACTAAAAGGGGAATCAGGTGCTCTCAACTTGGGAACTTGGAATAGCGATCACGATTCCCTTAGCTGATTCCAACATTGCTTCCAATTACTTGTGCTAGACTCCTCACTTTCATCTTTCCTATCCGACCTCCCTTGGTCAACTCATGTTCTTTCCCGACGCCGACGGTAATAGGCTTCCGAGGCCAAGGGAGTCTTTCAGTTTTACGCCCTCCGTGACCCTTCGCTTTCTTTTGCCGATACCTTCATTCTTCGAAGTGTCGGAAATGTTAATAGAGGATGGCTGCCGACTTGTACTTCCTCATAAAACAATAACTACCACCACTGAGTTGCCACTGAGTCTCAAAGTAATGACAATGTAAATACAAGACAGTGAATTAATGAATTTTTAACAATAATAATAAGAAGAAGAATGTGAGGAAAGTAACGGGAAACTACCTCACTCCTCATTTTCCTAGTATGCCTCTTCAGTGACGCCTAGGCTGTCTATGATAACTTTTGGTGGAGCTGTGGAGGATCAAATCAGCCTTCGGGCTGAATACCCAACAAAACAATAATAATGTTATTGGCTTTACGTCCCACTAACTACTTTTACGGTTTTCGGAGACGCCGAGGTGCCGCAATTTAGTCCCACAGGAGTTCTTTTACGTGGCAGTAAATCTACCGACACGAGGCTGACGTATCTCAGCACCTTCAAATATCACCGGACTGAGCCAGGATTGAACCTGCCAAGTTGGGGTCAGAAGGCCAGCGCCTCAACCGTTTGAGCCACTCAGATGTTTTATTTTTGCTAATGGTTTAAAGTCGTATTAACACACTGAAGGTTTTCGGCGACTCAGGATAGGAAAGGGCTGCGGTTGGGAATCGTGGCCTTAATTAAACTAGGTACACCCTCGGTATTTGTATCCTTTGCTTTATCCCACTCAGGTGTGATCGACTTTTCTGGTAACTCTCCTCCGGTAACTGTTTTTTACAATTGGCTTTACGCCGACACAGATAGGTCTTATGGCGACGATGGGATAGGAAAGGGCTAGGAGTGGGAAGGAAGCGGCCGTGTCCTTAATTAAGATACAGCCCCTGCATTTACCTGGTGTGAAAATGGGAGTCCTCGGAAAACCATCTTCAGGGCCACCGACAGTGGGGATCGAACCCACTATCTCCCGAATGCAAACTCACAGAAGCGCCCCTAACCGCACGGCGAACTCGCTCGGTTCTCCGGTAACTTCGATCTTGCACTCTATTTTCATCAGCACTGGCAATATTCAAGTCTTTTCTGATGCAGGTTTTCCATCTTAATTCAGGTCTGCCCAGAGCTGGTTGTCCTTCTACTGCCTGCCTCTCCACTCTGTGGGCCACATAATCTTCCGGTCTTCGCTGAAGTCGATTTTCTCTCAGTTTCTCAGAGATTGGTGTTACTCTCAAAGATTGACGACCGAGCTCGATAGCTGCAGTCGCTTAAGTGCGGCCAGTATCCAGTATTCGGGAGATAGTTGGTTCGAACCACACTGTCGGCAGCCCTGAAGATGATTTTCAGTGGTTTCCCATTTTCACACCAGGCAAATGCTGGGTTTGTACTTAATTAAGGCCACAGCCGCTTCTTTCCCACTCCTAGTCCTTTCCTGTCCCATCGTCGCAATAAGACCTATCTGTGTCAGTGCGACGTAAAGCAACTTGCAAAAAAAAAAAAAAAAAAAAAAAAAAGATTGACGAATGGTGTCATTGGGAATTTTATCTAACCATGTTACTCCACGGGCCCATCGCAGCATCATCTCAGCCACATGACGTTTCTGTTCATCTTTCTTCTTTGAAGCCCAGCGCTCCGAACCACATATAATGGCTGGACGGACACCATTTTGTAGATTCTGTCCTTCAGGTGAAGAGGTACCTTCCTGGTACCGGTAGCTGCCCGCCATTTCTTCCAGCCACTGTTGACGCGATTATAATATCTCCGTCAAATTATCCTGTATGACTGATCGAAGATATTTAAAGGTATTAGTTTTTGCTACTTCCTCATCCCCAATTTTTAAACCATCCTGACCATCAAGATCACTCATGGAGAAATTACAATGGATATATTCCATGTTAGTCCTGCTTATCTTGAGCCAGTTTCTTTCTAACACATCCTGCCAAGTGTACGCCTCTGCTATAATGTCTGTAAGCTTTCACCCTCAATATTTGTCTAGTGTGAACATGCGAAACTATGAAAAAACCCTCTTCAAAGCTGCCGGCGGTGGAGTTAAGAACCCATGCCCAGAAAAAATTGAGAAAGGAAGGATTTTACACATACAGTCAGGTGACTCAAATCGCGGAGTTCCATTATACTGAAAGCGCCCCCTAGACAAATCGATTGTCATTGGAATGTTCTATGTAAGTCAGGGTGTATGGTTTCAAGTTATTATATCAGTTGAAACTGCTGCATCATTCTCGATCGTCCTCTGCGACTCATACCTTTTAAACCTGAGTCCATAAGCCTTCTCACTAACCACCGCTGAAATATTTGTATTGCATGATCAATCACGTATGCCGATCCGTAAAATAAAGCTGTTATTCGTTTACATGAAAGCTGTAGGCATCAAGCCTCCGTCAGGAAGTCAATATATTGAGAAAAGAGACTTCAACTCCTAGAGAGAGAGTCATATGACCTTGAGGTTCACTCAGTCTGGAGGCAAAGGCCACGGGCTCTTTAAGTTCACCATTCCATCCCACTTCGTGCCGAGGTGCGGATAATAGAAGCCTTTATCTTCCACTCATCTAAAGATCTACAAGGCATGTAGGGAGATGACTGCTTTTAACTCATCCTTGAGATTATAACGAGAGCCGGCGCCGCGGTCTAGGGGTTGCGTGCCTGCTTCTCACCCGGAGGCTCCGGGCTCGATTCCCGGTCAGATCAGGGATTTTTAACTGGGTCTGAAGACTGGTTCGAGGTCCACTCAGCCTACATCATTACAACTGAGAAGCTGTCTGACGGTGAGATGGCGACCCCGGTCTAGAAAACCAAGAATAACGACCGAGAGGATGCGTCGTACTGACCATGCACCACCTCGTTATCTGCAGGCCTTCGCACTGAGCAGCGGTTGTTTGGTAGGCTAAGGCCAATTCAGGATGTAGCACCATAGGTTTTTAACATAACAAGAGATCCAGAATTTATCTAGAGAAAACATGTAGCTCGACATTTTGACGACTATTTAGCGAATAACTACAGTTTTTTTTTTTTTGCTAGGGGCTTTACGTCGCACCGACACAGATAGGTCTTATGACGATGGGATAGGAAAGGCCTAGGAGTTGGAAGGAAGCGGCCGTGGCCTTAATTAAGGTACAGCCCCAGCATTTGCCTGGTGTGAAAATGGGAAACCACGGAAAACCATCTTCAGGGCTGCCGATAGTGGGATTCGAACCTACTATCTCCTGGATGCAAGCTCACAGCCACGCGCCTCTACGCGCACGGCCAACTCGCCCGGTAACTACAAAATTAAATAAAACAAGTAAAATATATAGGTATTCATAGCCTACACAGAGAACAAAACTTTCAGCAGGGAAATATACCGTTTAATTTTTCCATTTAAACTCTTTGGGCAGCAGTCTCTCAATATGTCGGCTGTCGGCTTCATTAGAACACTGTTACGTTCTGCTGATTGCGAGGTCTGTGGTCATATGTGTTATTTAAAAGATAGTGGGCTGTTCTGATGAATTTATAAAATCAAACAAGTGCCGAGCGATAAAATGAAAGTGATAACATGAAAACGATAAAACGGTGGCGAAATAGAGCTGTTGATTGGTTAAAGTTGCCGATATTCTTGTACCGGACTGATAATTAGAACCGTGTGATAAATTTAAATTTTATCTTCGGTTCCGCACTGACTTAATATAGTTAAACATTCTTAGCAAGATATTACATATGTTGTCCACCTATTCAATATAAAAATATACACCACTTAAATGGTCTGCACAGTCATTATGTCTAAAGGACATATTTCGATGATGATGATGATGATGTTTAAAGGGGCCAACATCTAGATCATCGGCCCCTAATGGTACGAAATGAAATGACAAATTAAAAGCCCAAAAACGTCCACTTGCCACAATTCAAAATGAGAGGACGAAGAATGAATGGGTGGATGGATATGAGTTTGAAACGATCAGTGGAACCGAGCCACAGTGCTTCACATGCACAGAAGATGGCGTAGAACAATAGTATTACTGACCAAGGGACTGCTTCTATAGCACGATACTGAATCGATGGTACTTGTAGTCGAAAGGAGTCCAAAATCCAAGTCAGCGGTCCCTCACAATGGTACTTATCGCTAGGAAAGTAGAACCATGGTATTTGTCATGTTGCAGTATTAATCAAGAGTAGAGTAGACTCGCGGTATTCCACACATTATGGTACTACCGTACTCACAGGTAATGAAATTCGCACATGTATTACAGACCTACGCTGTTTCGTACATTGCGGCGCCATTTACAGGCAGCGCAAACCTATGGTGTTCATCACATAAGGGTACTAACCACAGGGACTCGTACTATCCCGTGGTGTTCCTCGTATAATGGGTACTAATCATAGGCAAGCCAGAACCATAGGTTCCGTCATCCCATGGTGTCGCTCATATAGTGCTACTAATCACTGGGGAGCGGAATTTTATGTAATTACATATTTTTTTTTTTGCGTAAGTTTTAACGCAAGTTACGAAGTTCATTATTTCTATTGTGCATCCCCAAGTGTAAAAACTGAATCTTATTTCACATAAAAACACATATTTTCACATTTTTAAAATATAAATACATATTTTAAGAAAATCTATAATAAGCACATAAATCGGCAATATTTGTTGATCAATAAAATTGAAAATGCTTCTGTGTTATAAAATAATGCTCATATTTTCATTTTACGATTACGGTATTGTTCTTAACACTGTATTTAACATAATGTATCTGAATGTTTCGGCTATTTATAGACTTCCCTCCATAAGTTCTAAAACTTGCTGGTCACTGGCTACGTCGTTACATTTAGACAGCGATTTGATTTGCTGCACATGATGTTTCCTTGCATGATGTCATTCCAACTCTTTATGAGTCATCCCGCTCGGGTTTTGTTTACAAAATATCAGCGAAAAGCAATCACGGAGAGATAAGGTGACGTAATTCCGTTACGACATGGGAGACTGGGAAGAATATTGCCCCACCATTAGGTAGTGGAATTTCATCACTCCTAAGAGTAAGGTTAGTTGTTCGGGTCCATATATCATTCCCGTGGTCGTGTGATTTTGTATGGATTTATAAGAAATATTTCCTTCAGTGTCCGCTGCTATTCTTTTTTATTGAAACAGTGATTCACCGTAAATGCGTGTGTCGTAACCTGCAAAATAATGCCAAAAGAGAAGTCGAGTACAAGATCGCGTCTTCAACAATATGTAGTGGAATTTAAAAGCATTTTCACTACCGATGGAAAAGTATTATTTTGACAACCGTGTGGTAAAACAGTACGTGTAGATCAACGTTCTCAAGTAACCCAGCATTTGTCTGGAAATAAGCATACTGCGGCTGCTTCGCGTGTGCGTTCGCGACAATTACTAATAGCTGAACCAGCTACTTCAAATGCAGGCCCATCTAAATATTCCCAGTATTATTTAGATGTGTGCAGAGCATTTGTTTGCGCCGACATTCCTCTTGGTAAAATAAATAATCCGGGACTAAGAAATTTCCTAACAAAGTACATTAATTTTGAGCCTCCAGACGAATCCATATTAAGGAAAAACTACCTCCCAAAATGTTACGAAGAAACTTTACAGAGAATTCGGGCAGTATGTGATAGCAAAAAACTGTGGGTGAGCATTGACGAAACCACTGATTCAAGTGGCAGAAAAGTAGGAAATGTTGTAGTTGGTGTGTTGAAGAATGACAAAACTGCTTGCGAACATTCTCATTTGCTAGCGTGTAAAGAAATGCTTGCTGCAAACCATGTCACTGTAGCTAGGTTATTCAATGAAGCCATGCACTTACTTTGGCCAAAAGGTATAAATTACGACCATGTATTGCTTTTCCTTACTGACAGTGCAGCTTACATGAAAAAGGCAGCCGAAGGCCTTTCTGTGAGTTTTCCGAAAATGATACACGTAACTTGCGTTGTTCATGCTCTACACAGGTTATGTGAAACTGTGCGGGCTCAGTATCCTCAAGTGGATAAATTAGTGTCTAATGGCAAAAAAGTCTTCGTAAAAGCACCCTCATGAATCGATCTCTTTAAAGAGAAAAACCCGGATCTTGCGCTTCCTCCTCTGCCTATTGTTACGCGGTGGGGTACTTGGATTAGCGCTGTGGTATACTACGCAGACAATTTCGAAAGTTTTGCATCCGTTGTGAACGTGCTAGATAAAAACGACGCGTCGTCAATTGAGATTCTTCAAGAGATACGAAAAGACAACTCTTTGAAAAATGATTTGGCGTTTATATCTGCCAATCTAAGCTTCTTGTGTAAAACTATAGACATACTTGAAAAATCCACTAACCTGTTGTCCGAAACAGTGAAGGAAGTGCGCGCTGTTGAAAATACATTAGATTCACTCCCGGCTTCGCAGGTACAGGGACTGTTAAACGTCAAATATCAAAATTTGTTCAGGAAAAACAGAGGATTTCAAACAATGTGCCAAATTTCTAATATATTAGAGGGTGCTCATGTTGGCGAAATTGATGGCGTTATTGTTGGTGACATTCCTCTCTTTAACTATGCTCGTCTGACTTCCTGTGATGTGGAGCGATCGTTTTCGCAGTATAAGGCGTTCTTTAGAGATAATCGGCATGCATTTGTGATGGACAATTTGGAGATGACCTTTGTTGTTCACTGCAATTCTGAGACTACTTCTACCAACTAATATTCCAGCGTGTGATGGGTGAGTACGAACTGGTACTATTTTTTCAAAGATGATAAGTTGCTTTTGCCATATTTAAACAAAACATTACCTTTAAAAGTAACCATTCATAATATCTACTCTGGCATATCAAAAATGAATATACTATACAGCACGTTTCCATACACAGACACCATTTTGCCTTAAGGAGCACGTTTGGTAGCACCATATTCTAATACAAAACATTATACTTATTTACTTCTTGAGCGCGAGTACGTATGTGATATTTAAAGGAAAATAATTTCAATTTTTTATCACATATTTTAAAGTTTTTCAGCACATAAAATTTTTTTTCACATTTTTAGCACATAAAAATCCGCTCCCTACTAATCACAGGTACGGTACTGTAAAAGCCGTCGCGCTCTCGTTTGCTACTAATCACAAACCTATTTTGTACCTAACATAGTGGTACTACGCGCAAGTAAAAGCGACCCATGGTGTTCCCCGCGTGGTGGTACTAATCAGAAGTAGTTTCATGGTTCTAATTTGATCATCCCTTGTCGCCCCTTTTAGTAGCCTATTACGACAGGCAGGGGATACCGTGGATGAATTCTTCGTCTGCGTCCCCCAACCACACGGGGTGACATATTTCGACCTATGTTAAGTCATCTTCAGCTTTTAATACAAATTATAAGACATACATAGAAAACATCCAGAGAGAAAGGATTTTACACATACAGCAAAAAAAAATTTACGAGGAGAAAGAATATCTGATATCATTGATACTCCTCCAGCCAAGCCCAGGTGGCAGATTCCCTATCTGTTGTTTTCCTAGCCTTTTCTTAAATGATTGCAAAGAAATTGGAAATTTATTGAACAACTCCCTTGGTAAGTTATTCGAATTCCTAAATCCCCTTCCTAGACACGAATATTTGCCCCAATATGTCCTCTCGAATTTAAACTCTATCTTCATATTGTGATCTTTGCTACTTTTAAAGGCACCACTCAAACTTAATCGTCTACTAATGTCATTCCACGCCATCTCTCCACTGACAGCTCAGAACATACCACTTAGTCGAGCAGCTCGTCTCCTTTCTCCCAAATCTTTCCAGCCAGAACATTGCAACATGTTTGTAACGCTACTCTTTTGTCAGAAATCACTCAGAACAAATCGAGCTGCTTTTCTTTGGATTTTTCCAGTTCCCGAATCAAGTAATCTTGGTAAGGATCCAACACACTGGAACCAACTCTAGTTGGGGTCTTACTAGAGGCTTATATACCCTCTCCTTTACATCCTTACCACAACCCCTAAATACCTTCATAACCCTGTGCAGAGATCTGTACACTTCATTTACAATCACATTTATGTGATTATCCCAATGAAGATCTTTCCTTATATTAGTACCTTGGTACTTAAAATGATTCCCAAAAGGAACTTTCACCCCATCAATACAGTAATTCAAACTGAGTCAAATCACCACCAATATTAATCACAGCAAGAGTTTAAAGCTATGTCAAATATTTTAAACTTTCCTCCTTGTAAAATTAAGCTTTTACCGTATGTGTAACACTTCTTTCTCGTTAGTTTTATTCATATGAACGTAATGTTTTTCTTGTGTATGTCTTATCATTTGTATAAAAAGCTGAAGAAGACCTTAACATGAATCGAAATATGTCGTTTAGACGCAATGACTGTACAGACCATTTCATTTAAGTGGTGTATGTTTTTGTATTTAATAGGTGAACAATATATGTAAAATCTTGCTAAGAATGTTTAACTGGAGCCATGAGCTAAATAGTCGTTCATGGTTGAGAATGGGTGTTGAGTGCACTTTATCTTCTGGTAAGGGGTAGAAGAAGTTTGTTGGTTTCGTAGGCTTTGATTCTAGGTGATGGGTTTTTTTTTTTTTTGCGTCGCACCGACACAGATAGGTGACTTTAATTCTAACAATATGACAATGGGTGAGATAGCAGCACTGATCTCTATACCTGGATGGCTGGTAGCTTGGGTAGCAGTAAGCCGAATAGAAGATGACTGGCGTACTAAGATGGCAGCGAGCGCACGGTGCAATAGACCACGAGGAGCGCGCTTGCTTTGTTTATGCTTAGTTCAGTGACGCCAGGCCTCTTGATTGTAGTTCCACGAGT
The DNA here is from genome assembly GCF_040414725.1 of Anabrus simplex. Lineage (NCBI taxonomy): Eukaryota > Metazoa > Arthropoda > Insecta > Orthoptera > Tettigoniidae > Anabrus > Anabrus simplex. The sequence goes on along the minus strand of NC_090269.1, from coordinate 111,285,522 downwards.
GTTCTGTGCTGTGTTATTGCAAATTAAATAGTAGTGTATTTTACGAATTTAGGTTTGTTGCCTCGTAGTATACTTGTGGATTACAAGATTCAATTTAAATATGTGTTTGTCTGAAATATGAATGAAGAAACATTCTACGGGGTATTAACATACCGCAGTGTTCAGCTTATGGATGTACAAACAGAACCGATCAGCAGAAGGAAAAATAATTTCATCGGGGAGTTTTATACTGTAAATAAGAATCTTCCTAGGGTAGTGTTTTGAGTTTTAGGTTTATTGTATCTTATTTCGCATATTCCGGGAGAAAAATGGCAATTAATTTTTGTAGGTTTCCTTTTTCGAGACCCGAACATCTAAGATCATCGATTAGGAGTATCAGGCGGGAGAATTGGGAGCCTTCTAAAACAGCTGTTCTCTGCTCGGATCACTTAGAGGAAGACTGTTTTGATAGAAATAGACAAGCCGGGCTGAGTGGCTCAGACGGTTAAGGCGCTGGCCTTCTAACCCCAACTTGGCAGGTTCGATCCTGGCTCAGTCCGGTGGTATTTGAAGGTGCTCAAATACGACAGCCCCGTGTCGGTAGATTTACTGGCACGTAAAAGAACTCCTGCGGGACTAAATTCCGGCACCTCGGCGTCTCCGAAGACCTTAAAAAGTAGTTAGTGGGACGTAAAACAAATAACATTATTATTATTATTATTATTATTATTATTATTATTATTATTATTATTATTATTATTATTATTATTATTATTATTATTATTATTGTAAGAAATGGACAAACTGTACACCTTAGAAGTGATGTACAGCCAACTGTTTTCAATTTTACTGAACGTTAACTGCAAGTAAAGATTTACTTATATATTTTTTATTTCTCATAATTAAACTGACAGTTTCGATGAAATAATTGACGTGACCTTATAACAATCTTAGAAAATGAAGTCTGGAGGAATTCTAGACCTTATTTACATCAGTAATAATTATGGGTTTCAGACACTGGAGTGGTGGGAGAAGGGAAAGTGTGGTGGGTGTTTGGGGCTATCCCATTATACTATTCGTGGTATTTGGGACTCTTAACTGGTGTTACATATTTCTGATGATGACTATCAATATCGCTTTGCTAGCTGAATTTAATTAAAGAGGTCTGTAATAGTAAATTAAGCTGCAGGTAATGTGATATATTGACAAGTTTTGAATATTTGCTGGTTTTATAAATGTGTACATTTGCTTCAATGATATCTTAATTTGATAATATGCGCGTTATTTCATGGAAACAGGAAACAGAAATTCATTATCAAGCACCGATTACGATATGTCGAATCTAGGCCTGTATATTGAGCTACGTTTTTAGGTACATCATTTTAAGAATGCATAATTTCGTGGCATACATGTATACAATTTACAGCAATGTTTCCAGAAACTGGTTTTCACTCGTATTGCGTTACCGATCGCTAATTGCATGTATTCAGCACCTAAGTTAATATTTGTCGGCCGTTATTATAGACTCATGTTTATTGCTATCCCAGAGATTTAGTGACCTCGGAATGACGTGTCAGTGATCCCAATGTCCTTAGGCTTTGAGTGAACATGTCTCTATATTTTTAATTATTCCAATGCGCCATTAATTGCAACTTAAAATTGACTATATTATCATTGCTTCCCCATAAGGAGAGTTCTAGGTTGGGTACGCCAACATGGCGAACCGCGCGGTCAACTTGGCGTACTTTCTCCTGCAGCGGAGACCTGCCATCAGCGATCCATGTATAGAGATCAGTGGATAGCAGCGCTACAATTCTCTTTTATAGCAACGCCTTTCCCTATACAGTGGTGAATAGTATAGAATTATAGCTTCTAGGGTAAGTTGGTGTATAGAGTTCAGTGGGTAGGGACGATTTTACAGACCGCCCGGCTAACATAACCTACATAGGTGCTAATTACATAATATTAATGCATATTTGAGTCACTTGGTGTTCTAAATTAAAATCGTAATACTGTAAACTCGTCTATTTGAATGGTAAATCACCATTGTCAGAATACTTGCATCAGTTTCATCGGAGTTTAAATGTTTAGCTAGACCATCACGCAGTGTCGTGCGCGAACAGTGCCGGAATTAGCGCGGAATCGTATGCGAGCAATCGATTCCGCATGACGTTACAAATCCGTATGGCACTCCACAGCAACCGAGTGGTAAGCCCCGGTGTTACAGGATTATGAACGAGCAGAAGAACACTCTTTCTCTTATCGATCCCTCAGTTCTGAAGGATCGCGATCTGCGAGGAGGCTGTTAGTTAGTTGTCTAGATCCCACGCGGTCCTCGGCCAGACGTGCTACAGCAAAGATATTCAATTGAGTTACTCTGATAATGTTCGACCATCGAGTGGGAGCATTTCCAAGAATGGCCAGTTTTTCTATGCTGTTATTCCCACGTCACATAGTGTGTCCAAAGAATTGTAAAACTCTTGTTTACACCTTGATTATAATCTTATTCTGAGGTTGAGCTGGTTTATAATGGAATAGTTGGTGCGAAATGCTGCCCAAAATATGCTTAACAATCTTCACCAGCACCACATTTCAAGAGAATCGAACACTAGAAGTTCATAACTCTGTTATGTCTTGTTCGTGATAATAACACTAAATCAGTTCAATGTTGTAGTTAACGTTTACTTGTCTAATATTATTGTCAATACACTGAGGGGAATAATTTGAAATGTTACCAATTTTATCATATTCATTTTTTACGTTGTATTCCCCACCCTGTTAGTCATTCCTGCCACTCGGCTGACGGAAATTTCTGTGGAAAACACTGTCGACTGGTTTCCAACTTCTTGGATAACATTTAAGAAAAGATTAGGCAAACAACTGATAGGGAATCTGCCACCTCGGTGACAGCCCTGAATGCAGATCAGTGGTGATTGAATGATTCTGGCACGGTACGTTTTGTAGCAATATGTATCGATACCGTATCAATACAATACACCATCCCTTCAGTGACCCCCTGTGGATGGGGGCGGTAGAATAACACCCACAGTATCCCTTGCCTGTCCTTAGAGGTGACTAAAAGGAGCCACAGGGGCTCTCAACTTGGGAGCGTGGTTTTGCGACCACAGGGCCCTTTGCTGGGTTCTGGCATTGCTTTCTATTTACTTCCACTATCTTCCATCTATCCTATCCGACCTCCCTAGGTCAACCCTTGTTGTTTCCGAGCCCGACGGTATTAGAGCACTCGAGGCCTAGGGAGTCTTTCATTTTCACGCCCTTCGTGGGCCTCGTCTTTGTTTGGCCGATACCTTCATTTTTCGAAGTGTCGGACACCTTCACTTTTTCTCTCTGATTAGTGTTACATAAAGGATGGTTGCCTAGTTGTACTTCCCCTTAAAACAATAATCACCACCACCATCTGACACTTGATGGTGGAACTGTTAGGGTTCCAACTAGCCTTCGGACATACTCCAACCCCTTCTTCTGATCTTTACCTCACTCCTTCCTACCTGCTTTTAAATTATATTATTACCGAGCTCGATAGCTGCAGTCGCTTAAGTGCGGCCAGTAGCCAGCATTCGGGAGATAGTGGGGTCGAACCCCACTGCTGGCAGCCCTGAAGATGGTTTTCCGTGGTTTCCCATTTTCACACCAGGCAAGTGCTGGGACTGTACCTTAATTAAGGCCACGGCCGTTTTCTTCCCACTCCTAGCCCTTTCCTGTCCCATCGTCGCCATAAGACCTATCTGTGTCGATGCAACGTAAAACAACTTCTAAAAAAATATATATTAAAGTAACTGCGTGTCTGAAGGAAACATTTTTTATGTACCAATTCGTTTGATGGGAGGAGTACCGGTATATAAAATTATTATTGCATTACAAATAGTTCAATTATAACAACGTTCATCCTCACATCATTCCTAAAGAGGTATTCATAGCTTGACATACTACGTCCAATTGTTGTGAGGTGTGTCACTTGCCACTGGCATTACAAAGTCATGAGAGCGCCGCCCTAATGCATTGCTTCCTAAGGGTCGACATACTTTAAAATGCATGGTTTCTCGAGAGAAGTCGTTTTAAAATTAGTTCCGATTATTATTCTACTGACGCAGCAGTCATGTCTCCATGTTGCTCGTCAGCAATTACGTTCTGAACGTGTTTTCTTTTTTTTTTTTTTTCATTCTCCTTGTATGCCGCCCTGTGTTGCCATGTCTAGCTTCATAAAAAAACCGTAGTAAATTAGAATTCCTTGGTCAAAACATTTCTGACTGCCAACAAATTATCATGAAGGAAAATAATATTCACGGAGCTCCGTTGGGGAACAGGTTCCGAAAAAGGCTCGTAAGAAACAACCAGATCCCCATCGAAGCTGAGTGTTTGTTTCTTTTTCCTACACAGATAAGCGAATTAGTTAGTTCATTAGTACTCAATCATTCATTATTTTATCACCCATATTAATGAACGACATATTGATAAATATTCCCAACTCTTGCTCGTACTGATGTCAGTAAACGAATTCGAACCCGACAAATAACGAAATCACTAGTTCCTACTTTTGTGTTAAAATCTATAGCGTAGATAAATTTGATGAATTTTCAGAGGTATGGTACAAACGTTATCTAGCAATTCTTCGCTTAACATATACCACCAGATATATTGTGATTGTATGTGATCTCCAGAGAGGCCTGGTGCAATTCTTTCTATTTGGCGACCATGGGTGACTTGCGCGTCTGCGTGTGCGTGGTGATGATAATGTAATAGGGAGAGGGTGAAACCTGAAATCGACTTATAGCCTTCTCCTGTGGAATAAAAGCAAGGGGTCTGCCCAAGACTTTACTCCGAAGGACGAATGACTATCGTGAACAGTGTCGGGACGAGGACAAGAGTTCACTTTTGTTTTTACAATAATGGCCTTTGGCTATACACCATTTGGCCAGCTGGTAGTGATAAAGATAGGGATGATGCTATGTCTTCTCGCCATGAGGCCAGCCATGGCATTACTACAGGGTGGGAAGGCCATGGTAGAAATGTAGTAGTTAATGGGATGTAACAGTTGGGAGATTATCTTTATTAACTATAATTTCAGTTGGTGGCTTCTGTATCAAGGTTTATATAGTTAGATTGGTGTCTTGTAGAAACTGGATCAGTGCTCTGCAGATTGTGTTGTCGTGGTCTTGAAGAATAATGTTGACATTTGTGGGGAATGGGACATGTAGTGACCGAAGCTGTGCGAGTAACTTTGTACTTTACTTCATATGAACACTGCGCAGAGGTTTGGGATTGAACGCAGGCTTTTGGCACGCAATCTAGTGATGAAAAATTGCATAACCTATCACCAACTCTTCCACCTTGTAGACCAATATTATGAAAGTTATTTTTCTTACCATCGGGACTCGAACCGGCTAGAGACCTTGGATTCGAGTCCAGTCTCATCCAAGGATTTTAATCCTGATCCGAGAGTTGAAATCGACTAGGGAGCAATGGATGTGGGAGACAGCGAACTCGGTCGTGAAAGCCACGTAAGGTGCACGACTCACTATTGTCTTCTTGCTAATGACATGAGACTAGTTTCTGTAAACCATCTGGCTGGGCAGCAGTCGTCTTGGCAGGACAAAGGTCCTTAATGGGTTGTATGGACCATAAGCTACGTTCAGTTTTAGTTTCTGGAAGGTTGTAGGCTGTGTTTTAATTTCACAAGGGGCATTCTTAAAATACTCTTATGGTTCCCTGTTCATAATCCAGACGAATGCTAGGATGACACCGTCCTTAATACTTCCTAATATAAGTACGGCCAATGCACCATTCAATAAATCCCCCCGGGGGTGGGGTCGGTAGAATAGCATTCACGGTATCCCCTGCCTGTCGTAAGAGGCGACTAAAAGGGGTTCTCAACATAGGATCGTGGGGTGGCAATGAAGGGCTCTTAGCCGAGTCCTGACATTGCTTCCACTTACTTGTGCCAGGCTCCTCACCTTCATCTATCAACCCCTTGGTCAAATCTTGTTTCCCACCCCGACGTATTAAGTTGTAAAGGCCAAGGAAGTCTTTCATTTTCACCCCCTTCGTGGCCCTTCTCATCCTTTAGCCGATACATGCATTTTTCGACGTGTCAGACGGATCTCCTCCATTTTCCTCCTGATTAGTGCTAATAGAGGATGGTTATCTAGTCATACTTCCTCTTAAAACAATAATCACTAACTAATCACCACTAAGTAAACATAAATGTTTGTGTCTTTAGATCCTGACGTCTATGCTATTGAGAATTGTGCACCGAAGAGTATACACCGAAGAGTATAATCGTAAATTTATAGAATGATGCCCAGGAATTTGAATAGGTACTATTATTGCTTTTATAAGGAATAGTATGCAAAGCAAAGCAAAGCAAAGCCACCTCCGCACAGGCCATGAAGGCCCCTGGAGGAGTGGAAGGTAAAGGCTTCCACCATTGTTAACCGCGGCACGTGATGGGGTAGAGTGATTAGCTCTACGCCCGGCCGCCATTGCTCCCAGGAATTAACGTGGTACTCATTTTTGGTGTAGGCTGAGTGAACCTCAGGGCCATATGCACCTCCGGAAATGGAAATCTCGTTTCTTAAATTTTACGACTTCCTGACGGGGATTCGAACCCACGTCCTTCCGGGCGAACTCGAGCACGCCTTTACCGCCTCGGCCAGGCAGCCCCTAGGCATAGTATGCAGGAACAGGAAAAATCATTGTTCCAATCTCCACTTTTCGCATCATGTTTAGCTAGTGTTTATTCGTGTTGAAGCTACCTCCATCTGTAAAACTACAGGTTTCCGACTTTTCGAAAACACTGCAGTATTCCAAGGCGATCTTCTGCTAACCTTTTAATTCTGTTGTCATACCTTGCACGGAAAGACATTTTAAAGCATTATTGTGGTCATAATCAGTGGAGATGCATTTGCTGGCGGGACCTAATGTTTACAGTGCACTATGTCTTCTGGTATGGGCTAGAGCAATTTCGTTACTTTCATTGATCTGTCTCAGCTTTATCCTTGGCTTTGACAAAATGAAAGTGACTGAGGTAGGAGTGATGCTAGTAACGCCATTCTTTCTGCAGCCAGTCCCTATTATGAATGGTGTGAAAATATTGCTCATAGGGTCGGTTGGTGTATGCATTTCAGTGGGCTTGGCAGACTGATATGTAATAGCAACTTCTGGCTCAGTGAGGAAAGCAACGGGAAACTACTTCACTCCTCATTTCCCTAGTACGCCTCTTCAGTGATGCCTAGGCCATCTATGACAGCTGATGGCGGAGCTGTTGAGGATCCAACCAGCTTTTGGGCTGAGGACTAAACATACATACAATCAGTGAAGAAGTGTGATATTTAGTACACAATACGAAAGGCATGTGTTCTGGCGAAGTAACAGAGATATTATCCTCGAGCGTAACAAGAAATTATCTAAAGGAATGCCAGTTGAAGCTGTCTATACTTTCAGTTAACTTTAAGTCACAGTGGACGGACCGATTTTTACATTTTCTAAAGTAGATTGGACACTCTAAATATCCGTCAGAGGTTCAGCCTACTGAAATGGAAATGGCGTATGGCTTTTAGTGCCGAGAGTGTCCGAGGACAAGTTCGGCTCGCCTCGTGCAGGTCTTTCTATTTGACACCCATGGGCGACCTGCGCTTCTGAATGAGAGACGATGACGATGATAATGAGGTAGGGAGGTGAAACCCGGTGTCGGCAGATAGCCTACTCCTGTCGAATAACACCAAGGGGTCTGCTCAAAGCTTTACATCCCCATCCGACGGACGAATCACGATCAACAGTGCCATATGCCCTCACTCTACAGGTGTTTCTATATTCCCATTGCAGACTTCGAGGGCTTGCGGTGGAGACCAAGGAACTTGTGTCCGGAAACGTACCGTCTTTCCGCTACCCGTAAAAAATCCACCATAGCATATGTTCAAATCTCCCGCATTGTGCGCGTCACTGACTTGAGTACGAACGTCATTGAACGATCACGCGATGTCTCATTCCCCTACAGGTTTGTTGACATTCCATGCCATTCAGTTGAGTGTGTGACCCACACGGAGATGTGTTGTACACGCGAGCACAGAAATGGTGTCCCGACGTAAACAACCAACACAGCCCCACTCCAGTACAAAAAAGGAAGAGAAGGAGCGGAGGGGTAGTGTCGAAGGCCATTCCAGTACCGAAAAAGAAGGGAGGGAGTGAACGGGTAGTACTAAAGGCACAGTGTGAGTACTGTTATACATCCACCACTGTGCCCATTTCAATCACAACAGTCTTGTAGCGGGCTGTCTACCAGCAGCAATGCGTTAAGCTTTGTTTATACCGGGACACCATTTCTGTGCTCGCGTGTACCAGCTGTTGTGCTTGTGATCTTCGCTCATACTACAGTACAGCAAGGGGATTGGTCGTAGTGGCCCGATTGCTTGGACCGCACGTTCACCCGACTTGACACCGCTAGACTACTGACTGTGAGGTCACATAAAAACTTGATTTACGAAACGCCTGTGGAAAGGAAGACCTACTGGCGCGGGTTGTGGCTGCGGCGGATGTTGCAGAACAAGGGATTGCTGACCGTGTGTACGAAAACATGATACGTACGTACCGTGTCTGTGTTGACGTCGGGGGTCGTCACATCGAGCCCCACCTGTAATTGGACCCAGATGACAAGCAGTAGGAGTCGGTTAGAACGCCGGAAATGCGGGAGCTGTAAACGTGTGTTGTGGTGGATTTTTGCGGATAACGGGAAGACGGCACGTTTCTGGACACAAGTTCCTATGATAAATTTAACCGTCTTCGTCCCAACTGCAAGCCCTCAAAGTCTGTAAATGGGAATTTAGAAACACCTTGTATATGAACACTGCGGATAGGTTTGGAATTGAATCCAGGCTTTTGACTCGCAATTTAGTGATTAGAAATTGTATACCACCACATCTCCTACCCTGCCAGCCAATATTCTGATGGTGATTTTTTTTTTCGACGAACGGAACTCAAACGGCTAATCACGGTGTCAGGCCGTTTAGACTTCAACGCCTTAACGATCATGGCACCAGGCGGGCTACAGGAAGATGGTCTGTGAGACATAGGAGTTGCATTCAAAACGTTGTCGATCATGAACAGCGAATGAAGAGGTTAAGGTCAGGCGAGCGTGGTGACCAACCAAAGGTCTGATAGCTATCCAATTATGCATTTCCGGACCCATATTGGCATACTCTTTTTTCTTTTCTATATGAGGAATCCATTCCTGAAGTTTTGCCGTTGAGTTTTCATACATTCTCTATATATGCGGTAAGCCTAAATTAGCTTACATATTTGCCCCTGTTCTCTACTTCATTTTAATTTCATTCTTACAAAAAAGATTTGCTGATCTCAAAAATCCTGGAAAATGAATTTAACCTTTTTGCAAAATCCTATAGCCGTCCAGCCTGCAAAAGTAAGATTGGATTTGCAGTTCGAATTAATACAAGTGCAAAACTATACATTTTTTTAAACATCTGTGTTACAGTTAAACTTGTGTAGATGTTTTTCAGATGCTAAGCGCATTATTAAAGTGCGATTATTTGCAGCTAAAATGTTGGCAGTTGCTTCTAATTTTATTTGTGTAAGAAACTGTATTCACAAATTAACTATATCAAGTCAAAATACATATTTCATTTGACTGACGAACAACTGTTGGCGTTCAGGCGGTGATTTCGTTGACTTTGAATACGTCATGATGATTTTCCAACTAGAACGCCGGTGCTGCCTGCCAGATTTACGATACGAATGAGTGACATAAGAATAAACAGTGATCTCTCGTAGTACCAACACTTGTAGTTTTCACAAAGTTCAAGAACCACTTTCGCGCATGCATGTCCCAAGTGCATAAAAGTACACAGAATGTATTAAAACTCAAGGAAAACAGGAATATATTCCTCAGAGAGAAAGAAAAACGTTTTTAACAACATAGGTCCAGAAATGCATAACTGCAGAGCTATCCGACCTTTAGTAACGTTGGTGGAATCCAACAATCCCAACACTGTTGTACTGTTACACTGAATACGTCCGTAACGCCAGCTGGAACACTCTGTTCACGTATCACATGAACTGTTCGAAATGACCTCCTCCTGCCTAAATAAAGGCCTCCACTCGTCTTCGCGTTGAGTGCCGAACAAGATAAAAAAAATGCCTGGTGTAGTGCGTACTGTCTAACAGGCTGCCACAATGAGCGCACGGAGAATTAGTTCATTAAAAACCGTCGAATACACGACAGACTACTTTACGTGTCCCTAAAATTCCAGGAGGTTACAGTCAGGAGAGCGTGGTGGCCAACCAAAGGTCTGATAGCTCTGCAATTATGCATTTCCGGATCCATATTGGCATACCCTTTCTCTTGTCTACACGAGGAATCCATTCCTGAAGTTTTGCCGTTGAGTTTTCATACACCCTGTATATATGTTGGTAAGCCTAAATTACCTTGGATATTTGTCCCTGTTCTCTACTTAATTTTAATTTCATTTGTTTCTCTAGTTAATGTAAAGAATCTAAAGAGGAAATTCTACAAAATCCAGTGGTGACAGTTGTATTTATTAAGAGCAAATATAAGATAATCATCCTCTCGTTCTCAATCATAGATTTTTTTCAATTTGCTTTACGTCGCACCGACAATGCGACGGTGGGATAGGAAATGGCTAGGAGTGGGAACGAAGCTACCGTCTTAATGAAGGTTAAACTTTCAACGAATGTACAAAAATGACATAATATTTTACTGCTTACATTTTGATATGATCTGACACCGATTAGCCGGTTGAGTGCCGTTGGTGTGAAAATGGGAAACTACGAAAAATGATCCTCACGGTTGCCGATAGTGGGGCTCGAACTCACTATCTCTCGAATGCAAGCTGATAGCTACGTAATCCAAATCACGCAGCCACTTGCTCAATGTCCGGCTCCATGGCTAAATGGTTAGCGTGCTGGCGTTTGGTCACAGGGGTCCCAGGTTCGATTCCCAACAGGGTCGGGAATTTTAAACACCATCAGTTAATTTCGCTGGCACGGGGGTTGGGTGTGTGTGTCGTCCTCATCACGACGCGCAGGTCGCCCATGGGAGTCAAATCAAAAGAGCTGCACCTGGCGAGCCAAACATGTCCTCGGACACTCCAGGCACTAAAAGCCATATGTCATTTCATTTTTACTTACCCTTCGAAGAATGGACATATCGACACAAACAAGAGAAGAGCCATGAAAGTCGTGCGAATAAACGACTTCCTAGGCCTTGCAAACTGAGTAAGCGTACCCCTGCGGTCAATTCCGTTATCTAGAAGAGTCCGCTATTTAAAAGTGACTGCTGTAAATTCCATTGGACTGTTTTCGGAGCAGGCGTCTTGTACGACTTTCTTTCTTTCTTTCTTTCTTTCTTTCTTTCTTTCCTTTTTGGGAGGGGGAAGGTTTTAACGTCGCACTAACACATTAAAGTTTGTCGACAACGATACGACAGGAAAGAGCTAGGACTGGAAAGGAAGCGGCCGTGGACTTCGCTAAGGTACAGCCTCAATATTCGACTGGAGCGAAAATGGCAAACCACGGAAAACCATCTTCAGGGCTGCCCACGGTGGGGCTCGTAAGACTAGTAGATGTTGAGAGGAAGTTTATACATAGCTTATTATTATTATTATTATTATTATTATTATTATTATTATTATTATTATTATTATTATTATTATTAATAATGTATAATTACCCTTTTCTCAGTTATCCACACGAGGCTGAGTCCATATCATGCCATTCTACACACATTTAAATCCTCCAGGGCAGGATCGAGATCGAAATCCGGGCAATCAGTTGGGAAGCTTTACCTAATCTTCATTTCGCTTGCAGACATCAAACGAACGGAAATTGTTTTCAAATGAAACGTTGCTCGTTTACTGCCAAGAAACCTGTTGCCAAATATCTAATTTTAAAACAAAAAAGCACAGTCCTCTTCTTAATGCAGCAAGTCATTGATTACCGTCTACTATCCGCAACATAGCAGGTTGAAACTGCAGGAACAAAAACTTGCCAATCATCAGCACCTGGTTATACGTCGAGCTTAATTATATATTCCGCTCTGGAACGTAGACTACAGAGAATATCTCAGGTCTCGTCTGCACATCAGTCATGTACAGTATCGACCAACATGGTATTAATTTTCAGCACATTTTATTTACCGCAAGCAATAAAAGTGGAATCATAATGTTTAGCTGCCAGTTAAACAAACATTTTATATTCATCACCATTTCCACAGCGTGTGATGTTTTATTTCCGTGCGTAGAATATCTGATGAGTTTCAACTAATTAAGATCAAATCTTTTATTTTCTTCTCTAACTGCAATGATTTCCTAATGAGTATCTTTGAAATGCACTACAGGAAGTTAAGCTCATTACCTTAACATGAAGTATAGGCCTACAAAACGACGCATTTCTCCGTGCCGAATCGTTGTCTTTATCAGCATGACAAGATGATGCTTAACATGTCAAATTCGAATAAAATACATTAGTCCAACTTCCTTAATAACTTACCACTAGTGCATATAATTTGGGGTTACTGATTAAGCATGATATAATTTGTCATTTTAAAAAGTAATTCAATGAATACGCAAATTGAAACTATTAAAGTCCGCCTCTGTGGTGTAGTGGTTAGTGTGATTAGCTGCCATTCCCCGGAGGCCCGGGTTCGATTCCCGGCTCTGCCACGAAATTTTAAAAAGTGGTACGAGGGTTGGAACGGGGTCCACTCAGCCCCGTGAGGTCAACTGAGTATAGGAGGGCTCGATTTCCACCTCAGCCATCCTCGAAGTTGTTTTCCGTGGTTTCCCACTTCTCCTCCAGGCAAATGCCAGGATGATACCTTACTTAAGGCCACGGCCGCTTCCTTCCCCGTTCCTTGCCCATTCCTTCCAATCTTCCCATCCCCCACAAGACCCCTGTTCAATATGTTCAATATAACAGGTGAGGCCGCCTGGCTAAGTTACTGGTCCTCCTCCCTAGTTGTATCACCCCGACCAAAAGTCTCACGTTCCAAGACACTGCTCTTGCGGTAGAGGTGGGATCTCTTGCTGAGTCCGAGGGAAAACCAATCCTGGAGTGTAAACAGATTAAGAAAGAAAGAAAGAAAGAAACTATTAAAATGATTCGTAATAATTTAGGATAATTTCAGAATACGAAGACCAATTATTTTACTGCTAATCGAACAGTGAAATGAAATGAAATGTCGTATGGCTTTTAGTGCCGGGATATCCCAGGACGGGTTCGGCTCGCCAGGTGCAGGTTTTTCTATTTGACTCCCGTAGGCGACCTGCGCGTCGTGATAAGGATGAAATGATGATGAAGACAACACATACAGCCAGCCCCCGTGCCGCTGGAATTAACCAATTAAGGTTCAAATCCCCGACCCGGCCGGGAATCGAACCCGGGACCCTCTGAACCGAAAGCCAGTATGCTGACCGTTCAGCCAACGAGTCGGACAATCGAACAGTAATTTCCCTTCACGGAATGAGCAGGCTAGGCAGCACGCGTCGCGCGGCTGTAAGCTAGCTTTATGAATATGATAGCTTCGAGTCCCATCGTCGGCAGCCCTGAATATGGTTTTTCACCGTGTTGGTATGAAGGTTAGTGACACACGAACTGTCACCGACTGCAAAGCCTTGATAGTTAAAACGATGCGCTCGTCTCTTATGCTGATGGTTGCGGGGTAGTTCGCAGCATAGTCGATTGGCATTTACAAGTGCTTACAATATGAGAAACCTGTGACAGCAGATATATTACTGGTACGTTCAACAATCCCTCTTTCAGGATACACTTCAGTACTCAGGCGTCTCTTAAAAATAATAATAATAATAATAATAATAATAATAATAATAATAATAATAATAATAAAAATAATAATAATAATAAAAATAATAGGTTAAAGGCAGCCATTTATACAAGTGGAACACATGCTTCCCCTAGTGCACCGTCACTGCTTTGTCCTATATAAGAGGCTTGCAATGGCGTCTCAACGGCGCACTAGCGCCAACGTCTTGGTAAGGTATAACAATCCAACTGATGAGTCCACTGGTACACTGGGACGAAACGCTGGTAATTTTACGATTGAAAAAGCCTAAAGACTTAAAGAGCTTAAATGTTTTTAATAATAATGTTATTTCCTTTACGTCCCACTAACTATTTTTACGGTTTTCGGAGACGCCGAGGTGCCGGGATTTAGTCCTTCAGCAGTTCCTTTACGTGCCAATAAATCTACCGACACGAGACTGACGTTTTTGAGCACCTTCAAGATACCACCGGACTAAGCCAGTCACCCCGGCTATTAGTAACCAAAGGACGTTATGCATATCGCGTAATTAACTACTCAGACATCTGAACTGTAAACAGAGTTGGAAAATAAAGATATGGAATGGCATGTAACGAATACATTTTAAACTAACTCTTACTTGTAACCATTACTTTACCGAGCTCGATAGCTGCAGTCGCTTAAGTGCCGCCAGTATCCAGTATTCGGGAGATAGTAGGTTCGAACCCCACTGTCGGCAGCCCTGAAGATGGTTTTCTGTGGTTTCCCATTTTCACACCAAGCAAATGCTGGGGCTGTACCTTAATTAAGGCCACGGCCGCTTCCTTCCCACTCCTAGCCCTTTCCTGACCCATCGCCGCGATAAGACCTATCTGTGTCCATGGGACGTAAAGCAAGTAGCAAAAAAAAAAAAAAAAAAAAAAAAATCATCACTTTTTGCTCGTAATAAACTTCTTGTCGGCCTCTCTAGTGTAGTGTTTAGTGTGATTAGCTGCCACTCCCGCAGAACCGGGTTCGATTCCTGGCTCTGTCACGAAATTTAAAAAGTGTTACGAGGACAGGAACGGGGTCCACTCAGCCTCGGGAGGTCAGCTAAGAAGAGGGGGTTCCATTCCCGTCTCAGCCATTTTAGAAGTGACTTTCCATGGTTTCTCACTTCTTCTCCAGGCAAATGCCGGAATGGTAACTAACTTAAGGCCACGGCCCCTTCCTTCTCCCTTCCTTGCCTTCAGCTAAGAAGAGGGGGTTCCATTCCCGTCTCAGCCATTTTCGAAGTGACTTTCCATGGTTTCTCACTTCTTCTCCAGGCAAATGCCGGAATGGTAACTAACTTAAGGCCACGGCCCCTTCCTTCTCCCTTCCTTGCCTATCCCTTCCAATCTTGTCACTAGGACCCCTGTTCAGCATAGCAAGTAAAGCCGCCTGGTCCTCCTCCCCAGTTGTATTCCCGACCAAATGTCTCACGCTCCAGGACATTGCTCTTGAGGCTTTAGAGGTAGAGTAAACGGATTAAATAAATAATGAACTTGAAATAACATTGTAATCCTTACATTTTAATAATCGATCTACATCGCATGGAAGTAGAAACGGGAAGCAATTAAGTGATGATGAAGATAACTTTTTTCAGTTCTACTACAACAGAACCAATAGCTTCACCGGTGTTGGATGGTGTACTTGCTTACCTCTCCAATACTTCCAAGACTCTTCTCTGCTGGGGATATTCTTAAAATTCCTTCATGTGCTCATACAAAGCGTCTTTTCAGCAAGTTCAAAGATATGCCTTCTTCCAGGAGGTCGAGGCTTAACGATGAAAATGTTAAGAACCAGTTGTTTTGTAAAGTAAATGATAAATTATTTGAAATTAACTGAAATAAAAATGATGGGGAAAAGTTATTTTGAAAGTTCCAAGGTATCAATCATGTTTAGTCTCACGTAGTGATGATAGCTAGAGCCCTGCACAGATGGGGATATCCGTGGATATCCACGAACTTAAGTGACGAAAGTGATATTTTCGATATTTTATGATATATTACAAGTTTATGCGCAAATGGAGATATTATTGACATATGAATTCGAAACAACTTCTTACATTTCATTATGATTAGAGTTCGTTTTACGGCCTAGCGCATATTCCCGCGTATTTCATATTTGCGTGAATACGTAAGATTGTCTACATATTAGTGAAGTTGTCTGTTTAGAAGACTGTATTTTCTCTTTCTCGGAAGTCTTTTGTGGTAAATGGAACAATAATTTTACACTTGAGTAACTTTTGACAAAATTTATCAAGTAAAATAAAATTTCATAAGAGTTCGCATTGTCATTATTGTAATGATTACTATTACTATTGAGAAATTATTTTTATATCGTAGCCATTATTTTTGTTGTTTTGTAGTTGCAGTGTACATTTTATATTATCAAAATAGGGTAAATATAACAGTATTTCAATAAACTGTACTTGCTTAGTTATCCGTCAGACCTTTCCTCCATTCGCAAAACATGGTGTAATAGATAAACAATTTTAAAATCTCAAGTGATAGTTAACATGATACAAACAGCGTTTTTCAAAATTAGATGCTCAAACAAGCACAAAGGAAAAAGAATCATTCAAATATCTCCTACAGGTACAGAGATATAATGTTTTAAAAATCCTTAAAAATGCCCAGTCCAGAACGTTTGTTAGGGATATTAAGGCCCAGACTGGAATGGGTTAACATCATTTTTTTTATTGCTTAAGTCAGACCGATATACAGGGTGGTCGAAAACAACGTGAACCAAGTATATGAGCGTTAGAGTGTTGGTCATACTGAAGTTTATCTGAAAAACTTGCGTCGATATCTCGCGCCGTTGTCATTTTATCAGCTGCTGAAGTTAGCCAATCACATCGCTTCGCGAGCGAATTCAAATGGGCCTTACGAAGCGGTGTTGCTAAATCTGCGCGTGGCTTGGTCGGGCTTGAGAGTCATGACGAGAAATGAGCATCAAACGCCAACACACCGTGGGTTTAGCCAATGCCACCGTAGCGTGCTTGTTAAGGGCCGAGCCTATCAGCAGGGAGATCCTTGTTCAAGTCTCTCCCCTGGAGAAGTTTATATATTTTATTGGCCCTCTCAAGCCGGTCATAAGTCGCCTGCAGATTTAGCAAAACCGCCTCACAAAGCCGATCTGAGATATCTAACTACTTTCTTCCAATTTGATCACCCCTCTAACGCTCAAATATCCGGTTGACGTTGTTTCCGATCACCGTGTAGATGGGTCTTGGCTGCGACGATGGGATAGGAAAGGTCAAAGAGTGGGAAGGATACGCCCATGACCTTAATTAAGGTACAGCTTCACCGGTGTTGGAGGATGTACTTGCTTACCTCTCCATTACTTCCATTGATATCAAACCTATCTTACAATACTCATAACTACTGTGGATTGTTCTTAAAATGCCAGCATTTGTCTGTTGTGGAAATGTGAAACCATGGAAAACCATGAATATTGAATTTTATCGACTGCATTGTAATCGAAGTCGGCTTTCAACCTATTAGGTCGTGTTACGTAAATTTAGTACGTATTGAAGAGATGTCAAGTACAGAATAAAAATGGCCAACCGGACACCAGTGGGATCCGAACGCACAACCTCCCGATTTCTCGTCGGTTGGTCTACCAAATGAGCTATGGTGGACGCACTCTACAGTGTGATGGCAGTAGTGCCAGACCTGTATCTTAGATCCTTTCCAACAGAAGAAGGATGACTTAGGCCACAATAGCTCATTTGGTAGAGCAACCGACGCGAAATCGCGGGGTTGTGGGTTCGGATCCCACTGGTGTCCGGTTGGCCATTTTTGTTCTGTACTTAACATCTTCAACACGTACTAAATGTGCGTAACACGACCTAATAGGTTGAAAGTCGATTTCGATCATGTAAAACCATCTTCAGCGCTGCCGACTGTGGGGTTCGAACCCACTATCGCTCGAATGCAAGCCCACAGCTGCGCGCCCCTAATCGCATGCTCGTTTAAAAAAAAATTCTACACAGAAAAATATCTATATTCTCTCCTTATATTACTACTCCATATGAAAAGGCAGCTCCCTCTGTGGATTGATGGTAGAGAATCGGACGCCAGATCCCAAAATTGAGAGTTCAAACCTGGCCGAGGTAGTCGTACCTTTTTACGGACGGGAAGGAGTCTGTTCGGCTCGCCATGGTGTACGAGGTTGAGACGTAAAATATCTCTGGTGACATATCTTGTGTTTACCAGACAAAATTAATTAAACTTTAACCACAGATTGCTCAAGGGAGAATCAGTTTCTGTGCCATCCAGCAGCCAGACGGAACGTCAAACACGACGCGAGTGCAGCCTAAATGACATCAAATCAAAATCTCTGCAACACGGTAGAGCTGAGTCTATAGATTATTATTATTATTATTATTATTATTATTATTATTTCGAATGGGCCACCAGAGGACCACGTGCCAATTTCAATTCCTTCTTCTTTGTTCTTTCCTTTTCTTCCAGTACGCTTTCATCTGTTCACTATGTTTCTTCTTTCTGTCTTCAGACCACTTTGAACCAGTCTTTTTTACTTTCCTACCTTGGAATCCTTCTATTTTCAATACTTTTTCCCGAAAGCCTTCTCTATTATTTATTTCTTCTGTTGTTATATTGTTTTTTTCTAAATCCTTTCTTACTTCATTGACCCAGCTTGTCGTTGATTTCTTACTCCACAAATATCTGAAAATCTTACTGGTTAATCTACTATCTTGCATTCGATATAAATGTCCAAAAAACATAAGTCTCCTTTTCCTCATTACATCTGATATATTTTCTATTTTTTGATATATTTCAGCATTACTTCGTAATTTCCAACCTTCTGCTGTGTTTTGTGGGCCTAATATTTTCCTCATGATTCGCCTTTCTAGTATTTCTAGCTTATCTAAATTATAGTTTAATGCCAGACACTCGCTTGCATATAGGCATTCTGGCTTCACTACTGTGTTGTAATGCCTTATTTTTGCATTTTTGGATAGGCATCTTTTATTGTAGATATCTTTGGTGACACCATAAGCTCTCTCCATTTTATGTACCCTCTCCTCTACTGCAGATTTTTCTAAACCATTTTCTTGGATTATTTCCCCTAGATATTTGAATTTTTTTACCCTCTCTATTTGGCCAATATCTGTTTTCAGAAATTTTGGTGCATCCCAAATATTTGTTAAAAATTTTGTTTTTTCTGCAGAAATTCTTAAGCCAGTTCTGCTGGCGATTCTTTCCAAGACATTTACTTGGGTTACAGCAGATGTCACATTTTCAGAAAGTATTGCAAAGTCATCTGCAAATGCAAGACAATTTATTTCAATCCTTTTATTTCCTCTGCCTAACCTTATCGGTGAAATGTTGAGTTCAATAAGTTTTTCGTTCCAAATTCTCACTATTTTCTCTAGGACACAATTAAAAAGAATTGGGGATAGTCCGTCGCCTTGTCGTACACCAGTTTTTATTTTGAAAGGCTGTGATATCTCTCCCAGAAATTTCACTTTAGAGACTGTGTCTGTAAGTGTTTCACGGATTAGATTTGCCAGTTTAGACTTTATGCCAAATTCTCGAATTATTTTATATATAGTTTCTCTGTCAACAGAATCAAAAGCCTTTTTGAAATCTACAAACATGACTACAATGTCCTTTGAATTAAGTAATCTGTGGCGAATTATTGACTTAAGATTAAATATTTGTTCTGAGCATGATCTTCCTTTCCTGAAACCACCTTGATATTCACCTAAATGATTGTCTAGTGTTGTTTCTACTCTGTTTAATAAAATCTTGGAAAATACTTTATATGCCACTGCTAATAAAGATATTCCTCTGTAGTTATTAACGTCCTGTTTATTACCTTTTTTGTGGAGTGGATGTATCAAGGCTACTTTCCATTCCTCAGGATTTTTTTCAGTTTTCCAGATTTCTTCAAAGAGTAATTGTAGCTCATTTGCTATATTTGGTAAGGACCACTTCAAAAGTTCCGCTGTAATAGAATCTTCTCCGCTAGCTTTGTTGTTTTTGAGGGTTTTAATTACTTCTTCAATTTCTTTTATAGTTGGTGGTATGTCTTCTTCCAAATTTTCATCAATATCTTGAAATTCTAATTTATGACTTGGTTCAGGACAGTTCAAAAGTTGATCAAAATATCTTGCCAATATCTCACAATTTTATTATTATTATTATTATTATTATTATTATTATTATTATTATTATTATTATTATTATTATTATTATTATTATTATTATTATTATTATTATTATTTCTGCCTCTGTGGTGTAGTGGTTAGCGTGATTAGCTGCCACCCTCGGAGGCCCGGGTTCGATTCCCGGTACTTTCAGAAATTTAAGAATGGCAGGAGGGCTGGTATGTGGTTGAAATGACACATGCAGCTCACCTCTATTGGGGGTGTGTCTGAAAAGAGCCGCACATTAAGATTAAACATTACAATACTGTAATCAAACCGGAGGCTTTATATGCAGGGGAAACTCTAACGCTTCATAGAAAGGGCGAACTGGAAAATATCCTAAAAGAAGAGCGAAAAATCATGAGGAAAATTTTAGGACCAAGACACACGGGAGAAGGGTACCGCCTCCAAACCCGGAATTCCACAGAAAAATTATCTAATATTGCGGCAGACCTCAGGAAAAAAAGGCTAAAATTGTATGGACATGTTAAGAGGCTTCCAAAAACTAGACTAACCCACCAAGTTCTTGAAAGAGTTGACAAACTGAAGAATTTTCCTTGGATACAACAAACAAAAGCGGACATGAAGAACGTACAAATTATCTGTGAAGACATTTTGAATCGAAATATATATAGAAAGAAAATTGACAATTGGGAAGTTACTCCAGAGAATGAAGTACCAAAAAGAGCAGGTACCAAGTGGACGGAAGAAAGGAAAAGGATCTTTAGTCAACAGATGAAAGCATCCTGGATCCTCCGCAAACGAAATAATGAATAAAGCTTCGTGTGTTCCGAAAGGGACCATTCACGCATAATAATAATAATAATAATAATAATAATAATAATAATAATAATAATAATAATTATAGGAAGATATTAATGTGCGATTGAGCCACGAATTTTCTATAAATTTTGGTACCGAACCTCATTGTTTCTACTAAACTGCCACACAGTTTGACATACATTTTTCATTAGAGAATACTGACAATTGAAATTTTCAAGGGAAAGACATATATCGGTTTTAAAGAGATAATAAAGAACTATTATCTTCTTCACACCAAATTTCGATAACAGTTTCCCATGAAACTTCGGAACTTGGGAACCCAATTGGGCTATAGCCTATAAACCCGGAAAATGTCTTATTTATATTCACCGAGATGCTGGTTGTGAAAGCTTATACCAATTACATTTATTATTTTTATTTTTATGTCCCTATCAGGCATTGTGTTCATTGTTCATTCATACATTAAAATTATACCAATATGGTACAGATAAACCTGCTGAGTGCTGATAACGTCAATCCACAAGTGGCGCTGTTCCATTGTATGAAGTTGAAATAGGCCTGTTAGAAGGGAACTATTCCTATTCCCTCTAAATCCGGAGGCTTGTCATACTAATAAGCGCGGAGTCATCTGTTACCATCTAATCATAGTTAAAATTTTCCTTAATTTTCACGTTATTATTATTATTATTATTATTATTATTATTATTATTATTATTATTATTATTATTATTATTATTATTATTATTATTTTGTGTGGCTATTACAGCCAGTTGCAGATTTTGTAAGGCAGACCCCTGATGATGGTGGGTGGCGTCTGTTGTGTATGGGAAGCTGTGTGTTATTGTGGAGAGAATAGTGTTGTGTATGGTGGGTGAGTTACAAGAATTTTGAGAACACCCAGTCCCCGACCCAAAGGAATTAACCATTTACGATTAATTTTCCAATATCCAGCCGAGAATCGAACCTAGGGTCCCGAGGCTCGAATGCCAAGGTACTAACTATTCAGCCACGGAGCCAGACATTCACTGATAAAATCAGAAGTAAAACATAGATGTGTTTGATTTTTAACACATTTAAAAAATCATGTGTTTTTCCGTAGTAGGACAAAATTATATTTCCTGTGGTTACAGCAAGGTGTCGCTTGGGACTCACATCAAGAAGGACGAAAGATAACCGACACAAAGAGCCAGACAAATGGGCAATAGCAGCGCACGCCCTCTCTTCGGCTCACGGTGTGTTAAAGTGTGTTACGTTACGATGTGTCTAGGATCACATGGGAAGCTGTGGGAATAAGCAAAAATCCCAATAACTTTAACAGGGGCGCTGGGTATCAGTTAACCAATTCCCGGGTGCCAGCTATTGACGTTCTACGTAGGTAGTTTTCTTCCCTGATTTGCACAGTCTCCGCTTCCTTCTTTCTTGCAAATGCGTACTCTCCTAATTACTAGGTGCTTCAATCAATGTGTCGGTATCTCAGTGGTATCTCAGTGCCATTGTTAGAGCCAGAGTATCTGATTGTCGAAACTTGAGCAGTAATCAGATACTAGACAAGTTAAACCTTCACCCGTTATCTAGTCGCAGGAATGTAGCCGACCTTAGATTCCTATATAACGCTGTTAACGGTTTATTTCGTTCTCCTGAACCTGCATCCTTCTTTTCCTTACATGTTCCAACTCGCAAAACCAGGATTACTCCGCCCCTTCATATTCCGTATTCCCGCCTCTCTCTCGTTCAAAGAAGTTTATTTATCCGCATACCAACCCTCCTTAACTCTTTATCTTCTGACAGGAACTTGGACGTTTTTTCTTCGTATGCCTCCTTTAATCGATTCTTCCTTAACTTAACCTAGTTCATTTTGTTCATATTCCTTTTTTCTCTTCTCATTGCTGTCCTCTCTTTTGTACATAATATAATATTTATTTATTTTTTTACTGTACTATACAATTACTTAACTGTTATATCTGTATTTATCTTACTGTGCCTAGCTATAAGTTCTTCCCTTCGTTTTACGTTCAACATTTTTTCTCGTTGTTTCTTTAGCCTTTATTTTATGGTTTTATATGTTGTGTCTCTAATTTTGTTAGTTTTTAATTTTTTCCTCTATTTTTATCGTTAGATGTTTTTTCGTCATTATTCTTCCACTTTTCTTTATGCTTGCCTTGTGCTACTCTATTGTAAATATGTATTTCATTGCGGAACTCTGTAATTCGGCTTCTCGCTGTTTTGGTTTCCCAAATAAATAAATATATATATATATTAGTGCCTAATTATATTTACAAAAACAAATCCTAAGTTACATTTGTATAAGTACTGTGTACGCGTTTTAAAAAATCATTTCTTTCTATCCGCCTCTTGAACTTTTCAATATTACACTCTTGCCCCATTTTATACTTCTCTCTTTACCCCATCTCGATTCCATTCCTTTTATCTTATCTATCTTTCAATGTTTTTAATTTATTTGTTTTGGCGATTTTTTAAGTTGACCTTGTTGCCTTTTATGTGTATTTGACCTTGTTATTTTTTATTTCCTAACTCACGGCTTGGAGCAAAAATAGCGAAGTGAACTTCCTCTCCGAGTATAGTGAGCCATCTCGTGACGGACAATATTATCATTTCATCAAAAGAGCAACGGTCAACTGAATTCAAACTCTTGTCATGACAAGAACACACGCGATCGGCCGAGGAAGAAATATTCATGTCTATAAAACTGGGTCGTGAAAGTTCGTTCGTAATCTGCTTACCCTCCAGGGTCGGTTTTCCCTTCGGATTCAGCGAGGAATCCAACCTCTACCGCCTCAAGGACAATGTCCTGGAGCGTGAGACTTTTGGTCGGGGTGATACAACTAGGAAGGAGGACCAGTACATCGGCCAGGCGGCCTCACCTTCTATGCTGAACAGGGGCCTTGTAGGGGGATGGAAAGTTTGGAAGGGATAGACAAGGAAGAAGGAAGGAAGGAAGCGGCCGTGGCCTTAAGTTAGGTACCATCCCGGCATTTGCCTGGAGGAGAAGTGGGAAACCACGGAAAACCACTTCCAGGATGGCTGAGGAGGGAACCGAACCCCCTCTACTCAGTTGACCTCCCGAGGCTGAGTGGACCTCGTTCCAGCCCTCGTACCACTTTTGAAATTTCGTGGCAGAGCCGGGAATCGAACCCGGGCCTCTGGGGATGGCAGCTAATCACACTAACCACTACATCACAGAGGCGGACGGTCGTGAAAGTATCAATCTAAACATTTAGGCAGCAGTTTCTTGACCACCTTTTTTATGAGATAAGAACGTCTTCATTTCCTCAGTAACGGCGTCTACTGTATTTGGTAACGGCTCCGTAATAGTAATAATGGCGTATAATCTCGGAAGAGGCCTGGTTCAAATCTTTCGAGCTAACGCCGTATAGGGGACCTGCGCGTCTATGAGGATGGTGATGAATTCTGGTGATGAAGACGGCACATACATCCAGCCTCCGAGCCATCGGAATTAACCAATGAAAGTTAAAATCCCCGGCCCGGCCGGGAATCGAATCCGAGGTCTTCTGGACCAAAAGCCAGCACGCTAACCATTTAAACATGGAGTCGGATTATACTACGGTGAATCACCAGATTAAAAAGAGTGTAATCTCAAATTGATAATAGAAGATAGTAGAGGAACATGCCAACTGCAACAAATGTTCCGAGAACTGTCTGCCAGACATGCGACCACGCAGCAATTATGGAACTTCCTGTGAGGCCACTCTCAACTGGAATTACTTGGCATATTTAAGAGCAACAAATGCATATCGCGTTGGAAAAGTGTAAGCCTGCGGGGATCCGCGATCACAATCCCGTATTTTAAACACTAAAACTATTTATATGCAACAAATGGAGCAGGGTATTTATCGAAATAAGAGCATGTGCCTTTGGGTTCGACTCCAGGTAGAGGGTCATTAACTAGCAGAAGCAATGGAAGTGGATTATTTTCTGTTTTATTTATCAAAGTTCTCCCAAACTATGATATAAATTCAAGTAACAAAACAATGAAAGTGGACTGTATTATATAGTGTTTGAACGAGTACTTTTTCATCTTTGTTCTGTTACAGTTCAACTACGGAAGGTGCAAAAGGGAGCGGGTTGGCTGCTGAGTTCGGGCGGCGTGTAGTTGTTAGCTTGCATTTGAGAGATAGTGGGTTCCAAACTTACAGTCACCAGCTCTGAAGAGGGTTTTTCGTGGTTTCACATGTTCACACCTTCTATTTGTCACTTGGCTGTACGGTATATAAGACCACGGTCGAGTCCTTCCAAGACAGCTCTGTTTTATCCCATGGGCCCGCAAGACCTGTCTGGGTTAGTGCGACATAAAATAGGAAACAACATAATAATAACAATAATAATAATAATAATGGCGTATGGCCTCCGGAGAGGCCTGGTGCAGGTCTTTTACTAGTAGACGGCCTATTAGGCGACCTGCATGTCTGTGAAGATGAGGGCCCTACCTAGGATGATTTCTAATGTCGAATACGCCACACACACACCCAGCCCCCGAGCCATTGGAATTAACCAATTAACGTTAAAATCCCCGACCCGACCGGGAATCGAACCCGGGACCCTCTGAACCGAAGGCCAGTACGCTGACCATTCAGCCAACGAGTCGGACAACATTACAATGAAAATGGGTGAAACGGACAAGAAGAAAGTGATTATCGGACTGGTTGAACGAGCACATCTTGCCTTTTGTCTCAATTGTAACAGTCCTCTAAGCAAAATTGTGTGAGGGCTGGGTCGAGGCCAAGGTCGCAGTCTTTTGGGTGACATGTACGTCGCGTGGGTGTTAATAATAATAATAATAATAATAACGAAACTTAGACATTACAACACTGTGATAAAGCCAGAAAGTTTGTATGCAATCGAGTGCGTTCTATTGAACAGGAAAGGATTTAGAGAACACTGAGAGAGAAAAATCTTGAGGAAGATACTAGGGCCTAGGAAAGTGGGACAAGAATTTAGACTGCGACCAAATGAGGAACTATAATTACAAAAGGACCAAGAAAATCACAATATCCTTTAAAAGTAGAAGACTTTGCTTCTATGGACACATTAAAAGAATACCAACAGAGAGAACAGCCAAAAGAATTCTGGAGTACATGGAGAGCAGGAAGACGCAAACTAACTGGCTCAAAGGAGTCAAGGAGGACCTGGAAGAAAAGAACATAACACAGGAGGCAGTATACAATAGACGAGAATACAGGATGGTCATCAACAAAATTAAGGGATTCCAAGATCGAATGAGCAGAAAACGGATCGGCAACACCTGGTCGCTAGAACGCAAAGCAACCCATTCCGGAGGAAGAAGAACTGGAAGTGAACGATCGTTAAAGTGGAATAGACCTATCCGAAGACAATAATTAATAATAATAATAATAATAATAATAATAATAATAATAATAATAATAAGCGTATAGAATGGAATGACACATCAGATTGTACATTACACAACAAAATACATCAATTACAGAATGTCCCCGAATCGCCGTCCATTTTGTTCGAATACGTACTGAAATGACAGCATGAAGGATGGACAAAGCCGCAGGAATAAGATCTCTCACTCTTTTACCTTTCCCAGGTGTATGCTAAGTCTTTTACGGTTTCACTAAGAGATGGCACCAGCGAAGAGTACGCAGCGTATGAATTTGGCACATATGTCAATTTGTTCGTCTGACATTAATCTACCAACACACATACGTTGAGTCTGCCAAACACTACCGTCTGTGTTGTATCGTTCAGTGATCAGGTCGACATTTGTGCCTGAAAAAGAACATTTGCGGCACGCATTGCTTTTTTTTATTTAATCAAAAGAAAAAGGCTGTGGAAAGTCATCGTTTGTTGGTAGAAACATGTGGTGAACACGCTCCATCTATTAGAACATGTGAGACATGATTTCGACAATTTTAACGTAGTGATTTCAGTGTGAAAGACAGTGCGCGCTCTGGTAGACCACAAAAATGCGAAGACGAGCAATTGTAGGCATTACTGGATGATGGCCCAACTCAACCTCAACAGCAATTGGCACAAGCATTAAATGTGTCACAAGAAATAACCAGCAGACGTTTACGAACAATGGGGAAGATCAGTAAACTCGGTAAATGGGTCCCACAAGATTTGAATGAACGGTAAATGGAAAATAGCAAAGTCACTTGTGAAATGCTGCTTCAACGCCACGAAAGAAAATCATTTATGTACCGAATTGTGACGGGTGACGAAAAATGGATTTATTTTGAAAAGCCGAAGCGGAGAAAATCGTGGCTGTCACCTGGTGAAGCCGGTCCTCCAACACAAAGGCCAAATCGCTTCGGCAAGAAGACCCTGCTTTGTGTCTGGTGGGACCAGAGCGGTATTATGATTTTATGAACTCTTGAAGCCCGACGAAACCGTTAATGTACAAAGCTATCACCAACAAACGATTAATTTAAATCACGCATTGATCGAAAGACGACTGGAATGAGCCAGAAGACATGGCAAAGTGATTTTGTTACACGACAATGCGCCGTCTCACACAGCAAAACCAATGAAAGACACCTTGAAATCGCTTCCGCACCCGCCGTACTGCCCCGACCTGGCTCCATCTACCACCTCTTCGCAACAATGGGGCACGCGCTCGCAGAGCAGCACTTCAGCAATTTCGAGGAAGTTGGAAGATGACTCGAGGAATGGCTTGCCGCAAAGTTTTCAAGTTTTCCTGGCATGATATTCATAACTTACCTGAAAAAAATGGGCCAAGTGTGTAGAAGCGGATGGCCAATATTTTGAAACAAACAATGAATTTCCCTTGAAAATGACGTGTTTTCTTTATCACAAAAACTGTCAAAAGCTTATGCATACACCTGGTATATTAAGTAGAACGGCTTGCTTCCGTCTCATTTCTTTTATTTACAACGGGCTCTCTGCTAATGCAGGGTGTCCACCAAATCCAGATTTTGAAATTCCCTGACATTTCCCTGTTTTCCAGACATAAAAACAATTTTTTCCCTGACACACAATGACAAAAAAATTAAATTATAATAGGTTTCCAGGTATGGCCGTAATATTAAAATACATTTTAAAACCTTAACATGCAAAATATAAATGAGTAATTAATGTAGGCCTACATATTAAATTTCAAAACTTGCAAGTTTAATTTAGTCCAATTTAATTCACTTTAAGATTTTAAAAAGTTATTACCATTACTGTTTCAGTGAAGAAATTTCTTCATCTATAGCGAGCAACGACTGTCGAGCTTCTGCCATCACCCTCCGCTTCTTTTCTTCTAATTCTTTCAGCAACAAAGTGGCCTTTCTCTTATTTTTTTGCAAAGAATCTTCTGCTTCCATTTGGACCATCCATTGAAATTTGTAAGAGTTTTTTTTAGATTCAGTCCCTGCAGTGCTCGCACAAAACCGTTTAACAAATCTGAGGAGGTAGAGTGACCAAGAAACACGGAATCAAAATAAGAAGTGCATACTTCATTGGTATCAGGATTGAAACTACGAACTACAAGATCCATTTGGCCCATCTGAGAAACTTTATTCAGTGACTCGTCAAAACCAACGGTAAAATGTGTGCACTTATGACACATCTCAAGAACTTGCTTATGAAAATAGGGGGCCAAACCATGAGTGATTGTATATGCAATTTTTGTTCTGTGCAGTTGAACTTTCGAAGTTATTTCAGAGTCTGGAAACATTACTGTGAACAAACTTATACTAGCTTCACTAGAACGTAAAGAATGGTGTTGCATGACCGTATGCATGCACCATATAATCTCAGCTTTGGTTACCTGCTCTCTTGAAAGATAATTCTGTAGACATCTCGTCTCTGGTGAACCTTCTTTAATGGAAGAAGAAGAAGAAGCAGGAGAAACAGCAGCAGTGGAGTCATATGTGATAGAGTTCGTTGTGGTAGCTGTGGCAGGCAGAGGATAATTTGTGTTTGCGGCCAGGGTATTATCTACTGAGTTTAAGTCATTTTTTACTTCACTATTCGAATGTTCTTTTTTAAAATAACTTGAAAGGGATGATGAGAACTGGCTGAAGTTGACACTACTGGCATGCTTCTTTCCTACCATGTGACTTTTTAATGCCTGCCTCCCCATGTTGCTAAGAGAAAATGATGTTTTACATATTATGCAATATGCTGAAAATTTGTCCTGAGGCATGGGTTTCAACCACGTTCTGAAAGTATCATCAAGCAGCTACCTTTTATTAAACGAAGTTTTCCTTGGCTTTGATGAAGACATTGTTAGCTGAGAAAAGTAAGTATATTGTAAAAAGAAAAAAAATTAAATAGCCCTATACTCCGCACGACTTTCTTGTAAACTGACAGTTCGCAAAACAAGTGAGCACTGCCTTACCTATGCTGCCAGCACTCTATTGCTTCGATAGCAGTTGATGCACTCGTAAAATGTAATACCTTACTATGAAAATCACACAAAAAACACAAGTGAAAACAAATTCACAAAACTTCCTACCAATATCATACACTAAAACAAGAATAGGTACATTATTATAAAGTGTAAAAATAAATTATTCGCGGCTAATGACCGGCATAAGAAGGAGGTTATGGCTGATCGATACCACGGTGTCAATTTTTGCCGAGTCACATTCTTGCCGCTTGTCTTGCACGAACTATACAGGGGTATGGTACACAGATGAACTATATGGTAACCAACACACGGATGTAAATAAAATTACAACTACATTGAACACTATTAAACCTATATACCACACACGCCGAGTTAGGTAACTTAACCACGTGGTGATGTAGGCAATACAGTTGGCAGACAGGTTTCAAGATTGCGCTCAACCGATATAAATCGATATGAATGGTGGTTTGGGATTGACTGGATCAAGAACGAATACATACAAATATACTTCACAAACTCAAAATCTCCTAACCAACAAACAACCTTCATCTTACAGTGTGATGTCACTTCATTTAAAATCTTGTTCTCTATTCACAAAATTACACGTGATATTACAAGCTACTAGACGTGCCTGAAAACTACCGAACCCCTCTCACGAAAGTTAGGTTAGAAACTCAACATGGCGCGGCCCACGGTATTACCTATAGTCCGCACACTTTATGTTGGTGCATTTGTGTACGGGGTTGAGGAGTAAGGAGGGAGGTGTCCCGGTATCGATAGTGCTACCAACCGAAGGAAAATGAAATCTGAATTGAATCGAGAATATGATCGATCGATACGAAGTTTCTAAACCGTTATCATCTTAAGCCAACAACTATGTCACATACACATTATATAACATTATAAAACATTTCTCGATGCGAATCTTGTTCCTAGCATGAATTCTATACTTTGGCTTTGTTGTGTAAACAACAACAGTACTAGTACGTAAAGTGTACGCCAGATGTCGCACAACGATGCTTAAGCGATTCATAGTTTGTGTTTCAAAGGTTGCCAGTACGAATCTCGAAGATCGCCGAGGTCGACCGATTCAGCACTAGGGTGTAAATGCACCAACATAAAGTGTGCGGATAATACATCAGCGCATTTCATCATAATAATAATAATCATGAACACTCAATGAGTATTAAGTTTAAGTGAATTTCGCACTTTCCTGCATTCAGTCAGTGTTTGTTGTCTTGCTTTTATACTTCACGAGGTAGTGACTATGGCACACGTCATTACACACTAAACAAACAGTCATCCGTTGGGTTGTGTAATTTTGTCTATATGCATATTTTGTTGTGGAAGCCATGTATTTAAGAGATTAGAAAAACTGAGAACGCAATATAGGCCTAATTCAACATGCTCGCCATTCCCCAACAACACAGCATATTCAATAGTAAGCAGATCATAACATTGAAAATTCGATCGATCAATCGATCTATCATAGTCGCTACTGCTTGCTATAGCCTATCCATATAGCTACTGATGCTATTGGTTACTTCACGTTCGAGATCACACTTGATTTTTTAAATGTTTGTTCAGTTTTCTTTACAATTTATTCCTGGCATAAAAGACATGCCCTAGATTGTTATAAAAACTGAAAAATGTGCTTCTATTAAAGGATAAATACCGTATGTCAATTTTATATGGCAGAACGAATTTCCAGATTTTTTCGGAATTCCCTGACATTTCCCGGTTTTCCAGTCATTTTTCGAATTCCCTGACATTTCCCGGTTTCCCCGGTTTTCCATACGGGTGGCCACCCTGTAATGCAAACATTTCACCGTGTACGAGCCAAGTGTATTTGGTGTACCGGTACTAATATTCGGCTTTGATTGTTACATCGATTTAACCGACGTATTTATTATTTTTCATTCGCATGGTACTATAATGTTCATAACATGAATAATAATGAAATATTCCGTAGTAATAATAATAAAATGATAAGGTAGCACCGCCCTTTGACCGTGCCGGCAAGTGTCACAATCTTAACTGTCAGTCAAGATCGCTGTACAAGCTACTTGTCTTAATGCATCACTTAAATGCATCACTATGTGCAAGTATTTCTAAACTATAGTACAGGATTCCTTGACTAAGAAATGAAGGATGGTGGTGATTTTTGTTTTAAGAGGAAGTACAACGAGGTAATCATCCTCTCTGATCAAATTAGTGGAAAAGAAATTTAAAGGTCACCGACGGCTCATACAAATGAGACTATGGTGAGAGTGAAAGTGAATCATAACGTAACATTCACTGGCAATGCTCAGTATATAGTTTTGAGTCATCACAATACATTTCTCTACAAAATTTCAAGCGAAATCCCATTTAGCTTTAATACCGGTCCTTAAGAGTTGCGCCTCCGTCACTACAGCAGTGACTGAACCACCCACTGCTCATTAGAGCAAGTAATTAAAATGGCGGTGATTTTTCTTTCCTTCCTTGAATAGTTTTACGAGGAAATTCGTCTCGGTTTGTTAAACAAAAGACTGTGCGGTTTGAGAGGCATCGAAATGTCGGTATCCTGTGAAGAAGTAAAAGACCGAAACTTCATAGATCTTACTCACTATTAAGTCACTGTGGAGGATGAGCGATTGAGTGTAATGAAATCACTTCAAGGATATCCGTCTACAGCTTTCATAGTCATCGTAGAATGTAAAGCTCAAAATCTTGCCAGTCACTTGCAAGCAACTTCCCTTTTACGTCATACATGTGTCACAGTAGCCTATATTTTACTGATACGTTACAATGGATCTTTTTCTTCTTCCACAGCTTTTTCCCACACCTGTGGGGTCGCGGGAGCGAACTGTGTCACATAAGTTTTACGGCCCAATGCTCTTCCTGACGCCAACCGCATATGGAGGGATGTAAACACTATTGCGTGTTCCTGTGGTGGTTGGTAGTGTGGTATGTTGTCTGAATATGATGAGAAGAGTGTTGGGACGGGCACATATACCCAGTCCCCGAGCCAGAAGAATTAATCAGAAGTGATTAAAATCCGCGACCCGGCCGGGAATCGAACCCGGGACCCTCTAAAGCGAAGGCCAGTACGCTGACCATTCAGCTAACCAGTCGGACTGATACGTTACAGTGTATATCAAGGAGAAATGTCTACGACAAGAACATGCATGTATTAATTGAGATTTTTTTCTTGCATATACCCCGCCGTGCCCACTACCCCACCCCCATAACCTGCTATATCCCACTAACACGGGTACATTTTGTTGTCTGTAGATTTTTTGACCCACCACTTTTAATTCCCAATCGCCGCTACTGGGTCATACTATACACAAAAGTCTTCAAAACCCTCTAATTCATGCATGTTTGAAGTAAATTTCTTCTTCAGCAAGACCATCCTTCCTTGAGCTGGTTTATATTTTATTCTTCTTTCTTAATCTGTTTACCCTCCAGGGTTGGTTTTTCCCTCGGACTCATCAGCGAGGGATCCCACCTTTGCCGCCTCAAGGGCAGTGTCCTGGAGCTTCAGACTCTGGGTCGGGGAATACAACTGGGGAGGATGACCAGTACCTCACCCAGGCGGCCTCACCTGCTATGCTGAACAGGGACCTTGGCGGGGGATGGGAAGATTGGAAGGGATAGACAAGGAAGAGGGAAGGAAGGGGCCGTGGCCTTAAGTTAGGTACCATCCCGGCATTTGCCTGGAGGAGAAGTGGGAAACCACGGAAAACCACCTCCAGGATGGCTGAGGTGGGAATCGAACCCCACCTCTACTCAATTGACCTCCCGAAGCTGAGTGGACACTGTTCCAGCCCTCGTACCACTTTTCAAATTTCGTGGCAGAGCCGGGAATCGAACCCAAGCCTCCAGGGGTGGCAGCTAATCACACTAACCACTACACCACAGAGGCGGACGTTTACATTTTATGCCCATCTTTTGTCTGCCATGTCCGGTTATTCTACTGCCACAATAACAATATTCATCTACTTCCTGGGCGTGAAAATCGTCAATAATTTCACAATCGGTCTTTCACTTATTTCAACAGCTGCCTCTGTGGATCAGTGCTAGAGTGTCGGCTTCCGGATTCCAAGATAGCGGGTTCAAACCCGGTAGAGGTAGCCGGATTTTTGAAGGGCGGACCAAAGTCCATTCGACACTCCATGCCGTACGAAGTCGGCAAGTAAAAGATCTCTGGTGACACATTTGGTGTTTACCCGACAAAATTCATAATAATAATAATAATAATAATGTTATTGGCTTTACGTCCAACTACCTACTTTTACGGTTTTCGGAGACGGAATTTAGCCGGAATTTAGTCCCGCGGGAGTTCGTTTACGTGGCAGAAGATCTACCGACACGAGGCTCGCGTATTTGAGCATCTTCAAATATCACCGGACTGAGCCAGGATCGAACCTTCCAAGTTGGGGTCAGAACGCCAGCGCCTCAACCGTCTGAACCACTCGGCCTGGTCGGACAAAATTCATTAAAATCTCAGCCACAGACGCCCAAGAGAATTTCGGTTTACGCTGTCTGCCATCTAGTAGGCCTAGAGTAAAACGGAACGTCGAAATTGACAAGCAGACAGCCAGATGGCGTCAAATTGAAATGTCTGCACACGGTAGCTGAGGCCATACGATTATGTTATTTATTTATTTATTTATTTATTTATTTATTTATTTATTTATTTATTTATTTATTTATTTATTTATTTCAATAGAGTGCGCCTTCCTGACCCAAATATACTATGTGTACGTTTCGGCAGTAAAAGCACATTTTAAGTGGCTATTTAAATACAGCGCACTACTAAAACTCCCTCCTCAGCTGTCAGCTAATATAACACTTACTAAAATCGAGCAAGTTGGACACGTGGTTTGGATCACGTAACGATGAGCTTATATTCGGGAGATGGTAAATTCGAATCCATTGTCGGCAGGCCTGAAAATGGTTTTCTATGGTTTCCCATTTTCACACCAAGCAAATCCGGGGGCTGTACTTGAATTAAGATCGCTAACTTTCCAGTCTTAGTTACTTCCTAGCTCATCGTCAAAATAAGATCTCTGATGGGTGTACAAAAGGTCCCTTAACCTACAGAAGGGGATAAAGTAAAGTAAGATTTAGTTGTAGTCCACCTCTGTGGTGTAGTGGTTAGTGTGATTAGCTGCCATCCCCGGAGGCCTGGGTTCGATTCCCGGCTCTGCCACGAAATTTGAAAAGTGGTACGAGGGCTGGAACGGGGTCCACTCAGCCTCGGGAGGTTAAATGAGTAGAGATGAATTCGATTCCCACCTGAGCCATCCTGGAAGTGGTTTTCAGTGGTTTCCCACTACTCCTCCAGGCAAATGCCGGGATGGTACCTAACTTAAGGCCACGGCCGCTTCCTTCTCTCTTCCTTGTCTAGATGTCTACCCTTTCCAATCTTCCCATCCCCCCGCAAGGCCCCTGTTCAGCATAGCAGGTGAGGCCGCCTGGGCGAGGTACTGGTCATCCTCCCCAGTTGTATCCCCAGACCCAGCTCCAGGACACTTCCCTTGAGGCGGTAGAGGTGGGATCCCTCGCTGAGTCCGAGGGAAAAACCGACCCTGGAAGGTAAACAGATTAAGAAGCAGAAGAAGAAGATATAGTTGTGTCAGTTACTGGAGTTTCGTACGAACTGTTCTTCGAACATCCGTAAAATGCTAATTTCTGCTATGAGAATTATACATGTGATCCTAAACTTTCAAATGCGATTTCCTTTAAATCACTTCTAATTGCCTAAAAGCTACAATGAAGACTTGTAAAAGGTATATTTCCCCTAAGATATAAGTAGTATGGCACTAACATTTTTTACATATAATATTTTAATTGAAAGCCCGTTTTAACCCGCCTGGGCGTTAACGCGTCAAATCGTTATGGTACAACACTATGGTTAGGCGCTTTGAGTCCCGTTGGTGGAAAAGTATGTTTAGCAACAGAATAATGGCCACCAGTGTAGGAGAGGTAGTGGTATACCATTTCTGATCACTAGATTGCCTGGGTTCTATTGCAAACCTCTTCGCAGTTTTCACAGGGAGTGAGGTGGTGGTGATTATTGTTTTAAGAGGGAGTACAGCTAGCCAACCATCCTCTATTAACATTAATCACGAAAGGCGTGAAAATGAAAGACTACCGAGTGATTTGTACGTGCGTTTAAGGGCACCCAGCTGTGAGCTTGCATTCGGGAGATAGTGGATTCGAACCCCACTGTCTGTAGCCCTGAAGATGGTTTTCCGTGGTTTCTCATTTTCACGCCATGCAAATGTTGGGGCTGTACCTTAGTTAAGGCCACCGCCGCTTCTTTCCCATCCCTAGCCCTTTCCTATCCCATCGTCGGTGCGACGTAAAGCAAATTGTAAAAAAAATTGGAAGACTCCTTAGGTCTTGAAACTTAACACAATCGGAGTCAGAAAATAACAAGATTTGACCAAGAGAGGTCAGATAGGATAGATGGAAGTGTGGAGCTTGGCACAAGTAAGAGGAAGCAGTGCTAGGACTCAGCTAAGGGCCCCATGGTAGCCAACCCATGTTCCGACGTTAAGAGCCCCTCGGACCGCTTTTAGTCGCTTCTTACGACAGGTAGGGGATACCGTGGGTGTTATTCTACCGCCCCCTACCCGCAGGGAGTTATGGAGTGAGGGCATAAGACGCTGTTGATGGTGATTCAACTGTCAGACGAGAACATCAGGCATTGAACACACCCCTAGTGTTATTCGACAGGAGTAGGCTATGAGCCGTCACCAGGTTTTACTCTCTACCTACCTCTTTATCACCATCATCACACAACCAGAAGCATAGGTCTCCCATGGGTGTCAACTAGAAAGACCTGCACCAGGCCTCATCACAA
Organism: Anabrus simplex; assembly: GCF_040414725.1. Taxonomy (NCBI): domain Eukaryota; kingdom Metazoa; phylum Arthropoda; class Insecta; order Orthoptera; family Tettigoniidae; genus Anabrus; species Anabrus simplex. The sequence continues at coordinate 111,249,521 of NC_090269.1, read as the reverse complement.
GCCACACGACATCACATCAGTAAGAAATACTCCTTTTTCCTAGCATACACATTTTAGTTGTCTTCCCCCACCTAAAGGGTTACCTTTGCAGTAAAAAGAGAAATGGTGTGAAGTTAGTCTAAAATCGTACTGGGACATCACAGTCCCACCATCGTATCGTTCTGACAGCCATTTAACATGCTAATTGATATTAGTTATAGTTTGATAGTGATCTTGCGAGCTATAACTTATTCCACCATTATAACACACAAAGGAAACATTTTATAAACTATATAAATTGCTGTAATAAACGTTATTATAATTTATATTTATTGAAAAAATGAAATGTCGTATGGCTTTTAGTGCCGGAAGTAACCAAGGACAAGTTCGGCTCGCCAGATGCAGGTCTTTTGATTTGACTCCCGTAGGCGACCTGCGCGTCGTGATGAGAATGAAATGATGATGAAGACGGCACATATCCTACACCCAGCTCCCGTGCCAGCGAAATGAACCAATTACGGGTAAAATTCCAGACCCTGACCGGAATCGAACCCGAAACCCCTGTGACCAAAGGCCAGCACGCTAACCATTTAGCCATGGAGCCGGACTTTATATTTATTTATTTAAAGACATGATATAGGCTTTGGGGCTTATGCCGTGTCAAAAAATATGCCCTATATCCATCTTAGGTGCGGACCCATCCTCGCAGACGCGCAGGTCTCTATAGGGCATGATCAGAATACTGGCCTTCGGTTCAAAGGGTCCCGGGTTCGATTCCCGGCCGGGCCGGCGATTTTAATCGCTTCTGATTAATTCTTCTGGCTCCACTATCCATCACCACAGAGTAATAGTGATTGCATCACTCCATATAGGGTTGGCGTAAAACAGGGCCAAATCCACATGTGCGACCCCACAGGTGTGGGAAATAGCGGTAGGCCCTAGGAAAATAAAAAGAAGAGAGGGAATGTGGAAGATGTCCGAGCTTCGAAGAATGAAGGCTTGGGCAAAATAAAAGGAAGGTCCATGAAGGAGGTGAAAAATGTAAGAATCGTTGCAAATCTAAAAACGTCGCGAACGGAACAGAACAAGTGTCGACCAAGGGTGGTCGGAGAAGAAAGATGAAAGTGAGGATCCTGACAAGTAAGTGGAAGCAATGCAAGACTTAGCTAGAGGAACAGAGACTGCCAACCCACGCTCCCAAACTGAGATCCCCAACTCCCTTTTTTTGTCACCTTTTACGGCAGTCGGAGGATACCGTAGGTGTATTCTACCACGTACAATCCCCATCCACAGGATTGTTATTGATCCTATAGCTTCTGTTTTTGGAGGCCCCCTCCCCACCGAAAAAGTCCTACCCCACCAAAAAACCCATCCTGTGTACGGCCTTGTCGGTGGGATAACACTCCGACATCCCAGCGCCTTTAATAAAATTATAGCAATTCAAGCGGCGTTAAACAACGTTATTTTGTACAGTTTGTGATATCTGAAGCCATCCCTTTTCAGTTTCAACACATTTAATTTGTGACAGATTTTCCAGTCTGCGGAAACTAATTTTGAATAACAGTTCAAAACTATCTGAGAGCCCCAGGTCCCCCTTTTAGTCACCTCTTACGACAGACGGAGGATACCGACGGCGTATTAATCTAGGCATAATTCTATTAGAATTCTACCATATGTGTTCTTTTTCAGGCAGTTTATAAATTTATTTATTTAAAATTAGTTTCGAAAGAATGAAAAACCTAACGGTTATACATTTTGCGAAGTGGCGAGAGGAATACGTCTGTTCTTATATACTGAAGAATTTTAGCTTCTCTTACTTGTTATTTGATCAAAATAATCACTCCATAACATTATACAAAGGTTTCAATATTATATTAGCACTAGTCTCAATATACATACTCTATTACTGATATTCCAGGTCTAAGATAATCTCAGCCATCAATAAAATTCCTCAGTATTATAAAATGCTCCTTTTTTTATATATACAAAGAACTGCAGATATAACTAAATAACGCCACTTTTGTAGTGAAATTGGCTGTTCTGAATAGGATTCATTTGCATTTCCAACGTTTTTCTCATCGAGACAGTAGGGCCTGTATCAGTACTTTACAAATGTGTTCTCCTTCCAACGGGAAAAAAGTGATGTTGGCTATGTTGAAGGTTTGAAGGGTGTCACACTGCGTGAAAATAACGTCGTTTCTTCAGCAACGGTAGTCTGTACTAGTGTAAGATCACTGATGTTTGCAACCAGTCAGAGAAATTCAAGACAGTTCGCTACATAGATGTCTACTGTAATTGACAAGGTCTCGTCATTAAAAAAAAGCAAAGCCCCCGAAATGAATGTACGCATCGTACCACACGATCATCACTCTTTTTTTGCTAGGGGCTTTACGTCGCACCGACACAGATAGGTCTTATGGCGACGATGGGATAGGAAAGGCCTAGGAGTTGGAAGGAAGCGGCCGTGGCCTTAATTAAGGTACAGCCCCAGCATTTGCCTGGTGTGAAAATGGGAAACCACGGAAAACCATCTTCAGGGCTGCCGATCATCACTCTAGTATTCTTTAAAAACACGCGGATGTTATGAGTTCATGTTCATATAGCCAAGTGACAAGAACGTAAACGTATACCTTTCTTCGTACTAATTCAAGAGAAATTCTACGGATGAATTTGTAATGTAAAGTTGAATGTGAAGCTAGGGATTAATAATAACTGCTTGTATCGTCTAGACTAATATTTCGCAGCCTCAGAAATATCTCCAGTTCATTTTAGGTAAGAGCTGTAAGCAGCATTTATCGCCATCAATTTTCAGTGGGTTTCGCTCTTCGGATATGGATAGACTATAAATTGTTTGTAAATTTAAATTTTCTTTCATCTGAAATAAAGAACTTCAGAACATAATTCGCGGTGTCGAATAGTTTCACTGACTCGAATTTGTAACACCTGCAGTAGCTCCTTTCAATATAGTATCGAAAATAACATTGAGTATAATCTGTATAAATCATAGCAGTACTCACAGAGGATGATGATGGTGATATCGGCAAAGAATTTGACCAAGGAGATGGTTTCATCTGGAGCCTGAGTCCTAGCACAGGAGTGGTTGGACGAGATGGTACACGCTTTCATGCTGTGGTAAACAAACTACACAACACTGCCGGCTGGACTGTCTCGTTATCTCTCGCCATGGGAGGGGGCCTTGCCTTGCTCAAGTCAATCACGTGCGCTCTCTAGCTCGTCAGACCACACTTCTCATTACGTTACGTTATATCAGCCAACAAGATTCAAGTAATTTGAAAATGGGCAGGGCTTCATTGGTGGCACGCACTCACGTATTAGAAAACTACGCTCGTAACCATAGATGTTCACGTACAACAATGTAATCCATTATTGCATGAAGCCACTAAGAAACCAGTCTTCATTGTTTGGAGATCAACATCAAGATGGAATTAATTGTTGATACTTAACAATACTAAAGAGAAGACCTTGTTCGTACGAAGGATCTGGCTGAGAGCCAGAGCTTTATTGTTCAGTTTCGTAGTTCGATTCCAGTCTGGAACCTTAGTAACTTTGTGACCAGACCCCATACGCCCAATTCGGCCAGGACAGTTTCATTCAAATTCATATTAATTAATATGTCCCCTTGCCTCGCTAGGTGCGGCCGGGACGCTTGGATGTACCGGTTTTACCAAGTCAAAGCAAATTACCAATCTCATACAAGCAAATATCGTACCGGTACTGTAATATTATTTCCAAAGGGGTAGAATTTGCGTTATGCTTTCGGAATTCAGACCGATGTTATTATCACAACGGCAAGCCTGCTGAGTTGCGACGTCCTCCGAGCCGCTCCATTTTGGATCTCAACAAATAGTAACTTTCGCCCGCCGGGTACGGAAATTTTACCATGCTTTCGTGGTACAAATGCGGCAGTGGAACGTGTTTTTTTTCTGTAATGAACATACGAGAACACTTTCAAATCAACGTGTATGTATGTATGTATGATGGGTATTCAGTCCGAAGGCTGGTTTGATCCTCTGCAGCTCCACCAACAGCTGTCATAAATATCCTAGGCGTCACTGAAAAGGCGTACTAGGGAAATGAGGAGTAAGGTAGTTTCCCGTTGCTTTCCTCACCGAGCCAGCCGTTACTATTACATATCAGTCTGCCAAGCCCACTGAAATGCATGCACCAACCGACCCTATGAGCGATATTTTCACACCATTCATAACAGGGACTGGCTGTATAAGGAATGGCATTACTAGCATCACTCAGTCACTTTCATATTGTCAAAGCCAAGGATGAGACTGAGACAGATTAATATAGGCTGGTTAATCTGAAAGCAATTCTAGTGGTTAAATTAATTTGAAATACATTTGTTCGGTGTCCCATGACTTTAAAAGGACGCAAATCACTTCCGAATGAATATATTCTTCATAAAAGTATGAGGGAACCGGGGACTGACTAACTTACTGTGAATCATATAGACTACATGTATGTTGGGTATTCAGCCCGAAGGCTGGTTTGATCCTCAACAGGTTCACCATTAACTGTCATAGATAGCTACATGCAAACTGCAATTTCAAACAAAATATAATAAAAATTATTGCAAAATGTACGATAATGAGCAACTGAATTGATAGTTTGGCTAGTAGCGTGTAGCAGCAACCTCTTTCGCCTTGATGACGGTGGCGGTGCAGGGTGGCATCAACGACATTAAAGACATTACCTGCCGACCAACTGGCAGCCATGACACTTACAGGCAAAACAAACGGTAAGGATCATGGCAGAGTGACTGTACTTGGATGTTTCATGAAAAACCTGCCCCGCCGCCGCTTTGTCCAGCACAGATCTCATAGGAAGTGACCTGGATTTGAACCACGGACTCAGTGGTGAGAGGCCGGCGCGCTGCCACCTGAGCCACGGAGGCTCCCTAATTGTACAAATATACACAACTAGCAAGATATCCATGCTTCGCTACGGTATTATACTGAAATTTATAATTGAATGCATTTTACATACAATCCGCCCAAATTCGCGAACTAACGGCAAAGTTCTTCCCATTATTCAATCTTTCTTTCCAGCAATCGATTTCATTCCTCCCGGGCTAGCTCCAGGTATTCCGCCCGGTCAATTGGGTCCCTAAATCTTTGCCATCTTGTCCTATAAGAATTTTAATATGGATCAAATCCTTGAGGAGATCCAGCGTGGTGTCGACTTGCGTGCCTTGACGGTAAATGTACCCGCGGCCGGCCTGCATTCGTAGTCATTACCCGGCCAGGATCCGTTTCCAGTGCGGTCCGCACATTTTGACCACGGCCCAGTACATTATTATTATTATTATTATTATTATTATTATTATTATTATTATTATTATTATTATTATTATTATTATTATTATTATTATTGAAAATGAAAACCTACAACCTGTTTTCCAGTCTTTGACCGGGTCAGGGATGTGATGAATGAATCATATATAGGCTGTTAGTACGATGGGATCGCCACTCCCAAAGTGATTTATTAATGACTGATAGATGCCATGAAATGAGCATGGAGAGTGTTGCTGGAATGAAATATGACAGGGAAAACCGGAGTACCAGGAGAAAATCCTGTCCTGCCTCCGCTTTGCCCACCACAAATCTCACATAGAGTGACCGGGATTTGAACCACGGTATCCAGTGGTGAGAGGCCAACGCGCTGCCGTCTGAGCCACGGAGGCTCTATTATTATTATTATTATTATTATTATTATTATTATTATTATTATTATTATTATTATTATTATTATTATTATTATTGAAAAATGAAAATCCACAGCCTGTTTCCAGTCATTCGACCGGGTCAGGAATGGAATGAATGAAGCTCCCATCTAGCGGCGAGGATAGGAACTGTGCTGGCTGACGACGCCTGTCGCACTCCTCTTGGGCAATGATTAATGAATGACAGATAGAATGAAATGATATTGGAGATTGTTGCTGGAATGAAATATGTCAGGGTAAACCGAAGTACCCGGAGGAAAGCCTGTCCTGCCTCCGCTTTGTCCACCACAAATCTTACAGAGTGACCGGGATTTGAACCACGGAACCCAGCGGTGAGAGGCCGGCGCGCTGCCGCCTGAGCCACAGATGCTCTTCTTCTTCTTCTTCTTCTTCTTATTATTATTATTATTATTATTATTATTATTATTATTATTATTGATGTTCTGGACCCCGCAGCAAGATGCAAGACCGCTACTTGTCGGTAAATTACATCTGCTGCCATTGTCATTTCTGACAATGTGATCAAAATCATAGTCACGCGTAGGCAAGTGCGCGGGATTTCTGGCGATACGAATTATATACTTCCTTATTATAGAAGTGAAGAATTGCACGGTCAATATAATTCCTATCGTTTATTTCAAATATGTGTACTTTTTTTTTACTCGCCTTCGCTCGTTGGGGCTCCGCCCCCAAACCCCCGGGTACTCTGCATTACAAAAGGACGTTTCAAAATAGACTATGGCGAAACGGTACGTCACATCGACAAACGGAGTGTGCCAACGGACGGACCTTTTAGTGGCCGGCATTTTTGGTGCTAATATATTTTCTCGTATATTGGATAGGAGTAACCTTTTCGATCTACGGCAAATTTCACAAGTTGAAAAAATATTTTTTCTCTTAATAGTCAGCTACAGTATTGAAACTTTCATACGACCAAATTTATAAATATCTTCATTCCAGAGACAGAAAGTGCTATCCAGTTTTGTTTGGAACTACTGCTTAGGCAGAAATTACTTCGAAACGAAGGTCTGCAACGGCATGAAATTTGCCTGAATATTTCGTAATTTTTCAGAGGTAAAAAGTTAAAAGATACAGGGTAACAGCTATAATTTCTCCAGATTTCAATTTTCTGGTGCACCCGGAAATAGCGTCCCCCATTTTGTTTGGCGGGGAGGGGTAAAAATGAAAATTTAAACTTATTGGAAATTTTGACTGGCTTACAGCCTAACAGTTATCAGATTGCCGATAGGGCCAGGGAACATGCACACTAAATAGTGCAGACTTCCATTTGTAAATTTATTGCGGCCAAACGGTACATAGTATCAAGGTACAGATGGCGCCATAAGACGACCCGTTTAGTCGCCTACATTACTGTCTTAGGCACTTTCTCGTATCTCGCACATTTATATCATAGAAAGAAGTGATCGTTTCGATCCATGTCAAATTTAGTCCGCTTTTCACAAGTTGAAAAATGGTTTTGCCAACTTAGTAGACAGCTACAGTCTTGAAACTTGGCAGGCAGGTCGACGATAAAACGACCTACAATTTCGGTTATTTTAGGTTTTGCGTATCTCCATGGGCTTCGCCATAAATCGATTAAGAAACAATACATTATGCTGAAATTAAATTAGTGTTTCCACACATCCCTTCAGTTTTCCCATACATTCAAGGCAGCTAGAATAATGAAAGCCGATCTACATATGGCCAATGATCGTGCCAAGGAGCATGCTGAATTTCGTGCATCTATCTGACTTATGAGTGTGTGAATCAGTAAAATCATTTATGGAAATTTGAAAAAATTGATCAAAACGGGGGAAATGAAGCTCAATCTAAGGTAGAAGAGGTTGAAATACGACAAAATGTCATAGGACTAAAGTTGTAGATCACTTCATTTTAGGACCGAAAGTGCAATCCGTTTTTAATAGCAATTACCGTTCTGCCACAAGATAGCTCGAAGGGAAAGACTGCAACGGCATTAAATTTGGCTTAATACTTCGAAATTTTTAGTGGGTAAAATATTAAATACCTATTTGAACTTCTAGCAATTTCTACATCGGTTACAGGCTAGGAGCTAGAGCTTTGCCAAATTTTAATTTGTAGGGCACTGCATCATGGCGTCCGCCATTTTGTTTGGGGGAGGGGGTCAAAAGTAAAAAAATGATTTTTTTGGAATTTTTCCTCAGGTTGCAGGCTAATAGCTATCACACTGCCAAATTTTAAGTTTCTATCTCATGCCGAAGTGGGTAAACATGTATGTCAGTCAGTTAGCCAGGATAATCTACTGAAATCTAACTTTAAATTCTCCAAAGGAAAATATGGCTCTTGAAAACGAACCCAGGAAAGATTAAAAATGAACGGTTTATGATCAGAATCAAGTACATTATGAACGGTAAAATCAATTGGTCTCAACTCCTTTTTCACCCCACCGCCGCTAAGTTGATTCCCCACCACCACCACACACAAAAAAAAAAGAAGGTGTGTTTCTTTATGTTTAAAGAAGATTCCAAATACCAATGTTCACGTCTGTTAGCTTCAGATCCACATAAATATAATTAAATTGTTTCACCCCCCGTTGTGAATTTTCCGCAAAAAGTACGTGTTTCTTTATTAGTAAAGAATCTTCTAAATACCAGTTATCACGACTGTAACATCTTCAGTTTTTTTAGATATGTGTCCTCAAAAAAGGAATTCAACACCTTTTCACCCCCGCCCCCGAGACGAATTTCTTTGTGTTTAAAGGAGATCCAAATACCAATTTTTAACGTTTGTAACAACTTTAGATTTTATTAGGTGTAAGTATCCCCATACTATTAATTCAGTTAATTTTTCAATTCATTCACCCCCTCCCCTTCATTGGATTTTCCGAGATCAAAGGAATACGTGTTTCTTTAATTTTAAAGCAGATTCTAAATACCAATGTTCATGTCTGCAACATCTTTCGTTTTTGAGATAATAGTTTCTTCATACTAACGCAACTAATTTTTAAATTCCTCCCCTCTTTAAGTGGATTTCCGAAAACAAAAAAAAAACGCATTTCTTTATTTTTAAAGGATACTCCAAATTCACGAATGTAACATCTTCAGTTTTTGAGATATCAGTATCCAAATAAAAAGAATTCAAACCGAGCTCGATAGCTGCAGTTGCTTAAGTGCGGCCAGTATCCAGTATTCAGGAGATAGTAGGTTCGAACCCCCACTGTCGGCAGCCCTGAAGATGGTTTTCCGTGGTTTCCCATTTTCACATCAGGCAAATGCTGGGGCTGTAGCTTAATTAAGGCCACGGCCGCTTCCTTTTCACTCCTAGCCCTTTCCCGTCCCATCGTCGCCATAAGACCTATCTGTGTCGGTGCGACGTAAAGCAACTAGCAAAAAGAAAAAAGAATTTAACTCAATTTTTAGTCATTTTTTATCCCCCAAGTGTTTTTTCCGAAAACAAAAAATGCATGTTTCTTTATTTTAATAGAGATAACAAATACCATGTTTCACTTCTGTAATTTGTTAAGTTTTTGAGATATATTGTATAAATGCTCATTTTAAAATTTTACCCCCTTTTTAGTTCCCCTTAAGTGGAGTTTCCGAGAACAAATCACATATGTTTCTTTACTTTTACAGGATATTCCAACTACCAGTTTTTACGTCTGTAATATTTTACGTTTTTGAGATATACTGTAGATATAGCCTAGTCATTCTAAAAATTCACCCCATTTGTCACTCCCGTTTAACCCCCATTAATTGGATTTTCCAAAAACAAAGAATGTGTGTTTCTTTATGTTTAAAGGAGATTCCAAATACCATTTCTCAGGGCTGCAATATCTTCAGTTCCTGAGATGTAAGTATCCTCATTAAGGGCATTCAATCACTTTTTCACCCTTTTCACTCCTCCTAGTGGGATTTTCAGAAAACAAAAAATATATCTTTCTTTATTTTCAAAGGAGATTCTAAACACCAATTTTTACATCTGTAAACTTTTAAAGTTATCAAATATAGATACACCACTCATTTTAAAATTCACCCCCGTTTTCACCCCTAAGCGACGTAATATCCGAAAATCCTCCCTTAGCCAGCACCTACATTGTAATATAAATGTATCCTCAAAATTCCATTTCTTTATGTCCAGTAGTTTTGACTCGGCGATGATGATGAATGAATGAATGAATGAATGAATGAATGAATGAATGAATGAATGAATGAATGAATGTCATGTCATGTCATGTCATGTCATGTCATGTCATGTCATGTCATGTCATTCAGTCAGTCAGTCATAAGGGTTTGAGTTTAACATCAGATAGCTAGTTGATAACTCAAATGAACCATAAATTAGACTTCCCTCTAGAAGCAGTACCATTACCTCAAATTGCCCTACACGTGACCTCCGGGTGGTGCTAAACGTGTAACAGCGTTAAAGTTGACATACAATATACCCAGAAACATAACACGTAACGGTTAGAATAGAATAGAATAGAATAAAATAAATAGAATAGAATAGAATAGAATAGAATAGAATAGAATAGAATAGAATAGAATAGAATAGAATGGAGCCTCCGTGGCTCAGGCGGCAGCGCGTCAGCCTCTCACCGCTGAATACCGTGGTTCAAATCCCGGTCACTCATGTGAGATTTGTGCTGGACAAAGCGGAGGCGGGACAGGTTTTTCTCCGGGTACTCCGGTTTTCCCTGTCATCTTTCATTCCAGCAACACTCTCCATTCTCATTTCATAGCATTTATCATTCATTAATAAATCACCTTGGGAGTGGTGACCCCATTGTAATAGTGTTGGCTACTGAATGTATGATTCGAAGCAGTGTATCGATTCATTCAAGTGTCCGAGTGAATCGATTCACAGGAACGGCGAGCTCATGGCACATGATTCAGCTTACTCGCAGCGAGACAGTGAATCATGGCACATCGAAAGAATCGTGAACGAGCTCGGCTCAGTGAGACACATGATACACACGGCTCCTTATCGGCTCACTGGACACGCGGAGAGCCGAACTTCCGCTGCAGCGAGACATGCAGTGAGCCATGGCACATCGAAAGAATTGTGAACGAGCGCGGCTCAGTGAGACACAAGATACACACGGCTCCTTATCGGCTCACTGCAGCGAGACATACAGTGAGCCATGCTACACTGAAAGAATCGTATGCTATAATGGACTCTCGAGCTCAGCTCAATTGAAAATAATACCCACTTGCATTCACTGTCCTCTTCTTACAGGGAGGTTTAAATAATAGATGGATTTATTTGCAGTGTTAAAAAGGTAGTCACAACATAATTCTGAAGTAGCTATTAAGTAGGTAGACTATTAGGTTATACTATTTATTAGTTTTATGAATCTTAGTATTATAACTTAGTTGACATTTGACAATTAAACTCGACTCTAGCCTGCCCTATGACTATAAGTCATGCTCATGACCACTCAAAAGTACCTGTTTTATATTGGGAAGAACGGCTCAGTATTCTCTCAGTTCATATGTCACATCGTTGCACAAGACTTCAATCATATGTGGACAGACGCAATAACAGTATGTTGAATCAGAAAACCAGCGGGCTACTGTACATCTCGGGTAGCCTATACAAAATATGACTATTAAAAAAATCCTCAGCTGATAGAAAAATACTTTTTTTTTAAATGACTGAGTGAGTTGTCGTGCGGTTAATATCGCGTGGCTATGTGCTTGCATTCGGGGGATGGTGGGTTCGAATCCCACCGTCGGCAGCCGTTAAGATGGTTTTTCCGTAGTTTCCCCATTTTCAAACCAGGAAATGCTGGGACTGTACCTTAATTCAGGTCATGGCTGCTACCTTCCTAATCCTAACCTTTCCCACCCTGCGTCACCGGAAACCTTCGATGTATTAGAGTAACTAGCATTTTTTCTAAGAAAGGAGTTCATAGTATGAAGACCAGATGGCAGCTGCGAGCACTGAATGCTGTTGGTGCTGTCTCACTAGCACATACTACACAGATGCAGTAGGAGCGGTGACCAATGAGCCATGAATCGGATCACTGTATCGATTCAGTAACGTGAACGGAATCAAATGAATCGATTCAGTAAAATGAATCGAATGTCCCATCACTACATTGTAATAATAGCCTGGGTATATGGTTCATTCATTCCATCCCTGATTCGGTCAAAGACTGGAAAACAGGTTGTAGGTTTTCATTTTCAGAATAGAATAGAATAGAATAGAATAGAATAGAATAGAATAGAATAGAATAGAATAGAATTTATTGTCGTTAGGCAACTGGCAGTTGCAATGGACAGTCATAGGTGCATAGCTACAAAATATTACAAGTATCTCATTAAGCACAGTAAATAAATACAACTATATATACGAGAGTTCCTCTGCGAACCATGTGACCTTGCCGCGGTGGGGAGGCTTACGTGTCCCAGTGATGCAGATAGCCGAGCCGCAGGTGCAACCATATCGGATGGGTATCTGTTGAGAGACCAGACTAACGAATGGTTCATCGAAAGGGGGGTAGCAGCCTTTCGGTAGTTGCAAGGGCGGCAGTCTGGATGATTGACTGATACGGCCTTGTAATAATTCTCAACATGGCTTAGCTGTGTTGATACTGCTACACGGATGAAAGCAACGGGAAACTACAGCCGTAACTAACTCCCGAGGACATGCAGCTCTCTCTTGATGTACCGATGATGGCTTCCTCCCGGGTAAAATATTCCGGAGGTGAACTAGTCCCCCATTCGGATCTCCGGGTGGGGACTAGACGAGAGGGGGCGATCATCAGGAAGACGGATACTGACATTCTGCGAGTCGGAGCGTGGAATGTTAGAAGTTTGAATCGTTGTGGTAGGTTAGAGAATCTGAAAAGGGAGATGGATAGGCTAAAGTTAGATGTAGTTGGCATAAGTGAAGTACGTTGGCAGGAAGAACAAGATTTTTGGTCAGGCGACTACCGAATTATCAACACAAAATCAAACAGAGGAAATGCAGGAGTTGGTTTAATAATGAGTAAGAAAATAGGGCAGCGGGTAAGCTACTACGACCAGCATAGTGAAAGAATTATTGTCGTCAAGATAGACACCAAACCAATGCCCACCACAATAGTGCAGGTCTATATGCCTACTAGTTCAGCGGATGATGAAGAAATCGAAAGAATATATGAGGAGATAGAAGATTTAATACAATATGTAAAAGGTGACGAGAATCTAATTGTGATGGGAGACTGGAATGCAGTGGTAGGCCAAGGAAGAGATGGTAGTACAGTAGGAGAATTTGGACTGGGACAAAGGAACGAAAGAGGAAGTCGGCTGGTTGAATTCTGCACTGATCATAATTTAGTCCTTACCAATACTTGGTTCAAACACCAAAAACGACGGCTATATACGTGGACGAGACCTAGAGACACTGGAAGGTATCAAATAGACTTCATTATGATTAGGCAGAGATTCAGAAACCAGGTGTTGGATTGCAAAACTTTCCCAGGAGCAGACGTGGACTCTGACCACAACTTGTTGGTCATGAAATGCCATCTGAAGTTGAAGAAATTGAAGAAAGGAAAGAAAAAAGATGGGATCTAGACAAGTTGAAAGAAAAGAGTGTGAGGGATTGTTTCAAGGAACATGTTGCACAAGGACTAAATGAAAAGGCTAAAGGAAACACTATAGAGGAAGAGTGGAGAGTCATGAAAAATGAGGTCAGTAGGGCTGCTGAAGAAATGTTAGGAAGGAAGAAAAGATCAACTAAGAATCAGTGGATAACTCAGGAGATACTAGACCTGATTGATGAACGACGGAAATACAAGAATGCTAGAAATGAAGAGGGCAGAAAAGAATACAGGCGATTAAAGAATGAAGTGGACAGAAAGTGCAAGGTAGCTAAGGAAGAATGGCAGAAGGAGAAATGCAAGGATGTCGAAGGCTGTATGGTTCTGGGAAAGGTAGATGCTGCATACAGGAAAATCAAGGAAACCTTTGGAGAAAGGAAATCTAGGTGTATGAATATTAAGAGCTCAGATGGAAAACCACTTCTAGGGAAAGAAGACAAAGCAGAAAAATGGCAGGAGCATATCCAACAGTTGTATCAAGGTAAAGATGTAGATAATTTGGTTCTGGAACATGAAGAGGCTGTTGATGCTGATGAAATGGGAGACCCAATTTTGAGGTCAGAGTTTGACAGAGCTGTGAGAGACCTCAATAGGAACAAGGCACCTGGAATTGATGACATTCTCTCTGAATTACTGACTGCCTTAGGCGAAACCAGCATGACAAGGTTATTTCATTTAGTGTGCAAGATGTATGAGACAGGAGAAGTCATTTCATTTAGTGTGCAAGATGTATGAGACAGGAGAAGTCCCATCTGATTTTCGGAAGAATGTTGTTATACCTATTCCCAAGAAAGCCGGTGCTGACAGGTGTGAAAACTACCGCACCATTAGTTTAGTCTCTCATGCTTGCAAAATTTTAACACGTATTATTTACAGAAGAATGGAAAAACAAGTTGAAGCTGAGTTGGGAGAAGATCAATTTGGCTTCAGAAGAAATGTAGGAACACGTGAAGCAATCCTGACTTTACGTCTGATCTTAGAGGATCGAATCAAGAAGGACAAGCCCACGTACATGGCATTCGTAGATCTAGAAAAGGCATTCGATAATGTTGATTGGACCAAGCTATTTATGATTTTGAAGATGATAGGGATCAGATACCGAGAACGAAGAATTATCTACAATCTGTATAAAAATCAGTCTGCAGTGATAAGAATCGAGGGCTTTGAAAAAGAAGCAGCAATCCAGAAAGGAGTGAGGCAAGGCTGCAGTTTGTCCCCTCTCCTTTTCAATGTTTACATAGAACAGGCAGTAAAGGAAATCAAAGAGAAATTTGGAAAGGGAATCACAGTCCAAGGAGAAGAAATCAAAACCTTGAGATTTGCCGATGATATTGTTATTTTATCTGAGACTGCAGAAGATCTCGAGAAGTTGCTGAATGGTATGGATGAAGTCTTGGGTAAGGAGTACAAGATGAAAATAAATAAGTCCAAAACAAAAGTAATGGAGTGCAGTCGAACGAAGGCAGGTGATGCAGGAAATATTAGATTAGGAAATGAAGTCTTAAAGGAAGTAGATGAATATTGTTACTTGGGTAGTAAAATAACTAACGATGGCAGAAGTAAGGAGGACATAAAATGCAGACTAGCACAAGCAAGGAAGAGCTTTCTTAAGAAAAGAAATTTGCTCACTTCAAACATTGATATCGGAATTAGAAAGATATTTTTGAAGACTTTCGTGTGGAGCGTGGCATTGTATGGAAGTGAAACATGGACGATAACTGGCTCAGAAAGAAAGAGAATAGAAGCTTTTGAAATGTGGTGTTACAGAAGAATGCTGAAGGTGAGATGGATAGATCGAATCACGAATGAAGAGATACTGAATCGAATTGGTGAGAGGAGATCAATTTGGCTAAATTTGACGAGAAGAAGAGTTAGAATGATAGGACACATCTTAAGACACCCAGGACTTGTTCAGTTGGTTTTTGAAGGAAGTGTAGGGGGTAAGAACGGTAGGGGTAGACCAAGGTATGAATATGACAAGCAGATTAGAGCAGATGTGGGATGCAATAGTTACGTAGAAATGAAAAGGTTAGCACAGGATAGGGTGGCATGGAGAGCTGCATCAAACCAGTCTATGGACTGATGACTCAAACAACAACAACAACATACAAGAGTTAAAATAAACATAACACTATTCGTCCAAAAGAGTGATAAATAAATACTAATTTACCAATGTGTTAGGATGGCGTTGGCCTTTATTACACAACTTGAAACAGTGTCATTTTTCCTTCAAATTCGGATACTGAGTAGAAGCTATTGGACGTCAACCAATTTTTAAGGGTTTTTTGAAGTTACATAGGGGCATATCCTTTACATGGGCAGGTAGTTTGTTGAATAATTTAATGTCATTATACCTATAGTTGTCTTGTGTTTTCCTCAGCCTAACGTGTGGTAAATCTAAATCGTTCCTATATCTTGTGCCATATGAGTGTACATTTCTGCGAGTTGTTAGATCGATGAGATTTTCTTTAATATTGAGTATACTATGATAAACGTATAATGAGGGAAGAATCATAATTGCAAGGTCTTGGAACATAGGTCTACATGGCTCCATCGTGGCCTTACCTTTAATACATCTGATTGTCTTCTTTTGCCACTTTTCTTTTAAGAACCATTAAACTAAAGGTGAGAAACACCCAGACCGTATTATGCAAATTAATTTTGAAGGCATAAGTTCTGCCATCTGCGAATATCTGCAAAAACAACTGCATGACTTTAACATTGATGTTGTTAACATTCAAGAAACCCATACCATACATGAATAGGATCTCCAGCGTAGAGGACGAATACACTGGTCGATGCTATCCACCCTCCACAACATAGAATATGTGAAGTCAAGTTTGAATGGAGTGCAAGTAATTGGTTGCACTGAAGATGGCTACATTTATACTATAGCAATTCAGATAAATGGCTTAGAAATTGTCAATCTGTACAAGCCTCCGTGTGTGAATTGGGCTCCTACAGTACTGCGGGCTTTTGATCACCCTTGTATAGGCCTATACACTGGAGACTTCAACAGCCATCACACAAACTGGCGGTATGACACCGTGGATGTGAATGAGGAGTCTCTAGTTCTGTGGGCAGAAACTAACAATATGCATTTGGCTTTTGACGTAAAATACAAGGGAAACTTCCACTCCGTATGCTGGAACAAGGATTACAACCCAGACTTGACATTCGTGTCTAAAGATCAACTAGACCAACCACTCAACACCACTCGCACTGTTCTGTCTAACTTCACAAACAGTCAGAATCGACCTGTTATGGCGGAAATCGGTTTAAAAATTCCCCTTGTAAACTCAATGCCCTTACCCAGATGAAACTTTCAACGAGGCAACTGGGATGGATTCACAAAAGACCTTGACTCCGGTCTAGCTACGGAGAATCTTCAGCCGACAGCAATAAACTACGACGAATTTGTTAAAACTAGTTATCAAAGCTGCTATGTCCAACATTCCTAGGGGTTACAGAAAGGAATATGTACCTGGATGGAATAAGGATAGTGAGGCTTTATACCAAGAATACCAAAGTTCTGTAAATCAAACAGTGGGCTCACAGCTACTCCACTCTTTAAATAAGAAAAGACGAGAGAAATGGGAAGCTACACTCAAAGAAATGAACTTCGCAAAGTCAAGCAGGAAAGCTTGGAGAATCTTGAATGGGCTAAGTGGCAACCAACACACCAAAAAGCCGCTTCCTAAATTGAGTCCTGACATTATTGCCAACAGGATCGTAGACTTCACAAGGACAAAGAGGGACAAGAATCATACTAGAATAGTAAAATGTAACCATTCTAAACTCAAACACAGTGCCCCGAGAAACGATCCGCTTTCTAGACCGTTTTCCACAGTGGAAGTAGAAAATGCAATTAAACAACTGAAAATCGGCAAGGCTGCTGGTCTCGACATTTATAATGAATTTATTAAGAACATGGGCCCGCATTGTATATCAGGGGCGGTGCGTGGTACTGTTGCAGCGTTGCACAACTCCCAATAATTTTACACATTATTTGTCGTTCTTCCTTTTAATGTTTTAGTTTAATAAACCTAACATATATTCAAAAAAAAAAAGGTTAAAATCGACCATCTTTGGTCGTTCGCTGGACTAGTGCTTCGTAACGCTGCTGGCTTCGACTCCCACGCAGGGGGGTTTGCTTTCCTACGGCAACTCCCTAGCGAACAGCGCGGCGCAATGTACCACAGCAGGGACGAGCCTAAGCCTGCATAGCATCAGGTAACATGCTCGTCAGTATCGGTCTCAGGGAGTTGCACGAGGCTAGCAAGTCCCCTGTCGAGAAAGAGTTCCAAATGTCCCCGTTAGATTGCGCCACTCTGCGATTACTTCATTCCTACTTTCTCTCCTCTCGCAAAGGAAATTAATTTCCATTTTTTTAATTTGCAATTTTTGCTTTACGTTGCACCGACACAGATAGGTATTACGGTAACGATGGGATAGGAAAGGGCTAGGAGTGGGAAGGAAGCGACCGTGGCTTTAATTGAGGCACAGCCACAGCGTTTGTCTGGTGTGAAAATGGGAAACCGCAGAAAACCATCTTCAGGGTTTCCGACAGTGGTGTTCGAACCCAATATCACAGCTACGCGACCCTAACCACGCGGCCAACTTGCTGGGTAATTTCTTTTCCACGCCATGTCAGACCAGCCACAATATTACCAACATCTTGTTTCAATGAAAAACAGGACGGCAAATTTTCAATTCAAATGAGGCAAAAGTATCTGTGCCAGGCTGAGTGGCGCGGACGCTTGAGGCGCTGGCCTTCTGACCCCAACGTGGCAGGTTCGATCCTGGTTCTGTCCGGTGGTATTTGAAGGTGCTCAAATACTCAGCCTCGAGCCAGTAGGTTTACTGGCATGTAAAAGAACTCCTACGGGTTCTAAATTCCGGCACCTCGGCGTCTCCGAAAATCGTAAATAGTCGTTAGTGGGACGTAATGCCAACAAAATTAATATTAAGAGTATCTGTAATTACAGTGTATAATTATTAGACTCTTATTTCTTGGGTTGCAATCGCTAGATATATTACAGTTTTAGTAGGAATGTAGTTCATTACTTAACGATAATAGAGTTTGTTGTTATTTCTGTAAGCTATAAAAATGTGACACTGAAAATTCTGGTGCAACGCCCAGCTTCAGATACCACCAGCCGCCACTGTTGTACATACTGGCTCACTTCTCTCTTCACTTACATACTCCAAGAGAAAAGATTCCCCACACAGTTCAAACTGTCAAAAGTTATAGCCATTCTCAAACCTGGCAAACCTGAGGACAGCCCCGAAAGTTATAGACCAATAGCACTACTCAGTTTCATATTCAAGATTCGTGAACGAATCCTCCTAACCAGAATAGCTCTGTTCATTGAAGCTGTTACTCCTCCTGAACAAGCTGGATTCAGACATGGACACAGCTGCACCGATCAAGTTCTTGCCCTAACTACACATACCGAAGCTGGTTTTCAAGGACAGCTAAAATCAACAGCTCTTTTCATCGACTTGACAGGTGCATATGACACTGTTTGGCGACAGGGACTGATCTACAAACTATTTCAAGTTGTACCAAGTCGAGAAATCGTGAATCTAATATCATGCTTAGTGAAAGACAATTCGAAGTGTTTCTAGGCAACACTAAAAGCCACAAACGAAAACTAAATAACGGTCTACCACAGGGATCTGTTTTGGCACCATTGCTATTCAATTTGTGCATTCATGATCTACCAACCCCAACATCAACTAAGTTCATATATGCTGATGACATCGCACTGGTAGCACAGAGTCATAACATTGAAGACGGTGAACAAATTATTACGGAGGAACTCAAGAAGATGTCAACTTTATTTGAGACCTGGAGATCCCCAGCACAACAAAAACTGAAGTCTCTTGTTTTCATCTAGCGAATCGTGCTGCAAACTACAAACCAAGAGTTCTTTTCAACGGACAAAAGCTGAGGTACAATCCTTTCCCAAAATATCTTGGTCAATTTAGATAGAACCCTGAGCTACAAAGAGCACATCACTAAGCTTTCTCATAAAGTCACCGCAAGAAACAACATATTGCGTAAGCTCTATGGTACCACGTGGGGAGCCTCTGCTGATTGTCTACGATTAACTTGCATCAGCCTTGTCTATTCAGCTGCTGAGTACTGTGCACTTGTCTATTTGGAAAGTGTGTATGTGAAGCAGGTAGACACAAAATTGAACGATACAATGCGTTGCATTACCGGTACCATCAAATCAACTCCATGTCACTGGTTACCTGTGCTGAGACACATCCCTCCACCTCGCTTAAGGCGGAAGCAAGCTCTACTAAGGGAAGCTAAGAAAATCTTTGAATCACCCTCTTTGCCACTGCACCAAGAACTTTGCCATCCGTCACAGCAGCGACTGCAATCAAGAAGACCAGCAAGTGTCACTGCAGGGAAACTCATTGCGGATGGATTTGACCTAAATGAAAGCTGGAAGCATGAGTGGTCAACAAAAACATTGGGAACAAGTGCCCAACCATCTTGATCCCACAAAGAAGCCAAACGGTTTTGACCTACCAAGGAACCTCTGGTGCTGTATCTACAGGTTAAGGACTGGACAGGGTTGCTGCAATTATTTCAGGCACAAGTGGGGTTGGATCAGTTCATCAATGTGTGATTATAACCTGAAAGAACAGACGATTGAGCACCTGGTTCAACGCTGTACTCTTCATTTGTACCCTGGCACTCCTGATGATTTGTTCGCTCCCACACCCGGTTTATCGTAATGGCTGAGAAGGATGGACTTCAGAGTTTGATTTTGCCTTGTATATATACTGTCTAAAATCACCATACGATTAAATAAATACATAGTACCATTATCCGAGGAACACTACAGGTCTGGACGTTGTTTGTTATAAGTGTCATCGTGTGCATTCTACCGGTCAGTTCCACTGTGTTCAGAATGGGTTTGCGTTACCTATGAGTAGTACGACTTTATAAGGGACACCATGGGTCTACGTTGCCTGTGGTTGGCACCTTTTTGTTGGCACCTGGCGCCCGTGATAAGCAACACTGTGATTAAAAACCATGATCTGCGTTGCCTGAGAGTAATACTATTATGTGAGGAACACTATGGGTGTGTGTTGCCTGTGGGCGTTACCATAATGTGTGATACATCGTGGGCCTACATTGCTTATGATTAGTTCCACTATGTGAGCAACACCATGAGTACACGCGGCATGTGATTATTTCCACTAAGTGAAGAACTCCATGGGAATATCGGCGCCTGTGATTGGTCCCACTATGTGAGGATATAGTCTTGTAATATTATTTAACATGGCTTAGCCATGCTGACACAGCTACACGGCTGAAAGCAACGGGAAACTACAGTCGTGACTAACTCCCGAGGACATGCAGCTCTCTCTCTCTCTCTCTCTCTGTATGGATGATGTACTGATGATGGCTTCCTCCCGGGTAAAATATTGCGGATGTAAAATGGTCCCCCATTCGGATCTCCGGGTGGAGACTACACGAGAGGGGGCAATAATCAGGAAGATGGATACTGACATTCTGCGAGTCGGGGCGTGGAATGTTAGAATTTTGAATCGTTGTGGTAGGTTAGAGAATCTGAAAAGGGAGATGGATAGACTAAAGTTAGATGTAATTGGTATAAGTGAAGTGCGTTGGCAGGAAGAATAGGATTTCTGGTCAGGCGACTACAGAATTATCAACACAAAATCAAACAGGGGAAATGCAGGAGTTGGTTTAATAATGGATAATAAATAGGGCAGCGGGTAAGCTACTACGACCAGCATAGTGAAAGGAGTATTGTAGTCAAGACAGACAGCAAACCAACGCCCACCACAATAGTGCAGGTGTATATGCCTACTAGTTCAGCGGATGATGAAGAAATCGAAAGAATATGCGAAGAGATAGACGATTTAATACAATATGTAAAAGGCGACGAGAATCTAATTGTGATGTGAGACTGGAATGCAGTGGTAGGCGACGGAAGAGAATGTAGCATAGTAAGAGAATTCGGATTGGGACAAAGGAATGAAAGAGGAAGCCGGCTGGTTGAAATCCACACCGATCATAATTTAGTTTGCTAACACTTGATTCAAACACCACAAACGGCGCCTGTATACATGAACGAGATGTTGAAAGAGAAGTGTAAGGATGTTGAAGGTTATACGGTCCTAGGAAAGGTAGATGCTGCATACAGGAAAATCCAGGGAACCTTTCGAGAAAGGAAAACTAGGTGTATGAATATTAAAAGCTGAGATGAAAAACCACTTCTGGAGAAAGAAGAAGAGTCACAAAGACAGGAACATATCCAACAGTTGTATCAAGGTAAAGAAGTAGATGCTTGGGTTCTAGAACAAGAAGAGGCTGTTGATGCTGATGACATGGGAGACCCAATTTTGAAGTCAGAATTCGTCAGAGCTTTGACAGACCTAAGTAGGAACAAAGCAGCAGGAATTGATGACATATTCTCAGAATTACTGACTGCCTTAGGAGAAACCAGCATGGAGAGGTTATTCTGTTTAGTGTGTAAGCCGGTGCTGACAAGTGTGAAATCTCCAGCACCATTAGTTTAGTATCTCACGCTTGTAAAATGTTAATATGTAGGCCTTATTATTTGTAGAAGAACGGAAAGATAAGCTGAAACTGAGTTGTTATTATTATTATTATTATTATTATTATTATTATTATTATTATTATTATTATTATTATTATTATTATTATAGAACATTGCTCTTTCGATTTAATGGTAATTGCAATACTGTACCGTACCACATCTGCATGGTATTGTCATTTATTGTATACCTCATGCATACATTAAAACTAACGCGCGGATGTGAACGAAGGAAAGCGCGCTAGAACTAGGCCACCGCCCACGACGGGGACGGGTAGACCAGTGAAGGGACAACGCAAGCGCGATTTCACACATCAATCTCCAACTCTGCTAACCGAGCCATATAGATGTCAACTGCAAGCATAAAAAAGCGGGAATAAACAGTAGTGGAATGTTGGCGAGATTAACGGGTAATTTCGCCTAGGAACCGCATGACAGAAAACTGGAATGGCAGAAAATATTGATTAGATTTTGCTAGTGTCTCGAGTTGATTATACAACCTTTAACAAAGTTCGGTGAATAGTCCTGTACTATCAACATAGATGAACAATGCACGACAGTGACCTTAATGTCCTTCGAAACAGTCCCCTCCCATAACTATGCACTGCTGAGATCGACGATACATGTCCTGGAAACTTTACAAGAAGGCTTCCTTTGGGACGGAGTTCAAAAGCCTCGTCACGTTTCGTTGGATGTCAGGAATATCGTCAAATCTCTTTCCTTTCAAAGCGAGTTTGAGTTGTGGGAATAGAAGGAAGCCTTGAGGATTGAGATCTGGCGAGTATGGGGGATGTTTAAGTCGAGTCAAGTCAAGGGATGCGGCACAAGACGAAAACACGTTTCCCTCTTCCTTAACTTCTGGGCAACGATTTGTTGCACGGATTCACGGTTAATCTGCAGTTCATCCGTTATCATGCGCACAGTTAATCGCCGATCGTTCGTGATTAACGTCCTCACCTTCTCAATGTTTTTGTCACTGACGGCGGTCACCGGTCTTCCGCTACGGAGAGTTGTCAGAAACACTTTCTCGCCCTCATCGAAAACGGGAGAACCACTCGTACACACACTTCAAGGACAGTGCTTGATCTTCATAAACACATACCAGCATCCCATGCTTTTCTTTCGGTGTTTTGTCAAGCTTAAAACGAAACTGTACACTGATCTTTTGGTCGTTCATGACCCGTTCGCAGTTCAGAACCAACGCACTAAACACGCACTGTATCTAACAAGTCTTACACAGCACACACACGATGTTCAACTGAACAACGTTGGGAGCAGGTGGTCAAAACTTGCTGCTACGCAGGTGCAGCGCTGTGTGTCCCCAGTGTTGCCGAATCGGCCGTTCTTACTTCATTCACCGAACTTAATTGTCACAGGTTGTATCTATTAAGTTATGTCCAATATTCAAAATATATAACATTATATAACATACCGTGGGAACCGAAGCCCATTCAACACAAAGGGCGCGGTTCTGTCAGTGATTCCCCTAGCTATGCGTCGTCAACGGATATGATATAAGGGAGCAGGACGAGGGGACATGCATGCTATTCTGAAGTAGTTGTAGAAATAAGAGGCTGTGTCTGCGTTTCGGTGCGCGAATCAAGAGACAATGAAAGTTTTTTTTTTTTTTTTGCTACTTGCTTTACGTCGCACCGACACAGGTATGTCTTATGGCGACGATGGGATAGGAAAGGCCTAGGAAATGGAAGGAAGCGGCCGTGATCTTAATTAAGGTACAGCCCCGGTATTTGCCTGGTGTGAAAATGGGAAACCACGGAAAACAATCTTCAAGGCTGCCGACAGTGGGGCTCGAACCCACTATCTCCCGATTACTGGATACTGGCCGCACTTAAGCGACTGCAGCTATCGAGCTCGGTACAATGAAAGTGCAAGGCAGTACGCTAGAACAATAGTTAGTACTATTTACACATTCGGAAAGGACTGTGGGAATACTGAAACACTTCAAATCAAAGAAATAAATTCAAAGACATTAATACTGTTAGAACAGGGCGTGTAATGTAATGAGGGAACGCCACTATAAACTATGAATAATTAGCGCGCTAAATAATGGACTAGCTCGAGTAAAGTAACAGGGAATATATTTCTAACTTGTTACGTGATAGTGATGTGCAGAGTACCTGCGGAGAGATAAGACCACAAGGCGTTCTTGTTGCTAGTCGTTGATCTGGGGAAAATGTACTAGATAATGTGATGAAATATTGTGCGTTGTGTAGAGACGGGAATTTGCCTATTTGCCTATTTTATTCCTATGTTCAGAAATGTAGGCTTTTGAGATATAAATCCGTTTCAGGTTCCTTTAAGCTAGATTTAGTTGGTTTTATTGTGCCTATAAATGCCTATTTCGGGGGTTTGTGCCTATTTGGAGTATAATTGGTTATTTGATGCCTTTTTAATCTACTTTAAAGAAGCCGGTTTTCTTCCAGTGATTATATTGTAACTGATGCGCTCGACAGCATTATCTTCTCATTTCTCAAGATCTGTTTACCCCACGAACAAAAATAGGAATTTTTGGAAGTCACCAGAAATAGTTCTTGGGAAAATTACGTCAGGAGAAACAAGAAACAATTTGACTTCGAAGCCTTCAACCCCTTCAACATTCTAAGACATATGCGAGAACCAATCAACGTCGAACCCTTAAACCTCCTTCTCGATGTGAACTGTTGTACGCGTACGCTTTATCTTCAAAACGTGTTGCGATTTATTGTGAAGAAGAAGGGTGTCTGTGGCAATACCCGAAGAAAAATCATCGGGCGAGTTGGATGTGCGCTTAGGGGCGCGCAGCTGTGAGCTTGCATCCGGGAGATAGTTGGTTCGAGCCCCACTGTCGGCAGCCCTGAAGACGGTTTTCTATGGTTTCCCATTTTCACACCAGACAAGTGCTGGGGCTGTACCTTAATTAAGGCCACGGTCGCTTCCTTCCCACTCCTAGCCCTTTCCCATCCCATCGTCCCCATAAGACCTATCTGTGTCGGCGTGACGTAAAAATGTAATTGCAAAGAAAAATCGTCGGAAGTCCTCCTGGCTGAAGCGGTGGATCTCAGGGGATCCCAATTTCACTACGGATGGAAAAGTAGTCTTCTGCCAAGCTTGGCAAGTTCGTTTGTTTCTTTTATCTTTTTTTTTTTTTTTTTTTTTTTTTTTTTGTAAATGAACTACGATCGCATTTCATTGTAGCATTTATAGGCCTATTAATTTACGTACTGTGGAAAGTTAATTTTGTTGCAATGCTATATTAGTCGTGAACTTTCAATAATTTATAATACTAAAATGTAGATAATCATTTTATTACTGAACGAGGAGTTAGAACGCCGATGGTCACTTGTCACAGAGTGGATGAAAATTAAAAATCGGTAATTTGAACTCTGATTCACCGAGCTCGATAGCTGCAGTCGCTTAAGTGCAGCCAGTATCCGGTATTCGGGAGATAGTAGGTTCGAATCCCACTGTCGGCAGCCCTGAAAATGGTTTTCCGTGGTTTCCCATTTTCACACCAGGCAAATACTGGGGCTGTACCTTAATCAAGGCCACGGCCACTTCCTTCCCACTCCTAGCCCTTTCCTGTCCCATCGTCGCCATAAGACCTACCGTGTCGGTGCGACGTAAAGCAACTTCAAAAAAAAAAAAAAAAAAAAAACTCTGATTCAATTTCCGCGAAAATAGAGATTTACAACTGAAATATTTTATTTCTGTCTGTCTTTCTTTCTTTCTTTCTTTCTTTCTTTCTTTCTTAATCTGTTTACCCTCCAGGGTAGATTTTCCTCGGACTCAGCGAAGGATCCCACCTCTACCGTGTCAAGGGCAGTGTCTTGGAGCGTGAGACTTTGGGTCGGGGAAAACAATCGGGGAGGAGGACTAGTACCTTTCGCAGACAGCCTCACCTTCTATGCTGAACAGGGGCCTTGTGAAGGCATGGGAAGATTGGAAGGGACAGGCAAATAAGAGGGAAGGAAGTGGCCACGTCTTTAAGTTAGGTACCATCTCGGCATTTCCCTGAGGAGAAGTGGGAAACCACAGAAAAGCACTTCGAGGATGGCTGAGGTGGGAATTTTATATTTTTGCTAGCGGCTTTACGTCGGCTTGTTGTAAATTCAATTTATAGTAATTGAGCGTGTTATTGAATTATAAGTATTTTTTCATGCCTATTTTGTTGCCTATTTTACACGTTAGTGCCTATTTACATGCCTATTTTGGCTAATTTAAGAGCCTATATGCCTGCCTATTTTAACTGTTTTTAGTGCCTATAATTCTCGTCTCTACTTATGAGATAGGCTGTGAATGCCAAGAGATACTGAAGTTCCAGGTTCAGGAAATTGTTGAGTGCTTGAGTTTCCCCCAGAAAGGGATGGCCACGGAGAAAAGATGAAGGTCGATGTGTTAAGTCTCACCGTGTTAGGAATGGGAGTTGTTTCTATTTCATTCAAAGAGCTAGGGTAGCAAGACACGAGCTCGGTGACGGCCTGGCCTCTCTGTATTCTTGCTGGAGGCCAAAGACAACATTCCCAAGGGATAGCTGAATGATCCAGATGTTACCAACTTCCTCAAGACAAGTGTATTTTCTTTTATCTGTATTTACAGCTGCAGTGTCTTTGTTATAAGGGAAATAAGCCCGTATGCTTATAGAAGGGATGCGAGTTTCTGAACTCATTCATTTGTATATTGGAAATCGCGCCAATAGTGGAGTCTGTGAATATTTTTGTGGATAAATTTTACGGTCCTAGACGAGTGTTTATGAATTTTGTGTCTCTAATTCCAAGGGACGTTTGTAGCGCGAACCTTGCTAATCTTTGTCCATGTTTAATGAACGTTTAGTAATGAAAGTTTTCATATCTGTTCAGACTAGGAAGTTCATAATTCCACAAGAGAAATAAGGTATCTCACGTCACCGAAAAACTTGTATTGAACCTTATTTGTGTGGGGAACAGACCCACCATTTGATAAACTTTTGCAGTGACTATTTCGGTATCACGTTTATGATTCTTAAAAAAAGGGGAATTTCTATGTTTTTCGTTATTTTGTCCAACTGTAACATGTTGATTTATCATCCACAAGTCGGTATTTTAGTTCCTGTCCTGCTTTGATTTCTATTCTATTCGGTTCGTTACGACCCCTGAGAATCACTAGTGACTTGTTCAGCACATCTTCTTTCTTCCCAATACCTCTTCATTCTCTCACTCCTCCTATTTCTCTCTGCTTCTGTGGTCTGAATCTTGATCCTGGTGTCCGTCCATCTGTGACCTTCCACGAGCTTTCTGTATTTGGACCTATCCTGCACTCTCATCAGTGGATATTTTACCCTCATGCCAACAGCTGCCAATCTTCTCTGACTTCCTTCATCCACTTATTTCCAGTTAAGCAGGTTGTATTCCATATCTTCTTCGTCAGCCTACTATCATCCATCTTCATGAGATGTCCAACAAATTCTAACCTTCTTTTTCTTATCACACACGAGATTGGTTCTATACTCTCATATAGGTCATACCTTGATCTGTGTACCCAGATTTCACCTTGCTTTTTTGGTGCCTTATATATGTCTCAAGATTCTTCTTTCCTCCTTCTCCAATTGTATGCATGCTCTCTTGCTCATTGTCAGCGTCTCAGTTGCATATAATGCAACATTCCTGATGGTTATCATGTAGTGTCGCAGTTTGGCGTTCCTCGAGAGGTTCTTCTTTCCATATGTAGTAATGGCTGCATATCGTAGTTTCATCTAGTGATGGGCAGTTTGAGACTAGGTCTCGAGATTTCTCGAGACTAGCGCAGGCACTATTTCTCGCGAGAAATTTCGAGAGATCTCGAGAACGTTGTCCCCGCATTGTGCGGCGAGCAGAGTGTCGTAGGCCTACTGTACAGGTAGTCGGAGCTGAATGTTGTTTGTGCCGAGTATGCCTTCTCCATTTCGTAAATACGTGTCAACAAGCGACTATGACGTTCATTTTTACCGAGTTCTATTTTGACGCAGTATAGCATAATTATAAAGGATACGCATTCTGGCATAGTACGCAGTGGTAAGTACACGAATGAATAGGCTAAGTACAGAAACTGACGGCTACTGTAGGTACACCTACCTGGATACTAGAGGCGTGCATTATTCGAACTCGAGACGAGGCAAGATGCGCCTTGCTTCGTATGCAACCACCATTACGCATGAATGGAATGTGTAATCTAAAATGCTTCAGTTTGCTCCAATTCTTTCGACAGATAGGTATACATCGATATCAGACTCCACATTCAATAAGATATGACCACTGCTTGTGTTTACCGATATTTTGTTGACGAAGGAAATAATTCCTTACAATGTTATAGAGTATTTGCATCATAATTAGGTACTTCGATATTATGACGGTGCAATGTGAAATTGTGCCTAGTTGTACGCGACAACTTGAAGACGATGTCCGAAACGCAAGGTAAGTCGTGGATGTCGGTTATTTTGAAGAGATGTCACATAGCACAGCCCGCTGTGTTGCTTATTCAAAAGAAGTAAAATACGTCGGTAGAAATACTTCTGGGATGATCGGACACTTACAAACGCATAATATCAATGAGGAGGAATCGTCACAGAACACCTCCGGTCCGGTCTGAATCACAAGAAGCTACCTAGCCGACAACGACTGTGAGGCATCCAGGTAGGTTTACATCCTAATAACAGTTATCAACAGATTATACGGGTTATTCAGGTAAGAAGTCCACCTGACATAACTCGTGAACAGTTTAAGATACTGACATTCTGTCTTCACTTTCGTTAATGTTATTAAGGAGCTTATAGTTCAACATGCAGGGTTTTCCTAGGCTATTGGAAAATTTGTCGTCACACACGTTTCCATATGAGAACTGCTGATGGTAACTATCAAGCTTACACTCGTAGTTACTGGGACGTCGCACAGCTCGCAGCACACGAGAATCTGTCTCGAGAGCGTTGCCATCACCTCTGCTGAAAGAACTGGAGCAAAGTCGGGCATTTTAGATTACACGTTCCACTCATGTGTAATGGTGGTTGCATATGTAGCAAAACACATCTTCCCCGTCTCAGGTTCGAATAATGCACGCCTCTAGTATACAAGTAGGTGTACATTCTATCTACAGTTATTCACAAATTATGCATTGTTATTCAGCTAAGATGCCCACCCCAAATAAGTCGTGAACAGTTTAAGATACTGACATTCTGTTTTCACTTTCGTTAATGGTATTAAGGGGTTCATAGTTGAACATGCAGTACTTTTCCAGGCTTTTGACAAAATGTATTAGCTCGCACGTTTTCATATGAGAACGTTATTTCACGCAATAACTGCCAATGATACACTATCAAGTTTGCAGTCGTAGTTACTGGTACGTCGCACAGCTTGCACTACAGGAGGATTGGTCTCGAGATTCTTGCGAGAGTCTCGAGATACGCGACGTCAGTCTCGAGAGTCTCGAGCGAGAGCGTTGCCCATCACTAGTTTCATCAGCGAAGGCAAGGCAATCAACTATGACATTGTGTTTGCTCTTATATCCAATCTGTACACCTTCAATTCACATGGTTCTATTCAACTGCCTCCACTGCTTCACCACTTCATCCAAAACTAGGTTAAATAATACTGGCGACAGACCATCTCCTTGTCGGACTCCTGTCTTAATTTCGAAGCTGTCTGACTCTATCGGTTGTAGCCTCCAATATTTCCCCCACCAATGCATGTGTCGTAGAATCTAATCTTCTGTCGCGTAGGATGTTCAGTAGTGTGTTCCTGCCTATCGAGTCGTAGGCTTTTGCGAAGTCTACAAATGTCACTATTGTGTCCTTTCCTTGCCTGTGTCTGTGTTCTATGATTCCCTTGAGACCAAAGATCTGTTCTACGCAGTTTCTCCCATTGCGGAAACCACCCTGGTATTCTCCTTTGGTCGATTCAAGCCGTAAAAAAATGGAAATGGCGTATGGCTTTTAGTGCCGGGAGTACCCAAGGACAAGTTCGGCTCGCCAGATGCAGGTCTTTTGATTTGACGCCCGTAGGCGACCCGCGCGTCGTGATCAGGATGAAATGATGATGAAGACGAACATACACCCAGCCCCAGCGGAATTAACCAATTATGGTTAAAATTCCCGACCCTGCCGGGAATCGAACCCGGGACCCCTGTGGCCAAAGGCCAGCACGCTAACCATGTAGCCACGGAGCCGGACGATTCAAGCTGTGCTTCCACTCTATTCAGAAGAGTATCTTGTACCCAGTGTTTAGCAGTGAGATACCTCTGTAGTTATCCAGTATTCTTTTGTCTCCTTTCTTATATACTGGTATAATTATGGCTTCTTTCCAGTCGCTAGGTACCTTCTTATTTATCCAGGTGTCCATTATATTCTGTACATGCTTTCGTCCATTGCAGGACCACCCCATTTGATCTCCTCGGCGCATACACAATCATTACCTGCCGCTTTGCTGTTCTTGAGATCGTTGATTGCCTTCACAATTTCTGTTCTGGTGGGTGCTCGTCCTTGGTTGATGTCTCTGCTGTACTGTAGTGTCATACTCCCTGTGACTGTTTGTGTATTCAGCAGATCTTTGAAATATCTTGCCATTTCCTCGCATACGTCTTTTTCACCTATTTTCAATTCGCCATATTGTCCTTTCACAAAAGGTTCTTTCACCTCATAACCCTTTATCCTGCTCTTCGTCTCCTTAAAGAAGGATCGTGATTTGTTTTTCTTAGACGCATGATCAGCTTCTTCCAGCCTTTCATTCAATCTTTTCCTTCTGGCATTCCTGATCGTCTTGGCAGCCATCCTTCTCGCTGTCTCGAATTTGACAGGTCTTCTTCCTTCTTGGTAGTCTGCCAACTTACCTACGTCTTCCTCCTGTTTTCTACCACCTCTTCACATTCTTCTGACCACCGCTCATGCTTCCTTCTCTTGTTATTAGTGGCTCAGATCTTAGCTACCTCTCCCCTTCACTATGAGCATTACTCTCACTCCAACTCTCTTACTGCAATCATAAATATTACTAGTACATCGGCATATAACCACTCATTCCATGGGTCTGGTGCTACGCTATGGAATTCTTTCCCTTTTGAGAGTTAGGAACTGCACGACATTAGCATCTTTCAAAACATCTTGCTGGGATTTCCTAAATGTATAGCCATGTTGTATGGATGCATGGGTGAATGTGAGAATGAATGGCATAGTACCTAAATACTTACATTAATTAGAGGGTCTGATGCCAGAGTGAACCAACTACAGTAATTGTGCCGTATTAGAACCATGAATTAGTAATTCAGGCACATATATTTAAAATTTAATTCAACATGTTCTGTATTTGTCGCGCGCGGATACGAGAGCGGGATGCTTGAGGACTGATGTCGTGGAAATTTCCACGCAAGGAGTGAGTGAGATGAAGATAATTGTGCGACGGAAACAGAAGAGGGTAGGTCCCAAGCGCGCACCACGTAATAATGCCGAAGGGTGAAAATCGCAGAGCGCCAAAACTTCGCACATAAATTTTATATGGATAGCCAGCCTAGCGAAACGAAAAAGTGTAATTAAATTAAATTTACACCTCGATTTGCGCTGCCATTAGGACAATAAATGACACTATATGCCCCTTCAGAATTTAGAAGAAAAATTGACCGGAAGTGTACTATATATTCCCGAGTAATGTACATGACGCAGTTGTGAGATTATAATATAAAGGAAGCGTCCCCACGCGATACACAGAACACATGGCCTGCTACGGGAATTCCCCCGATTGCTTCAAATGCAAGGATGACGCTTTGGGGGCGATTGCTAGAAGTTCACGATTGAATTCATTTCCGCATACAGTCAAGACTCGTGAGATTATCTCAGCTACTTCTTGAATGCACTGCTTCACTGATATTCATGATATCAATGGAATAAATTGATATCCTCCCTCGGCAGTTTCTAGAGTCAGCCATCTTGCGCCAGTTTTAAATACATAGGGCAAACTCGCACCCGAGGCAGTCTGGGGATAGTCACAGGGATCGCCCCACGTGACTCGTCGCGAAAATTAGTCTCTTTGTACGGTGATAATCTGATACAATAAGTAGAAATACTGTGCTTACATATTTTGTTGTTTGAGTCATCAGTCCACAGACTGGTTTGATACAGCTCTACATGCCACCCTATCCTGTGCTAACCTTTTCATTTCTACATAACTACTACAACATACATCTGCTCTAATCTGCTTGTCATATTCGTATCTTCGTCTACTCCTACCGTTCTTACCACCTAGGCCTACACTTCCCTCAAAGACCAACTATACAAGTCCTGAGTGTCTTACAATGTGTCCTATCATTCTATCTCTTCTTCTGGTTAAAGTCAGCCAAATCGGTCTCCTCTCACCAATTCGATTCAGTATCTCTTCATTCGTGATCCTATCTACACCATCCCACCTTAAGAATTCTTCTGTAACACAACATTTCAAAAGCTTTTATTATCTTTCTTTCTGAGCTAGTTATCATCCATGTTTCACTTCCATTTAATACCACGCTCCATACGAAAGTCTTCAAAAACATCTAATTCCTATATCAAAGTTCGAGGTGAACAAATTTCTTTTCTTAAGAAAGGCCTTCCTTGCTTGTGCTAGTCTGCATTTTATGTCCTCCTTACTTCTACCATCATTAGTTAATTTACTACCGAAGTAACAATATTGTATGTACTTCCTTTAAGATTTCATTTCCTAATCTAATATTTTCTGCATCACCCGACTTTGTTCGACCGCACTCCAATACTTTTGTTTTACACTTATTTTCATTTTGTATTCCTTCTCCAAGACTCTGTCCATACCATTCAGCAATTATTCTCCAGATCTTTTACAGAGTCAGATAAAATAACAATATCATTGGCAAATCTCAGGGTTTTGATTTCCTCTCCTTGGACTGCAATTCACTTTCCAAATTCCTATTTGATTTTCTTTATTGCCTGTTCTATATAAACATTGAAAAGGAGAGGGGAAAACATGCAACCTTACCTCACTCCTTTCTGAATTGCTGCCTCTTTTTCAAACCCCTCGATCCTTATCACTGCAGACTGATTTGTGTATAGATTGTAGATAATTCTCCTTTCTCGGCATCTGATCCCGATCCCCTTCAGAATCTCAAACAGCTTGGTCCAATCACCATTACCAAATGCCTTTTCTAGATCTATGAAAGCCATGTACGTGGGCGTGTCTTTCTTAATTCGGTCCTCTTAAGATGAAACTTGAAGTCAGGATTGCTTCACGTGTTCTCACATTTCTTCTGAAGTAAAATTGTTCTTCTCCCAACTCAGTTTCAACTTTTCTTCCATTCTTCTACAAATAATAGGGCCTACGTTTTAACATTTTGCAGGC
The DNA here is from genome assembly GCF_040414725.1 of Anabrus simplex. Classification (NCBI taxonomy): domain Eukaryota; kingdom Metazoa; phylum Arthropoda; class Insecta; order Orthoptera; family Tettigoniidae; genus Anabrus; species Anabrus simplex. The sequence goes on along the minus strand of NC_090269.1, from coordinate 111,216,281 downwards.
GTGAGATACTAAACTAATGGTGCAGTAGTTTTAACACTTGTCAGCACAGGCTTTCTTGGGAATAGGTGTAACAACGTCCTGCCGAAAATCGGATGGTACTTCTCATGTATCATACATCTTACACACTAAACGGAATAACCTCTCAATGCTGGTTTCTCCCAAGGCAGTCAGTAATTCTATGGGTACCGGTATGTCATCAATTTCTGCTCCTTTGTTCCTACGTAGGTCTGTCAAAGTTCTGTCGAATTCTGACCTCAAAATTTGGTCTCCCATGTTATCAGCATCAATAGCCTGTTCTTATTCCAGAACCCTAGCAACTACTTATTTACCTTGATACAACTGTTGGATATGTTCCTGCCATCTTTCTGACTCGTCTTCTTTTCCTAGAAGCGGTTTTCCACCTGAGCTTTTAAATTCATACACCTAGTTCTGCTTCTTCCAAAGGTTTCTTTGATTTTCCTGTATGCAGTATCTACCTTTCCTAGGACCATGCAAACTTCAACATCCTTACATTTCTCTTTCAGCCATTCTTCCTTAGCTGCCCTGCACTTTCTATCCACTTCATTCTTTATTCGCCTGGATTCTTTTCTACCCTCTTCATTTTTTACATTCTTGTGCTTTTGTCGTTTGTAAATCAAGTCTAGTATCTCTTGAGTTATCCATTGTTTCTTAGTTGATCTTTCCTTTCTTCGTAATTTTTCTTCAACAGCCTTACTGATCTCATTCTTCATGACTGCCCATTCTTCCTCTACTGTGTTTCCTTTAGCCTTTTGATTTAGTCTGTGTGTTACATGTTCCATGAAATAATCCCTCACACACTTTTCTTTCAGCTTGTCTAGATCCCATCTCCTTGCATTCCTTCAATTTCAGATGGCATTTCATGACCAACAGATTGTGGTCAGAGCCCACATCTACTCCTGGGAAAGTCTTGCAATCCAACACCTGGTTTCTGAATCTCTGACTAATCATAATGAACTCTATTTGATACCTTCCAGTGTCTTCAGGTCTCATCCACGTATACATCCGTCGTGTGTGGTGTTTGAACCAAGCGTTAGCAAGGACTAAATTATGATCGGTGCAGAATTCAGCCAGCCGACTTCCTCTTTCGTTCCTTTGTCCCAATCCAAATTCTCCTACTGTATTAACTTCTCTCCTTGACCTACCACTGCATTCCAGTCTCCCATCACAATTACATTCTCGTCACCTTTTACATATTGTATTAAATCTTCTATCTCTTCGTATATTCTTTTGATTTCTTCATCATCCGCTGAATTAGTAGGCACATAGACCTGCACTATTGTGGTGGGCACTGGCTTGGTGGCTATCTTGACAACAATAATCCTTTCAGTATGCTGGCCTGCCCTGTTTTATTATTCATTATTAAACTAACTCCTGCATTTCACCTGTTTGATTTTGTGTTGATAATTCTGTAGTCGCCTGACCAAAAATCCTGCTCTTCCTGCCAACGTACTTCACTTATGCCAACTACATCTAACTTTAGTCTATCCATCTTCCATTTCAGATTCTCTAACCTACCACAACGATTCAGGCTTCTAACATTACAACAGTTTGTAATTACTCTGGCCATGTGCACATATGTGATAAGTGCACTTATCTCTTTTGTGCATATAAGAGCTAGCAGACAAAAGTGTTAAATGAGCACTTACAACATCTGTGCTTCTAAGGTGATACCTCTACACAACATTTGTATTATCAGAGTTGCATTTTGGCAATATTGTTGGTCAGAGTTCTAAATGCCTGTTTCCAGTAGTATTTTTGATTACTGGTGTTGTGCATGTGTCTGTGGAATTAATTCACGAGGTAGGAAGCTAGTTGAAATGATGTTAGCTGCAAATAACCAAGCCTTTACATCTGCACAAGGTATCTCCATTATTAATTTTTTTATTAATTAATCTATTATTTATTAATGGATATTAATGATTAAAGAAGTAACAAAAACTATTTTTCTGGTTCCCCAGCAGAGCTAGAAAATCAGCAATTATCTGAAGAGGAACACACTTCAATCTCAGATTTTAGTTCAGGTTCCAGTTACTTGTACATTCGAAACACATCAAGTTCCGATTCATCCACTGTAGAGGATGATTTCAATAATTATAATGCTCAGCTTCAAGATAACTATTCAATAATTCAGAGTTTGATTTCTTTTGAATAACTAAAAAATGATGTAGGCCTATAGGCTACTTTTCGTTTTTGTTTTTACAGAATCAGATAAACAAAATTACAATAAGCAAAATAATTTGAAAAATAAACCAAGATGCAAAAAAGCAAACAGGTGTGCTTGGAAATGCACCACAGTGAAAAAATTGAGATTCAGTGGTCAAGCATATACCAACAGGAGTGGAAAACCTATATCAGCAAAAAATCCAAAGTTGGTTGACTGTTTGAAGTGCAGGTATGTCTTTTATTTATTTCTTTTTTATTACGTTGAAATTTAAAAAGTGTGTGGTGTGATACCTACATATTATAATAATTGTTTTCTAGGTATGAGTGCAGTGAAAACTTCAATGAACCACTACGTCTCCATTTGTGTGCAGAACACTGGAAGCTGGCAGATGATATACAACAGAAGATCTACCTCTGCTCATGCATTGTTAATAAACCTGTTTGTCACAGAAAAAGTTTTGCACAAAAGGAAAGGATGACATGCCGCGAATTTCATTTACGATGTTTAGATGGTGAAAAGAAATGTATGTGCTTGAAATTTCTATGTTCTATTTCATGTGTAAGCCATAGGATAACTGAACTTTGTATGAAGAAAACAAGTGACAATGGACTGTATACTGGATGCAATGGCAGATCACAGAGACAGTTGGCACACAATGTAACCCCCCAAGAACAGAAGGACCACGTAAAAACTCACAATGATTTGTTTCTTTGTATAGAGTTCCATTATTGCCGTAAAGGCTCAAAAAAGCTGTATTTGTCACCTGATTTGACTTTAACTCTAATGTATCACATGTACAAGGAACAATACTGTAAGGAAAAGGGTATCACACCTGTCTCCCTATTTGTATATTTTAGTATTTTCAATTCATATGATCCAGCATTGTCCTTTTATATTCCAAAGAAGGACCATTGCACTAAATGTAATGCTTATCAAGCACCTAAGGATAAAGATCCCTTACAAGAAGAGTGGGCTAACCATAAGGAAAGAGAAACTCAGTCCATGCAAATGAAACCCGGGATAAGAAAAGAACAATTTATGATGGAGGCATAACCTTTAGATCCATCACTTTTGATCTTCAAGCTATTTTAAGTGTTCCTCATGCAGGAGACTGTGATATTTATTACAAACACAGACTCATTGTTTACAATTTCACTATAATGGATGCGAGCAGAAATGATGGTTTCTGCTATATATGGGACGAGTGTAATGTAAGAAAAGGAAGCACAGAAATTGGAAGTTACCTTTTAAAGTATGTCTTCAGTTTACCTGACACTGTCATGCACTTAACCACATTCAGTGATATCTGCGGTGGACAAAACATGAATCAATTCATCGCTACCGGAATGTTGTATGCTGTAAATAAAAAGACAAATTTGGAGACAATTGACATAAAATTTATGGAATCAGGACATTTATTTGGAAGCCGATTCTATGCAAGCCAAGATCGAGCGGAAAAGGAAGCACGTGAAAGTCTACACTACTTGCGAATGGGCACCTTTGATCTTGGCAGCCAGAGTTTTCCCCATATCAAGTAACAGCAATACATTATGAAGACTTCTATGATCTCAAGGAATTGGTGAGGAAAGTAACATCACTGCCACAGTTAATGATGAATAGGTTAACTGGCTGAAGATTAAATGGATCACGTTGTAGAAGAGTAAACCTACCCTTATTCACTTCAAATATGACCTCTCAGAAGATTCATTTTATGGCATAGATGTACGTATGCCAAGAAATAAGACAAGAAGGCAGGAGAAAAAACTGCAGGATTGGGCAGATGTTTCCCTGAAACCTGCAAACAGCAGTAAGCTACTAGTAAGTGAAAAGAAGAAGAAATATCTCTTATCCTTGTTACAAAGCAGGGTGATCCCTGAAGAATACAGATATTTCACTGAATACATTCCAACTGCAAAACAATTTGCAGAGGTTCTGGAAGACGAATGTGAAGAAATGTAAGGTAATGTGTGTGAAAAAAATTGTGCAATAAAATTTTGATTACAGGCTTCATAATTATTTTCTCTCTATCTCCCTAATGCACACATGTGGTAAATGTGCTTAGTTCCTGAAGCAAATGTGATAAAACATGCACAACTATAACTTTAAGACATTACTGTATGCTGTACATTGTTATGAAGTCACTGTTGTTGACATAAAATTAACAACAACGAGTTTAAGATTGCATTCTGATATTTACTTCCTTAAATCGTATGTTTCATTGCTGTGAAATACAATTCTGAATCTTAAAATGCTTTTTTTTCCAAAATGAAAAAATATTTATTTAACAAATGTGTGCACTAAGCCATCGATGTTCTCACAGAATGAGACGTTTTAAGTATTGCATGAGGTTTTCATGCAGAGTTGATGTTTTCAAAGGGCTTTGTTTGGTAAAGGACTGCGCCAACAATGCGAAGGGCGGACCATGTCTGTTATGTGTCGATCCTCAACTGTCAGTATTAATGAAGGGCCTTCTTTAGAGGAGTGACGACCGGAGAGAAAGTAAACACATTTGACCAAGCCTGTATTTATTTTTCCACAAGGGAGATTTAAATCCTTTTAAGGTTTCTTTTAAATACCAGGAAATAGCTCAGCCGTAAGGCCAGGTAATTAATTAATGGATGCAGATGGTAAGAACCCCTTTTCTTATATAAAGTATTTAGGGTTTTCTTTTTCAGCGACCGCCACAACGGCAGATCTATGTTTTGAATCCTGGCAAAACAAACGTGAATTCGCGCAGGATTTTCCTCGACCTGGACAGAAATGTACACACAGCCAGTGATTGATTTTGTATTGTTTAATTGTTTGGTTGTTTATTGTTTTGGTGATATGTGTGGTTTTGTTTGTTTGTTGTAAGTTCTGGCTTTACTCACGTAATGATTCTGGGTTCCTATTTTCTTGGGCCCAAGTATTGGTTCATTCTATTTGTGTATAATTTCATTTTATTTTGTTCTTAGGTGTAAATGGGAGGTGGGCATTAACCATTCAAATAGCAGATGCTTTTGTAATTACAATACTTTACTAGATCATTAATGGGGATGTACTTGTCCTGAAATTAATTCAAAATCATTTCATCATGTTTTGTTTTTATTTAGGAGGGTCATGTACTCCGAAATATGATCTTATTGACCTATAAACATATCAGTTCTTTTATTCGTCACTAGGCTAAGGCCATTAAATATTAATTTGCTCATATTGGGAGAATTTCATTTGCCGTAGCATAGAGCGTCCTTAATATTCCTCCACACCCTTAAGCCTGTAAGCTAGATATAAGTTTCTAGACTCAAATAAACCACCCCGAGTGTGCCGGTAATCAAGATCAGCGGTGTGTAGAAGCATGCGTTCAAATCCTGCACAGGCAATGGGTGTTGCCACACTTGTTGTCAAGGATACTTCACTTTAGCTTTCGTGGTGGCATAGTATACCAGGCCAGAAATGGTTCAATATATTTAACATTTCTCAGTATCATATTTTAAATTCATTTTGAGGAATTAAACAATTTATAATTGAAAAGTTTTCTTCATTCATACATAATCTGCACATTATTCTTGTTACCTTTAATTTTGCAGATGTCAGGGCAGCATTTCTTCTGCAATTAAGTATTTTTAAAGAGAAGAGATAATTTTCCAATTGTGTAGCTGGTTCACTTTGGCATCAGACCTTCCAATTCATACTTGTATTAAGATGCACTAAGCAGCACAGATCACTGGTTTCCTACATAATTCTTGAACCAATAGTGCGTACTATAACTTACTTATTTGTTTTTAAATTTAGATTCATCATTATTATCCACTGTCATTTATTTACAAACAGAATTTAGATGGTGTACACTAATTAGAATGCAAGAGAACCATGAAGAAAGGTTCAGAAAGAGAACTGTACAGAATAATTAATTTCATGACTACAACGGCATTCCTATGAATATTTCTTTATCTTTTTTTCCTTGTACTTGACATAATACGACACAAACATTCAAAAGGAAATCGCATATGTCTGCAGAATGGTTTTAAAAGAAGCAATGTCATAGTCCGGTGTAAAGAAATTGTCCTGGAATGTGTAAAGTGCCCTCTTAAGACAAGTTGATGAAACTAATGGTGATGCTTGCTGTCCACAGTTCGAGGTGCCGCTTAAATGAGGCCAATTTAACACACGTCTTATGTAAAATAAAATTGGTTCTATGGAAAAAGGTCTGTATAGGGAGTTGTCCATTGAATACAGGTGTCTGTTAGGAGAGGTTTGACTGTATTATGAGAGAGAATTGCATTCAACTGTAGACTGAAAGAGAAAAGTGATATGTCTAACAGTCTGTTTAAACTTTGTATTTTTAAAAATTCCTAGAGAGAGATTTGTTTTACAAGCATATCTGAGTAAAAAATAGGGAACAATTTGTTTGGTTACATTTCTAAACAAAGGAGAAAGGGATGCCAGTCTTACGTGAAAACACACATTATGCAATGTATGAGTATGTATTGATCTTCCTGAAAATTACAGTCATCTTATGTTGAAATAACACAGTATTTCAACTATTTCAACATATTAATAAATTAATTACAGCTCAGTTCTAATGCGATGGTGGTAATTGTCTTTGTAGGTGAAAAATAAGACTATTGGTTTTCCATAGGTCCAGTATTATTCTACTTATTAATTCAGAAATATACGGTTATTAACCAGTCTATTTGGCTTAACTCACCTTAATGTTACGTACAGTTATATGATAAATTCTTACAAAATTTCCTTCTAAGTTCAGAAAAAACTAATCAGCACTATTGATGTTCATTAATTACTAATAGTAACTTGGTGGTAGTATATTCAAAATGTTTAGACATATAATAATTTATTTATTACCTAACGTACTCCACTTAGATACAGAATTTAATATTCTTAAAAGAAAGTGGGTTTAAATCAAACTAGCACAAATCCAACTAGGTTTTGTGCTCAGAATTTTTCAGGCATACCGTAAAATATCCACCGATGCAGTCCTTGTGATTCAAATATTTTTTTGTAAATGTTAGGTTCTTCAGTCTGTCAAAACTAATTTTGAGTAATGAATATATAAACTACCTGAAAAAGAAGAATTTTGAGTGTGATTCGATACAATCTGATGATGTTCTTTCAAGAGCAAAACACGTCATTCCATTTTAAGCAAGTTGTTTCTTTTTTCAAGTATAACACTGTTACCATATGTTAGTGGGTGCTTACACTGTAGTAGCAATGTATCCCCAAAATTTCATTTCTTTATGTCCAGTAGTTTTGCCTGGGTGTTGATTAACAATCAGTCAGGACAATGCCTATCATCATTTATTTCCTTTGTAACTAATTTCCAGCTATTTTTCTTTTTATTCTGCAATCAATAACTTACATATTATTCTCACTAAATATTAAAATAAAAAAACAATCCATCAATACATTAGTTTTAATGAGAGCAAGGGAGACTGTTGTCTACAAGCATATAACCTTCTTGATGAACAAAAGACCAACTAGAAAACATACACAGTTTGAAAACTCTCTCTTTTCTCCTAAGCATAAAATTGAAGGAAAAAAGAAAGAAGGTAATAAAACACCCTTTAGCATGTATAACATATAGTAAATGAATACAGGCACCAAGTAACATTATAAAAAGTAATATACACTGTATATGCAGTCATCTGGATAAATCTAACCCCTTTGTCCGCAAAAACCTTATTTTTCCACTTGAAGCAACAATCACCACCACCGAGACTAACATCACATAACTCTTATACAATTAACTCTACTAATAATATGCAACAATAGTTAATAAAAGCTGCACAACTACCATTTAAAAAAATTAATACTACATCTATATCTGTTACATAACAAATATATAAACAGCTACACTGGAGAAAATAAATTAATATGGAAGAACACCAGCAGGTTTTAATATTTTTGTCTGCAATATATAACATCCAATACTGTAATATTTTAGTGAGCTAGAAGGTTTTTCACAGCTATATCAAAATTTTAATTGAGCAAGTACTTAAAACCTATTACAGACTTCAACACATCATGAAGATTAATAATTACATTATTCTATTTTTAACGAAACAATTTTACAAAAAATATAGCTTTCTCACTAAATATTCAAAATTATATGATCATCACAAAATATGCTGTAAAAACATGACTGAACATAATTTAAATGCATTTCAAATACTTTTAAAAATATGTATAAAAATACCTAGGCAGACAGATTCCCAGACATACACCCGAAGCCATTTGCCCAAACGGACATTTCCCCAAAACTCTTTTCCCCTTAACAACAAATTCCCAGAAGCTAATAACATTGAAAGTTTCCAAAAATAATTTATTACTAAAAAGAGAACAGTCTTATCAATGTTTTGTACAATTTCATCATCTTTCCAAATGATGTAGTGCAACCTTTCCATCCCACGCCATTTGCCCCATAGAACCAAATGACTGCATGATAATCCCTAAAATATCGGGATACTGCCATATAGCACCATACGCCAAGGCGCTTGATGGAAAGGGACCTTTTTAGTCTAGAGTCAAATGCCACCTCATCAGGAAAGAACGAAAAAGAACAGGCAAACAAAAGGTCAATTTTAATTAATTTGATTTATCAAGGCTTAATAAATAGGTAATTAAACTTTTGTTTGCCAGTCATTTTGCCGAATAACAAGTTTCCTTCCGTTCATTTATGTCTTTAAGCTAGTTATGTGTTACTTTCTTTGATCTTTTGCCGCGAACGCACCATGGCCCTGGGAGGTCGGTGGTTTGATTCTATGGAACGGAAGGGTGCAGTAGATCTTTGCATGGTCGGAAGAGCTTCTGCTCACCCATCATTCTGAAAAATTTTCTTTTTCGTTCTTTCCTGATGAGGTGGCATTTGACTCTAGACTAAAAAGGTCCCTTTCCATCAAGCGCCTTGGCGTATGGTGCTATATGGCGGTATCCCGATATTTTAGGGATTATCATGCAGTCATTTGGTTCTATGGGGCAAATGGCGTGGGGTGGAAAGGTTGCATTAGCCCAGCAATGAATGTAGTCAAATCTAGTGTTGCCTTCTTCATGACAAGGATATTGCAACACCTGTCAATTTATCCTTCGTTGCAGGTAAAACCATGTCTTTTTTGGGTGCCGAATGTACTCTTTTCCCTATCCACAGTTCTTCAATCAAGGACTGTGTACAATTGATGAATTTCATATTGGTTCCGTACTGGATTTGAATAATAAAATAATCTATTCCTTTAAATGGAATAGTATATTTGTTCCATCTTTCAATACTTAACAAGTTATAATCTGATAAATTACATATAACAGCACATTTCCATTAACCTTCAACAAGACCACAACAATAAGACAAGTTCCCTTTCTAAAGGATATCATATCATATCAAAGGATATAAAAAAAATACCTCTTCAGGATTATCAATTTTATGATATAATTATTTTCTTTATTCAAAGAACGTATACATTCATTAATGTAAAAAAAGTTCTCTCAGAATCTTTATATTCCTATGATAACAACAAAACAATTTATAAAATAAACTTCATACATTCATAGCTGAAGGAGGTCAAAATAACGTATTTCATCAGATTATAATTTGTTAACTATTGAAAGGTGGAAGAAACCTACTATTCCATTTAAAGGGAAAAAATTTATTATCAAAGACTCTGTATTGGCCTGATCTTTCTGCACTTCCAACAGGGCAAAATATAAGTTTGGATAATATTTTCGTATGGGAAGGATGTAACTGTTGTGCCACCCCTCTCTTGGGCCGTTGGTGTGATGATTATTTTCTAATGTACGGTTGTATGGATTCCACGGGGTCACAGGAGGTTTGGCGCGTCTCCTCCCCCTTGCTCATTAACCTGCAATATAATTGTGCTTGAAGTAACCTAAAATAGTTAACACATTGCCTGGTGCAATGTCTTGAAACTCCTCAAAAATGTCCCCAACATTTCTGCAAGGAGCAAGTGTCAATACCAACACCATGTGGATGTGTGAAAAAGACAGCATGATATTCAACTGTTTCAAAACATTTCTTTGGAACTGTTAATGTTTGCCATTTTAAAGTCACACATAACTCTCTCCAATACACGACTGCAACTCTCAATCTTCTGGAAGAGTCTATAATTTGTTGCAGCACAATTGTGTACAGATCTTGACTTGCTTGGAAGAAATATGAACACCAGTTGTATAGTGACAAACTCATTCTCTGTCTTGAGATTTTGTCTTCACACTTTATTGACCAGAGTGAAAGGTTATGTAAATAAAGTGCCATCTACATATCATGTGTTACTTTTTAATTAGTAATTTTACAGTTTGATGCATGGCAAACAAAATCACACAAGACTGAAACTTCACCTTTCGCTGCAATTATCGTATAACAAAAAATGTTCACCTTGCAAAGTCTTTGCACAACATTCTAAAATTTCTTCCAGACTGGATGATGATTAAGAAATGGCCAATTGTTATCACCTTTTCTACCTCCTTAACATCAACTTCAAACTCTTGCATTCTGCTAACAGAGCTAGCCTGTGTGAAGAAACAATAAGGAGTTTAATCTTTAGTACATGTGCCAGAGTGAGTTCAGGACAACCACTTGTGATACGTTTCAATCTGATTTTCAGTAATTCAACATCCATTGACTTAATTTGGGGCAGGGGTGCGTGATGACTCCTCAACCCCTTTTAAAACACGAAGGGCTTCTGCATGTCCATTTGTAGTAACCCTAGCATGGCATTCTCTGTGACACACCTTTTCGTAATCCCAATAAGTTTTTCTGTTGGAAGAAATTCCACTTTAACATAAATACCATAAATCCATGAGTACGAGTTTTACGCTTCTGCCATTAGAACTAAAAACTTTTGCATCTATGCTCCAGAAGTGTTCAAACTGTTCAAAATTTGTGAGAAACCTAGCAACAGAAGCATCTTGTAGACTTGTATATTCTTAATTATTTCTATTTTCAGGGGAAATTTTTCGGGGCTTTGTACCATTCGGGGTTTTCGATTCGAGAGAAATTATTTGGGAATTTTGATTTAGGCAATTGGATACGGGGGTTTGTCTGTTCGTACATCTATACATTCGGAACATTTTATTTGGGGGACTGGATTCAAGGGAATGGGCAGGAACGAGGCAGACAAGTTAACAAAATTGTTTGTTAAGTATTAAATTAGTAACTACAATTCTTAAAAATAATACCAAACAAACAAACAAACAAACAAACAAACAAACAAACAAACAAACAAACAAACACTACCAACAACATTGTACTGATCTACAGTATTTACTTGTCTTTTATGCAACAACCAATACTTATTTGGAAGAGCTTTGGAATGGATTATAGCGCAGCATACAATCCAAAGTTTTAATTTACCTTCATATCTAAGTACCTAAGAAGTTTACTTATTGTTCCCTTTACATCTTTAAAGGAAGATCAGAGACATGATATGTAAGTCAACTAAAATATTTATTATAAATAATAATAAATAATAGAATTTTATAAGAGGAAATGATAGGCTTCACAGTTTTTATCATAGTTGGAGAATTAAACAGAGAGCTGTTTAGAGTCAAGGTTTAAAACTAAGATCAAAGTTGAAGCAGTTCATTTTGAAAACTATATTTACATAAAATTTTATCATACAACTTTTATTCCAAGGGGTTTACATATATAAAACTAGCAATACACCAGTACCTTTGCTGGAAAGACCTACTGTTAATAGTGTTATATGCCTTCTGGTATGGGCTAGAACAAATTTGTTACTTTCATCGACCTGTTTCAGTGTCATCCTTGACTTTGAAGTTATGAAAGTGACTGAGGTATGTGTGATGTTAGTCATGCCATTTCCCTATACAGTCAGTCAGTGATGGTGCAAGCATTTCACTGGGCTTGACAGACTGATGTGTAATAGCAACTTTTGGTTTGGCATGGAAAGCAACGGGAAACTACTTCACTCCTCATTTCCCTCGCGTGGCTCGTTAGTGACGCCTAGGCGACAAATGACAGCTGATGGCAGAGCTGTTGAGGATCCAACCAACCTCCGGACTGAACACACCAAAGCTCCAACGTACTGGAATTAACCAACGAAGGTTAAAATCTCCCACCTGGTAGGGAATCAAACCTGGAAACCCTTGGACCAAAAGCCAGCACGCTAACCATTTAACCATGGAGACGGACGAATAACGCACTTACTACGGACCTCGTATGTGCTTTGTCAGAGGTTTAGACAGGCCAATGTTGATTAGTTTTATGAGTTTTCGATATTGTAGGCCTTCACATTTAGTTTTCTTCTGACTCTCTGATATTAAGGCAACTGATATACAGAGAGTCCTTCCTTCTTTCATGACTCCCTCTTGTCTTATTCTTATCGTTCTTTTACTACTTTTTCTTATTTTAAAAATTATCTTCACAATTTTCCTTGTTGATATGGACTGATGACCATACGGTTTTACACCTTAAAACAATCATGACAAAAACCATCTCCAGTTAACATGATTGTTGTTCAATATTTCCATGTTAGCAATGTTCGACATTGATATGGACTAAGCAACAAAAGTCGAAATTCATTAATTCTGTTATCATAGTCGGTACAGTAAAATTGTATAAGACATAAATGAATGGAAATTGTATTCTTTATAACTTTTGCTATCTAGTACTCTTCAATAGGATCAATAACATAGGTATTTAAAAATCAAATTTTAGGCACCTCCCCCTAAACTACTATTCCATTCAGTGCGAATAAAATTATTTAGTCTAAGACTGTAGTGACTTATTTTCTGACTTTACATACACATTTTCATTAAATTCTGTTCGCCCATTTTATCGCGATTCAGCACTGATATGGACTTAGCAACAAAAATTGAAATTCATGAATATCTCTAGTTTCATAGCTGGTAGTAAAATGTATACAAAATTCTTGGCATTTAACAATTTTTATTTAATTAAAATTATATTGTTCTTGGTTTTTCAAATCCCTGCTGCTTTTTTATTTCACAATAGACCGATATATTGAACTTTGCTAAAACTTTGAGCCTTAAACTGATTTAACTATGCAGTACAGTATTTGATTTTTAATTCAATTTTGGTTTTACAGTACAGTAATTTTGTATAATGTAACATTTTCCCTTCTGTTTAGTAAATAACAATTATTCACTTTTGTATATTAAAACTGTAGTTTTTATTTATATCTCTTTGTTTTAACCAGGATTTTGAAAAATGACCTACATAATTCGGCACTGGCAGATCTCCGAGCAAGCCTAATTATCGCAGTCCTACTGTATCACCCAAGCGCTTGGTTCAAACGAATTTGCCACTACCTTATATGAAGAAAACTGAATTAGATTGGAGACTTCAACAATCAATAACGATGACCACAATTGAAGCTAACACAAAGGCACAAATTGAAATTAAGTAACTTCTTTACCCTTTCTATCTTGAGATCATTTAACTCAGTACAGGCACTACATACAAATGAGATAAATTATACTATTAAACCTTGTTGCCAATTACAGCATCCTATCATGATATAATGATATTCTTCAATGTGGACTTTCATTATGTAGTGATAATGAAGGTAAACTGACTTCAATACAATTCTACACTGTTACAGTAAAGATGATATAATTTATTGTTAATAATGATATTATTTGCAATACAATAGTTTTTTGTCATCTCTGTACTCTTACTTGTATCTAAGAGTACTATAATTATGGTTCTTTAATGTGCCAATAAATTTAATGTCATGTCTCTAATAAAATACCCGTAAATGAGCCAGGGCAACCAAGCCAAGACAACGAGGCAAGCTTCATTCACCTAGAAGGGTACCATGGGTTTCATTTTCTGCCAGGGAATTGAGAAATTCGGAAACAAGACTTTCACATGGTCTTGGAATTCATTCAATCTACTCCAAAATTGTGTACCACATTGACTCCTGGGGTGAAGGCAGCCGAGCATAAAGATAACAACTTTATCTTACTTGGTACAAAGACTATAAATACGGGAAGCCTTTGCCTTCCACTCCTCCAAGGGCTACCACTGCCTGGAGTCAAAGATCCGAATGGCTGTGCCACTAAGCCAGTTATCATCATTTCAGCAAAAGAACAAGTTATAAGAAACTCAAAATAGAGAGGATATTTAAAATTGGATCTTACCATGATTCAGTACTAAAACAAAAAAATCAGTGATGATCAAACATAATTATGTCCGATACAAGAAAAAGGCAATCTCAAGAAAAGCTAAACTCAGGCACTATAACACAGTGATCAAATCCGAGTGTCTGCACGCAAGTGAATGCCTCAGAATGACAGGAAAGGCTGGACTGACAGAAGCAGAGAAGTATGAGCACAAGATCCTTCACAAAATAATGGGTCCCAAGATAACAGAAGAACAGTATAGACTCCAAAGAAGAGAAGACTTGTACAGGAATAATGAACAGCTGATGGAGTCAAAACGGAAATGACGACACCTGTTCAGGATGGATGCAACCCGACTAACAAAACAGATTTTTAATGGAGTGGGCAAAAGACCTAATGTTTCGGATAAATGGTTCAAGGAAGACAGTAAGGAAGGAGCTCAAGAGCATGGGACTGAATCAAGAGGACATCTCTAACTGATCAAAATACAGATCAGTGATCAACAAAAGCAGAACAGTGGCTGGCCAGAAGAGAGAAGACAGGTGGCCAGAAAAAAGAATGTAACCCTTTTGGGCTGCAAAAAGGGCTTCCAGAAATAACCTATAGTTACTTGACGTGATCTCTAATTTATAAGCTTTTTGAATGAGTAAATTCACAAATATATTTGCAATACATCCTCCAACTGTCTACTAATGTACAAGGGGATGGTATCACTGGAGAGTTAATCCTATTTTCTACCTTTAATACCAACTTCTAGGAGGGTACAACATATTAAAGGAATGCAGCAAACATAACCCAGCAAACTTCTGTTGAGATTAATTGTTTAAAATTAACAGCACAGATCATAATTTAATTGTAATACCAGTGTGATCAATTACGGCAAAAGTCAATGACATAAAATTGTTTGATTAACTGTCGCCTACTTTATTAGTATACTCTTTTGGTCCAAAATTCTAACATGCTGGTATCTCTGGAGACCGTCAGAAATTAGTATCTTAATGACACAGTTTGTTCAATAATACAGGGTCTTTCACTCAAAGTGGGGCTGGCCGGCCAGCACAGCACAGCACAGCACAGCACAGCACAGTGGGTAGATGGGCGAGCTAGTCAGACGAGCACATGGCAACTCGCTGAGCTTGGGGGGCCGGGAGAGCGCCCATATTAATCACATGTAAATAACAAGCACACGTAACAACGCATAATCAAAGTAAAATAATTTCTCACCCTGTCAGAGAATATGTTGAAAATGTCTCCCACCTGCATCTACACATTTCTGGCTTCATCTAACGAAATTTTCATTCATACGCATTAGTTCATCTACCGAGATAGCCTCAATTTCTCTCGTGATATTTTGAGTTCATCTAGAGCAGGGCCTCTCAAACGCCCAAAATCTCACGCGTGCAGATCGAGGCGCAAGAGCTCCGTGCACTGTGCATCGGTGCCTGTCAGCGGGGCTCGGATCAACGCTTCGTCTCTGGGCTACTCGGCTAAGCTCTGCTCTACTCGGCTCTACTTGGCTCAACTCAGCCCGGATTTGGAGCGCTACGGCGCAAGTGGGGCAGAGGGAGACAGGCGGAGCGAGCGAGACAGGCGTGAGGAAAGAGAGAGTAAGCGCTATTTCTCCATATCGAGGAGTGGGGGGTATGCACTCTGGTCAACCAAGCCAAGGCGTCTCTTGCACCGTGCACAGTGCATGCACCACGCGCATGCACCCTGAGAGGCCCTGATCTAGAGTGTGAAAATAGGAGTGTTGGCGGCAGTAACTGCAGATGGGATAATAGGGCCTATAGTTTTTGAAACCACAATCACTGGGCAGAGATATAGGAATGACATTCTCGTACCAATTTTTAACAATTAATGGACAATGAATGGCAGTCTCGATATTTCCAGCAAGACTCAGCAACCGCGCATATGGCTAATGAGTTATTAAGTTTAATTGAGGAAATTTTTGACAACAGAGTAATTAGTAAACCATTGTGGCTCGCAAGATCCCCAGATCTTACAGTTTGCGATTTTTATTTATGGGAAAAATTGAAAAATAAGGTTTATCATAGATAAACTGGTCAGTAGCAAAGAAAGAGTTGTGGGAAAAAGTACTGTGGCCGCCCCCTGACCTGAGAGATCACTGGCAGCCCCTGCTTGTAAGACTCCAAGTAGAATATGGTTTATGGTTCCAGTTTATGGGACCCTCATCAGGATTATGTGATTTAAGAACTGGGAAAAACCCAAAGAAAAGAAGCTCGATTTGTTCTGGGTGACTTCTGACAAAAGTGTAATGTTACGAAAATGTTGCAAAGGTTGGGCTTGGAAGACTTGGGAGAAAGGAGACGAGCTGCTCAACTAAGTGGTAGCATAAAATGGGGTAACTTCAGCCACTTTTTCAAAAGGAAACAAAACATGTACAGTTTTTAAATAGATTAATGTTCTTTTAATGTAAGAATAATTAAAGATTATTATTAAAGTGGTGGAAAGGTGGAATTTTTAAACTTCTTAATTGGGTTTTTACATATTTTTAAAGCAGAACGATGTGCCTCCTTTCGAGACTGGTACTGGATAATGCAACTCTGAGTGGCGAATGAGGAAAAATGGGTAGTACTTTGAAAAGGAACAGGAAGAGCAGATTTATTGCAGCCTTTCACTTAATCGAACCTGTAAATTTGAACATTCACCATCACATTTAGCATCAATAGTTTACTTCTAATCACTGCACCATACTTCATCATTGAACTTTATCATACTTGGTTTGTATTTAAAAGTCCATCTCATGCATATACAAGTAAAATCTGTACTTCATTGTGAAATGTACACAATTTCAAGGAATAGAAACGAATTTTTTACATGCAAATATTTCGGCACAATAGAGAACGATTCAATCTACATACAAAAACCATTTAAAATACATGTTATATGTTTGTATGTAAGAGGGAAAATTCATACTTAGCAACCTACAATTTCTAGTTCACAGCTGCCATACACATTAATATAATCAAAACTATGTATTATAATATAACTCAGTCAGTTACTAAATACAATTATCCAATTGCATAACAATAGGGTATATGCAATAGACTTTCATGAGTTTCCAACTAGTATTACTGGAAAATGTATTCATAAAAGGATATTTAATAACAATTAGTACCGTAAGTATTGTAAAAAGGTGACCCTTAAGAAGATTATTTTAAATTTCTACAAGCATCCTTGTAAAACTCAACTGTTTCATACTCCTGATGAGAAATTTTAAAAAGTCAGTACTTTTCTCAAGCTGCTCTGAGTATATTATCATAATCAATACTACAATTTTACAACCCAGTACTACCTGTCTACAGACACTTCAAGGAAGAAGAACAATTTGTTAAACTGATATAAGTCTCAGACATTCTTAAACATATCTGAGGCAAACTATTACTGTATATATAAAAATGAAATATTGCAGTAATTATAATTCACCAGATAACAGACTTGTAAGAAGTCAAGATATCTGATGAACTGGAACTATCCTGCAAAAGGAGATAAAGCCATGATAGCAGAAAAGCTAAGAATATAATAACAATTCAAATTCTGCTCATCATGGATTCAGCTGTCAACCATTCATCTCCATTTTCCCATCAAGAAGTATTTGCAAGTTTATTAAAAATAACGTAAGATTACGTGATTGTCATTTGAATGCTTCTCAAAAACTAAAGTAAGAACAAGACACAGTTTTCACCTGTAGAGACATACAAATTTCATTCTTGAGATAAAGCCATTCTTTTGACAATTTCTAACGGATTCAGGGATTTTTTGCACATATTAACTTATTCACACATTTTCTGGTATTTACTATGTAATATACTATTTCAATCTACTCTCTTTCTTTGCATTAATTAGGCAATTTTGGGAGATCGACTGTTTCTTTCCTTCAATCAATAGGAAAAGAAAGGTAAATAAGTACAAGCACAACAAAACTGCAAGTCCACAGGAAGTAGCAGCTGACATTAGCAGCCATGCTGTACTGTACACCACATGAAAGAAAATAATATTCAGTATGGAAATAAAAACAAACAGTTTTTTCAGTACAAATATAAAACCTAACCCCATGGTACTACAGTCCTGAAGGGCCGTGGCCTACCAAGTGACAAAATAACTTTAGTCTCAAAAATAAACTGATCTTTTGTGTGTCTCTACTCACTGGGATAAAACTATTTTTAGGTCACTTCATGATAAATACACCTTCAACCTAAAGATAAATTCCCAAATTCTTATTAGTTAAGCAATTCTATTTGTTCCACCATTTCCTGACTGCGTGGATAGGTCAATGTCTGCTTCTACATCAGGCAACGGAGTATGGTTTTTGAGAAAGAGGTCCGACACGTACAAAGCCTTAAAAAGTTACAAAAACATAATTAAATATTTTTACAAAAACTTTTTAGTACTTACTGATAATATACAGACTGGTAAAGCAAATGTACTAATAAAATAAATGTAACATTTCTTGAACTAAAAATTAACTGCAATACATCATTCTGCGGTAGTGTTGGTTGTTATATGAGGCAAAACAAGATTTTCAGCACCAAGATTTATTTAAACAAATACATTTGGTATCTAAAACTATAATTTTAATAAATTTTATTGGTTTTTACGTCCCACTAACTACTTTTAATGGTTTTCGGAGACGCCAAGGGGCCAGAATTTTCTCCCGCAGCAGTTCTTTTATGTGCAGTAAATCTACCGACACGAGGCTGACATATTTGAGCACCATCAAATACCGCTGGACTGAGGCACGATCGAACCTGCCAAGTTGGGATCAGAGGCCTCAATCGTCTGAGCCACTCGGACTGGCACTAAACTGTTCTGAAGTTCTGTTCGTAGTTACAAGTTTTTCTTATTTGCAGAGTGACCATACTTTTTCGAAATTTGGTATTTTGTTTATAATAAGTAATACGAGGAAATGAACGCTGTCTTGTTGTCTTGAAATAGTATGCGCCATAAACTAAGACCAGACTGTTCCTCAATTATGTTTTAAATCATATATTTTCTCATTTTTATTGTGCTAATTCAACACTTGTGTGTCTAATACTTACTAAATTTGCAATGATTACATTCATATCAACTTAAAATGCGAAGAAATGTACCTTAATTGAGCATCTCTTTTACCCTACCCATCCACACACACTGTCGACATATGTTGACATGGAAAATCTCTAGGAAAATATGTTAATGAAACCTAAAATCAACATAATATGTTATTTTAGGTTACAAATAACTGGCCTAATGAAAAATATTCCACAGAAAAATAATTTGGACAAATATGGGTCAATATTAGGCATAATAAATATAGAGGACATTTCTGTGATGACAATACAAACTTTCATGGATGCTGAAGGGCACCTGAATCCATTTAAGGTAAGAAACCCCAGTCTTGAAAATGCACATTCTACATTACAGGACAAAGCCATTTTCTGTACGTATCAAGTTTGTCAACATATGTGGGTTCAGGATGATGGGGCCCCAGCCCAGTTTTAACATGCTGCTCAAGACCACCTTAATTAGACAGTCCCGACAAGTGGATAAGAAGAGGGGTTCTGCTGTTTGACCAACTTGTTTACCTGATTTCACCCCACTTGATTTTTTCTTGTGGGGTCATGTGAAGAGTGTTATCTACAAGATACCTGTAGAGACTAAAGAGGTGATCTTGTCAAGAATCCTCTCTGCCCTTGATGTTGTTAAAATGACTAGAAACGCCTGAAGTTAATGCGAGGTCATCTCTGCAACGAAGCTGGGGTCTGCTATTTTGAACAACTGTTGTAAATATCTTTGTAGCGTGTGTATGCGGTGCAGGTAAATAAAGGTAATTACATCACCACACAAAGATTCTCAAGGTATAATTATCCTACATTCATAGGTATCCAAAAAAGAATTTGACTTAAACCTGGAGGCTAAGGCATTTCTGGATGGGGGTTCCCTAAACCAGCACCCCTAAAAGTCTGCTGTTATCTTCAAGAAATCATCCTGTACATAAATAATAAATAATCTAAATAAATAAAATCAAAATGACCGTATGTCTGTACATTCACTTTTTAGGTGAAATTTTCGCTCAACTATCCACGTCACGCGTAGTAACGACGATCTGCATATATTTTGGCTTTGGTGTCTGTTTGTCTGAGTTTCTATAACTTGAAAACTCCAGGACATATTTCTATCAAACTTCATATTTAGAATCCACCTGTCCTTGGGTAGGTTTTAGGGCCAATATTGTTTCTAAATCCCTGAAGTGACTGGAGGTTTACGCGAAACCAAAGTCGTGATTTTGCACTCCCACAAAATACACACAACCGAACTTAATAAAAATCTACCTGCTTTAATGGAAATAAATTTCTAAAACTTTTTTCTCTTGTGCATCATTTCGATACAAGGATTAATAAGGGAGATATCATTAACGGACCGTTTTTCAGTCAAAGTTCGATCAGACTTAGCCTAAAAGCGGGTGCGTGTAAAGCATATTTCTTATAACAGCAAAATTACTGGAAATATTTTAACCAAACCTCATATTTAGCATCTCCCTATACAAAAGTAGGTTTTAAGGTCCATAGCATATAGACCTGCACTATTGTGGTGGGCAATGGTTTGGTGTATCTTGACAACAATAATCATTTCACTATGCTGGTCATAGTAGCTTACCCGCTGCCCTATTTTCTTATTCATTATTAAACCAACTTCTGCATTTCCCCGGTTTGATTTTGTGTTGATAATTCCGTAGTTGCCTGACCAAAAATCCTGTTCTTCCCGCCAACGTACTTCATTTATACCTGTCCCTGGTGATGAGAAGTTCATAATGTGGATGGAATCATTTAATTCTTGTCATTATGCTAAGAATTTGTCATGAAATCGTCATTGAAAAAACAAGGAACTCTCAGACATTTTCGAAGAATTCAATTAAATATATATATATATATATATATATATTTTTTGGTTGTGTATTTAGGTAAATGTGTAGTAAAATTGCCATCGCCAAGAATTAAGACATTTGTGAAGAACTTGATGAAATATTTGTTTTATTTGTTGTGAATTTTAAAAATAGTAATAAGAATTTTTAGGACTCACAGGAGAGACTGTTGATTATAATTATTTAATCATTATGAGTGTTGGAAGAAATTGTATTTTGGGTAGTGGAGATCTCCAGTAGTTTGCTTGTTGTAACCCTTCTTTTGTATCACCCTGTATTTGCCACGTGGAGGCTTCGATCACGAAATCGCTGAGTTTCGCAATCAAAACCTCTAGAATATGTTTACCATATATGGTGCGGTAATCTTATTGGTTAAAATAAGGATAATTTTTATTGGTGAAAATTTCGGATCGAATCGTAGGTAGCTTCCCTGATTGGCTGTTTGAGGGTTTTTCAATTTCCGGCCTTTGGCTACTCGGTTGTAGCAGGGCTCTGCTTCGCGTCTTTGGTTTTCGTACGTCTTCACGATTGGACGCACCTTGTAAGGTGGTCCACTCAGCAGCTCCAGTCAACTCGGGGTAAGCACGTTTTCTTTTCTCGAATGTTAAATGAATATATGTAAATTTATCAGTTTCAGAGTTTACCTTAGACCCTGATTTTCGCCGTTTTGATTTGTAATGCCTTAGCTCGTCAGCTAGGCATATCCTTTGTTTTGGAGGCAATTACTTTTTATTAACCTTTTGTGTAATATAAAACTTAATTTTTCCATTTGGGTTGCCTCCCATAGTGCTATGTCAATTTAGGGTAAGCCTGTGGAGCAATGCGTCTCTCGCTGATGTATTGTGACCGTGAGGCCACAAATGAGAGAACAGGTGTTGGTGCGGCTTGTGTCTGCTTGTCGGCGAGATGGGGTGCGCGCGACCTTGGGCAGGGGCGAGAACGAGTTTTTTTTGTGCAGAGAGCGGCCGACTGGCTAACGGAATAAAAATAAAAAGATGAAGGTTGGTGACTGGAAGAAGGAGGCCAGCGCGTGTCACTTGTAATTGCGAGGAATGATATAAATGAAATATTTGTAATATCTTTGGTGGCGACGTGCATAATTACGGAAGGCTCAAGGACTAAAGTAAAATAAACTGGATAAAAGAATAGCACATTTGGAGGATATAAATTAAAAACTGAAATTTTGGAATAATTTGCACGACCTTGTGGCTAAGATGGTGATGAAGTTGTAGATTCGTACAGTAGAAGAATTTAGCCCCTCAATTGACTTTACTTCCGTGTATGTGCACCAGACATGACATTTAAGTCATGTGATACGAATACTCGCTCTCACACACCCTCTGGCGTGTCTTGGATTATCACCTTCAGTCGCTCAGCGTGGAACGTCGCTTCACTCCTGTGCTCTACACGTCTGAAAATTGGATATAATTTAGGACAGTGCTGTGATCAGACGTCGAATGTGCAGACAATAATCCCTTAAAGTACGTGTCATTTCCAAAATACTGTTACGTGTGTGCTTGGAGCCTACTCTAAAACATTTTGTGTAAGTTTCAGCTGTCTTACGAGTGGACGCGGAAGACGTGGACGTGAATAAATTCCAGAAGAGGACGGAATCTCACATCATGGATTACCAGTGCTTCACCATGAGGTTCTAAACCTTTGACCATCGTTGGCGGCGCCGGGATGCAGATTCTTTCTTCCTGGCATGGCTGATTGAGAACCCAGACCTCCAGACATGAAGATTCATCTATAAGTTAAGTCGATTACGTCTCATTTATATCTGTTCTATGTAGTTTTGTTCCACCCTTTCTTCTTTCTTAGTAAGCTATTTTGACACTTTTTTATGGCAGTTTATTTGCTCGAATACGTCATAAAACTGACACATGTGATTATTTAATGACCATGTGGCCATGAATTTGACAGTGAGGGTTCTGACAGAGTTATCCATGTGTTATCGACACCATCTTTGCTTATTGAGTAAATTTCGTCACGAATATGAATTAGTTTATGTTTGATGGATTTAATGGTAGGATATTTCGTCCGTATTTTCTATATTTTCCTTGTATTTTGAACTTCTACTTGTACCTCGTGTCTGAGACAACGTGTCATCGGGATATTGAGTCCGAATTCTATGTGCGAATTTAATGTGAACATGTGCATTGGAAGCATGTGATAATTAATTGGATGTAATTAATCATCGAGACACTGTTAAGTGGATATTATGTATTTGTAGGACGATGGTAGGTCCTGATATTTCACGGCTACATATTTGAGATTAAGATGCGACAGGTTAAAGTCGTCATTGTGGTACATTGTACGTATAGAGTGTATGGAATAATTGGCATGAATCTTCGCGATACTGAGCTTTTCACATGTTTATTGATTATTCGCGATAAATGCAGTGTAGCCTAATATTAGTGTCTTCAGATGAAGAAAATGAAAGTCCATGTTTATCGATGTACTTTTAATTCGTGGGAATATCCCAAATTTTCTCAAGTAATCCAGTAATTTCAATCTCAAGGTACAGATGAATGTTCGAGAAGACCTTAAGTCTAAAGAACAAGTCTTCGACGAAATATCTAAATAATGTCTGATTCATGATTATACCAGCTCATTCGTTGATGTAATTTTATTCTCATGTGATAACTCAATCTTGCTGTAACTAAATAAATTTGTTAATAGGAGAGTAAAACGGTTGATCGACACTCGTCGACATGTACATAATGTAGATATTTTTTTCTTAGTACTCACAGTCTTCTTACCAATTTCCGTAGTTAGCTGTAGAAGTAGTGATTTATTAGTATTTAGAGGGTTATTTCTTTTATGTGTTCTATGTGACACTGATATTATCGATTGATAGTGGACAGGATCTCCACATGGATGGTATTATCCCCATTTACTTACGTTCGCAAGCCCGAGAGGCGTTTTATTTAGTTTAATCATTGGTCAAATACTTAACGTTCAATACAAATTCTCACGAAAGGAGATGTGAGACGACGTGAACAGGTATATCCGACGTCTCGGATTAACTTAGAGAAAACCAAGGCAAATTCAACTTTTCATTTTTGTTAAGATAACGACTGTAAATTTTATTATTTTGTCATAAGTGTTAACTTTTTTGAATCTTGGTTATTTCTTTATTAAATTCGTTCTTACAATTACTGCATTTTTTCCAGATTATCGATGAAGGCTTGGCCCAGACCTCATTTTTCTGAATGAAAATTTTCAATTCAACTTTAAACAAATAACTTAATAACTTTGAAGACGATAAAAATAAAATTTTTTTTATAATGTAAATACTCTGTTAGAATGTCAGGGAAACAACTGCCGTGTACCACCCCATTTGTGTGTGTGCCTAGGTTTGTTACATCAAGAGCCAGATTAAATTCCTTAACGTAACGATCATAATCATAATCATAGAATTCAGGATGGCCAACACTGCATTTAATTGAATAAAAGTGTCATATTTGTTTTCTACTTGGAACGCACTCATTTGATGAACCCTATGATAAATCCTGCCACATTCATTTATTTTATAAGCCTACAGCCACCGAACTGAGCACCCCTGGGGTGTCTCGTGTTCGATGACTGACTAGGACGGGCACATCTTAGTGGCTTTTCCCATCCGTGGGGCTCGATTTGTGGCTTAAATATGTGGCTTAATCCATCGTGGAACTTGATTAATTGCTTCTCCACGTGGTTTAAATTGACTTGCTCAAATTATTAATTATTCACGGTTCGGCAGGTTCATTTCAGATTTAATGCCATCCCAGTTAGGTAGAATTCTAACAGAGTACGCGGAATTTTCAGAGTATTTTACTTAAAATTATGTGTTTCACATGGAAAAATGAGGGTTAGGAATTTTCTTCGTGAAACTTGAATTTGCCTTATCACAATCAACATGTCTGAGGGGAAAGTTTCTGCATTTCGGCGTTTGCTGACACAGGTCACTTTATGAATAATAGAATGGATCTCGAGGAGATTAGGAAGTTATTAGAGACTCTGACAGTAGAGAGTAGGGGAGCACAGGAAGAGAGTAGGAGAGCACAGGAAGAGTGTAGGAGAGCACAGGACGAGAATAAAGAGGAATTTAGGAAGATGCAGGAAGAGAGTAGGAGAGCACAGGAGGAGAATAAGGAGGAATTCAGAAAAATACAGGAGGAGAGTAGGAGAGCACAAGACGAGAATAAGGAGGAATTCAGAAAAATACAGGAAGAGAATAGGAAAATTCAGGAAGATAGTAATGAACGGTTGAGTCAAAAAATGAACATTATGGGTGCTGCAATACAGGAAGAAGCAAAAAAAGGTCGTGACGAACTATATGCAAAACTGGAGGAAACTAGTTGTCGGATTGACAATATCGTGTTAGAGTGCAGGGAAAATCAGAAAAAAACCCTGGAACAAGTTGTTACTCTGACGAGCCAGATTAAAGAGGATAATAAGGTTATCACCGGGAAGGTCGCCGCTCTTCAGAGTGACGTAGTCCTAGTCAGAAATAACATTGAATCAGTGAGGAAGGAGATAGATGTTATAAAGGTAGAGATTTCTACGGCACAAGAAGAGATGTCAGAACAAGTGAAAAATCTTAGAGGAGAGGTCACGGAAGACTTGAAGAAAATAAAAGAGAAGGTCGACGATGATCTCCGTTCCGTAAAGGACAGTATCTCAGTCAACCAAATGGAGATACAAGATATTTCACTCCAGTTCGATGATATCAAGAGCATGATTGATAAAGACAAGTCGGAAATACTCGAGCAAATTATTAATCTTGCCGGAGATGTCAAGTCCGGGAAACAGAAGATGGAGGAAAATATGGACGCCCTCCAAAAATTAGAAAAAGAAGTAGGATTCTTGAAGTTGCAGGATAGGAGCACTAGGGTCTTAGTGACATCATTAATGGACCGACAGAGTAATGTCGAAGAGGTCGTACAGGCTAAATCTACTGTAACAGAAGGAATATCGCCCATAGCTGAATCGTCTCAGAATACTACCCACATTGAACAACCCACAGTAAATCTCAGTACTACACCGGCACAAAGCGTACCTCAAATCATTAATTTTATCCGAATGAGCGAGGACAGGCCTAGAAAATTCAACAACTTAAACGGGGTCACGCCTAAAAATTTCATTAGGGACCTTGATGAATATATTCGTGAGCAGAAGATCCCTACTGAAAAACATCTGCGAACAGCGGAGAAATTTTTAGAGGGAGACGTGCTCAACTGGTACCATGCTTTCCGTTATACGTTTGAAGACTATGAAGGTTTCAAGCGCTTATTCCTACAGAGATACTGGGGAGCGGATCTGCAACAAGCACTACGGTTGGATTTGTATTCACGAAAATATTCCACAGATGGGCAGACGCAGTACGCTAATTACTTCTGTAATCAAGTACGACGAATGAAAGACCTCGACACTCCACCATCTGAAAATGAGTTGGTCCAGGCGATAACAAAGCAGTTTCCTGTGGAAGTACAGCGCTTACTCATTGCTGCTAACGTTCAGACCGCCGTGCAGGCTGAGACTATTCTCAGACAGCTCGACCACACCATGAATGTCTCAACAGTACCGAAAACTCAAAGGAGCAATACTTATCAGGTCAACGTAATAGACACTCCGAAAAACCGGAATTCGCCTCCAATGCCTGAAAACGGAAATCAGAGTGGACCTAAAGAGTACAAAAACTATCCCAGAGCGTACAATCGTCGATGGGAAGAGAGAAGAATGAGACCCAGAGAGGACAGGATGGAAGATCCGAAGAATGTCCGAAGAAGGGGAAATTACAGGACACGGGACCGACCACAGGACTATAGACGGAATAGGCCTTATGATAGACCTAGATATTATTCAGATCGTAACTACCGGAATTTCAGAGATGAAATGGAGAACCGTCATCGAGAAAGCATGAGGTACATTGAAGAATTAAGGAAGGAAACTGAAAAAGGCTCAAAATGGAAGGACGCCATTCATAATCAAGACACCGATCCAGATGTGACAGGAGCCGAAAGCTTAGAGTTACAACGACATAGGAACCAACAGCTGGAGGCTAGGGAGCTAAATCCTTCCGCGCCACAATACGCGCCGGAGGATCAAAGAAAAAAAAAAAAACGTCAATTTAAGACCAACTTTTTCACTCTCCTTTAACGATTTATTTTATATGAAGGAATGGACAGTTGCTCAAATAGATTCATGGTTCGTGAAACCGGAAGACCTAATCGAGGAAAAACAACCATGTCAACTTGATAAGTCTAAGGGGCTACCAATTATAGTCACCCGATTATACGGTCTTAGGGTGTACTCTCTCGTAGACACAGGCGCATCCATTAGTATCATTTCTAAAGCTTTGTGTGAGGAGCTGAAAAACAAACATGCCATACACACTATACCGGTCTCAAATGTTAAAGTAAAGGGAATAATTCCGGACAAAACCACTACTTGCAAAGAACAGGTGTACATTGATCTCCAGCTAGGTAACACTGTATTTCCACACATATTTGTTGTCATGAACAAAATTAATTTTAATCTTATATTGGGAGCTGACTTTATGAAAGAGTACAATGCCGTTATCAACATGCAAAAAAATGAAATTTATCTATATAACGCAAATACAGTGGAACGAACGTCACTTCTGTCTGATCATCATGAGGTACTGAAAGCCAGGGAGATAGAGGCGGATCAAGACGAAGATAGCCCGGCTAGCTCAGTTGCTGAGGTAATTCAGGAGGAAAACACTGAAATAGAACAAGGGTTTTTTACCTCACCGGAGAAAATGGCAGAGGATGAAACGAAGGAGGATTTCGTTAGCCTAGTAAGGAGAAAGGTCAGCGAAGCCAAATGTTCCAAGGAGAATCAGGGAAAATTACTCGAATTATTGACAAAATATGAGAGTGTTTTCAGTGACAAGCCGGGAAAGATCCCAAATTTCAAGTACTCACTCCTAGTCAATGACTGGACACCGTACAAACGTAAACCTTATCCTATCGCTGAGAAGTACTTCACGGAAGTGAAGAAAATTATTCAAGAAATGGAAGCTAATGGAATTATTCGAAAGGCTACCACTCCATTCGTTAATCCACTGGCCGTGGTTCGTAAACCGAACGGGTCCTTGAGATTGTGCCTCGACGCGCGTCTATTAAATGGGCGTATCATACCGGAACACAATCAAGTTACGCCCCTGAAAGACCTGATCCGACGATTTAAGGGTAGTTCGTACCTGACCGGAGTTGATATAGTTTCTTCATACCATCACATAGTGTTGGACGATAAATCACAACTATTAACAGGTTTCCTCTTTGACCAGCAAACCTACGTCTTCGTCAGACTTCCATTCGGGATCAAGACATCAGGATGTGTTTTGCTGAGGGCCTTAGATAGAAATCTCACAGATGAGGTGAAAGAACAGACCGTGAGGTACATGGATGATATCATTCTCCCAAGTAAAAGTATTGAAGAACATCTGGAACAGTTGGAGAAACTGTTGGTCAACTTGCAAGACGCTGGTTTTAAAATTAACTTGGAAAAGTCTAACTTTTGCCAACCTGAGATCTTATTTTTAGGTCACGTTGTGGACGGTACAGGGATAAGACCTAATCCTGCGAAGATTCAGGCCATTAGTAATTTTCCGCGGCCGCGACGGGTCAAACATGTAAGGCAATTCCTGGGCTTATGTGGATTTTTTTCGGAACATTGTCCTAACTATACTGATACAGTAGCGCCACTACAAAAACTGCTACATAAAAACAACAGGTGGTGCTGGAACCACGAATGTGAAGAGGCCTTTAGAAAAATAAAATCTTTACTCAATGAAAGCATAAAGTTGGGTTACCCAGATTTTAATTCTAAATTCATAATCCAGACGGATGCATCCACAATAGGAATAGGAGCTGTTCTTTTCCAAGAAGATGTTACTAATCCTACGAATAAAGTGTACTTAGCTTTTTATAGTAGAAAACTACGGAGCCATGAACTGCACTATAACACTACTGAGCTAGAGATGCTGTCCATAGTTTGTGCTCTGCGACACTGGCAGAAAATTGTTTTCGGATACCCTGTGATATTGAGAACTGACCATAAGGCTTTAACCTTCATGTTGAAAACCACAATTGCAAACGAACGTGTTTCACGGTGGTCTCTCTTTGTTCAACAATTCGACATTGAATTCGAACACTGTCATGGACGAAATAATGTCATAGCTGACGCCCTGAGCCGGAATCCGGAAGAAAATAGCGCTTCTGTACAATATGTAGACCTAATAAACGAGGATCAAGAAATACTAAGAAGACTCGGATATCTTCGACAGGCGCAGAGACGAGATACCTTTACTCGTAAACTAATTGATTACTTTGAAAGGAAGCTGGTAGCTGGTGATCTAGACTATGAAGCTATCCACAAGTTGGCATCTCACTACCTGATGTTCAATAAACTGTTACATAAATATGTGGACGCGGACCACACGAAATTAAGAATTGTGGTTCCTGCAAAATTGCAGAAGGGAATTATTTGGTTAACACACCGAACTACAGGTCATGCTGGGACAGATAAGGTGGTGGCTGCTATACAAGAAACATTTACATGGGCAAAGATGAGAGAGATGGTACGAGTAACAATCGGAACCTGTGACACGTGCCAACGTGTAAAGCCGAACAACCGCCTGCTAAAACAATATCCCATTCCGTTATTGCCTGAACAGCCCAGAAAGGTATTCGCAATCGACCTATTCGGACCACTTCCTAGGTCTACCCATGGAAACAAACATGTAGTAGTGACCATAGATGTCTTTTCTAAATTCTTGTCACTTTTCGCCATACAGAAGAGTAATACCAAGTCAATTTTGAGACGCATTACACGTAACGTGATACCTACGATGGGCAAACCAGAGTTCTTATTATCGGACCATGGTCCTCAGTTTACATCTCAGGAGTTCCAACAAGCCATGAGACAGCTTGATATCAAACACGTCTTAAATTCAATCAGATATCCAGCCGGTAACCCAGCCGAGCGGGTCATGCCCGAAATCGCTAAGTTTTGCAGAATATACTCTGGACAATGTCACTGGAACTGGATAAAAGTATTGCCTATTCTTATGGACTGCCATAACAATACCATTCATGAATCTACAGGCCAGATACCCGTCCTTATTCAACACGGGCAGTTTCCCTCTCGACCTTGGGAAAACATCGTACAATGTCCGCCTGACGTACAACCGACTCCAGCAAGGCGCATTGAAATAACAGCAGAGCACCTGCGTAAACAGGCTGACCGCAGATTACGCAGAGTTGCGAGGAAAAGATTTCACAGACCTTTACAAGTGAACGAACTGGTCTTAGTGAGAAAACCAATGGTCTCCAGCCCGACAGAACGATTTTACGGCAAGTTTGCTGACTTGTATACTGGACCATTTAAGGTTATAAGGTCGTATAACAACAACGCCTACCGAGTCCAAAGTCTCGATGGACGACAGGAATTTATATTCAATGCCTCGAACCTAAGACTCTACCGTAAAGCAGAAGAGTGAAGAAAGAAAAAAAAGAAAAGACCCAGGTCGGCTATCGAAGAAATACCAGTTTGTGCCGTGCAGAATGATTACCGTTCAGAAAACTGACAGATGCCTGAAATTATAAATACCATAGAAAATTAAACAGTGAAGTGGACAGCATACGGACCACATTTTAAGGAATGAACACGATTGTAAAAATTTTTAACTTTGCTTAAAAATTTTTGTCCCAGTAAGAGGTGGATGTGACCGTGAGGCCACAAATGAGAGAACAGGTGTTGGTGCGGCTTGTGTCTGCTTGTCGGCGAGATGGGGTGCGCGCGACCTTGGGCAGGGGCGAGAACGAGTTTTTTTTGTGCAGAGAGCGGCCGACTGGCTAACGGAATAAAAATAAAAAGATGAAGGTTGGTGACTGGAAGAAGGAGGCCAGCGCGTGTCACTTGTAATTGCGAGGAATGATATAAATGAAATATTTGTAATATCTTTGGTGGCGACGTGCATAATTACGGAAGGCTCAAGGACTAAAGTAAAATAAACTGGATAAAAGAATAGCACATTTGGAGGATATAAATTAAAAACTGAAATTTTGGAATAATTTGCACGACCTTGTGGCTAAGATGGTGATGAAGTTGTAGATTCGTACAGTAGAAGAATTTAGCCCCTCAATTGACTTTACTTCCGTGTATGTGCACCAGACATGACATTTAAGTCATGTGATACGAATACTCGCTCTCACACACCCTCTGGCGTGTCTTGGATTATCACCTTCAGTCGCTCAGCGTGGAACGTCGCTTCACTCCTGTGCTCTACACGTCTGAAAATTGGATATAATTTAGGACAGTGCTGTGATCAGACGTCGAATGTGCAGACAATAATCCCTTAAAGTACGTGTCATTTCCAAAATACTGTTACGTGTGTGCTTGGAGCCTACTCTAAAACATTTTGTGTAAGTTTCAGCTGTCTTACGAGTGGACGCGGAAGACGTGGACGTGAATAAATTCCAGAAGAGGACGGAATCTCACATCATGGATTACCAGTGCTTCACCATGAGGTTCTAAACCTTTGACCATCGTTGGCGGCGCCGGGATGCAGATTCTTTCTTCCTGGCATGGCTGATTGAGAACCCAGACCTCCAGACATGAAGATTCATCTATAAGTTAAGTCGATTACGTCTCATTTATATCTGTTCTATGTAGTTTTGTTCCACCCTTTCTTCTTTCTTAGTAAGCTATTTTGACACTTTTTTATGGCAGTTTATTTGCTCGAATACGTCATAAAACTGACACATGTGATTATTTAATGACCATGTGGCCATGAATTTGACAGTGAGGGTTCTGACAGAGTTATCCATGTGTTATCGACACCATCTTTGCTTATTGAGTAAATTTCGTCACGAATATGAATTAGTTTATGTTTGATGGATTTAATGGTAGGATATTTCGTCCGTATTTTCTATATTTTCCTTGTATTTTGAACTTCTACTTGTACCTCGTGTCTGAGACAACGTGTCATCGGGATATTGAGTCCGAATTCTATGTGCGAATTTAATGTGAACATGTGCATTGGAAGCATGTGATAATTAATTGGATGTAATTAATCATCGAGACACTGTTAAGTGGATATTATGTATTTGTAGGACGATGGTAGGTCCTGATATTTCACGGCTACATATTTGAGATTAAGATGCGACAGGTTAAAGTCGTCATTGTGGTACATTGTACGTATAGAGTGTATGGAATAATTGGCATGAATCTTCGCGATACTGAGCTTTTCACATGTTTATTGATTATTCGCGATAAATGCAGTGTAGCCTAATATTAGTGTCTTCAGATGAAGAAAATGAAAGTCCATGTTTATCGATGTACTTTTAATTCGTGGGAATATCCCAAATTTTCTCAAGTAATCCAGTAATTTCAATCTCAAGGTACAGATGAATGTTCGAGAAGACCTTAAGTCTAAAGAACAAGTCTTCGACGAAATATCTAAATAATGTCTGATTCATGATTATACCAGCTCATTCGTTGATGTAATTTTATTCTCATGTGATAACTCAATCTTGCTGTAACTAAATAAATTTGTTAATAGGAGAGTAAAACGGTTGATCGACACTCGTCGACATGTACATAATGTAGATATTTTTTTCTTAGTACTCACAGTCTTCTTACCAATTTCCGTAGTTAGCTGTAGAAGTAGTGATTTATTAGTATTTAGAGGGTTATTTCTTTTATGTGTTCTATGTGACACTGATATTATCGATTGATAGTGGACAGGATCTCCACATGGATGGTATTATCCCCATTTACTTACGTTCGCAAGCCCGAGAGGCGTTTTATTTAGTTTAATCATTGGTCAAATACTTAACGTTCAATACAAATTCTCACGAAAGGAGATGTGAGACGACGTGAACAGGTATATCCGACGTCTCGGATTAACTTAGAGAAAACCAAGGCAAATTCAACTTTTCATTTTTGTTAAGATAACGACTGTAAATTTTATTATTTTGTCATAAGTGTTAACTTTTTTGAATCTTGGTTATTTCTTTATTAAATTCGTTCTTACAATTACTGCATTTTTTCCAGATTATCGATGAAGGCTTGGCCCAGACCTCATTTTTCTGAATGAAAATTTTCAATTCAACTTTAAACAAATAACTTAATAACTTTGAAGACGATAAAAATAAAATTTTTTTTATAATGTAAATACTCTGTTAGAATGTCAGGGAAACAACTGCCGTGTACCACCCCATTTGTGTGTGTGCCTAGGTTTGTTACATCAAGAGCCAGATTAAATTCCTTAACGTAACGATCATAATCATAATCATAGAATTCAGGATGGCCAACACTGCATTTAATTGAATAAAAGTGTCATATTTGTTTTCTACTTGGAACGCACTCATTTGATGAACCCTATGATAAATCCTGCCACATTCATTTATTTTATAAGCCTACAGCCACCGAACTGAGCACCCCTGGGGTGTCTCGTGTTCGATGACTGACTAGGACGGGCACAGTATATTAGAAGAGGACAGCAACTCTAAGGGCCTCTGCATTAAATTTCAAATTCCGTTGTTATTTTCTTTGTAAACTATTGGTAATGATTTGTAAACTCTTCTTCTATTTGCCTTGTAAGATGGTTGTAATTATGTTTATATTCTCTGTTAAATTTCCCTTGTGGATTTCATTGTCAAGTTATGCTCACCTTCCTTAAAAGTAGTTAGAACATTTTACCGCAATTTTGATTTTCTGAAGAACCATGGACAGAAACCTTGTGTTTCCTGGTTAATGTTATCCTTTTAATTGCTGTAATATTAATTTGTTAAATTTTCTTAATTATTAGTAAACTTGAATGAAGGGTAAACGCTCTCACGTCTTTTTCCCTACAGCGTCACGTAAGATCACGTCCTCTGTAGGGTTTCCCAGCCTGCTTCCTATATCCTTTCTCTAGTTGTCATGTTGATAATCCTGCATATCTTTGTTTCTAGCCATGTGTATGTTGTTGAATTTGAAATGTTTTTCATGGTGTGTTATCAGCTGACACACATTCCTTCAGGTTTCAGTACCCTAGTTTCTGGTAGTCTTGATATGTGGCAGAAAAAGGCAACCCTCCTTTTCTGCATTGTATCTATTATTGACTCAGTTTCCTGGTACATAACTTCATTAGGTAATAATTGCCACTGTTCATCTACTTGGTGTTTTTTGTTTATGACTGTTCTAAGGATCCTTCTTCCTGTCTTCGGTAATTTATCTGTTGTTGATTTGGTGTTCAAATTGAATAGTGTTTCACTAGCATAGGTTGCTTCAGGTTTAATAACGGAGTTGTAGTGTTTGAATTTTGCATTTATCGAGAGAGATTTCTTCTTGTAGGTTGGCCAAGTGATACGTTATGCTTGTTTCAATTTAGCTGTTCTATTTTCTACTGATACTTTCTCGTTTAAGTTCCAAGTAATAATCTTCCCAAGATACTTGAATTTATTTACAATCTTAATTTGTTTGTTATTATTCACTGTGATAGTTGGTGTTTCAACCTTGAAGGATGGCATCATTTCCGTCTCTTCAAATGAGATTTGTAGTCCGACTTTTGCTGCTGTTTTTTTTTTAGAGTTCTTTAATTTGGTGTTTAGCCTCTTCCACACTATTTGTGAGCAGCGCAAGGTCATTTGCAAATGCCAGGCAATTCAGTTTGATATTTCTGCCAATCTTGATGTTTGGCTGGCATTTCTTAGTCCATTCTTGCATGATTTTCTCCAGTGTGCAGTTAAATAGTAATGGTGGTCGCCCTGTTGAAGTCCAGTCCGGATTTCAAATGATTCAGACAACTCTCCTCTGAATTTAACTTTTGATTTAGTGTTCTTAATGGTAATTCCAATAAGGCTGATAAGTTTCTGGTGTAATCCAAATTCCTTGAGGATTTCAAGTAATGACTCATGATGGATACTGTCATACACTTTCTTGAAGTCAACAAAATTGATGACTAATTTTTTGTTTCTCACTCTTTGATGTTTCATGATCCACTTCAGACTGATGATTTGATCTGGACAACTTCTTCGAAGTCAAAATCCTCCGATATTCTCCATGTTCTTGGTCGACTTGTTCCTGAATTCTTGTTCGGATAATTTTACACAGGATCTTATATGTGATATCAAGTAAAGAAATCCCCCGGTAATTACTGTATTTGGATCCAATCTATCACCCTTTTTGTGTATTGGATGAATTATAGCTGTGTTCCATTCTTCAGGCAGTTTTTCAGAATTCCAGATGTCTATGAAGCGTTTGTGGAGGTTTCGAAGTGTTTGTTTATCAGCATTCTTCCACAGCTCTGCAACCACTCAATTCTCTCCTCCTGCCTTGTAGTTCTTGAGCCAACCAATCGCTTTGATTACTTCATTGAAATCTGGTGGTATAACCTTTTCTGGATGTGTTTTATTTTTTTGGATAAGGCTCAAATTCTAAGTATTTCTGACAAAAGAGTAGCGTTACAAAAATGTTACAAAGTTTGTGCTGGGAAGACTTGGGAAAAAGGAGATGAGCTGCTTGATTAAGTGGTATGTTCCGAGATGGCATGGGAGGACATCAGTAGACGAAGTTAGGGATTGGAATAACTTACCAAGGGAGATGTACAATAATTTTCCAATTTCTTTGCGATCATTTAAGAAAAGGCTAGGAAAACAACAGATAGGAAATCTGCCACCTGGGCGACTGCCCTAAATGCAGATCAGTAGTGACTGATTGTGATTGATTGACTTAGCCTAAAGTGGGTGCGTGTAAAGCTTATTTCTTATAACTGCAAAACTACTGGAAATAATTTAACCAAACCTCATATTTAGCATCCCCCTGTCCAAAGGTGGGTTTTAAGGTCCATAGCATTTCAAACACCCGGAGTGGACTGGGGATTTATAGGAAACTGAAACAGTGATTTTACTCTCCCACAAAATATACCAGAGCAATGTGGATGGGTATAGGCCAACCTTGATGGAAATCTATTTCTAAAACTTTTTCCTCATGTGTACTTTTTTGATAGGATGATTTATAAGGGAGATATCATTAACAGACGGTTTTACATAGCCCAAAAGATGTTGTACGTGAGGCAGATCGTAACGACTGTGTGTCTGTACACTGATTATCTTGGCAAAATTTTCGCTCAGTTATCTGTTTCAGGTGTAATGATGACCATAGGCATATTTTTTTTAAGCTTTGGTGTCTGTTTCTTTGTTTGTTTGTTTGAGTAGTTATAACTTGAAAACTACTGGATAAATTTCTACCAAACTTCATATTTAAAACCTACCTGTCCTTGGGTAGGCTTTAGGGCCAATATTGTTTCTAAATCCCTGAAATGACTGGGGGTTTATACAAAACTGAAACTTTGCACTCCCACAAAATATACACAACCAAACTTAATGGAAATCGATTTCTAAACTTTTTTTCTCGTGCATCATTTCAACACGAGGATTAATAAGGGAGATATCATTAACGGACCATTTTTCAATCAAAATTCGAGCAGACTTAGCCTAAAAGCGGGTGCGTGTACAGCATATTTCTTATAACTGCAAAACCACTGCAAATATTTTAACCAAACTTCATCTTTAGAATTCCTCTGTCCAAAGGTAGGTTTTAAGGTCCATAGCATTTCAAATATCTGGAGTGGACTGGGGGTTTATAGGAAACTGAAACAGTGATTTTACTCTCCCACATAATATACCAGAGCAAAGTGGATGGATATAGACCAACCTTGATGGAAATCCATTTCTAAAACTTTTCTCTCATGTGCACTTTTTTGATAGGATGATTTATAAGGGAGATATCATAAACAGATGGTTTTACAGGCTACGCCCAGTGGACATAGCCCAAGAAGTGTTGTATGTGGAGCAGAATCCTTATCTCCATAAATAAAATCATAACCACCTTGTGTTTGTACACTGACTATTTTAGCAAAATTTCTGTACAGTTATCCGTTTCAGGTGTAATGATGACCATCTGCATAATTTTTAGCTTTGGTGTTGGTTTGTTTGTCTGAGTTCTTATAACTTGAAGACTACTGGATATATTTTCACCAAACTTCATATTTAGAATCCACCTGTTCTTGGGTAGGCAATATTGTTTTTAAATCCCTGAATTGACGGGGGGCGGGGGGTATACAAAACCGAAACCATGATTTTGCACTCCCACACAATTTTCACAACCAAACTTCATGGAAATCTACCTGCCTTAATGTAAATCAATGTCTAAAATTTTTTTTCTCATGTGCACCAAGTTGTGCTTCCTCTTAAAACAACAATCACCATCACCACCACCACTCATGTGCATTCATGTGCATAATTTCAATACAAGGATTAATAAGGGAGATATCATTAACGGACTGTTTTACAGTCTGTCATGTCATTTCAAGGTGGGTTGAATGAAGAGCCATTTTACTCTGCTGGATGGGTATTTCTACCAAACTTTATGTGTCGAATCCATCTATCTTTGGGTAGATTTTAGGGCCAATATAATTTCTAATTCCCGGATTTGTTTGGGGGTTTATAGGAAGTCAAAACTGTGATTTTACCCTCCCACAAAATGTAAATGACCAACCTTAATGGAAAACTACCAGGCTTAATAGAAATCAATTTCTAAAAACTTTTTTGTTATGTGCACATTTCCGATAGGAGGATGATAAGGGAGATGCCATTAACAGACTGTTTTACAGGCCGTCATGTCATTTGAAGGTGGGTTAAAGGGTTTATCTTAAGAGCCATTTTACTCTTTTCAATAGAACAGATAATAATAAGAGAGGTTATCATCAACGATTGGGTTATGAGTCTTCAGCCACAGCGCCACTCCTGGTTTCATATTAACAATATGTAGCCAAGAAGTAGGGAGAATTATGCACAAATTTGGACCAGAAACTGTACCGTTCAATAAACTCTGTTAACGTCATCTTTCTGTCTCCACTTTGTTCAGCTTTATCATACTTCACATTACTGCTTTCATAGAAGAATATACGTTTAACGTACCCTATTAAACTTTTAAATACAGACGTGTAACTTCGCATAAATTCATGGAGTCATGAAATCAACTACCAATTCCCGTGCAAAGAATAGATACATATGCAAATTAATTAAATAAATAAATAAATAAATAAATAAATAAATAAATAAATAAATAAATAAATAAATAAATAAATAAATAAATAAAATATCAATGAATGTGGGTAACAGTAATCCATACAGAATGTGAAAATTGCCAAAACAAAATATCATCTGAAATGTCTAAACTCGCATATCGAACACATCACTGATAACTATGTGGTAAAAAGTTAATCAAACAAATTTGATTTCAACTGAAACTACAATTCTGAAACAATATACTTTTCTGGTCACATTCCTAAATATGGTGCGCTGAAACATAAAAATATAAGTTAAATATTTGCTGAAACATTATTTCAAATTTGGACTGAAAAGATTTTAGCAGCAAAGAGCCTGATAAAAGGATTACTGTGAAAGAGTAAATCATGTAATATTAATTATTTACATTCATTATATCTAACAGACAAACTACTCCTTAAAGTATCAAAAATGTTCATGCTTCATTCATCTAGATAAATTATTCCACTCTACAGAAAAAGGTGAACTAAATACTATAGTTCAGTTTCTACGAGTTTCGACTTGACAGTTAACTGGAAGTCAGACATTGGTGCCGAATTGTTACGAGTACAAACAGTTGATTCCCATCACACAACACGAACGGAAATGTACATACTCGAATATAAGTGCAGAATCAATTATTCTTTGCACCAAAATGCATAACTCACATAAGATGAACAATAACACATAAAAAATTGGAGAACAAATTGGAAAAAGCAATGCTCGAACAGATAAAACGTGAGAAAATGAAATGAAATTTCTACTCACCATCTAGAAGAGCTCGCATTGCTTATAGATTCTATTTCTCATAAGGAAGGAAAGAAATCCTACAATGGGAATACATCACTCATTTCTGAGTCACTATTGACATTGTCATTGTCTGTTGAGGTTTCACTTTCCTGACTATTTCATCCACCACGTAAACTGGGTACTAGGGCTTTTGCACAAGAGGCATGAGTTTCCCCCTTTCTTATGTTATTGAGAACCAAGATATTGTGCTCCTTCAACCTCTGAATCAACTTATTACTTCTAGCCACCAGTCTGGCCCTGCGCTGTAGGGCGCAA
This sequence comes from Anabrus simplex, assembly GCF_040414725.1. Taxonomy (NCBI): domain Eukaryota; kingdom Metazoa; phylum Arthropoda; class Insecta; order Orthoptera; family Tettigoniidae; genus Anabrus; species Anabrus simplex. Next base: position 111,176,884 of record NC_090269.1, on the reverse strand, counting down.
CACATTGCATGTCCCCCAGCAGCCCCGGGTTCGATTCTTGGCTGGGTCAGGGGTTTTTAATTGTAAATGATTAATATCCCTGGGCTGGGGACTGGGTGTTTGTGTCGTCCTTAACGTTCCCTTCCTCACATTCAACACTCTACACTTCCTCCATTCCACTTACATGCAGGTTCATATCATATGGTGCAAGTAGGGGCAAGAGATCTCTATAGATCGACGCCCCGAACAAATAGCTTTTTTTTTTTAAATTTCTAGCCACAAGATTTGGGGCTCTGTTAAGAATGACCGAGTGAACTGAAAAAGACCGTGGAAAGAACTGAGCTCAATACAATACACAGCTGATAGCACGAGGTTACATAAAACAACAGATCGACAACACTGGTAACCGCAACTAGAGGCTAACGTGCTCTATCGGAGCGATCGGCTGCCTATGATTGGCTGTTTATTAATTCACTTAGCCTCCGCCAAAAGGCAACGCTTAAATGTTGAGTCGAAACTCATAAGAACAGAACTAAAGGTGCATTAAATATAAACAGGAATTTAAAATTAGCAGTGCTGGTAGCGAACGGAAATGAGTGGGGCTTTGAGAGGATGTTGGTGGCGATGTCCGGAGTGGGGGTCTTGATGCGTCCCACACCACAAATCGAAAGCTCGCTTCAGTACACCATGAGCAAGCAAGAGATAAGTTTGTTGCGCAGCACATCATCAGGTTTCTGGCGAAAGAAGGCACCAAAGCTCCGGAAATTTTGAGAAGGCTCCGCACACAGTTTTGGGATGCAACTCTTTCAAAGACCCAGGTGTATGAATGGCACAAACAATTTTTGGCAGGATGGGAAAAAGTGGAAAACGAGCCCCACCAAAGACGGTCACGGACAAGCCATCCTGCAGACAACATTCATGCTGTACGTGACCTTATTGAAGAAGATCGGCACAAACACTTCTGAAATTGTTTTACTCATAGAAATAAGCTTTGAAAGTATTCAAGCCATCATCAATGATGAACTCGACCTTCGAAAATTGTCTCCCTTGTGGGTCCCTTGTCTCCTCACCCAGGAACAAAAAAAATTCCGCCAGGATGTTTGTCGGAGGCATCTGAATCGCTACGAGGTGGAAGGATATGATTTTTTGCATCACACTGTGACTTCTGATGCTTGGGTTCACCATTACACCCCAGAGTCAAAACAAGCAAGCATGGAGTGGTGGGAATAAGATACAGCTGGCCCAGTCAAGGCCAAAACACACCTTTCTGCTGGAAAGGTGCTTGCAACTATTTTTTGGGACTAAGCAGACATTCTGCTTATGGATTTCTTGCACAAACAAAGAACAGTGAATGCAGCCTATTACTGCCGTCTTTTGTTCAAGACAAAAGCTGCACATCGCAACAAACGTCGCCGGCAACCGATCCCAGATGTTCTTCTGCATGATAATGCAAGGCTGTTGTAAAATGGGAAAAGCTGGAGGAAATGCACTGGACACTTCTGGAACATCCTTGTTACAGTCCAGACTTGTCACCGTGTGACTAACACTCGTTTGGACCACTGAAAGAACTGAGAATAAAGCGATTTCATGATGATGCAGCAGTAGAGGAGTACGTGTGCAACTGGCTGCACACATGTTCTTTTTTTTCGAGGACGGCATAAAAAAAGGTGCAAATTCGGTGGCAAAAATGTGTCTCAAATTCGAGAGTCTATGTAGAAAAATCAGGTGCTTGTTGTGTATTTGTTGGTGGATTCAATAAAATTCTAAAAAATATTTCCTGTTTATATTTGACTTACCAAATATAAAGTAATGGGTTTATACCCCATAAATAGGATTGCCCTCCATGAATCTGAAAATTTTTTGTTTACCTCTATTTTAATATCAGGAAAATTAATCATCATAACTTCTACTTCATGGTTAGGGGTATGAATAAGATTAGAAATTAACTTATCATCCTTTATGCTTTAATACCAATATATAAAAAAACGTATCAATAGAGTCATCATTAAAATATTTCCTAGTTCAAGCATTAGCTTCTGCAATATTATTTTTTTCAATTATCCTAATATTCACATTCTCACCAATATTTTCCACATTCTTGTTTCAGTTGTCAAAGATAAATAGATAATGAATATAGGTGTTACAATATACAGTCATTTATTATCATACAAATATTGTATATGTAGATAAATACACCCTAAATGTTAAACATATTTTAAAGATCATTTTCTTCTGCCTCTCACTGATAGGTATTACTGGGTTTTAAGGTGCATGCACATCAGTAAGTTATTACTAATGAATATGCTTTCTCTGTTTTATTAATACTATATACAATGTTGTGGGATGTCAGTCATTTTGTTTAGGGGGACAGAAAGGGGCGAGTTAGTTTGACCCTGCCCGTGAGCAATTAACGTTACTGATAATCCATTGGCCCTGCCAGCCACTCAGGAAAGACAAGTCAAAGCTGGATGTGCCAGCCCTCCCTCTGACATCATCCTAGAAACCATTACCAGGTTGGACTGAGAGTATTCTGTATGTATACACTTTCTGGAATAATCTTGAGTCACTAAGCTGGCCGATATAAACTGGACAGGTGGTCAGCGAGGAGTTCTGTTGTGATTTTTGTCGTGAAGATGAGTCTCTTGAGTCTGTCTGTTGTGAGTCAGTGAACGCCTCAAGTTTTTGTGACATGTCAGTGAGAGAAGTCTGATGAAGACTGCCAAAGGCATCAAACAAAGACTGCTAGAGTGTATGACTGATGAACGAGTGGCAGTGGCTTGTTGCGACACACAACGCACAGTTTGTATAATTGTAAAACTATGCAGTAGGCTGAGGAACTAGTATGTCTGTGTTTACTTGTAAGTAACACAGTGCGTAAGAAATTGTAATAGAATAAATCATAGCCTTAGAGTTTGATTAATCTGCATGATTGATCATCATGTCTCTGGGCGCTCCGATTCGCCACAATCCTCTATCTGACACCCCATTGTATCCGAATCGTGTCTTTGTTTGGAAGATTATATAGCTGTCCAAACCGGTGGATTCTTTCAATAGATGACTTCCCATATTAGGTTGATTGATCAATGATCAAAAGTCTGACCGTGGTCAGGGTTTGCAATTCCATATGTGATATGGAAAGGTGATAAATGAAATATGATATGAAAAATGAGATTGTGAAATGTGTTTGCCTCAAGATGTTCTCTGGCTGTTATTTTACGGCACTGAGCCAACCTCAAGCTGCAATTCTAAATGTTATTTACAAAGGTGAAGATGAGAGATGAAGGATAATTTTATGAAATTGTGAAGAAGGCTTTCTGTCTTATTTCATCCTAGTTGTTCAGGACTGGGAGTAGGCATTTCCTCTATACCCCGCAAATGTTATGGTTTTCCCGCCAATACTCAGGTAGCTGATTGCAATGGTTTCCCACTGGGCGATGGGGTCGCCACATCCGTTTGCCAAATTTTAGACTCCTAAAACAGCCTTTTGATTTCTTTTGGAATAGTAAAACAAAAAACACTTGGTTTAAAGAAACACAAATGAATTTGGATGAACTGAAACTTACTACAGAGCAAACTGAAAACAGAAAAGAGAAGATGATTCTAAACAACAAATACACAAATCTATCACTGAAAACATCAAAATGTAAGCAGTATGTTATATCAGCAGAAGAACGGGCTGCAAGATTGTCTAGAATGAAGAAGTTTTGGGAAAAGAAGAAATTATCAAGTTTTTAAAAAATGAACTTATTTTTTATGTACTTATTTTTTGAAGATTTGATTGTAAAAGGTTGATTTTGGTGCTCCAATGGGGGCATAAACAATGTAAATAAATAATACATAAATAACCTTAGAGTTAAACGCTACCAGTTATGTCTTTATTCATTATCTTGTCAGCCCGCCATGCTAGAATATAATACTATCGAGCAGAGTGGGTACACGTGTTAATGTGCTATGGCTATGAATCCAAGCTCTGCATTCGGGAGACATGGGTTTGAACGTCACTGTCGGTTGTCCTGAGAATGGCTTTCTGTGGTTTCCCATTTTCACTTCCAGGCAAATGCTGGACAGTTCCTATTCGTAGACCACAGCCGATTCCTTCCCCCTCCTCGCCCAATTTCACGCTCCATCATTTCATCTTCATTAGCTCGTTAGCCCTTGTCAAGTCGCGCATGGAGGTAACCTCCGGGGTTAAAGATGCGCATCATTTTCGTCTTTTGAGATGTTGTTTTGGCATGTTCGTTTGCAGTATTCTTCGGTATAATTAAAAGAAACCATTTTAAGTACTTGTACGCTATTTTTACACAGTTTGTTTGATCTAAAAGCATAATACTGTAGACATTAACTATGTCGTATGATCTTATGGTATTGAATTCGTGAGACTCGCCATTATCTACGATGATCCCATCATATGAAATAATATTTTTCTAAAATAGATTTAGAAGAACAAAACAACAAAGTCATCGACCTCCAAAATAAAAAAATTACGCACTAAAATGTAAGGTAATTTACTTAATCGCACACGGAGGAAACGTCCAAGCGATGTCACTCATCAAAACAATGATCCCACACTCGCACACATGATGCACGATCGTGCCGAAATGCTGACAGGACGAGTCCAAATGAACAAGGAGAAGGGTATAGGGATGGGGAGACTCAGTTCAACTAGGAAATTCAGTACCGTGCAAAATGTAATCGGCCCGGAGGAAATCTCCGTGAGCTACTAATTTAGGGTTAACTGAGGTTGGCATCAAGAAGAGCATTTGGAAATAAAAACCAAGCTCCTGGAGTATACCACATCGAATGTAGCTGCGGAACATGCTATGTTGGTGAAACAAAACGTCTGATCCCTACCCGCCTAAAAGAACACATCCGTCACACCAAGAACCAAAACACAGATATTTCAGCTGTAGCTAAGCATTCGTACAAAACAAGACAAGGAATATCATTTGACAAGACCAAGATCCTAGCAGCTATCCCTTGGAATCTGGAAAGGAAAATCCGTGTGGCAATCAAAATCAAGAAACACCTAAACAATATGAATTTAGAAGAAGGTTATAAAATCAGCAATTCTTGGATGCCTATCATACATAGATTAAGACATACAGACCACAATATATACTGTACATGCAGGACGAATCTCTAATTACATAACAGCGTGGGCAAGTCCCACTACCTAGCTGTGACACATACTTTCCAGAATTCTCACGAGATAGACAGGGGCTTACGTCAGCCAGAAAGTGTAGGATATATAAGACCAAGGTCAGCAACCACCATCGTAGTGCGATTGCTGCCTGGGAGATTGATAACCTCAGTTCGAGTAGGGGTATTTCAGTCGCCTTGACAAAGAATACTGCAATGTATTCGAAACGTTGGCTAACTGTACGTAATGTACAGAAAACAACAACAGGGTTCAACCCAGAAAAAGAACTAAATAATTCTATACACTGTGGAAACTTCACTTCTAACATATAAATTCATCTCACCTCATCACTGGCCCCAAATCAAGAAACGAGAATAAGGGGTAGACATACATACATACATACATACATACATACATACATTATATAACACTACTGAAAAAGAAAAATATATACAATCAATAAAAGTTAATACGTGATAACTTCATTAAGATATCATAAGTAAAGGAAATAAATAAAGTATACAAATGACTACAATTCTTCATCTTGTTACTAGCATTAACATTAGAATCAGAAAATACATTGTGCACAGACATGGCACAAAAAGTACTGTATTGCATGCAACAGGTATAGTATAGGATTAATTCATATTCTGAAATATCCGTTTCAGCTCATCTTGTAGAAAGGGATTACCTTCATTTGGAAATAATATGTCCAACAGAAGAAAACACCACCTTCGCGAGCACAGGTAGGCCTATAGCAGGTACGCTAAGGAAAACAAGAAGTTAAGGGATTTAAATTACTGCTGGACCAATGATGAATTGGATTCACGGAACCTTGTAGCGGATGTATTTCTAGAAATTCTTTCATTATGATTGCAGCATCTGTTTGCACCATCCACAATTCACTTGCTCCACCTTTACTGTCATGAACACTAGGAGGTCATCTGCAGCTCCGTCCAAATTAGAAAGTTGTTGCTCGCTGTTTGAGGACACTTTTAAACTCATTTTCCACCAGATGGTGAGCCTCTTCAGCAACTCTGAATACTAGAGCTTTGAAGCACGGGTCTAGGAGCGTAGCACCCCTACTTACAGAGTAGCTTTCATAGAAATGGCATCAAAAATGCATTTTCGGAACATGAGCACCAATTTTGTGTGCGAATTCTTCTCCGAGTCTTATACAAAATTATGAAAATATGAAGTTTATATCCTGTGATGATTCTTCTCTGAAACCAGAAGAAATAGTTCATCAACTAACAGAATGACTTGGGAGGAAGTCACACACCATTCAACACTCCACGTCGTATGATGTCAGCATGTAAAAGACCTCTGGTAACATTTGGTGTTTACCCAAAACTCAGCCATAAATGCTCAAGAGAGTTTCAGTTTTACTCTAGGCCTACTCGACACCCCATAGGGGCCAACGGCTTCGGGTGGATGAGCCCCTTTGGTTGGGGTGACAGTCTCCTCAGTGTAGGAAATGACACTGGAATGCATCATCTCTGTTTTTGGCCCAATGGCAAAATGGACGGAGGAGCCTCCTTTTTGTGGATCTCAACGGTTGTGGAGGCGGATGAGGTCATGCCAGATGGACTAGCTGTGAAGGCACAAGTCAATGGTATTTTGAATCTGCAGCAGTCCGTTGTAGTAGTATGGCCCAACGGCAAAACGGACGGAGAAACCACCTTTTTGTGGTTCTCAACGGTCGTGGAGGCGGATGAGGTTATGCCAGACAGACTGGCTGTGAAGGCGCAACTCAATGGTATTTCGAATCTGTGGCAGTCCGTTGCAGTCGTGATACTAAAACCTGCAAGTCGCATTTCATTTGTGCCACAGGGTATAGTTCTGAGATCATAGTGTGGGGGTCACTTTCTTGTAAGCTGCAATCCATCTTAAACAAAATCCTGCTTGTGGCACTTTTTCCTGCTGTCACGCCCTTCAACTCAAGTCCAATGACAATGGGATAAAGGATGATGGAGGCAGGTTTTCAGGTGAAACTGGAAGCCTCTAGTTCAGACCTGCACGTTGGCAGCAGATGTGTGGTGGTCGTCTTTCTGAGACCCCGTGACTACTCAGGAATTCGGTCCTTCATCTGTGTTTGGGCAGGCCAATTTAGGATCACCACTGCCCACCCTGAATGGGGAAGGCCCTAGAAAATGTGGGCTAAACAATGGCAGTGACACTCTTAGCCGGCTGGGAGGCCACACCCAGCGGGTCACCCCTTACACGATCGAAAAACGAAGATTACCGAAACTTTGATTGTAGGAACCTGGAATGTTTGAACCCTACTTGATATGAAAGACAATAAATAACAGACCTGAGAGAAAAACAGCTCTTGTCACCTACGAGTTTGGACGAATGAACATTGATATTGCTGCCTTAAGTGAAACCAGACTGTCCAGCAAAGGTAAACTTACAGAGTTCAGCTCAGATTACACAATCTTCTGGAAGGGAAAAGATGAGGGAGAACACCGCATTCATGGTGTTGGATTCGGTGTGAAGACCGCACTAAGTATTATGACTTTCCAAATCCCACTCTCTGGAGCTAAATTTATGACACTCATCTCCGCACATGCTCCCACCTTGGATGCTGATGTAGAAGCTAAAGATCAATTCTACAACCTGCTGAGCACTACCATCACCAAAGTACCACCAAGAGAAAAACTCTTAACTACTTGGCGATTTCAATGTCAGAGTTGGTAAAGATCACCAATTATGGGGCAATGTGATAGGAAAACATGGACTTGGCAACTGTATGCTAATGGTCTGCTCCTTGATTTAAGTATTGAACATGAACTCTTTTATCACTAATAATCAGTTCCGCCTGCCTAATCGCTACAAGATCACTTGGATGCATCCTCACTCAAAGCATTGGCACATCCTTGACTATATCATCACCAGGCAATGTGATAAAAAATATGGCCTTGTTACAAGGACCGCAAGAAACGTCTATGACTGCTGGACAGATTATAAGCTCCTTTTTTTTTGTAGTTGAGAATCTCAATATGTCGCAAACCAAAAAGATCCATCCACAACAAGCTCAGAAAGAAAGAAAGAAATTTGATACTTCTAAACTTCAAATTGAATCCATTGCTGCAGATTACAGAAACTGGCTAGTCATCCAATCAGCAGTGATAGTACAAATAGGGTGACCAACTGTCCAGCATTTGCCGGACATGTCCTTTTTTCATGCTTGTCCTCTGTCCCACAGGCATTTATTATTTGCTATTAAATGTCCGGCTTTTTGCATATTGTATTCTTAGTCATTCAGTTTCCTATTGTTTTCTCTGTTACAAAGCTATTTTTGTTGCACTTCCTCTATCTCAGTCCATATTCTGGATACCAATATCAGACTACATCATAAATCATATCTTAAGTTAGAGCTGTCTGAACGGCCTATCACCAAAGTGGTGACACCGCCCCATGTGATCTGAACGTGCTCGGTCGGGGCCGGGGAATTCTCGGCGGGGACTCACCAGTCAAGTAATGCTGGCTGTGGTTTTACGTAGTTTTGTTTTTGTGCTAGATGGATTCGGACATTCTGAGTGTATGGAGTGTTTGTGATTTTATTATGAAATTTGAATAATATCAGTATGTCGTCACTCAAAAGTAGCGAGGCACAAAAGAGGAAATGTAAGTTCTTGGAGAAACTGAAACAGAAGTACCCATGTTTTAGAGAGGGATGTAACGAAAGTGAGACAAAATGTTATAGTTGTGACTTATGTAACTGTTGGAAACAAAGGTGCAGGTGATCTCGAGAGACATATTGCTAGTGAAAAGCATAGAAAAACAATTAGTAGCAGTTCTTCTAGCAGTAATATTGATTCATTTTTCCCAATTAAACATTCCCCACTAGACAGGAAAGTTCGGACAACAGAGGCAACATTGACAAATCACAATGTTTCTCACCATCAGTCGTATAGGTCTATGGACTGCACATCAAAGTTGGATAAAGGGCTGTTTGCAGATTCTGAGATTGCTAGCAAAATATCATGCACTAGAACCAAAACTGAAGCTATCATAAATAATGTAATCGCCCCTCATTCCATTGACATTATCACTAAAACATTGAATCTGTGTCAGTGTGACGTAAAGCAAAAAAAAAAACATTGAATAATAGTATTCCTTTGTTTGGAGTGGGTACTGGTGCTAGCAACCATGGGGCTTTGAAACTTTTTCCTATTGTTATACAATATTTCGACTATAAAGAAAATGATATTCAAACTAAAGTCTTAGAATTACAAACATCCTAATGAAACGTTAGAGACAATATCCAATTATATTTCTGAGACTTTAAAGAAGCATAATATTTCTGCTAAATGCATTGCTTTTAGTCGAGACAATGCAAATGTAAATTTTGGAGGGGTTAATCGTAGAGAAGGCAAAAATGTATTTTCAGAACTTAAAAGTTAATTAAATGAACATATAATCGGGGATGGATGCCCAGCACATATACTGCATAATTGTTTGCAACAAGGTGCTGATGTACTGCCAGTTGAAGTAGAGAGTATAATTTAGAAGTCTTAAATTATTTCCCTATCTATACAATTCGCACTGAACTCAAAGAATTCTGCAAGTTTGTTGAAATAAATTATGAACAGCTTTTGTATCACAGCAAAACAAGGTGGTTTTGTTTCCTGCAGTAGAAAGAATGCTAAAACTGTTTGCAGCTCTAAAGTCGTACTTTCTTTCTCAGCCTTCAAATTCTATTCCTGCTATAATTAGGTCCTTTTTTGAAAACAAGTTTTCTGAGCTTTACCTGTGGTTTGTTCATTCCACTATGCACATTTTTCACAACAAAATTTCATACACTGAAAAAGAACGCTCTCTATAGCAGAAGTTTGTGATATATTAGGTTCAATTCTGGCCACACTGAATGATAAGATGGAAAATAAATTCATACCTCTTAAAGTCCAAAAAGTCTCTGAAATCCCTCACTGAAAATGGCTTCAAAAGAGAATGCATTGCATTTGTAGAACATGGTGTTGGTTTTTATGAAACATGCATCCAATACCTGTTAAAGTGGTGTAACCCTATGATGGAGGAATTTACGTGTTTCCAATGGATGAAGCTTCATAGTATGAAAGACATTCAGTTTGAAGATTTTCTTCCTTGTCTTGAGTATTTGCAATCTAAAGGTGAGGAGATAGATGATTCTAAAATTTTTGACCAATTCTGCAATGTTCAGAATTACACTAGGAGTTCCAAAATTGATAAATGTACAACATTAGATAAGCAGTGGTGTGAGTTTTTCAAATATAGCCCTGACATTGAAACATTTAGTGAGCTGTTTAAAATTTGTCAGTTTTATTGTGCTATTCAAGGTTGCAATGCAACCATTGAAAGAGTGTTTTCCCTGATTAACACACAGTGGTCAGAAGAAAGAAACCGTTTGCTGACCGAGTCAGTTAAGAGTATTATAATAGTGAAGTGCAACTTTAAAAACATGTCGTGTGGAGAGTTTTACAATTACCGGTATTTATTACAAGAAAATAATTCATCTTTGCTGTCAAAAATGGGTGCAGTCGATAAGTATCAGCATAAAATAGCTACAACTTCAGCATCTTCATCAACATAACAGTTATAAGGTAGGTATATTTGTACGTAAATATTAAAATTCCATTTGTCCTCCATTTTTAGAACATTTTTATGAAAAGTCCTCCTTTTATTAAGAGTCTGTCCTCCATTTGAAAATTTAGAATTGGTCACCTAAGTACAAATCAGGAGTGGGCCACGCTTTAGAAGGTCATCACTGAGTTAGCTAAGGAAACAATCAGTTTTGTGAGGAAAAAAAGACAAGACTGGTTTGATGAAAATAATGAAGAAATTAAGTAGCTGATCAATGCCAAATGGGAAGCCCATCTATCCTATATTCAAAATATGTCTCACGAACGATGTCACCAAAGGAATGGCAGGAACAAGCACATAGCACATACGTATACGCTGATGACATGGCCATCGCAGCGACAGATATAGATAAACTGCAAGTATCGCTAAACACACTATGTGAATGGGCAGAGAGAAACGACATCCAGATAAACGAAGAGAAGACGGAATTGGTAGTATTTAGGAAAGAAGGAAGACTCACTGAAGCAGAGAACATCAAATGCAATGGCAAACTACTCAAGAGGGCTAACAATTTTAAATATCTAGGTATCACAATTCAAACAATGGGAAAGAGTTTCAGTTTACATATAAGATCTAGAGCAGTGGCAGCCACTAGGGCTATGAATGAAATCAGAAACATCACACAACTATCGATCAGCACAGCTGTGGACTTGTTTAGGTTAAAGATACTACCTGTTCTGACGTATGGCCTAGAATTAGTGGGAGAATACCTCACGTACAAACAGCTGGAAGAATTGGAGCGAGTAAAGGCTAGATACCTGAAGAGAATTTTAGGAGTCCCGCAGAATGCAAGATCGAGGCTAGTGTATGAGCTTACCAGGGAGACCTTAATAGAGGATCTGAGATGCGAGCTCATACTTCAAGCTAGTACCAGCTTCAAACAGCTTATACAAGATCTGCATGAGAAGAAAAACAACATACCAGAGGACTTCTATGCAACATCTGCTATGCAAGACAGGACCTGGATGGAAGCTAATTATGATATGTGACACGTGACGACAAGATTGGCGATCCATGGTTTCCACCACAAGGTGTGCTGCAACAAATTATTTCACGAACCAAGTGACGAATGTGTGTGTGAGTTATGCTTCGAATTCTGTGATAGATACCATATTGTAAAATGCAGGAATAGACAGAAATCCATCGTAGCTTATAGCAAAGAAAAGTAATGTGTATGTAATGTAATGGTACTCTGCACAGCATGTGCGCGTTTTTCAATAATAATAATAATAATAATAATAATAATAATAATAATAATAATAAAGCAAAATGTCAGGCACAAATTAGGGAAATCAAGAATAACTGGTGGCAACAAAAAGCTGAAGAACTACAAAGACTATCTGATGTCTGTGATCTGTAAAACTTCTATGCTGGCATAAATGAGATATATGGTCCAATTCGATCTTCATCGGCGTCACTGAAGACTGCTGAATTCCATCATTTTAACTGAAAATGGAGAAAATTTAGAGCACTGGAAGGAACATTTTTCTGCGCTTCTAAATCATGCCTCCAATGTCGCTGAGGACTTCCTTCATAATGTCCCTCAACAGCCCCAACAACTGTGGATGGCAGTTCCAGCCACACACAGAGACTTCACCAAAGCACTCAATCAACTCAACTCAATTAAAGGCTCCTGGTCCTGATAACATCCCTTTGGAAGTAATACAAAATGGAGGTATACCCTTGAAGACTAGACTTTTCACACTCATTCTCTTGATTTGGGAAACTCGAGAAGTACCTGATGACTTGAAGAATGCCACCATCATCACTATCTTCACGAAAGTCGATCGTAGTGTATGTGGGAACTACCGTGGTATATCGCTTTTGTCAGTTGCAGGTAAAATTCTTGCAAGAATTCTATTAAACTGACTCCAAATTATCTCAGAGAGGATTTTGCATGAGTCTCAATGTTGTTTCCGAACCTCCAGAGGCACAACCAGTAAGATCTTCTGTGCTAGACAACTACAGGAAAAATGCAGAGCAACAGCAGCCTCTCTATTTAGTTTTCTATGATCTGGAAAGAGCCTTTGATTCAGTATCAAGATCTGCTAAGTGGAAAGTATTGAGACATTTTGAATGTGGAATTGGTTCAAGCTCTTCATGATGGCATGTCTGGACAGGTTCTTCATGGTAACTCAGTATCAGATTCATTCCCAATCACTCGTGGATTGAAACAAGGCTGTGTGCTTGCTCCTACACTTCTTGCACTGTCCATGGCTGCCATGCTGCATGAATCATCTGCAAACAACTTAGGCATACAGATTAAATTTCGTTTTGATGGAGGCCTTTTCAATCTGGCAAGACTTCGCTCACAAAGACGTACTCTAGTTACACGGGCGATAGAACTGCAGTATGCCAATACCACCTCATCTCCTGCTCTAACACCTGCAGAACTACAACAGTCAGTCAACTGCTTTGATGATGATGATGATGATGATGATGATGATGCTTGGTGTTTAAAGGGGTCTAACATCGAGGTCATCGGCCCCTAATGGTACGAAATGAAATTTAAAAAATTCAAATTCATCCACTGACTAAAATAAAATAAAAAATGTCATGAAGAATTAATGGATGGACATGAACCCTACAAAAAAACAAAAACAAACAAACAAACAAACAAACAAACAAACAAACAAAAACAGTGGATCAGACTCAAAAAGAAGGTAGTTAATTAGAGTATTACTGACCAAGGGACCATTTATAAAGCACAATGATGCTTGATGTCTGAAGGGGTGCTAAATTCACATCTAAGGCCCCACAGAATGGTACATGTCGCGAGTAAAGTAGAACCATGGTATTTGTCATTTTGGGGTACTGATCAAAAGTAGCGAAGACTCACGGTGGTCCACACAAGATGGCACTACTCACAAGTATTGCAATTCGTACAGGGAACGCAGACCTATGGTGTTTCTCACACAATGGCGCCACTCATAGCCAACGCAAACCGGTAAGGTTCCTCACCTAGGTGTACTAGTCACGGGCGCCGGTATTCCCGTGGTGTTCCTCACATAGTGGGTACCAATCACAGGCAACGCTGACCCACGGTGCCGCTCATATAGCGGTGCAATTCACAGGCTATGCCCAGACCCGCAGTGTTGCCCACATGGGTACAACGCACGGGTACTGGAATCCACCAGGCCAAGCTTTTTACTGCAACTAATCACAAACCTATTTCGTACCAATTTAGTGATACTACTCGCAAGTACATGCAACCCATGGTGTTCCCCGCATGATAGTACGAATCAAGAGTAGTTTCATGGTTCTAATTCAATCATCCCTTGGTCGCCCCTTGTAGTCGCCTCTTACGACAGGCAGGGGATACCGCGGGTGTATTCTACATGTGCGTCCCCCACCCGCAGGGGGTAGTGTGTTTGGTCCGCAAGAGGTATTTTATTTCCCTCAAGTCCGCCGGCAAGCCGGTTAGGACCCCACTATCCGCCACCTGGGACGCGCCACGTGGGAGTATCACCTCTCCCCCTGCTACGCCTGCGTAGCAGGTTCGTGGAGTCAACTGCTTTAAAACTGCATGTGATCGCTTTGGTCTTGCCATTAATGTGGAAAAAAAACGAAGGTACTTGCACAACCTGCCCCAGGATTAACTCTTCCTGAGTTCAGTATCTCCATCTTAGACACAACACTGGAGCAGGCAGATCACTTTTCATATCTTGGAAGTATCTTGTCTAAACAGTGTACCTGCAAACAAAATGTTGGTAAAAGAACTGGGGCTGCTCATGTAGCATTCAGATGGTTAATACACAGAGTCTTCATGAATAATGACCTAAAACTGCATACCAAACTCATGATGTACAAAGCTGTTGTAATTTTCACGCTACTGTATGGCTGTGAAACTTGGACACACTATCGCCATGATATAAAAAATCTTGAGAGCTTCCACTATCAAAAATTGAGATACATCTTGAATATCAAGTGGGATGACTATGTGACCAACACTGAAGTTCTCGACAAAGCGCAGCTAAATAGCATTGAGGCAACAATCATCGCTCATCAACTGAGATGGTTAGCCCATGTTCACTTCATGAGAGATACCAGGCTTCCCCGTAAAATTCTTTATGGTGAACTTTGCTCCGGCAGTAAACCTCATAGAGCCCCTCTTAAGCGTTTCAAGGACCGGCTGAAACACATCATGAAGACAATTGGTATAAATATACAGACATGCTAAGAATGTCCTGTGGACCGTTCACTGTTGCAGAACACTACATCCACCACTGTCAACTTGTTTGAAAGAGAACGCCATAGACATCGAGAGGACAAGTGACAAGCAAGAAAACTCTGTTAATTACAACCCCATCCTCCTGCATCGATTCAAGCCCGATTGTATAAAGCAGTTGATCCTAGAACAAGGAGTAAAACTGATACCCGATCATGATGATCCTGAAATGTGTGTTGTATAAAGTTGATCTGAGATTTCTCCTAAATCTCGAATCAAAATTGATCCAACAAATTCCTTGGATGAAACCTTGTGATCCGGATCAAGTAGTGTTCTTGTTTTATAGGACACTTTTATCAACATGAAAGAAGATAAATAAATCATGGTAAGAAAATTAAAAAATGTGGTTATTACCGGTATTTAATCTGATGCAGGGATTTTTATCGCGACTCTTTCTTTGAATTACAGATGTCTGACTACTCCAATTTTTCTTCAGATGACGATAATGAAGAATTTTGGCAGTATCCTCAAGTATTCCAAGAAAGATGAAACCTGTTCATAGAACTTATCGTCAAAGGCTTTAAAATGCGATTCCGTTTGACCAAACATACTGTTGAGGTTATGGAAGGTAGACTTCAAGAAGCTCTAATGAGACGATCGAATAGAAACCAGCCATTTACTCCAATGTTCCAGATTCTATTGACTCTGCGATTTTACGCAACAGGATGTTTTCAAATCGTAGTCAGTGATTTATTAAAAATTACTAAAGGTACAGTATGTCTAGTCATCCACAAAGTAATGCGAGAAACTGCTGCCTTGTGATCCCAGTTTATCAATATGCCAACTAACCTTAATGAGGCTGTAGAATATAAGAATCCATTATATTATCAAATTCTAGTATATTTGAAAATGCTTGAGAAAGATCACGAAAAAAGAATTGGAATTTCTCCACCTACAGATAGCCCTACAACTTATTCCTCCTCAGTTGAAGCTATAGGTGACAGCAAGGAGGTTCTTGACACACCTATATCCCCCGCTCCTTCACCTCCTCAGGTGCAAGAGCAAGGAAGAACGCATCATCAATATTACACCAGACACAAAACTGTGAAAGAATGACAGGAGTTACTGTTCCAAAGGAAAGCAGGCTTAATAAGAACTGACAACTAGGAATTAGTTATATTTTCATCTGGATTAATAATAAGAGCCACACTGTGATATCTGGATTTCTTCATTTTGACAATTACTTATATATTGTATAATTTTTCATTTATAAATTGACCTTTTTTCATGAATTATTAAGAAAAGAATATTCATTAGGACATATTCTCTATGGAATATTGTACAAGTGTTTCCTTGACGACTGCTTTCAATTGTAGAAATTCTTCTTCTTCTTCTTCTTTTCCTGCCGTTTTTCCCACACCTGTGGGGTCGCGGGTGCGAACTGCGTCGCACATGTGGATTTGGCCCTGTTTTTACGGCCGGATGCCCTTCCTGACGCCAACCCTCTATGGAGGGATGTAAGCACTATTGCGTGTTTCTGTGGTGGTTGGTAGTGTAGTGTGTTGTCTGAATATGATGAGGAGAGTGTTGGGACGGACATATACACCCAGTCCCCGAGCCAGAAGAATTAATCAGAAGCGATTAAAATCCCCGATCCGGCCGGGAATCGAACCCGGCACCCTCTGAACCGAAGGCCAGTACGCTGACCATTCAGCCAACGAGTCGGACACCCGGTTACACTTGAATAAAATAGATAAATTAAAAAGTACATTATTACAGAGATTTTTAAGAACAAAGAAGTAAAATAATAAACTAAGATCATTGACGTACATTTAAAAAAAAACAGGAGTACATGTTTTCATTTTTAAATTGGAATCTGGAAAAATTGAAAAAGGTGATAGTTAAAATTTGAAAAAAATAAAAGTTTGAAAATTGTGTTATTGTTTTATTTTACCTTTCCCATGGCTGCTTGTGATTGTTGGATTTTGGTTAAAGTTTGAATATCCAGCTTTATGTTCTTCAAGTTCAGGCGCAAATGTCCTTTGAGGCATATGTCCAACTTATTGCTTTGTTTTGTGAGGAGCTGGACAACATAACTAAATCCTTTTTCAACTAAGTATGTAGACGGGAACAAGATGAGAAGTGGTTTAGGTTTTCCCCACAGTTATGGATAAGTGTCCATAAGCTTCACTAAGGCTAACTCGTAACCGCTCTGCTTGAAAATAATGTTCACCTCACAGTCATATTTCAGATCCAGAAACTCCGTCTACAAGGAGTTTTCAAGCTTATCCACAGCTTCAAACGAGATCTAGAATCCAATCTGGAATTTGTAACTTGGTCAAATCTTCAAATTTTGATTTCATGTCCGTAGAAATAATTTATATATTTTCTCTTGAGTTATTTGTTTGTTTTAATGTTGTCAATCTTATGTTAATTTTAAGGACACTTCCTCTAAAGCAGGGCCATCCAAACAGTGCTCTGAGCGCTTTGCGGGAAGGTCGTTTCGGTAGTGGTGCGAGGAGCTTGGCTGGCTGAGCGAGCAGCCGATCCATCAATCGTTAGGCTAGTCCAATGCGCTTTATTGACACAGTGTAACTAAATCAGTTTCGCAGCTGTCATAAAAATGAAATGGCGTATGGCTTTTAGTGCCGGGAGTGTCCGAGGACAAGTTCGGCTCGCCAGATACAGGCCTTTTGATTTGACGCCCGTAGGCGACCTGCATGTCGTGATGAGGATGAAATGATAATGAAGACTACACATACACCCAGCACCCCTGCCAGCGAAATTAACCAATTATGCTTAAAATTCCCGACCCTGCTGGGAATTGAACCCGGGACCCCTGTGACCAAAGACCAGCACGCTAACCATTTAGCCATGGAGCCGGACGCAGCTGTCATGACTGAACATCATACAAAAAAAAGGAGTTTAGTGTTTAGTGTGCCACCGAGATTTAGTGTGCATAAAATAAACACAATTTGGAACGGCACTACAGTGCCAACCACAGGGATGATTATGGTAATTTGACAGATGCCAGTCGCCAATTGAAGTTGGAAGAATTGAAAGAAAATTTCAAGCAGCACTATTCTATAAGTATGATTTTCTTAATTTTAAAATGATTGTTTACAAACGGGAATGAAGAAATATTTGAATTAGCCCATCTGAAGAGCATTAAAATTGTGACTTGCCGTTTTTTTTTTGATAGAAGATTGAGGAGAGTGAGATTGGTGGATCCATTTTACGAGCAAGCTACAAATGTTTGCTGCGAATTTCCAAAGCTGGGGAACCTTCACAGAAGGGAATTTAATCAAGGAGTGCCTAATGGAAGCGGTTGCATGTATTTGTCCTGTGGAGCTAGTTGAGAAATTTGACAAAATCTCTCTTTCTCTTCAAACTGTGGCTCGCAGAATAGACAATATGGCCATTGACATGGAACGGCAATTAATGGAGAAGGCAGCAAATTTGGTATCATTTTCCATCGCCCTCGACGAATCAAACGACATTGCAGACACAGCTCAGCTCGTTATTTTCATTCGAGGGGTGGTTGACGATCTTTGGGTCACCGAATATTTCCTAGACTTGGTAGCTCTCAAAGACACCACTACCGGTTTTGAAATTTTCCAAGCTGTAGAGGGTATTTTTGAGTCAGTGGGATTAAAATGGGAGCGGCTGAAGAGTGTAACAATGGATAGAGCTCCTGCTTTACGTGGTCTACGCACATGGTTCCTCAGCTATGTAAAATTAATAAATGGCTGAGAGCGGTAGTACCCTAATGGCGGCGATCCATTGCTTGATACACCAGGAGGCAATCTGTGCAAAAATCGCCAAGCTGAAATACGTAATGGGAACAGTTGTGCAAATGGTAAATTTTCTTCCCTCCCATGGACTCACACTCCGTCAATTCAAAAGAGTTCTTGGATGAAATCGAAGCGGAGTATTCAGATATCCCGTACCATACAGAAGTAAAATGGCTGAGCAAGGCGAAAGTGCTTCATCGTGTTTTTTGCTTGCGGAATGCAAAAATACCTTTTGTGACATAAAAGGGCAGACCGAAGTTCTTTTGCGTAATCCTAAGTGGGTGGCAGACTTGCCGTTTATAAGTGACATTACTGCCCATCTGAATACTTTGAACACTTCGCTTCAGGGCGAAAAGCAAAATATCTGCGATTTGGTGGAAAGAATTCAAGCGTTCAAAAGAAAATTGATTTTGTGGGAAAATCAGATGCGTGCAAGGAACACAGGACCTTTTTTATAGCTTGAAACAGTGAAAGAAGGTGTCGACTTTGATGAGTGCTTGCAGGTAATCCGCCAATTACAAGAAGAGTTTGAGAAAAGATTTTCAGAATTATCAGAACTCCAAGTAGTGTTAGATGTATTTGTTTGATAATTTTCTCTAGCAGACAGTGCTCCATAATTAAGAGTTGATTGAACTGCAGTGCAATGTTCGTCTTAAAGACCGCTTTCTAATGTCACGAAGTTTAGAAGAATTTTAAACAGCGGCTTTCCGCAACGTGCATGTAAGATTCTGTCAATGTTCGGGTGAACGTACATTTGTGAGCGTTTCTGTTCAGTTCTTAAGCTTACCAAAAGTAACATCGTGCAACGATGAGCGATAAAACTTTCGCAATTGTTTAAGAATAGCTGTGTCCAGAAATAGTGTACCCAATTTGGAGAAGATTATTTGCTCCAAAACTAAAAGCTGTGTCGGACAAAAGTCACTCAAGGTCTGTACTATCAGTTCATATATGTAATATTTTGTTGAATTTTCCTCTCAGATATGTTCTAATTTCAGTTCTGAATAAATCACATTAATCTTTACTTAACACTTGATTTCGTTTCCTGCATATTCCATAATCGGAGTACCTTTCGATTTATATATGCGGTATATTTGTGATGGCAAAACAGCCCTATCAATATGATGTCAACAAAACCACAAAAGCCATCGGCTGCACGTCTGTACGCACGTATCTAGTCAGCGCGGTCTGAACATCGTCCGTCTGTCCCAGGTCTCTTCGCTGCCACACTGTAGTGGTGGTAGGGGAAGGAGCGGTAGTCTGACTGCCCAATGCTCCCCGAGCGCGGGCGCGCTCTCGGAGCGCAATGACTGGATGGCCCTGCTTTAAAGCATTACTTTGTCAATTTATATATTTTTCATCTAAACAGTGTTATGTGCTGAAGATGTTGATAATATACGAAACATGTACCACTTTTAACCATTAAATTGCCTTAAGCAATCATTGTATCGACTAGGTGAAAAATAAATCAATACTTAATTTTGAATCGAACCAGAGAGAAGCAAGAATAATTGTGCGTCAGTTCTATGTTCCTAGGAAGTGTTCTTGAACAGGAATGGATGGTTCTCCCTGAATGTACAAGTTATATGTGATGCTAATCTGTGTTGTCTTGACATAGTAGAAAGGTGGCCTAGATCTTCACATGACAGTAATATATTTGATAACTCTAGAGTTCATGCTCAGGTTGAGGCGGAGAAGAAGCCCAAAGGATTTCTTCTCGCAGATAGTGTCTACCATTGCTGCGAGTACCTCCTCACTCCAGTAATACACGAAGCGACACCTGCAGAGATGGCATATAACAGAGCCCATAAGAGATCGCGATCCACAATTGAAAGAACTTTCGGGGTTGTTAAAACACTATTTCCCTGCTTGAAAGTGGGTCTTCGAGTGAAATTACTCCAGGTTCTGCCTATTATAGTAGCAACTTTTGTCCTACATAACATGGCCGTGGATTCCATAGATGGTGAACCTGAAGTAGAAGAGAGATTTTAGCAGGAAGAAGGGTTATCGAGGAACTTCCAGGCTTTGATGAAACTGGGCTGAATGGAGGAAATATTGCTGTTAGGAATGTACAGTTGGTTAAGTACGGTACTCTGTCTCAACTAGTCATTAATACATAAATAGCCTATACAATATTTATGTGCTTGCCTTATCGTCTGCAGCCGACTTCTTCGTTCATCGTTTGACATTCTTGTAGCATAATTGAAAGATTTTCCAATCCCACCGCGCCACATTTGCGTAGGAATTGAAGTCTGAAGCTAGTGCTTTTGAGGCTCTTTCATACCTACACCTTAAGTCTTTTTATTTTTATTTTTGATGGTATTATTATATTTTGTAACAATTAAATCAATTAACAAGTCCTTTTCATTCGCTGTAAAACTCGAGGCTCGATTTCTTCGCTCACTGAAATCCTTGTCATACTTTTCCATGTTCATGTCCACTTTTCAGTCAATGTGTTTGAGATCTGATTGACATTACATCAGAGAGAACAAAAAGATGAAATAACGTGACATTACTACCAACACACTCCTGATTAGTTCGAATTCCCCACACTGTTGACGACGTTGCCAAGCAAAATTCTATGATCATGGATCAATGTTGATCCGGGTCATGAAATCCGAGATCCAAGTTACACAACACAACAAGCACCTTGAAAAGGATCATTTTCTGATCTTGAATCAAAGGTGATCCCAGATCAGCAATGTTTATACAACTGGCCCTCAGTGTGATTTGTGTGGGTGTATGTTTTATGCCAAGATTGGTCTGTTTAGTCATCGCAAACACATCCATAAAACCAAGTTGAACTGCTCACTTTATGCAGGATGAAATTATATATACTTGGATCGAGTTACAGCCGATGAGTAGACGGCAGAGTAAACAGAACATTGAATTCGACAAGCAAGCAGCTAGATGGTATCTAATCAAATGCTTGCACATAGTAGCTGAGGCCATATGTTTATTTTTTTTATTTTTACTGTTTATATTGTTTTTGCATTTCAGGGGTGTGACAGCTGAGTAACATTGTAACTGGCTCCACACCAAGACTGCTGTGATATGAATCCTAACCAGTGCACGTCTCTGTAGTTCAGGTTCCACTTAAAATTGGAGGTTCTGCACTAGTTTGTATGATAACAAAATCAACAGTCACGTAAAACTACAAACTTGCTTGCTTGCTTTTGCATTTATCAAATACTGCAATCCATGGCATTTAATTGTTTTAAGGTTTCTGTGTTCCATTACATATAAGCAGTACCAGGTTTAAGAGTAATTACACAACCCAGCATTTTCAAACTTTTTTCTTGCGGCAAGAGGTGTGATAGGTGATCTTAACTAATTTTTGGTCACTGAACACGAATCCGTTGTCTGTTTCTATGTATCACGTCACGTTTTCTCGCAATAGGTATAAAAATAAGAGATAGACCTGAATATTGCATTTAAAAAGTACTGAAAAATGTTGATAATTTTGGAAATATTTATATTTCTTTGTATGAAATAGTTGAATATTGTCTTGAATTATTATATACAATGAATAATTATTGAGTATAAAATTACAATGAAATATTTGATGATGATGCTTGTTGTTTTAAGGGGCCTAACATCGAGGTCATCAGCCCAATGAAATATTTAGCATTTATTGTAATATAATACTGATTTACACAAAAACACATAAACAACTCTGAGGCAATGAAAGCATTTTATTTTGACAATTAAACGTGATTTACAAACAAACAATGTAACTTTTAATCAGTATCTTTATGAATTCATAAATGTGAACAAAATTAACAGTCCTAGATGCCCGCTTGGAATGAACGCTTGGCTCCCCAGCGTCTGACTGCATCAAGTTTGTATTCTCTTTTCAAACACCAAGAGTAGTCGGCCATCATTGGTTCATCCCACCTCCCCTGGTATCTTCTTTCTGCCTCCTTGATGTCCTGATGGAACCCCTCTCCCATCTCTTCATGAACAGCCCCAAGATTTTCCAGAAATTGATCGAGACGAGAATGAAGGAAGTGCAGTTTCAGACTCATTCTACGCAACTCTTTCATATCATCCAACATCGTTTTCACTATTGTTTTGTATTGTTCATCCTTTACATTTCCTAGGAACTTCATCATGACGTCTCTTATTGAATTCCATGCATCAAGTTCCACGACATTCATCGCCTGTTCAAAGTTTCTGTCTTTCAGAACCTTTCTAATTTGTGGTCCATTAAAAATGCCTTCCTTGACTTTCGCATCAGAAAAATGTGGAAATTTGCTTGCATTGTACTTGAAACAGGGGCTAATTTTGTCCAAGGCCTTAACGAACAGCTTCATGATTCCCCAGTTTGATGTGTAGCAGTGGCAAAAAAAATTTTGTGGGTCAACTAATGAAGCATTTGTAACATTTGTAACATTTTTCACACCAAGTGTCAAAACTTGTCTCTTAGTCCAGGAAGGTGTAGACCAGTGTTTGTCCCTAGCTCTGCTGTCCCATTCACATGAATAACAAGAGAATTTAGTGTAGCCTGCTTGTTGTCCTAACACAATACCACACACCTTCAAGTCACTACACACATCCCACCGGTGCTCATGATACTTGATTTTATCTAAAACAGTTTGCATTGTGATATATTGTAATTTTCTTTTAGTGAAACCAAATGAACCACAGGATTCACAATTAAGTATTTATTTATTTTCCACCTAGTCGATACAATGATTGCTTAAGGCAATTTTTAATGGTCAAAAGTGGTACATGTTTCGTATATTATCAACATCTTCAGCCACATAACACTGTTTAGATGAAAAATATATAAAATTGACAAAGTAATGCTTTAGAGGAAGTGTCCTTAAAATTAACATAAGATTGACAACATTAAAACAAACAAATAACTCAAGTGTAAATATATAAATTATTTCTACAATAGAAAGCAGTCGTCAAGGAAACACTTGTACAATATTCCATAGAGAATATGTCCTAATAAATATTCTTTACTTAATAATTCATGAAAAAAGAGCAATTTAAAAATTAAAAATTATACAATTTATAAGTAATTATCGAAATGAAGAAATCCTGATATCACAGTGCGGCTCTTATTATTAATGTAGATGAAAATATAACTAATTCCTAGTTGTCAAATCTTATTAAGCCTGCTTTCCTTTGGAACAGTAACTCCTGTAATTCTTTCACAGTTTTGCGCCGGGTGTAATATTGATGATGCGTTCTTCCTTGCTCTTGCACCTGAGAAGGTGGAGGAGCGGGGGATATAGGTGTGTCAAGAACTTCCTTGCTGTCACCTATAGCTTCAACTGAGGAGGAATAAGTTGTAGGGCTATCTGTAGGTGGAGAAATTCCAATTCTTTTTTTCGTGATCCTTCTCAAGCATTTTCAAATATACTAGAATTTGATAATATAATGGATTCTTATATTCTACAGCCTCATTAAGGTTATCATTTTTCTTTACAAGTTGGTCTAGATGAATGTATAGGTCTTCATATGTGTTCATTAAGCTGCCCTTTTTTAACTTTTTTATGATGTTCAGGTCTTGTTCTATGTTGGTAAATTTATGACCTGTGGCAGTCATGTGTGATCCCATTGCTGAGAATCTTCTATGTTTTTCAGCATTCACATGTTCCAAATATCTAACTTTAAAATTGCGGCCAGATTGTCCTATGTATGTATTCTTACATTCAAAGCATGCGAGTTTATATATTCCCGAATCAAAAAATTTATCTTTTTCCGAGAGATTTATTGCATCATGGTTGAAAATACTATGTTTCATGTTGTTATTGGTGGAAAATGCAATTTTGAAATTTTTTCTCTTAAATAAATTTGTTATTACATGAATGTTTGGATTATTATATGTGAACTTGATATATTTTTCAGTTTTACTAGGTTCGACTGCTAATTTAGATTGTTGCTTCTCCGAAAATTTATTAATTATTTTATCAATCATGTTATTGTTGAAACCATTCAAGAGGGCTTGTTGTCGGATAAACAACAGTTCTTTATTCCTTTCAGATTTGGATAAAGGAATACTAAACGCTCTGTTAACGTAACTATAATATGCTGATCTTTTCTGTGCCTCAGGGTGTAACGAGTTGTTCTTGATAGTGGTCAGTGTGAAAGTGGATTTTCTGCGTATTTTGAAAGAAAATCCTTTTTCTTCTCTTGTTGTGACTATGTCCAGAAAATTCAGTGATCTTTCAACTTCTTCTTCTAAAGTGAATTTTATATTGGAATCCAAATTATTCAATATATTTAAAACTTTATTGCTATCGGTGAGTCTGTTATCTATTATAGCGTAAACATCGTCCACATAACGTGTCCAAAAATCCAAACCCTCTATTTGATTAATAATTTTCGTGTGTTCCAAATAATCTAAGTATATATTAGCCAATATTCCTGATGCTGGGGCTCCCATTGAGAGTCCTTTTTGTCGGTAAATTTTATTATTAAACGTAAAATAATTTTGATTTAACACGAATTTTAAAACATTAATAAAATCTTCAATTTCTGGTATGCTTACTAATTTGTTCTTCGTTAAATTCTTCTTAATGATTCTGATAGTGTCTTCTATTGGAATGTTTGTATACATGTTGGTTATGTCAAACGAACATGTCGTGTGAGATGATCCAAGTTTAAAATCTTTAACTAGATTGCAAAAATCCACTGAGTTTTTGATAGGTGTTTTACAATGAAATACGTATTTACTTGATAAGAAATTATGTATAAATCTAGAAGTTTTATAAATGGGGCTATTTTTTGAAATTTATGATAGGTCTAATCGGTTCTCCCTGTTTATGTAATTTCGGTAGTGCTCTCGCAGTCGGGAGTCTAGGGTTCATATTTATTAATGTTTGCACATCATGTTCATTAAACAAGAAAGACGTGCTTTTTAATAGTTTTTTAAGATCCCTCTTAATACGTGATGTCGGGTCTTTATCAATTGTACTAAACGAATTGTTATTAAAAAATGTTTCTGTTTTTTCAATATAAACATTTCTATCTAGGGCTACAACTGTTCCTCCTTTATCTGCTTTTGTGATAATTAAGTTATTTAGTTTGATTTTTTGTTTCAAGTTATTAACCGCCTTGTTGGTGCCTCGAAGTGATTGTAAACCTTTTACTAAAATAGGAATTTTCTTCTTAGCTTCATACCTTATGTCATTCTGTAAGTCTACAGGAAGATTCTGTATTGCTGTTTCTGTTTCAGCTAATGTGGTGATTAAATCATAACTTTTGTTTGAACTTGGCCAATTGAAATTAGGGCCTTGACTTAAAATAGAGGTTTCTTCTTCATTAAATTCTATCTCAGACAAGTTTTTAATTGGAGGTGGATAAACACTATTATCAAACGTAACATTAGGAACTAACCTTCTTTCTTCTCTATTAGATGCTAAATTTTTCAACTAAAATAATTTATTATCCAAAATTTCTTGTTTCATTTTAAGTGTGTTCTCCATTTTCTCATTGATATGTTTCTGGAGTGCCTTTGCTGGCAGGACCTAGTGTTTACAGTGCACTATGTCTTCTGGTATGGGCTAGAGCAATTTTGTTACTTTCATTGATCTGTCTCAGCTTTATCCTTAGCTTTGACAAAATGAAAGTGACTGAGGTATGAGTGATGCTAGTAATGCCATTCCTTCTTCAGCCAGTCCCTGTTATGAATGGTGTGAAAATATTGCTCATAGGGTCAGTTGGTGCATGCATTTCAGTGGGCTTGGCAGACTGATGTGTAATAGCAACTTCTGGCTCGGTGAGGAAAGCAACGGGAAACTACCTCACTCCTCATTTCCCTAGTACGCCTCTTCAGTGATGCCTAGGCCATCTATGACAGCTGATGGCGGAACTGTTGAGGATCCAACCAGCCTTCGGGCTGAGGACTAAACATACATACATGTTTCTGGAAAGAATCCCATTCCAGAGGAAGCAAGTGCAGTGGTGCTCAGAGGTGCGCGAAGTACATTTTCTCATTAAGAAGTTTCTTTCTCTTATACATAAATTGAATTTCTCTTTTTAACCATATTTTATTGACCTTCATTTGAGTAAACTTATGATGATTAGAATATATAGTTTTTCTTTGGGCACTTTTTAGAAAACTGGGAGTCAAATTATTTTTAAGGCATTCCTTCAAAAACACTATATCTTTTGTCACTTTAGCTATTTTCATCTTTAAGTTGAGGTAGGTGTTAGCTTCTTTGCTTGCCTGGTTGGCATTAGGATTACATAAAATCAGCTTCAGGCAATCATTGTATCGACTAGGTGGAAAATAAATAAATACTTAATTGTGAATCTATTGAAGTGCGATACGGACCATAACACAAAAACTAGATGTGATACAATAGAACCAATGACATTTCTGAAATCAGGTGACCTTATTTAGTTAAAATCGCGTATCAGATGCTTTGCCGCAAAAATCATGCTGGGTAGTGTTATTGAAGCTCCTTATAAGTATAAATCCAGCTAGCTCCATTTCTGTAATAGCCAGCACAGGAACGGACACCAATTTTAACAAACATCAGCTCTCCCATTGACTCGGTAATGAATTTTTATACTTTATCATGAATGTTATTATGTTAACATGCTTACTCTTTATCTTATATCTCATATTACTTTGGTAAGTTTTTATCTAGTTGACAATTTCCCTATAATTAAAGAAAAACACCTCACACATAAACATTAGAATAATAAAGAGTAAGGGACTAATTACTCTAAAATTATGAATAAATTTAATAATTTTACCGTGATAATAGCAACAATAGTTCCTTGAAGAGATCCAGCTAGCACATCACTCCAATGATGCTTGTAATCAGAAACACGAGAGAGAGCAGTGCCCCATGCCATCATGAGGCAAAGATACTGAAGAAAATGGCGCAAGAGTTTTGAACCACTCCATGTCATGCGGGCTTGAAGATACATCTGCAAAAGTATTCAGCAGATTACATCATCAAGTCTTTCCTTACGGCAGTTATTATACATAATTACTATTTCTAAAAATTGTACTCCACAGTATGACGAGTCCCAAAAAAATGCCGATCTCTTAGGACGAGATTTCCACTATAAAAAGGAATATGCTACATGCAGAGATGTTCAATAAACAGTTACATAACAATACTACTTTAGAGCAAAATGGGCATATCTAGCCAATGTTATACACAGCACAAAGTATATCAATGCCTACAAAAATGTAATTTTCTGAGCTACATCCAAATCTGTACATAGCAAAGCAAATGCAGTGAGCTGTCAGTTGTGATCAATAGAATTAAGTAAAAAAGAAGTGATCTGGATGAAATTATCCTTACATCGTTCAGTTTTCAGACTGACTTTGTTGAATGGAAGTGACAGATGCAATTAACAGACATAAAACTGCAAGAATGGTTGATAATACAAGGTGGTAGGAATAATGACAGAAAGGCTTTCATGATCTATATATAAGATAAGAGTTTTGTCTGTACATTGTTCAGAATTTAAAAAGAATGGTATTTATGTAATGGTCGTGTCCACAGTAACAAGGAAATGCATTTTTTTTTTTTTTTTTTTTAACTTTCTGTCATCTCCATCTGTCTATCTGTAGGTCATAAGAAAATGGCTTAAGAGAATTTAATGATTGGTATGTAAAGTCTGGGAATAAGATATTACAGTCTAGGCTATAAATAATTGTATTCACGCTGGATGCAAAGGTAGTTAAGGACAAGGTGCCTAAAATTAAATTTTTTAAATACCCATGTTATTGGTCCTATCAAAAAGGATTACATAACAAAAGTTATAGAGAATACAAGTTGCGATCATTTATGTTTTTTACAGTTGTACCATTCTGACTATGGCAACAGAATTCATGAATTTAGACTTTTGTTGCTTAATCCATGTCAACACTGAATATTTCTAACATGGAAATATTGTTTAATCATGTTAACTGGTAATGACTTTTGTTGCTTAATCCATGTCAACACTGAACATTTCTAACATGGAAATATTGTTTAATCATGTTAAGTGGTAATGGTTTTAATCATGATCGTCTTAAGGTGTAAAACTGCATGGTCATCGGACCATATTGACAAGAAGAATTGTGAAGATGATTGAGCCATGTATTTGATATCCTCTCCCCTCTTATACTATTTATTGTGCCTCTTTTAATGCTTTTCAATTTTGGTACATTATTGTGTTTTTTCGCCCGTTGTTGTCCCCTTCGGCAAATAATAATAACAAAATTATTCCTAAAAGATGCTCCCAGGGTAAAGGAACTATTTCCGCCCTGGGAACGGCCCGGCCTGTGCTGCCTCCCCTCTGCCTTCCCACCCGTACCCCTGCTGATGCGCCGAGCTCTTTTACGCAGACTCCCCGTGTCGCCTTGCGTCACGTGGTCTCGCGTCACGGCTACTCTTGGCCAGGCCGTGCGGCCTGGCTGGGAGGAAGTGTCATTCTTGCCTCGCTCTCTGACTTGAGCATCTCACGCACCGCCTTCGAACCCCGGACCGCTAGGGGGTATGGGAGGTAAGCACCCTGAACTTACTTAACGATCACAGACTATGGGAGGACATTATTTGATTGTAAACCACTGAATAGGCGCTAGAGTTGTTTCAAGTTGTTATAAAAGCAGAGTTGCCTCTAAATCGTAAAGTATGTGTGAACCTCTTGGGATCGTTTATTGCAGTCTTACTGCAACTTAACTTATTGGGCGCTTGTGCCCTTAGTGGTTGAAAGTATATATATGTATATGGTATCATGGTATGTCATGTTAAGGGAAAATTGCGCTCCTCCTTGAGCCACCTGAGGTGGCGCTTTATCAATAAGTCTTATCCAGAATTACCTTTTACACTGTTTTTTGGTGATGAACTGTGAACAGGGGCTGGATCCCTGTAAATTACAATAGGGCACGTGTCGGAGGAACCTGAGTGATGTTGGTGTTTAAATACTTTAATCCTTTTTTACTTTTCTTGGTGTTTACCTATTTGTTTAATAAACTTTGTTAACCTGATTTCCTCGGCTATCTGTGTTCTTGCCCTCTGGGTGGTACTATATTCTCGTAAGGTCCAGATCCTATGGAGGCCGCACCTTCTGTAGGTTTCGCCAGTGATAATTCACGGTACAAAACTGGTAGCAGAGCGTTCGTTGGATCTGGACTTGTTTTCGATTAGCCGAGGAATTTGAGCCCGTAACATTCTTTCCGTTTCCGGGATTTCTCTAGTCGTGTGGTTTATATCAATTCAACCATGTCCATTCGAGACATACCTTATCCGGGTTCCCTGCGGAAGGAGGAGCTTTTGTATGAACTTGGGATACGTAACTTAGAGTCTAAAGGCACCGTCAAGGCCGATGAAATTTTGTTACGGAATAACTTAAATAGACCGATTACGGTACCCCATTATGCTGAAGGTGAGGTCGCTAGCGCGCTGTCCCTTATTCAGGCTAACCTTTCTAACATTGCATCTGTGATGGATTTTCTGGAGAATGACGTGGCTTCTCCTCATCAACTCAAGAGACTACAGGGTAGATTAAATCATTATCGTCAACGAGTGGAAGATCTCCTTTCCCTGGAATTGAAGGAAGAGATATCGGGTCAGGTTCTCGAATTAAAGGACACATCAGCTGACCTTTTAGAGAAGGTGGAGGCCTGGTTAGCAGGGCTTTCCATTAAATCTAAGCCCGTTCTTCCCCCACCTGCTCAGGTGGAAGGCGAGTTGAATCAACAGTCTCGTAGCTGTGAGCTTGACGAGGAGAGAGCTTCGCTTCCACCGCAGCAGTCTGTTCATTTAAATGTTCCTGCTGATTGTCGCCCATTGAATCAACAGTCCACTGTGCCATCCTTGAGCTCACCTTTTTCGAATATGCCTCACCCTTTGAATATGATGTTGAGAGGTGCCTCTCGTTACTCAGTAAACTCGGCAAGCGATGTGGTTTCTTTTCTTCGGTTTCTGGTTGAATTTTTGGATCATGCCTTAGTCTTTGGGTTAACGCATGCTCAAATTCTACAGATTATTTACCCATACACGATTGGGGTTTTGTCAAATAAAATAGTAAACGCTATTTCGAGTCAATCCTCACTACATCAGTTTCATGCTCATTTATTGGCTCAGTTCATTCCTCCTAGGGCTCTTCATTCGTTAGTCCAGAAATTTTATTTCAGAGTGCAGTGCCTGGATGAGTCTCTATCGGAGTTTATTTCGGAAATCAAGTTTTATGCCAAGGTTTTGGCGCTGAATTTCACTGAAGAGCAAATTGTAGCTACAATCGTGGAAGGCATTTCTCCCTTATACCGTTCATGTTTATGCTTCGCGTCCCAGCCTCGTAATTTTGAAGAGTTGGAAGCGATGGTTGTGTCTGCGGAGGGTTTTCGGCATGCTGATTCACTTCGAGTTGAGAATACTTTTTCCTTGGCCTGTGATAATTCTGCTTCTTCGTTGGTTAATAAACCTGCCCCATTAAAAAGATGTTTTGGTTGCGGGGCTTCCGATCATCATCGAAATAAGTGCCCTGCTCGTTCTACTAGCGCACAGGTGTCGGGTGCCAGTTCGGGCACCAGGGTTCAGTCTAGGGCTTCTAATGTTGTATGTTTCAAGTGTGGGGTTCCTGGCCACGTGGCGCGGCAGTGTTCGCATAAGCCAAATGTTAGCTGACTAGATAGGAAAGCGGGAAGTGTTGGCCTCCCCGGTCTATCGCCTGTAGAACCAGGTTATTCTCTCCCTTCTTCCCGCGAATATTCTACTGGGTGCCCTGATCAGTGTTTAGCCATATCTACCGAGGTTAAGGGATTAGCCCCCTTCGTCAAGGTAGAGATAAATAATGAACCGGTATCGGCCCTTTTGGACTCGGGAAGCGTAGTCTCGTTTATCAGTGAGAAGTGGTTTGCTCTCAATAGTTCTGTTTGTAAATTTTCCGATGTACTGCCTGTTTCTCTGTCGTTTGTTGCTG
Organism: Anabrus simplex; assembly: GCF_040414725.1. Taxonomy (NCBI): domain Eukaryota; kingdom Metazoa; phylum Arthropoda; class Insecta; order Orthoptera; family Tettigoniidae; genus Anabrus; species Anabrus simplex. Next base: position 111,145,290 of record NC_090269.1, on the reverse strand, counting down.
CAAATTCTTCGAGAGTGGAAGTTTCCGGCCTGGTAAAGTGCAAAATTCGACTGGCTAATTTCTCTTGGAAATTTCCCCTTTATGTAACTAAGAATTTGCCATATCCTATAATCCTCGGCTCTAATTTTTTGCCACATACGGGGCTCCTGTTGGATATACAGGAAGGCTCCTGCTGGTTTAAATTCTGCAAGGCTACTAAGATACCCTTATTTATGTGTAATTCTCTGTCTTCATGTGTTGCCTCACCTCCTCAAGACCAAATGGCATTAAACCTTAGTCATTTGTCCGAGAATCAAGCTGAATGTATTAGGGAAATATGTGATGACTTCCCGGACGTTTTCACCGAAGAATTGGGGATGACGAATCTTTTAGAGTACAAGATCGAGGTCACGGACTCGGTTCCGGTTAGGTCACCGCCCTATTGCTTGGTTCCTCCCAAAATGCAAGCGTTAAAGGAGATAGTTAATAAAATGTTGGATCAGGGCATTATTCGGCCGTCTACTTCTGCCTACTCCTCCCCCATCTTCCTTGTCCCGAAGCCTCAAGGTGGTTATCGTCCTGCGTTGGACTATAGGGCTTTGAATAAGAAAGTCGTATTGCAGTCAGTTCCTCTCCCTGATCTGCATTCTTGCTTCTCATGGTTCAAGAAGGCTAGATATTTTACAGTTTTAGATTTAAATCAGGCGTATTACCAGATTCCGTTAGCTGAAGAGTCTCGTCACTTGACAGCCTTCGCTACGGACTGGAATTTTTACGAATTTTGCCGTTTGCCCTTCGGTATTTCCACTGGCGCTGCTGTCCTCACTAGGTTGCTCGATCAACTGTTTTCTGACATCAAGTTCAACTATCTTTATCACTATCTAGACGATGTCGTAATTTTTTCCGAAACCTTTGAGGATCATCTCCGCCATTTGAGGGAAGTGTTGTCCCGTCTTCGCAAGGCTGGTCTTACGGTCAAACTTTCTAAGGTATCCTTTGCCAAGCCCCAAATGTCCTTCTTGGGACATATTGTGTCATCCAATGGCGTCTCTGTTGATCATTCTCGCACCGAGGCCATTCGCCAGTTCAAACCTCTCCGCCGTAAAGGGGTTAAATTTGAATGGGGGCCCTCCCAACAAGCTGCCTTTGATGATCTAAAGTTGGCCATATCTAACACTCCGGTGTTGGCTATGCCTGACTTTTCCAAGCCTTTCATTGTTCAGACCGATGCGTCGGCGTCTGCCGTTGCGGCCGTCCTGTTGCAGAACTCGGAATTGGGGAGACGTCCCATTGCATATGCTTCTAGGACCTTGTCTTCTGTCAAAGCCAAGTATTCTGTATACGAGCTAGAAGGATTGGCGGTATTGTTCGCTTTAGAAAAGTTTCGTATTTACCTAGAGCATGAAAGGTTCGAACTCGAGACTGACAACCAGGCTCTGAGTTGGGTTTTGGGGAAACCTAGGAAAACCGGCCGTCTGGCCCGTTGGGCCATTAGGATTTCAGCTTTTCAGTTCAGCGTACGTCATATCCGTGGTTCGGGCAACGTAGTCGCCGACTCTCTTAGTCGCATGTTTTCGGATCAGCCTTCTCAGGAGGGCGAATCGTCAAGTGCTGAGGTTCCCTTGTCCTTGCCCTTAGTGGGGGCTATCTTGTCTGATACTCCACTACTGTATCATGACATTGCTAAGTTTCAAGTGGAGGACCCTATTTTGGGACCTATTGTTCAAGATCTTAAGGAAGGGAAAATTATTGATCCTTATGTGTTAAGGAATGGCGTACTGTGTTGTCCCGCCCGTCACGATCATAAAATGAAGGTCGTTATTCCCTCAGTCCTGGTGCCTATGATTTTTAAATACTTTCATGAAACTCCTCTCGGTGGCCACCTAGGAGTATTTAAGACCAGGGAGAAGATTAGGGAAAATTTTATTTGAAAGGGGTTGGACGCTGAAGTACGTGAACTTGTTAAAGCATGTAAGGTTTGTGCGCTCAGTAAGCCTTCTCCTAACACACGTGTAGGCTTACTGTCTTCTAGCCAAGCTACCCTCCCTATGCAGCGGCTCTATATTGATTATGTAGGTCCCTTGCCGAAAACTAGGACTGATGGTAGTAGGTTCGTTTTCGTTTGTGTGGATGGTTTTACCCGTTTTTCCTGGTTGATTCAGACGAGGCTAGCCACTTCTGAGACTACTATTAGATGTTTGAAGTCTATATTTTCGTCCTTTGGTCCTTGCCAGTACTTGGTCTCTGACAACGCCAAGGCCTTTACATCGAACCTGTTTAAGAAATTTTGTTTCAGCTTGTCCATTTCTCATGTTACCACATCCCCCTATTACCCACAACCTTCTTACGCCGAGAGGGTTAACCGAAATTTGCGGTCTGCTCTCATTGCATTTCACCACGACGATGTTTTGAGGTGGGACACGTCGTTGCCTTGGCTTGCATTTGCTTTCAATTCTGCGGTACACGAGGCTCATAAATTTTCCCCTAATTCTCTCATGTTTTCTTTCGTTCCTAATTCTCCGCTCACCAACTTGTGGAATATAAATGAGTTGTTGCCTGAAAAGATTGATCCCCCTAACATCAGGGCCGTTTGGAGAAAGGCTAAGCAAAATCTGAAGGTCTCGTATGAGAAGAAACGGGAACGCTATGATAAGGGGCGCCGTCCTACCGATCTTGCCATCGGTGACAGGGTCTTTGTTAAGAATTTCATGCCTTCTGGGAAACTCGCTCCTCGGTTTCGCGGGCCCTGCGAAATTATTGATTTCTTGACACCAGTCACCCTGTTGGTGAAAGATCCGGACACGGAGAGAGTGTTCCGAGTCCATTTGTCTCAGGTTAAAGCTGCCTAGTGCTATCTAGGTTTTGTGGCATTTTGTTTGCTATGAGTATTTTTTTTCCGGTCATTCTTTTCCTTGTGTTTTCCTTCCCTCTGGTTCCCTTGACACGTGTTCTGCCTAAAGAGGAGCTATTTTCTTTGGATTTAAAAATTTTAGTGGTATGTTTAATGATTATGTGAGTCCTCCCGGAGTCCCGTTTCTCCCTTATCACTCCCATACCCCGGTCCGGTTCTTCGAACCATCTCTTGCTTGCATCTCCCCAATGTGCTGGGCATCTATTCGACACAATTGCTGGCGCTTGATTTGTTTTACAGTGTTCTGGAGTGACTATCTTCGCCCATGCCTGCATGGGAAGGGCCCCCCGTGTGGGCTGCCTTGGTGTGCCTCCTCTCCAGTTCCCGAGCCCTTCGGCCTTGCTCTTGTTGGACTATCTACTGCCAGCCTAATGCTGACCTAGTTTGTGCAGGTCGCTACAGCCTTTCGTCACGTGGCGTGTGTCTGCCACGAGAACTGTCGAGCTGTTTGAGAAGATATGTTTGGTTGTATTGGTGATGGTGTGTGAGGCCGGTCTGGTCTCGAAAATTTACTGAGATGTCACTTGGTGAAGCTATTAATTAACTAACTGAATTAAGCTGAAGCTGTTACTTGTCTACATCCCGGGATATTATGACAAGAACTTCCGTCTATTATATGACAAGAACTTTCATCTATTATACTACAAGAACTTTCGTCTATTATACTACAAGAACTGTCGTCTATTATACTACAAGAATTTCTTCTATTGTACTCCAAGTAATTTATATAGCTTATTAATTGTAAGGCAAGAATTCTATTATATTATTAGCCTGTGAGCCACTGAATGGACTATACTGCAAGAGTATTTTATTGATGAAAATTTATTGCTCACCCTGGTTGGTGCTTTAGGGGGGGAGATCTGAGGCATGTATTTGATATCCTCTCCCCTCTTATACTATTTATTGTGCCTCTTTTAATGCTTTTCAATTTTGGTACATTATTGTGTTTTTTCGCCCGTTGTTGTCCCCTTCGGCAAATAATAATAACAAAATTATTCCTAAAAGATGCTCCCAGGGTAAAGGAACTATTTCCGCCCTGGGAACGGCCCGGCCTGTGCTGCCTCCCCTCTGCCTTCCCACCCGTACCCCTGCTGATGCGCCGAGCTCTTTTACGCAGACTCCCCGTGTCGCCTTGCGTCACGTGGTCTCGCGTCACGGCTACTCTTGGCCAGGCCGTGCGGCCTGGCTGGGAGGAAGTGTCATTCTTGCCTCGCTCTCTGACTTGAGCATCTCACGCACCGCCTTCGAACCCCGGACCGCTAGGGGGTATGGGAGGTAAGCACCCTGAACTTACTTAACGATCACAGACTATGGGAGGACATTATTTGATTGTAAACCACTGAATAGGCGCTAGAGTTGTTTCAAGTTGTTATAAAAGCAGAGTTGCCTCTAAATCGTAAAGTATGTGTGAACCTCTTGGGATCGTTTATTGCAGTCTTACTGCAACTTAACTTATTGGGCGCTTGTGCCCTTAGTGGTTGAAAGTATATATATGTATATGGTATCATGGTATGTCATGTTAAGGGAAAATTGCGCTCCTCCTTGAGCCACCTGAGGTGGCGCTTTATCAATAAGTCTTATCCAGAATTACCTTTTACACTGTTTTTTGGTGATGAACTGTGAACAGGGGCTGGATCCCTGTAAATTACAATAGGGCACGTGTCGGAGGAACCTGAGTGATGTTGGTGTTTAAATACTTTAATCCTTTTTTACTTTTCTTGGTGTTTACCTATTTGTTTAATAAACTTTGTTAACCTGATTTCCTCGGCTATCTGTGTTCTTGCCCTCTGGGTGGTACTATATTCTCGTAAGGTCCAGATCCTATGGAGGCCGCACCTTCTGTAGGTTTCGCCAGTGATAATTCACGGTACAATGATTATAAAAAAATAAGAAAACTCTTAAAGGAATGATCACTTGAAGAATAAGACAAGAGGGAGTCATGAAAGGAAGGAAGGGCTCCCTTTAGATTACATGACCTAATATAGTGTCAGAAGAAAATTAAATGTGAAGGCCTACAATTAAGAGATAAGAATTCCATAGTGTTCCATATTGAAGTGAGTTCACTATTAAGTTAAAAGAAGATATAAAATGATTCAACCTTTCAATACTATTAAAATAAGAAATGTAAGTTTACATAAAATGGCATTTTATTTATCTGTGCATTGTTTTACACTTGCTTGTAATCGGCTGATGATGACCAAGAATACTGGTAGAAACTGGTACCAATTTTAATTAAATAAGAATGTAAACTTACATTTCTTATTTTAGAAGTATTAAAAGGTTGAACCATTTTATATCTTCTTTTAACTTAATAAGGCCTACAATATCGAAAGCTCATAAAACTGATCAACAATAACATTACATTGACCATTGTTGTGATGTGATTTTTCTCTGCTGCTGCCACTTGTCTCCAACAGATGGGATTACCGCTGCATCTCACGTAAAACAGCATGCCTGAATATTAGCGGAAAGGAGCTAGAGAGTTAGATAACTTTGCACATGCTATACGATAACTCCATCAATGACAGGTACTACAGCTAGTTAGGAGATAAAGCCTAAGTTAAAAACAAATTCAGCAGATACAACTGTATCTATGAAATTGTCTGGCCCTGCGGTGTAGGCGGCAACATGTCCGCCAGTCATCCGGCGGCCCCGGGTTCGATTCCCGGCCAGGTCAGGGATTTTTAATTGTCATTATTAATATCCCTGGCCTGGGGACTGGGTGTTTGTGACATCCTTAATCTTCCCTTCCTCACACACAACATTTCACACTACCGCCATTCCAATTACATGCAGGTTCATACAATGCGGTGCCAGTAGGGGCAAAAGATCGACATGGGTCGACGCCCCAAACAAATAGCATTTTTTTTAAAAAGAAACTATGAAATAGCTTCAGTGGTGAGATTAATGGAGGACAGATTATGCAGGATAAAAATGGATTTGACCACGGATGGTAAGAGAAGCACAGGAAAACTAAGGCAACTACAGAAGATAAAATGTTAAAAGAATTTAATTGTATAAAGTCCACCTGATCAATATAAGTTTGCCATTTGATATGTGGTCTGTCTAAAAAGCTACATAGGAAATGTTTCGACCTAGTCTAGAGGTCAGCTAAATTAACACATTGATGAAAGACATATACAAAAACAGTGATACCGCTACATAAAAAACTTGAGATAAAATACAATCAACAAATGCAACAAAAATCTGTTTAAAATGTTCATAGTTTTAATCTTGAATGAATCTAGTTGTAACAGGTGTTGGTCCAACCGTATTTATCACAACTATTGGTTGGCTGGAGGAATACTTATAGGAAAGAAATTAACACCATACACACTTTAGCATGCCTTGATGGGTTTAATAGCAATTTTGTTGGGAGGATTCTCAATAAGATAAAAAATAAACCCACCACCACACTTAAAAAACAAAAAGAGAATACTGGCTTTGTCACCTTCACTTTCAACAGCAATAACCTACACCAAATCTTGAACATTAAAAAAAAAATCAGGACCTCAATGTCGCCTTTAGAACTAGCAACACTACTTCTAAACTTTTCTGCGAGGGTTGGGGCAAGTCATAGCAACTATTATTTTTCTTGAAGATAACAGTCCGGTTGGAAAATGTGACATATACAGACGAAAGGACAAGGTGTTAACTACATGTGTGGACAATGAATAGCACTGAAATATCGTAACACACTAATTTATTACGGTAGTATACAGGGCAATATGGCCTTCCCGGTGCAAAAAAAAAAAAAAAATGACAACACAAAATGACATGACAAACCTAGGCCTAAAGACCCTCAAAGTAGTCCCCTGCTACTGACACCACACGCTGTCAACGATGTGGGAAGCACTGAATACCATCTGCGTCAGCATTTGCCGCACCATGTGTGAATTGGGTCACCTGTTGGCGCATAGCATTAGCAATGCCCTCTCGTGTTGCAAACCGCCTACCATGTAGTGGTTCCTTAATCTTTCGAATGAGATCAAAGTCACAGAGCGAAATATCGGGAGAGTACGGTGGGTGCTCCAATTCCTCCCATCCCCAACGTCGCAGTAGCTGCCCTACACAATCTGCTTTATGTGGTTTTCCATATTCGTACAGGATTATTGCACTGTCCACAAGATCCGGACGTTTCTCCTGAACGCCACGTCGTACCTGTCGTGCCAGGAAGTCCCTGTAGTACTGTGCGGTCACTGTTCTGCCTTGTGGAACAAAGTGGCAAACAATGACACCCCTGACGTCATACGCGACGATCACCATCAATTTGACTGGGGAAGGATTCTGACAGACCTTCTGCCTCCTTGGTGATCCAGCATGTCGCCACTCCGCGGACTGAAGTTTCAGTTCTGCTTCACATGCCCCGGCCCAAATTCATCGATGGCGATTATTCGTGACAAGAATTGATCGCCGTCCTATTGCCAGCGTGCATAGTGGTCGGAGCATATTGCATAGCGCACCCACCTTTGAACTTCTGTCAGTGCATGCGGTACCCACTGTGTTGCGATTTTGCGCAGTTGCAGCTCATTAAGCAATATCCTGTGGACGGTGTGTTTCTCGATGCCACTTGCCCTCTCTAACTCCAGTAGCGTCCATCGTCTGTCTTCATCCAGGAGCTGCTCGATGATGGCACGTGCCGCGTCGGTCCGCACGCTGACAGGTTGTCCAGAACGTTGCTCATCACTGATTGACACACGTCCTTGCTGAAACTTTCCTACCCACCGTGCTACTGTACGGTATGGTAGGGCAGTATTCCCAAGGGCTTCCACTAATTCACTGTGACATTCCATCGCATTTCTCCCCCGGAGAACGGCTATTTTAATGTAAGCGCGCTGCTCAACACGGGTTACTTCCATCTCGCACGACACTCACCAACTGACTGATTTCACAGCCCTCGCTGCGCTACTACTAGCTATCACAGAGCCATCTGTGGTTCTGCATTCACACTCAGCCCCCGAGCCACTGGAATTTACCAATTAAGGTTAAAATCCCCGACCCAGCTGGGAATTGAACCTGGGACCCTCTTGACCAAAGGCCAGCACACTAACCATTCAGCCATGGAGTCGGACATATAATACAGTAGGGATGTGTTATGGCAAGCCTGTCCACTAGCCAGCGTAGGTGTACTAGTTGGTATGTACTTCTCACACTCATTTCTTTCACAAGTGATTTTTTTTACATAGTTTATGCCCCTGTTGGAGCACTTTAATCAGTCATATACAGTAAAGTCTAATAGTATTAAATAGAGTCAGCTTTTCAGCTTCTTCTTCCACTTCCAAAACTTCTTCATCCTGTCGGATCTGGCTGCCCTTTGGTTGTCAGTAATGGTGTACTTAAAACCAAACCCCATGGCACTACAGCCCTTGAAGGGCCTTGGCCTACCAACCGACAGCTGCTCAGCTCGAAGGCCTGCAGATTATGAGGTGTCATGTGGTCAGCACGACGAATCCTCTCGGCCGTTATTCTTGGCTTCCTAGACCGGGGCCGCTATCTCACCGTCAGTTAGTTCCTCCATTCTAATCACAGAGGCTGAATGGACCTCGAACCAGCCCTCAGGTCCAGATAAAAATCCCTGACCCCTACACCACGGGGCCGGCAATGGTGTACTTACTTCGTTCAAATGTTGTGAGTTTGAATTGTAAGTGTTTGTTCCTTAGAATTCTCTTCTGTTTTCTGCCTTCAATTTGGACCATTGATAAAATTATTTTTTCCTAAATCATTCATGATCTCTGTGAACCAAGTGTTCTTTGTTTTATTTCTCTAGAAGTAACTAAATAACTGTTTCACAAGTGATTAATATGCTGTATTTCAAAATTTGATATTAAAAAAAAAAACTTTATTTTTATTGAAAGGAAATGGAGTTTTATCTTCTGCTGATGCTGTGGAAGACAATATAGAAGCAATGACAATTGATGATTTAAAAGAAGAATCAAAGAAAAGACGTGGAAAAAAATAAGTATTAAAAAGTAGAGTTGATGGGAAAGAAAGTACAAACCCTGTTTTTAGTGTTTTCATTAAACACTGTATTCTGTAAAAACAAGTAGTCTTTCAAAAACATGTCAAAATTTTATCATTTACTAATTTTTTTTTTTTGGTAGTTGCTTTGCGTTGCACCAACACAGGTAGGTCTTATGGCGACGATGGGATGGGGAAGGGCTAGGAGTGGGAAGGAAGCGGCCGTGGCCTTAATTAAGGTACAGCCCCAGCATTTGCCTGGTGTGAAAATGGGAAACCACGGAAAACCATTTCCAGGGCTGCCGACAGTGGGGTTCGAACCTACTACCTCCCGAATACTGGATACTGGCAGCACTTAAGCGACTGCAGCTATCGAGCTCAGTATTTATTCTTTTAGGTTAGAAGCAACACACAGCATGACAGTAGTAAGACTGCTGTTAACAGTGGCTACTACTAGTCAATCTGAGTGTGATTTCTCTTCAGCATTTTATGAGTTTCAAGATTTTATTGCAGCTCTTATGAATAAATATTTCAAATTTGCGACTGATGAATTGTTTAGTTTTTAGAAAGTCTGAAATTGATAGTGCATCAATTTTAAATTCTTGAAGTATTTTGTACTATTCCACAGGGCAGGTTTGAGTAGATATTACGGGTCACGTCTTTCTTCAAGCTTTTATTGTGAATCGCATGTAATCACTGTTTCCGTAAGTCCTTCTGCTTAAGAAACTGGTGGTATGAATAAATGCAGCATTAGTCCAGCATTACAGGTTTTCTAATTTTTTTCCAGTAATTATTTTGTATTAAAAATTAAACAGTGCACAACTTCGTTTGTCAACTAAGTAATTCCCATTAGAAACACAACAAAACAATCGCAAATGAGAAGCGCATACTGTCTACTACTCGTGAGACATCTTTTGGTAGTTGTTTCAGTATACGTTATCCGTATTGGGAAAATCATTATCACTGTAGAACTAGATCTTTGTTAAGTCATGAAAAGGCTGTGGATATCTGTGTATTCTGAAAGCTAAAAAAACAAAAAAAAAAAAAAAAAGCTTTCTGCCGGGAGCTCCCCTTTATGTAGAAATCTACTTTGTTATAAGTAGTGAACCATGCTTCCAGGTACTTGAATTTATCCAATTTATCCACTTACTGGAACCCCATTCTCCCTGCAGATAACGAGGTCTAGTCTTGCTCAAATCTTCACCTAACTTTCTCTTATCTATGTAAATAAAATCGTAACGACTGTATGTCTGTACATTGAATATTTTCGTGAATATTTCATACAGTTACCCATTTCAAATGGAATGATGACCATCTGCATACTTTTAGCTTGTTGTCTGCCGGTTTGTCTGAGTTCTTATAACAGGAAAACTACTGGATATATTTCTATCAAACTTCATATTCAGAACCAATGGATTGGTTTTAGGGCCAATATTATTTCCAAATCTCTGAAAGGACTGGGGGTTTATAGGAAGATTGAAACAGTGATTTTATACTCCCACAAAATGTGCATGACCAACCTTAAAGGAAATCTACAAGCCTTAATGGAAATCAATTTCTAAAATTTTTCTTCATGTGCACCTTTTTGATAGGAGGCTTAATAAGGGAGATATCATTAACAGATGGTTTTGCAGTCTAAGTGCCAGTGGACTTATCCCAAAAGCGGGTGCGTGTAAAGCATATTTCTTATAACTGAAAGACTATTGGAAAATTTAGCCAATCTTCATATTTAGCATCCACCTGTGCAAAGGTAATTTTAACATCTATACCAATTCAAATTTTAGGAAATGACTGGGTATTTATAGGAAACTGAAACAGTGATTTACTCTCACACAAAATTACAAGACCAATCTGAATGGAAATCTTCCACCCTTAAGAAAACTCTATTTTTAAAACTTTTTCTCGTGTACACCTTTTCTATAGGGGGATTAATAAGGGTGATATCATTAAGAGATGGTTTTACAGGCTAAATCCCTGCGGACATAGCCCAAAAGGTGTTGCAGATTTCTTATCTACATAAATAAAATTGTAATGACCGTGTGTCTGTTCAATGAATATTTTGGCATAATTTTTGTACAATTAGCCGTTTCAGGCATAATAATGACCATCTGCATATTTTTTAGCTTTGGTTGCCTGGAAAACTACTGGATATATTTCTACCAAACTTCATATTTAGAATCCACCTGTCCTTGGATGGGCTATAGGTCCAATATTATCCAATATTATTACTTAATTCCCGAAAGGGCTGGGGTTTATAGGAAGAACAAAACAGTGATTCTACACTCTCACAAAATATACATGACCAACCTTAATGGAAATCTACCAGCCTTAATGAAAATAAATTTCTCACATGTGGATAGGTTTAATAAGGAGATATTATTAATGGACAGCCTGCCTGGTGGCCATGATTGTTAAGGCCCTGAAGTCTAAACGGTGTGACATCGAGGTTAGCCGGTTCGAGTCCCGTTGGTCGAAAAAAATTTCACCATCAGAATGTTGGCCGGCAGGGTAGGGGAGGTGGTGGTATACAATTTCTAATCACTAGATTGTGTGCCAAAAGCCTGGATTAAATTCCAAACCTCTCCTCAGTGCTCATATGGAGTGAGGGCAAATGACGCTGTTGATGGTGATTCGTCCGTCGGATGAAGACGTTAAGCCTTGAACAGACCCCTTGGTGCTATTCGACAGGAGTAGGCTATGTGCCGGCACCGGGTTTCACCCTCTCCCTACTATCATATATCACGTCATTCAGTTCATCTCATTAACTCCTCTGATGACGTTGACATGAGGAAGGGCATCTGGTCATAAAAACCCGCCACGACAGATTCATCTCACCTCATACCTGACCCTGTTACGGAAACGGGACAAGGGTTGGACAAACAACAAACAATATTATTAACGGACAGTTTTGCAATCTAAGTGCCAGTGAACTTAACCCAAAAGCAGGTGCATATAAAGCATATTTCTTATAACTGGAAAACTACTAGAAATATTTTAACCAAACTTCATATTTAGCATCTACCTGTCCAAAAGTAGATTTTCAAGTCCATACCATTTCATATTTCCAGAAGTAACTGGGGGCATATATAGGAAACTGAAACAGTGATTTCACTCTGCCACAAAATATACAAAACCAACCTGAATAAAATCCACTAGCCTTAATGGAAATTCAACCTCTAAAACCTTTTTCTCATGTGCACCTTTTCATTCGGTTTTACGGGCTAAGTCCCAGCGGACATAGTTCAAAAGGTGTTGCACATAGAGGAGATTTCTTATCTATATAAATAAAATCATGTGTCTGTACATTGAATATCTCATTAACAGACGGTTTTACAGGCTAAGTCTCAGCGGACCTAGTCCAAAAGATGTTGCACACAAAGCAAATTTCCTATTTACATAAATGAAATCGTAATGACCGTGTCTGTAGATTGAATATTTTGGCTAAATTTTCGTACAGTTATCCGTTTCAGACGTAATAATGACCATCTGTATATTTTGTAGCTTTGGTGCCTGTTTGAGTTCTTATAACAGGAAAACTACTTCTACAAAACTCCATATTTAGAATCCATGTGTCCTTGGGTAGGTTTTAGGGCCAATGTGATTTCTAAATCCCTGAAAGAACTTGGATTTTAGAGGATGAACAAAACAGCAATTTTACAAACCCACAAAATCTGCATGACCAACCTTAATGGAAATCTACCAGCCTTAATGGAAATCAACTTCTAAAACCTTTTTCTCATGTGCACCTCTTCGTTAGGAGGTTAAAAAGGGAGATATCATTAACGGACGGTATTGCAGTGTAAGTGCCAGCGGACTTAGCCCAACAGTTGGTGTGTGAAAAGCATATTTCTTATAACTGGAAATATAGTGCAAATATGTTAGACAAACTTCATATTTAGCATCCATCTCTCCAAAGGTAGATTTTAAGGTCCATACCATTTCAAATTACTAGAAATGACTGGGAGTTTATAGGAAACCGAAACAGTGATTTTGCTCTCTCACAGAATACACAAGTCCAACCGAAATGGAGTTCTAGCAACCTTAAAGAAAATCTATTTCTAAAACTGCTTTCCCATTTACATCTTTCCGATAGAAGAATAAATAAGGAAGATATTATTAATGGACAGTTTTGCAGTCTAAGTTTCAGCGGACTTAGCCAAAAAGCGGGTGCAATTTGTAAGCTACTCATTCAGGATTATGTTTCCAGGTGCACATGATGTGAAGATATCACTTGAAATTAGAATTTATAGAATGATTATTCCCAAAATATATTGGATAATTAGGTCTAATAGAAGACTGTATAATCAGAAATGTTCAAGAATATGTTATTTCCATTAATTTATGCCTTATACATATTTATTGTACGACAGATAATAACTGAGATACTTACGAAAAATTGGGCTCTTAGCAGAAGTCCCATGGAACACTTGGTGCACATCACTTCAAGGTGGGTTAACAGGAATAACTAAAGAGACATTTTACTATTTTCAATAGAACAGATAATAAGGGAGGTTATCGTCAACAATGGGTTTTTTGAGTCTTCAGCCCTAGCACCACTCCAATGGTAAACAAACAACAATATGTAACTGAGAAGCAGGAAGAATTTTGCGTAACTTCTGATCAGGAATTGTACCGTACAATAAACTTTGCAGCAGTCCTCATTGTGTCTCATTTTATGTTGCACCAACACAGACAAATCTTATAGTGATGATGGAATAGGAAAGGGCTATGTCTGGGAAGAAGTGACCATTGACCTTAAAGTATCTACCTGGTGTGCAAATAGGAAACAATGGGGAACATCTTCAGGGCTGCCGACAGTGGGGTTCGAACCCACTATCTCCCAAATACAAGCATGACCCAAATAGTGTAGCCAACTCGCTGTAGGGCAGAATCAAGATCATTTAATACTTTAATTCTTCACACACCCTGGTTAATCTAACCAAAATTTACTAATTTAACTGTATCTATACAATGATACAAATGAAATTTAGAGTGAAAATGCATCAATAGGTATGTTAAGAAGGAATTAATGCATTCATTCATATCTGCAAAGACCATTAAGAATATTAGAGGAGTTGAAGCTAGTAAGGGTGTACTATCACTACCTCTCGGCCCTAACTGGAACAGAGGCATTAGCTTTATTTCAAACACCATTGGCCTTACGAATTAGACTGGTGCAGATGGAAAATCAAACTCAAGAAAGGCAGATAAATCAATAATATACACTGTAATTATTATCACTACCATTTTATTTATGATCTATTCTAAACCCTAAAAACTAAAAAAAAAAAAACTAAACCCCCTTGCACTACAGCCCTTGAAGGGCCTTGGCCTACCAAGCGACCGCTGCTCAGCCCGAAGGCCTGCAGATTATAAGGTGTCGTGTGGTCAGCACGACGAATCCTCTCGGGCGTTATTCTTGGCTTTCTACACCGGGGCCGCTATCTCACCGTCACATAGCTCCTCAATTCTAATCACGTAGGCTGAGTGGACCTCGAACCAGCCCTCAGGTCCAGGTAAAAATCCCTGACCTGGCCGGGAATCGAACCCGGGGCCTCCGGGTAAGAGGCAGGCATGCTACCCCTACCCACGTATTTAAAAACTGAAAAAGAAAATCTAGGATGCAATAATACAAAAATACTTTGAAAGACAATGTGACAATTCAGTCTGCTCCACTAATGATCATGATTCATGAACTACAGCTGAAATAATAATAATAATAATAATAATAATAATTATTATTATTATTATTATTATTATATTATTATATTATATAATAATAATATTTATTATATTTATTATATTATTATTATTATTATTATTATTATTATTATTATTATTATTATTATTTTCTTTTTTAACCTCAGATTAACAAGTAAGGAAAATGGCAATCCTGCAGTGTTCAGGGTTATGACCATCACCCATTTTCTTCCTTTGACTTTATTTCCAACCTTTTCTGTCTGGTCCTGTCGCCTTATTCTGCACACTTCTTCCCTGAGAATGTTAAAGGACTACTCCTGTTTATGCTTCAACAATGACTCGGCGACGTGTAGATAACCTCCTCGTGGTGTATCTGGGCAACAGACTGCTTATGCAGGACGGCTGAGAGTCTACATAAATAGGCGATGGAACTAGATCCTGGATCGCTCATGGTCAATCAAAGTTACATCAGAAGATGAAACCAAAACCTACCAAAGGCACTTATCAGAGCCAACTGACAAGGAAACTTGAAACCAGCGATCACATTCCACAGATAAATGCAGAAGGCCTGTCAAAGGACAAATGTGAATACCTTAGTGAACTAGCTGATGACCTGAAAATTGACATCCTAACAATACAAGAAACTCATTTAACAGAGGAAGATTTGGAAAGCAGAGGTAAGATTGCAGGATACAAAATTATAGCGAGTCCTTTCTCACCTGTTCTTGTTCTTGCTTCCGAATTTGGCCAACTGTGGACCGCGTGAAACTTAATGCTTTCTGGCCAGTCTTCTTCTTTTCTCTTCCCAGAACTTCTTCATTCGTTCACTCCTTATTTTTCTCTGCTCCTCAGATATTACAAATTTGGGCCTGTTCTTCCACTGCTCTTCATGAAATTTGTGGTCATCTACTCGAGTTCTGAACTTCTTTCTGTTGAGGATCAATTCTGGTGTTATTTTAATTTCTTCTGCGTCCTTCTTAACCTCCTCCACCCATTTCATTGTTCTCCTCAATCCAATTATATATTTAAATATCCTTTTAGTCAGGCGGTTGTCATTCATTCTGACGAGATTTCCATAAAATTTCAGTCTTTGTTTTCCCTTCGTGTCCGCAATCTTTTCAGAATACTTGTAAGAGATCCTCATTTCTCCTTTTCCTCCATGTACCATCCGTCGTTTTCTGAGGTCCAAGAATTTTCCTCTCCTTCTTCTCAATTTCTTTAAGTTCCCAGAAATAATATTTGCAACATTTCAGAAGTGAACTCCCAAAGAATTAAAGATATAGAAATAATCACTGCCAAACTAGATCATTTGACTATCGCATCAGTTTACAAACCACTTCACTCCAACTGGCCAACTCCACCACTGCCTTCACTGTATATACGTAGGAGACTTTAACAGTCGTCACACATCCTGGGCCTACCCAAACAATGATGAAAATGAAGAAAAAATGGCTATGTGGTGTGATACCCAAGACCTGTATCCCAGTTTTGATGCTAAAGCAGAGAAAACATTCTTCTAGATTCTTCTAGATGGCAATCTGACACCAACCCTGATCTGGTTATTGTTTCCACATATGAAAGAAAACTCCCCCTAGACCACACAAGAAAAGTCCTTCAACATTTTCCAAGAAGCCAACACAGACCCACTCTTATCAATATAGGTCTTGAAATACCAGTTGTCAGATCCATACATAAGCCAAGATGGAACTTCAAGAAGTCAAACTGGGACCAGTACAGATCAGAAGTAGATAGTAATCTGAGATGGATTCCCCCAAAGATAGAAAATTACAAGAGGTTTCTAGTCGTTGTCATCGGTGCAGCTAAGTGAAACATCGCCCGGGGATTCAGGAAGCAGTATATTTCATGCTGGGATAAAACTACCCAAAAAATATATGATAGTTATCAGGAAACTGATGATCCTGAAATGGGAAAAAGGATATTAGAAGATCTGAGTAAAGGAAGAAAAGAGAAATGGAGGGATCTAACTTCTCAGCTGAGCTTTACACACTCCAGCAGAAAAGCATGTACCCTCCTTAGGAAACTTGGCGCTCCTTCAAACATACGCAAAGAGGAGCCAGGAATAACACCAAATGAAATGACACTACATATCAAATAAAGAGCAGAAAAAAATTCCAATAGACCCCACGACGAAGAAACACATTGAGAGAGAGATTAAGAAATTGGACAACAGCCTCCAAAATGACTCTACTCTTGCTAATTCATTCAGCCAAGAAGAAAATGAGAAAGCCATCAACATGCTAAAAATGACAAAGGCCGCAGGTTCAGATGGTATTTTCCCTGAATTCATAAGATATCTTGGGAAGCACGGAAAAATATGGCTCAAGAACTTCTTCAGTGACGTATTAGAGACTGGAATCATTCTCCCGGAGTTCAAGATGGCTCACACCATGGCAATGTGGTGTGATAGCCAAGACCTGTATCCCAGTTTTGATGCTAAAGCAGAGAAAACATTCCATTCTTCTAGATGGCAATCTGACACAAACCCTGATCTGGTTATTGTTTCCACATATGAAAGAAAACTTCCCCTAGACCACACAAGAAAAGTCCTTCAACATTTTCCAAGAAGCCAACCAGCAGATGATCCCTCAACACCAACATACCAGGCGGGTTTCAGAATCAAACAAAGCTGCTGTGAACAAGTATTAGCATTAACATAATATACTGAGGCATGATTCCAGAAGAAGCTAAAGACATCTGTCGCTTCTGTTGACCTGACAGCGGCATATGATGCAGCATGCCTGGATGAACTACTATTCAAA
This sequence comes from Anabrus simplex, assembly GCF_040414725.1. Classification (NCBI taxonomy): domain Eukaryota; kingdom Metazoa; phylum Arthropoda; class Insecta; order Orthoptera; family Tettigoniidae; genus Anabrus; species Anabrus simplex. Next base: position 111,127,962 of record NC_090269.1, on the reverse strand, counting down.
ATTGAAAAGCATACACGCTGCCGAAAACTTACAGCCCTTCTGAAAAACATGCTGACAAATCGGTACTTCAAGGTCGGCATACGGCAAAAGACAAGCAAGTCTTTTACAGTAAAAAATGGACTACCTCAAGGGTCTGTATAAGCCCCACTACTTTTCAACTTGTATACCAGTGACATGCCTGACACCATCAGCAAGAAATTCTGCTATGCAGACGATTTAGCCATTGCTGTCCAAACTGTCACATTAGAAGAGGGGGAAAGCATTCTCTCCAATGACTTGGAAACCATGAATGCCCAAATCTGGTTAAGACAGAAGTATGCTTATTCCATCTGTGTAACCAAATAGCTCACCAAAAGCTCAACATTGTGTTCTGCCAACAAAGAATTAAACAAAATATCAACCCCAAGTACCTTGGCATCTCCTCAGACCGTTCTTTAACATACAAAAAACACCTGGAAAATACATGTCAGAAACTTAAGTCAAGAAACAACATCATGAAGAAACTAGCTGGTACGACAAGGGGAGCTGATGCATCCTCACTACGCACTATTGCCCTCACCTTGGTTTATCCAGTGGCTGAATATTGTGCCCCGGTGAGGCAACATAGCGCTCATACTACGAAGATTGACGTCCATTTGAACGAATATATGAGAACCATAAGAGGCACACTAAAATCCACCCCAATCCCGTGGCTACATACTATCATTAACATACTACCTCCGGAACTGAGACGACAGGAAGCAACTATACGCGAGTGAGAAAAGTTACACCATCCTGATCATCCACAGAATCTCCCAATCCATGAGGTTCTTACAGACCTATCCCCTTCTCGTCTTAAATCAAGGAACCCAATATGGCATGACATAACTGGCTTCAATACCCAGGAAAAATGGCATCAAAGCTGGCGCTCTGCATGTGTGAAACACCAAGGCATCCAAGACCCCAGAACTGGACTCCCAAGATTTCACCCGAAGAGACACCAATGGACTAAACTCAACCGTTTAAGAACAGGTCACGCTAGATGTAATGCCAGGCTACATAAGTGGGGACTTGGAGAATCCCCTGTCTGTGACTGCGGAGCCCCTTTCCAGTCAGTGCAACACATTATTGAGGAGTGCCCTCTGAGGAAGTATGATGGACCAGCCCAAGATGTCATCAGTGCTACACCCCCCTTCTTAGTATGGCTACAGCAACTGGACACTGATTTGTAAATGCGAACGCTACCAACATTCTTGTCCTTGTATATATTGTAAATTTTCTTTTTCTTTTGTATACTTGCCATACGATAAATAAATAAATATATATAAATAAATAAATAAATAAATAAATAAATAAATAAATAAATAAATAAACAAACAAACAAATAAATAAATAAATAAATGACTCATTCAAATTGAGTGACCAAATCTTAAGTTTAGAAAACCTATCAGTGTTAGTATGACGTAAAGTAAAATTATTATTTATTAACAAATACATTGCAACTGGGAAATATCCCGGTGGCAATGATCACTTACAGTTGTGTGATGATAACGTAAAGTTAAACCATAATTACCCAACAACAACAACAACAACAACGACGACAACAACAACAACGTAAGTACACTTGCAGTGTTATTTTGATATATACAGTATTTGAGATTATTTTTTACTTCTCATGCTAAAAAGAATATAAGAAAGATGAAAATGTCTGAGGTACAAAGAGTTAGGAACAATAAGCACAAATGAGAAACAGTGCTGAAAATGAAGGTAACAGCCTCTCATTAACATTAACTGATAGGGGAAAGGAAGTGCACTGAACCCTGAAAAAATGAAAAGAAAATGCTAAAGAATGGAAAGGGTCAAAAAGCAGGAAATAGAATGTACTTTATACACTCAAGAGTACAAAAAGAACAAAAGTTAATAAAGGAAGGGTAGAAAGGAAACAAAGAAAAGGAAAAGAGCTTGGTACACATAAGTAGAAGATATGCTAGACTCAGCTGGGTCCTCGTGTTTGCAACACACATCACAAGCTGTGAGCCTCTGTGTGAGAGAGAGTAAGTATAGAATATGGATGTATGAGTAAGAGGAAAATAAAAGAAGGAAAACAAAAATAGATTGCACACTGCTTGAAAATAAATTCTTGGCTAAAAGAACTAACTCCAGAAACAGGAGGAGAAATAGGTACAGGAAGATTACGAACAAAAGAAAAAACAGTAAATGACATCACTTAATGGGTAACTTTGCAACATCAATTGTTATATCACACCTGTCTTTTGGTAGAACGCATAAATAATAGACAGGTAAATGAATCCTACGCACAAAGGTCAACAACTGTTTTCCTTAGACAGTCACTTGGTATCAACTTAGAACTCAGTAGCCCTGAAGACTGTTTTCCATGGTTTCCCATTTTCACATCAGGAAAATGCTGGGACTGTACCTTAATTAAGGCCATGGCCAATTCCTTCCCACTCCTAGCCCTTTCCTATCCCACTGTCGCTGTAAGATCTATCTGTGTTGGTAGCCTTTCATAAATAATACGAGAGGCTAAGTACTCTATTATCCAGTTATTAGTGTATTAACATGTCGACCTGGAATATTCCTGTATGAGGTCTATTTTACTAAACATTTGTAAGTATTCATATTCCCAGAATAAATGGGTGAACTGGTCATGTGGCTAGGGACGTGCAGCTGTGAGTTTACATCTGGGAGATAGTGGGTTCGAACCCCACTGTCAGCTGCCCTGAAGATGGTTTTCCATGGTTTCCCATTTTCATACCAGGGAAATACTTACCTTAATTAAGACCACGGCCACTTCCTTCCAACTTCTAGGCCTTTCCTATCCCATCGTCGCTATAAGACCTATCTGTGTTGGTGCGACATAAAGTAATATTATTATTTATTAACAAATACTGCATTGCAATTGGGAAATATCCCGGTGGCAATTATCACTTACAGTAGTGTGATAATAACATAAAGTTAAAACATAATTACCCCATAACAACAAAAACACCAACTACAACTAAAGTACAACAAGCAATACCATGGAAAGAAAATATTACAAGAAATACTACTAGTTTAATATTTTAAATAGCATCATCATAAATGTACACACAACTTAAGTATTTCTAGTGCTTAACACTAAGGCTTAGCGTACTACTAGCTTAACATTACAACACAATCATGTACAAATTCACACGAACCTTAAGTATTTCAAAATTTTACACTATGACTTAACAACAACAACAATAACAACAACAAGAGTACAACAAGCAATTCCCTGGAAAGAAAAATATTACAAAAAAATACTACTAGTTTAACATTCTAAATCCAGCATCATATACAAATTAGCATACAACTTAAGTATTTCCAGAGCTTAATACTACGGCTTACAATACTATATCATACTACTAGCTTAACATTACAATACCATCATATACAAATTCACACGTACCTTAAGTATTTCAAAATTTTACACTGTCACTCACAGTAGATTGAGCAGCCCAATTACTAACTATTATCTTAGCATTGTAAATACAGCACGTTCATATACAAATTCACAGTTTTTTACATAATTCAGATGCCTTAATACTACAATTACTGAGGAATGAGCGATGCTAGTAATGCCATTCCTTGTGCAGCCAGTCCCTGCTATGATTGGAGTGAAAACGTTGCTCATAGGGTCGGTTGGTGCATGCATTTCAGTGGGTTTGACAGACTGATATGTAATAGCAACTTCTGGCTCGGTGAGGAAAGTAACGGGAAACTACCTCACTCCTCATTTCCCTAGTACGCCTCTTCAGTGATGCCTAAGCCATCTATGACAGCTGACGGCAGAACTGCAGAGGATCCAACCAGCCTTAGGGCTGAAGACTGAACATACAATACTATAATTTACAGTGCAATAAAATATGACACCATCACATAGAAATTTACACACAATTTACAGAATGCTGGAGTCTATTCTCGAAGCATCTTATATTTTTGGGGAAAGCCTCTAAGACAGCTGGAGGTAATGAATTTCAGTCATCTATTCCCCAATTTATGAACAAATATTTACCATAGTTAGTTTTCTGCGGTCTACCTTTTACTTTTATGTAACAGGGATTTTCTAGTCGACTGTTCAACTCTCCCCAAGCTGGCTTATTTGTGTAAGCATTATACGTGGCACATAACCGAGTTCGCTTCCTTCTAGTCCCCAGTGTCTCCCACCCAAGTTTTTCTATCATACTTGTCACACTACTTCTAGGATTGAAATCATTAAGCACGAATCTTGCAGCCTTTCGCTGTACCATCTCAAGTTCCTTAATGGGTCCTATTTGTAGAACCTTGCATGGATGCGGATATCCACGATGTTAAGTATATTGGCGGATGCAAACTGTTTGATAGTGTGGATAATTCTGCTGATAATTTCTAAATAATGAAGTTTATTAATTTTCACTCAGGTATACTCTTATTTTTGCTTGTGGTTAGGTGATCCTTGACAGTGGTATGAAAGAATGGTGATATACAAAGAGACTTGAGACCATAAAGCCATAAATCTGACCTAAGCCTAACTGGCTCTTGCACGCCATTAATGGAAGGAAGGAGCAAAGGTCAATACATCGGTAGTTGTTGCAAGAGAAAATCCCTCATTTAACCTGTGACTGTGGGGAGTTTGGTACCAGGAATCAGACCTGTTGTATTATGTTAAAAGATCTATCCATTTCAATACCTTGGGTGTTATATTGCAGTCTAATATACACAGTTGCGAAGCTCTGATGATATTTTTCATCCGAGCCGACTACAGCGCTCCAAGCAGTGAGGTAGAGGAAACGATGTACGTTTACATACTACCACTACAGTCCAAAATGGTCATAACTTCTGAACCATTCATGCAAATGTCCTGACAAGGTTATTGTAATCCTTATAAAATATTGGAGGAGGTCAAACAATTTATTTCGATGAGGAGTTCAAGGATAATACCAAAATATTTATTTAATTTTAAGGAGTTTTTTACTGCGGACTATAACATAAAATCACTTCTAGAGGGCAACCGGTTGGAAGTAGGTATATACCATCGCAGACTTTTTTGTAAAGGTTTCTATGCTCTACAATTCGTATGCTTACACTTGGGGTTTATTGTTGATGGTTCACGCAGCGTGAGCCAAAAAAGCAAGTGACCGATAGACATTTTTGTCTCTTTCTTCGTATTTACTGTATATCGGACCACGGATACTGTATTATTTCACGAGCTTCAAAATATATTAAGTTATTAGCACATAATAATGTTAATGTTATTGGTTTTACGTCCTACTAACTACATATTTGAGCACCTTCACCACCAGACTGAGACAGGATCAAACCTGCCATGTTGGGCTAAGAAGGCCAGTGCTCTACCATCTGAGTTGCTGCTCAGCCCAGCTATTAGCACATAACTTTCATTCAGTTATTTATATCTGACTCCTTTTTACTGTACGAGCTGTAATAATGGAGATATTAAAGAGTTATTACAAAGTGAATCAACAGCCAAACATTGTTGACGACAGTATCCCTGATCCGATATACAGTAAATACGAAGAGACAAAAAGGCCGATCGGTCACTTGCTTTCTTGGCTTACGCTGCCTAAACCGTCAACGATAGACTCCAAGTGTAACTGTACGAACTGTAGAGCATAGAAACCTCTACAAAAAAAGTCTGCAACGGTATATACCTATTTCCAACCGGTTGCCCTCTAGAAGCGATTTTATGTTCTAGTCCGCGGTAAAAAAAACTCCTTAAAATTAAATAAATATTTTGATATTATCCTGAACTCCTCATCAAAATATTTCAAACTATTTCATAAGGATTACAATAAGCTTGTCAGGACATTATTTGCATGAATGGTTCAGACGTTATGACCATTTTAGACTGTAGTGGTAATGCGTTCCCTGTTGTCTGCTAACAAGTTACCTCTACCTCGCCGCTAGAGGTGCTAGTGTTGCTCAAGCTGTCAAAAGGATGAACTTTCCTCTTATTAGAGCTTCGCGACTATATATATTAGACTGAGGTTATATACTGTAGTTAATATTTACAATATCCGCAGATAAAAATTCGCGGATGCGGATAATATTTTTTATATCCGCACTGCTCCATAATCCAGGACTGGCCTAATGTTGTAAAAAAAAAAAATACCCAGAATAGGGCTGTCTCATGCAGCCAGTTAGGAAATGGAAGTGCAGAAAGTAAAAGACAAATCTACAACATGCAGTCTTTTGACTTAAAAAATTACAGCTCACCTGGTGGCCATAACTGTTTACATCAAATCTTAAAGGTCTGACACTATGATAAAATGGTTCAAGTCCTGCTGGTGGATAAGATTTTCACCAGACTGTTGGCTAGGAGAGTAGATAACTTGTCAAAAATCTGAGGTCAATTCCAAGCCTCTCCGCTGTGTTCATATGAAGTGAAGGCATACGAGACTGTAGATAGAGACTATATGCCTTGAGCAGACCCCTTGGTGTTGTCTGACAAGAGTAGGCTATGTGCCGACACTGGGTTTCATGTTATCCCTACCTCATCGTCATCACCTTCATCACACACCCACACACCCAGATGTGCAGGAAACACACGGACATCAAACAGAGAGACCTGCACCAGGCCTCTCCGGAGACCACAGTTGATCAATCAATCAATCAATCAATCAATCAATCAATCAATCAATCAATCAATCAATCAATCAATCAATCAATCAATCAATCGCTTAAGAAAACTGTCTAATGATCTTCACTAGTCCTAACATGTTTGCTCATAAGCTTGGGAGCAAAGTTGACTCTTATATTGTAAAACTATTAATGAAATAATATTTTGCATCAAATATATTCACACATTCCACTTTTATCAATTTCAACATATACAGGAAGGAATTCTCTTTACTTTGGAAATAAGATTATTTTCCATCATATGCTAGAGTTTGCAGTTAGGATCATGCAATAGAGTCATTTCCCTGACATCTCACACAAGAATCTTTGTATATACTAACAGTCCTACCAATACAAGTTAAAATTTAATTTAATCTTAGTTTTTTTTAAAAAACTTAAAACTGACATGTCCAACGTAAAAATTAACTTACCGTTAAATACACCATAGTAAATGCTGAGTAAGAGGAATGTCCGGAAGGAAAAGACAACCTTATAGGAGAAAAGAAAAATGTTAGTAATTCTAATAATGAACAAATATGAAAATATAATTATTTCCATACAGTTCATATTCCTGTACACATTACCTCATTTCCTTCAGAAGATGTTGATCAGAACCCAGACAAGTGAACTTTTCTATGTACACATTCTGCATATTAGGATTAGAGCAATTGACATCAGGTTTACAAACATCAAAGAAGTGTGGCCGTAGACGACCAATAGAATATTTAGCTATGTCTGTAGTCAGATGGGAACATGCCACTCCAAATCCAAATATTCCAATTACTTTGTAACAATTCCACAACCAAGGATGTATTGTCCTTCCAAGAAACATTCTAGCAACTTGACCATTTGATCTTCGAAACTGGACGTATTCAACTGTCAGGAACTGTGGACAGATTAATTGCATAAGATAAGCTACATTTGTATTAGCACATTTTTCAAGCATATACTTGACCTTTTGTCTGGAATTAAGGAAGGACACTTAGTTTCACAATTACTAGAGACAACTACCAACAAAGAATTAGCCTGAAATCTGAAAGAACATTTGACTGCTAATACTATTGCTAATATTATTAAAACTAAAACAAGCTTATACCACATATGTAAAATTTTCATGAAAATAACAAAAATTAGGCTTCGATTTTCATAGGTCTAGAGAAAGCATCTCTCGCTGCTGTCGATATAGGCCTTACATGGGAACATAGAGACTACTGGATTCACTTTATATGAAAGTTTAAAAAGTTAACAGTATTTTCATGGAAAAAGGAAAAAAAAGTAGTAGTTAAAGGAAGGTAAGTGTCATGAAAGACGAAAAAAGAGACTTTGTAGCTCTCACAAATCTAGTACCAGTAACGATGTGTGTAATAATAGCAGTTACAATAAATTCTGTATTAAATGTAAGCAGTAGTTTAAACCATGATGTTTGGAGTCAAAATACATAATGATGACAGGGTAGAATTTATTGTTGGAATAATTCGAGCCATAAGTTTAAATAGAGAATGCCTTATTCTGGAAGCTGTGCACAACTCCTGTCATAATACAGTGGAACCTTGGATTGCGAGCATAATTCGTTCTGGCAACATGCTTGTAATCCAAAGCGCTCGTATATCAAAGCAAGTTTTCCCGTAAGAAACACTTGTACCGCGGATGATTCGTCCGCAACACAAAAATATTTATTCGCATACCATTTCTAAAACAAAATATAACGTAAAATAAATTAAAGTGTACTTTTTCTTACAATAGAATTATTGTTATGTGAGGGAGACGAGAGATGACATGAGAAGAGTTACTGTGTAGCACGAATTTCACTAACGGAACCACTGCTATCTGTTGGCTCACTGGAATTGTTTTCTTTTCGTGCAACTTTAATGAGGAACCTGTCCAATGACTGTTGCTTTTGCCTGTTTTTGAGGATTTCACGAAAATGTAACATTGTATTGAACTGATTCATCGCTCGCACTGCTACAGCCTTATTCGGGTGGTGTTTTTCTACAAAATTTTTCACCGTTTCTCACATTTTGCACTTATCCCGAATCTCAGTTGAAGTGAGAGACTCCACTGACTTTTCCTCCTCCTCTTCCCTGGACGAAATCTCCATAACTTCCTCCTGTTGTTTCGCGATGCAGGTCCATCAGTTCCGTTGGTGGTCAGTTACTGGCTATGTTCTTCCACCAGCTCTTGAATGTCCACGTCATTCACCTCCAGCCCCATAGTCTTCCCTAAGGACACAATTTCATCGACAATCAGCGGGTTATTGTCACCAACAATCCCCTCAAAGTCACGTCCAAGAACAGTCAGGCCACAGCTTTCCACAAGCGGAAGTGAGAATTCTCTTGGCGACTCCATCCCAGAGTTTATCGGTGATCTTCAGGCAGTTGACGATGGGGAAATGATTTCTCCCAAACTCTCGGAGGGTAAGGTTCGTTTCTTCGATCACTTCGAAGCATCGCTGAAATAGTGCTTTGGTGTATAGCTTCTTGAAATTCAAAATAACTTGCTGATCCATAGGCTGGAGTAGTGGAGTAGTGTTCGCATGAAGAAACTTAACCTTAACGAACTTGAATTCCTCCACTAAGTCGTCCTCAAGGCCTTAAGGCCTGGAGGATGAGCAGGAGCATTGTCCATAACCAGCAAGACTTTGAGCAGCAGATTATGTTCTAAAAGGTAGTTCTTCACTACAGGACCAAAGACCTTGTTCATCCATTCAACAAATGAACAGGGGAGGGGAAAACGTAGGCACATGTGACGCTCATATTGCGGAACCTCACTCGCTTATCAAGTTACAATTTATCTAAAATGTTTGCTCGTCTTGCAAAACACTTGTAGACCAAGTTACTCGCATTCCAAGGTTTCACTGTATATTGTGCCATTTCCTCCAAAACTGCTGTGGATTTTTAACACCACAACGATACTTAGAAAGTGTTTTAAACTTTAGGAACATTTTCCACTTTAAGAAAAAAAAAAAAGACTGGCATGATCAAGAATATTCTTGTGGATGTAGTGTTCAACCAAAATCAAAGTGAAATTAACATTCTACTTGAATATCATGAAGTACAATGTATTGCATTAAACAAAAATATATAATGAGTCAGTACACTGCTCAGAATAAAAGGGAATGGTACTTCTGTATCGTTCATGTCCACAGTAAGAAGTAAATGCAATTATTCATTTTCCATCATGTCTGTCTGTGCGTCCATCTGTATGTATGTACGCGCATCATGAGAAAATGGCTACACAGAATTTAATGAAAATCAGCATGTAAAGTTGGAGAATAAGACAATACAATCTAGGCTATAAATAATTATATTCACACTGAGTGAAATGGTAGTTTAGGAGAAGGCCTACCTAAAATTTAATTCTCAAATATTTATGTTATTAGTGGTGCTATCGATAAATACTACATAACAAAAAAGTTATAAAAATACAATTTCTGATCATTTATGTCTTATACACTCTTACCGTACCAGTTACGATTGCAGAAATATTCATGAATTTAGATTTTTCTGGCTTAGTCCATAGAAACACTGAGGATCACGAACGTGAAAATATTGTTCAATCGTGTTAATTGGTGATGGTTTATGTTGTAACTGTCTTAAGGTGAAAAACCTATTGGTCAAAAGTCTATATCGACAAGGCAAATTGCGAAGATTACTATCAGAATGAGAAAAAACATGAAAGGACAATCGCTTTAAGAATAAGACGAGGGAGTTATGAAAGGAGGAAGGACTCCCTCAACATTGAATGCCCTAATATCACAGTCAGAAGAAAACTAAATCTGAAGGCCCACAATATCAAAAGTCCATAAAAATGATCTACAATAACATTACATTGACTAGTGTTTGTTGTAATGTGCTTTGACTCTTCTGCTGCCACTCATCTCCAATAGATGGTAGCATGTCATTTCTCTGGTTCATACACGTCCTGATAACTAATGGTACGTTGCACATGGGTTTATCACAGTATTCCAGGTATTCCATCCCTGTTACGCAACGCCAATATGAATAGGCAGTGTGCATACTTAACAGGAAACGGCAGAGCAGTCGGTATTCACTGCTATCAGTAGCCGGGTGATTCCATTGGAACTTGGCATTGTTAGAATGCCAGCATAGTACTGTTCGTGAAAAGTGAGAAACTATGTCGTTCATCACTTGATCGAGCATTTGATACAATAGCACTGCTTTTAACCACGACATACCAGTCAGTTAATATTGTATTTTGACAAGAATACTGACGTCATTATAAGACCTATGTCAAGTTCAGTGTAATGTTTGCCTGTGTCTGTTACAGCATCATGGGAAAGTGGATGGGCGGATTTTAATGAAACTTGTTATTTTAGTTTAGAATAAGGCAGAGTAGGATCTTCGGTATAAGTTGTTCAAAATATTTCAGCAGGAGGACGTGCTTCAGAAGGTGCCTAAAGCATAAAATTTGATTTAGCACTCTTATGGTTTTACATGAAAATAGCTCATGGTGAATATTTGTCCAATACCTTTTTCTAATACAATGAAACATAAGGGAAATATCAGTGGCAGTCATATGAGAGTTGACCTAGAGCCAGTAACTAACTCTATAGAATGTAAAGATAATTGCTGTGGAGATTGTTTCAGCAACATTTTAAAAGCTTTGTACATCTTCAAGTATTTTTTTAATATTAACCCGATACTTGGCTGTTTTTGTGCCTCAGATCTGGGGAGTGGACAAAGACGTAATCGAGCACATGCTACACAACTGTCCCGTCAACAACAGGTACTACAGCTAGAAATTTCATATATTGTTTTTAAACATATTCACTCCCGCGAACATCACTTGTGAGAGACCATATTCAACCTGTTGGATAAAATTTTGCATGGCCTAGCAAAATTTAAACCAAGCTCCAATGGCATATTTTGTTGTAGTTATGCTTCTAATCAATAGATGGCAGATCTATACAGTGGGTATGCATTTCACTCTGCTTACATGCAAACCATGTATCTGCTATTTGTTATTTGAATAAAGGTTGAGATGGAGCAATTGAGATGCCTCATTCTGTTTCTAAGCATGTATTGCGAGTGTTGCCAAGTGTATTGTGAAATAGACAACAAGCTACGGCCTACAAGGGAAGTCTGAAAATGGATGAAATACTGGAGGTGTTGATCAATGACGACTTGGGTGATGAATTTACCTTATCCTTGTTGAAAGAAAAAATTACAGTGACAGAGAATTTCAAGAACTACCTACAGAATGCAACCCAAGAAAAGTTTTAGTACCCAATAGAGATCCACTATATAGGCCATGCTCACCACCATTCAAAGCTAATTCAGGGCTAAATGTTCCAATAGATAATTGTACTGATGGTATGTCTTTTGTGAATTTATTTATTTTCAAGGATTTTTTATATTTATTTGTAAACAAACTACCACATATGCCAGTCAGGTGATCAGTGCTTAACCTAACACTGTTGTGTACAAACATGAAGGTCTGTACAAAATTTCCAATATTTAAGTTCACTACCTTAGAGGCAATGATCAAGAATATCCAGTGATGTACAGCAAGATCTAAGGGGTAGTGATCAAGAATATCCAATGATGTACAGCAAGATTTAAGGGGTAATGATCAAGAATATCTAATGAAGTACAGCAGGAGTTTGAAACAGCACGGTTTTTAAATGGCTCGGCTGGTCATTTAAATTGCAAATTTTAAGCGCGTATTGTGAGTGTTGCCAAGTGTACTGTGAAATAGAAAAGAAGCTATGGCCTACAAGGGAAGTTTGGAAATGGATGAAATACTGCAGGTGTTGATCAATGATGACTCGGGTGATGAATTTACCTTATTCTTGTTGAAAGAAAAAATTACGATGGCAATGAATTTGAAGAACTATCTACAGAATGCAACCTAGAAATTTTTTTTGTACCTGATACAGATCCACTATATAGGATGGCATTTCTGGACAGATAACGATGGCAAAGGTCCATTCAGCATCACCCTACCCGGCACTCTGGAGGGGTTCTATTATAATGATGATGATTTTGAGAATAACTACAAAATTAAATAAGCAATGATAATAATGATAATACATTTTTTTGCTAGGGGCTTTACGTCGCGCCGACACAGATAGGTCTTATGGCGACGATGGGATAGGAAAGGCCTAGGAGTTGGAAGGAAGCGGCCGTGGCCTTAATTAAGGTACAGCCCCAGCATTTGCCTGGTGTAAAAATGGGAAACCACGGAAAACCATTTTCAGGGCTGCCGATAGTGGGATTCGAACCTACTATCTCCCGGATGCAAGCTCACAGCCGCGCGCCTCTACGCGCACGGCCAAGTCGCCCGGTAATGATAATACAAATCAAATGCCCAGATATTCACAACCCACAGTATATTGACAACAAAACTTTCAGGACAAATATATTTGGTTTATTTTTGCATTTAAACTTTAAACTTTATATACCATATAGCTGGTAGTCAATGTGTTAACTGGCATCTCAAGCATTTCTGTTAACAATGTGCTTGGAAGTACCTTCAAGATTTGAGATGCCATTCTTACCGCCATAAACAAAATATTTATATCACATCAACACAGGCTGAAAATTTTACATTCTCATCTGATTTAAAAATAAAGGTGAAGTATGTTTATAGCATGGGTGTCAAACCTTGCCCACGCTAGAAATACATGGGCACAAGTATCTTCCCCTCAGTCCATTTGCACTTCCCCATGTTGCTGTCTCAGGGCTGTGCATGCCTACCAATCACAGGTTTCAGTTACCAATTTTGGTCTACAAGCACTGGTTGAAATAGGTCGAGTGGAAGCACAGGAAGATTATTTTGAGAATAACTACACACATTGGTGTTTGCTGACAATGCAGCCATCTGAGGAAAGACAGAAGTAGAGGTACAAACTAGGATGGATGAATGGGTAGCGAAGTTCAAACAGTATAAGATGATGTAGCTTCTGACATGATTAAGTAAATAAATACGGGCCGGTTCTACCACCTACGAGTAATGTAGCGCGCAACTTGCCCTCTGCGTAAAAAGCTATTTCCATTCAACCACTCCCAGGTAGCACTATGGCAGCATAAACCTTACTTACCCGGCACGTAGTTTATCAGCCACTTTGAGGGCCCGATAAGACTTTTACAATTTGCTTCACGTCCCACCGACACAGATAGGTCTTATGGCGACGATGGGACAGGGAGGGGCTAGGAGTGGAAAAGAAGCGGCCGTGGCCTTAATTAAGGTATAGCCCCACCATTTGCTTGCTGTGAAAATGGGAAACCACAGAAAACCATCCTCAGGGCTCAAACCCACTATCTCCCGAATACTGAGATAAGACTTTACCAGCCAGGCAAGTTTTGAGAGCTGAACATTATTAGCTGTATTTCTGGTGACATATAGCTTAAATCAGCTTGGTATGCTGATAAAAGCATGATAACGTAACAGTGATCGATATAATATTCCAGGATTTTGAACATGTAATGCTTCCCGCGAATTGCAATGGTTACACCAGCCTCTAGCATTGATAGTGTCGGAGACACATTTTATACGTCAAGCTTTTGCAAAGAAACTCTACAAGGATATAAAATCAAAAGCTATTTGGAAATCATTTCAAATGGGCTTTAATTTTCTAATTTTAATTTTTCAGTTTTCAGACACCAGGCATAAGTGAGAGTATATGTATCTCAATTACCCCAAGCGTCCTCATAGCACAATGGCTAATACGCTCGCTTCATAATATGAGGTATACAAGTTCGAGTCTTCATTATGCCGAATATTTTTAATTTTCATTATTAGTGCTGTATTCATCTGTATGCTTCTTTTCATACGCTCTTCTGTAAATAATATATTTCATTGAAATGTTTAATCACAATATTATGTCTACTAGGAAAACGCTTTATATGTGTGCTACTTATAGAAAGTGATGTTATGATTAATTCCAATCATCATTATAGTAGTAAAGCATATAGGACTGACGCCCAGGTAGCGAATCTCTATCAGTTGTTTACCTAGTCTTCTCGTAAATGATTTCAAAGGGATTGGAAACTATTCCATTCCTGAATTCCTCTTCCTATAAATGGATATTTACCCCGATTAGTTCTTTATATTTACAGTATCTTCCAACTTTATCTTCATAAAGTTTAACATTAGAATGAAATGCATTATCAAAAACTGGAAGCATGTGGAACTAAACGAGGTCACAGAGCTAGTTGCAAATAGAGGATTGTGGAGATACTTAATCAATTCACAGAAGCCTGCAGATAGAATGCTCAAAGGCAATAAGTCCATAAGGAAGATGTGTGCATGCGTGTGTGTACGTATATGGAAGCACGTAAAAGAGAGCTAAGAACAACGGCAGGGAACAAAAATAAATTTTTAAATGTAAACTAGAAAGACGAAGAGAACTTGCGTACCTTCTATTATGGAGCGAGCGACTTGACCAATCTACTATGAGAATACTTCCCAAAACGCTGCCTTACATGACAGGTTATAACTGGCATAAAAAAATGTAATCTCATGATTTTAATCCCAATTAGGTATTGATTTTGAAGCTCACAGATTAAAATCACAAAAGCTTGACATAAATCGTTGTCCATAACTCTTAGGCTTTTTGGTGATAATCAGCATATGCAAGCATAGGAAAATAAGACAATCAAAATGAGCTTCATACATCTAACGATAAATAGCACATCACTCGAAAGTGAGAAGTCGCTGAAAATCAGTCTAGCCAACCCCGTATATCGGTGTCTAGCTCCGGGTAGCTACCTAGTGCTTGCGCGGAGTTGAGTGCACGCAAACCAAAGTACCAGCTGATTTACACCCCCAGGTAGTTTACCTCCCGCGCAGCTGTCAGTCAGTATTTCCAGCAGATTATCGAACCAACCCTAAGGTGAAAATTAGTACAACAAAAATTGTTCCGAAAATAAGTAAAGAGGCATATAAATCTTGAAGGTGAAAACATTCAATGTGTACAGGTATTCAAATACCTGGGCAGCACGATTTCCAGCAGGGGTACTGCAGATAAGGAAATAGTAAACAAAGTGGCTAGCAGTTCCAACATCTACAACCTCGTGAGACATCTACTTTGGGGCAACGAGGTGCCCATGGGAAACAAGATGACTCTGTATAAGTCATACTTTGTGCCCATTCTCACAGACAGTCTAGAAACATGTACACTGAATGAGGAAGAAGGGTTGTGCAGGCATGTGAAATTAAGTTTCTATGAACTACCCTCCAAAGAAAAACAAGCCAGGACCGTGTACGGAACGACATCAGAATGGAACTGGAAGTAGACCAAGACTCATTCAGCATTATCCTACCCAGCATGCTGAAGGGGTTCTATTATAATAATGATGATGATTTTGAGAATAACTACAAAATTAAAAAAATAATGATAACAACAGTGCATAAATATAAAACAAATCAAATGCCTAGATATTCACAACCTACAGTATATTGACAACAAAACTTTCAGGACAAATATATTGGTTTATTTTTTTAATATTTAAACTCTGTGCCGCAGCCTTACAATATATCACCTTCATCAGAATAACACACTTACATTCAGTTGATTGTGCGGTCTGTGGTCAAATGTACATGTTTCAGTGCATTATACTGATGAATTTATATAAAATCAAGTACGTGTAGTCGAATAGTTGCAACAAAATGAAAGTGATAAAACAAAATAAAATGTTGATGATACACAGCTGTTGATTGGTTGAAGTTCCTCATATTCTTACGTTGGATTGGGCATTGAAACCAGGAGGTAATTAGCCAAGACAAAATCAAGTATGGGAAATGCAAGAATTGGTATAATAATGAACGAGAAATTAAAGCAGCGGGTTAGTTACTATGATCAGCACAGCAAACTGATTATTGTTTTAAAGATATACACCAAGCCGGTGCCCACCATCGCCTGAGGATGGTTGCCAAGTTGTACTTCCTCTTAAAACAATCATCACCAAGCTCGATAACTGCAGTCGCTTAAGTGCGGCCAGTATCCAGTGATCGGAAGATAGTGGGTTCGAACCCTATTGTCGGCAGCCCTGGTTTTCCGTGGTTTCCCATTTTCACACCAGGCAAATGCTGGGGCTGTACCTTAATTAAGGCCACGGTCGCTTCCTTCCCATTCCTAGGCCTTTCGTATCCCATCATCGCCATAAGACATATCTGTGTCGGTGCGACGTAAAGCAAAAAAAAAAAGACTTATCACCATCACTGCTTTGTTTATGCCTGCTTGTTCAACCAAAAACAAAGAAATTGAAAGAATATACAAAGAGAGAAAGTTTAATACAATATGTAAAAGAAGATGAAAATCTAATTGTGATGGGAGACTGTAATTCAGTGGGAGGCCAAAGAAATGAAAGAAGTTGACTGGTAACATTCTGCACTGATCATAGACTAATTTTCCTTGCTAACACTGCTTCAAAAACCTGTATACATGGAAGAGGCCTGAAGACATTGGAAGATATCTTATAGACTTCATTATGGTTAGGTAGAGATCCAGAAACCAGGTGCTGGATAGACTTCATTATGGTTAGGTAGAGATCCAGAAACCAGGTGCTGGATAGACTTCATTATGGTTAGGTAGAGATCCAGAAACCAGGTGCAGGATTGCAGGATCAGATGTGGTTTTCAACCACCAGGATTGTCTGGTTTAAACGAGGTGTATTTTTTAATAAACAATCTTTATTTTGTATTTATAATACTAAAAAATTAGTTCAATTCAATCATTCAATAATCTATTCATATCAACCTAATGAGCAAATGGAAATTCCCATTCTGAGGGAAACCTTTTTTAAAATGCTGGTAAGTTTATGAAACTTAGTGGCAGAGTGTAAACGTGTTACTTGTTGGACCTTGGCTTTTGAGTATTTTAACTCAACAAGCTGATACGATTGTTAGAAAATGTGATATGTTTGGCTTTTATTTGAAGTTAAAAAGGAATTAAAGAAAGAGTGAAGGTCAAATGCAAATAATAATAATAATAATAATAATAATAATAATAATAATAATAATGCCAGGCTGAGTGGCTCAGACGGTTGAGGCGCTGGCCTTCTGACCCCAACTTGGCAGGTTCAATACTGGCTCAGACCGGTGGTATTTGAAGGTGCTCAAATACGTCAGCCTCATGGCAGTAGATTTACTGGCACGTAAAAGAACTCCTGCGGGACTAAATTCTGGCACCTCGGCATCTCCAAAGACCAAAAAAGTAGTTAGTGGGACGTAAAGCAAAATAGCATTATTATTATTATTATTAATAATAATAATAAATGTGGTTATGAAGTAGAGGTCCAAGCCATCAGAATGAAAAATCATTTAGCAAAATGTGTGCACATGTAAGTTGGAGACAGTGAAAATAATGGAGGCAAGATATTTTCCAAAATGAATTTTTGTTTTAAAACAAATTACAGAAATAGTTCAAAGAATAAAAATAAAAACTGCACATATAATTTCCAGTAATGTATTCAATAATTCTGCTTTAAAATTATAAAGATCAGGATGTCATCACTAGGGCCTGCATTTTTATGTAGGCCCAATATCAAAGTGTGAAAAATGTACGCTACATAAGAATGTAATAAATATCATTGAAATATGTAATTAAATATGTAATATTCATAAAATATGTAATGTTAATGCATTAATGTTACAAAAATGTTTGTGCATTATGACTGTACCGGGCGGTACACCTCCACGCCACTAGTTCAAATATTGCGCCAATTGAAACTCCTCTACAGGAGAAAGTCGGAACCTTAAAAAGCTGTATCAACTCACTGTTTCTCCGAAGATGGCTCTGTGTAAATTTTGATGTGTTTTTGTTTGGCATTGATCAAGAAGTGTGGACGTTCTCTACCAGATGTCTCTACAAAAACTATGGTAATACACACTGGTGCAATGGAATGAACTTTCTTGAAGAAATTTTGTATTCATAAGTTTTGTCTTTACTAAATTTTGTTCTGTCATTTGTGGGTTGGCAATATAAATCCTTTCATTCCGTCTGTTTTGAATGTAGCCAATCAGGAATTTCTGTAATTAATTTTCCACCAATAAGGTGTTTCTTCCTCGTCTTGTGTATTAGTTTTGCTGTTATCCAATAAAGGTTTGTGGGCGGGTTGTTATCATTCATGAAAGGTCTCGAACTTTCCACGAGGGTATAAAAACTGCTGATTTTCTTGTCTCCTGGCCACTTCAGTAACATCTTTCTTAGTGTGTGGATATGTAGCAGGGGGCGGGAAGCGCCTCTTTCTTCGGGCAACAGATCTCCAACAAGGTAATGGCCTTTTAACATCTGTATTTCTTGCTAGCTCAGCAGTTTAACTCTTGGGGAGGGTTCGAAACCTTTAACATGTAACCAATTCCTTTAAAATGTAAATTACTTTTCTGTATATGTAAAAACTTCAAATCCCTTTTCCATAAAGCAGGGATAGAGAGTGCTTCACCCTCTCGAGCTCCCTTTCATTTTGAAATCGAGGCGACTACGATTTCATAACCGTTTCGTCTCTTCCTTAATGTGTTAAAGTTTTTTCATACGAATCACCTCCCTAGCTTGGGATTAGCCCCTGTATATCGGTCTAGAGCCACTTAGGTTTTAATATTGTATATTTAGGAGTGCAAGTTCACGCCTCCAGTCCTTTCTGTACTTTGGGCCATTAACTTAACCTGATGTTTTGTTTTCTTCATGCGAAGGCCCTGTAGGATGGGTATTATATACCCCTGTTTCTTTGTATGCCTTGATGGCAGTTTAGATAAGAGTCTGTTATTGCCTTTATAGGCTTGAAAGATCGTGAGCGGGTCAGCTCTTTATGGTGTTGTGGTAAAGGTGCCTTAGAGAGGTTTGACGTTAATAGTTGGGAGCAAGTGCTCCTTGTATGAAGGGGTTTTCTGCCCCTGGGATCTTATCTGTAACCTGGCAAAGTTGAGCTTGCAGTTCAAGGAATGTAAAAAGGGGGTCGAAGCCAAAATCTTATAACGAACTGTAATTTGTAATTGCTTTATTTGTTGATCTGCTACTTGGTACCTGTTAATACTCTGTTATTTGTTGATTTTGAAAAGAAAATATAACCTTGTTAAAGTTTTAAATTAACTTTAATTTTGTAGTTGAGACCTATTCCAGCCCGCACCTTCTTTCACCTCTAACTACCACGGATATCTCCGTAACAATGACTTACGGTTAAGATATGAGACAATAAAATTGTTTTAAATACCTCCACATTTTATGACAAAGTTATCGTTGTTGCTTTAGATAATTTCCATAGTCCACCGTTCTCTAATTTTGACAGTAAGTATAGTTACTCATTAAATAATAAAATTAAAGCCATAATCAAAATACTTCAAAAATTTAAAAAGAATGCCACGCACTGTAAATTACGGAGTGCATAACCAACCCTTGTCTCTTTACAGGGTCGGGTATCAAGATGAATCGTCGTAAGTTTTTACAACTGGATGCCCTTCCCGACGTCAGCCTCATCAGCGGAGTTAATGAGATGAAATGAATGATGTGATATGGAAAGTAGGAAGGGAGAGGGTGAAACGCAGAGCCTACTCCTGTCGAAATGCACCAATGGGCCCGCTCAAGGCTTAACGTCACCATCTGACGGACGAATCACCATCAACAGCATCATATGCTCTTGCTCCGTGTAAACACTGGGGAGAGGTTTGGAATTTAATCCAGGCTTTTGACAAGCAATCTCGTGATCAAAAATTGTATACCAACACCTCTCCTACCCTACTGGCCAACATTCTGATGGTGAAATGTTTTTCGACCAACAGGACTTGAACCTGCTAACCACGGTGTCAGAGCATATAGACTTGACACCTTAACGATCATGGCCACTAGGCAAGCTGCACAGTAAATGGCGGAGTATTTTACACAATTTATTGTTGCCCTCATGCCCTGAAAGTGAAATAGGCATAAATAAGTGTTACTAAATAAAGTTAATATTGTTTACATGTACAAAAACGTTACATTGCTCACATAATATCTAAAATATTTATTTATTTACCGGTATTAATTTATTGAATGATGATGAAAATAACAGGCTTTCACCTTAATTAAAATGTTCACAATATACAATTAATAAATACATTACTAAACATTAACTGAATACAAACTAATGAAAACACATATTGAAGAATACAATGAACTATCCAATTTAGATTTGAAGATCCCAAACAAGAGAAAGTTCACAATACAAAAAAAAAAAAAAAGTACAGTTACTACAATAAATTACTTTTACAGGGGTAAAAATATTCTTAGCAATACATAATATTACTAAGAATATGTAAAATTATGTAAAACGAAACCCAAGTATAACCTTATCAGAACCACAATTCGATATTTTCAGTGGTCTACAATTAAGGGACTGAAATATGTAATTACATAAAAATCTGGCCCCTAGTTATCACTTATGAATGCGTGGCACATGTACTAAATCTGCTAGCAAATGATAGTTTCAAAATGTGAGAGAGCAATTGATAGATGTAATTAAGTACTGGTACTTCAGAACAACCACTTAGAAAATTTGGTGCCCAAAACTCTTTCTCCCACGTGAAGGGCAATGGAATACCATGCTAGATTGCCAGGAGATATATCTTAAAAGCTAGCCACCTTCGTTACAAATTTGTGAAAATCATGGAACTAACTGATACCACTGCCCTTGATGTCATTCAGAAAAACAACTATAATATTTCCAAGTCTGTACATGTGTGGAAGAACCTCCAAACAGAAGGAAATCATGTCGCAAAAAAATTCAAAACTTGATATACGGTACCATGGCTCTAAGACCAGCTTAAATGCTAGATACAAAAGAAAAGAACTCAGTACTGTATTTAATTGTATTTGTCCAGTTCCCTTCTTCCATTATTAAGTTTCAATCAAAAAAATCTCACCTTTTCAAGAGTTACTTTTTTTGAGAAAGAAGTCAGATTACTGGTTACAAACTAAGAGTGGTAGAAAGGTCAAAAGAATGACTGATAAATTTAATAACAAAGTTAATAGACATAACTTTTGGGTTTTTGCCATGTCAGTATATAAACTGTAGGGATTCTTTACATTCTGCAAAGACTTTGCTCCACATCCTCTGAAGAAAAACTCATTGTTAAAAGAGTCGTGGATGGATTTGTTTATTCTTCTGAGGGCATGGAGCAAAGTCTTCGCAAAACAAAGAATTCCTATAGTTCATTAATGGACCTGGTAAAAACCCAAAAGATTACCATGTCTAATATATTTTCAAATCGCACATATCCCTAGAGATGTATTCTCATACCATATCCTGTGTTCAATTCCTGGTCATGTTGGGGATTCTAGCAGCTGATGGTCAATTTAGTAAAGGTATAGAATCTTCTCTCAGCATGCCATGCACAGTTTAAGAATGTGAATCTTAGAAATCTTATCTCATATAATATACAGGAGAGAGAGAAATGTATTCATTGCCAATGCTTAGGGATGCACTAATCTGCCTGTTGGAACATGTCTACTTTTATGGTAACGTACTAGAAATAGTGCGACATTCTCCGTACATCCTGAGTAAAGAGCCACTACCACTTGCTGAAATTTATTAAATATGGCATCACTCTTAGAACAGACAGATTCCTTTACCAACTACCATTAACAAAAACTCTTTCTCTGTTATGCCAATTATCCAATACGCTGTCCGGCTCCATGGCTAAATGGTTAGCGTGCTGGCCTTTGGTCACAGGGGTCCCGGGTTCGATTCCAGGCAGGATCGGGAATTTTAACCATCATTGGTTAATTTCGCTGGCACGGGGGCTGGGTGTATGTGGTGTTTTCATTATCATTTCATCCTCATCACGACGCGCAGGTCGCCTACGGGAGTCAAATCGAAAGACTTGCACCTGGCGAACTAAACATGTCCTCGGACACTCCCGGCACTAAAAGCCATATGCCATTTCATTTCCAATACGCTATGGTTCTGCTATGCAGGGACGCACTCCCTGCAAGAGGAACTATACTTTGCATCCCTGACATGTTGGACCAATTGGTTTAGTTAATAGCCAGGAGAGGAAAGCAACGGGAAACTACCTCACTCCTCATCTCCCTAGTACGCCTCTACAGTGATGCCTAGGCCATCTATGACAGCTGATGGCAGAGCTGTTGAGGACTAAACATACAATAGCCAGGATATGTGCAGACTGATAATTGATATAGGCTACACATCTTAAAAAGTCTTTCAACTGAGTGTTTAGTCAACAGCTGGTAATCGTATGAGGAATTAAAGTATGTCTAGGAAGAATAGAACATTTTCATGTGCAGTGCACCAGTCAAGACTGAAGGATGATTGTATACCTTTGCCATTAATTCCTTTGACTTAGGGACGGAGTGTATATATTTCTCCCAATACCCACCTCTATATAATAACACACCATACTACCAATCACCATGCAAATGTGCAATAGTGAATACATCCCTTCACATATGATTGGCATCAGGAAGGGCAACAAACCAAAAAACAGGACCACGTTCACATGCACGGCACAGTTCGCACCCATAAATCCATCAGAAAAAAAGTGGGGAAGAAGAGAATACATGGCAAACTGAGTGCATGTATATTTTATGTAACTTAATAAAAGCTGCAGGTAAGTATCATGTAACTGTATGTTGTAAATGTGGCAGATCTAGTTCACTAAAGTAACACTCATGGCCAATTCTATAGGCAATTCCGGCCTCCTACACCTGATAGTTTCATAGGGATGACATCACAGTTTTAGTGCATTAACATGGAAGCACACGCTTTGTTTACATTTTAGTCTGATAGCATGCTGTAGTTATTTCAATATTATTAGAGGTATTTTTGGATGTTTTCAAGTGATAATACAGGGTCTTCTTTTTAGCTCGCTCCAAGTGTCAGGGGATCACAAACGGAAGGCGATACCGCGGCCGGGTGACTAATTTGCCGAGAGATGTATATCTTCATCACCAGCTAAGATGATCTAATGCAGTATGGTAGCGATAACACAAGCCTGCAAAAAGAACCTTTTTTTGTGCAGTATAAACGAAAATAGGTGGTTCTTATGAATTTTTTAATGCAGAATTCGAGAAAAAAATTAGTTTTGGCATATCACGTCTAGTTTAATGGCAATTTTACAAAATGTTATTTTTTTCTTACGTAAAATTGTTGATACTTAGTATTGATTAAATTTGATATATTAATGTAAATTTCAGCTTGCAAAATGTAATCATATTTTGAACACATTAAATACACATAAATGCTGCTTTGTAAGCAAGTAGATGGTTTGTATTATATTTTTAATGTATATTGAAATTCATGAAACTGAAGCATAGAGCACCTATTTAGTTTCGGCTGCACAGTTGCTTTTAAATTAATATAACCGTACCTTGAATAAAAATTACATGGTTAAACATACATAGTTTTGTTACTTACATTATGTGCAGGTTAGATTCACACCTCTGTCTTTTTCCGTTTGCCGAGGAATTTCCGGTATTTTTAAGTTCTTGAATGATCTCTAGACGGGTCGTCTTGTGCAATCGACCAACAGTAATTGGCTATCATATTCACATCCCAACGTCCCTGATAGCGTCCTTCTGCATCTTTGAGATCCTGGTGAAACCTTTCACCTTGTTCTTCACTGACAGCTCCTAAATTTGGAGCGAAATAATCCAGATGCGAAGCTAAGAAATGAAGCTTAAGGCTCATATTACAACCGAGTTCCTTAAACTTTGCCAACATTTTCCTTACAATTTCTTTGTATTGAGGGTCCTTAATGTTGCCAAGGGATTTAGTCACTATATCTTTGAATACGTTCTATGCCTCCTTCTCAATTTTTGTCATCGTGTCTGTGAAATTTTTATCCTTCATCAGTTTACGAATCTGTGGTCCATTAAATACGCCTTTTCTGATTTTTGCATCTGATAATGAGGGAAATTTAGTGGATAAATATTGGAAGCATAGGCTACTTTGTTCTAATGCCTTGACATACTGTTTCATCAATCCTAATTTGTGCAAGGGTGGAAGTAGAATTTGTTCACGGTCAATAAAACTTACATCAAGACATTTTTGGATCCTGGTTGTAGTCGTTTCCCTTCTGGCCAATTCACTATATCCCCATGTTTATCCTGTGCCCTGCTATCCCATTCGCATAGTAAACAGAGAAATTTTGTGTAGCCTTTTTGTTGTCCCAGCAACAATCCAATGATCTTCAAATCACCGCAAATTAGCCACCCATGCTCGTGATATTTAATTTTTTCGAAGCACCAACTTTAAGGTTTTGTATGTTTCAGACATTTTAGTGGAGTGTGCAGGTGGTATGGATGCCATAACATTTGTCTTATGAAGCAAAACAGCCTTTCAACTTCTTTTGGAAGAGTCAATAAAAAACGCCAGTTACTAGGATCATACTCTTTCTCTCCCAATTGACGTAGAAGATTTGAAACATCCATACAAGATACAAGTTCATCTTCTTGAGTATAATACTTTCTGAATTCTTTGTCACAATTTCGGTACCAGGAAAATGTAACACCGTGTGCTAATCTTACACCAAGTAATTCACTTTTTTCTTTGGTTAGCTCTAAGTCCCTTATCAGATCATCCTACATACCTCGCGGTCTATTGCGTATCTGGGGGAGTTTGTTATGAATTTACCAGGAAGCCCCCAACTACAAAATGAAAATTCAGACAGCAATAAACCTATAATAAAATTCAAACA
This sequence comes from Anabrus simplex, assembly GCF_040414725.1. Classification (NCBI taxonomy): domain Eukaryota; kingdom Metazoa; phylum Arthropoda; class Insecta; order Orthoptera; family Tettigoniidae; genus Anabrus; species Anabrus simplex. The sequence goes on along the minus strand of NC_090269.1, from coordinate 111,102,675 downwards.
ATAACAAATCAAATCATATTGTTGTATTTTAAAAAAAGTTGTGCAAGAACATCTCTCAACATTACATCTTACGAATTCATGCAGATACTAAAACACAGAATTGCATCAAAACTAGACGTGATAGCAAAAAAATAGCATCATTTTCGGAATCAGGGCAGCGATTTCCATAAGAATTACATATTTTCTATTTTACCGCAAAATTATGTTGGCTAATGTAACCATTGCTTCACAGCAATAACTTAGTTTAACATCTGTGGTACTGGTAGGGTGTTCCATGTGTTTGCTTTAAAATAACGTAGTTTCTGTAGGAATATAAAAGTTATCATGTGTTTAACGAGAAAACAGCGTGTATTCACTGTGTTGTGCCATGCGAAGCATCCTTCTTATACAAAGTGCCGCTTTCGATTCATTTGCAAATTTCCTGGCATCCTCCCTCCGCATAGGAGTATGGTATGTAAATAATCAGTAAAGAAATTCCGCATCACCAGGTCCATTCTTAACAAGAAATCACACAGGAGACGAACCGTTTTAACAGAGGAACTGCTTGACAAAATAGGAGCTCTCTTGGAAAGAACTCCAACAAAATTCCTGTCGCGTACAAGCTAATGTGTCATTTTACAAAGGAAAAAAATTAAATGTATCCTAATTCAATACATTTAATTTTTTTCCATTGTAAAGTGAAAACCATCAATACGGAATGATTCTAATATCTTGTAATGTGTCATCATCTTCCGCCCACAAAGCAACAAAACTGTTAAGAGCCAAACCGTACAAACCCACTCCTGCCCAACATTTAAGAGGACCTGACAGTTTTGCTAGGGTTCGGTATTGTAACTGGTGCTCTGAAGACCTTAAAAAGTAGTTAGTGGGACGTAAAGCAAATAACATTATTATTATTGTAATTGAGGAGTTGGATGCAATAACAGCATAAGTAGATTTACGTTATTTTGAGAAACAGAAGCTTGAAGTTTATAAATGTTCTGAGTTAAAAGTAATATTAGGAATCAACCTGAATTTCATTAAAAGACGTTTGAAACAGCCAGGAAATGTATTTCCCCAAAGAATCTTATTGATCTGTTAGCATATAAAAAAGACAGAGTTATTAAAAATTTCCTTTTATACGCTGTTATTGCATGAAGAGCAGGAATATTATATTTTGCCATACACCAGTATTGATCAGGGAGATAGAAAAGCATGATCGCCTACTATAGAGGAACAAAAGTGGCAGTTTATCACACCTCAGTTCTCAAAAATGTCCAAACTTACTCAAATTAAGAACAAATTCATTAAAATAATTGTCAACTAAGAAAGGTAAAAATAAGTTTATTCGTTATATAATATTCACCTTTTTCGTTCTTTGTTGCGCAAAGGGCCGAGAGAGGTTTGTTACAGTGTTCTCCCCAACTATAGTATTAGGCTACGGTAATTCCCCACCTTCCCCAACAAATATTTGAAATGTTACAAAATTAGAAACATTGCTTTCTGAACAACTTTTATTCCTATTTTCATTTAAAAAGTGATTCTCTAAACTTAAAAAATGAAAAGAAACAAAAAACAGATCACAAAGTATATAATTAGGATTTAGACATTGTATGTCTTACTTGTTTAAAATACTTAAATACCGCATCATTGACCAAAATCAGGATGATTCACCTTTCACATGCTGCATTAGCAGACTCTAGGGAATCATTACGCACATATGACTTTCACACACCACTCAAAATTTTCAGGTTTTAAGTATTTCATTACTGAAAGAACATCAACCCTTTTGTCTGCACTAGCCACAAAACCTTCTCTTGCGCTCGCTGACATCTTCTCCAGCCAAATAACTGGCAGCAACTGAACGTGCCGCTCGTGAAGCATGCTTCATGCAATAACAGCGTAGCGCATGGTACTGGTCTTAGTGAGCTCCTGACCTCTATCGGCACCCTAGCGAACTAAGACCTGGACTAGGTTGTAGTGAAGGGACCGAGAAATCCCAAAACGGTATTTATGCAATAACAGCGTAAGTAGACTTACGCTGTTATTGCATCTAGCTCCTCAATTGGTTGCTTCAGTTAGTTCACGATAGCTACGTTGACCCAGTACTTTTATTTTATAGTGATGAGGCATGGCTACACTTGTAGTCAAATAGTCAAATCAATCGCTACTGGTGTGCAGAAAATCCCCACCAGCTGCATGTCCGTCCACTTCATGATGTAAAGATAGGAGTTTGGTGCGCAATACGTGCTCGCAGAATTACAGGGCCTATAATTTTCCGTGAAACAATAAATGCTGATTGATATATAGACCTCATTCTCAGACCATTCCTTCAAGAGCTGACGAAAGAAGAAAGGAGTAATGGTTATTCCATGCAGGATAATGTGACGGCACACACTGCTAATCCGTGTATTGAGGTAATACGGGAAGTTTTTGAAGATCGTGTGGTTAATTATCCCCGTAGATCTCCCGATTTAAATCCCTGTGATTATTACCTGTGGGGATGCTGAAGAGAAAAGTGTATTTGAACAACCCACAAACAAGAGAAGAACTACAAGGGAACATTACACAAGTTATTTCGAACATCACAGGGCTGAAATTCACAGAGTGTCTGCAAATCTGTTTACGAGGGGTCAGGTGTGTTTAACAGCTGAGGGACAACATTTTGAACATCAAATGTAATGCCTGGTAGGTTTTAGACTAACAGTTTCACTGGAAATGGCTTTCTATAAGTGTGAATTGCCGCGATGTAGCGCGGAGGAAAAGTGTGCATTATACCGGCTAGCAACGGAGTGTCATTGCGCCAGCTGTGCCATGCTCTGAGTGATGCTGCGGAGCGAGCTAAAAAGAACTGTGTATTACAAAATTAAATCAGTAATTGTGAGTTGTTTGTAGCAGGATGAGTTTACTACAATAGTATTGTAGTTTGAGCAGCCTGATGTTAACAAAGCAAGCATTGCTAGATTATGTGAACCCAATGAACTATTACGGTGTGAACTGTTTATTGTGCCTTCAAATTTGGTACTTGATTATGATTATTACTGATTATAATGTGTTAGTGTAGTGTAGGCTCCTGTTTACAATATGAGACGAATGTGTAGTGTGTCTGGTTGTACATCTAATTACCATTTTCTAATCCTGACAGTATTAGGTTTGTGAGGCATAGGGAGTCTTTGATATTCACGCCCATCGTGGCCCTTGCCTTTCTACTGTCAACACCTTCATTTTTTGAACTGTCAGACCAGTTTCATTTTTCCCTTTGATTAGTGTATGTAAGGGATGGTTGCCCAGTTGTACTTCCTCTTAAGACTATAATCACCACCACACATTACACCACAAAGATTTTGAACTCGGTATATACTGGTTGTGGCATCATACACAACCATTAACCCGGCTCAAGGATGATAGGGTCATCTTCCCTATCCTTCACTTGAGTAATTCTTGTCTGGTGCATCCACGTTGCTGGGGTGGGTATCCTCCACATCAGCAGGCCGGTGTGAAGGAGAGCTAAGCTCAGACAGAGACCCAGTCTCACAGGGTATAACGTGAAACTCATGCTCAGGGTTACAGGTGAAGACCTTAACAGCATGTTCCCATGGAGCCTCTTAAAATGGACTTCTGATAAGTTCACCTGCATACACCCCAGCATCAGTGGGTAGGGTCTGACACATCCCACTATGATGAGTCTAGTGTCAGACCTAAGACGAAACGCTGCTTGATAGAGCAAAACACCTGAAAAAACCTTACATCTGATTTTTGACACGCTCTATTGGTGGAAAAATATCTAATTCCCTCCATGGGAACTTAGAATTTCCTTTCGGAATTGCTAGGCGGGCAATAATTCCATTGTGGAGATTTATCTCCCATATGCAGTTATCAGACTGTGCCTCTTAAAATGGGCTTCTGATAAGTTCACCTGCATACACCCCAGTGTCAGTGGGTAGGGTCTGACACATCCCACTATGATGAGTCTAGTGTCAGACCTAAGACGAAATGCTGGTTGATAGCCCAAAACGCCTGAAAAAACCTTACATCTGATTTTTGACATGCTCTATTGGTGGAAAAATATCTAATTACCTCCATGGGAACTTAGAATTTCCTTTCGAATTGCTAGGCGGGCAATAATTCCATTGTGAAGATTTATCTCCCGTATGCAGTTATCAGACTGTGCCTCTTAAAATGGGCTTCTGATAAGTTCACCTGCATACACCCCAGCGTCAGTGGGTAGGGTCTGACACATCCCACTCTGATGAGTCTAGTGTCAGACCTAAGACGAAATGCTGGTTGATAGAGCAAAACGCCTGAAAAAAACTTACATCTGATAGATCAATAATCGACTTGATATTTACAGTGTGAACCATAATGTAAAAACATCTGGAAGGAACAAGGAAATCATCATCTTCGTATTTTTGTTGGAAAAAGCTTATGATTACAGTTAAGAGAAAACATGTATGGGAAAGCCTATTGAAAAGGAATGTACCAAAATCATTAATTACCAAGATAAAAATGTTGTATCATGAGAGTAAAAGCAGTGTACAAGTGGGGAGTGGTGACTCTGAAACATTTGTACAAAAAAAAAAAGTCTCAAGTGAGGAAGTGCACTGTCGCCATTATTGATTATTATATTGATGGATGAAATCATAAAACTTGTAAAACCGAGCATCAGTAGTGATGAAGTGAATGCTTTGGTATTTGCAGATAATGTGGTGATTTGGGGAAAGGGAGAAGAGAAAGTACAAAGGAGACTGGACATTTGGAATGAAAATCTGAAGGAGTTTGGAATGGTGATTAGTAAAAAGAAAACTGTAGTCATGCACTGTGGAAAAGAGAAAAAGAGAAGCCAAGTGAACATAGGCAGAACATGGTTAGAGAATGTAGAACAGTTTACATATCTGGTAGCATTATTAATGGAAGTAATGAAATCAATTTTTTGCAAGTTGCTTTACGTTGCACTGACTCAGATAGGTCTTATGGTGATGATGGGACAGGAAAGGGCTAGGAATGGGAATTAAGCGGCCGTGGTCTTAATTAGGGTACAGCCCCAGCATTTGCCTGGTGTGAAAATGGGAAACCACAGAAAACCATCTTCAGGGCTACCGACAGTGGGGTTCGAACCCACTATCTCCCGAATACTGGATATTGGCCGCACTTAAGCGACTGCAGCTATCGAGCTCGGTAGTAATGAAATCAACCCTGAAATTAATAAAAGACTAAGTAAAGGTACAACATTTTATCATCAAGTCAGAGAGCTTTTATGGGATGACAAAGTACCCATTAACATTACATAAATAGTATTTCATACCAAATGTTAACATACGGACTAGAAACGCTGGTAACTAATAAGAGACAAGATAGTAAGATCCAAGCAGTAGAAATGAAATTTTTAAGAAAATCGGTTAAAAAGACAAGAAGAGATATAATTCAAAATATTAAAATCAGAGAAGAGCTAAATATAGAACCATTAGTACAGAACACACAGAAAGCAAGACTGAGATGGTTCGGACATGTAAAAATAATGGGAAAGGAACGGGTAGCAAGGAGAGAATTGGAAAGAGAAGTTAAGGGAAAGAGACCCGTTGGAAGACTCAAGAAGAAGGTGGATGCATCAGATTTGGAAGGACATTACAGAAGTTGGATTGGATGTGGCGGAAGTAATGGAGCAGGAAAAGTGGAAGGACAGAAAGGAGTGGAGGAGGCTTGTTAACCACACCCCGGCAACTGGAGTGGGACATTGATGATGATGATGATGGAGATGTAGCTTATTTAAAAACATGCATTTGCATGGAAATCCGGGCTCTACTTGTAACGTATGTGGCGATTTCATGGACAGCGCCTCGGACAGAAAGAAGCCAAATAGAAATTTTTTTAAAAAAATATCTGTTTTAGTGTTTTTTCTGAAAATCATGTAATTCGAAGAGAGACTGCAGTCAAACCCTGCCAAATGAAAATCGCTAGAAGTTTGTTTTTGCTAGTGGCTTTACGTCGCACTGACACAGAAAGGTCTAATGGCGCGATGGAATAGGAAAGGCCTAGGAGTTGGAAGGAAGTGGTTGTGGCCTTAATTAAGGTACAGCTCCAGCATTTGCCTGGTGTGAAAATGGGAAACCACAGAAAACCATCTTCGAGGCTGCCGACAGTGGGATTCGAACCCACTATGTCCCGGATGCAAGCTCACAGCAGCGCGCCCCTGACTGCACGGCCAACTCGCCTGGTAATCGCTAGAAGAGAGGTGGTGTTGGTGATTACTGTTTTAAGAGGAAGCACAACTGGGCAACCATCTTCTATTAACAGTAACGAGAGGGAAAATATAAGAGGACCGTACCTTCGAAGAATGAAGAGAAGGGGAAGGGCCGCGAAGGACGTACAAATGAAAGACTCCCTAGGCCTCGTAAACCTAATGCCGTCGGGGTCAGAAGAGAACAAGAGTTAACCAAGGGAGGTAGGATAGGAAAGACGAAAGTGAGGAACACAATACAAGTAAATGGAAGCAATGCCAGACTCAGTGAGGAGAACTATGGTCGCCGACCCACACTCGCAAGTTGAGAGCCCTTTTTAATTAACCTCTTATGACAGGGCCAAGGGCCGTAGCCGTGTTGAAACACCGGATCCCATGAGATCTCCGAAGTTAAGCAACATTGGGCGTGGTCAGGAGTTGGATGGGTTGCCACGCGCTGTTGGTGGGGATAAGGGAATGGAGGAGCGGAAAGGAACTGGCCACCCTACCGCACGTAAACTCCGGTTCAGGAACACCTCTGCGGAGGTTCGGACCTGACTTCGGGCAGAATAACCCTTACCTTACCTTATGACAGGCAGAGGTTACCGTATACGTTATTCTACCGCCCCTAGCCTTAGGAGGAATAAAAGGAGACAATATACTGCAGAATAATGAACTAAACTTCAAGATATGGTGTGAAGGAAACAAGATATCAAATTATGACGACTTGTTGGGTAAGTTAACAAATGTATAATTACATTAATTTTTAAGCAAAAATTAATGTCTATAAGGTTTTGTTTTACAAACTTCAAACCAAAGGCATTCCAACTGTGAAGGTATCTGTAACAATTTTCAAAGGCTAAAGTGTGCAAGTGTGCCTAAATGGTTGCAAGATACCTAATAATAAAGTGACCAGACATCCCTTATTTTACAGGATTGTCCCTTATTTCTCTAAAGTGTCCCGTTGTTGCAGTAAAATATATACAGGATGCATATTGTCCCATTTTTTTTTTTTTTTTTTTGTGAACTACCCTGTATATTTTAATTTACCATGTTTAAACTTTATTTATCGCAAAACTCGGATGTATATTTCTCACTGTGTAAAGTAATTACTGTTAGTTTGGTTGGCAATAAATGTAACAAACCAGTGAGGCAGACATATATAAAATGTAAAATTGGCAACTTATAATCCTGCATAGTGAACATTGTTTTGACGTGAATTATGTCTTATGGCTGAAGGTCATCTGAAATTTAATGTAACACAAAAAAATGTGTGACGGAAGTAATTTCACATTAGTTGTTACCGTAGACCTTAATCGCCGAAGATGCTGCAGTTGTGGATTTGTATAAATAAAGTGTATTGAAATAGAAAGTGTACCATCAATGACATCACATTAGTCGTTATCGTAGCCCTTGGTCACCAAAGATGCTGTGGATTTGTATAAATAGTGTGTGCTAAAATAGAAGACATACCATCAGTGACATCACGTAGTGTGTGCTAAAACAGAAGACATACCATCAGTGAGATCACATTAGTTGTTAACGTAGGCCTTGGTCGCCAAAGATGCTCTGTAATATAATGCAAATAAATCGTTCGTTATCAATATTTGAGTTGCATTTATTGAAAGACATATTCATGATAATTAACTCTGCAGAGGGAAAAGTTTCTTTTTTGCAACAATGTATGCACTGGAATTGGACCGCTTCCATTTTTAATAATAATAATAATTATTATTATTATTATTATTTGTTTTCTATAAATAAATAGTGCTCTTCGTGAGGTCTGTGACTCATGTTAAGAAATTCTTAAATAGGGCCTAACATTCAACGGCAGTCAAAGTGTCTCGTATTCTCATGCTTATAAAAATATAGTTGGATTTTAGGAGTACCACCTGTTCAGCACTTTGATTTCTAAGTCATTTTAATGCTATCAGTAACTCTTCTGTATAGGGGCAAAAGATCCACATGGGTCAACCCTCCAAACAATTAGCATTAAAAAAAAAAAAGAGAGACTCTTCTATATCACCACATAGGTTATCGTTAAAATGTTCAGCAGCATCTGCTCAACTCTAGATGACTGTATTAAAGAGTTAATAAACCTACATTGTGATAGTACATTACAACTCATTCAAAAATTCAGGGTTTTATAAGAATAATTCATGTGTAGGGAAAAAGTATTTATCAGAGATATTTCTGTGGCAATCTTCACTATTTTTTCATTTTGTGGTCCATACATACAACAGTGTGATGTGTTTTGAAATTACCTCACCCTTCTTACTTAAGATTAGGTGGTGGTTTGAAGAGTGAAGCAGGTTTGATGGACTTGCAGCAATTTCTATGACCCACTGTCGGCAACCCTTTGATTTTCCATTTTCATGCCAGGCAAATGCTGGGGCTGTATCTTAATTAAGGCCACGGCTGCTTCCTTCCACTCCTAGGGCTTCCTATCCCATCGTCGCCATAAACCTATCTGCGTCGGTGCGACGTAAAGCAAATTGTAAAAATAATGATGATGATGCTTGTTGTTTAAAGGGGCCTAACATCGAGGTCATCGGCCCCTAATGGTACAAAATGAGACGAAATGTTATGACAACTGAAAAATCCATAATCCTCCAGTGACCAGGATTCAAAAATGTGAGGACGAAGAATGAATGGATTTTAAAAAAAAATTTAAATCTATGACAAGAGTGGGTGTAGTACAGAGTTGATGACTGTTTTGTTCGAGGTATGTTACATTCAGAAAAATATTTTTGGTAATAATTTTTCAAAATTAAGTTAACTAGCAACAACACTGTATTGTCAAACGTCAAAGAAGTGTAAAATGCTGAGATCTGAAAGGCAACAATATGGCTAGTGACCATCATACAGGCCAGGTGAGTAGCCTTCAATTGGATATTTTACAATATGTAATATACCTTGGATATTTCTGTGTATTTCATTGTAATTTTTTTATAGCACTTCTTCAGTTTTGCGTGTCTATAGGCTTTTCATTGCACTCATTTGTCATATAATGATAAAAAGAATATGTAACAGTAGTATAGGCATTACACGCAATGACATAGACTAAACACCACCAGTGTGATGTCACAGCGCATGGTACCAGTCTTCTATATCAAGATGGCTGTGTAACAGTTAATTTCAGTACAGGAATACTGCAGGTTAATCTTAATGTCCCTTTCATAAAGAGCTTTCCTTATTGTTTGAGTGTCCAATATTTCCCGACAGATGAACATAAACGGTTTCACACATACAGAGTGGGTGCAAAGTTTACAGAACAATGTTAAGCTACGGTTGATGAATTAAAAGAAGCTGCGAGACTTTCTTTCAGACGGGTTAAAAAAGCAATGCAGAGAAGAATGTCCCACAGAACCTGGTGAAATATTATTCTGTGTTGTGAACACTATGGATTGCATAAGTTACCGATATTTTAGACATTAAAGCTTACAGCAACAGATGTCCATTAGACATCGGAGCTAACATCTATTGGGTTTACATTTATATTTATAAAACTATTTTAAATAGTTTCTTTAATAGATTTCTATTTATAAACTTACTCAAAAAAATTTGCATAGTTTATATTTTTCATATACAGGGCGAGAGATTAAGGGACTTTGTGCCCACACTGTAGTTGCTCATTTCTACCTTTGTATAAGAGGTGTTTAAATCTTTATAAGGACCCCAGGTTTTTAATACAGTCTCACTGCCAGAATAAAGTAATATTTAAGCATTGTTGATATGCTGCACAATAGGCTCTCAAGAGATTCTTTATCATCCCAACCCTATAAAATGCCTCTCTAGGCAGATTATTGCTTAAGTTTTAAATATCTTAAAATACATGTATATCCAAGTGTACCACCTGAACACCTTCTAAAGTGACTTACCGACATTATTGGAAGAAACATTCCAATGACATACAACATTGCACTTGTAATTGTAGAACTCTTGAAAGGGTGTCGAAGGGATTCATCATCACAGAAGAATCCTCGCTCATACGGTTTTCCAAAAAAGTAAAATAGGAGAATGGGGAAAGCAACTGTAAAAGAAACCAAGGAAATGTACAGGTGCAATAATACGTATTCTAATCAATTTCAAATCACTGGGGTATTTAAAATTATTTCGGACTCGAAAAATAAATATATCTGCCTGCCCTGTTAAGCTAACAATTCATGCTTTCTAGATAAACAGCAGATTTCATAACTTACCGACAAATAAACATATAAAGTCCATTATGACTTTACGAAGAATATACCGAGATTCCTTATCCATTGTAACACACCCTCTCGGACTGAAGACTCACGTGAGCAGAGGGGTGTGTCAAGTTAAATTAGAGCTAACGCATCTTAAAACACACATACGTAAACACTATTTTTGGTTTGCTGGCTCAGGCGTGAATCAATACTGCACAAATCTGGTCACACAAAACAACCAAGTACTGTAAAACGGAACCACATTTACTCCCACCACCAAGCTACACTACATCATCCCTTTCACATCCATTCTCAGCCGGTTTTCTTTCAACCTCTTATGATGACACCAAAACACGTCATGAACAACGGTACTCTGTATGCCTCTCTACGTCAACAACATCCATGGAATAATCCAAAGTGATGCTATTTATCAGCCTCCAAAAGCAGCGGAGCAGATGATCTCTTGGGTGACAGCAGAATAGAGAGCATTGCATCTTTGGATGACAGTTCGAGTTATCCCCGCCACCGTACTTATCCTCTTTGTTGGTATTCTCTCATTTTTCTGAATTTTTTTTTAAACAGTTGGCTAAAATGATTTATTGACTGTAACCAAATACCTGTAACACAGAGAACTACATTCAAATACAGTCTCTTCTTCTTCTTCTTCTTCTTCTTCTTGCGTTACCGCCTCTGTAGGACCACGGACAGCTCCTTCATGGATTGCATTTTCTTTTTCTCCTCCCAGAACATCTTCATCCTTTCTCTTCTTCTCTCCCGCTCTTCTTCCGAGATATTCAGTGTCCTCTTCTCTTGTCTTCTCCACTGGTGACTCTCAATCCTTTTCCTGTACCCATCCCTATCATTGATCTCTGGCATATTAGTCGGTATGTACTTGCTTCTCCAATTTTCCTTTTCTTCCACCTTGATCCCCAATTCCGACCAATCTTTCCGGAGTTCAACTACCCACTTGGTTCCTGTCTTTCCTCGTGTCCTCGCTGTTGTTTCCCATACTCTTTTCGTCATTCTATCCATATTCATCCTGATTACATGTCCCGCAAACCTTGCTCTCTTCAGTCTGATTTCTTCTGAGATTGTCCTCATGTTCCGGTATAGTTCTTCCCTGGGTCTCCTCATCCATCTCTCACCTCCTCTCTTAGGGCCTAGTATTTTTCTCTCCTCTTTCTCTAATTGTTCTGCACCATTTCTTCCTAGTGCTATTGTCTCAGCAGCATATAATACAGCATTTCTCACCGTTGCCTTGTAATGTCTAATCTTTGCGTCTGTAGATATATTCTTTTTATTATATATATCTCTGGTCATACAGAAGCCTGATCGCATCTTCTTTATCCTCTCTGTTATTCCTTCATTGCTCCTATTCCTTCCTGTTATAAATTCTCCTAGGTACTTGAATTTGTCCATCTTTTGCACGGTGCCTTTCGGTGTTGTCCAATCCTCAGTGGTATTCAATGTCTTTGTCTTGTTGTAGGCGATCCTCAGTCCTACCCTTCCGGCTATATTGCTTAAGTTGTTGAGTTGTGTCTTTGCATCTTCTTCCAAATACAGTCTCTACCTACATGATCCTTGGTCTCTACTGTATTTGCTACATATGGTATTCTAAGTGAACCTTTATTCCATGTATTTATGTATATAAGTATTCCATGGCCAATGGCTACCTTAAATTAAATTATATCTCACTTTGTAAATAGAAGGTTTTGAAGGTATAAAATCAACGAGCTAGAAAGAGGACTGCAATCAAATCTGCAATGAAATTACGTTTTCAAGATACGTGTGTTTACATCACAGATGTAGTGACTGGGCGAAATTCTTTGAGCACCCCCCCCCCCCCCCGGGATAACTCAATGAGAAGAGAAGAAGAAGAAGTGTCACCCCGCCCGGCAAAGAATATAAATGGTTGTTTGGGTTGTTTACTTCCGTGCATGTGCTATTGAGTCTGTGTGTGTAAACACTTTATGATAGATTTTTATTTCTTGAAATAAAGGTGTTGTAGTGAGTATAATGAGTAAGTAAGATTTGGAGACTGTCGGTGCTGTAATTTTACAAGCTATATTGGATTTCCATTCGAAGGAATCGTTTTGTTCCTTTCTCTTTATTTCTAACCTTAACGTTTCTTCTCTCAATAACTTGAGTAACGTAACATCATTAATTGTAATTCAAGTTTCCCATCTTTAAAAGAGTTCCATTTATTTTATTTTCATTGTATCATCATGAGTTTTGATAAGACGTTTGTTGAATCGGAACTAGTGAATGATTTAACTCTCTTAGTTCCATTCGTATGAATTTTAACGAACCTTAGGATAGCTGTTTCTTATCTACCCATTTATTTAGTTAGGCTGTAGTGGCTCAGACGGGGTGACTAGCCTTCTAAGCCCAAATTGGCGGGTTTGATCCCGGCTCCGTCCGGTGGGATTTGAAGGTGCTCCGTCAGCCTCGTGTCGTAGATTTATCGGCACGTAAAAGACCTGTAATACAGAAATCTGACACTTTGGAGTCTCCGAAAACTGTGTAAGTGGTTGGTGGGTTGTAAGATAATACCAATATTACAATTATTTTATTAGGCTACAGTTATTCAAACTCCGGAGAATGAAATTATCGGAATGTTTAGTTTACCGAAACGTTGAAATTGCAGCTTAAATATGTACTAATTATGGGCTTTTGGGCTTATGCGGTGTTAACAAAACAAGGCGAAACTCTTTACGTTTCACAGAGGACTGTCCAGAAGCTCATAATTATGTCTACAAGTACGGGCCGTGAAAGCATCAATGTTAACTTTAGAAACCTCTGTGGGGAGGATATTTTTAGAAAGGCTTCTAAACTCAGCAAATTAAGGAAAAAGAAATCCATTCTGCTTTCTTCTGAGATGCCAGGAGCGTAACATCATTCCCAGCTGTGTGAAGCTGAAGCACACGTTTAATACTCCTAAGGCCAGGAGAATATATCAGTGTGCTAGTGAGGCTCTTGTTATCGAGAGAGTGCATCACACTCGTAAGGAGCTGAACTCAGTCTTCCGAGAGTTGTTTCCTTTACACCTGCTTGCACCACTTTCGCACAGGAATTGTGGTTGTCTTTTGATCGCATTACTGCTATACAGGTTGAATGAAAATTCAACCAGGTGTGATTCAGACACAAATCTAAGTTTCTCTGATTGGCTCAAAAACAGGCAGTCTCTCACATGAACCTGGATGCTAGCAAAATTATTATCAATCTTTCCAAGAAATCCTTGGACGAGAAACAAACAGCATTTCTAACTAAGGGACTTAATTTCACTGTCGCTCCCTCTAAACTACCCACTGAAGAGGTAATTACTTCCGTTGAGGCTGCCATCCACAAACTACGTACGGATGAGGCTGGGAAAATACAACAGAAATGTGTAAGAGTGATAAGGTTTGCTGCTGTACCCGCACATAATTTAACAAGAGGCGAGAAAAGAACTCTGAAGGAACTTAAAGATGATCCTGAATTGACCATTCTCTCAGCTAATAAGGGTAATGCGACGGTGGTAATGGACACTGACGAGTTATAAGAACAAGATTTCGGCTATGTTGTCAGATGACTTTTAAGTATTATGTATAAATTTTAACCACATGAAATATTGTATTGTATTGTATTGTATTGTATTGAACAGGTGGAGATATAAATATTATTATATTTGTGATATGTTGTCAGAGCCTGTTTACAGACTTGACTCACAGATCCTACCACTCGTGTGTCCAACGCCACTGTGAAGCTCTTAAGGCAATCCTCAGTTTCAAAAGAGGAGGCTAAATATCTGACTCCGGGGGATGCAGTGCCACCTATTATCCGCACACTTTATCTTGGTGCATTTACACCCTAGTGCTGAATCGGTCGACCTCGGTGATCTTCAAGATTCGTACTGGCAACCTTTGAAACACAAACTATGAATCGCTTAAGCATCGTTGTGCGACATCTAGCGTACACTTCAAGTACTAGTACTGTTGTTGTTTACACAACAAAGCCAAAGTATAGAATTCATGCTAGGAACAAGATTCGCATCGGGAAATGTTTTATAATGTTATATAATGTGTATGTGACATAGTTGTTGGCTTAAGATGATAACGGTTTAGAAATTTCATATCGATCAATCATATTCTCGATTCAATTCAGATTTCATTTTCATTCAATTGGCAGCACCAGGCAGCACTATCGATACCGGGACAGCTCCCTCTTTACTCCTCACCCCCGTACACAAATGCACCAAGATAAAGTGTGCGGATAATAGATTATATGGACTTCCTAAAAACCATAAAGAAGACATTCTCCTCAGGCCAATTGTTAGTGCGGTTGGTTCTCCTATGTATGCTTTGGCTAAACACCTGAGCAAGTTGCTTCAGCCACATATAGGATGTACTGAATCATACGTTAGGGACTCTGCATTTCGTCAATAAGTGAATTTCGATGTAAAGTCCTTGTTCACAAAAGTGCCGATTGACTCGGTCACGTCTCTCATTGAGTCTCTGTTCCCTGAGGACATTACTAAGCTATTTCACCATTGCATGACTTCAAGCTATTTTTTGTGGGGTGGTTTTGAGAAGGAGGCTATTGCTTTGCGCCCATCAAACCTGTGATTTCGATGTGAAGTCCTTGTTTACAAAAGTGCTGATTGACTCGGTCACGTCTCCAATTCAGCATCTATTCCCTAGGACATTACTAAGCTATTTCACCACTGCATGCTATTTTTTGTGGGGTGATTTTGAGAAGGAGGGGCTACTGTTTCGGCGCCCGTCAAACCTGTGATTTGGTGGAGGTATGTTGTCAATTAAATTCACTATGGCAATGGAGTCGGACGGATGTCTCCCTTTCTTGGATGTTCTAGTAAGAAAGAAATCGGACGGCTCGTTAGGACATACCAATATAGTTGGTCTGTTATTGGATATTTCGTTAGGACGTACCGGTAACATCTATCGTAAGCCTACCTACACAAATCGCTATCTCCATGCAGATTCTCACCAACATCCAGCAAAAAAACAGGGCATTCTCACAACACTCATCACAAGAGCGACATGAATTTGTGAGCCATCAGATATCCAGGAGGAGATGAACACACTCAAAGTCACGTTCAGGGATAGGGTTACAACAATGTACCGATTCATAAAGTCATACATCCCTGAGGGACAACTGAGCAAAGCTCACAGAAAGAAGTAGTGAAGGAAACTGCCTACCTGCCTTACATTCACAAGACAACAGACCAAATGGCAAAGGTCCTTCGCAAGCACAATATAAAAACCGTGTTTGGCACCGTCACTACAATTGCTCACAGTTTAGGTAAAAGCAAGGATAAATTGTCTCCACTATTACACCGTGGGGTGTACTCATTTCCTGTACTTGCAGCAAGTTATAAAGTGGCCAAACATGCCGGTACATTGGGACTCGCTTCAAGGAACACCAAAGAAATATCCGTCTCAACCAGCCAGACAAGTTGGCAATAGCTGAGCACGCCTATCGTCGGGTCATGATGTCCTGTTCCAAGATGATTGAGCTTTTACCCACACTAAACACTACAGGTGTAGGATTATATGGTACGCTGTGGAAATACATCAAAATCCTAACCATTTCAACAGGGACTCTGGCTATCAATTAAGTAATACGTAGTTGCAAGCCATTAAGGATTTACGTAGGTATTTCTCTTCCCTTTCCTTTCTATATCGTTATTTCATTTCAGTGTTTTCCAAATTCGTACGTTCGTCATTGCCTAATGGTTCGTTCCAAGCTATACGTTATGTGTAGGGCACGGATTCATATGCACTAAAAACTCCAAAAATATGCATGAACATATGCATTAAAAATGTTGAAAATATGCACGAATATATGCACTAAAAATAAAACAAAATACACTTACCAAAAGTATTATTTAATTTTAACTCAGTGTTAAACTGACAAACATGTTTTATTCCTTGCAAAATGATGCATAGCAGTATGTTGTCAAGAGTTTTTCAATATTTTCAGGGGTCAATGACTTTCTGTTGTCGGATAGAATTAATTTATAAGCTGAAAATTATCGTTCATTGTCGACAGACGTAACTGGGCAATACTTGTACACTGGCACTGACTGCTCAGAACATTCTTCTCGCAAAGTCTGCCCGATTCCACTAATGTAAAATTTGCTTATAGATTGAATCTTATTCAGTCCTGGGTTTGAGTCCAACACCGCACTGAGTTTCCTTTTAACTTTTTCTCTAGTTTCACCAGGGACACCATTTAAAGAACTAATGGTGTTTTGAATTAACTGAAGGGATTCGTGTAGGGGTGCGCCACGAGTTTCTAGGCCCTTAATCGCCTTCGAAATTGATGAATAATCCATATGGATGAAAGTGATATTATATACAGTTTTAGATTCATATGGGCATTTTGCTTCATGAACACACGCAGTATGACTATTGTCAATACTTTTAACGACATCTTTCACTTGATTAAAGTTCTCCTGGTAGAACGATGCTGCAGATAACCAAGTTCCCCATCGTGTGAGAACAGGTTCCGGTAGAAGAGAAACCTGAGGCAGATGGCTTTTATACAGCTGTGCATGAGCCGGTGCTTTTAGGAACAGTATTTTCCCACTTGAAATTACTTTGTTGACAGATGGACCGGCTTTCAACATCTGTGACTAAAAGGCGCACTTTGTAACAATCACTCTGATTCACTTCGTCACAGAAGTCGCAGGGAATCATTAACAAATCTTTCGACTATAGTGTGGTTGTTTTTTCTAGCACTTTGCACGAAAGTAAATGAGGTTTGCCGGGTTCTTCCGGACATAATTTACCCGCTATGAAGTTCGCAATGCATCAACCGCATGAATCGATTGTTTCATCTACCGATATCCAGACACAGTTCCCTCCTATGTCAGATCGTATCGAATCAACGACAGAAGCATGCAATGAAAGTAAATAGTTCTTCCTAAGGGTAGATTCATCTGGTATTCTTTGATTAGCATGATACTTTTCAAGAAACTAGCGTAGATGTGGATTATTCAGTTTATGCAGTAGAATGTTGCTGCATACAAAAGCCTTACAAATATCAGCAGAAAATGTACTAACTTCACACCGTGTTTTCACGTCAGTTGCGTATTCTTGCTCTGCTCTTTTGATCTCATATGTGAAGCTGTCTTCAAATGCTGTTCAATTTGAAACTTTTTATCACATTTTACACCTTTGTTGCACACTTGACAGTATACTACATCACCGTCACTTGTATAGTCACTATTGCCTAATATCCACTGTTTCATTAAAAAAGACCTAGAGCTCTTATCTTTAGGCATTTTTGCAGTTTAATCTGGTAAAACATTGCAATAGACGACCAGCAACTTAACAGATCGAACACACTTGTTTAAGCAAATCTTGGGAGGCTGCTGTAAGGAGAAAGGCATGTCAGAAGGAAATAGCTGTCATGAAATGCGTCATAATCGGTCTATCTGCTTGTATTGTGACACTGAAAGCCCTTTTCTAGATCAGGGGAAGGCTTCTCGTGTTGCCAAGGGATGTAAAACATATAGAGTTCATTAGATTTTTCATTTCATTCAGAAATCTTACATAATCGATTACACATAAGAGAAAAATATACCTGTATATGCACTAACGTTCAAAATATGCATTTGCATATGCGCATAACGTGTGTACACCAATTATGCCCCCTCCCAAACCGTCTCACATCATTATTCATCCTCTGGTTATCTCCACATACTTTCTTTCCTTTCTTCAGCTCTGTTCTGTTCTATCCTGGTGCCTTTCATTGCATTTTATTGTATTTTATTTCATTTCTTTCTGTTTATTTCTTCTACCATGCTCGTTCCTGATTTGTCTGTATCCTCTATTTTACTTTATGTGCACACAGTATGATAGAACATCTTAATTGGAGCTTAAGTTTGTCATTGGCTCCCGCTTGGAGCGCTGGGCCAGCATACAGCGAGCCACCTGGTGACGAATGAGCGTATCATTACATCTCTAACGGTTGTGCATTCTTAAATTCAAATGCTCATTATTGTAGAAGTCTTCCTCATGAACAGTCAAGATTTTGTTCTGATGACGCAGAGCAAAGTTCTCTGCAAAACAGAATGAGTTTCACGTTGTTTCTTGACACGGTATAAGCCCAAAAGCCCATAATTATCATGTCTACAGGTACGAGCCGTGAAAGCATCAATGTAAAGATTAAATATATACTGTTTACATTTTATTCTTTCTCCTTGATAACGGTTATGCATATCATATAAGAAAAATGAGCATTAATCCATGTTAGGCCTATTACAAGCTGTCTTCAGTAGCCTACTGTAGTAAAAACAAATTGCCTACCATCAGGCACAGTCAGGTTGGGGAGTTTTCATTGTAATGGCAGACACTCTCCACCTGCCTTTTTAACATCCTCAGAAAGACTGTCTTAGTGGTTTTCCCAAGTGAAATGAACATAGCCCATTACAATGACGTCAGTAGGAATGGCGCGATTAAAAGCAATGCTTTCATATGAAATATTTCATCAAATGAAACACCACACATTTTCTCACTTTTAATAGCAGTACTACATTGCCGATCTAACACTCGAAAGTTAGAGAGCTGGAATGACCAAGCTGTAAACAGCCGTGATCCGTGAACACTCTTCGTCTTTTTCCGGCGGGGGTGGGGGGTGGGGAGATCGAATAGTGGAGATTCCCAGGGCAAATACTATGCTATTTTACTAATCTGTTTCCTTGGAGTACCCTATAAGTCGGAAAATCTCAATAAACCACACTGGCGGCGGAAAAATCTATCTGACTTGGAAGCAAATTTTTCCTCAAAGCCAGAGGAGAAACCCCCTCTTCACTCCTAATTTGGAACAAAATGAATGTAGAATTTAATAAAAGTGAAACGGAAGAATCTTTTCTTAAGAAACGGCTCTTTTCAGGGTTGAATAATGATTAGGCCTAAATTGTAATTCTAGACCAGGTTGTCATACTACTACTACTACTACTACTACTACTACTACTACTACTACTACTACTACTACTACTACTAGAGCCTCTGCCTAAAGTGTGTACACTGCTCATTCAAAACATCGCATTAGTGTAGGGATCGAATAGCTGGAATACTCCCCAGCTAATTCCCGCATATATTCAGTCAGGCTGTTATACTCTTTACGCAACAGTAATCCCATCTATCGGAGTTGAGTGACAGCATAAGAGAGAAAGAACACCACAACAAACAATGGCCAGTGTAATGCTATTGTTGATTTAGTTTTCTTCCGACTCTGAAATACCACTCTTATCTTAGTCGGTACGGTAAAACTGAATAAAACATAAATGATTGGAAATTTTATACTCTATAACTTTTGTTATGTAGTAATTTTCGATAGGACCAATAACATAGCTACATAATTTTTAGGCGCCTTCTCCTAAACTACAATGTCATCCAGGGTGAATAAAATTGTTTATAGCTTAGACTGTAGTTTCTTATTCTCTGACTCTAAATACCGACTTTTATTAAATCCTGTTAACCCATTTTCTCATGGCTTGGCATTGATATGGACTTGGCAACAAAAATACAAATTCATTAATATCTCTATTATCATAGCCGGTACGGTAAAATGTGTAAGACATAAATGACAGGAAATTTAATTCTATATAACTTTAATTAGTAGAACTTATCGATAGGACCACTAATAATGTAAATATTTGAGAATTAAATTTTAGGCCTTCCCCTAAACTACCATTTCACTTAGCGTCAATAAAATGATTTATAGCCTAGATTGTAGTGGCTCATTCCCCAAATTTACATACCAATTTTCATTAAATTCTCTTCAGCCGTTTTCTCATGATGCGTGTACATACAGACAGACAGACAGAAATTATGGAAAGGAAAAAGTGCATTTCCTTCTTACTGTGGACATGACCGATACAGAAATACCATTCTATTCAAATTCTGAGCAATGTACAGACAAAACTCTTATTTTATATAGACCTATATAGATTTTGTCATTTTTAATACTAGGCCAATTCCTTGATGAGAGTTGTCTTCAGTAGCCTACTGTGGTATAAACAGATGTAATACTGGAACCCAGTTATACCCCATTCATACTTCTTACTGATTTTGTCATTCTTAATTCTGTTATCTTAATTCTGATTTGAGTCTGTACAGCCTTATTCATTTATGAGCCTGTCTCTGTTCGTTTCTAGCAGCAGGCTTGTTCTCTGACCAAAGAAGTTGAAAGAGGGACGTGATGGAATAAGCTCAGACTCACTCATTGTTATTATCCATATTTCAGAAACAGTAAAAGCCTTTAAAAAAATTACATAAAGCAATACCTGAAGTAGCAGAGGTGAGAGATCCTTCCTTCATGCTTGCCAGGGACCCATCTACCTGCCCCTAGAAATTCTTATTTATATACAATAATTAAAACAAAACTGTGTAAATGTGCCAGATGGGGTCATTTTCTGTGTTGTGAAGGGCTGTGATGAAGGCAAATTTGCTATTGTCTCCAATAGAGTGCTTGTCATGTCTGGGCTGTGGGTTGCCATATTCAGTCAAAATAAGAGAAAACCCAGTTTGAAATTGCAGACCAATGGCCTAACCAGACATATGCTCCAGGGGATGCTGGAGGCCAAGTTCATTGTTTAATTTACAGATCATAAGATCTTTAACTGTTGATTCCACCATTCTGTCTAGCTTATATATTTCTTTTATAAAAATAATGTTATTTGTTTCACATTCCACTAACTAAATTTTATTGTTTTTGGAGACACCAAGGTACTGGAATTTTGTTCTGCAGAAGTTCTTTTATCATGCCATTTAGTCTATCAACATGAGGCTGATGTATGTGAGCACCTTCAAATACCACTGGACTGAACTAGGATCGAACCTGTTAAGTTGGGCTCAAAAGGCCAGTGCTATACCGTCTGAGCTACTCAGCCCGGCTATTTCTTTTCTTAGCTCTGTCCTGCAGGATCAGGGCCTTTTTTTTGACCAAAGAGCGCTATTTTATGCGATCATGCACAACATTCTATTTAAACAAAGCGATCTTCATGTCGGTGACTAGTGTCTCTTGCCACCATTGTCTTAGTTTTCCACAGGGGTGCTTGCATTTGATGGTGAAGTTGTAGATATTGGTAAGAGATGATACTGGGACATGGCCATACTATCTTAGGTGACCCTCCCATATTTTCTGCTGAATGGGAACAACTTCCATCATGTGATACACCTTGACAGTGAATGTGTTCAGATTGGATTGGTTTCCAGATAACTTAGTCAGCTTCTAAATGTTTAGGTGCAGGCTGAATTGTCTTAGGTAGTCACTCCATCTTTGAACACAGTCCTTCAGTTTCACTTTGGTGGTGGTTGCAAGTAGCATATCATCAGCATACAGCAATGTCCACGGAACATCATCATGCAGGTCAGGCAAGATATTATCCATAACGAGTATGAAGTGCAGCGGTGATAGTGCCAATCTGTGATGAACTCTGACTTTCATGATTCAGCTCCCAGAAAGGCCAGCAGCATTTCTCACTCTGCTACTAATGTTGTCCTAAAGCATTGAATCACAGTCGATGAGCAGTTCTGGCTGCAGTGCAGAACACGTTCAAGTGCTTTTTCCTGAAGTCTGGAATGTCAGGTATAATAACTTATTCCCTTCTTGTTGTTTCTTCAGAAACATGCATGTTGCAAAGATCACATCAGAAGTACAGGCTTTCTTCACAAAACAACACTGATCGATGCCTATTTTGATACTGTCTTACAAGCACCAGTCAAAAATCTGTGGAAAGATTTTTATCCCATAAGACAGAGGGCTCTGATTATTTGAACAGTGTGCTTGGTCACAATTTTTCTTAAAGATGGACATTGTTAGGTTTGTTGCCCAGTGGGGACATAATCATCATCTACCAAGGTATTGGTAAAATTTCTGGGGATGTACTCAAGGCAATGGGTTGTAATGTATTACTATAATACCAATATAAATGGTCCGTTATTGGACATTGTAAATTTTCCAGCTAACTCCTTCCTGGTTGCCAGCGTTTTGCCCCAGTGTGCTAAGTTGGGTTCGTCAATTGGTAAATAGCACACCCACCAAAACGCATGGCTAGTGCATACCGTGGAGACCACTGCGTAGGCTACTTGGAGCCACCGGCAGTGCCAATGCACTATGAGAGACTTTGTCTCATTACCAAAAATTGATGCCTTCCTTGCCATCAGATTATATAGATGTTGATTCCCATAGGGAACCTGAAATATTATTATAATGTCCAATAACGGACCATTTATATTGGTATTATAAATTTACTCATTCGAGACAAATATTTCAGGTTCCCTATGGGGATCAACATCTATATCATGTACTAGCTGATGTACCCCTGCTTCGCTAAGGGTTTCTCAGAAAGACTGACTTGGTGGTTTGCCTAACTGAATTCAACATACGTCAGTAGGAATGTAGTGATTGAAAGCAATGTTATCATATAAAATACTTGATCAAATGAAAAACCGCACACTTTCTCACTTTCAACGAACAGTACTACGGTAGCGATCTAACAGTCCAAAGTACCAAAGCTGGAATAACCAGGTTACAGTCTGCCGCGAACACTCCTCTGTCATTATTCCGTTAAATATGCACACTACTCATTCCAATCAGTGCCTCAGAGTAGGGATTGAATAGCTCGAATGCTATGATGAACCAGTGTGTTACGTACCAGTAATATCAGAAAATGTATGAACCAGAGGAATGGCATACTAAAGAAGAAAATTATCTAACTCACCAACAACTCCCCGCCAATATACAGGCAGGCTGTTACACTCGGTACGACCAGGCGTGTTGGCCTTGTGGTTAGAGGCGCAATGCTGTGAGCTTGCATCCGGGCATCCCTGAAGATGGTATTCCATGGTTTCCCATTTTCACACCAGTCACACCAGACTGTACCTTAATTAAAGCTAGGCCGCTTCCTTCACACCCCTATTCCTTTCCTATCCCATCGTCGCCATAAGACCTACCTGTGTCGTTGCGACGTAAAGCAAATTTTAAAAAACCTCGGTACGCTGCAGTAATCTATCTATTGGGGATGAGTGGAAACAGAAGACAAAAAGCACATCACAACAAACAATGGTCAATGTAATGTTATTGTTGATAAAGTTTATTCTATATTGCAGGCCTTCACATTAGTTTTCTTTCGACTCTGTGATATTAGGGCGTCTTACAAAATTATTTATATCGTAGACTGTAGTTCCTTATTCTCAGACTTTACACACGTATTTTCACTAAATTCTGTTTACCCATTTTCTCGTGACTCAGCACTGATGTGAACTTAGTAACAAAAATCCAAATTCATGAATATCTCTGTGATTATATGCAGTTCGGTAACAATGTAGAAGACATAAGTGATCGGAACTTCTTATGTAACTACTACTAACTTACGACATAACTAAAGTTATGTTAGTTATGTAGTATTTATCGATACGACCACTAATAACATAAATAACTTATTTGAGAATTACATTTCAGGCCTTCCCGTAAACTACTATTTCACTCAGCATGAATAAAATAATTTATAGCCTAGATTGTAGTGGTTCATCACCCGACTTTACATACTGATTTTCATTAAATTCTCTTCAGCCGTATTCTCGTGATGCGTGTACATACTTACAGACAGACAGAAATTACGGAAAAGTAAAAAATGCATTTCCTTGTCACTGTGAACATGACCGATACAGAAATACCATTCTTTTCAAATTCTGAGCAATGTACAGACAAAACTCTTTACATATATATAGATTACTATATCCAAAGTACTTATTTGGTTGCTGCTTGCATGAAGGAGCTATACTGAATGAATGAGGAATTACTGTACTAGCCCCTGTGTACTATTCAGCTGCAGAATCAAGGAGTTCTATCTGCTTCCGTATATATGCAGGTAGATGTTAAAATTCATAATTTGAAATTTCTTCGAAGTACCGGTCCAATACTGTTACCACTTTTTCAGTATCTGGTTTCTGTACTACAGTTGCCCTGTGTCTGTGTGCACATAGTGTTTGATGTCTCATGTCGCTTTATCGTGGTTTTTTAAACTTCCTTAGTGTCTAGTTCTGAGCATAGATCTTTGTAAAGTTCAACTGTAGCCTCTGCGACAGCTTTTTTCGCTGCATGTCATGCTGCAACATATTATTTTCTATTCTCTGTGGTTTGTTATTGTACCACTTTTTGTTGGCAGTCTCCTTTTCCCTCACTTGCTCTGTTCTGTGCTTGTTTACTCTGTATCAGACTACGTTTGTGTTCCCCAGAATTGCTGTGACAGCAGAATTGCCCATGTGGCATCAGCAGAGTCCAGAATGACTGGGGGAATATGATATTGCTGAGAAAAGCTGCTGATAAGGGCCTCCAGTATTTTGTCTGCTCAAGGACAAACATACAGTGTCGTTTGTTTGAAGTTTTTCTGAACTTTCATCTTTCTACTGTATTTTCTTAACTTCATATCAGAGGCCAGCAGCTTATGCTACAGGCCTAGGCACTCTGATAGTATCACCTTCGCGTCCTTTTCAGTTAAGAATAAAGAGTTTCTGGCTTCCGTGATCACCAGTGATATATGTGATAAGGTGGCTGGTATTGTTTCTAAAACGTGTGTTACTGATGGCTAGATCATTGGCTTCAGTATAGTCAAGGATTCGTCTGCTGTCATAATTTCTTGCAACAAAAACATTACTCCTTTGGCATTTACTTCATGCATATCTCCAACATGATTAATCAGCCACCGAGCAAGTGGCTCTGCGATTTGGGTAACGTAGCTATTAGCTTGCATTCAGGAGATAGTGGGTTCGAACCCCATCGTCAGCAGCCCTGAAGACTGTTTTCTGTGGTTTCCCATTTTTACACCAGGCAAATGCTGGGGCTGTACCTTGATTAAGACCACTCCTAGCTCTGTCCTGTCCTGTCATCACCATAAGACCTATTTGTGTCGGTGCAACATAAAGCAGATTGTAAAAAATTGATTAATCAAGTCACCATGGAGAATAACAAAGTCATTTGATGAGCGTTGCAATGGTTGTTCTCGCAGTGCCATCCAAAACTTTTCTTCATTTTCCTCATTTCAGTCAAGTTGTGGAGCATTGACTGGGAATATATACAGACTGTGGACTGCTCTGTCTGTGATGATTTGACATTAAAACGATTGGAGCAACAGTGAACTTCAGAGTGAACTTAAGATAGTAGCTACACCATTGTCAGATGTCCCATTGGAAATGGACTTATATCCACAAGACTTCTGCCCCTTACATCTTGTTTCCTGTAAGTAATCAATATTGATCGTGCACTACCTTAACAGCTCTGCTAATTTACCCAATCAAGGTTCAATGCTATTTGGGTTGGTGTCTTTAGCCTATTTTGCCCCTGAACTGGTAGCCCTTGCTCACTTGTCATAGTGGTCAGACGAGGCCATCATGATCGTGTTTCACTTCCAGAGCATTTTAACATTCCTCTTGAAATTGACAAATTGATGCATGTAGCTATCACAGATATTGATAGTGCGACTTACCGCTCGAGCATGAAATGTATCATTCACTGGCTATTGTACCTATCTGATTCACGGCTGTAAACTCCCCATTCCTATCAGTGCATCCATAGCATGTATCAGATAGCTCAGATAACTAATACTATGATGGACAAGTGTGTCTAGTACCACTAGTTATCAGAATATGTAGAGTATGATCCAGAGGAATGGCAAGATAGAGAAGCAAGTTGTCTGAGTCTTCAACTCCTCCTCACCAGCATTCAGAGAGCGACTTCTGCACTTGGCGAGGTAACTCCCCTAAATCACATGTCATGCTTACAGCCTGTTTGGGATCTAGGGGCCTACAATACATCTAAAGTATCAGGACCAGTGAACTTTCTGTTGTGATAAAAATGTACGAGACATGGAAGATGAGTTTCTCCAGGGTGGGCAGAAAGCAACTGCATATTAAGAAAGGAGTATAAATTTCATACTAATTGTCATGCAAATTTATGGAAATGAATGGTGGGTACACTGTTACTTGGGAATACAGGTGTATACCTTAAAATTCAATGTAGGCACCGATGGGGTATACCAGTTTCCTTGTTCGACCAGGAATGGAATCTATAGTCTCTAGGAAGGAATTGCATGGGACATTGGTGATAACATCCTGGATTCGTGCTTCCAATTCTTCCAGTGTGTGAAGTTTTGTCGGATAGACCTCATTCTTTGCCCAACAGCAAAAAGTTACAGGGTGTGAGAGATGAACTTTTTGCAAGCCATTCATGAGGTCCACATTGCCCCAGCCAATGTCTCAGAAATTTCTCATCCAACCACATATGCACATTCATTTGCAAAATGAGAAGGTGCACAGTCCTGGATGAAAATGCCATTGCTGTTTCCCCACCCAGACACCATAGGCCATATTGTAATCTTCGAGCATCTCATGGTAGCACCATGTAAATGGTGTCACGCAAGAGATATGGCCTGTTGATATTTATGGCTATCATTCCATACCACATGGTGACTTTTGGATGACTCTGTGTCATCTTCTCTATCATTGCTTGTTCTGCCCAGTAATTGTATCAGTTGACAAAAACTCACATTCCTGAGGATGCTTTAAAACAGTTGAGGCCAACCCAGCATGAACTCTCCATTCTGCAGTCCTCTTCCTGTGGGTGGGGGACAGTAGAATAATACCCATGGTGTCCCCTGCCTGTTGTAAGAGGTGACTAAAAGGGGCCCCAGGGACTCTTAACATGGGAGCATGGGTTGGCAACGACGAGGCCGTAAGGTTAGTCCTGGCATTGTGTATGCTTTCTTGTGCAAGACTCCTCACTTTCATCTATACTATCCGACCGCCCTTGGTCAACTCTTGCTCTTTTTCAACTCCAACAGTATTAGATTTGAGAATCCTAGGGAATCTTTTGTTTTCATGCCCTTTGTAGCCCTTGTCATTCTTAGGTTGATACCTTAATTTTTTGAAGTGTCCGATCTCTCCCGTTTTTACCTCTGATTAGTAGTAAGAGAGGGTGGTTGCCCAGTTAAACTTCCTCTTAAAATAATAATTACCACCATCTCCTCTCCTTGCTGCGGTCGCAGCCTTCTTGTGTCAACTGCTGCATGTGATGCGGTTTTCATGGGCGGAAATGCAGCTCCTCCTTTAATTCCTTCCGTATCATGTATCTTGTGAGTCTGCTTTCACTAACTGCCTGACATGTTGATTTAGCCAGGCTGTGATTGAACATTTCCTTCATATTCATCGCATTCTCCTCAGTCCAGGACGTGGGTAGATGGTCTCCTTTTCTTGCATCCTTAACAAAACCTGTAGTTACTTGTTTTGAGTGACAATTCTTTATTGTCTCTTGACACATTGTGGCATTCCTTCCCTTCACAGTATGCCACCATCTCTAAATAAGAACAGAATTTTGGAATTACTAACTTACAGTAGCATGTGGCCATCTGCGCTTGCTCCCTAACAGTCAGACATCTTTGTTGTTGCAAGTGCAGCATCTGTACTTCCATTTACATAGGCCTACTGTTTTCCTTAGGATTCTAATGATATTAAAAATTCTACAGTAATTAATTACTACCTAGTTACTTTTTGCCTACCCTTTACTATTCCTCCTCTCGTTATTAAAAAGGATTTTTTTTTTTTGTTAAGATTAACAACTGTGTGAAACAGGAAATAAATTTTATAAATAAAAGCTTAAATATTTTCATTATTATTAGTTTTACGATCAGTTAAGATTTAATTTTTAGATCTTCCTCTAAACTACTATTTCTTATCATTCCCTCAATCGTGAGGGTTGTGATCTTTGAGAATATTTCTTTGTATCTGTTTCCATGTCTTGGTGGGACGTTTTATGCAGTCTGTCCAGTGTAAAGCAGTTCATCCACGCTCCCTCTTCCCAGGCACATCTCCTAAAATTGCAACGCTCTTCAGGGCTCGCTTCTCTGGGTTGCATGATATGGCCAAAGAATTGGAGAATTCTTTGACGGCACACTGATGATAATCTGATATTGATGTTTGGCTCATTCAGGATAGACTCATTGGTACAAAATTCTGTCCAAGGGATCAAAGCATTATTCTCCAGCATCATATCTGAAATGAGTTGATCCTCCTCCTGTCTGCAGCTCATAAGGTCCACGTTTTAGCACCATAGAGGAATGAAATGCTGTCCAAGGGATGTGAAGCATTCTTCTCTGGCACTATATCTCAAATGAGTTGATCTTTTCTTATCTACAGCTCGTAAGGTACATGTTTCAGCACAATAGAGGAAGAAAGAGGAAACCGGAGTTTGAACTAGTCTCTTCTTTAGCTTATTCTGAAATGGAGCGATGCTTTCAAATATGAGATAGTTGAGTTATAATGTTCTTAGCCATCACAGTCTTTCTCCTGATATCTATTTCACAGATGTTATTGCTAGTTAGAATGGCACCAAGGTACAACATTTTGGAAACTGTTTTTAATTTCCAAATTGAGACAAACAGACATCCAGTAGTTAAGAACTAAACAAATTCTTGAATTACACAAGATCATTAACCCACAATTAAACATAATTCTCAGGGAGATCTCCAATGTTCGTGTCTCAATCATGAGATCCAAAAGAGTCAAAAACATCATTTATTTAAAATCGTCACTAAGGGAACATGATAATTGATATGAAAAACATATGACAACGCCCAGTTAGAAGCAATTGAAAATTACCATCATTAAAACAGTATTGTTTTCATTATTTCAATCTTATCCTGTATTTTAGAACTATTGGATAAAGACAAGGTTCATTAAAACAGAATTATGAAGTGTTATATTTTGCAAGGATGATTGGTGAGAACGTCTCAACCATATAGACTAACGTTAATTCTAAAACAGGTTAATATAAATTTTAGAAAAATAGGTGAACGTTAACACATTGCTGTGATTTTTAAAATAATTTTCCTTCCAAAAACAAGAGACTTGGTAGTCAGAAATTAATTAACAATAGTCAATAGAATACATGAAAAGAAAGTGGACTTATTTCAGTTTAGAGAAACATTATTAAATAAGATTAATAGAATAATGAAATACCTTCTGAGGATTAGAAATTATATTTTAAATTTAAATCACCCCAAACAGGATTATTAAGGCAAAAAAATCCCTTAAACCATTTGCATTTGAGGCCGACGCACTACCACTGATCCACAAAGGGAGCTATTTCTTTTATATATATACATAATGCTAGACCTATATGAAAATAAGTTCAGGCACATTTTATGTTCACCATCTAAATTTGTTCACATTGCAAGTACTTGTGGTACGTTAAGATCTTATAGACAAGTAGAATTGGTTCAAAATTAAACCGAGTTCCTCTCTTTCACTATACTAAATGCTGGTGTGAGAAAAGTAAGGACATACATTTTACACACACACCCCCCCCCCTTTTTTTTAAAAATCATGGATTAATCGGTATCTTATATGTGGTTAATGTAATCTTAAATATCCTTTGTTTTGTAAATGTGTGTTTGTAGAATCGTTGAAATACTTGTTTATTGATAAATGTCTTTTCTTTTCCTGTGTACTGAAAATGATGTTTGATTTGGCAGCTCCATTAAACAAAGGTTAGACACAGGATAGTGGTGGTATGTGTCATTATCCGTCTCCTATGTTGATTAACGAGAATTCCAAAATCCATAAAGATTTTTAAAATAAGGAACTGTGAAAGGAAAGCACGATGCAGAACGGTAGGTTCCTGTATATATTTCCATTTCTTTAGTATGCGTGTATTAATGCTTCAAAATTTATACTTGTAGGAATTTTATTTTAATGTTTCTCTGTCTCTCTTCTCTTTTTATAATTGTTGCTTTTTATTTGTTTGTACTATGTTATTTAAAAAAAGCTTTGATTGATATTGTCTGCAGAGCTTTCCACTTTAAGATGGCAGTTCTGACATAGCAAAAGCTCAAAATCTTATTATCGTGTCTACAATTAACTTAGAGGCCATGAAAGCATTAATCTAAATATTATTTATTATACTATTCAAAGTACAAAGATATAATTAGTAGGTAGGAACCACCTTTATATAATTAGCGGTACTGTTGGACATCCTGTACATTACTACCACAGATACGATCTCGCCAAGATTCACAAAGCTGACGTCGCATTATGTCCCATTGTCAGTGCAATTAGTCCTCCAACCTATGGTGTGGCTAGGTACCTATCTCCACTACTTCAGGAACACTGGGCAAATGCTTACATTAGGAACTCCAAACATTTTGTAAAACATGCTGGAAGGGTTAAACATTAATAGCACTGACATGATGATCTGTATCCCTTTGTTTACTGAACTTGCCACTGTAAGTTACAATTTTCTGTCTAGCTGACATTGCCATCGTCATGACTCTTCAGTCGTTGCTTATGGGCCACATACTTCCAGTCGAATGGCAGATGTTTTAAACAAACTGTTGGGAAGCCCCTCAAGTATGGTCATTGTAAATTTCTACATAGAAAAGTTTGAGACGTCCACACTAATGGTTGCGGTACATAAGCCCACCAGATGCTACTGCTATGTGCATAACACTTTTGTCCTATCAACATACAGTGAAGCTAAATTGCTTGATTTTCTACATTATCTCAACAGCATCCACACAAAAATCAAAAATCCAAATCTGTCCCACATGGTGTACAGGAAACCTACACACACCGACCGCTCAATAAGGATTGCAACCATCAAACTAAACACAGGATGCTGTTTCAGCAAGCCACGACATTGAGTTTGCCAGATTGGGTTGGAAAGAAGCCATATCGTAATAATACACAAGGAAGAAGGAAAAAAAGTTTTGACTGGAGAGGCATTTCCCTATAAAACATCTAGTACAAGGTACTAGCAGACTGTTGCTGAACAGGGTGAAAGTACAGCTTGAGCCATTCCAGGGCATTTTCTGAAAAGGAAGAAACAGTGCAGAACAGATTTTTGGACTCAAGAGGTAATAGAACGGAGGAAAGGAAGAAACATAATAAGTGACCTCTGTGGACTTGATAAAAGCCTACGACGCAATATACAGGAATACAGTAACTGACATGCTACATAACAGTCGCCTGGATAATATGACACATGAATTAGTGAGAGAAACACTGGAGGCAACTACTGCCAGGGTCAGATACTGGTGTACACTGCTGGACAGCTTTAAAATAAAGACAGGAGTTCACCAAGAGAATGGGCTGTTACCGATGCTGTTTAACCTGGTGAAACAGTGAATAAAGTTAAGTACAAGATCAGGCGCAACATTACAGTGGACTGCCTGATCTTAACAGATGATATGGCATTGCTACACGAGAATAGGGAAAACGCAAAGACGGCACTGGCAAACTTAGTTGAGTTTGTGGCGGAGGTTGGCCTGAAGATAGCTTACAAGACCAAGGTGCTAAATGCAGAGACTGACTGGAAAATAGGAAGCCAAATGGTAGAGAGAGTTGACAGCTTCCGGTACCTGAGTGAGAACATAACAGATAAACTACAGAACAGTGAATACAGCAGATAGAACACAACTACTGCAGTAACTGTATCATAGACAAGACAAGTTATGGTAAGAAGAGCCTATCGAGGAACGCCAAATTGCAACACGACAACCATCAGAAACACCTTAATGTACGCAGTGGATATGCTGACATTGGGCAGAAGAATCTTGTATACAGTTGGAAAAGGAGCAAAGAAAGATCTTGGGAGATGTATGGGGTAAATGGGGTAAATTTTGGGTGTGTAAATTGAGGCAGGAGCTGTACAAAAGTGTAGAACGAATTTCAAGCTTGATACAGAAGGGAAACTTGAAGAATCGTGGGACACCTTATGGGGATTGACGACAACATGGTGACCAAGAAGATATGTAATGTAACATGGCTAAGGGGAAATAACTGGATGAAGGGAATTCAGGGAGGTTTGGAAGATATTTGGCATAATGGAAAAAAAAAAAAAAAATCCACGGATGACAGTACAATGTATGCCCTTTAACCATTTTATGCCAGAAGTGGAATGCTCTGTACAATTATCTAAATCTTATTATAATTCAATACATTTTTCCTAAATAACTGAAATTAACTAAAACACTAAATTAATTTTAAGTAGCATTTGTGGTTTATGTTATTAGATATATATGCAGTTTGTTGGTGTTTTTTTTTTTAAAGGAGAAGTTGACAGTATGAAGGATGTCATTGATGTTATGCAACTACAGCGTGAAAAGAGTAAGCAGATACCAACTATTGACTACAGAGAAGTAGAAAACAACTTCATTGCAGTTCGATTTATCTTTGAATGTGGTAAGTATAATAGCATGTAAATGATGAGACAAGAAAGAAAGTAGTAATTATTGTAATCTTGAATGTTGCTTAAATGGAACATACTTTTCCTCATTAATTATTAATAAATCTATTTATTTAAGAATGACCTTATATAGGAATGAGGAAGCAACAGGAAGGTGAGAATAATAATGGAGTAGTGCTTAGCTAGGTCAAACGGGACTACTCCTTGAAACGGGCAGCTATATTGATCAGCACCACGGCTCGCTGGGGTAGTGGTGTGTACTATAGTAATCGCCACGTAACGAAATACCCCAGAAAGTACATATCGCCGCCCGATGCTCTTCTTTTCTCTTTTTTGTAATGGCTGATCACTGCTGCCAACCTGCCTGGTTACATATTAAAATCACCAGACATAACCATAACAAACTAACCTCAATGTAAACACCGATAATAAATGTTTCCCTACCCTAGTAAATGATAAAAGTTAAGATGAAATAAATCAAGATATTCATAATTAAGTCGGTTTCCACGCTCAATGAGAAATTAAGGAAATAAACACCCTTTCTCACTCAAATTAATGTTACATATATCTGTCTTTATTTTGATATACAGTAGGCGTACTATAACCATATTCTTTAAAAGAGGGGCGTGTTAAACGATGCAATTTATTTAGTAAGTCTTTGCAGTGTGATTTTCGAAAGTTCCAGACATCCAGTGACTTCCCTTTCTTTTGCGCGAACATTTCCTTCTCTCTTCAATACCGGTAACCAGTAAGGAGTGAGATTGGGCATATTTTCAGCCTGCAGGCTGGTTATATCTTCACGGTTCTCAGGAAACATATAGGAATACTGATGTGCCAAGCTACGTGAACGGAAATTAGGTCAGCTTTCAAGCTCACTGCAGAATTGAATATTAGTTTTACTATCTACTTCTATCGTTTTCACATACACCGAGGTGCCAGTATTTCGTCCCGCAAGAGTTCTTTATGTACCAGTAGATCTAGACATGAGGCTGGCGTATTTGAGCACTTTCAAATACCGCCGAACTCGAATCCGCCAACCTGAGCTAGTCATACATTCTCTCCTTCACTCGCTTAAATTATAAACATTTCCTGCCTTTATTCTGATGTATGCATTACTATGACTGCATTCTTAAAGGAAGGGGGGAGGTAATATAGATTGTATAATCCGTTGCAATTTCTGCAAGTTCAAGGACTTACCACATACGACATATGTCCTTCCTTTTAATAATAATGCTAACAGCTTTACATCCCACTAAGAACTTTTACGGTTTTCGGCATTTGGCATTTTAAACATATTTTCAGCTTACAAGTTGGTGTATCTCAAGCTTTCAACATTACAGAAACCAATGTACAGGAGCACTATGAGTCAAACAACGTTACCAGATTTTTACATATATATTGGCTTAAATCACATGAAGACAGGTTGTGAGGCAAGAATTGGATAGGAAAGAGGGCTAGGCGGGCAAAAAAACTTCAGACCTGCCGACTGTGGGGTTTGAATCCATCACCATCTCCTGAAACCAAGCTCACAGCAATGTGATCAAACTGCACAGCCAGTTCACGCGTAATAGGCCTACCACATGGGCGACCCACTTACCTGTATATGGATCTTCAATTCTTCATTTATACATGTATGCAAAAACATTATGCACCTTAGTAAGAGGTACTTCCCTAGTTGGTTCTCTGATTGGTGCACGTATAACAAATATGTTTGGGAAGAAATACTTTTATTTTATATTTATTTATATCATAAAGGAGTCATGTTGTCATAGCAAAACGAATATGCAACGAAGAAATGAATCCGAAGAGATAAGCATTATTTACTGCATTAAATATTAGTTTATTTACATGTTAAGCGATATGTAGTAGTAATAATAATAACAACAACAAACGTGTGCAATAAGGAAAAAGGAAATAAATACAAGTAAATATAATTTACAACATTTAGAGCCATTCCATGGTCACTGAATTACAAAGCAGGGGTATGAATAAACAAACATAATAAACATGAATACTAATATTTAAAAAGCAAACAGCAAAGTCATCTCCGTACAAACCATGAAAGCCATTGGAAGGGTGGAAGGTGAAGGCTTCCACTAGCCATAAAGTTGGCACTTGGTGGGGTGGAGTGGTTAGCTCTACGCATGACCGCCTTTGCCCCCAATAGTTAACCTGGTACTCATTTATCATACGCAAAACATTCCTTCCAAATTACGTTAAACCCCTGTCACTCATTATTATTATTATTATTATTATTATTATTATTATTAATAAAGTATTAATAAATTGCAAATGGGAAATATCCCGGTGGCAACGGTCACATACAGTAATGTGATAATAAAGTTAACATAATTACCCAACTACAACAAACAAACAACTAGAGTACAAGAAGCAGATATATGGAAGGAAAATATAACAAGAATTACTGCTAGTTTAATATTCTAAATCGAGCAACATCATATACAAATTCACACACAACTTAAGCATTTACAGTGCTTAACAATATGGCTTACAATATTATAGGTTGACCTTACTACTAGCTTAACATTATAAGTGATAATAAAGTGAAGTTAAACCGTAATTACCCTACAACAACAACATTACAACAAGCAAGAAATACTACTAATTTAACTTTCTAAATCCAGTGTCATTATATACATATTCACACACAACTGAAGAATTTCCAGTACTTAACACTACAAATTACAATACTATAGATTGAACTTACTACTAGCTTAACACTACAAGTGATAATAAAGTTAAAACATACTACCCAACAACTACAACTCGAGTACAAAAAGGAATTCCATGGAAAAAAATATTACAAGAAATACTACTAGTCATCCAAATCCAGCATCATGTACAGTTTCATACACAATTTAATTATTTCCAATACTTGCTACTATGGCTTACAAAACTATAGATTGAGCTTACTACTAGCTTAATGTTACAAGTGATAATAAAATAAAGTTAAAAACATTGTTAATTAACCAAGAACAACAACAATTACAAAAACATGAGTACAGCAAGCACTTCCCTGGAAAGAGAATACCACAAGAAAAAGCCTCCCAATTTCACAATCGAAACCAAGCAGAAAATCACAAATTCAGTGCCCGTAATTTACAACTTTTACTTTTCATTTTACACAAATGGTCTTCTTAAATGACTTGATACCAGAAGGGAATCTGTCAAAGACTGCCGCAGGTAATTTATTCCAATCCCTTATGGTCCTTTTGACGAAGGAAAACTTGCCCACATCCGTATGCTGGTTTCTGGCCCTAATTTTATGCTTATGATAATTTCTCGATAAGTATGAGGGAGGTTCTAACCTATTCCTAATACAACTCCAAGCAGCCATTCCCGTATAGCTCTTATAAAGACCACACAGGCGAGCTCTAGTTCTTCTAGATTCAAGACTTTCCCAATTAATGGTATTCCTCCTATTCCCAGTTACAAAACGCATCGCTCTTCTTTGAACTTTCTCTAGGGAATTTATTAAACCCATCCTGTACGCATCCCAACATGCAGATCCATGTTCGAGAATGGGTCTTACAAAGTATTTATAAGGTATATTTAAACCTACTAGGGTGGTGAACACATAAATAAGAATTCCAATGAAAGTATTTTCCTTCTGGACCTTCATGCCAGACAGATGTTTTTTTTTAAAACAAATTTTTTTCACTATAATATGATTTATCTATAGAGCAAAACCGCTATGCAGTGTGCAATCGAGATGTAATTGGTAATGTACTATGTATCTGTAGAGCCTATATATGACTTTTTACAATTACCTCTAAAGTGAATTTCAGCTGTGTGACAACGCTAAAAAGACTATGGACTTTGAGATTGGCATTCCTGAAGAGGGTTTTATTCTTCCTATATAAAGGAGACCATGTAGCTAATCCACCTTCATTTCAGCCACATAAATATTCAGCAAAAATTGCAAAATCACATTAGATGACAAATACAATTTTTTTAGTAGAAATAGTCTGGAACATAGATTAGTGAGGTTGGACATCCTGCCCGTCATCATTCAGGAGTCACTGTTGAAAATACTGTACTTGTCAAAACTAGTAAGTTTCTATTTTACACAATAATAGTGAAATGTTGATGAAGACGACATACACCCAGCCCCCGTGCCAGAGAAATTAACCAACGGTGCTTCAAATTCCCCACCCTCTCGGGAATCAAACCCACACCCTGTGACCAAAGGCCAGCACGCTAACCATTTAGCCATGGGGCCAGACAATAATAGTGAAAAAGCATGTTCACTGCAGCTATTGTTGACTGGATATTTCTTCCCTTTAAAGAACAGTGAGTACCACGAATTAATGTCCTGTTTTGTTGATTCCTGTAAACTTTGTGTGTACGGTTTTGGTTCGCCAGTTCCTAGCGTATCTACTGAATGAAAACTTTGTAGACCAATGGATTCAGTTTTATGTTTATTGCCTTCAGTCGTCACGACATTGCTTTCAATGACAACAGTCGCTCAATTACAAATCCTGTCGAACCTAACCTAACTCTGCGACAATCAGTGGTTTTCGATGGATCACTACCTAACCGGTCATTATAATTTGTTTTCGGTGGATCACAACCAAACCTGTCCCTATCAGTGGTTTTCGGAAGAATACAGTGGTTTTGTCACAAGCCAATACAGACTCTTGATTGGGTATCGTGGAAATTGAACTCAATTTCGGTTTCATGTACATTACAGTTTCTCTAAGATATATTGATAGTAATTCAGTCATGTACGACGACGATGTATTTCATGGTAAAGACAGCTGCCTCTGTGGATCAGTGGTAGAGTGACGGCCTCCGAATCCCAAGATAGCGGGTTCAAACCCGGCAGAGGTAGTCGGATTTTTGAAGGGTAGAAAAAAGTCCATTCGACACTTCATGTCGTACGATGTCGGCATGTAAAAGATCTCTGGTGACACATTTGGTGTTTACCCGACAAAATTAATTAAATCTCAGCCACAGACGCCCAAGAGAGTTTCGGTTTACTCGGTCTGCCATCTAGTGGGCCCAGAGTATAACGGAACGTCAAAATTGACGAGCAGACAACCAGATGGCGTCAACTCGAAATGTCTGCACACGGTAGCTGAGGCCAAACGATTATTATTATTATTATTATTATTATTATTATTATTATGGTAAAGACGAATTACTTTGCAATGCTATCTATCTTAATGGTAATGTACTATGTACCTGTACTAGTGTAGGCTACTGAGTGCATGATTCGAAGCAGTGTATCGATTCATTCAAGTGTCCGAGTGAATCGATTCACAGGAACGGCAAGCTCACGGCACACAAATCATGCACAATCACGGCTCAGTGAGCCACGCGACACACACGGCTCCTTATCGGCACACTGGACACTGGCGGGGAGCCGAGCTTTCGCTGCAGCGAGACACAGTGAATCATGGCACACTGAGAGAATCGTACGCAGTCACGGATCAGTGAGACACAACACACACACGGTTCATTATCGGTACACTGGACTTCGGCGGGGAGCTGAACTTCCTCTGAAGCAATACATAGAGAGTCATGGTACACTGAAAAAATCATATGCTATAATGGACTCTCGAGCTCAGCTCATTTGAAAATAATACCTACTCGCATTCACTGTCCTCTTCTTACAGGGAGTTTTAAACAATACATGGATTTATTTGCAGTGTTAAAAAGATAGAACACAATTCCAAAGTACCTAGGTTGTAAGTAGGTAGGCAATTAGGTTATTCTAATTACTGTATTAGTTTAATCAATCAGTATCTTTATAACTAGTTGATGTTCGACAATTACTTAAACTCAGCTCTCTAGCCTCCACGCCTGGCTGAGTGGCTCAGACGGTCGAGGCGCTGGCCTTCTGAACCCAACTTGGCAGGGCCGAGCTCAGTGCGGTGGTATTTGAAGGTGCTCAGCCTCGTGTCAGTAGATTTACTGACACATAAAAGAGCTCCTGCAGGACTAAATTCCAGCACCTCGACGTCTCAAAAAACCCTAAAAGTTGATAGTGGGAAAACATTTTCACACCAGGCAAATGCTGGGGCTGTACCTTAATTAAGGCCACGGCCGCTTCCTTCCCACTCCTAGCTATTTCCTGTCCCATCGTCGCCATAAGACCTATCTGTGTCGGTGCGACGTTAAGCAACTAGCAAAAAAAGATGTTTAATCAGAAAACCAGTGGGCTACTGTACATCTCCTGTAGCCTATACAAAATATGACGATTTTAAAAAAGCCTCTGCTGATAGAAAAAGACATTTTCAAAGATGACCGAATTAGTTGGCGGTGCGTTTAGGGTCGCGTAGCTATGAGCTTGCATTCGGGGAATGGTGGGTTCAAATCCTACCGTCGGCAGCCGTTAAAATGGTTTTCGGTGGTTTCCCATTTTCACACCAGACACATGCGTGTGCTGTACCTTAATTAAGACCACGGCCGCTTCCTTCCCACTTCTAGCCCTTTCCTATCTCTTCTATCCTCTTTGTTGCCATAAGACCTATCTGTGTTGGTGCGACGTAAAGCAAATTGATTTATATTTAATATGTGGGCTACTTATTGTTGACACAGGTATTTTTATATGTAATTCTCTCTCTATATATACAGTATGTATGTGAGTTGTGACTTTCAGAGAACTGTGGAAAACCATTAGATAGTGTATAAAATTTGAGTTATGTCAGTATTTTAACAGGCGTACAATGTTTACATCGTGTATTGGTGACAGAGTGCTGTCTCCCTCTCTCTCTCCCCCCCTCGCCCGCTCCTCCTCACATTGCGCCACAGCAGTTCTAGATAATTTCACTCCGATTGGACACTGATCCCCACCTGCACATCTATACCGCCCTGTAACTTGTAGATACACAATTCCCACAATTTTGAAATGTAACTTCGTTATATCTGAAAGGACGGGGCAATCAGAAATGTATTATTTCCAAGCAAAGTTATAACATTCTTAATCTCATGGAATGGCTCTTACAATGGTACAGCTAACTCCTTGGCTTCTCTTCTTTCTTCTTCTTCTTCATCTTATTCATCTTCCTCCTCTGATTCACTGCTTCCATGATGAATGACTAGTTCCTCCACTTCAGGAAGACCTCTCACCTCATTATTGTATAACTCGACAATCTTCTTCTCAGTGTGTTTCACTTCATTTCTCCACATCTCTGCTGTCACCTATAAGATATATTGAAGTATCACAACCTGACAAGTATATTATAAACTCCACTTGCCCATATCCAGTAAATAACATTTCCACTTGGCCTACCTGATCAAGAGATTCTTTCCACACAGCTGTAGCTCTGTCCAATCCGTGACCAGGTCTTGAAGCCACTGTTTTGTTATAATACTGTTTTGCCACAGACCATACAAATTCGATGGCATTGAAAAATGAGTGGTATGGAGGAAGTCGTAAGACAGTATGGTCTTCACTGTGCAGCATCTCGTCAACAATGTACCTGGTTTTAAAGAAACAGAGAAATATTGTTATGCATACATGAAGTCAAATACACGAGTGTAAACAACATTATCTAAACTTATGTTTACGTGCTTCTGTACCTCTTTAAGTGACTTCGATTCATATTACACAACCTTTGCAGCTCATCTTTTGTTGCATTTTCTGGTGGAGAAACTCCATTCTGCCTTAACCATGACTGTAAATTAAAGGAAAAATAAAAATTAATTTCTGTAACATCATTAAACATCATTCAGTAGAAGGAAATATTCAATGAAGTATAATTATCACTAATTGATCCTTCCTCCATTTCGTTGTTGGTTGATGCTCAACAAGCTTACAGTGATATGGTGCATTATCCATTACAATAACACAGGGTCCTATATTTCTTAATCCTATGATTAATTGCATTTTCACCCACATCTGAAATTTCTCTCTGTTCATAGCACCATGGTAATCCTGATTTCTTTTCAAGTTTGTAGCAAATATCAAATCAGCACCTGTAAGAATTTTAAGTTTTAGTATGAAGTTATTTCTTCTAAAAAAAAGTATTCCCTAAAAATATGATTTCTGTTGAACGATACAAAAAGCTGTCTGATTTTAAGTGAAACCAACTACTATGTAGCAAAGTCACCTGATGATGAAGTCAATGAATTACTACTTACACTACTTTATCGTAACATCTCTCATGAATGTATCTCCATTAGTAGGCCTATTAGAAGTCCACGATCACTTGCATTAAAGATATAAGTATAAACACCCATTTCAATACCTTAGAACAAATGTAATTGCTGCGAACACTGAACCTATATCAGGCAGTAAGAAATAAGAAGCTTGGAAGGTGTTTAACGGTCAGGTATCAAGCACTGATTCAGGTGGAGATTGTCGAATGCAGAATAAACATAATAAATAGGCGTACAATACAAGTAATTTACTGATACAAATATCCAGTAATATTATATGAAAATACACTGAGTAAGTTTTGATTGAAGTACCTCTCTAAGGTTAATCATTGGCCTAAAGTGAATACCTGCAAGTCTTTAATAACCAAGAGATCCCTTAACAGTGGAGAAGTCAAAATCAAAAACCACATACAGAGCTCAATGAGCGGTAAGTTATAATGCCACTTCTAATCTAGTGCCAGTCAATTTCAATCAATCAGTCACCATTGATCTGCACTTAGGACAGTCGCCCAGGTGGAAGATGTAGTTTCAGGGATAGGCCTAGTATTTTCTTCAATAATTGCAAAGAATTTGGAAATTTATTGAACATCTCCCTTGGTAAATTACTCCAATCCCTAACTCCCTTCTTAAAAAAAAAAAAACAACAAATATTTGCCCCACTTTTCATCAACTTTATCACTGTACAGTGATCTTACCTACTTTTAAAATACCACTGAAACGTATTCGTCTACCAATGTCATTCCACACCACCTATCCACTGACAGCTCGGAACATACCACTTAGCCCAGCAACTCGTCTCCTTTCACCCAAGTCTTCCCAGCCCAAACCCGACAAAATTTTTGTAACGCTACTCTTTTGTCAGAAATCACCCACAACAAATCGTGCTTCTGTCTTTTGAACTTTTCTAGTTCTCAAATCAAGTAATCCTAGTGAGGGTCTCATACACAGGAACTGTACTTAAGTTGGGGTCTTATCAGAGACTTATGTGCCCCCCCCCCCCTACATCCGTACTACAAACCCTAAATACCCTCATAACTATGTAAAGAAAGATCACCTCACTATAATAAAATGAAGTAAAATAAAGAAAGAACATACCAGGTACAAAGCCATCTTTCGTTCCAGCATGAACAATAACCAGTCTTCCTCCCTCACACAGGTCGACGAATTACTCCTTGAACATCATGTCCAGATTTGTGTGGTTTATTCCAGGAGTATGTGGGTGACCCTGAAAGAGAAATGCACAATTGAAACCAAAGACACTTGATGAAGATAAATTATTCCAAGATTTTTTTATATAAAATGTAATATATAACATATATATTCACCATTCATAAAAATCCAAGTCTCGTCCAAGAAAACAACAGGTTTTGGTTTCTCACTGTCCTTATTACGCATGTATTCCCTCAGAAAACAGAATCTCTTAAAACAAATGTCTTCATTTTCTCTAACATACGCATAGGGATCACCTTTACTCCACACAAACCCCATGGCCTTCAAAATTCTTCTTAGATGTTTCGGAGCCCTTGTACAAATAAGTGTCATAATTTGCTTTCATGTGGTCGAAAACCTTTCTTACAGTTACGACTTCTCCTGTGGGAAGAAAAAAGAGAGTTTTAAGGGACTCAAAAGAGCTGTATGACAATACATGCACAAAACATTTCTGGGAGCTTATCTGACCTGCGTGCCAATTTCTATAAATAATGTTGCAATAGATTCCTTATGAAGCCACCTTACCTTTATGTAATTTATCATAAATAAACCTTGCTATCGCTTCCTTAGAAAAACTGTCTATGCCGGTCACTGGATGTTCACGCTTCCGGCGTTTACCTGGTGTAGAAAACTCAACTCCCTTCTTGAAATTTCCTATTACTTTTTGGACTAAACCGAAACTACACTGTAAGAATACACACACAGAAATATATTACATACACGTCAACAGGAATACACAAAGGTTAAGTCTACAAACCGTATCGAAGTCGACACAAGACATGGTATAGGCCTAGGCCTACATGATCAGGTTAGGTTAGGTTCAGAATGAAATACTGCTCCATTTCAACTGATTGTCATTATGCCAGAAACTTATCATAGAAACAAGATAAAAACGAACACTTACCCCAGTTAATAATACAACTCTTGCCATTAGCTTCGTATCACTACGACTGATACCTTCTTCATCGTCTTCGTGTTTCAATTGCTCGTAGCAATGTACAAGCATTTCTTGACCTGATGCTTGTAAAGGACGTAACCTTGGTTTCCTTTTCGGAGGAGTTCTTGCAGATTTTTCTTCCTTCTTAGACATCCCAATCGAATTCTGTTCGTATAAGTATGGGACGAAATAGGAACGTAATTAATAAAATGATGTGCTCATCATTTCACGCAAACTATGTTATTAAATGCATTGTCCGAACATGCCACAATTCTACTTACCTGGTATTAGCCAGATAGATTTACAATCCCACAGAAAAAGAAAATATACTTTAAATATTCTCGCAAATGTATCGCTAGTGACTTTAAAGGCAATCCGGTGGCAACACGCAATTCACGCTAGAACAGATACTGAACGTTGCCAACGTGCCAGATTAACGGTAACAGTAAGACGTCGTATCGGCAAGTAGGGTCCCTAAACTGTATGGTTACCGACACTGAAAAAGACCCAACAGCAAGAAAAGTCACTATAAATCAATCCCTTAATATTACAGGGGAGAAAGGGTAAGGTTGCACCCTTAGGGTACGTCCTTACACGGGGACGACTATAGTTGCACCAAGCGAGTTGGGCATGCGGTTAGGGGCACACAGCTGTAAGCTTGCATTTGGGAGATAGTGGGTTTGCTAGTCATAAGTATGTATTCACCCAGTGAGTTAGCTGTTAAGTTGCCTAATGTAACTGTTTTTATCATGGATTTTTGTTGTGTGTATGGGTGCAACAATAGAAGTGACAG
Source organism: Anabrus simplex (assembly GCF_040414725.1). Taxonomy (NCBI): domain Eukaryota; kingdom Metazoa; phylum Arthropoda; class Insecta; order Orthoptera; family Tettigoniidae; genus Anabrus; species Anabrus simplex. Next base: position 111,058,975 of record NC_090269.1, on the reverse strand, counting down.
GAACAGAAAAACTGGCATTGGCAAGTTTTTCTGCTCGTAGGCTAGTACATATACAAGCAAGTTTATTTTTTCACAGAGAGAACATCATTATTTTAATATATGGATTGGTGTAGGTTACCTGAGGATACAGACCGCCAGGTCCTGTGGACAAAGGCAGATAAGAAGAAGGAGGTAATTGAGAGGAGGAACTGGACCCCTGGTGTTAATAGTTTTATTTGTACGGAGAGTTTTAGCCCTGACTTAGTGAATGATACGTATTTACCCGGGTGAGAAAGGGAGATAACGCTGTGCTGAATGTATTCCCTGCCTATTCCAGCTATTTACAGCCATCACTCGAGGACTTAAATTATGATAATGGCTGATATGTTTTATTGTTCCATTTGGATGACATTCCGTATAGTAATGGTTTGCAGAAAAGGAAAGGAACCACGATCCAGGGATGTTGACACTTTCAAGCCAAGTAATATCGAATTGAAGAGATCCATCAGAGCCCTTATACTGTTCAGGTGCAGAAGGTGAGAACATATCCTATTTTATTACTGGGAGAGCTTTGAACACAGATACTCCTTTCATAGTCTGGTATTCCTCCTTTTAACAAATAATATTCTCTTTTGTTTATTCATGGTGTTCAATCCCGGATGAGGAAAACTGAGAAAACTTTGAACATGCACATTGTCAAAAGAAAGAAAAGAAATTGAAATTAACAGTTAGTAAAATAAGGGCTTCATTGTGACTTACGAGGATGATCATTAAACATTTACAGAGAAAAAGAATGCATGAACTATGAAAACTTTATTTCACGACCTGAAATGAATAAATGTAATTACAAATGAGTACACTATTCAGCTTGCTGGTATTTCAAGGAAGTACTTTCCACTTTGAAACAAGAGGCTAACAGTGATTTTCCTTTCTATTTGAAACACAGTTACATTTGGCAGTTCAAGCATGAAGGAAAATCAACCCCTCCAAAAACCAAACAGAATACCCATGAAAAAGCAACTTACGAGCATGAAAAGGGAACATTCTTTTCTACCAGAATGTAGCAATCTTTCATATCATCATAATATTGTAAATAATAGGGCACTAGCTGATATACCCATGCTTCGCTACGGAATTCTATATTGTATACAGAATTCTAGCTTAGGTAGTGTACATGTTATGAGCAAGACTGTATTAACCCATATGCATCCACTCGCCCTTTGCTCTGACATTGCTAGGAATCCGCCAACTTTTTAGTATGCAACCTGGGTGTTGCAAGCTTTCGGTTAAAACAGTATAGTGGGTGATCGACTGCGCGTATTATCACGGGACCTGTTGTATATTATTGAGAAATTCCACACTATTGCTCATGACATCAAAAACAGAACAATACAGAAATATAACACATAAAAAATCCCTTTGAAATCTTAAATTTTTCATTACCTTATCTCACCCCAGAAGTTCTTTAGTGTGTGTTATGGCCTTAATTATACGGCACGAGCCTAACATTTGCCTGATTTGAAATAAGGAAATAATAGGGAACCAATACGACATGAGCCTAACATTTGCCTGATTTGGAAATAAGGAATTAATGGGAAACAAATCACGAGTAAGTGAATGAAGAGATTCGAACCTATATCCCAAATACGAACTTACAGCCGTATGTCTCTCTTGGTGTATTATTATTATTATTATTATTATTATTATTATTATTATTATTCACTCTGAGGATCAGTGGTAAAGTGTTCACATCCAGGTACCAAGGTCGTAGGTTCAAATCCGGCAGTCGCAATAGGATCTTGAGGGGCGGAAGGAAGTTCATTCGGCATTCCATGTCGTACGATATTACTACGCGAAAGATCTCTGGTGATATATTTCGTTTTCATTCACGCACAGGATCACTAATACTGCTGAAATGAGAGCCTAAAACATCAAATATGCTTTGAATTTCGCTATTACTGAGCATTTCGCGCGAGCAAGCAACTTCCTTCTCAGTCAGCCATCTTGTCAACAACAGAATACAGATTTCTCGATCGATATTTTAATCAATTCTCTTTGCCAAAGTTGCATACCAGAGCACTCTGGTGACACTTTGAGACACCAAGGACAGACTTCAATTAGAAATGTTTCCGGAAAATGCCAACAGATGTCACAAATATCTCCAACATTCGACCTTGCATCCCGGCGTACCAGTCCGCTTGTGGAGTCCTGGCCCAGTCGCTCGAGCGCGTACCAGTCCGCTTACGGATGCATAGGGGTTAAATTGCATAGCTCCTAACGTTACCCTAGAAACGCAATGGAGAAATCACCAAACATCTTTTTCTCATATGAAGACTGCCTTAGGAAATTTTCATTGTAATGGTAAGCCTGCTTGCCTACCATCAGTCAAAATCTTGTTAGGGAGTTTTCATTATAATGGCAGACACTCAATCTCCACCTGCCTTTCTACATCCTCAGAAAGACTGTCTTAATGGTCTTCCCAACTGAAATGAACATAGGTCATTACAATGGCGTCAGTAGGAATGGCGCGAGTAAAAGCAATGATTTCACATGGAGTACCCATTCAAATGAAAAAACACACATTTTCTCACTTTTAACAAACAGAACTACGCTGCCGATCTAACAGTCCAAAGTTCCAGAGCTGGAATGACCAGGCCGCAGACAGTTGTGTTCCGTGAACACTCTTAGTCTTTTTTCGGAGTGGGGGGATCGAATAGTGGAGAGTCCCGGGGCAAAATCTATGCCCTTTTACTAATCTGTTTCCTAGGACTACCCAATGAGTCGGAAAATCACTACACTGGCGGCGGAAAAAACTATCTTGAGTTGGAGGCAATTTTTTCATCTTAGCCAGACGTGAAACTTCCCCTTCATTGCTAATTTTGAATAAATTGAATGTAGAATTTAATAAAAGTGAAGGAGAAGCTCTTTTTCAGAAACGGCTCTTTTCAGGGTTGAATTTTGAGTTATTTAGTTAATTGTGGTGCTATAATTTGGAATATGGCTAAATTGTAATTCTAGACTACTATTACTACTAAGTGAGCCTCTGCCTTAAGAATGCACACTGCTCATTCAAAACAGCGGGTCAGAGTAGGGATCGAATAGGTGGAATACTATGATGAACCAGTGAATTACGGTATCAGAAAATGTATGAATGAGGAATGACGTGCTAAAGAAGAAAGTTTTCTAACTCCCCAGCTACTTCCCGCCAATATTCAGTCAGGCTGTTATACTCGGTACGCAGCAGTAATCCCATCTATCGGAGTTGAGCGGCAGCATAAGAGACTAAGAACGTCACCACAAACAGACAGTATTTAGCAAATATGCTGAACTCTGTCTAAACTGCAGTTAATGCAAGCATGACATCACATTTTTCACTTTCTTTCATCTGGGTTTGAATTGTATGTTTCTGAGAACAGTAACCAGACCAGATATTGTTTCATGAGAGATCTGTTACTCCAAACAATTTCTCAAGCTCATCTAATTTATATTTTTTGGATACAGAGCTTGAGAATTTGACACAAAACACTTATGGTTGGGGTCTTTAGCTTTCAATGTGGCTAGCTTGCACTGTGAAGAATGAGCAGCTTTGACAAATGTGTCTCTACATGCAGCCTGCTGTAGAGGAGTGAGCTTAATCAAAGCATCATTAATTGCCGCAGAAAAATTCCCCTCACAAATGAAGGTAAAACTGGCATCAAGGTTATGCAGTTTGGGGTAAAGGAGATGAGAGGTAGGATACAGAGACCCTTCAAGTTCAGTAATGAGGTCAACCAATCCAGCTGCATGATCTGTGACAAAAACCATGTGGGAGTGAAGCCTATTCACTTCTCGGTCACTCAGATCAGTTAGGTACTTAATACCACAGTTGTTGATGTCATTCATGTCAGACCTTGAAAAATGTTACATCATTAAAATAAGCACTCAAATAGAAGACAGCCTGTAACCAGCTATTCCATCGGGTTATGACAGGTGCAGGAAAAAGCTTTGCTTCCTTTGAAGCACTCTACTTTGATGTTAAGAATTGTAAATAATTATATTTTCACTTTCTTGTGTTCAAAAATGCAGACTTTACCATCGCAACCACATGATTTAAATCTGTCATCACTGCGACCCAACTATTGCCAGCCAAGGTGATCTTATGTGCCCAGCACTTTACATGCATTAAATGATCCCTTATGACCACATTTAATGTTTCATAACACCAGGTCATGTACGGGGCACTCTCACTAACAAACACTGTAACTGCATCATATGGTACACTATAACTGCGCAGAGCTTCTAAAACAGCACAACGCTGTTTTTAGCATTTCCTGCATCAAGATAGTTTACAGAAACAACGTGCAGCTCTCTTTTCAATCCGGCTGGGACTTGGAACATGATGATAAAAACACAACGGCCCATTCTATCTGTAGTTTCATCACAGAGCATGTTGATGTACTTCCCCACTAGAGCCTCTGCTGTTCTTTTCTGGTGGTCAGATGCAACTTCTAGAAAGGAAGAAAGACCTCAAATTATAACAAAATAATTTAAAATTACAGGTACGGATAAGATAGTTCGATATGGAAATCGCACTCAAATTCGGTAGGTATCCTTCAATTTTGTGCATGGTTTCGATGTCGTAATACCTAAACCGTACCCGATCAATGAAATCAAAACTTACCCGGTAAATATACTTCACGTAGATTTCTCTTACATGGCAGCTCTTCATTTGAAAACTCAGTAATTCAGGCTCTTAGCTCTTTGCTTTCCAGTGTTTCCAGAGGTATATTTGCTTTGGCAAATACTTCAGCTGTGCGTTTCAAGAAGTTATCTCTGGAAATTTTTTGTCGTTTACAACTATCTAACTGTGTAAGCACAGAAGATTGCTTTCTTTGAGACGTAGTAGCAGCAGGGGTTGTACTTTTGTTATCGCGTCGCTTACCCACGTGTTTTTCTGATTTAACATGTTTCACAATGTTATCTTTTTTTATCCCAACCAACTCGGCAACTACAATACTTGCAAAACAGTGTTGCTGAATCTGTGGCATATAAACCATCCTTTGCATATTGCTGAGCCCTTTCATGCGCAGTTTTTGTCATGCGCCCCATGACCTAAACGATCGCTGGACTTTCTACAACGCTGCATGTATCTCGTTATTTCCGTGACACTCGATTTACATTTCGATAATCGATACAGATCTTATTCCCCATGCTATTCCCATTGTAAATATCGATTAAAGTCAGCAAACAGCAATCGGTCAGCTACTTTTCTTCATCGATCGGAACGGTCGAAAGATTTATGCATCATATTTTGAGTATTTCTGACGATTTTTCCTAAATATGTTGTTTTCGCCAGTAAAATAGCACATTTTTGCATAATTCGCACCAAATCACATATTCATACTAATTTTGCATTTTGTTGCACTTCTGTTTATGCGTAAAAATTATTTTATTCCACATTAGAATTACCATAGGATTGGATTCAGTACAAGATTCTAAAATTCGCATTTATCGCAAATGCGATTTTTTCAGGTCCCTAACTATTCATAACTTAGTGACATGCCAACACAATAAATAAAGAGCAATTCCACTTGACCCGATGTTAAAGAAGAAAGAGGGATAGAACAATATGTAACACACACATGGTTGCCTCTTGTTCAGTCAAAACAAATTTTCACTACAATTTTTTTTTTTTTTTTTTTTTTTTGCTAGTTGCTTTACGTCGCACCGACACAGATAGGTCTTATGGCAACGGTGGGGAAGGAAGCGGTACAGCCCCAGCATTTGTCTGGTGTGAAAATGGGAAACCACGGAAAACCATTTTCAGGGCTGCTGACAGTGGGGTTCGAACCCACTATCTCCCGGATGCGAGCTCACAGCTGCGTGATCCTAACCGCACGGCCAACTCGCCCGGTACAATTTTATTTAACCAGTAAGAATTTAAAATGCAAATTAATGAAATGACATGAAAGGAAATGATATTAAATAGTTACATTAGAGATTGGCAAAATAAATTTTTAAAATGAGGTCCATTTGGGCTACGAACCAGTCGATATTAAGACCACAAATAAAATTTAAACAGAATACCATTGGTGAGTTGATGAAATAATAAAATCAATTAATAATCTTCACAGAACATTGGTACGTCAAAGAGACCATTCACAGCACTATTGCTTACACAAAATCTTGTCCACATGTTATTCAAATAATATTAAAATTCCCAGTTGGAATATTTCATAAGCAATAAATAAGAACATAAACTCAGAAGAAAGCACATGCGTATACCAGGAGTTAGCAATATACAATAGATCTCAAATTCACAAGATGACACCATACAGATAGCACAGCATAATTAACAATGTGCAGTGACCTCTAAATGAGCACAGTACCAAGAACTCATATTTTGTCAAGTTTAATAATAATAATTAATTTTAAAAACATAACTCAGAAGGAAATAGCTCAAGGAATTAATGTTAAAATGTGCAGCCGGTAATAAGTAAAATTACATAACCAACCTGTAATAAAACATATGAAGGAAAATAAAGGTATAATACGTGATCATCCACAATTATTAAATCTAATTAACATACATGCATACATACATCTTCATTATAGACTGTTATACCTTTCAGCATTCAGTCTGCAAGCTTCTGTGAATTTACTAACCACTGCCACAAACCTCTATTTGTAATTAGTTCTCTGGCCTCATTTAGTTCCAAACCTCTTACCTTTAAATTGTTAGAAACTGAGTCTAACCATTGTTGTCTTGGTCTCCTCCTACTTCTCTTACCCTCCATAACAGAGTCCATTATTCTCCTAGGTAACCTATCTTCCTCCGTTTGCCTCACGTGACTGCACCACCAAAGCCCATTTATGCGTACAGCTTCAGCCATCAAGTTCATTTATAATTTAGCCTTTAACTCCTCATTTCAAGTACCCTTCTGTCATTGTTCCCACCTGTTTGTATCGGCAATCATTCTCGCAACTTTCATGTCTGTTACTTTTAACTTATGAATAAGATCTCCTGATTCCACCCAGCTTTCACTCCAGTAAAGCAGAGTTGGTCTGAAAACAGACTGATGTAGAGATAGTTTCTTCTGGGAACTGACTTCCTTCTTACAGAATACTGTTGATCACAACTGCGAGCTCACTGTATTATCTTTACTGCACCTAGATCCAATCTAATTTACTATACTACCATCGTGGGAGTACACACATCCTAAATACTTGAAATTTTCTACCTGTTCCAGCTCGGTATCACCAATCTGATATTCAGTTCTGTTGAATTTCTTACCTATTGACATCAGTTTAGTCTTTGAAAGGCTAAAATAGTAATAATCGTATGGCCTCAGCTACCGTGTGCAGACATTTCAATTTGACGCCATCCGGCTGTCTGCTCGTCAATTTCGATGTTCCGTTTTACTCTTGGCCCCCACTAGATGGCAGACCGAGTAAACCGAAACTCTCTTGGGCGTCTATGGCTGAGATTTAATTAATTTTGTCGGGTAAACACCAAATGTGTTACCAGAGATCTTTTACATGCCGACATCGTACGACATGGAGTGTCGAATGGACTTTTTTCCGCCCTTCAAAAATCCGACTACCTCTGCCGGGTTTGAACCCGCTATCTTGGGATCCGGAGGCCGACACTCTACCACTGATCCACAGAGGCAGCTTTTGAAAGGCTAATTTTCATACCATACTCATTGCACCTATTTTCAAGTTCCAAGATATTAGACTGGAGGCTTTCGGCACAATCTGCCATTAAGACCAAGTCATCAACATAGGCCGGACTACTTACTACATTTCCACCTAACTGAATCCCTCCGTGCCATTTTATACCTTTAAGCAGATGATCCATGTAAACTACAAACACCAAAGGTGATTTTTTTTGTTTTTTTTGTTTTGCTACTTGCTTTACGTCACACTAACACAGAGAGTTCTTATGGCGATTAAGGTGAAAGATTACAGCTTTGTCTAACCCTGTAAGTACCCTGAACCAGGAACTCTTTCTACCATCAATTCTAACAATCCCAATTGTCCACATTTTAAGCAAGCCTCGAACTGAATACAAACCCATAAAATACAAATTGAAGAATAAAATGAACTGCCCAATTTAGGTTTGAGGATTCCAAACAAGACATTTCCGACAGTTTTCTTGAATTCAAAGTCAGTTATGATAGAGTCTATTGTGGATCTGGTGACCCTACCCTCCTACGTGTAGCAATGAATACCCTTATGCTTGAAGAGTATATTCGTAACTGCTAATCCCATGCTAGCATACAAGTCCAGCAAAGGTTCCCATTCCTATTAGCTTCCATAACTTCCGTACGTTTACCATCATCCTTTCGTATGCTTCAGTTCTATTTCCAACTCTTTGCATTGAAATCGCCTATTAGCACGATCCAATTTTTGCTGTTGACCCTGACTACAAAGTCATTCAATCCTTCATAAGACTCGTCAACTTCATCCTCATCTGACCGAGCTTGATAGCTGCAGTCGCTTAAGTGCGGCCAGTATCCAGTATTCGGGAGATCGTGAGTTCGAACCTCACTGTTGGCAGCCCTGAAGATGGTTATCCGTGGTTTCCCATTTTCACACCAGGCAAATGCTGGGGCTGTACCTTAATTAAGGCCACCGAGCTCGATAGCTGCAGTCGCTTAAGTGCGGCCAGTATCCAGTATTCGGGAGATAGTAGGTTTGAATCCCACTGTCGGCAGCGCTGAAAATGGTTTTCCATGGTTTCCCATTTTCACACCAGGCAAATGCTGGGGCTGTACCTTAATTAAGGCCACGGCCGCTTCCTTCCCACTCCTAGCCCCTTCCTCCCTCATCGTCGCCATAAGACATATCCGTGTCTGTGCGACGTAAAGCAAATAACAAAAAAAAAAAAAAAAACACCTCATCTGTACCCTCATATTAGACAATTCTCTTCCTAATTCCTCTAGCTGCCAAATCTACCCACATCATTCACTCATTTACATGCCTGACAGAAACTATTTTGTGTGCAAGTGTATTCTTGACGAACAGTCCTAACCCACACTCTGCCCTTCCCTTTTTAACCCCCGTCAAGAACACTTTATAGTCTCATATCTCTTCCTCGTTATCTTCCCTTATTCAAATATCATGAACTCCTAACACATCCAGATGCATCCTCCTCTGCTGACTCAGCCAGTTCTACTTTCTTTCTTCCATAAGCCCCATTAATATTGATAGCTCCCCATTGAATTCCATTTTATTCGCCAAGTTGTTTCCAAGGAGTCCGTCGCCTGTCAATTGGGAGTGAGACTCGTAATTCCCATAGGTCCGAGGCTTGCTTAAAATATACTGAGCATGCTCTGTAAAAATGCTAGGAAGCGTGATACTACCCTTACTTACGCATAGTCCAAGTGAGGATTTCTCCTGTAACGGGTTAGGGACCACAGTGGATTGTATAGTCCTAGCCGTCTAAGCACAGGGAAGGCCATGACTCGGAATATGTCCAAGACGCCCACTCCCATTTCATAGCAACTGGTATCCTGACGGTGAGATAGCGGCCGCAGTCTAGAAAGCCAAAATAATGGCCGAGAACACTCGTCTCGTAACCTGCAGGCCTTTGGGCTGAGCAGCGGTCATTAGGTAGGCCTTTCGAGGCTGTTATGCCGTGGTGTTTGGTTTTTACCCCAGGTAGCATTAGGCTCATCAATTGGATTGCTACACCTTTCCAGGACGCTGGCACCTAGTGCACCATTAAGACTGCTCTGTGTCCTCAGAGAGTAAACTCAACCACTGGTACTGCTATTGTAATATTGCTGAAAGATTTGAATTCATAAATGAAATTGCAAAGGAATTATAGTAATATTTCCACTGAGATAGTAAAATAACTCATGATGACAGAAGCAAGGACATGCAGTAAAATATAGAGTAGTCTAAGTACGGAAAACTTTTTTGAAAAAGATAAGCGTACACTGATATGTACATCAAAAAGATGTAACTGAAGACATTTGTGATTAACGTGGTGTTGTAGGGAAGTAAGCATGTTCACTAATTGGTACAGAAGTCCTAAATAATATTACCAATTTTTTTTCAAACCTTCTGATACAAATACTCGTACACTAATATACCATTATTTTTATTTAGCATATGGCTACATCACGAAAAATTAATATTTACAATTATCTTAAATTACAAACTAATATCCATGCCACGAATATAGTCTATTGATCCCTCCGTCATAACCAGGAGTCTATTGGATCACCGAGGAAAGCTCTTGGAGGACGTTCTCGAACTACATGGTGAACAGTCTGCTTTTTTAGTGCCCCAATCATAACTTGGAGAAGTTATTTTTTTCCTCTTGTGCAGGAAGTCAGCACACCTGCCAGTGTTGGTTCTTATTCGGTTCAGAATCGACCAGATCTTGCGTGGCAGTTCAAAGCCAGGTGGCTTGGTCGAGGTGCACAGTATCGTAAGTTGTTCCGGCATAGCATTAAACTGCCATGTTTGTCTTGAGCAGTCTTTAGTATTAAAGCCTTTGCCGACTTTCATACTTGCAGTTTCCAGGGGTGAGTGACAAGAGCGAAGCCTTCCTTTACTGATGGTTGGGATGTCTGGGTGAACAGGGAGGTGAGAATTTTTCTGTACTTTTTTATACTCCCATACAAGTGCTCTTTCCTGCCGCATAAAAGAAGGTGGTATGTGGCTAAGTATGGGTAGGCAGAAAGTAGGTGTAATATACCATTATTTGTAGTGGATTGTGTTAGCAAATGTTTGTGCTTCTGTACACTTCCTGACACAAAATCTGAATGGACCTGTACAGAGAAGAATCAGTGTCAAACTTTGTGTACCGCTTCCTGTGCTGTGGTTTTGTATAATAAAATATTTCTTGTCTTACTCTTTAAAATACAGTTGTCCAATATACACTTCACCAATAAACTTGCATAGTTCTCGTATGTTCTAATGTCGTAATGTCCTCACATCTGTTCATCATGGTTATATGGTGCAGAATGTAAAAGAAAGAACAACCATTCTGAAATTGAATGCTATGTTGTTTGTATTTAGTAATCTGGGGAGAGAATGAATAGGAGGTTTAGGACCATTTAAGTGTCTCGAACCAGGAAATTGAGAAGGCTAGAATGAAGATTAATGTGGAGAAGAGAAAAACTAATAATTACTTGGGAAAATAGACTGAGAAGAGGAAAGATCTTAATTGAAAACTGAGAACTGGATGCTTGGGAAGTGTGCTGTCACAAGACGCAAACATAGAAAATTATCTCAAAGCAAGAATTACACACGCATCAGGATTTTTTTTTTTTTTTTTTTTTTTTTACAAGTTGCTTTACGTTGCACTGACACAGGTTGTTTGGCAACGATGGGATGGGAAAGGGCTAGGAGTGGGAAGGAAGTGGCCGTGGCCTTAATTCAGGCCTGGTGTGAATATGGGAAACCATGGAAAACTATCTTTTGGGCTGCCGACAGTGGGGTTCGAACCCACTATCCCCCAGATACTGGATACTGGCTGCACTTAAGCAACTGTAGCTATCGAGCTCAGTAATCAGGATTCTACCACAGTGTCAGAAGTCTTTTGTGGAAGGATGAAGTGCCTGTTAAGTGCAAGAAAATTATACAGGAGCATTGCAAGGCACAGTACAGTCTGGCTCGTTGGCTGAATGGTCAGCATACTGGCCTTTGGTTCAGAGGGTCCCGGGTTCGATTCCCAGCCGGGTTGGGGATTTTAATTGCTTCTGATTAATTCTTCTGGCTTGGGGATTGGGTGTTTGTGCCCGTCCCAACACTCTCCTCATCATATTCACACAGCACCTTACACTACCAACCACCACAGAAACACGCAATAGTAATTACATCCCTCCATATAGAGTTGGCATCAGGAAGGGCATCCGGCCGTGAAACGGCCAAATCCACATGTGCTACACAGTTCGCACCCGCGACCCCACAGGTGTGGGAAAAGCCGTAGGAAAAGATGAAGAAGAAGAATTTTTTTTTTTTTTTTGCTAGGGGCTTTACGTCGCACCGACACAGATAGGTCTTATGGCGACGATGGGACAGGAAAGGCCTAGGAGTTGGAAGGAAGCGGCCGTGGCCTTAATTAAGGTACAGCCCCAGCATTTGCCTGGTGTGAAAATGGGAAACCACGGAAAACCATCTTCAGGGCTGCCGATAGTGGGATTCGAACCTACTATCTCCCGGATGCAAGCTCACAGCCGCGCGCCTCTACGCGCACGGCCAACTCGCCCGGTAGAAGAAGAATTGAAAGGCACAGTACACTGTATGTTCCTTTCTGTTACATATTGACGCACTGGGCTCCTTTTCCCCTTTTATGTTTGTCCTGAGTTCCTGGACTTTTACCATCTGTATTCATTCTTTTTCTCTTCCTTTATCCTTTGTTTATCGGGCTTTCGTCTTATCGTGTACTTCCCATATTAAGACGGGATATCTGTCAAGATGGCCAAAGCCCACCTTCCTGCTAAAGCTGGGAAGCAGAAATGTGCTCATCAGGGGCTGAGAAAAGATGTAGAAGAATTTTGATTGATGAGGAGAGAACCAAACAGTCAGAAGACATCAGTGCATGAACAGTCCGGCTCCATGGCTAAATGATTAGCGTGCTAGCCTTTGGTCACAGGGGTCCCGGCTTTGATTCCGGGCAGGGTCGGGAATTTTAACCATCATCGGTTAATTCCGCTGGCACGGGGGCTGGGTATACGTGTCATCTTCATCACCATTTCATCCTCATCACAACGCACAGGTCGCGTACAGGCATCACATCAAAAGACCGGCACCTGGCAAGCCAAACATGTCCTCGGACACTCCCAGTACTTATAGCCATGCGCCATTTTATTTCTCTGCATGAACATGTGGAGATTGTCCTTGTCGTCCTTGTCCTTTTGTATTTTCTTTCTATTTCTCCCTTTTCCCCTACCGACTTATTATAATGTTTTTCTTCGTATGTGTTCGTGTCACTGCTCCTGTCTTTCTATATATACAGTAACTTGATTTGCACTTGTTTGTTCCTTTCCATTACTTATAACTGGAGCCCAGATTTCCATGCACTATCAAATCGCAAAATATGCATGCATTCATGCACTCTCATGTTGCGAAACATGCACAATAAACTAGAAAATATGCACTATCAAAATTTAGTTCCTTCTGAAACACTGTTCAACAACTACCATAATTTCTCCAAATTGTCTTTATTTAAGCTCATCCGTTTTGTCTGTCAGCACATTCCTAAGCATAGAAAATGACCTTTCTACATCACAAGAAGTGACAGTTGCATACTTTAATGAAGACATTTGGGACAAAGTGAAGTCCTATTGTACGTCTTTGCATTTCAATTCAAAATCAGGATCTGAACGGATCACTTTCTTAAACTTATCTGTAACTGCCGCAGCTACTTCTCCGTGCGATGATTGCAGTTGAAGTCTTTCAATAACTGCTAACGATTGCCCACTGTGATAATGAAATCGTGTGACGAGTGAGTGTTCCGGGTAGGAAATTTCACGATAACAACGGAAGAGGTGTCATGCAAAACCAAAGTTTGTATGATGCTATCACAGCAATGCGGCTTCACAGGAGTGTGATCCAAGTTTTGCTTAGTTTGTTTAACAGGGACGAAAAATGAGCCGTAATTTAGTAATGCACAATTTAAGGTTCAATTTATAGCAATTTATAACTGGGACATCTTATTCCTAAGAACTGCAGAGGTTGGCGTGGGGACTTCCGGCTTACGTCAATGTTTACTAAGCATGTGGCGGAAGTAATGGAGCAGGAAAAGTGAAAGGACAGAAAGGAGTGGAGGAGGCTTGTTAACCACACCCGGGCGACTGGAGTGGGTCATTGATGATGGTGATGATGTAGCTTATTTAAAAACATGCATTTGCATGGAAATCCGGGCTCTACTTATAACGTATGTGGCAAGTTCTACATCACAAGAAGTGACAGTTGCATACTTTAATGAAGACATTTGGGACAAAGTGAAGTCCTATTGTACGTCTTTGCATTTCAATTCAATTCAAACAGAAAGAAGCCAAATAGAAATTCCTAAACAGTTGCCTAAAAAAAAAGAAACTTGAAAACCTGCAGTACCAGTATGATGACATGAGGAGTGTTATTGGAGTTGAGAGACTTCTGTCTAGAATAGACAGAGATGCTAAAATGTTACAGACACATGATGAAGGAAGGAAGAAACCAGTGTAAAGACGCAGTGGTGGATAGTTCACAGACGAGAGGTGTTGATGAATGCAAGAACAATGGTTAGACAGATAGAGATAGGGACCTTGTTACATATCTGACCCAGGCAGTTGGGAAAGGGTGACAACAGTGATGATGATGATGATGATGATGATGATGATGATCAGTTCTCTTGTGTTAGGACTAGCTGCATTTACATAATTGTTCTAAAAGCATAGAAGTGTGTCTATTTATTGGAAAATGATATGTTAATTTCCATTATATTAACTAGCCATGAAATTTCTATGATAATGTGAGTCTTCCTTTCAGTTTTTCTTCTACTCTGAGGCTTTTAAAAAATTTCAGCTTATCGCTTTTTTGTCAGGAAAGTGTACTTTTCCATAATTCTGACATGTATGACATTTTGTAGTATCTTTTCATTTGTCTTTAATATTTATATTCCTAAAGCTATTGTTTTTGTTTAAAGTTTTCTTTTATTTGTTTGTTTTCCAGGCATGAAATTAGATGCACAACCCTTAACTATTGCCACTGCTGCCATTTTATATCACAGGTTCTTCAAAGAGGCTGATAATAGTGGATATGACAGTTATGTAAGTTCACCTGCTGTTTTCAAATTAATTATTTAATTAATTTCTTATTTATGTGGAAAAATATACACCAGTTAAGTTTCCCACCTATTATTTTGCAGTCTTATACCCACCCAATTTTTCAGGCAACCTACAAGTATTGATTCCTGCTGATGCAAGTGATACATTGCTGACACCATATTCATCTTTCAACACAGGTAGAAACATGGTTGAACGTACTTTATGCTTATCACATCTACCCTAATTTTCGCTGAAAGCCTTCAAAAAAGGGAATACACTGGAAAATGGAAATTATGAACACTGGCTGGTTTAGACTTTTCAAACAGAATGGAAGAAGATATTCTCCCTCAAATTACATTCCTAAAAAGTGTATATTATGAGAATATATTCTGTTTTAACAGTATTGATGTCCAGAATAACTAGAAGTCGGGCATGGCACTGTTTAATCAGCTGAATTTGGTGTCCCAAAAGTTTGACCTACTGTACAAATGTTATAAAAGTCCAGAAAACAAACTCGCCCTTGAGATAGGTTATTGTTAAACTGGAAAACACTTCTAAAGGAGCTTGTTAACTTTAAATTCAAAATACATGCAAGAGATTACACGCGGAACTGAATTACAGTAAAACACTCACCGTCAGTAGGTGTCTGTTACTTTTGAAAGTCTGAGAGGAGATTTCCGAGCTTGAAAATCTCTCTGGATTTCCTTTGCCCTGAAGAAGAATGGACTCTTCAAGTAATGAAATCATTTTGTTTTGATGGACTAAAAACATGCATAACACCAGATATTTTATTGTATCCCAATCTACAACCCAGAACAAAACAGAACAGCATAGTTATTATTTAATAAATGCTTATAATACTCTCGCTACTTGATATTACGCACATGGAAAATTGCTGACACCATATTCATCTTTCAACACAGGTAGAAACATGGTTGAACGTACTTTATGCTTATACTTCAAGCCTACATCTTGTACTTACTTACCTACTGTGGTATGCAGACACGTTTGGCATTACCTGGCGGTTTACTCGCTAACCACGACAGATAAGGTTTTCATTAATTGAGCCGATATCA
This sequence comes from Anabrus simplex, assembly GCF_040414725.1. Classification (NCBI taxonomy): domain Eukaryota; kingdom Metazoa; phylum Arthropoda; class Insecta; order Orthoptera; family Tettigoniidae; genus Anabrus; species Anabrus simplex. Next base: position 111,043,170 of record NC_090269.1, on the reverse strand, counting down.
GATCAGGGCAGTGGTGAATTGACAAAAATGCCAGATTGTTGGAAGGTATTAATAAAAATACATTTAATTGTGAAAAATGTGTGTATTTTACGTAATACATACAAAACATACGAGAAAACTGAATGAATGTATTGAAATAATGCTGGATGTTTCTAAAAAAAACCTCATGGTGCAACAGCCCCAAAGGGCCATGGTCTACCAAGCCCAGAGGCCTGCAGATTATGAGGTGTTGTGTGGTCAGCACAACGAATCCTCTCGGCCGTTATTCTTGGCTCCCTAGACCGGGTGGATATTTCTAGCAAATTAAAACACAGTACATTAGACTTTATTCCATTGGAGTAAAATACTGCTTCTCTTCTTTTGTTTCTTTGTCTAAAATGACACAACACTTTTTGTTTTTTTTTTAATCTCCTCTGCAGACACATTTCCTTTTCCCTGCTTAATGGAGGTTGAGAACAGCTGCTTCTTCTTCTTCCCTGTCATCCTCTCCTTTCTTCTTCAATCTTTGATTATTTTATCATCTCTCAAAAACTTGGTGAACATTGTGTCAAGTTTTTTTAGTGATCATATCTAGCAGCTCATGCAGTTCAGTATCTCCTTTGTTGTTATTATGAACACTGAAAGTTTTCTCATTTTCTCTCTTTCTTTTTTGCTCTAACAGTGTTTATTATATTACCATAAGTTGCCTCATAAACTGTTACTTTCTCAGTTACGAATAAATAATGATAACAAATGTTTAATGTCCATTGTAACTGCTAACAGGTTTAACATATTCCCATGCATTTGCAAGGAAAAAACCCCGCATCTTTTATGTTAATTTTTTAAGGACTTCTTCACGCTGTCATATTTAGACAGAACCTTGTACAGCAAGCTTGTTTTGTAGTACATTTTGACCATTTTGGTCCATTGGGTTGTGATTGTGGTGTTACATTTGGGGTAAAAACATTACACAGATAAAAACATCTTTTGATTTTAAATCACTTGCATCTGGGTGACCTGAATAGTTATTCAAAGTAAATTGGACTTTTTTTCCTTGCAGCAATTTTCATTTCATGAGCATTTTTTTTTTTTCTTTTTGACCAAAGATACAAATATTTCATAGAACTTTCTGCAACTTACTGTAGTCATCCATGCTCTGTTTTGCTTTTTGTAATAAACTGGAAGTTTAATGTTTCTGAAGGCCTTTATTGATCACTTAAAACTCCACTTTACGCAGACACCAGTTGCATTTTAATAAAATATGAAAGTGATTCTGCCCTTAGCCACTTTTCCTTCTGGCATATCTAGCTTCAGCACGATGAACAAATATCCTTTTTGTCAAAAGCCAGTGAAGCAAACCAATCTCATCTGCATTGTAGACTTATTTGGGAATTAGGAATGAGTTCCTTAACGATGTTCAGAAATTTCTCTTTGTATGGTTCAACTGTGTCAACATCAGATGACAGCTTTTTGCCTGTCATACTCAGCAACCAAATTCTGAGATTTCAAAAAAAAATTCAACCGACCTTCACTGGTTTGAAAATCATATTTCTGCCCTACATTTCTGTGGAAAAATATTACTTTTCCCGTCAGAATTTTGCCAGAAATAGGTATGCCTATTATTATACTCTTGAAGGAACCAAATGTACAAACAATCCTCAAAATGAGGAGAAAATTGTTCGTTTTAAATGTTTTTATGACTTTTTCACATTTTCATTGTGTTAAAGGAAAGATAATATTCTCACTGCACTTTCTTATATCATGTTTTGTCATCATCATCATCATCATCATCATTTCCCCTTATCCAGCTCCTGCCGGGTTGGGGTATTTATGGCACTTCTCCATCTTCTTCTTTCCTTCCACCATTCCTCTTCCATGATCTTGTCCCAATCTAAGTTTTGTCTTCTTATGCCACTCTTCACTTATTCAATCTAACTTGTTCTAGGTATTCCTCTTGCTCTCTTGCCCTCGCACTTTGCCTCCAGCATCTGTCTTGGAATTCTATTCTCCTCCATCCTCTTTACATGTCAAAACCACCTTAGTTTATTCTTTTCAACTCTCTCATTTAGCTTTCCTGTCCCAACTTCCTTCCTAACATCTTCATTCCTCACTGTCTTTCCTTCTTAGGAATTTCATCTCACTGGCTTGAATTCTACTCTCTTGCCTGCTAGTCAAATTCCAAGTCTCAGCTGCATAAGTCAGTGTGAGTACATAGTACATTGTGTACATTAGCTCTTTACTTTTCCTTGGTACTTCTTTGCTCCAAACGAGTTTTCTTACACTTTGGTAGAATGCATTATCCTACTATACTCTCCTGCTAATCTCCATCCCCACCCTAGCATTTTGCATGAATTCACTTCCTAGATATTTAAAGCTGTCCACAATTTCCAGACTCTGACTTCCAATTTTCAAAGCGCCCTTTCCTAGCCTTTCCCCTCTCGACATCACCATAGTCTTGCTTTTCTCTGTACTGATTTTCAAGCCAGCCTTCTCAATTTTTTCCTTCAGTACATCTAATTGTTGTTGCATTTCTTTGCTGTTCTTTCCCCAGATCACATCATCATCTGCAAATAGCAGTATCTTCATCTTTTTTATCTCCATAGGCTTCCTTTGTTTCCTTTACAATTTCGTCCATGACCATAATAAACAAAAGAAGTGACAGCACACTCCCCGTCTTAGTCCAGTCTTATTCCTAAACTATTCTTCTTTCCACCTGGGGTCAGTACTCTGCTCACACTGTGCTTGCACCATTTCTAACATTTCTCCTCCGAGTCGTCTTTTTTTAACCATGATTTCCCTAACCTTCTCACTGGAGACACTATCATATGCCTTTTCTATATCCATGAAAGTCATGAACAGGTCCTTTCCATGTTCCTAGTTCTTTTCCATCAGCTGTCTCATGCTAAAGATTGGGTCCTCTGTAGATCTTCCACTCTTGAAGCCATATTGCTCCTCTGGTAACTCTCCTTCAAACTTTCTTCTCATTCTTCTTTCTAATATCCTTTCCAGTATTTGAACTACCTGTGATATAAGTGTGATTTCCTCTATACAATTACCACAAACTTTCTTGTCCCCTTTCTTAAACATTGGTATTATTATCCCATTTTTCCAGTCTTCTGGTACACATTTGTGTTTCCACATACACTTTAGTAGTCAGTAAAACCATTGCATACAATCAGGTCCAACAGCCTTTATCATTATAACACTGATTTCATCCATTCCTGTTGCTTTTCCCATCTTCATCTTTTGTACCGCTAACTCCATCTCCCACATTGTTACACCATCCTGTTGTTGTTGAGTCCTCACACTGTATTGCTTCTGTCTCCCCTGTAGAGTTGTTCACATTCAATAGGTTATCAGAATACTCCTTCCATCTTCTCTTTATCTCTTCTGGGCGTGTTAACAGTTCCCCATATTCCTTTTTCACCAGCTTCTTATAAGTCCATACAGCATCCTTTTACTGCCACTTACATCTGCTTCCATCTTTAGTGTAAATTCTTCCCAACTCCTCTTCTTTTCTTCTACCACCTTCTTACCAGAAACCAGTTCCTTAATGATGATCAGAAATTTATCTCTGCATGGTTCAACTGTGTCAAAATCAGATGACAGCTTTTTGCCTGTCATACTCAGCAACCAAATTCCAAGATTTAAAAAAATTAAACTGACCTCACTGGCTTTACAAATTTGATTTTTTTCTCAGTTTGTTTTACATCACACTGACACAGATAAGTCTTATGGTGACGATGGGATGGGAAAGGTCTAGGAGTGGGAAGGAACCGTCCGTGGCCTTAATTAAGGTACAGCCCCAGCATTTGTCTGGTATGAAAATGGGAAACCACAGAAAACCATCTTCAGAGCTGCTGACAGTGGGGCTTGAACGCACTATCTCCTGGATGCAAGCTCACAGCTACGCACCCCTAACCGCATGGCCAACTCACCCAGTACAAATTTGATGATGATGCTTGTTGTTTAAAGGGGCCTAACACCTAGGTCATCAGCCCCTTAATGGCACGCTTTTACACAGTTACAGTTCTATCATGGATTGACTATGGTAGTGCAGTGTATGGGTCGGCATCAAGAACTGTGCTGAACCTTGTAGATAGATACACCATAGTGGAGTCAGGCTGGCAACCAGAGCTCTCCGTATTAGCCCCGATTCCCAGTCTACTTGCTGAAACGTGAGTTCCATCTTCATGATGAAGACAGCAGCAGATACTCGTCACGTACACTACCCAAATTCGTAAAATGGCACAACGTCCAGGCTACTCTTTAATAACCAATACCACTAGCAGTATGAAAACCAGCCAAATGCCACACAACCAGTTGTGTCGTAAGTTGGATGTGGCTATCAGCAGTACCTGTAGCAAGGTACCTTCATGTCTAGTTCCATAACCAAATGTATGGCTAGATCTATACCATGGCCCAAAGGTGAACACAGACGCCTCTGTTCATCGGAGGTGTTTCTGCGACTTTGTTGACCAATGTCTGGATGTGCGACTCTGGACGGTTCTAAGATAGGAGGGAATGTTGGATGTTCGTTCATTTCCGATGGTGTCAGCACCAAGATCTCCCTTCTAAGTATCTGTAGTATATACTGTATAGTGCAGAGCTCTTTGCCATCATAGAACATTTGCAGTTTGTGCTGAGGCACCAACAAGGCCACTTTCTCATGTGTACCAACTCGTTGGCCCGGTTTCTTCAACGAATGTTGAATGTTAACTCTGCTGTTAAGAAGACTTAACACATAATTTAACAAAATGGTCATCTCATCAAGAATTTTTAACTCTAACAAATTGTTAATACTTATGTTAAATTAACCTGGCAGCAGCCCTGTCTTAAACTTCCTAACAGCTGCTAAAATTTCAAAATGGAGGCGTTTAGAAGATGTTTGAAGCTTTACTGCTGTATGAAGGATATTTATAAACTAAAGAAGGCAAAGGACGACCTATACTAAGAAATAATGACTTTTTAGAGTTGTCAGAAGAAAGATTTCTAATTACCAAAACCATAATGAACAAGGTAGTAGACGATATTGTAAATAGGTTAGAGTTTCCAACAGATTGAAACTTATCAGTCTCTTCAGTATAGTAGTTGATTGTAGATTTTACAAGGAGAGGTCAGTCCCTGCGTCCAATCGATTTCAACAAGCCTAATGTACTTGTTGGGGGATACTCAACAGTAACTCGTGTATAAGGGTTTAGGTCAGTACTCTTTCGTTTTCAAAGAAAATGAGAACAAATGTCATGAGGCAGGATCCACTTACGACCACTTGGAGGTGATAGAACACGAAAATGCGAACACATTTTACTTAAACTTGTCAGGTCCGTAACCTAATAATTTCAGAAAAATTGATGAATCCCCCGATTCTAATGCAATGCGTATATACTTGAAGAGTTGCGACACAGACAAGTGGAGCAGTGGCCGAGTGGTCATCATACTTGTGTGCGAACTGCGACAACATGAGTTCGAGTCCCGCCATAACCATATTTTTTTAAATACAAATTAAATTATTGTTTCAGGGAATGTGAAGGTAAAAATGTGATTAAAAATAATAATCAAATTGCAGTGGAACTTTATTTTCTACCTCAAATTAACATATATATACAGAGAAAGAGATCCAGCAGTACCTGTGAGAACGTTTAGGCCTACCTATTGTAACAGTAAATATGGTACTTGGATGCGCATGAGAAACGCAGGGTGTGTACCGTTCTGCTTGAAGTGCCTACAGAAGGAGATGGTTTTTCTTTGAAAAAAAAAATTCTTAAGTTTTTTTTCTGAATTTATTAATAAGTTCAAAATTATATCACCTCTGTAGAGAAGAAATAGTGGGAAGTGTTCTTTCCTCGTCCTAGGGTTGGCGATGTCCTGGAATTCCGGCTGCTCCTCCTCTCTGCACCATTGAACCATCATTCCTCTCTCGATGGAAGTTCTTGAAGATCTTGAATTTCTAGAAGATCCATGCGGTGTAGAAGTAAGGGCGTTGAAACAGACCATCTAAATGATAAACGTGAACGAACACCGTTAAGCCTTGGATGTGTTAATATGAAAGGCGGCCTCTGCACAGATGAGAAAAGAATATGGTAACGGTTTCAACAAGGTTTATAACACATAAGAACTGTATAACTGAAGAATTATCACACAGTAGAATGTCACTGAAATCTATCCCGTGTTATGTCATTAATCATTTGAAATGAATTCTATGCGGCAAAATGTCACTAAGTTCGAATAAGCACACAAGTTTAACTATCGGAAATTAAACTCATAAAGTGAATAGCCACTAGAAACTTATCGTCGAATGTCAATAAAGTCAACCTAATAAATAGCCACCTAAAGTTTGTGATACTTGGCATAATCTGAAGTTATTCCACACGACATATTTCTTAGTCTGAACACTGTTCAATGTAATCAATTGGATTGAAATGAAATAAGAATCTTTCACTCGTGAAGTTAATCTTGTTCACGCATGTTAATGAAAAATAAAGTGAGGTTGATCATTTATCAACAGTCCTTAGTTCGAATGTTCGTAGAATTGAAAATGCACAGTTCAAATACATAGTCTACAGTCCATCATCTACAAAATATTTACACAGTTTAGAGAATTATCTCCACGCGAAATTGTAAGTTAGTAACGTAGTCATCAAGTTCAAGTTAATTCTGTACTCAATCACCTGTTAATGTTTGCCACTTGAGTAATTCGAAGTTAAAGCACAGTCACGTCAATGAGATTTCCCGAAATATTCAATTACATTGTAAGGAGCAGAGACTGTTCCAAATCCTATCACTGTCCACAACATTAACTTTGAATTATGAGCACTGGGAAAAATAATCGCAAGTCTTAGACATTCATTCAGAATAAACAATCACTTGAAAATATTAAGAGTTTGTTGAAGCACAATTTATGTCGCTCTCCGTTGTAGCAGAATTCTATCATTCACGAGTTCAAGAAAATTGTGTAAGTCCACACTCAACGCTACGGAGTTAAAGTCCAGGACTCGGCGAAATATGAATCACTTCACGTCGTATCGCAGTCCTCACGAGCCGACCGCTCGCTGCTAGCTGCACGAACTCCACTGCGATACACACTGGTCTGCTAAGGTAAGCATCTCTGCATTTATACCCGATCCACGCCAAAATATGCCTTCACATCTTACTCCACAACTTCGTCGTCTCTCGTCGGATTTCTATCAAACCTTGTAGGAATGAAGATAAAATATCGGGCTACATGATGATGTGGTTGATTTTGTCTAGTTATTATCGTGGGAAAAGTTATTAACCGAAGAAACTCAAGGAACATGCCATACTGATCTAGGCTCTCTCCGTGTTACGGGGAGGCAGGCTGTGACGTCATTCCGCTCTACTTCACACACAGCTGTCTGTCTTCCGCTGCTGGGCCGGCGCATAACGCGAAGTTTTAAATTTAATTACGGGGACTTTGTTCCATACCGCTGTTCCCGGCTGTTTATTTTGTACAACAATTATAGCTGCGACACGACTCGAACCCACGCCTACGAAGTTCGCAGACAGGTACGATGACTCGTATGCCACCACTGCGTTCGACTGTGATGTAACTCCCAAGTATATATGCCTTGCATTGGAATCGGGGATTCATCAATTTTTCAGAAGCTATTAGGTTGCGGACCTGACATGTTTAAGTAAAATTTGTTCGCCTTTTAGTGTTCTATCATGTCCACTTTGTCCAAAGCGGATTCTGTGTAATGACATCTGACCTCATTAAAAAAAAAAAAAAAAAAAAAAAAAGAAAGTGTATTGACTTAAACCTTTATACACGAGTTACTGTTGAGTGTCTCCCCATAGATACATTGAAGCTTGGTGAAATTGGTTGACTGCACGGTTTGTCCTCTATTTGTTAAATATTATGCTTGAGGCACCTTATCATTTAATTGTAGGCGACTATGTTCACGAGTGCAAGAAAAGAGTGTATAGAATCCTGCCAAGAATTCCTGCTGCCATTGCAGTATTAACAAGGCATTACATTATTTTCCCCACAATAAAAGAATGCCTGAAAATCATTCAAAACGTATCAATTATCACATATTCCTGGTGATGTAGGAGCCTTAGATTGCACTCCTATAAGAATAGGCTATATCATATGTTGTGATATAACAGTCCGTTATTTCATTTTTTAAGCACACTCGCGTAATTTTAAATTAAAACTATAACAACATTTGTCTCGCGTTCATCATAATAACGCTTTTGTTGCCTCTTACTTGACATCTTTACGTCTTAACGGTCTCCGCTAACCACAACCTATAATAATGTCAATCATGTGTCTGTGTGACAAAATACTATTTCAACATACCACTAGGAGCGCTTTATGTAAAGAAACAAAAGATGCTCACTGCCAAATGCGTTCAGAAATCTCACGGAAATGTGTTAAATTGTCTTTAACAATTGTTTCGTAACAAATGTTGGAAATGTGTTCGTGAAACAGGGTACTTTTAAACGAAGTGTTAAATTAATAACAATTGATAGTTAACATTTGTTAAATAAAATTTAACACAGAGTTGAAGAAACCGGGCCATTAAGTTCTCTGTAGTTTACAAATAAAAAGTATTTATATAACACTCCTTTTCAAACAAAACAACCATCTATATTAGATATCTATACATGTTTCAGTCTATTTAAAGGCCATCCTCAGTAGAAGCTCAATGTATGCAAACAAATTAAAAACCCTGATGAAGTGTTTGGAATTAAAATACAATGATCATGATTGATAAAGTAAAAACATGTTGGTAGAAAATCCTCTCATCTAAAAACTCGTTTGATTGACATAAAACTTGCTAATTTTTTTTTTTTTTTTAATGGAACACTGTGTTGAGCAGCATAGTGAGACCGTCAGTAAAGGGAATGATAAGTGTGTGTCATTTGTAATGGCAAAAAGTGAATGAATGGATGAAACAAAAAAAATCAAAAATATTGCATGACAAGAAAAGGCTCAATCAACTTACTCGTTAAAAGGCCGTCGTCTGAAATGGTACAACCTTGTCGGTCTCACTTGTATGTCAGTAATCGGGAGATAGTGGGTTCGAGCCCCGCTGTCGGCAGCCCTGAAGATGGTTTTCCGTGGTTTCCCATTTTCACACCAGGCAAATGCCGGGGCTGTACCTTAATTAAGGCCACGGCCGCTTCCTTCCACTTCCTAGGCCTTTCCTATCCCATCATCGCCATAAGACCTATCTGTGTCGGTGCGATGTTAAGCAAATAGCAAAAAAAAAAAAAAAGCTTGTGTGTAGCTTACAGCGTGTCAGAGCTGATGTGGTTGGGTGGGAAAGCGGAAAGGGAAGGAGGAGGGGTAAGGTACGGAAGGGGGATATTGAGGAAAGGGCGGGTCCAGTTCTGGAACGTCAGTAGTGAAACTCATTTTTCTTAGTAAATTGTTGACAGATGAGGAGGACAAAGGTTTCTAATAAAACATTTTTCTTCTCGTTGATTTCATTCAGGTTGTGTGAGGAATTGTTATATTGGTCAATGAAATGAAAATATTCTCCAGTATAACATGCAAAGTTCTCTGTAGTCTGTTGTTACATGTTTCCCACAACACCGTCCGACTCGTTGGCTGAACGGTCAGCTTACTGGCCTTCGGTTCAGAGGGTCCCGGGTTCGATTCCCGGCCGGGTCGGGGATTTTAACCTTAATTGGTTAATTCCAATGGCACGGGGGCTGGGTGTATGTGTTGTCTTCATCATCATTTCATCCTCATCACGACGCGCAGGTCGCCTACGGGAGTCAACTCGAAAGACCTGTACCTGGCGAGCCGAACATGTCTTCGGACACTCCCGGCACTAAAAGCCATACGCCATTTCATTTCATTTCCCACAACACCACTTGGTGCAGCAAATTCATGACCTTCTAGCCAGATTGTGCGATGTTGGCACTCGAATCACCTTGTCCTTTCATGTTTTCTTTCTATTTCCCTTTCCTCCCACACTGACCTGTCATTGTGTTTTTCCTGTTGTGCGTTCCTTTCATTGTTCTTGCTTTCTCTATACGACTTAACATTTTGAATGATAACTTCTCCCATTTACATGCTATTCGAATTCCTCCCTTGTTTTACAGTTGATTGCATCCACCACCTTGTACCTTGCTGGAAAAGTGAAGGATGATCCCTTGAAAATTCGAGATGTAATAAATGTTACTCACAATACATTAAATAGGGGAGCTGCTCCTTTAGAACTTGGAGATGAATATTGGAACATGCGTGATGCTATTGTGCAAGCAGAACTTCTCATCATGAGGATGCTTAAGTTTGAAGTTACACTGGTACATCCTCACAAGGTAAGGATATTTCCCTTTAAATTTTAGATTTTGATGATGATGATGATGATGATGATGATGATGATGATGATGATGATGATGCTTGTTTAAAGGGGCCTAACATCTAGGTCATCGGCCCCTAATGGTACAAAATGTAATGATAATTTAAAAGTCCAAAATCATCCACTAACCAGAATTCAAAACGTGATGATGAAGAATGAATGGGGGAATATGAATTTAAAACAATCAGTGGACCCAACCTGCAATGCCCCACATTCCCAAAAACTATCGTAAAACAATAGTATTACTGACCAAGGGACTGTTTCTAAAGCACAATCCTGAATTTATGATGCTTGTTGTCTAAAGAGGTTCAAAATCCATGTCATCAGCCCCTCATATAGTACTTATTGCTAGTAAAGTAGAACCATGATATTTGTCATGTTGTGCTACTAATCAAAAGTAGCATAGATTTACGGTATTCCACAGATTATGGTACTACTCACAGGTAGTGTAATACGTTCATGTAATGCAGACCTATTGTGTTCCTCACATATGTGTACTAATCACAGGAACTCAAACTATCCCGTGGTGTTCCTCACATAGTGGGTACCAATCATAGGCAACACAGGCCCACGGTGTCGCTCATATAGTGGTACTAATCATAGGCAACGCCCAGACCTATGACATTTCTCACATAATGGTACTAATTACAAGCAACGTAAGCCCGTGGTGTTCCTCATGTAATGGTACTAATCACAGGTACTGTAAATCCCGTCCTGATTCACACTCTGTTGCTACTAATCACAAACCTATTATGTACCTAACATAGTGGTACTACTCGCAAGTAAAGGCGACCTATGGTGTTCCCCGCGTGATAGTACTAATTACAAGTAGTTTCATGGTTCAAATTCGATAATTGCTTGGTCGCCCCTTACGACAGGCAGGGGTTACCGTGGGTGTATTCTTCCTGTCCATCCCCCACCCATGGGGGTTGTGTGTTTGGTCCGCGAGAGCTATTTATTTTGCTCAAGTTCACTGGCAAGCTGGTTTGGTCCCCCCTATCCGCCACCTGGGATGCGCCACGTGGGAGTATCACCTCTCCCCCTTCTATGCCAGCATAGTAGGTTCATGGTTTAGATTTTGATTCCCATAAGGAATTCTCTATGGAAATCAAAATCTACACTTCTGATGGCCTATCAGGCATCAATTTTTGGCATTGGCATTGGCACTGCCGATGGCTCCAAGCAGCGTATGTAGTGGCCCCTACTGTATACACTAGCCACACGTCTTCGTAGGTGTGCTAGTTAGCAACTGATGAGCCCATATTGTCACACAGGGACGAAACGCTGGCAACCAAAAAATGAGTTAGCGGGAAATTTATTTCATTTATATAGAAAGTATAACATTTAGTTTAGCGGAACTGGCTTTTATGTTTCTTTCTTATCTCTTTTTACTATCATCTTACATGACCATCATCACTGTTGCATCATTTTAGGAACTAGTACAGTGGATTTTTGTATGTCCATCCATTGGGTGTGGGAGATGCTATACTCTCACTGTTGGTCAGATCAGAGAAAGCACTGTTGCATAGCTGATATGAGGTCCAGTAAATTCCCAGACTGATCTCATAAATAGTTGATTATGTAACTTAAACATTGGACCCCAAAACCTTCAATGTAATCCGCTTTTGAGGCTAGACATCAATGGCATCGGCAGTGCCACATTCGGAAATATTCAGGGAAATAGTTTTCCTACAATATGTTCGAAACAAACGGCATTTCAGTTTGAATTTTCTCTATCATCTGTAATTTTTGCCACTTCAGTTGCCATTTTAGTTCTAGGAATAGAAAGAAGATTGAGCAAATAGGATGGATGTGGCACCTGGATCACGTTGTTCCTGACCAAAAACCGTCAAGTCCGGAGAACAGTATGGGCAGGTGCATTGTCGTGGTGAATGAGCCATGTGATATTTCACAATGAATCGGTTGCTTCTTCCTTACATCTCCTGGAGACGTTTCAAAACTTTAATGTATCATCATTAACTGTTTGACCATGTGGAACAACTCCTTTCTGATCAAAGGTGTTGCTTTTGACTTGCCTCTTTTTCTTTGCTTGAGATGACTCCAGACTTTTCCAATGACTAGACGGTTGTGTTCTGAGTCATAAGCATAACCCCAGGTTTCATCACCTGCAAAGACATTTTAAAGGAAGGTGGGATCATTGGCAGCTTGTTCTTTGGGGACCGAGCAAACTTCAAGTCCTCATTGCTTTTCGTCATCACTCAGGAGTCTGGGCACGAACTTTGATGCAACTTGTTAGATGTTGAAGTTACCTGTTAGAATTTTTTGGCGGGTTCTATGATTGATTCTCACTAGTACACTGACTTTATCAGTTGTCCGACGACTGCTTTCACAGATGGTCTGACACGTATACAATCATTTCTGACGTTGAAATGAAAACAGGGTGACGCACATCATCATCAGTCAGTTTTCTTTCCAGTCCCATCCATCTCCTTAAAAGTGGAAAAACTTTTCTGATATTTGGGAACATTCCCTAGCCTGCTCCTCTCCCCAAAAGCTCATTTTCAGCATTTCATAACATTCTGAAACTGTTTTCCCTAGCTTGAAACGAAATTTGATGCCAACGTGCTCTTCGCATAAATCCTCCATTTCACTGTTTTCAGAGAGCAGATAGCACATAGTTAACAAACACAAGTGTAGCATCACATCCAATACACAGAACAGCGCTAACCATTCATAGCACTGTTTGGGTGGGCAACTATGATAACATGGCTCACTTTCTTCGGTTTTAGTGACTCCAGACTTTTCCATTGACTATTTGTTTTTTGGGTCATAAGCATAAGCCCTGGTTTCATCACCTACAAAAATATTTGAAAGAAAGGTGGAATCATTGGGAAGTACGTTCCAGGAATTAAATGGCCAGACCTCATGTCATGATCATAAAAGGAATGTACACAAAGATTTAATGAAATTATTCTTTATGTCTCAGATTAAAGAGTAGGGTGTAGATTTTTTTTAAGCAGGGGGTAGTTTAGAGCAAGTATTTAAAAATGATCTAGTAACAGTCACGCTTTAACATGAGAACTAAAATCCTATAAATATAACACGTCATACTTTGCTCTAGACTTTCATGTAACTTGTTTAAAAAAATCAGGTTGTGGCATTCATTGTGCTGCTATTGAAATCAATTTGAGCTATGCTGAGAGTAAAGTATTGCCAGAGTGGGCCTGTTGATTTGACTGCCATTTCACTGGATAACCGAACCTGTTAGTGACCCTTATCAATGGCTAGTAATGATAGATACTCGATTCGTTTGATTCCATTCATGTTACTGAACTAATACAGTGACCTGATTACCAACACTTCAGAATCGCCATTCTTATTACATATGTGTTCAGTGGTAGGTAGCAGCAACAACATTCAATGCTCACTGCTCCCATCTAGTCATTCTATGAACTGCTTTTCTATGCATATCCAGCCTTCCAATTCAGGTTTCTCTTGCAGACAAACTTCTTCACATCAAGTTTTGATGTTACAAAGCTTTTCCCCTTAGTGACAACTTCATTAAGTAAGTATACAAAATTAGATGTAAAAATATCTGTCCACGTACTACTGATGATCTCGTGATTCGATGATTGAATTCTTGTGTGATAATGCAATATAATTTAAGAATCTCATATTTGGGTTGTTCCATATTGGACTTTACAGTAAAGAAATATATGGGAGCCGATGACCTAGATGTTAGGCCCCTTTAAACAACAAGTATGATCATCATCAAGAAATATATGTAATTAGTCCACTTTGATCAATACAATAAATGTGTCTTAAAGGAAAATTTTAAGCAAAATCACATTAAAGGTACACATTTCGGACCCTTTGGGCCTTCTTCATCCTTGAAAAAGAAATATGAAGTTTATTGAACACTAAGAAACAGCACAGTAAAAGTGCACATGAAAGATTAATCTTGAAACTTTTCAACTATTTTATAACTTGATGTAATGTAAAAAAAATTATAATAATAACCAAAAAATCATATAGTAGAATATATACAAGCACTCATTCTCAAAGTCTTGATGATGAGTATTGAACCCATCACTCACAGCCATCAAAGGATCACCTGTACATATTAGCCACCGTCGCTGAGAGCTACGCCGTTGGGTGTAGCACGTCTGTTTTTATGTCATCGCTTGACGAATGCCCTGTGTCTTCTTCATATTTCATGTCCACCAGGTGAGAGTTTTGAGTCCAGATTGCAATTTCATTGGACAGGGAATAAATCCACATTTATAAGATCTTGGGGAGAATCTTCAGAAAGACTCGAGAACTTTATGAGGGTGAATCAGACTTTAATTAGGATCTAAATTGGCAGTGTGAAACGCCAAATAAATTACAAGTAATTATTAAACCAACATCTATCTTCAAGCATAAGTTGGAAAGATTTCATAGAACCCTAGGAAAATTGCAAGCAGGGTATGCCTTTACAATATGTCTTCCAGGTGTGGGAGAGGTATTTTTCTCAACCCACGCATCAGCATTTAAGACCTGTTAGAGGTGAAATATGACGATGTTGGCCAATACGGTGCGACATTTTCATCATTTTCTTGCACCAAGCCGTGTGGCTTTATCATAATGGCACGGCCGTGATTAGTCATTCTACAATCGGTGTTCCGCGAGTCCAGGTCTGCATTCGTCTATGATCTAATATCTGTTGTGTGGTAGTGAATAATGTTCCATAATTGAGCATTGGTAAATGTAAATACTAAACCTGGGTGTGGGTTGAGAACCCAGTATATTCAGGTAACAGAGTGAATTAAATGTGCTGTGGAAAAGATAATATAGCAAATGTACGGATCATAACGAGTGAAGTGTTAAGAGTAAACTTGTCTTAGCAGTGAACAAAATAGTAATTTTTGTCTGTCTGATTTGAGTGTTAATCCTAAGCAATTGTTCAATAATAACAAGTGAAGTGTCAAATAATTAGACTATTGGAAAATAGAATATAATAGATTGACGTGAGTTTGTATTACATAAGAATAATATCCTGTTCATACAGATTATATGCTGTATTTCAACAAATGAATCTTTAATAGTTTTGAAATGGTGGAAATGTAAATAATTACCAAGAATATGAAGTGATAAATTTTGATGAAGGAATATTGTGCTACGTGTCAGGTGCTGTGATATGGTCGGGTAAGAACTATTGTTGGGCACAGGTGAGCTGCTGTGCCTGATAGTATCATCATTCAGTTGCCATATTTACTCGTGTATTAGATCCCCTCGCGTATTAGACTCCCCCCCCCCCCCTCTGGCTTTTCGAGATGAAAAAAAGGAAAAAAATAAATTTTGCCTATAAGACTCCCCCAACGTAATTCGCCAGAGAACGACGACGATTCCGCTTCGAAGCGGGTACAAGTCTTATTGCAGCTCTGATGACATTACACAAATGTGTGAATAGTTTCGTCCGTATGACCTACGCAATGAAAACGCGTCGAATCCATGCGGTACACCTTTGTTTCGTAGTTAAGAAATGTCTGCCTCTGTAGTGTAGGTCTACTGCAACTCTGATGACATCGCACAAATAGATGAATAGGCCTAGCTTCGTGCCCAACCCTCGCATTGCAAGCATGCATCAGGCCACTGGGGGTGTGTCTAAAAAGAGCTGTACCACCTCGGGGTGAGGAAATGAGTTTACTTTAGTTGAGAAATAATTTGCGGTTGTTGCTATTTATACAGCAGGCGAGATCATTAACAAAGTGGTCATTTAATATTTCGTAACTTGGGCCAATATAGGTATATATTTGGAGAGAAGTAAGTTTAAAACGTGATAAAAGCTATCTAATTAAAGCTATTGTTTTACCCGCCAACGTACCTAATAATAATAATTTTATGTCCCCACGTACTTTAAACGATTTTCGGGGACGCCAAACAAAACATACTAGAGTATGCGTTAATAAGAAAGGAGACAATGAACGTGCGGAATTAAACATTTTGATAATAAAACGCATTACCGCCACACCTGTAGATATCCATAAATGCGGTATATTTTCCTCTTATTTATTTTTATTCTTTCCGTCAAGGAACTTTTGGCACTATCAGGGCGATAATATACCTAACCTAAACAATGTGGTCTGTCTTATCTCATGGACAGCTGTTTACGTAAATCCTGATGTGATCAATGTAGAGAACAAGCATGAAATGTACTTAAAAATAAGGGTCTGTGTTTCAACAACCACACTTATCAAAAGAATGTTTCCAGTTACTATGTATTACATTCGGAAGTACAACTCGTAATATACGCTAGTTATCAGCTGATGATTTGGCATGCCTTCTACAGTACGGCTTAATTCGGAAGGAGTGGCTTCTGCTACATATACAGCAACTGGGAATATCAGAGACCACCTCCAGAAACCATTTGGGAATAGATTCACACTGTTTAGACTATAGACGGGAACAAAATTATTTTTAAAAGGTTCAAAAAGACGGGACCTTGTACGCTCTCGATTGCACTGCATGGCTCAAAGAGAATGAAGCATGGCTGACGCGACTGGCGAGATGACAGTGAAGGTGACGTCACTTGAATTGTTGACACGCCGGTAGCAGGGCAGGGAATTTGGCGGCGCAAGGCGATAATTCAAATGAAAGCAGTGATCAGGTTTACTGTGTGGTAGGCCTACTGCTTAACTGAAAGAGACAAATGACTGGCCATTAAGTTCTTTCGTATCAATATTTAATTATGTGATAACACGATATCCTTATCCCTTTTTTCTATGGGGTCGAGTATGAAGTGAAACAAATCTTCGTATCGAGTTTTTACGACCGTATGCCCTTCCTGATGTCAACCTCACCAGAGGAATTAATGAGATGTAACGAAAGACGGGATATGAGTAACTAAAACGAACTTTTATATGTACCGTAGGCCTAAAAGTCGTGTTCACCATTTATTGTCTTTTTTACGTTTAGAAATACTGCCTTCCGACGAAAATAGCCAGTATAACTTAAACACATTCTAAGTTTGTTAAATAATAGTATGGAATGTTTACACATACAATTTATAGCTCTTTATAGCCTAGAAGTCGTGTGTTCGCTGCACAAAATTTTGAGGTTATCGCATATTGGACCCCCCTTTACTATTTTTGGCTGTAAAAGTGGGAAAAAAAGGGGTCTAATACACGAGTAAATACGGTAAATAAGGTTGGTGACATGATATTCGTTATATATGTTTAGTCTGTGCCATCATGTTCTATGTAAATAATGGCCAAAATTTTAGGCCAATAGCTTGTTGTTTTTTTTCCCATTGTGTAAATATTAAGTGCTTTGCAGCACGAAGATGTTTTTTGTGTGGTCAGTAGTAAAGATATCTTGTGTAGTGTCCGATGTCATAATCATAAACCCTAAGATAATCATATTAAATAGAATCTGTGAGGATATCAGGTAAAGTCGGTAAAATTCCAGTTTTGTCGTCAACAAGATTGTGTTAAAATTTCTGTTTTTAAATGATAATAAGTGTAAGGGAATGAATGTTGATAATATCTTGTGTGGTCTCTGATAGATGTTTCATTATGCCCAAAATTAAGTTAGAATCAGTGTCATGTCATATGTTTGTGTCATTTAAAATTTATTCCTGTAGTTAGCATAATTTTAATATAGTAGGTGGAACCTTGAAATAAGCCATTGTATTAAATGTAATCTGGAAGTAAGCTAGGCGATGCAGTGTTGTTTAAGGAACTGATGTGATATTAAATAGATGTCTTATAGCCATGATGAGGAAAGAATGAACCACTAGGGATATTGTTAAATAGATTGAGTGGAGTTTTGTATATCCAGATTGCCTTAAGTGCGCCATGGAAACAAATATTACCCAGGACGTGTGGAATGCCCCTGAAATAGTGATGAATAATGTCCAGGAAGAATTTAATGCCCGGTGGAAATAATGTAGGGGGGTGCTAGGAAAGAAAGCCGTGATGTCCATGGTTCGAAAACCGTTTGGTTTGAGATAGTAAATGAGGAGCATCGTTTCATAACGTATTAAATGCACTCGAGGTCAGAATATGTTTTAAAGCGGTTTCCTGCCAATTAGGATATGCTCTTTAACGCTGTTGAGTTAGATCGGGTCATTTTGTATTTTTTCCCATAGGAATTCAGTGCTGAAAAACATGATTCGGAACAAATCGTATTATGTGCACTACGGTGAACAGTTCAAAATGTATTATGTTCACGATAATGTTTCCCAGCCTGCATTTATCCCGCTCTTTTGTTGGCTGTTCCCGCTATTTTTATATCGTACTTGAGAGTGTGGTATTGCTTGCATGCCCATTCACTTTCGATTCCCATGGAGGGCTACTTACCCGTAGGAGAGTGTTTCCGCAGACCTGAAAGTAAAAAAGTGGTTCTTCCAGAATATTTTCCGTACACAGTTTAACATTGGGTTTGGGACACCATCGACGGATGCTTGTAGTTACTGCGCTCGAATGCTCTTTCAGATTAAATCTGAAAAAGGTAGTTTACTAGCTGACTTACGAGCAGATTAAATTCGCTCACAGGCTTTTCACAAACTTATGAGGGAACGACCTGCTGACACAATGTCCTTCTGCTTTGATTTGCAACAGGTACAACAACTTCCTAAATTATCGATTGGCGAAGCGTTCCATTCGCGTCAAATATCATTTTACGCACTGTGTGTTAGCGATGTCATTATTCAGAATTTTATGTGTGGAATGAGACTGAGGCTGGAAGAGGGCCAAACGAGGTGTCATCAGCTGTTACTTCGTTTTTATATTAGGTACATTTCGATAAATCGATCACCTGTATCAGGCTGTTCGCAGACGGATGTGGAGGCCAAAACAAGAACATGCATATTATCCATGCTCTAGTTTACTGGCTACAAACCAAAGCACTCGCTAACATTTCCATGATTGTTGTCATCTTTCCTGTCAGAGGCCATTCCTTTTTACCCGCAGACAAGGTTTTTGGTGTTGTAGAAAAGTTTCTTCGTAAGTGCTCTGACATCATTACTCCCGAGGAATACCGAGAGATCTATCAGTCTGTGGGGACTACAAGATCCTCGCCAAGCATTTTAAGAAATTGGACGGGATTAAAGAAATGAAGACGGTGATTCTGAAGAAAACGAGAAAAGTGGTCAGTACCACGTTACAGTAAAGATGGAACCTCCTCAAAGCGATTCGTAACCCTTCTGGAACGAGGCGTAATCGATAAACCGAGAGCATTACCTGACGCTAAAAAACTGGATGTCGAGAACCTGCTGAATGCGAGATTTGGAGACAACTGGAAGGAGTTCGACAGTTTACACTTTTATGTTTCAGCACTAAACATTGGTTCAACGTCAGATACTGGTAGGCCGACTCATGATGACGACTGTGACCGTTTGCATGAGGAAGAAGGATTACTTGCAAGATTGTAAACATCCATGTAGTATTAACAATGTGTTAATAATAAGCTTAATGTATTGTACATGATGCGCTGCTACTAACAATAAAGTCAATAAAAATCTTTGGGTCAAATGAACGTTTCAAATCGTATATTCTGAATGAAAGGTTGTATCGAAACGTATTTTGTTCAGTGAATTGGTTCAAAACGTATTAAGTGAAATTTCATAATTAGAATGACGCCTTCATATATTGGGAAATTATTTGAATCATGACTGATTCGGGAACGTAACCCCAATACCTAGATTTTGCCGTTTAGAATTTTGACATGTCTTATTTGATTAGGAAGTAAAACTTTTTTTAACTTCCTGTAAAATTATAATCTGTGCACTTAATACGATTTGAAATGATGCTCCCCAAATGTGATCTCAAAGGGTTAGATGTTATGAATCATATAACGAGAATAAATTAATCTCAAATGAGTGTATGCAGTAAATCTAGCTTATTTCAATAGCGGTTTACATGAGTAAATTTGTCACAGGTAGACGAGAGAAACAGGTGGTGATATTAGCCCAGGGCTAGATTCAGGCAAATCCATTGAAGTGGAAGAGATGTGTCTCTGGAACATTTTAAGCCGTTAGCAGGTAACAGTCTGGGATTTTAATAGTAGCAGTAGGAATGAAAATATTATTTCATAAACTTTGTTGGAAATGGACACAAAAGCTTTTTGTACACTGGATTTAGCGCTCTTTGAGATGTAGGCTGAATTGCTACTACCTATAGGAACATTGCGGGTATAAACATTTAGATTGTGTAATGGCATTCTTATCAATTCATAAGTATGACTTTGACGGTGCTCGTCTTCAACACACCAATATGGGACATTTTGTGATATTTATATGGATGAGACTAGTTGGTATTTAAGTTTTTGACATTTGCTGAGAATAATACTAGGAAGGTTTGTCGTATATGTTACGATATTGGAGTTAATGTTTGAAATTCTTTTAATTTGATAGATTGGGTCGATTCTTGTTTGCTTTCATGGGCCAATATGCTTTGGTTGATATTTGAATTTCAAGTAACTTGTACAGCCTTGGTTTATTAGACGTCAGTGATTGCAGGTGAACTTACTGGTGATAACTAGTTTGTTAGGTGATCAAACGGGATAGTTTGCTGTAAATAATGTTATAATAATTTAGGGTTAAGAACATGATGAGGGAGAAATATTTTATCGTCTTTGTTTCAGTCTTGTCAATAGCAAGAAACTAACATCAAGTTCGATGAAGATATCACTAGTTTAATTCAGTCTGCAATGAGAGTGTTTTACTTATTTTTCCTCCGGTGATCATTCTTAAATTAACTAGTTCAATTCAGTCTGCAATGATAGTGCATTACTTATTTTTTTAAATAGTGATCATTACTAAAGTGAACTAGGTCAGTTCAGTCTGCATTGATAGTGCATCATTTGTTTTCAAGGGTGTTGATTATTGAAGTTAAGTGGTCAAGAGTTTTTTTTTCTTAAGGGTTATTGATCACAGATACCTAAAAGAACATTTCTTTATTGGTTATGATGATGGTAGTGATTACCAAATGAAATGATTTTTTTGTAATATGTAAGTGATGTTAATGGTACAGTTAATGTTCATTGAAAATCAAAAATGTCAGTTTTATATAAGGATGAAGATCATTTATTTAAAACTAGTTTCACATTAGTTGCTGTTGGTAGTCTAGTGATCTATGCGATATTTTATTATGGCACCATCCATCGACGTTATTTTCTTCATTTATTTTCGTTTGTTGGTACCATTCATAAGCGGTCTGGCTCCATTATTTAATGGCAAACATTTTAGTCTTTGAACCTCGAAGTTGTGGATTTAGTATACTACCAAATCATGGGATGTAAGCTGTGCATAGTAGTAAAATCTGATTGCTTTGGGATTGGGTGTTTATTTTGTCCATGACATTCAGGCACCATGTACTGTCCACAAAACGTTTAGTGGCACTTCTTTTTACGGGGGGGTGAGGAGTAAGGAGGGAACTACAACGGTTCCCGCAATACTGCCAGCTGAATGGAAATGAAATCTGAATTGAATCGAAAGTATGATCGATCGATATGAATTTTCGAAACCGTTGTTTCCGTGTTGGAGTTCTAGGTTGTCCCTGTGATGTACTTTGATTTTCTTCACTCACGTTCAAGCTTAACATACATTTTGACATTACTGTGTAAATAACAGTATTTAAATTGTTACAGTTATACCGCCAGATGTCTCACGGCAATGCATCTACCTTACAAGGGTGTTATGCCAGTCTGTAATAGCCATGCAAAATAATAATAATAATAATAATCTAAGCTCTTTTAGCCTTTAGGCTTTTTCAGTCGTGAAATTATCAGCGTTTCGTCCCAGTGTAGCAGTGGGCTCATCAGTTGGAATGCTACATCTTTCCAAGACACTGGTGCTAGTGCGCCGTTGAGACACCACTGCAAGCCTCCTATGTAGGACAATGCAGTGACGGTGCACTAGGGGAAGCATGTGCCTCCACTTGAATAAATACCTGCCTTTGGCCTATATCAAAGGATAAGGTTCCTAGAAGGAAACCCTAATTTAATTTCATCGATTGCAAATGTTAAAACATTTAAGCTCTCTAAGTCTTTAAGAGTTTTCATCTTGGAATTACCAGCATTTTGCCGCAGTGTAGCAGTGGGCTTGTCAGTTGGAATGCTACACCTTTTTAATAATATTAATCATTTAGGTTGATAATTTTTACAGATTATTGTTGTTGTATTTTATATAAATATTACTATTATTATATGCCTTTCTCCCTGTTGTCTCCCTATATCTTGACTTTTGACAAAAACTAACTTGATATTATTCCTTGTTCTGTTAAATTGTATTTCAGTATTTGCTCCACTACTTAAAATCACTGGAAGGTTGGTTTTCTAAAGAAGATTGGACCAAAATACCTATTGCAAAGGCTGCTTCTGCATTTTTACAGGTAAGTTAGTTATCATTACTCATAAGTTACATTCTTATTTTGTAATTAGATGTGTCTAGTTCCAAGTCCCAAATGTGAAAGGAGGAGGGTTAGTGGTATGGTTGGCAGTGGTAAATAACCCGACCCCCTAAGAGAGCCAATGGCTTCAGGCGGATGAGCTCCCTTAGATTGGGTGATGGTCCCAGCAGTGGAGGAATTGGCACTAGAATCCACTCTGCACTGTCTGTTTTCCATATTAGGGCAGTCTACATTTTGTTCATGCATGTGTGGAGGGATGTATTTCCAGATGCATAAACACCCCTGTGCTGAGTTATTTTCACACAACTTATCCTCATTCTGTATGAAGGGCCTAAGTCAATTTAGCGCAAAATCTGTTCTCCTATTGGCTCCAGGTAATACATTAGGTTACATTTTATATACATAAACTCTCACCATAGAGATTGTAAAAGTAAACTGAAAGGTTCCATAAACTATCAAACGACAGCAGTTATGTCTACTTTCAAATGACAGGGTCTCAAACAACTGGAATGTAGAACTTAAAAAAAGGTGTACACATAGCGACAAACCATTTTGTCAATAGTATTACTGCGTGGTAGTCTTTGTGAAAAACCATTTTGTCAATAGTGCCTCAAACGGCTGGAATGTGGAACTAAAAAGGCGCATGCATAGCAAGAAACCATTACTGCAGTAATGGTGCTATCATGCATTACTGCATGGTAGCACTCATGACGAACCGTTTCGTCAATAGCCCTCTGAAGATTAAGGTGGCACTACTATCACTGGACTTAATTTCTCGTGGCCAGCAACCGGTTGGAAGGACAACATGTTTCTTTAAAGTCTTACAAAATATATTAGCCAGGTGAATCATAAAGATGCATGGATGAAAAAGGATAATGAATGGAAAATGTATATTTCATTTTGTAGCATGCTAAGTTCAAGGAATTGCCTATGACGACAACCACATAGATGATATTCCTGCAAGGAAAAATGTATTGATTGCAGCCGGTTCAGAAACGAAAGAGAAACGCGAAGGATCAAAGGAAAATAAATTACTTACACTTGTAAGTTGAGTCAAATAAAATTATCAAGCAAATGCAGGAATGTTCATGATTCATAAATGATTTAAGATTCTCTATAAATAATTATATTTTATGAAATGAAAGAATTATACAGTTACAACTTAAATTTCCTCAAGGTTATCTTGCAGTTCTTGAAGTCTATGCACCAACAGAGGTTCATGAGGAGAAAATGACATACAGTATAACCTCCATTTAGTGTAAACTCGCATTTAATGGAAGAAATTTCAAACCTGAAAATTATTAGATTTAAAGTAATTCACATTAGCACAGAATCCGCACTTAGCATAAGGAAATGTTCATGTATTTATTTCTATTCGTTATGGGACAATAAGAACCTATGAAAAAGACGTTGTAAGCTTGGCGCTAGTCACACT
The DNA here is from genome assembly GCF_040414725.1 of Anabrus simplex. Taxonomy (NCBI): domain Eukaryota; kingdom Metazoa; phylum Arthropoda; class Insecta; order Orthoptera; family Tettigoniidae; genus Anabrus; species Anabrus simplex. Next base: position 111,019,066 of record NC_090269.1, on the reverse strand, counting down.
CAGATACAGATCCTACTGCAGCCGCATTGTAGTACAGTAGATGAGAAACCCATTGAAATGGCGATACCATTCTGCCCTTTGAAAATACGTATATTAATCTGTGCAGTATCATTTGGTTACAGTAAGAACCCTTGCACTGACTCATCCATATTGTGCGTAAATTTGGGAACGTTGGATTTTCCATTATCAATATTCATACACTCTACTCTAGCGCTTATATTGGATGCAATTGATCATCTTCCGTATTCATTCCTCGCTGCATGCACGAACAAGCTTTCCCCGACATTCAAAGGTGTTGTCAATGTCAATTAATAATGCCCCACAACTCAACTGGCGTAAACAAACATTGGGAGAACATAGATAGATAGATAGATAAGAAATGGGTGAGCCCTGTCTTCGCAGAGCTCCACACGTAGGTCTATGAAGACCCTTTGTGCCCCTTAAACAGGTTTGCCTAGTCCAGCCCTAGTGCTCCTATAAAGGATACTAGTGTCCGGACCGGGCGAGTTGGCCGTGCGCGTAGAGGCGCGCGGCTGTGAGCTTGCATCCGGGAGATAGTAGGTTCGAATCCCACTATCGGCAGCCCTGAAAATGGTTTTCCGTGGTTTCCCATTTTCACACCAGGCAAATGCTGGGGCTGTGCCTTAATTAAGGCCACGGCCGCTTCCTTCCAACTCCTAGGCCTTTCCTGTCCCATCGTCGCCATAAGACCTATCTGTGTCGGTGCGACGTAAAGCCCCTAGCAAAGCCCCTAGCAAAAAAAAACTAGTGTCCGGATATTGGCATTCCTGATGTCTTCCAGGCTCACAAAATGTGAGCCAAGGTATCGATGTCTGGTGCTTGCAAGAGCCTCGCACTGACATAACACATGCGCGGAGGTCTCCTCCTCCTTACCGCATCTTCTACACATCGGATCCTGGGTGATTTTCATGATGTGTAGGTGTCTCTGTAAGGTATTGTGGCCTGTTAACAGTCCAACTACCATTCTCATTCTGGTCCTATTCAAATTCATTAGGACCATTTTATAACTTTGGCTAGGCCCTTTGATAAGTTCACGTGCCTGCCTTGGTATAGTTAACCTCTTCCAAATATCTAAGTGAGACTGGTTTGTCCTCTGGGATATTTCCAGTCTCACACTTCGGAGTGAAACTCCCAGGAAGGGCTCTGGTCCTGTGAAAGAACCTTTTGAGCCTTGTTTCGCTAGTTTGTCAGCTTCTTCATTTCCACTGATACCTGTGTGCCCAGGGACCCATAATAGGGTAACTGAGCTAAATTCACACAGCTGATCTAGCATCCTTTGGCATTCCCATACCAATTTTGATGTTGTTTTAACTGCACATAGTGCTTTTAGTGCTGCCTGGCTATCACTGCAGATAGTGATGCATCTTCTGTGTCCAGGCATATTCCATATATATACAGCACAGGCTAGTATTGCGTATACTTCGGCCTGGAAAACAGTAGCATATTTACCCATAGGAAGGGAGAGCCTTGTCTTAGGCCCCCAGACCCCGGCGCCTGTGCCCGTCTCCGTCCGCGAGCCATCTGTGTACCATGTACAGCCCGCAGACTTAAGATGGGCCCAAGCATCCGCGGCCCACTCCTCCCTTGTGGGTATCACCACTGTAAATTTATAATTCAAATTAAAGCTAGGCTTCACCAGATCCCTGATCATCATTGTCATAGGGCAAGTCTGGTGGAGCCTTGTAAGAATAGAGGCATGACCTCTATTCGGGTTTTTGAAGGACCATCCTCCGAGTGACTAGAGGCGATAGGCACTCATTTCCGCTATTACCTTAACATATAAATGTAAGGGGGGAAAACCTAAGATGGCCTCCATTGCACATAATGGTGTAGTATCAAGTGCCCCTGTTATTCCTAGACACGCAAGTCTTTGGACACTGTTTAACCTGGTGGTCACAGTTTTACTCTCTGAGCCTGGCCACCAGACTAAAGATGCATAGGTGATCGTGGGCCGTACAATAGAGATATAGAGCCACTGGACCACCTTAGGTCTTAGGCCCCAAGTCTTACCGATGGCCCTGCGACAGGCCCACATAATCTTGCGGGCCTTATCCACCTTATGATCTATATGTTTCTTCCAACTCAGTCTTGCCTCAAGGATTACCCCTAGGTACTTAACTGAGGTTGTCTTAGCTAATTTTTTCCCAAATAGGAAAGACTCTGACAGTCTGTCTAGCCTCCTCCTCCTGGTAAATACCACGAGCTCCGTCTTATCGGGATTAACCGACAAGTCTGTCTCGTGGCACCATCTTTCCACCCTACGTAAAGAGCTCTGTACGAGCTCGGAAACCATGCTGGGGAAATTTCCTACCGCCATCAGGCTTATGTCATCTGCATAGCCTTGGGCGTATATTCCTCCAACATTTAACCTGGTAAGTAGTTCATCCACTACCAGACACCATAATGTTGGTGATAATACTCCTCCGTGTGGACACCCCCTGTCTATATTAGCTCTCAACATTACAGCGTTGAGGGTAAACAGAACTCGACGGCCCTGCAGTGAGGCCATAATCCATTTTATGAGCATACTGCTCACTCCTCTTCTCTCTAGACTACGTTCTATGGAGCCCAAAGATGTATAGTTAAAGGCCCCTTCTATATCTAGGAATACAACCATAGCAAGTTGTTGCTGATCCAAGGCACTCTCCAGCCTAGAAACTAGCTGGTGTAGTGCCGTCTCAACCGACTTCCCTGGTTGATATGCATGTTGATGAGAATGCAGGGGAAAGTCCCTTAAAACTTTCTCCCTGATATGTCTATCCACCAGTCTTTCCAAGGTCTTAAGTAGAAAAGACGTTAGACTAATGGGTCTATAATCCTTAGGTCTAGTATATGAAGACCTTCCGGGTTTAGGTATATACACCACCTTCGCCTGACGCCACAAGGAGTACACATACCCCATAGTGAGACAGGCTCTAAAAATTCTGACCAGGTATGGTATAAGTAACCCCCCCCCCGCTTCCTGAAGAAGTGCCGGGAAGATCCCATCCACCCCTGGGCTTTTGTAAGGGGCAAAGGATTCTAATGCCCACTTAACCCTTCTTGGGGTAACAATCTCTGCGGCTTCCTTCCAGCCACTTTTATCGGGTCTGAAGGATCCGCTCGATTCTACCTCGCTATTCGTGACTACCGAACCTGGAAAGTGGGCATCGAGCAGTAAGTTCAGGGTCTCCCTCTCTGTGGATGTGTATCCACCCGAAGGCGACTCCAGTGAACCCAGCCTTGCCCTTCTATCCAAGGTTAAAATTTTATGAAGCCTTGCCGCTTCATGTTGACTTTCAATGGATTCACAAAACTGTCTCCAAGATTTCCTAGAAGCCTTTTTGACTTCTGACTTGTACCTTCTTTGTGATTCTTTGTAAGAATCTAGGCTTTCTTGATCCTGAAGTTCCCTGTATTTATTCCAGAGCCTTCGTGTATTTCTCCTCAGGTGTTCAAGATAACTATTCCACTTGAAGCTTCCTGTTACTCTTTTTGCCTTAACAATAGGGCAGTTTAATTCATAAGAGATAACCAGTGTCCGTGTGAGAAAACTCACACTGAGCACCAGCTCCTCTTTGTTTTTAATTATATTTGAGGGTCCTCCCCCCAGTCCCCTCCTCACGTCCTCCCTAAAAGACGTCCAATCGGTTCGTCTAGGGTTTCTGTAAGACGGGATCTCGAGGGAGCCCTCTATATAAAACACAATGTGTCTATGGTCTGACAAGGAAGGCTCCAAAGAAACCTTCCAGTCTTTAAATTCCTGTATGATTCCCATGGAACCCAGGGTAAGATCTATGATCCCCTCACTCCTATTATTAATGAAGGTAGGGGTATCACCAATATTCATGATCTCAAGATCGGTTGTACATAGAAATTCTATGAGGTGCTCTCCCCTTCGGTTTGTATATTTGCTTCCCCAAATGCTGTGATGAGCATTGGCGTCACATCCTACTATGAGGTTTAATCCTTGTTTCCTACAGTATATCACCAGTCTCTTGAACTCCTCCGGCGGGGGTGGAGTTTCAGAGTCTCCTGGGAAATATGCAGAGCAGACAACCAAGTCTTTTGGCTGTCCGCCCTCTTCATATCTCACTAGGACTGCTACCAGGTCTCGAGTAATGAAGCCTGGTATAGCCCAGGCGTTGTGATCTTTAACTAGTATACTGTACATGCTCTAGGCTTCTCCTCTGCTATTCCACTGAATAGAGTGAACCCTGCACATTTTAGTCCCATGATATACCCCTGTCTAAGCCAGGGTTCTTGTATCAGGGCGACCGAAAACCTGCCCTTCTGGATACTTCTAATAAGTACCCTAGAGGCCGCTATACAATGTTGTATATTTGCTTGTATGAAAGTAATCATTCTTACATTCATGCAATGCTTTACCTTATGCGGTCTCCGGAACGTGCTGCTCTGTCTCCCGCGATGAGTCTTGAGGCTTGGCTGGCCCATGTTCCTGTCCGGGCTCCTGCTCTTCGCCCCTGTTAGTCTCGGTATTTTCTGTGGTGGGGTTGGTCCTCTGCTTGTCACGCTTGCCCTCCACCAAGGTGAAGGTAGCCACATGCACCCCGCAGAAGATCTTCTTCCCCACCACTTTCTCCACGTCTCTGGAGTCCTTGCTAACCACAAGTCGGACACCTCTCTTCTCCTTCTTGCGGTCGTAGACCCTCCAGCTGGTGGGGTTTAAGCCATGGTTCTGGCGTGCCATTCTTCCCAGAAGGACATTATTGTCGTTTGGTTGTCCTGGTATCCAGACCATGACTCTCCTGTAGGAAAGAAGTTTATCCATGCCCACACTTGTGAGCCTGGCTCCTTCCCACGGTTGTATACCTGTAACAAGACTGGAAAGCCATGCTACAGTCTCTTCGTTCTCGGCTATGATGACGGCCGCACCTCTCGACAGATAGCAATCCAGGAACTGATACTTAATGGGCCCCTGCTCCGGAAGCTCGTCTATCAGATTGGTGACAGCCTCTTCCACAGCTTCCACCTGTTTCTCGGTTAGCTGCTGGTCAGGATATCCTACAGGTACTATGGCCATCCTGATCCCAGCTTTAGCTATCCTAGCATATTCCACCTTGGGTTTTTTGCGGGTCTGCAGATCTTCTTCTGGGGTTGCCCCCGACAGAAGTCGTTTACCCACTGGCATCTTTGTGGGTGGGGTCCTCTGTGCCCTAGAAGCAGAGCCCTTTTCAGGGTCCTGCCTCTCGTGCCCATTGGATCCCCCCACAGTTGTTACTGTCGTGGTATTAGAAGGCCCCTCAGCTCCCGGAGTTAAGCCCTCTTTGGCCTGCTCCCGGGCCTTTAAGGCCTTCTTATATCTCTTCTCAGCGCCAGAGCGCTGTTTCTTCTTCTTCTTCTGGACCTGTAGATTGCCCACCTCTTGAGTGAGCCCTCTAACTGTCGAAGATGAACTATCCGAGGGTATCTCCGAAGAGTCCCCTTCAGTTGTTGTTGTAGTGTTTCTCTCGGAGGCCCCAGAAGAGCTCTCCGGTTTATGGATGGCTACCGTATTCATTCAAGTCCCACGAGTAGCTAGGGAAATATATGTCCGCCCAGGCAGAGCCCCGCATACCTGGTTAAGGCTACTTACTTCGAGAGGGCGCCAAGTATCTCGAAGGCTCCGTTCAAGACACATCTCCCATGTGCCATGCACCCCATCGGCACAGGTCGCATTACACCTTAGGGTTGGGCGGTGCTTTAGCTTCCTCCTCCTTGTATACCGAACGGTTACCCAATGGGGCTCCATTCAGTATTGCAAGAAAGGAGCTACTAGTCCCCCTCACCACGAAGAGGATCTTCAATTGAAGAGGGTAACCAGGGTTAGCCCCCTACAATTGTAGAAGCACACACGAGGGGGTTGGGAGGACATGTTTTTGCAATAATTGCACTGATATCAGTTGTTAATTCCTTAGAAATAAAGGCTGAAATAAACTGTTGCTTAATTTTAATACAAGGTACTGAAATAAAATAAAAATGTGATACTTGTGCTTATCAAGAAACAGCGGTGTGCATAACTAATTTCAGAGATTACCGGGCGAGTTGGCCGTGCTGTTAAGGTCGCACAGCTGTGAGTTTGCATCTGGGAGATAATGAATTTGAATCCCACTGTCAGCAGCCCTGAAGATGGTTTTCCTTGCTTTCCCATTTTCATACCAAAAAAAATGCCAGGGCTGTTCCTTAATTAAGGCCACGGCTACTTCCTTTCCACTCCTAGTCCTTTCCTATCCCATAGTTGCCATAAGACCTATCTGTGAAATGAAATGGCGTATGGCTTTTAGTGCCGGGAGTATCCGAGGACATGTTCGACTCGCCAGATGCAGGTCTTCTGAGTTGACGCCCGTAGGCGAACTGCGCGTTGTGATGGGGATGAAATGACGATGAAGACAACACATACACCCAGCCCCCGTGCCAGCGAAATTAACCAATTATGGTTAAAATTCCCGACCCTGTCGGGAATCGAACCCGGGATCCCTGTGGCCAAAGGCCAGCACGCTAACCATTTAGCCATGGAGCCAGACACCTATCTGTGTCGGTGCGTCTTACAGCCAGTTGTTGATTTCAGAGATTAGGTTATGTACTCTTGCATCTGGATAAATTTCAGAAAGGCTGTTCCCAAGTAAATTTATAGTGAAAAGGTTTTATCATTGTGCTACAGGGAGCTTGAAATATGTTTACACGATACGTCCATGGTAAACCTACATTAGATGATGCCATTTGAAGTAACAAAATGGAAACCTTTGCCACAAGAGCCTCTGGAGTGATGTTATTACAATTTTTAAGAATGAAACTGAATTAAATATGCACATTCACAGATTATCAGAATTAGAAAATACTATGCTAATGTAATGAATAAGCTGCTGTTTGGAAAACATCCGAGAAAAGTTTAAACAAACCGATTGCTGTTTCATACCATTTTTATGTGTTTTTGTGCAAGTGTGGTATCTTTTCTGACTTATACAAAAAATCATATATAGTCTTATAAGAATAATCTTAAACCAAAACAGTTTTGTATTTAACAGCAAAAATCTACTGTTAATAAAATTAAGTAAGGGTTAACCATGGGAATAATTGTGGACATATTCCTAAATAACATTGAAAACAATTTCTTAACCGACTAAAAGATGTAGAGGGAGACCAAGTTTTAAGAGGCGTGGAACTAGAATAGGCTACCGAGCTGGTTAGAAATAGAGGTTATTGGTAATTTCATAAACAACCTCCAAACTCGAGTGCACATAATATTTTGATCACCGAGCGAGTTTGTCGTGTAGTTAGGGGCGCGAAGCTGTGGGTTTGGACTGCACTATCGGCAGCCCTGAGGATGGTTTCCTGTGGTTTCCGATTTTCATACCACACAAATGGTGGGGCTGTACCTTAAAGGCCACAGCCACTTCCTTCCCACTCCTAGCCCTTTCCTTTCCCATAATTTCCCTAAGACCTATCTGTGCCGGTGCAATGTAAAGCAACTTTAAAAAATATATATATTTCGGTTGACAGTAATTTTTTCCCCATACTGTTTTTTTTTTTTTTTTCAGTTAAGATGGACCAGGCATGGACTCTCTCACTCTCTGCTATCTTATAACAAACTGACTGTTAACTGATAGCAGAACCACATGCAACTAATTCTTGGCAGATACCTTTTTGCAGTGTCTATGTGACTACACGCTTTGACCGGCAAGGCCATACCTAGCTATCCAACACACAAACGTGGGGCTCACAACACTTTAAAGTGTCAGTGGCATTTTCGCAATGACCACTTTGACACTGAAATCTTCAGTGGCAGTGAATGCATTTAACCCTTTACTGCATACTGTTGCCGTCATATAACTTTTCACCTGTGTAAATGGATACAGATTGTGGACAGAGGTAGTTTTACGGCACACCTTCAACTGTAGAGTCAATTAAACACGTATACCAGTGATGCCTTTTTTCTTTTTTTCATAACATATGACAAAACAGCCCTACAACCAAAGGTACTCCTTCCAGCCCGTCAACATCCACGCGTACCAACCACCGTTTATTTTACTTGGGCCCTCCCCATCACATTACCATAGGCTTCAGGAGTACCTCTGGCTCAACCTCAAAGACATTACCGACCTACCAGTGGCGGCTCGTTTGGGAGGCGCTAAGGCGCGCGCCCCCCACGGGGTTCCATTAAATTAGGGAATTTTAATTTTAAATGTTAACAAGGGAAATATTTTACTATTATTATCAAGGGTGCGAGTTGTACTGTACTGCGGCCCGATGTGCTGCTGGCCCTGCGCAAGAGGGCGCTCTCTCATAGTGGACCAAATGCTCCGAGTCTCGCTCGACTGGCCTTGAGGGAGCCAATCAGAGGCACAGTAGAGATGTGCTGTTCTAACGGAGATTCCGGTGCGTTTCTGCCGCGGCCTATCGTGGTAGCCAACCTACCCGAAACATTGCTGATTTGATTTCTATTTAATAGGGGTCAGTTTGTGCCATTTCTATCCTAAAACTAGGAATTATTTTACTGAGGCACTTACCTCACTTAAATGTGCCGGTATTATATTTAAAATAGTCTTGTAATTTTTAGGATTATTAACTAACGAAACGAGTAACGACTGTAACTACTGTCTCCTCGCACTTGACACATGTTGGCGATACTCACTGGAGAGCGCGATGTTTAGCTGTGTGTTGATGAATGATCTCGTGAGGTGACTGTGACGAGGTGAAATTAGGAGAAAGGTTGTGACTTATATGTAGGCGTAGTGTTATGTTTGCACTTCGTACAGTATGATTACCGTCGAACATATTAAAGAACTAACGTTTTCTTCTCTTTCTATCGAAAAGAAAGTCGAACTGAAGGAGTGTGGTAGGCCTACACCAGACTTCTCGTTGAAAAAACCGGAGACCAAGGAAAATGAAAATAGGGCTTTTCAAAGACAAATTAATTCTCCTGGCGTATATAACAAGAATGTGTGGATATGTGGAAGTGATATCTCAGAAACCTTTTACTGCATTCCTTGCCTGCTATTCTCCCGTTCTAGGAAAGGAGATAAATGGATCACCACAGGGGTGATATCAATAGTACCATGGACTCTGAAATGCTTGGTAATGTCAATGTCGTGTCTTCTTTGAGTGATCACTACAGTGAAACTATTCGTAAACATAATTCGATCGTGGACAAGAACAGGCAAATGTTAATAATAATAATAATAATAATACAACAAACAAAAGCGGACATGAAGAACGCACAAATTCAACCCGAAGACATTTTGAATCGAAATATATATAGAAAGAAAATTGACAAGTTGGAAGTTACTCCAGAGAATGAAGTACCAAAAAGAGCAGGTACCAAGTGGACGGAAGAAAGGAAGAGGATCATTAGTGAACAGATGAAAGCATCCTGGATCCTCCGTGAACGAAATCATAAATAAAGCTTCGTGTGTTCCGAAAGGGACCATTCACGAATAATAATAATAATAATAATAATAATAATAATAATAATAATTGCATATGCGTTGCACCGTATAGTGTTCGAAGTGTGTATTTTGATAACATGGTTTGAAGAACTTGAGATATATTATGGAATTATGAAACTAAGGCGCCCCCCCCCCCCCCCACTGCTGATATCCACAAGCCGCCACTGCGACCTACAGTCGTGCAAGTATACTTGCAGCTTGCAATATGTACCCATGTCCAGTAGGCAGTAATGTTCGGTCTTTGAATGTTAAAAGCCTAGTGTAAAATCGTAAAAAATCGAATATATGCTCCATTATGGCAATCCACATCACATACAAGTGTTAAGCTATTAGCCCCAGTTAAGAAGATCTAAAACACTGAACGTAAGTTGTAAAGGTTGAAATTTTCTTCACCAAACAGAAACAAAAAATAATTCATGTAGTAGAGGGTTAAACAATGAATTACTGGAAATGATAAATGAGTTTACTTAGACTATAATTTATCTCATAGAGAGGAAGCTGACTTCCCTCATATGAAATATGGAAATACTTTGGGTGTTACAAATCAAGTTATAAAGCCATCCTGAAACATATGCGCATGAGTGTATATAAAACTTATACAATGGATGTGAAGAATGGACAATAAGGAAAACTGTTGCTAATAGAATTACAATCACTGAACCTGGTTCCTTGGTTGACCGCTCAGCATAGTGGCTTCCAGTTCAGAGGGCTCTGGGTTCGATTCCCAGCCAGATGGGAGACTTTAATCTTATGGCTAAGACCACATGAATCAATAAATATCAATCAATGAATCAGTCAATACTGATCTGCATTTTGGGCAGTCGCCCAGGTGGCAGATTCCCTATCTGTTGTTTTCCAAGCCTTTTCTTATATGATTTCAAAGAAGTTGGAAATTTATTGAACATCTCCCTTGGTAAGTTATTCCAATCCCTAACTCCCCTCCCTATAAATGAATATTTGCCCCAATTTGTCCTCTTGGGACCTTTTCTATCACATTGTCACCATAAGACCTATCTGTGTCGGTGCAACGTAAAGTAAATTTTTTTAAAAAAATTTTAAAAACTAGAGAAAACGTATGAGATAATATTTCAGCTTAAAACTCTGACCAGAAAGGTTCTGTCATCTAAGGTTCAGTATAGCATGAACTATGTCAACGAGTTTTTGTTTTTGCTGCACATGAGTATTTCTCCCCTCAACATTGTAACATACAGTGGTATTTCGAAGCGCAACGACGATATGCTTCTTTCCATTTGATCATCATAATCGATGTCCCACTCCAGTCGCCCAGGTGTGGTTTGATATTGTTTCTAATTCCAATTTTAAGTTTACGTATTACAAATATATTTAGGACAGATGATGGCAGAAATAGACATCTGCCTGATGTTTTTATCATCACATAATAAGCTGATGATATTTTTATGAAACTTGGTATTTAGGCTGATGGCTGTTCACTACTCAGTTACATTTTCCAAATTCAGATTTGAACAATAAATTCTAAGGAAAAATGAATTTTGTATTTATGGAGGAATGTTAAAGAACTGAAATCCTGTGCAGATGTGAATAATCTACGTACCCTAATTTTGGGAGAGAATTTTGAAGAAAATTGCTTGAATTTATTTATTTATTTATTTATTTATTTATTTATTTACTAGCAAATGTACACGTGCTTCGCTACAGTATTCTACATTGTATATGGATTTCTCCGTAAATTACTGTAAAGGCAGTGAGTAAGACTATATTAAATTGCACTTACGAATGGACTTCACCATCAGACGACTCGTTCAGTGTTCTACATGGTTGGTCCTATGACATTTTTCCGTATCTCCTATATTTATGGGTTAGATTCAGTTATTCATTGAATGGGGTAAAATTTTGTACAGTTTTCACATACTACTTTATTTTTTGATACTCATGTGACCCTGGAATCATAAAATTTTGCGAACATATGGCCACTGGTCATGTCAATGTGCGTGCCCAATATCATGATTGCATCTTTCCTATTAGTGTGCCAAACGATAACATACACATGTAAAAAGTACAAAATTAACTTGAACTCGAGAAATGCAGTACTATTTAACGAGTAAGGGATAGAGATACACAAACTGTCATAGGCCCAAAGTTGTAGATCTCTCCAAATTGAAACGCAATCTTTTGTGATAGACTTACGGTTTAGCCACCAATTATTCCGAAAGGAAGGTCTGCACCGTCGTTAAAATTGCATCCATATTCCGATATTTTCCGGGGCCAAAAGTTACACATTTGCATAGCCTGGATGATGTATTTCCTCCAAGAAAATATTGTCCAGGTTTCGGGATTAGCACTCGCATACATATGGAGTAATTAAAGAAGAAAGTAATACAGTTGAGAAAGTGGAAATTAATAGAAAATAGGTTATAACTGAGGACAGCAGGATGAGTACAAATATGTAAATTCCAAGTGAATGTATTGGAAAATCAAATGCCCCTCAATAAATTATGCTGGTATGAGTTATGGATATAAGAAAGCGATAACAGAGGAGAAATTTAGGTGCAGGGATTCTTAGGTAAACAGATAAGAAGACGACTAATGGTGTTATTACTTAAGCTATTCGAGGACGGTTATAACCTCCAACAATATTCCATCAATATCCCGCAGAATGTCCGATTGACCCCTCTCTTGCTTTCTACTCAAGGAACAACCACAAATTTCCAGGAATTATGACAAAAATGGCAATACGTTACTTCCCTGGTGGCATGCAGTCAGAGACGTTGCCATGGTAACCTGTAGGTTCGTTGTCGGTCTGTCAGTCACTCAATGCAGAGCATGACACCCGCATAAAATAGTAAATTTCTCCGTCATTTGAAGAGTAAGGTAAATTTTGAACATAACGAAAGTTGTTTATAATGAAGGGGCGTTTCGTAAGTTCACAGAGTTTACAGAAAATCAATCGTGTAAGAGAAAATGGAGGAAAACCGTTTTGGTTTTCCTTTAAACCCTGCATCTGTTCAAAGATTTTAAAACAGTATGCATATCAAAACCATCGACAGGATGAGTATACACTAAATATGACGTTAGGTCGAGATCTATCCATCTGTCTCGCTGTGATGGTGGAACAAACAGACAAGCAGACACGAAAAATAAAAACCACCGATTCGGTCTTGAGTTGACCTAAAACGGATAAATATCTGAAGAAAAAAAAAATTACTGACAGCGGACCCCCTACAACTTTATTTATATAGATTTATTTATTCATTTACTTACGTACTGATGTACTCCAAAACTGTATAAAATATAAATTTGTTTTAAGAAACTCATCATAATCTTTACATACTGAAGGGTAGGCACCCGCTCAATCAGTCATGCGATTTGCTTACCTTCCCTTGTTATTTGTAAGAATATCATGTTTAGGTTCTTCTGTATTGGCTGTATATTACAAGAAAATACAATAACGTACTCATCAAGAAAATTTATAAGTGAAATTTTTAAGAATGAGTGCTCATTCATGTTTTTCTTCTGTGTAATTTGGTTTTTTGATAATAGGAACTTCAAGAATGACTTTTATGAAAGCTCTTTTTAGTCATCATTTTTCCATCTCCATTTTTCTGTGTACCGGGCGAGTTGGTCGTGCGGTTAGGGGCGCGCGCGGCTGTGAGCTTGCATCCGGGAGATAGTGGGTTCGAATTCCACTGTCAGCAGCCCTGAAGATGGTTTTCCGTGGTTTCCCATTTTCACACCAGGCAAATGCTGGAGCTGTACCTTAATTTAGGCCACGGCCGCTTCCTTCCAACTCTTAGGCCTTTCCTATCCCATCATTGCCATAAGACCTATCTGTGTCAGTGCGACGTAAAGCCACTAGCAAAATAAATTTCCTGTGTGTGGTGTACAAGCGCTCGCCACTTTTTCCTGTCAAAGTATAGTTTCTGTTCCTCTGTGTCCTCCCGCTTGACATTCCTCTTGCTGGCCTCTGATTTTACTGTGTCTATCCATCAATTCCTTGGCCTCCATACTGGCATCTTCCCTTTCACTTCTCTCTCAAGGTAATTCCTTTCTGTTCTTGTTCTCTCCATCCTTATAACATGTCCTAACCATTGCAGCCTGTTTGCTTCATTTCTGTTGACTGGATTTTACTATTAGCCTTGTTATGTTGGGTACATGTTTCGAGTCCATAGGTGAGAAGTGGAATGAAGCAGGTATGAAACATGATCAGTTTTGCTTTCTGGGGTATTTTATCATCGCACAGTAGATTTCTCACTTGAAAATAAAATTGAGAAGCTTTCTGAGTTCTATTATTTCTTGATTTAGTGTGTTATCATTTGAAATGATATTTGAAGTTTGATAGTCATTTCAACAGTTTTTGTTTTATTGGTGTTTAGTCCATATTATTTAGACTTGCCATTCCAAAGATATAATTTCTCTTGTACTTCTGCTTCAGTTTCTCCCCAGATCAGAACATCAGTTGCAATTGGGAACATGCATCATTTTCAAAAATATTTTTTTTGAAAAGTACCCCAATGAAATAGTACGTAAACGTATTACATTGTGGTATGTTGCCTTGTTTTCTACCATTAAAAAATATTTAATAGTGCCTTTCCGCAAGGCGAGTGAAACGGCCTCTGACGTAAGCGGCGCGCTGTGACGTCACGATCCAGTACCGCATGGAGCTCTGCCAGCCGTTGTGCATCAGCCGTTGCTAAAAGCCGATTGTTTATTATTCATGATCGCTAATAACTTCGAAATGACAGAAGAAAGGTTCAAAACAGCACAGTCAGACAATCTACCATGTGTAGTCATCATTCTTGAAAAATGTGACTTTTGTGGCCGCAGAAATTAGCGGATAACGAGCAAGTTTGTAAGTGGCGTCCTTTATATACGTGCAATGTACTGTAAACCATAGTATTAGGATAACAACGAACCTGGATAGATATCACATCACTTTCAACATTTCCTTCTAGACTGATTCCCCTATTAAAGAATAACATTCCATTTTCGGGCTTTCAGCTTTAGTAAAGTAAGAAATCGGATTTCAGCACTAACATAAAGATATAGGTAGCATTATAGTACTAGTCCGCTTCTGTGGTGTAGTGGTTAATGTGTGCCACTCCCCGAGGCCCGGTTTCGATTCCCGGCTCTGCCATGAAAGTTGAAAACAAATAGTACGAGGGCTGGAACGGGGTCTACTCAGCCTCGGGAGGTCAACTGAGTAGAAGGGTTTCGAATCCCACCTCAGCCATCCTCGAAGTGGTTTTTCGTATTTTCCTACTTCTCCTCCAGGCACCTAAGGCCACGGCCGTTTCCTTCCCTCTTCCTTGTCTATCCCTTCCGATCCTCCCATCCTCCAACAAGGCCCCTGTTGAGCATAACAGGTGAGGCCGCCTGGGCGAGGTAATGGCCCTCCTCATCAGTTTCATCACCATACTCAAAGTCTCACGTTCCAGGACACTGCCCTTGAAGTGGTACAGGTGAAATCCCTCGCTGAGTCCGAGAGAAAACCAACCCTGAAGGATAAACTGATTAAGAAAGAAAGAAAGATCATAGTACTGTAGGTCTATAACCTATCATTTCTGAAAAAAGTATATATTTATGGTTGGGGCAATTGGCCTACCCACTTCCGGGGCCCATGAAAGAGAATTAAATATCTTTGTGGAGGGAAAAAGTTAAACATGATAAAGATAAATATGACTTCCATCTAGTTTTCACAAGTTGGGCTGAGTGGTTCAGACGGTTGAGGTGTTGGCCTTCTGACCCCAACTTGGCAGGTTCGATCCTGGTTCATTCCGGTGGTAGTTGAAGGTGCTCAAATACGTCAGCCTCGTGTCGGTAGATTTACTGGCACGTAAAAGAACTCCTGCAGGACTAAATTCCTGCACATCGGCGTCTCCGAAAATCGTAGAAGTAGTTAGCGGGGCGTGAAGCCAATAACATTAATTACATTTGGCTTTTAACAAGCTGAGCATATCAGGAAAGAAAAGTGTCCTGGTGACATTTTAGTCCCTCAATACAGGAATGTCTTTGGGTGCTGTGACTTTTACATTTTTCTTTTTTTTTTTTTGCTGTTTGCTTTACGTCACACCGTCATATATAGGTCTTATGGCGACGATGGGACAGGAAAGGCCTAGGAATGGGAACAAAGCGGCCGTGGCCTTAGGTACAGCCTCAGCATTTGCGTGGTGTGAAAATGGGAAACCACGGAAAACCATCTTCAGGGCTGCCGGCAGTGGGGTTCAAAACCTTCTATCTCTCGGATGCGAGCTCACAGCTGCGCGCTCCTAACCGCACGACCAACTCGCGCGGTATTTTTACCCTTCGGTTTATTGACTTGGCTTGTATAACCTAAAACTTAGGCTAAGTTGGATAATATTTTAAACACCTACATCACTATTTTCACCTGTGTGCAATTATGTTATTTATTTCATTAATATTATGATAATTATTATAATTGAGCATTGTTAACTTATAAGACCCCAATAGACACGCATTGGTTTTGTGCAGAGTTATACATTTGTTAAATTCACGTTGTTTCCTTTCATGATGTACATGCCTATTCTTTGTTACATTATGGAGTATTTAGATATAGCCTAAATTTCTTTACCAATTAAGCTCTTCAATAAAGACATACATAACTGTCCCATGCCAAGATATATTGGTAGAATTAGAGCTGTCAAAATGGTTCATAACCCCTTTGATTTATTATCTTGACATGGATCACCCAAAACATAGATTAGGTTTGGAGAATACTTTAATAGTCAGCATTATTTAATGCACTGTTTATTACTTTCATATTCCAAGATGTAACTGAAGCATTTAAATAAAGCATCATACATTAAAATTTAAAGTTTTACCACTAGAACAGCTGACATGGAAAAGTGATTTGAAAATTCAAACAAATTCATCTTACGTTAAAATCTTCAAAAAAATAAACTGTAGACTTTTCCGATATATCACCAGCATTTCTCCGGCTCGCCAAAATCCATTTCTCCCTAGTTTTAGCGTCTTTGGAACATGCATAAACAATTTGTTTGGTATGGTATGCGATGTGCTATTGCACATCGGAACTCTACACCATTTACAAGTTTTCTGCCTCACTGTCTGCGCAGGATTCATTTTAAGTCTAAAATATACCACTCAGATTATTATCCAATGTATAGACCTCGAATTTAACCATACTAGACACTAACGTAAAGTAGAAATACGCGAAGTGTATCCTGCTTCTCACAGCACACTATGTGTTATTTCGTCTGCTAATGCGGTCAACCTGTACGATGACGTCAGGCCAATGAGATCGCGTACTTGCGTGACGTGACATTTTCGTAGATTTTTATCATGTTTGCAGTTATTATTTGTACATTCTGATCACATTTTTGAATTCTGCATGAAATTTTGAATCAGATTAGCATATTTTTAATTAAAACCCCGGATCATGCATGTTCCCTATTAGAGTTAGGTTTTTTGATGTTCTTTGATGGATTTTATGATCTGATCCATGATGATCTACGGGAGTGGCAACATGGCACTTTCCTGCTGGACTTCTCTCTTGGTTTCAAATCAATCTGATCTTCCATCCCCTACTTGTACTTAAACTGGATAGAGGATTTTTACATTATCAGTCGGGAAGTTTGGCACACCAATACCTTCTAGGCATTCCCAGATTATCTCCCTACGCACACTGTCATAGGCCTTCTCGATGTCCATAGAAACCATCAATAAGTTTTTTCCATATTCCCACTGTTTAGCATAATAACGGTTCTACTATATTTCAGATTCTTTTTTCAGTTATGTTCTCCAGAAGTTTAAGTGAGTGAGAAGACAGAGTAATGCCCCTAGAATTTCCACATTTCTTCCTGTCTCTCTTTTTATGAAAATGAAAACCTACAACCTGTTTTCCAGTCAATGTCCGGGTCAGGGATGTAATGAATGAAGCAGATATAGGCTATTAGTACGATGGGGTCGCCACTCCCAAAGTGATTTATTAATGAGTGATAGATACTATGAAATGAGAATGGAGAGTGTTGCTGGAATGAAAGATGACAGGGAAAACCGGAATACCCGAAGAAAAACCTGTCCCGCCTCTGCTTTGTCCAGCACAAATCTCACATGGAGTGACTGGAATTTGAACCACGGTATCCAGCGGTGAGAGGCCGATGCGCTGCCATCTGAGCCACGGAGGCTCCTCTCTCTTTTTATACAGGGGTCTAATGATATATTTCATCCAGTCATTTGGTATCCTGTTCTGTTTCTAGATACCAGAGAGTACTCTATTCAACCATTGTTTGCCTTATGCTCAGCCTGCTTTTATCATGTCAACAGTGAGGTCATCAAACCCTGGTGACTTACCATTTCTCATGTTCTTCAACTCAGACTCCACCTTTAGCCATGTTAGCTGGTGTTGTGCTCCATCACTCGCACTTGAACTGCAATCTTAGTGATGTCTCTTATGAAAGCTCTTTTTCGTCATCATCATTTTTTCAGCTCCATTTTCCTCTGAGTGGTGAACAAGCGCTCACCATTATCATCTACTCGATTGCATAGCAAGGACAAAATCGTTTGACATTTTACGCAGTTTTGTGTAATATACAACTCTCATGTACACATTGTGTTTCATGAATGTTATTATTAGTGATGTCATTTCCAAGACTTTCTCTATTTAGAAAAGTATTGAAGTAGTTCTTCATTTCTTCTCTGATGCTTTGATTTTTGTCTTCACCAGGTTCCCATCATCTGTTTCCATTGCAGGGATATTGCCATACTTACTTTTTCCGTTCTTTTTTAGTGTTAGGTTTTAATATTAATGTCCTATGATTGTTTTTTCTTTGTAATTTGTTTTTAAGGTTGATGAAGGCTCAGTAGGGCTGAAGCATGTACCTTTTATAGTCTTAGTTCTTAAAGTTTGTATTGACTATATTTTCTGTTATTTGTAATCGGTTAGTTTTGCCTTTGTTTGTATTGACTATATTTTCTGTTGTTTGTAATCAGTTAGTTTTGCCTATGTGTTGTAATGAGTGTGCTGTGTGGTATTAGTTGTATAGGAATGTGTTGTGCAAAATGCCTGGCAATTACTGTTGGTTTTTTGAAGCCGCAATTTTTTTTTTTACCAGTCATGAGTGTAACTTTCTCTGGTATCATACTTTCTTCCAACTGCTCAGTTTCCAATGTACTTTGCATCTTCAGCAACCTGAAATTTTTCGCAAGAACTTATATCCATATTTAATACGTGGTTCATACTTCACTTTTAATGTGTTACTGACGCCATACAGACCAAAGCTGGACAACGCTATAATATAATGTAATCCATTGTTTGAGGCAAAGCGGTACCAACCTTCTTTCAGTTAATGCGTGCACCCAAGTTTTTCTTGACAAAATTATGGAAAAAGTATGTGTGGAGTATTCGTGTATGTATGATAGTTTAAAATGTAATCCTGTGTAAAATTTTGTTGGATGAATTGTTTGGTTTCCAAAGACATACGAGCACTAATCAACAGAGCATATCTCACTAGATGGCAGTAAGACAGCCTCACTCCATTCAGCTATCTTCCCTTAAAATTGCCAACAGCTGGGATTTTTAATCAGTATTGTTAGTTTACCATATTCTGAAATACCAAAATGCAAATACTATTGCTTCTTTAGCACTATCCATGTCCTGTACCTTTTCACAGCCAACTCTAACCCACCAACCAGTATGTTCAAGGCACTAACTCTGACATAATTGTTCCACTTCAATGAAACCCCAGATCTCATAATCTGTCAGTATGGAGATCTCTTCTCTCAATACTCCCATCATACCTTCTCTAAATCTACAAAACATAAGCTTAACTGTCCATTCCTCTTTTAGCATTTTTCAACTTGACATGCACTGAAAATCTGTTGTCTGAAATTGCATTGATTCTGATCCAATTTACTAATTTCCTCTCTTCTTAAATGCCTGTATCCAAACCAAACCAAACCAAACCCCATGCCACTACAGCCTTTGAAGGGCCTTGGCCTACCAAGCGACCGCTGCTCAGCCCGAAGGCCTCCAGATTACGAGGTGTCATGTGGTCAGCACGACGAATCCTCTCAGCTGTTATTCTTGGCTTTCTAGACCGGGGCCACTATCTCACCGTCAGATAGCTCCTCAATTCTAATCACGTAGGCTGAGTGGGCCTCGAACCAGCCTTCAGGTCCAGGTAAAAATCCCTGACCTGGCCGGGAATCGAACTCGGGGCTCCGGGTAAGAGGCAAGCACGCTACCCCTACACCACGGGGCCGGCTTAAATGCTTGTATACCATTCAAAAATGCATATATCTTGATAGTGCTTGTAGACAGGTTCAATTACTGCTTTTGTACAAATTCTATGCTAGTCCTATTACTCTACAAAGCCATTTCACCCCTCCTGTCTCAGGTCTAATTTAATCTATTCCTGCTGCTCATCATTCATCATCCTCTCCTTTTCATCGAGCATAATTCCATTGCCATTATTATTTGTCTCCCAGAGGAATCTTGTTTGTAACTTCAACACAAATATTTACGTTGATATTTGAATTATTCATTGGATCTGTATAGTGATTCCCTGGTATCTTCAATGGGTTCACCTTATTTACTAAAAATGCTGTTACCGGGCGAGTTGGCCATGTGGTTAGGGGCATGCAGTTGTGAGCTTGCATCCGGGAGATAGTGCGTTTGAATCCCACTGTTGGCAGCCCTGAAGATGGTTTTCCGTGGTTTCCCATTTTCACACCAGGCAAATGTGGGGGCTGTACCTTAATTAAGGCCATGGCCTCTTCCTTCCCATTCCTAGGCCTTTCCTATCCCATCGTCGCCATAAGACCTATCTGTGTCGGTACGACGTAAAGCAAATAGCAAAAAAAGATGCTATTAATTTTCCTTTTCCCTCCTTTTCTAAGATACTTTAGTACAGTCCAAAAATGTTCCCATGCCACTTGATCATGTCTTTCAAAGTTATTGCCTAAATATTCCCACAATTTCTTCTTGGATTTTCCAGTGATATATTTTACTTTATTTCTTCAATATATACAGTTTCCTATTTAGATCAGTTCTTGTTTGGAGCCATTTCTGACATGCCTTCTTTTTGCGTTTACAAGCTGCACTGACATTATTCCATTATTTGCTTTTTACTATCTTTACACACAGTTGTTCCTTGGAATTCCCTTGCCGTTTATACTACTACATCCCTGTGGGCCACCCATTTCCTTTGTACAGGGTGGTTGGAAACAACGTGAACTGTGTATGTGAGTGTTTTAGGGTTGATCATACTGATAAATAATTGGAAAAAAAATTGAGATGTTGCACCGTTATCATTTTATCAGCTGCTGAAGTTAGCTAATCAGATTGCTTTGCGGGCAAAAGGCAGTGTTGCTAAATCTGCATGTGGCTTAAGATCGGCTTCAGAGGTCCAACCGAGGAAGGCTTGCGTTGCAGTGTGAAACCAAGTCCACTGTACACATACCACATGACTGCTTAACAAACATTTCCATAAACAAGCAATCACTTAGCAGCTTCCGATACCGAGAAATCAGCATCAAACACAAACACACTGTAGGTTTCAGCTGGTGACACCGTAGCGTACTTGCCATGGAGCGATCATGTCAGCTTGGAGATCCATGTTCAAATCCCCCCCTTGGCGAAGTCAACAGCTTTTACTCAGCCACACCAACACTCATGTCAGTACAGTGTGGCCAGAAGGAGAACTCCTTCTATAAACATCTATGACTTCACTTGATCTTCAGGTTATTTTCGACGCCGTTTACACACTTTACCAATTCAGTGCTTTACGAGACGAACTTGTGTCCTCGTTTTTAGAAAAAAAAGACCTCAAGATTACTTCAGACTTTTCTAGATTTGCTTTATTTTACTGAACATTGTCAATCATTTTATAATACTAGTTACTCTGTACATTTGGATTTTTTTTACATCGCACTGACACAGATAGGTCTTATGGCGACGATGGGCCAGGAAAGGCCTAGGAATGGGAAGGAAGCGGCCGTGACCTTAATTAAGGTACAGCCCCAGCATTTGCCTGGTGTGAAAATGGGAAACCACGGAAAACGATCTTCAGGGCTGCCGACAGTTGGGTTCGAATCCACTGTCTCCCGGATGCAAGCTCACAGCTGCACGCTCCTAACCACATGGCCAACTCGCCCGGTACATTTGGATTTGCAAAAGGAAAAATACTAGAAAAGTCCTACAGTGTTCCTATTATTGTGCATGCCTTATTTTATACTTCTAATGGCCAATTTGAACTTATGTCTTAGAATATTGCATCTCTGTAATTGTCTTCATCAGCTGAAGATGTCCCTTACTAGGGGACAAAATGTGTACTGAAATGTTAAAGATTTTATAACATATTCTTTTTGAATATTCAATGCAATGTATTGAAAAGGTGGATTACTCCTCCTTTAAACGGTCATCATTTTCGTTGGCCCCTTGTCCAGCTCCTGCCAGGTCGGGGTGTTGATGGCACTTCTCCATCGTTGCCTCTCCTTCCACCAGTCCTCTTCAGTAATTGTATTCCAGTCCAGTCTTCTTTTTCTTATACTGTTCTTGATAGAGTCCATCCATCTTTCCTTCTATCTTAGCCTCAAACACTTAGTTTGGAAACCTTCCCTCCTCCATCCTCATAACGTGTCCAGACCATCTTCATTTATTCTTATCCATCCTGTCACTCAGCTTTTCTACCCCTAACTCGTTTCTAACCTCAACATTTCTTACTCTGTCTCTCCTTGTCTTCCCTACCATACTCCTTATGAATTTTGTCTCATTGGCCTGAATTGTACTCTTTTCTTGCTGTCAGAGACCAAGTCTCTGATGCATACATTAATATAGCGGTATAGTACATTATCTGTTGACATTTCATAGGAACTTCTCTGTTTCACAGCAGGTTCCTTACATTCTGGTAGAACGTATTCCCCTTCTGCTGATCTCCTTATTGAACCTTGCATCTTGCATTATTTCACTCCCCAAATATTTGAAGTATTCAACAACTTATAGGTTTTTGTCCCCTGATACTAACGATTCCTTCTCCTCTTGTCATCACCACTGTCTTGCTCTTCTCCACATACCATATTTCTCAGTATGCCATTTAAAGCCTCTAGTTGGATTTGGACTTCTTTATTGTTGACTCTTTAGATCACCATGTCGTTTGGAAACAACAATATTTTCATATCCCCTCCATATCCTGCCTTTGTTTCCTTTAGAATTTCATCCATAACCGTTATAAAACGTAAGTGGAGACAATATACTTCCCTCTCGTAGTCCAATTTGGTTTCTAAACCCATCTGTTCTCCCCACTGGAGTCTGAACACAACTGAAACAATTCTTATACATTGCTTTCACTAGTTCCCTTGATTGCCTTCAACATCCTTTTCTCTCCAGATTTTCCCACACCTTATTAACACTATTGTATGCCTTCTCTAGATCGAGGAATACCATCACCAGATCTTTTCCTGTTCCCACTGTTTTTCCATCAGTAATCGCATGGTGAACATAGGATCTATCGTTGGTCTGCCCTGTCGAAATCCATACTGCTCTGCTTCTAAATTTATTTCCACCATTCCTCTCATCCTCCTTTCTATAATTCTCTCCAATATTTTGGCTACTTGTGACAACAGTGCATTTCCTCGATAATTGTCACGTACCTTCCTGTCAGCTTTCTTAAATACTGGTATTATTACACCTTTACACCAATTATCAGGTGCTTGCTTTTTCCTCCATATACACCTTAGCAGCCTATATAACCACTGTAGACCAGTAGATCCTGCTGCCTTTCCACACATAATTCCTACATCCCTGTTGCTTTTCCTGTTTTCATTTGTTCAAGAACTATTTCCACCTCTGCCATTGCAATCTTCTTCTTCTTCTTCTTCTTCTTCTTCTTCTTCTTCTTCTTCTTCTTCTTAAGCCGTCGTCTCCAAACGGAGGTAGACGATCCACACGGTCAGCTCCGATCTTGATGTTGCAGCCATGCCATGTGGATTTATTAGAATATCTCTCAGGATCTTTAATGCAGTGGTTTCCCGTTGCCTTCTGCATCCTCCATTTCTGGATCATCCTGATTTACTGTCTTCTGCATCATTTCTCATAGTCAGAAGTTTATCAAAATAATCTTTCCACCTATTCTTTATCCCTCTTGGTCTGTTATTACATTTCCACTTTCTTCCCCCATTTGTTTTGAGTAGATTTTTTTTTTTTTTAAATCATCAATCCACACAGCATCCTTTTTCCACCATTTACATTTTCCAACTTTTGTCTGAATCTCTCCCAACATCTTTTCTTTTCCTCATTTACCTTTTTTTTAAATACTTTTTATTTCCTGATACTTAATCTTACTTCCTTCTTTCCTATCTGTATTCCACTCTTGCCATGGTTTCTTCTTTTGTTTAACAATATAAATGTTATTTTCAGTACAGATCAAAAGATGAAATTTATTTCTTGAAGTTTATTTCTTTGATTGTTACTCTCAAGCCGGTCATAAGCCACGTGGAGATTTAGCAACACCGTCTCACAAATTCCATTTGAATTCGTCCGTAACGTGATCTGATTGACTAACTTCAGCGGCTGATAAAATGACAACGGCGTGAGATATATATATATTTTTTTAAATCAAATTATTTGTCTGTATGACCAACCCTCTAACGCTCATATAATTGGTTCACATTGTTTCTGACCATCCTGTATATCCTGAACTTGTCTACTGTCTATTCTTTGGACCTTTTCTCTAATCTTATCCATATACTTCTATCTAATTTCCTTGTCCTGAAGATTTTCTACACTTATCCATCTGCAGACAGATTCACTTTCTCTATCATAGTCCTGGTGATACATAGTTCACTGCAGATCAGACAGTGGTCTGTTTCTTTGAAAAATTCCTAGAATATCCATAGATTCCTAATAGACTTTCTGAATTCAAAGTCAGTTGTGAACTAGTCTGTTATTTGTTTGGAAAGAAACCATCTGTTGTGAACCTAGTTCCCTTACCCTTCCATGTGTAATAGTCTTATGCTTGAAGAATGAATTAGCAACTGCTACTCCAATGCTAGCACAGAAGTCCAGTAAACACTTATGGGAACAAAACACTTGCCATTCGTGTTAGCTTCCATATATATCACGTTTAACCCACCTTATCATGAAGGTATGTCCAATTGAACGGTCCACTGCAAAAACGGGGTGCCTCCACTTTTTGGTGAAAATCATGTTTTAATGGTTTGGTGTAGTAAAAAAATTCCCGGATCTTTTGGTGGAAGAACGGTGTCGCTCCGACTGTTCGTTCATGCGTTATTATGTGATCAGATCTAACCCCCCCCCCCCCCCAATAGTTTTAGTGCAAAAAGGATGTGGCCCCTGGAGTCACGTCGTTTTTGCTGCGGAACTTCCACGTTTCAACAGAGAACTGCACCATGCAGTAAGAGGCACACACTGCCAACAGTAGCAGGTATTATTGCTGGCAATCTGGCTTCGGTTGGTACCTAGCTTTGTTCAGTATGGATGCTGGCTGTGTCTGTGTTGTGAGCATGGAGCAGTGTGACACGGATTCGGATATTACAGCTTCGGGGAGTGAGTATAATCCATCAGACGGAAATGGCAGTACATGTATGGAAGATATTCCTCCAGCCAAGAAAGGGAAGAAAAGATGCCCGCAAGAAGCAAGGTGGAGGCGCAATGTAATTAAAACACGGAAAGTGGCAGGGAAGACATCTATTTCATGGGGTGGTAAATCTATGCCAGAAAGGACTGGCCACCCATGCAACTGTAAGAGACGACGTTTTGACAAGTGTTCGGATTATATGAAGCAGACAGAATATATTACTGTCTTTCTACAAGCTTGCAGATAAAGGGACGCAAGATGTTATCTTATTATTTACAGATGCTTATCTGGCGAGCCTTAGTACAGTGAGGGGTATTTAGTGAAGGGGAGCAAAGTCAGGAGAAGGAATCCCTCGGCAAAAACTTTCTTGTACAACGTAAACAATATCGTACATACTACTATTTTAATCTACATTGACTTTCATTAGGATTAATTTAATATGCTAATGTACATGTTTGTTATTTTAGGTTAGAGAAGGAGTCTTGGAATATGTTGTGTCCAAGAAGGCATTTTGTGCACTGTATGGAATTTCTCTCAAAAGAGTTGAAATACTAGGAAACCGCATATCATCAAATATATGCAGCCGCCCAGAGCGATGAGGAAAACATACAAATCGACTAAATAAAATTCCTGATGATCTGGTGAAACAAGTAGACGAACATATTCGATCATTCCCTAGGAGAAGGTCCCATTACTCTTGGAGGGATAACATGACAAAAAATTTCCTTTCATCTGAACTATCAATCACTAAAAATGCATGCCCTGTACCTACAGAAATATGAACCAGAACAGTATTTACTGCCACAGGCAAACAAACCTATTAAACCTAAGATATCCTATAACTATTATAGTCATTATTTTAACTCTAACTTCAATATTTCATTTGCTCATCCCAGAAGTGATACCTGCATGACCTGTGATTGTATCGACAGCAAAATGAAGACAATAACTGATGGTGAGGAGAAGGCAGTGCTGAGCGGAGAAAAGGAACTTCATCTTAAGAGAAGTGAGATGTTTTATGGAGACCTACGAACTAAGTCTACGTTGGTAAACGAACGCACTGACGATGAAACAATCGCGTTTGATTTTCAACAGAGTTTACCATTACCGGTCGTGCCTCCTGGTGACGTGTTGTATATGCGGCAGCTGTGGGTTTCCTCATTTTGTATTCATGAGTCACTTTTTCCTTTATGATGAAACTATTGGCCGTAAAGGGCAAAATGAAGTAATAAGTATGTTACATTATTCTTTCGAAAACATTCTGGACAAGAGAGTCAGACATATGTACTTGTTTTGTGATAACTGTGCTGCACAGAATAAGAATAATATGATAGTACAGTTTTTGTATACATTGGTGAAGAAGGGCGATTTTCTACAATTACACATCGATTCCCTGAACCTGGGCTCAGTTTACTCCCATGTGATCGAAGTTTTGGTCTGGTAGAGAAGGAGAAAAGGAAGTGCAAGTGTGTGTATTTACCATCAGAGTGGCTAACCTTAGTAGCTAACACCTCCAGAAAGTTCAATGTAATCAATGTAACTCAAGATATGTTTCTCGATTTTAAGGAACATTTTGCACCGTATTTCCTAACAATCATTAAGAACAAGTCTAAAGAGCGATTCAAAGTAACAACATACTGTAACATTGAATACAGTGCAAGCCACGAGGATGAAGTATACTGTGGTCCAACTGCATCGTATCTTGTCAAACAACCATTCCACTTAGAACGTCCAGGCAACAGTGAACTCACCCTTCCGACACAGAGACTGTATGATGTACCTCTGCCAGTAGCTCCTGCAAAACTTAATGATGTCCTTAAGCTGGCGAACAAATATGTATCGCCACATGAACTTCCTTTCTACAGGGCGCTTACTTCCGTACAAGACACAAATGACACAACATCCAAAAGTGACATTGAGTGTTAGTGAAGACATAACCTGTGATGCTAGCAAGTTGGGGCTGATGACGACAATCATGTTGTTTGTTGCCCTAGGGGCCTGGACTCTAAATAATAATGGTCATCAGCCACAACCTGGGGTTTGTAGATTGATTACTTTTACAGTATTGTGAGAATAAAGTATCCTGTATTTGTATCCAATGCATATTTTCTCAGATTTCTCCCTCTTTAGTGCAAAAACAAGGCAGCTCCAAAAGTTGTTTTCAATTATAACAATTCCTTTTATAATGTGATAAATTAGTATTTTGCTGAAATAAAAGGTCTATGTAGGTACTATGCGCTGCAGAAAAGAAAAAAATGTTTAGTCAACATTTGGATTTTTGGGGAGGTTTTTTGTTGTTTCCCACAACTTACAAAAATGGAACCACCTCGTTTTTGCAGTGGATCCTTCAATTCTGACATTGAAATTGCCTCTTTGCACTCTCCTATCCCTGCTGTTCACCTTGATTATGTCACTCGGTGATTCGTAAAAGTTGTCTATTTCATCCTCACCTAGGATACTACCTCACGTGTAAAGTACACTGAGACATTTCTCGTCCTAATCCCTAAAACCGCTAAATCTCTCTACATCATTCATTCATCATGCCTAAGAAAGTTATGTTGCATTTTTGGGGAGGTTTTTTTGTTGTTTCCCACAACTTACAAAAATGGAACCACCTTGTTTTTGCAGTGGACCCTTCAATTCTGACATTGAAATTGCCTCTTACCACTCTTGGACTTACCACCCCATGCTCTGTCCTTCCACTTTTAACATCTGTTAAGAACAACGTATAGTCTCGTGTCTCTTTTTCGTTATCTCCCCTAACCTGAATGTCACTAACCCCAACACATCCAGACGCATCCTCTTTGCTGGCTCAGCCAATTCTACTCTTCGATGAGCCCCATCAATATTGGTAGCACCCCATCAAATTCCATTACATTTGACAAGTTGTTTCTAAGAGTCCGTGGCCTGTCAAATGGAACAAGTGTCACAGTATAAGTTCATGGCTTGCTGAAAACATTCTGAGTGTGCTCTTAAATTTCTGTGAAGTAGGATGCTACCCTAAAGTCCCAGTGAGAATTTCTCCTCTAACAGTCTTAGCTGCCTGTGCACAAGGAGAGCCACAGCTCAGAATATGTCTAAGATGCCCACTCGCATGGAAACTAGTATTTCACTCACTAGACCTCTCAGCCATTGCCCATGATTCACAAACTAGGATGTGACTGCAAAAACCCACACCATGATTTATTTTCATAGTTTCCTAAATTTATACGGTAGTTACAGCCCTGGGCCACTTTAAACACTTTATGGCCAGTTTTAGACTTGTTTTTAACCCTTCTATAATAAAGCATAGAAACAAACCAACAGTTGGCATATAAAGATGCCAATGTCTGTCATGATTGTTTTCAGGTGGCATCATAATGTTACCCAATCTTGACCCCAAATATATCACACATTTCAACATCATTTCTATATTCCAGACCATTCTTGAAGATGAGTCTTTAGTTACCATTATTAACATAGTAATACTATCTGTTTCAGGATTTCCACTATGATCCTGCTATTTTAGACTATTCACCTCAGCATATTGCTTTAGCCTGCATCAACTTAGCACTCCAGTGTTATGGAGTCCAGGTGCTTTCCACAGATGAAGGAGATGCCCCGACTTGGTATACTGTAAGTAATTGATTTATTATATTATTATTGTTATTATTATCTTGTATACTACAGTAGAACTTGATTAATTAGAATATTTTAATATTGAATTATTGACTAAATTGAACATTTCTCGTGCTCCATTCGGTCCCTTTACAATCCTGTATAACACCATGTTAAAAATTTGTGTTTAATTCAAAACAAAATTATTTTTAAGCATGATGAAATACTGTTTGGGCAAAAGAGAAAAGCAGTGTAGAGTCATGCTGGTGCTTGAAACAGAACTTTAGTTGTTGCGAAGCCAAGAAAAGGTTTCAGCTCTTATCTGCCTAAGGGTATATTCCTTGAATAGCCTTGTAGGTAGCAAACTTTGAGTTTCGGGAAGAGAGAAAATTCAGCCTAAACCCTGGACGCCACGTGGAGTTGTTTGACAACTGTCAGCAGATGAAATGTAAAACGTTCCACTGATTGCTGGAGGCTTGGAAGGTGGAGCATGGGGACATTTTGTAAATATCCATCATTGATTGCAGATGGATTAAGGGACAATGGCTAGGCTTCATTACCAACACTAAGCTAATAAGGGAATGTACAATGCTTCCGTTAATAATAAAGTGCTTGCAGTACAATGTGCCATGTCAGGATACCTGCTTTTGCTCTGCAGCACAGCTTCCAAGCCAGTCTGGTTCACTTAAATAGTGAAGTATGTCGAGTTATACTCAGAATTGTGTGCAAGTTTTTCCATCATGTCTTTCCGTGAAAGAAAATGTGCTGAGTGCCATAAGACCTATATGCGTCGGTGCAACATGAAGCCACTAGCAAAAAATAAAATAAAATGTGCTGAATACAAAATACTGACCAACTCAGAAGATCAAAGTTATAAATGAAGTGGAAATGGATTTAAAGAAACAGGCACAGATCGCAAAGGATTTTGGCACTCCTCCAAATACTTCATCTACTTACCTAAAAAGTAATACGATGCATGATATTGTTTAATTCAAATATGTATTTGATTTTATTTTTTTATGAACCCTTCAAGTTCAAATTAACCAAGTTTTATTGTTTATTGTTACCTCAGACAACAGGGGTAACACTAAACAAGGCACAAGCACAGTTAAAAGGGGAAGGTAAGAGTACAATACACAATATAAGAAAACACTACACACTTGGAAAAACAGTAACTAGCCTTTACGCGGATCTCCAACAAAACAAGTACGTAACTATCAGTAGGGCCAACTAGTGAACGACAAAACGGGAAGATGGAAGGCCTGGGAACCTACCAAAGGCATGGACATGGCTTAGATAGCGGATTCCGAAATGAATCACCGTGATCCTTAGTTTTTAAAATATTATTTACAAGATAATTCTACATATACATTCCAAGTTATGAGCTATAAGTTCAGTGATATACATAGGTTATTCGTAGCAGTGTAAATTCAAATTACAAATCAACTGTACATCCAGTTACCAATGCAGTAGTACAATGCAATTTACAGGTTATCCAAAATCTAGCGTACCTAAAGTGATACAGAACTATCAGAGGCAAACCCCCAAGGGAAATACTATTAAACTACAATATACATATTTTAGTGAAACAAAACGGGAATGCCTCGGAAACGAACAGGTAAGTCTAGCTGAAAAACTAAGGCGTCATAAGTAACTAATTTGGTGAATCTAGGCGAGGTTAGGGCAGACTCCTGTATGAAAACCAAATCGGAACATTACGGAATTTTTAGCAGGAACGGAATTCAAGAGTGCTTACCCGAGGAGTGTGCCATCCCGAAAACCGAAGTGACGTCATCCAGATAGGCTGCTCGTAGACAGATAAACCGAGACCGACAGAATTCAGGATACAGAATTTTATTCGAACACTACGTCGCTCACTATATATAGGAATTACTGGCCTTGGAGGCAACCAATCAGCGTGCACGTGTTCCCTATCGCCACCTAGACTCACCAATCACAACCTTACTTTCGATCGAGAACTTAGACTAACATTCTAGAATACGCATGATCGCGAAAGTCGTATTTTTCCAGAATAGACAGAACACACTTTCTAGAACACATACCAACAAAGTAACACACCCTGTTTTGTAACTTTCTGGATCTTTCCAGGAACTATAGACAGAATTCTACTATTTACAAATGCCTATGTTACAGCATTATACAGTACAGGTTAGGTCAATAAAAATAAAACATCATATCGTATTTTTCAAACAAGGTCTTAAAAAAAAAAATACATTCCACTCACATTACATAGTTCACCTGTAACATTTATGATGATATGATTGAATGGATGGACAAGATGGGGGATGGTGCAGCAATTTTCCTGAACACAGATCTTTTATTTCTTCTGTGACCTATTGAGTTATTGAATAATAATTGTCAAGTTAATAGTGCTTTTTGCAGTCCTGTCAAAAATTCGATGATTAATGTAATTAGAAACTACACCTAACAATGTTTATCTTATTTTCCATAGTACTTAATGATAGGATATAAACTTCATGATTTGATCTGTATGGAATTGTGATCACACTAATAACTAAACTTATGTCGTAATGGTCCTCCTTTTCGATACTATATTATGCAATGTTTACATTACATTTTAAATCCTGGAACTAGTTTTGGCCTTGGTTGGCCATCATCAGCCTTAATGCAAAACTGCACAAACACATACAATAACTAGAACAAATGTACAAACACACACAAATGACATTAAAAAGTGTTAAAAACATCTGGGATGAACTATGTGCACAACATGTAAAATATGATAAAATTTAAATCAGGCTCTAAAATGCATTGCATCATGTTAAAATATTCCATTAGTGCTTGTTGTAAAAATATCATGAAAATGCTGAAAAGTTACGCTGTTGGACATTGTCAATGGTTGAATCAAGGACGGCACACAAAGATATGGTTAAATAACTGACACGTTCTTAATTTGCAGCTGGTAGACATTCGCAATTCAATGCAGTGTCCATGATGTTAACCTTTCATTGTGGCATTTGATGCATGGCCTAGCATTCAATAACACAACAGTAGGCCACGCACCCCATGCCGCAACGAAAGGTTAACTTCATGGACACTGCATTGAATTGTGAATGTCTACCAGCTGCGAATTAAGAACGTGTCAGTTCAGTTATTTAACCATATCTTCGTGTGCCGTCCTTGATTCAACCATTGACAATGTCCAACAGAGGAACTTCTCAGCATTTACATGATATTTTTACAACAAGCCCTAATGGAACATTTTAACATGATGCAATGCATTTTAGAGCCTGATTTTAATTTTGTCATATTTTTACATGAGCACATAGTTCATCCCAGATGTTTTTAACACTTTTGAATGTCATTTGTGTGTGTTTGTACATTTGTTCTAGTTATTGGATGTGTTTGTACAGTTTTGCATTAAAGCTGATGATGGCCAACCAAGGCCAAAACTAGTTCCTAGATTAGAAATGTAATGTAAACATTGCATAATATAGTATTGAAAAGGTGGACCATTACAACATAAGTTCAGTTATTATTGTGATATTACTTAATGCCTGCGCACAGCTGTGGGTCAGCATTCGGGATATAGTGGGTTCGAATCCCACCGTCGGCAGCCTTGAAGATGGTTTTGTGTGATTTCCCATCCTCACACCTAAATTAAGACCATAGCTGTTACCTTCCCATCCCTCTGTCGCCGAAAACATTTGACGTGTTAGTGCGACGTTAAACAAGTAGCAAGAAAAAAAAATCATCATCATTTGTGAAGTCACACACCTATTTTAAAGTTCTCCACCATGTTGTTCCTTTCCTTTAGATTCCAGTTCACGATTGTTGGGATGCTTCCTTAGACCTGAGCAAACCAGATGTTGAACATTGGAGCCCTTCAAGATAAAGGGGTGGGAGGTATAAGCTGGAGACAAGACTGATGGTGAATCAACTGTCAAACATGGTTTAGTGGATCTAGGTGTGAAAGAGAATTGTATGATCATTGTTAATAGATTTTGTGGTGCTGCATAGCTATTGGTTAGTTTTAGTTGTAAAACCAATGTTGAGAACTGCGAGTCACCATTGAAATTGGTAGGTTAGTTTAATGGAGGTACAAATCCCGCCTGGTGGTCATGATCGTTAAGGCGTTGAAGTCTAAATGGTCTGACGGCGTGGTTAGCAGGTTCAAGTCCCGTTGGTCAAAAAAAATTTTGCCATCAGAATGTTGGCTGGCAGGGTAGGGGAGGTGGTGGTATACAATTCATAATCACTAGATTGCGTGCCAAAAGCCTGGATTAAATTCCAAACCTCTCTGCAGTGCTCATATGGAGTGAAGACATAGACACTGTTGATGTTGATGATGATGATGATGATGATGATGATGATGATGATGATGATGATGATGATGATTCATCCGTTGGATGGAGACTTTAAGCCTTGAGCAGAGCCCTAGGTGCTATTCGATAGGAGTAGGCTATGTGCTGGCACTGGGTTTCACCCTCTCCCTTGCTACTATCATATATCACATCATTCATTTCATCTCATTAACTCCTCTGATGAGGTTGACGTCAGGAAGAGTATCCAATCATAAAAACCCACCACAACAGATTCATCTCGCCGCATGCCCATCCCCGTAGAGAAACGGGACAATGGTTGGACAAACAGTTTGTTGAAGGTACAAGCATGATCTTATATGGTGTTACTTGTAAATGTCATTCTGACCCCATGTTGACAAGAGGTCTTGCAGAGATTAAGTTAGTTAGTTAGGAAACTAACCAGGAAGAAATGGTTATTGATGATTCAGTGACAAGTGAGGATATTTTTTTTAAGTGATTGATCGCTGAAGAAAAGGGTTCTGAGTATGAGAGAGGACTTGAGATTTACTTCAAGAGTCCAGAATAGTATATAGTTACAGTTGATGTCCTCAATGTTTGGCCCCTAAAAACAAGGATCATCATTTTCAGTACATGGGTTTGAAGAGTATTAGGTTCATTTTCTTAGGGCTGGGGCTTGGTTATCATATTTATTATTAGATCAATTTGCAATTAAAGTTGTAAGATATATGGGCTTCGGTGATTGAGCAAATCGTTTACTTCAAATGACAAGGCTGGAATGCTGGGATTGTTCAGTGTGGTACAGGTAAAAGCTGCCATAGAAAAGGCATTGTTGGCAGTAGGTTAGTTATGTATATATCAGCTCTCAGACCCCCTTTATAGTTCTGATTGTAATTATTTCATTTCTAATTAATACAGCTGCCTTGAAGTTAAAAAAACGGGTTCTTGAAACATTAGAGTTCACTGAAATGAAATGGCGTATGGCTTTTAGTGCCGGGAGTGTCTGAGGACATGTTCGGCTCGCCAGGTGCAGGTCTTTTGATTTGACTCCCGTAGGCGACCTGTGCGTCGTGATGAGGATGAAATGATGATGAAGACGGCACATACAACCAGCCCCAGTGACTCTTCATACATAACTTGGGTGGTAATGTAATTTATATGTTTATAACAGTTTCATCCTAATAGAAGGGTTTCACTAAAACAGAGTTTACATCTGTCAGTTCTAACCTCAACTTCAGTTCCTGTCGTATATAAAAAACCCCAGCAGCAGCCTAATTTTATTGACTCCAGAGTTGTCCCAATTGCTTTTGCAACATTAGACTCACCGGGTGAGTTGGCCTTGTGGTTAGGGGTGCGCAGCTGTGAGCTCGCATCCGGGAGTTCGAACCTCACTGTCAGCAGCCCAGAAGATGGTTTTCTGTGGTATTCCATTTTCACACCAGGCAGATGCTGGGGCTGTACGTTAATTAAGGCCACGGCCGCTTCCTTCCCATTCCTAGGCCTTTCCTGTCCCATCGGCGCCATAAGACCTATCTGTGTCGGTGCGACGTAAAGCAAATAGAAAAAAAATAGTAACATCAGAAGCACTCGTCAAAAATCCGACATTTAGGAATTATATTTCATCTACAAAAAAAAATAATAATAAAAAAACAGGGTATGCAATAGGCATGAAATTTTGAGGAAAAGGTCATTTATTGATTTTAGGAAACGTGGAACATATTTATTAGAAACTTCTCCAGAGAAATATATCCTTTTAACTCAAGAACGGCTCAGAAAACGGGAACAAAGGCCGCTGAAATCTACGAAATAAAGAGAGCTTTATTTGGTTAGTAAACTAGATCAAGCACACATTATCTAGAATCTGCAGACATGGTGATGACAAAGTTGAAATCTTTAAGGTAGCAAATCAAGATAATTTGCTTAGTAGAAGTGGAAAGGTATTCACGGAGAATATGGTGATAAGGAAGTGATACAGAAAATCATTGATCCACCATGGTTAGAATATGCTTAAAGCTTCATTCACAACTTAACTTATAGAGCATACTTCATACTACCATATTCTGGGTACTAGTTCAACAAGGTGTTAATGTGGTCCCTACCCAAGTCATTTCATCATATAACTGTTATGTGAATATGAAGGCATTTACAATGGAAGCACTTCTTCCCTGTTGTAATGAATTTCCATACCTTAGCTCTGTGAATCCTATTTTTTGCCTTGTGGAAATCAAGTGTATAATGACCATTTTTCTTCCACATTCCCATTGTTTTTCCATGATGTGATTATACTATTATTTGGATGGTGTTATGCATCACTTGACCAAGCGCCAAAAGTAGATTTTGAGATATTGACACAAACGCAAAATCCTTTGTATTAATTCACATTTTCTGTTAAATGTGAGGTATTCTATACCAAAATGAAGACAGAAACATAAATTTTCTTCTTAATGTATAAAATTTAGGGATATTTGAAGTATATTGTCGTAATCTGAGATAATGGCGCTTGGTCACTTGATGCTTTATTGCGGTTACCTTAGTTTTTTGTTTAGCATCACTTGACCAACAAATAAAACTGTCATTTAGTGATCGAATGGACTTTCAAAAATTCAGTGCAGTGTAAAATATGATACTTGTTAACTAATGTTATTCCTTATTTAAGTTCAGGATTAAGTTATACATAACAGAATACAACATGACATAGAAAAACATGAATTTTAGAATATAGTATAGAAATTACACTGGTGTAACATAATGCAGGATTTTAAGAATTTTCGAGTTCAAAATCCATATTTCCACAATCAGACCCATCTATATCATCGTCTATTCCAGGTTCACTAAACAGGTCCTTATAGAAAGGCTTAGCATCGTTGGGAATTCGCTTCATGAGGGAGCGCAGGTCGTTCAGCTTCGCTTCTGAAACTGGTTTTCCATTGGGCCATAACGGAGTGAGTAGACCATGTAGAGCTGATCCATTTTCATTCTGAAGCCGGCGACGAACTTAAATAGATCAATGAAAATTTAAGTACATTTAGTAACGCATTTAACACACCTGAAATTCGTTTACTGCAGTCAAGTGTTGTTGGTTAACTTTTGCTGGAGAGAATGTTGTGGGATCTACACCTTCAGTTGCATGTTTCTTATCAATTGGAACAGCTTCCTCTGTTGTATTATTTTCATCGATTACAAAAAAACATTTTAGGGAAAGCTAGGAAACGTGCATACACATTTTGAATTTCTTATTTACAAGTGTGCCACTCTGCAAACTATATCAACGTGGTTAGATGACTGTAGAATTTCACTGAATGTACCAAAATGTGAAACCATGATCTTTACTCTTCGACGTCCACCTCTCCCACCACCAATCTTCCTAAATGGAACAGCCATCCAATGGACGCCTAACGACAAGGCCGTGAAGTACCTGGGAGTATTCCTTGACCGTCGCTTATCATGGAAATACCATATAAATCAGATATTAAATCTAAGTTATGCACGACTAAGAAGACTATATCCTCTCCTAAACAGGAAATCTTCCCTCAAATTTGAATGTGGATTACTTCTCTACAAATCACTGCTCCGTCCTTTATTCACCTACGCCTGTCCAGTCTGGGGAGGGGCGGCTCGAACCACTATCAGACGCCTGCAATCATTCCAAAACAAAGTTCTCCGTATCATCACCAACGCTCCTTGGTACGTCCGAAACAAACAGTTACATCGTGAACTTCAGTTAGACACTTTGGAACACGTGATTTCAATGCACGCCAAGACGTTCTTCAAGAAACTCCAAAATGTGCCTGGTGCTGTGTTCTTTGCCCTTGGAAAACGATCCACACTTCCACGACGGATTAAAAGTAGACTTCCTCAAGATCTTTTACTTTCACCAAGAGAAGAATCTGAACATGAACAGTGAATGTTTGTGTTTATCAAAAATAAAATACATCAACGTGAACGAATTTCCACTCGAGTGCTATTGATGCTCAGTGCTTCTTTTATTCAACTGCCCATTTACTTCTCAATGAAATATTAGTATAACAAGCATTACCAAGAAAATAAGAGTTACCTTGCCTAGAAAAACTGGAACATCTCTTTGTGTTAGTGACCAATTGATTTTTATTTTTTTAAATTTTATTATCCGTGTGAGGATCTTTTCCAGCACTTTATTACAAACTCTCCTCACTTATTCTAGTTACAGAAGGGCCTACAGGAGGTCGACTTCAAATCTCGTCCTTAGTAAGTGATTATTTTTGCCGTGTTTTGTTATGTACTAAGATTTTTGTTTGTAGTTTGTTTGGTTGTTTTTATTTTATCTCTTGTCAACAGTAATCTGATATAGCATGTATTTATGCTGAACGATTAAGTACTACATTTAAAAAAAATGTACAAGTGTGTTTAACAGGATATTGTATCGTGACATATGATATCTAATAGGTGTAATGGTAACGGGCCACATCAACTTACC
This sequence comes from Anabrus simplex, assembly GCF_040414725.1. Lineage (NCBI taxonomy): Eukaryota > Metazoa > Arthropoda > Insecta > Orthoptera > Tettigoniidae > Anabrus > Anabrus simplex. Next base: position 110,981,712 of record NC_090269.1, on the reverse strand, counting down.
ACAAATTCGCATAATGTAACCAAAGAATTTCGGTCATCTGTCAATGAACTCAGCGTTATGAAGCTGTTCGTCGACTGCCAGTGATCTGCGTTTATTGAAATGGGCGTAGCGTTTGCAGGTGTGATGGAACCCTCTCAAATATATTTGGACTCCTAAGATAGGAACGTATTTTAAATACATAAAACAATACATATAAGCTCTAATTTGTGAATTAACAGAAGATTATTGAAGCATCTGATTCTAACAAGAGAATTCGCTCAGACCGTGATATATGAGGATAACGATCCATTGCTATGTTCTTAGACTTAAGTACTTATTACCACAATGACGGATTTCAGTGAATAGAGAAAGAGTAGGTTAACTACAATGATGACACATTGCGGAGAAACAATGCAAATTCGAAAGCTGTGTAACAAGGAAGAAAACCTGCTCGTGAATCTGCGACACGGGAATCCACATTTAGCATCATACGACCAAGTGACTGCACACGTGTCGTGTGGTCATTTGATGCGTAATTCAGACTCAGAAATGGTGGTTGGTCACTTGATGCAAAACTTCAATTTAATGATTGTGAGGTTGGCGTTTGGTCAAAATGCATTTCCTGCGAAATCATATTGAGAATAAAAGTCCGCACCATAACCTATGTAAAGTTTACACCTTTCGCTACCAGATGGTGCAATAATCTAAAAAAATCGATTTTGGCGCTTGGTCAGTTGATGCATAACACCATCCATTTGAGGAAAGCATTAATAAATATTTGGTAATATTCTTTTACTTGGAAAATGCTCACAAAAATACTGTTTGTTTCAGGTTTTTGCCGAGGATTTGGAGAAGGATAAACTGTGGGAAATAATGGAAAATATCATAGAAGTGTACAATAAAGAACCAAAATGAACCATACTGTGTTTTATTTGAAAAATAATTTATTCAGAGACATTACGGAATGTATAAGCTTAGTCATTTGATGTTGCTATTTATGCATTCAAAGAATTTCATCAGTTAAATTGTGAATAAACATTTGATCTCATTCTAAATGTAAAAGACTACAAAAGGGAAACAGCATCATCACAGAACTTTTCATTTCACTAATAAAAGTGTTTCAATAATTTCAACCTAGCCCATACAAGTCTTTAATATAACATGGGAAAGGAAAAAAGTTATCAAATAACAGCATGCCATTTTCATATCTATGGTTCATAGTAACATGTATTTAAAGCCATCAGTGATCATTGAAGTAACAAGCATAGAAAATATTACTCCGCAACAGTAAAAGTATTACAGGTACAGTATCATAAGGTAAGATTTACGTAGCTGTAAGTTAATACTGTATACATGCAAATAATCCCCACACCCTAATTTTAGGGAGGGAAATTTTGAAAAAGAAAGGAAAATGTTTGTATTTGTATAAGATAGCTTTGTTAAATATTTATATTGGAACCTGTAAATACTACAGGACATTGAATTCTAAAATGAAGCAACCTGTCACATTTCAATTGTCATTAGTATAGTACAGTGGTATTTCAAAATATACTGGCATGTGCTTTGCATTACCAATTTGCAAGTGTAAATACAAATTTCTCTGCGCAAACTGATAACAAATCTGTGGAAATTCATGATCTTCTTCATAATTGGCTGAGATACATTGCACAATGCTAGTTTTTCTACGAAAACTGAAGTTATTTTGTTCAGTAACAAACGTGAACAGCTTGCGATTGTTAACTCTTCTTATTGTTATTGTGTTCAACTGATACATTTTACTCATGACTGCATATCTAAACTGTTTCTTTTCAGTCACTTAGTCACACATCCTAATTTTTGGAAACTTCACTTCTTTTTGGTCACAAAATGTCCGGCAGTTACTGTTTGTCTGTTCAAGACAAGCTTTTTATTTTCTCCAATCGCATATGGAACTCTTATCCACATCATACTTCTTGCAGGGCAATTACTAATTTGCTCTGCCTCTTCATTAATATGGAGTTTGTCTTTAGCCGTGAATGACATATAATGAAAACTCAAACCAACCATCCTAAACAAGTGCTACTACTTAAACTGATACTACACGTATGACCCGATATGTGCGCATTATGCAGCACATTTCTTGCTCTTGGCGGAAACAGAGTTGCCAAGAGAGTGGGCAGAAAAATACTAACTTTCCAGGCTTTGTATGTTAGGAGCACTGTATCTACCATGATGCAAATAATGCCCACATTCCAATTTCTCACCACTGGATTTTGAAAAATATATCTGGGAATTATTCACTTACATAAGATACTTATGTAGCCGTATTATATTTTAACATACAGATATTCTCGAACAGAGGCATAATACAGGCTGGGTAAGGAAAGAATAAAGGAAGAACAATATAGAGGCATCATTTTGCTTCCTCTCTAACGGTAAAATACCGTTTCGGCCTAAATGTAAGGCAACCTTACATATAAGATGACCCTGAATATTTGGAAGGTATTTGCAAGAAAAATTAAATTGTGAATGTAATTAGTCTAAAATATATTCAAGCTCTTCTATAACTAAGATCATTTTATTAGCAAATGTAAGAATGAAAGTTCTATTTAATATAACATTTATCGACATAATCTGCTTTGTAGGCATTGCACAATAGTAGTGGGAGCTCTAACACTGTTCCAAATGAGGAATAATTTGTTTACACCACCCTAGACTCCAAGGTTGTATAAATTTAGTTTCCAGAACTTTTAACTCACATGCAACCTCCAATGCCTTCATTGTAATGACACCACCTTCATATGTTACACTTGGTTGCACCTAAATTTTTTGCGGCCTTTACGTTATTTTGCAAAATAAATCACGTGAAAAGAGCCAGACAATTAATAGTAAAAATAGCTGCAGTATTTACCTCACGAAAAACCCACAATGTGAAGTTTAATAGAGAGAAAATAATTATATTCATCTGACTATATGCAGCTGACCAAAAGAGTCCAGAATAACTACAAAATGGTTATAATTTTTCATAAAATCTGATATAATACCGGCAAATCAATTCTAAAGTTAAGTGATGAAGATGCTCTCCTTTCCATACAGTCTGTCACAACAGGAATAATGACCAAAACTAAATGCATTAATAAATGATGTCAAGCTAAGCAGCAATAGCTCAGAAGCCACAACATGGAAAAAATTGTCAATGCTCGAGATATTTAAGTTTATTTATGACTTTTAGCTCAGCTGTATGTGTGTGGCGACTCCCACTGCACAAGCCGGTACAGTTGGAAAATGCTACAAATAGACTTTTGCACTAAAATATGCAGTCTTATATTCAGGCCAATACGTTAGTTATTTGTGTATCAATCCGACTTTAAATGTGTTTTGTTCCCTCTATTAAGGTAATTTTTCTTCTATAACAGGTTATAAAAGATTTTTCTATGTATATATCCAGGTAAAAGTGTTTCAGTGTAAGAACATTTTCAGTAATGTTTTTATAATAATTAGAGTGATATACCAGTTTTCAGTCGTGCCGTGAGATAATATGACATTAGTTTCACCCTTTGTCCTTTGAATGATCAGTTTTATAGGAATTAAATAAAGCTTTTTGGTAAACACTTGAGTGTTTGATTAATATATTTCCTAATTGGTAAGAAGTTATGTCCTGTAAGAATAATTTTCAGTATGAAAGCTGATTAATGAGTTGTCTGTGATTCTCTGTGTGACTCAGGTTCTCAGTATCAAAATTTCATTAAATTAATTTTCCTCTTTTAGTGGTACACAAAGTCTGGAATGGTGATAAATAATTTCAGCTTCAAAATATCGTCTTTCTCTGTGAATACCTTTCCACTTCTACTAAGCAAATTATCTTGATTTGCTACCTTAAAGATTTCAACTTTGTCATCACCGTGTCTGCAGATTCTAGATAATGTGTGGTTGATCTAGTTTACTAACCAAATAAAGCTCTCTTTATTTCATAGATTTCAGTGGCCTTCGTTCCCGTTTTCTGAGCTGAATACAAATCTCAACTGGCAGGTGTCTCTTGACCTTCATAGGCTACAATATGGCCTGCGTGTTAAATAGTAGACAGAGTGTACACTGTATTGTAGTGTGCACATTACCGCTCAGGTCAGGTGTTTATGTACAGCCAATGCATTGCAGCAGGAGCTCTGCTGTAAACAGCTGACCTTACCAACCCTTTGGGTGAGAGTGGTGGAATAACATCCACGTTATCTCCTGCCTGTGCTAAGAAGCGACTAAAAGGGCGACCAGGCGCGCTCAATTTGGGAATGTGGGTTGGTACCCACAGTTCCCATAGATGCGTCTGGCATTGCTTCCACTTGTGTCAGGATCTTCACCTTCATTTATCCAACCTCCCCTGACTAGATCTTGTTCTTTTCTGGCCCCAACAGTATTATGTTATCGAGGCCAAGGGAGTCTTTCATTTTCACTCCCTTCATGACCCTTCCCTTTCTTTTGCCGATACCTTCATATGTCAAAGTGTTGTATTTCCTCTTAAAATAATAACCTGAATCCCACTGTCGGCAGCCCTGAAAATGGTTTTCCGTGGTTTCCCATTTTCACACCAGGCAAATGCTGGAGCTGTACCTTAATTAAGGCCACGGCCGCTTCCTTCCCACTCCTAGCCCTTTCCTGTCCCATCGTCACCATAAGACTTATCTGTGTCGTGCGACGCAAAGCAACTAGCAAAAAAAAATTAAAAAAAATAATAATAACCACCACCACATTACCAAAATAGAACTTACTTTTTAATATATAACCGTTAGACCAAAGTAAATACAGTACAGTACCTACATTGTTATTGGTGTTTTTAAATAAAAGTTAGTATTTTTCCCTTCTTAATCATTAAGACATTTTCACAAGTGTTAAACAGAGCTGGTGAATGTTTTTAAACTACTGGGTATAAGCTCATGACTTTCTAATTAATGTATTAATTTTTTTATATAAACATGACAACTTTCGAGAAATTGATGGCACCTTCCATGGAAGTGAATGTTTTGCCATAAATTTCAGTCACGATATCATCATGCGCTAATATTGTGGCTGGTAATTAAATAACATGTGATCCCTCATAATCCACAGAGGGATAGTTGCCATTCCCAATTTCTTGTAAAAAATAAAATAATAATAATAAAATTTGTGTGGTTTTGCCCACTCTGTAATCTCCCCCCAAAACAATAATTTTTATATCAAAAGGAATGTTGTTCATAACGCACTCCTACCTACTGAAGGATGAAACCCTCCCCCCCCTCCCCCCCCCCAAGTGTGTACCTGCAGCGGTCATCTAACCGTGGTACACATCCTTACAGAGTGCATGGACCTGGCCATGCTTCGCCGCAGTCTAAAACTCCAAGTGCCATTTCTCTCATCCTACGAGATGACGAGCAGTCAGCAGACCTTGTCATCCATTTTATGATGTACAGTGGCCTTTTTTATCGTGTGTAATGTATTTTATATTAGTGTATTTTTGTTAACTACTCTTTTATCCCATTGACTCTATTTTAGTTCGTGTTTGCATATATTAATGTGTTATTTTAACTTCTAACTTGAATGTTACATATCTCTGTACTTCAAGGCAATGCCTTATTCAATTGTAATCAATATATTCTATAATTTTATTAGAAAATAAGGCATTGTAAATTAGATCCACTGATTATTTTAATCTCATTATCATTTTTCATAATTTCTTTTAAATTCTAGTCAGTGGATATATTTTAACATTTTAAATAAAATGTTGTTTCGTTACATCTCGTACCATTAGGGGCCGAAGACCTAGCTGTTTTTCCCCTCTAAACAGCAAACATCATCATCATCAATGTTGTTACTCAAAATATCTTTTAGGAAATGATTCACACACATTAATGAATATTTGCCATTCGAGCTTTATCACATCATATAAGCTGTGCTAATTGAATGTCGTCAGCTTGGAATTTAACTTTAATCCAGACACCGAACTGTCATTTAAATTTAGAGGAATTTTGAATGTGTCCACTGTTATACCATTGGGTAGCAAAACAGTAGCTATTCCTGCCCACATTACTGATATACCAGTAACACGAAGTCCTAAACTGCAGCACTTTTGTATACATTGGTATATAAATGTTTTTCCAGTGCGCCTGGAACCACTGATGAAAAAATGCATTCTTGACATTTGTATTGTTTCATTGGAGCACTTCAATAATTGAAAGTTGTTCCGGGTTTCCTATGAGCACCATGTCGGTTAAATCAGAATTGAAAATCACTACTGATCTGCATTTTGGACAGCCGCCCAGCTGGTAGGTTCGCTATCTGTTGTTTTCCTAGCCTTTTCTTAAATGATTGCAAAGAATAAGTTATTCCAATCCCTCTCCCCTTCCTATAAAGGATTATTTGCCCTGATTTGTCCTCTTGAATTCCAATTTTATTTTCATATTGTGATCTTTCCTATGTAAAGACACCACTCACACTTATTCGTCTACTAATGTCATTCCACGCCATCTCTCCACTGATAGCTCGGAATATACAACTTAGCAGAACAGCTAATCTTTCTTCTATGTCTTCCCAGCCCAAACTTTGCAACATTTTTGTAATGCTACTCTTTTGTTGTAAATCAGCCAGAACAAACTGTTTCGCTGCCCAATGGTTGAACAGTTGACATATTCAGAATTCGTCTAAATTTAAATGAGAGTTTGGTGTCTCTAAATTCCAAGCTGACGACATTCGATTAGCACGGCTTATAATATGAGATAAAGCCACAATGGCAAATAGTCATTCATTAATGTGTGTGAATTATTTCCTAAAAGATATTTTGAGTAACAACATTCCTGATGATGATGTTTGTTGTTTAAAGGGGCCTAACAGCTAGGTCATCAGCCCCTAATGGTAGGAGATGTGCTGAAAAGACATATTTCCAGTTCTTGAATCAAGTAATCCTGGTGAGGGTTCCTTACACTGGAACCATACTCTAGTTGGGGTCTGACCAGAGACTTATATGCCCTCTCCTTTACATCCTTACTACAATCCCTAAATACCCTCATAACCATGTGCAGAGATCTGTACCTTTAATTACAATCCCATTTGAAGGGAACAGGGAAAGAAGGGGCTCATGAACATTTTACTAACTTTTCAGTAGAAGCATTTTAAACTTCAAAACCTTGTAGAACCTGTTCTTTTATCTATTTGGAAGTCCAGTAATCCACAAGTCTTGGTATATTCATTGTAAATGTGTAACTTATTTTCATTATGGATTTTTTTTTTTTTTTTTTCTTTACGTCGCACCGACACAGATGTCTTATGGCGACGATGGGACAGGGAAGGGCTAGGAGTGGTAAGGAAACAACTGTGGCCTTAATTAAGGTACAGCCCCAGCATTTGCCTGGTGTGAAAATGGTTTTCAGGGCTGCCGACAGTGGGGTTCGAACCTACTATCTCCTGAATACTGGATACTGGCCGCACTTAAGCGACTGCAGCTATCGAGCTCAGTGATGGAATTTTAACATGCAATAAGGTAAAAAAAAAAATTAAAATGTTCCGTAACTATGTACATCTGTGGGGAAAAAAGGGACTCATTGCACTGAACTACTGTCTGAAGTCTGTATTATTGTTTATTTTCATTATTATTACTAAACTAACACGAGCAATATATAAACTTTGAACATTTTTCAAGTCTTTAACAAGCATAAAATCACATTTTACATATAATTTTAGCAGACGTATATCACTTCACGTAGCACAGGTCAGTTCATCACCCATGAGGAATTTTGGAGAAATAGTCCCTTGCCTCATCACCACAGAATCTCATTAATTGTTGCAAGTCTTTGAACTTCACAGCAGATATGGGCAAAGCTCCTAGGGAAGAAAAGCATTGTATTATATTTCATTGTGGTATGTTAGGGTAATTAAGTGAAGGTGAGAATTACGCTATGATACGCTTACCTTCATAAGCTTCCTCTGGCAGGTCAAATTGGTCTTCAGGAAGATTGGAAGCATCATGTTTCTTCCGTTTTGCTGCTATGGAGACGGACTCCCAAGTGCCATTGTAAGTGGTCCGGAAGCTCAACAACGGTCCTCTCTGAATCTTGATCTCTGTTACTGGCCGGAATGGAAATGCTTACCTCTCATCTAACAAGTTCTTCCAACCCCTAAACATTGTGTGCTGAACTGTTACAACGTCGAGCTGTAAGGGCTTTTGACAAGCTGTTTTGATGATAGAGATCCAGTCACTAGGAACAATTGCCTGGGCTTTCGAATTCACCAAACCCATGCTCTTATCAATCTCAAGGTAGGAATGACCCCTTACAGGGAACGTTACAGTGATGGACTCCAGTTTCTTCTCAGCGTTCGCCAAGTTGTAGAGGAACCGAAAGAAAGTGAAGTTCTTCTGTTGTCCACTACACGAACCACAAAACATACTGAGGTTCTTTACGTTTGAATCTAAATAGTTGTAGATGAAGTGATGCAACAAGGAGCATACTTCATCTCTTCCCTTTTTGCCTTCATGCTCCAGATACACATAAAAAACACTTTGGGAAATATTATTTGCAAAGAAAAATAATTCAGGATAGAAAGGGTTAATCTAATGAAGGTATTTTTATCGCGATTCTCTCTTTGAATTACAGATGTCTGACTTCTCCGATTTTTCTTCAGATGACGATAATGAAGAATTTCGGCGGTCTCTCCGAGTATGCCAAGAAAGAGGAAACCCATTCTTAGAACTTAGCGACAAAGCTTATAAAATGAGATTCCGTCTAACCAAACGCACTGTCGAGGTTATGGAAGTTAGACTTCGAGACTCTCTAATGAGACGAACGAATAGAAACCAGCCACTTACTCCAATGTTCCAGATTCTATTGACTCTGCGATTTTACGCGACAGGGAGTTTTCAAATCGTAGTTAGTGATTTATTCAAAATTGATAAGGCTACGGTTTGTCGAGTCATCCATAAAGTAACGCGAGAATTTGCTGCGTTGAGACCTCAATTTATCAATATGCCGATTGACCAGAGCGAAGAAAGGAGAATCATGCGTCATTTCTATGACATACCGGTAGCTCATTTTCCAGGAATTCTTGGTGCTATAGATTGTACACGTGTGCCTATCATATCGCCAGGGGGTAACAACGCCGAAGCAAAGAGAATAAGTAGCGCCGAAGTGTTTAGGAACAGGCCACTGCCTTCGTGATGTCCAGGCCGTATTGTAATTAGCGCGGGAAAGCAATCAGCTGATCGTTTGGGGGGAAGTTTAGCACATGAGTTGGTGGAGTTAAACATAGTTTTTCGCAGTTTTATTGAAACTTTTAACGATGGCTGCATGTTCACTCAGATATATGTGAGAATGAGTCGTCATCGACTGCATTATTAAGTGGAAAGTCGTTAATTAGTGAAGAAAACTTGGTGTGAGCGTGTATTTATGTGAAGCTATAGGTTAAGATCGTTCTTCGGTGTTTTAATTTTGTAGTTTATTTGTGTAAAGTTATATTTATAGTGTAAAATTAATTGAGTTTCTGCATTCTGTGTTTTATTATTAACCACGAATTGTATATGCTTGAATTAAGATGATCAGTGAGGGAAATCACCATGCCTTAGAGTTGCTGTGTGCCTGGCTGCAAAGCCAATTATAAACAAGGAGAGTACACTGCGGTATTTGTGTTTCCTTTTGATGAAGAACTAGTTTAGTTATGGAAGAAGGCTATTCCCAGGGAGAATTTAATAGTTCATCAAAACACAGTTGTGTGTATCAAGCACTTTCCTGAAAATCACATCCTGAGAGAAATAAGAGTGTCACGTCCAGATGGTGAGGTAAATTTTTTTATTTATTATGTCATAAACATGGGTCCCATTAGGTAGGTCTTGTATTTTTATGTAATCAGACCTATGGCTTATCTGAATTTGTATTTGAAAATGCAAGTCTTATTTATGAGTATCACCGAGCTCGATAGCTGCAGTCGTTTAAGTGCGGCCAGTATCCAGTAGTCGGGAGACAGTGGGTTCGAACTCCACTGTCGGCAGCCCTGAAGATGGTTTTCCGTGGTTCCCCATTTTCACGCCAGGCTAATACTGCGGCTGTACCTTAATTAAGGCCACGGCCACTTCCTTCCCATTCCTAGACCTTTCCTGTTCTATCGTCGCCGTAAGACCTATCTGTGTCGGCGCGACGAGAAGCAAATAACAACAACAACAAAAAAGAGTACCAAACAGCAGTGTGATTTATGTAAATTTTATCTTCTGACAGATTCAGATCTTATATATGAATTATCTCCAGAAGTAAGATATCTGAATTTCCTAAATCGAGGGGGCTTAAAGTATCCATCAGACATGTCAATAGAACTTAGAATTGAGGTGTACAAAGTATTTTGTGTGTTAGTGTCAGATACATATAAGATGGTATTTCTAAATTCAGACAATCCTAAGTGTGTCACAAAATCCTTGGCTTTGGAGTCAATGCAGTTGGCAGATTCCCTAGTCATTTGTGACTGCGGGAAGAAATTGGAAGACCTGGCCGGACTGTGTATATATATTTGGGTGAATATGTTTTTAAATAATTTTTCCAAAATTCACACCGACTTGTGTATTCAACAAAGTGCTTCAAAGAGAGCAGACCTACTCCTTACTGGTGTAACTTCCTGTAAGAGGTCCAGGAAAGCTGCAGTGTTCATGAAGTGGAAACAGTGAGGTACAGAAATAATTTATATTTGTAATAAATAGTATGATAATTGGCTGCATGTTTTCTGTCAGTGTGTATGATGTGAATGTTCCAGTTGACCAGAAAATGGATAAAATCGCAAGAATATGTCTCAAAATGTTAGGCTGTACTCACGCAAACGAACGTATATACGCGAGAAATAGAACGTTACGGAGAAGAATATGCATTGTATGTCAGAATTAACAAATATTTGACGATAGGTTTTGGTTTTATAAGGTGTTAACAGTTCTGTAAGTAATTTAAACGAGTATGTTATTTAAGCGGAGCGTATGCGTATCGCCTTCAAGTTCCCCCCAAAGCGTGACGTCATCAGGGGTACAGTACGGCCTGGACATTACGAAGGCAGTGAACAGGCATGGATGGTTCTCCTTGAATGTACAGGTTATATGTGATGCTAATCTGCGTTGTCTAGACATAGTAGCAAGGTGGCCTGGATCTGCACATGACAGTAATATATTCGATAACTGTAGAGTTCATGCTCGATTTGAGGCGGAAAAAATGCCCAAAGGATTTCTTCTCGGAGACAGTGCCTACCGTTGCTGCGAGTACCTTCTCACTCCAGGAATACACGAAGCGACACCTGTAGAGGTGGCATATAACAGAGCTCATAAGAGATCGCGATCCGCAATTGAAAGAACTTTCGGGCTTGTTAAAAGACGATTTCCCTGCTTGAAGATGGGTCTTCGAGTGAAATTGCTTCGGGTTCCTATTATTATAGTGGCAACGTTTGTCCTACATAACATGGCCTTAGATTCCATAGATGGTGAACCTGAAGTAGAAGGAGATATTTTCGCAGGAAGAAGGGTTTTCGAGGAACTTCCTGCCTTCAAGGAAGCTGGGCTGAATGAAGGAAATACTGCTGTTAGGAATGAAATAATTAACAACGTGTTCAGGTATGTTTTTAATATGTCTAAGTACTAACACAAGACTATACATTTGTATTAACAAGAATGCTCATTTGCTCTGGCTTTAGCCGCCGCTAGCTCATATTTTTTAATTTCCTGGTCTAGTTTGAGATTTTCCATTTTTATGGCGTGTTCTACCTCTAGACATTCCAGTCTTCTCTTGTAGAAGATGTCCCTTAAACTTCCCTCAGCTTCAGCTCTTCTCTTTTTAGGAGGTGAAGTTCGTCTCCTGGGGCCAGGAATGACATCTGTATCTGGTACTTGTTCCTTAAATCAGTCAGTCAGAATTGAAATACGAGAATGTGATGATAAAGAAGAAGAAGAACGGCCGTGCTGTAAAAGCTAGTCGAATAGTATTTTTTTTTTTAAGGAACAGTTAAGCGTGTGAAAAGTATATTTGATTTATGGCCGGTTTCTGGAATGACAGTTGTCTGTAGATGAGTAGTTATCAGTGACCGAACATGGTGATACATTTAAAATGAGTTTCCGAAACAACAGTTATCGGTTTATTCACAGTTATCTGCGCAAAGATTGGTAACTGAAGCTAGTGCTGTAGGTACCGCTATGCTAGAACTGATTCCTGCAAATTAGTTTCGTAAACATTAGTAAGTGATAATGAACTGACTATACTATATTTACAGTCATTCATTATAGTGTTAACGTGCTTGGGTGTGCTAGAGTTTACAATATTTCAGTCAGTACGTTTACTTCCACGTTATCGCTGGCTTAGTCACTGATTCCACCTGTATGGTGTCATCTGTCCCAGCTGTTTCGGTTACAATCACCTCGGAGCATGACGCTCATACTGTAGATATATATTCCAACACGGGAAATGAATCGTCAAATAAAATAGAACTCGAATCAAATGGATTTTCACTAGGCTCAAATTGATCTTTCAATGCAACTACAATGTTAAAGATTTCTTTCAGGCTTTGAATCATGAGTCTCACCAACAGTAAGTGAACACCCAATCTGAAATTATGTAGTATTTACCATTGGTATTTACATTTGTACTAAATAATCTCTTAGGTGCCGGTATGCACTTAATATAAGTCTGCTGAATAATAAATAGTCTACCGATTTTTGTTGCTTTTTTAATGTCATTATATCTTTTAACCGGTGACGTGAGGTCTGATAGACTCCCAATAAACATAAAACATCTCGACTTCTTTAATTAAAAATCTCGCAGGGAGCTGTAGTTTATATTAGCTTCTTATCTATGGACTTAGCGTCAGCAGCTGCGAGAGTATTTTTGTCAATGCATGTTACGTGGTCAGTGTAAGTAAAACTTCTCAAGTGACAAGTCCGTTGCAGTTATAAGAAATACAACAGTTCGAGGAGTAGCCTACATTGCGGAAATACTAATGAAAAATGTAGTGGTACCGGTTTCTATTTTCTTTTGGCTATTGGAGACTGCAGTTTGTAACGCTTTCGTATTGTTCAAGTTGTGCCATGAAAGCCCAGAAGAAATGGAATTCTGATCAGGTGGAATTACATGCACGTTTTTCATTTATATTATTATTGTTTACGCCTGTGTTCCGGATCAGTGAAAATTGATCTGTTTGGTAATCGCGGTGTATTTGTATAATTTTAGTGACGAAAACAGATCTAGGTGAAATTTAAGACTATATCTGCGTACTTTGAATAAGAAAGAAGGAGAAATATAACTAGTTTTTGCGTTATTAGATCAGATATATTCATATTATGAGAGATTATTACACGCTGAATCAGATTGATTGAAATGACCGTGTACATCTTTGTCAACTAGTTCTCATTATAGGAAAGTTCTGCTAGTAAAAGTAACTAGATATTACCAAAATAGCCCTAAAAACATTTGCGTAGATACATCTATTGGAGGACGAGAGATACTAAACATGACGATATCTGTACTGTTCATTACCAGGGCTTATAAATATGGATTTAAGTTTCCAGAAACTCACTAACGTTAACAGCGCAGTTAGTTACAAGCACATTTAGGTAACTCGTAGGTAAATGTAGTGTATCAGAAACCGGCCATTATATGTAATATCTATCTGAATTAACACCCTTCATTAAGTTTGTTGCAACATACAGTTGTCACGTAACTTGATACATTACCATGTTGTAAGAAACCCCATTAACAACTATTTCCTCCACGAAAGCAACGGCTTGAGATTGTGATTCGTTCACTGCAGTTTCCATTGTAAGTGTAGGATCCTCCACATCACATTCACGTACATCTAAATAATAAAATTAGACATTATGTACTTCCATAGTAAATGTGCACTGTATTTAGTTAACCTGTCATTAGTCAACAAGGGGTAGTTTGTAATTTTATTGGAGTTACTGATGACCGATTAATTAAGGGAAAGTGCTTATCGCAATATTCACTAGAACGAAAAACAAACTAACATCAGACACAGTCCTGTGTATCGGCAATTAATTGACAATGTCTTATGCTTGTGAAAAGCGTAGCTCTGTATGAGTTTACACTTCGAACACCGCGTACCGGTACTCCTAGTTATTTAAATCAGGATGTCAAGGTTAACTTACCAAAAATAACTTCTTGGTGGAAGTGCGCATCCCAATCGGACTCGCAGGCTAGTGGAAGGCATTGAGGTTTTAATGCTGCTACGAGTTTCCGTCCAGCTTCATCCACCGTAGGTTGTACGAATGGACCTCCGCCTATTTTATTAATAATAATGTTATTTGTTTTACGTCCCACTAACTTCTTTTACGGTCTTCGGAGACGCCTATTTTATTAATGCTGATCTAGTAAGAATGTACAGTTGGTTAAGTACGATACTGCGAAGTCTCAACTAGTGATTAATACGCAAATATGTATTTCTTTACTTACTTTATCGTCTGCAGACGACTTCTTCGTTCGTCGTTTTACATTCTTGTAACATAACTGCAAGGTTTTCCAATCCCGTCGCGCCACATTAGCGTGGGAATTGAAGTCTGAAGCTAGTGCTTTCCAGGCGTTTTCCTTCTCTTTCGTACTTACAGCATCAGTCTTTTTATTTTCAATTGTATTCTTATATTTCGTAACAACTAAATAAATTAACAACTCCTTTTCGTACGCTGTACAATTCGCCGCTCGATTTCTTCGCTCATTGACATCCAAGTTCATGTCTGTTTTTCAGTCGATGTGTTTGAGATCTGATTGACACCAAAATTGACACTACGTCAGAAAGATTAAAAACATGAAATAACGTGACTTTACTACCAACATATTCCTGATTAGTACGAATTTCCCACGCTGTTTACGACGTTGCCAAGTGAAATTCTACGATGACGGATCAAAGTAGATCCGGATCATGAGATCCGAGATCAATGTTATACAACACAACGAGCAGCTTGGAAAGGATCATTTTCTACTCTCGAATCAAAATTGATCTCGGATCAGCTATGTTTATACAACCGGCCCTTAAAAAAATAAAAGTCACTATTCATGTCATCATGGTAGTCGCCACTCTTGCTGCCAGACTTCCAGATTAGCTGACAGTTCTAGATGGAACCCATTGCACCGCCAGCATGTACAACTATCCTCCGCCCGATACTGGGCATTTTTATAATAAACAAACCTTTTGAATTTTATGTCATGTTTTTCCATTAGGATGCGCTTTTTAGTCTTAGTTTTTTCTGATGATATCCTAATGATCGAAGAATTCGCTTGACGCTAGTTATGGATCCTTTGAACTTTAAGTCTTTACCTAACTTTGCACGAATTTTTGAAACTGTAGGTAAACATTTTTCATCTAAATTAAATTTGCTAACAATACGGCATACGTCACCTTCGTCAAAGTCGTCCAATCCAGTAATTTTCTTTGTGCGCATTCTGTTTTTGTTTGGTGTTTCAAACAGACTATCCATAGGTTTTCCTAATTATTTCGTGTTTCGCTCTTAATCCGTACCAAATAACTTTCTGACACTCCAACAGCTGCTGCTACTCTTTCCTGCACCTTTTTTTTTTTACAATCTATCACGAACTTTTCTTCCATTGCCTCCCTTTCCATAAAGTCTATAACGTTCAAGATTACTGCACGAGTCTGACTCTTTAGCATCTTACGATGCAGGCTACTTTTAACGCTTTCCATGCTGTCACAGATAGGCCTAACGTACACCATCAGTAACCACAGTTACTACTCAACGGAAAATTAGAAAGCAGAGCACGGCAGCTAAGTGTAAACTTATGCACTGGACTGTCCTTGTAGCAGGAGCTCTGTTAGGAGGGGATACGCTACGCGAGATAGTCCAAAGTGTGCACGCGCTCCCAGATGTCTTCTTACCTGGCCCGATCTCTATTAACATTCAACATTCGTAGTAGAACAACGCAAATATAAGTATTTATTTTCGTTATTTCTATCAATTTTCGCATGCAACTTGTGTAGTTTCAATCTTGCCACCTGACGTTTAAGGTCGGGCCGCCAGGTGCGCCACTGACAGTATGTCTCGCAGTTTAGTATGGGAGAATGCGGAAGTGTCCAGTATTTTCTATAGTGTATTTGGTGCTACTCCAAGACCTACTACAATATATCAGACCTGAATGCAGCTATCGATATTAGCAAAAATGTCGCCGCGATCGGTTTGTTCAATGTAAACATGAGCATGCGCGAAGAGTCAGTTTAGTCCTTTCTGTCAGTTTGGTTTCTTTATGAAACGTTAGTGTAGTAATGTATTTATTGAAATTTGGTTTTGAAACAATTTTGGTGTATTAGGACGTGTCGATCCCAATGTGTGCTTGGATGTAATTCATATTCAGGCAGATGTATCACAGGCTTGTTTACATTCAACCGATGCGTCGGCCATGTTGATTCTCTATTAATAATAGATTTATTGCAGCCAATGGCCAATAAATACATATAAAGAATAATTTTCTTGGCCGTACCTCACTATAGAATTTGTTCTTTTCAAGCAGTCCTGTAGGTGATATCACCCAGATTGTTTACCACAAACTTAACAAAAGCAGTGTTCATCCGGTGAATGAAAATACTTTATTTTACATCCAATGATGAAATCCATGCACAGAAAACCGAGTCATTGTGTGCCTAAGAGCGTAGTTGGTTTGAGTCCATTCCTTATTTATCATTGCGTCGGTGCAATAAAATTCCTCCCAGATATTTTCCCTTTTCTCCTTCCTATCATTTAGGTGTTTTCCAAGTTTTGGTTGTTGGTATATGCAATCTTAATTTAAGATCTTCGATGAAGGAAGTTTCCTATGTAAGTTCGTAAATTAATCTTGTAGGAGTAAATTTGAGACGGTTAGTGTCCTTTTCAATAAACTTGCCTTTACAGGATCTAATGTTTCGAGTTCTCTGGATGTAAGGTGTGTCCACATTAAGTGTAGGCCGTATGTTACGATCGGTGCTATTTTTGCGTGAAATAAGAATAACGCTGTTTTAATGTCCAATAACTCTGGATTGCTGATATCTTGAACACTACGAATAGCTGTTATTGCTCTTTCCTTTGCATGTATTCTAAATTACGTTTTGGTCGTTTGTAGATGTATTCCTAAATATTTGAAATGATTTCCAATTTCCAATTTTTTCATTTCTGAGAAGTATACACTGACTGACAGAGCAAATGCAACACCAAGAAGGAGTGGTCAGAACTTTATGCCAATTGCAGGGTAGACTGACGTCACTGAGGTATGCTCATGATGTGAAATGCGCCGCTGTGCTGCGCACGTAGCGAACGATAAATGGGACACGGCGTTGGCGAATGGCCCACTTCGTACCGTGATTTCTCAGCCGACAGTCATTGTAGAACGTGTTGTCGTGTGCCACAGGACACGTGTATAGCTAAGAATGCCAGGCCGCCGTCAACGGAGGCATTTCCAGCAGACAGACGACTTTACGAGGGGTATGGTGATCGGGCTGAGAAGGGCAGGTTGGTCGCTTCGTCAAATCGCAGCCGATACCCATAGGGATGTGTCCACGGTGCAGCGCCTGTGGCGAAGATGGTTGGCGCAGGGACATGTGGCACGTGCGAGGGGTCCAGGCGCAGCCCGAGTGACGTCAGCACGCGAGGATCGGCGCATCCGCCGCCAAGCGGTGGCAGCCCCGCACGCCACGTCAACCGCCATTCTTCAGCATGTGCAAGACACCCTGGCTGTTCCAATATCGACCAGAACAATTTCTCGTCGATTGGTTGAAGGAGGCCTGCACTCCCGGCGTTCGCTCAGAAGACTACCATTGACTCCACAGCATAGACGTGCACGCCTGGCATGGTGCCGGGCTAGAGCGACTTGGATGAGGGAATGGCGGAACGTCGTGTTCTCCGATGAGTCACGCTTCTGTTCTGTCAGTGATAGTCACCGCAGACGAGTGTGGCGTCGGCGTGGAGAAAGGTCAAATCCGGCAGTAACTGTGGAGCGCCCTACCGCTAGACAACGCGGCATCATAGTTTGGGGCGCTATTGTGTATGCTTCCACGTCACCTCTAGTGCGTATTCAAGGCACGTTAAATGCCCACCGCTACGTGCAGCATGTGCTGCGGCCGGTGGCACTCCCGTACCTTCAGGGGCTGCCCAATGCTCTGTTTCAGCAGGATAATGCCCGCCCACACACTGCTCGCATCTCCCAACAGGCTCTACGAGGTGTACAGGTGCTTCCGTGGCCAGCGTACTCTCCGGATCTCTCACCAATCGAACACGTGTGGGATCTCATTGGGCGCCGTTTGCAAACTCTGCCCCAGCCTCGTACGGACGACCAACTGTGGCAAGAGGTTGACAGAGAATGGAGAACCATCCCTCAGGACACCATCCGCACTCTTATTGACTCTGTACCTCGACGTGTTTCTGCGTGCATCGCCACTCGCGGTGGTCCTACATCCTACTGAGTCGATGCCGTGCGCATTGTGTAACCTGCATATCGGTTTGAAATAAACATCAATTATTCATCCGTGCCGTCTCTGTTTTTCCCCAACTTTCATCCCTTTCGAACCACCCCTCCTTGGTGTTGCATTGTCACTGTCAGTCAGTGTATTATCTGATTTGGCTACTCTTCCACCATTTCTAAAGACCATATGTACCGTCTTGTTATTGATTCTGTATTAAGGTCTGATACTATTGTAGATGGTCTTGGTTACTCTCGATCGTTCACATATGGCGAATGGAGTAGCCGGGTATATTGGATACGCGGGTTTGTGTTAGTATACAGTCGGTTCATTTTATTTATTTTCATGAACGTTAACGATAAATATTTATTTCTTGTATAATATAAGTGTGCGAGTCTATTTATATGAATCAGTTGACACTTAGGATCTGTAATTATACGCTGTGATTTGAAAATATGTTTGTTTGGATCAGTGGCGGCTCGTGGGTTGTAAATTTGGTGCAGCCCAGCACTCGCATCTGCAGTAAATGTGTAGCCTACATTTTGAATAGGTGTGTTGGATAATCTAGCTAGGAGGAAATAAGGGATCGGGGAGATCTTTTGGTATGATAATGGTCTACAAATATCCGCTGTGTAATTTTCATGCAATTACTTTAAAAAGCACAATGTAACTATAACATTAACTAAAAAACAAATATTACATTCGGTAACGTCTATTGCTTGTACGTTAAATCTATCCTTCGGTCCTTTGAAGCAACGAACTTATCAATGATGTCATCGTAAAAGAGCATTGTATCCATCAAGTCGCTGAGCAGTGACTTCTCCAGGGATATGGTTGCCAGCGCAGTCAACCTCTCCTGCGATGTTGAATTCCTTAAGTAGGTTTTTATCCGCTTAAAGCACGAAAAGCTTCTTTCTACTGAGGAGCTGGTAGACGGTATGGTAAGTATTAATTAAAATAATTTATACGCTTCTTTGAAAACGTCAGTGAGTTCATTTTTATTGAGCGACAGAATTATTTCCTCCAAACTGGTACTTTTGTAGGTGGAATCAGAATAGATAAACTGAAGTTCATTTTTTAACCTGTGTGTGTCAAATGTCGTGGGATAAGACATTTTTAAGTTCTTTAGACCATCAAGAGGGAGGATTTTAGAAAATTCTTCAAACTTAGAGCTATCCCCTAAGCAAAGAAATTGGAGCTTCTGCATATCTTGAAATCTTGTATCAGTCTCTACGGAGACTAAAATCCAGTATCTGAAAATAAAGTACTCGATACTTTAGAAAAAATTCACTTTCTGTTTTTAAACCAGAACGTCTCTTTAGTTCAATTTTGGTTTTCTTCTCAGCCGTACGAAAACTGGTTTTAAATGTTTCTTCATTCCTTTTACCTAGTATCAGTTGCCGTGTGGGTCTTACTTTTGAGAGGCAGAACTAAACGTCCAGAGACTTCTTTTGGAGCACGTTAAATAATATATTAGCAAGCTCAAAAATGTTATTGAATACTATTGATAAAAATGTGAACTTAAAGTTATTAAACAACCCCTCTGATTGGCGAATGTTTTTTTTTCCGTCTGACCGAGGATCGTACATGAGTCTTTCAAAAATTTATTTCAATCCCTCCCAATCCTCGACAACCACGCTCAAAAGTTTCCCATGTGACGACCAACGTGTATCCACACCAGATGGTATTCGCTTCGCAATTACTGAATCAACGACGAAAGTTCTTTTGACTGATGAATGAATAAATGAAAGAATACTACCAAGACTCGAAAAAAAAGTACAGCATTCTGATATGTTGGTAATACTTTGCTGTACCACTAGATTTAATCAGTGTGCCGAACAATGTACAAATAATGCTTGAGGGGCATCCTCCTTGACCTAAGTTTGAAAACCATTTAGATGATCTGCCATGACACTAGTTCCGTCATAACACTGGGCAATCAATTTAGTTTTGTAGGAAATTTCACTCAATACAGTCTGCAGCAAGCTGAATAAAGTAATCGCCGTACGGTCCGAACTAACTTCAAAAAACCAAGAAAGCGTTCAACTAGCGCACCTTTGTGGATAATATACCGTTGTATCACCGAACACTGCGATTTCTTTGTGATATCAGTTGTATCGTCGACCCGAACTGTGAAAGGAAAGAGGTTTCTAAAAGTTCTTCTTTCACAGCATCCCTAATGAAGGTATAGATGCAGTCTATTAACTCACATTGTATAGTTTTCGATTCTGCGCTAAAAACTTTCTTTATAGAAGCATAATGCTGCTGCACTTCTAATGAGCTGTTGGAAACTAGAAGTTCCAATAGTTCTTTGAAATTCCCTCTATTTAAGGAGTCGCCGCTCTCATCATGGCCTCTAAATGTCATTTCCTGCTTAGAAAGAAATAAAACTACATCGATTTGCAATCGCATGAAAAGTCTGTTAAGCCTCACATTCTCATTAAATTGTGTGATGTATAGACGAGCATTTTTCTTAAAGCGCCAGCAATTTGATTCTGATTCTTCTTAAGTTCTTTAAATCCCACGGCATTTTAATATGCTCCGAGGAAACTTCGTGCTTTTGGAAAGACCTAGTAGCACAGGACATATTTTCAAATCCTGTGTGATTCCAGATTCCCTGTTTCACTCCAACAATAAGACAAGGCCAACAAAAGTGTTTCTGCAAATAATGACTACCGCATAACCACGGATAACTACTATACCAAGATACTTGGAAAGTTCGTGTGTGCATCTTTCCGGAGGCAGTATCTGTTATTTTCTGATATGTCAAATCTGGCTGGGGACGATTGATAAAATTTCTCTTTTATCCTCCTCCTTCCATTTCGAAAACGGAGTTTCTCTTAAAATACGAACTAAATCCACGGAGGGTTCCATGTTAAAGCACGCTTTGGAGGGAACACTATTATTTCACACTATAAGAAAAGATTTAAATACTATAATACTACATATTTATATCCCTAATGAATTTCAAACGCACTTCCTCTCCAAACATCCATACGACAATAATTATTTTACGCTTCACATAGTAACTATGAAAACGCCAAAAACTCACCGTGTGAGCTGTGCTATTAAATGCTCTTCAAATGCGCTTATGTTATTTACAGTTCACTCACAATTAATCCGCCACACGGCCACGATTCACATTATAACAACGGATATTTATTTTCACTATGAAAGAATACTCCGTGCACCACACGTTCAATTTATAACAAGCTTCTTGTTACAGCTGGTGTAACAGTAGCCACAACTCTCGCGACAAAATATACTAGTAAATGTGTCTTTGTTTGATTGTGTTTTAGCGTGAGATTGAGATACCAATATTGGCAGCAATGCTGTAGGAGCACGCATGTGTTCAACCTAAGCAGAGAGGGCGGGTTACACGTTCGGTTGGGTTCGGATAATATCGTCCCAGCTCGGGCCAAGCAGCCGAATATCCCAGAGACTCGCTGGGCTGCACCACGCAAAATACAACCGTATGCGTACTCATGACAGTCTTGAGCGTTGTCATGGCAACCGTTGTGTTACACGTCACAAGTCAGCCCGCACTGCTTTGAGCATTGAGAGGGCTGCACTCAGTCCGCAGCACTCGTAAGTGAAGCGAACAGCGGTGGTTGCTTAACTATGAGTGCTACACGTGTTGAGTAATCACATCATATAGAGCGCACTCTTCGGTTTTTCACCGAATATGTTTTAAACAGAAAATGTAGGGATACAGAAAATGATAAACAATTGTTTTGAGAAATGTTAGTGCAGCCGGGCTGTACCTGATGCACCTGAAAAGCCGCTACTGGTTTGGATCGTGTTGTGAACCGGATTTAAGTCGATCTACGGCAATGGCTCTCATACAACTATCCTTAAGTTTTCTAAGGGATAAAACATTAAGTTTATTAAGAATATACGTCGCGACTGTTTGAAGTCGATTATAAATTAGTGCACACAGATCATTTTGATGTTCTGATTCATGACGTGGTATGTGTTATCAAGCAGACTACATCAAATGTACATGTAAGTTAAAGAAATGAGTGATTAGAGTCAGTAGAACTATTGCATTCGTGTACCTCAATTGGTATAGATCTACTACGTTCTGTTCGTATTCTGTTCGCTATTAGTGACAACTTAGCAATACAATACGATAATCAGAAGTTTATGTTTATGTATCACAGGCTTGTTTACATTCAACCGATGCGTCGGCCATGTTGATTCTGTATTAATAATAGATTTATTGCAGCCAATGGCTAATAAATACATTATACAGATTAATTTTCTTCACTGTACCTCACTATAGATTTTGTTCTTTTCAAGCAGTCCTGTAGGTGACATCTCCCACATTGTTTACCACAAAGTTAACAAAAGCAGTATTCATCCGGTGAATGAAAAGACTTCTGCGTTTATCATCATTGTGTGATTTGCGCTATGCCATAAGTCAACATATGTTTTAAGAGTTCACAAAAATGGAAAGCTTAGCATTACCAGCGCCGTTAATTGGGTTAGCCTCATTATTTCGTATGTAGTTTGCTTTCATTGGGTAGTGAATATTAAAAATTGTGCACAACTTCGAAACTAAGGCAATAGTTATGTTTCAAAGTTCTCATCAGAGTGAATAAATTGAGGATTTTACCACATTAATTTATTTTTAAACGCTCTGAATGATGTAACAAATATCATTTTAACAATTTTATAATGAATTTCCTTACATCCAGTGACGTAAGAGAAAACGTTATTCTACTAAGTGAACTTTTAAAATAATCAGCTTACTCTTTCCTTTTAGTATGTGTCTGTCTATCTATTCTATTAGTTCCGTATATTTGTGATTCTATTTCATTGTATGTGATGGGCAGTTGTTGACAATTCATTTTTTCTACAAAAGTGATTTTTCGAATGATGTTACATTTACCATGTTAAATTCCTCCATTAGTTAATTATGTAATGATACTTTCGTGTAAGCTAATACCAGAGTTCGGTTACTTCGGTCGCCATTTATTTTTTTCATGTTACGGTTCGAGTATTGAAGTCGGTCTTGAGCACAGCTCTTTTCCAGGTGATGAGTGACGTCATAGACAGGTTACAAGGGCATGGTTTTAAATTTTCTATCCCTGAAGTGAATGAACATGTAATCACCTTTTATAAGGTTTTATTAAACTTAAGACGACCAACTGGTGCATAAAGAAATTCAGTAGCAACAGTAACATCTGACTAGAAAGTGTCAGGGAAAATATACAAATAAGGCAACTTTAAAACTGGATTAAGACATGACAAAGAGATCACACAAATAAATTATATCATTCACCCCCACCTAGATAATAGTCCTTAAGGTGGGCAGGACAGCGACGAATTCTTGTGCTCCGTCTCGGTAGCTGGTCCGGAGTGGGAGAGGCGGTTGTACCCCTTTCTTCTGACCTTGATGATTCAGGAGATTCCGTCTCGCATGGAGCTGGATTTGAAGATCCGGGTAATGAGACAGGGGTGTGGCAATGTTCTGGGCTTCCATGGGAATGTTGTCCATCTATTACTCCTCCGCCATTTTCTTCCCCCTTCTTCAGAAATACCTATTGAATAAGGCAATGGTGCCAGGTCTCTAGTCGAAACAGTGGTTTACCTTCCATCCTGGTGTTTTATATGAGCATACTCGGGATTTGCTTCAAGAAGAGTAACTTCTTCCACGAGTGGCCCGTACATAGATTGCCTGACATGCTTCCTTAGGAGTATTGGACCTGGAGTCAGAAGCCATGATGGGATTGGGTGTCCATAACTGGATTTTCTCTGGTGCTTAAACACCAGCTCGTGGGGAGTTTCATTGATAATAGTACACAACAATGATCTGACGGCATGGAGGGCATCATGTACAACTTCTTCCCACTGTTGGATATGCATTCCTCTTGATTTCAAAGCGAGTTCTATAGTTTTCCAAACAACTCCAACATATTTTTCCCTTGGCCATTGCCTCTTGAATTGTATGGAGTCGTCCTGCTAGTCGCCACACCAACAACCGTGAAGAATGTCTTCAATTCTTGGGGCATGAATGCCGAGCCTCGATCGGAGTGAACATATGAAGGTAAACCGAATATGGAGAAAAGTTTCTTAAGTTTAGAAATAACAGTGGACGAGGTGACATCAGGGCAAGGAAAGGCGAAGGGGAATCTGGAATATTCATCAACTAATCTGACGAGATAACATTTTCTAGATTTGGATGGTAGAGGTCCCTTAAAGTCCATGTTGATACGCTCAAAGGGACGGGTAGCTTTGACGAGATTAACGTCATGCCTGATGAATCTAGGCTTCAATTCAGCACAAATTTTACAAGCAGATATAACCTTCTTTACATCTTCTGGTTAATAAGGCAAATTCTTCGTCTTAATAAAGGGATTAAGCCATGTTATACCAGGTTGACGTGTAAAGCTTCAAGGAGGATTTTCAGTTTAGGTCCGCGACACTGAATAGCCAAACAAACTCCGGAGAAGGCATCTGCAGCTTCGGTATGTTGTCCTGGTCTGTAAACTATTTCATAATAAAAACACAAGAGTTCAAGTTTCCAGCGCAGTATTTTCTCATTCTTCACCTTACCAAGATGTCTAGTATTAAATATAATGGCTACTGACTTCTGGTCAGTGATGAGTCGAAAATGTCTTCCTAGCAAGTAATGTCTCCATTTTTTCACGGATTCAATGATAGCCTGCGCTTCTTTCTCTACTGATGAATGTCGTTGCTCCGATCGGTTTTAGTGTGCGAGAGAAGACAGCAATGGGGCGTCCATTTTGTGTTAGTGTTGCTCCGATAGTGTGTTCTGAAGCATCAGCCTCTACAGTGAACATAGCTTTATCATCTATAGCTGATACTAGTGCATTTTTCACATCATTTTTCAGCGCGTTAAATGCTTCAATAGCTTTGTCATTTAATGGAAAACTATTACTTGAAAGGTTATGTATTTTCTGGGAGAATCTTGGCATGAAATAGGCAAAATGAGCGAACATGCCCATCGCTCTTCGAAGAGAAGCAGTGTCAGTTGGTAATGGGAGCTCTTGTAAAGGTGTCAATCGGTCGGGATCTGGGCGAATTTCATGATTGGAGATGATATAACCCAATAGCTTTATTGTTTTGACCGAATGAACACTCTTCTTCTCGTTGATCGTGAATTCATACTTTTCCACGGCTTTCAGGAACTTTTTCAAATTGAAGTCGTATTCTTTCTTGTACTTGCCACCCACAATGATATCGTCTAGGTAAGCAGTGACATCATTAAGTCTTTCATTTTTGATGATCGTACCTATTGTTCTTTGGTACTCCATTTGTGGGGCCAAATTTAATCCGTTTGTACTGCCAAAGTTTACCACATGCTTCGAATGCTGTGTAAGGTCGATCCTCCTCGCAGATGGGAATCTGGTGATAGGCGGTTTTCAAGTCAACTGAACTGAACACTTCATAATTTGCTACCTTGTTGACTATATCCTCGATACTTGGGAGAGGGTAAGCATCTAGCTCGGTATATTGAGTTATTCGTGAATAGTCAACTACCATACTGTATCGGGAACATCGGTACGGACTAAGTCCCCGTGATTAAAATTTAAAACTTCGCGTTACGCGCCGGCCCAGCAGCGGAAGACAGACTGGAGCAGCAAGCAACACATGTGTGTGACGTAGAGCGGAGTGACTTCACAGCCTGCCTCCCCGTAACACAGAGAGAGCCTAGATCAGTATGGAATGTTCCTTGAGATTTTTCGGCTAATAACTTTCCCCACGATAATAACTGAAAAAAGTCAATCACATCATCGTGTAGCCCGATATTTTATCTCCATTCCTGCAAGGCTTGATAAAAATCCGACAGGAGACGACGAAATTATGGAGCGAGATGTAAAGGTATGTTTTGGGGTGGATCGGGTATAAATGGCAAGCTGCTTCCCTTAGCAGAGCAGTGTGTATCGCAGTGGAGTTCGTGCGGCTAGCAGCGAGCGGTAGGCTCGTGGGGACTGCGATACGACATGAGTGACTGTCATATTTCGTCGATTCCGGACTTTAACTCCGTAGCGTCGAGTGTGGACTTTTATAATTTTCTTTAACTCGTGAGTGATAGAATTCTGCTACAGCGGAGAGCGATATAAGTTGTGCTTCATCAAACTCTTAATATTCTCAAGTGATTGTTTATTCTGAATGAATGTCTTAGACTTGCGATTATCTTTCCAAGTGCTCATAATTCAAAGTTAATGTTGTGGACAGTGATAGGATTTGGAACAGTATTTGCTCCTTACAAAGCGATTGAATGTTTCGAGAAATCTCATTGACGTAACTGTGCTTTGACTTAGAATTCTTCAAGTGGCAAACATTAACAAGTGATTGAGTACAGAATTAACTTGAACTTGGTGACTACGTTACTAACTTACAATTTCGTGTGGAGATAATTCTCTAAACTGTGTAAATATTTTATAGATGATGGACTGTAGACTGTGCATTTTCAATACTACGAACATTCGAACTCAGGACTGTTGATAAATGATCAATTTTACTTTATTTTTCATTAACATGCGTGAACAAGATTAACTTCACGAGTGAAAGATTCTTATTTCATGTCAATCCAATTGATTTCATTGAATCGTGTTCAGACTAAGAAATATGTCGTGCGGAATAACTTCAGATTATGCCAAGTATCACAAACTTTAAGTGGCTATTTATTAGGTTGACTTTATTGACATTCGACGACAAGTTTCAAGTGGCTATTCACTTTATGAGTTTAATTTCCGAGTGTTGAACTTACGTGCTTATTCGAGCTTAGTGACATTTTTTCATTTCAAATGATTAATAACATAATACGGGATAGATTTCATTGACATTCTACCGTGTGATAATTCTTCAATTATACAGTTCTTATGTGTTATGAACCTTGTTGAAACTGTTATCATATCTTTTTCTCATCTGTGCAGAAGCCGCTTTTCGCATTAATCCGTCCAAGGCTTAACGGTGTTCGTTCCCGTTTATCATTTACGTGGTTTGTTTCAACGCCCTTACTGCTACATCGCATGGATCTTCTAGAAATTCAAGAACTTCCATCGAGGGAGGAATGGTGGTTCAATGGTGCAGAAAGGAGAGTAGCAGCCGGAATTCGAGGACATCCCCAACCCTAGGACGAGGAAAGAACACTTCCCACTGTTTCTTCTGTACAGAGGTGATGTAATTTTGAACTTGTTAATAAATTCAGAAAAACTTAAGAATATTTTTTTAAAAGAAAAACCCTCTCCCTCTGTAAGCACTTCAATCAGAACGGTACACGCCCTGCGTCTGACTCTTGCTCAACGAAGTACCATATTTACTGTTACAATACGGCGCTTGTGGCTTTCTGATTGGGTAACAAGAACCTGAGCACGCCATGGAGAAAAGCTTTCATCTATATTTAATATTTGATATTCTTTTGCCAAATTCAAAATCTCCATCACAATCGCTTGAACTGAAAAGGCAGAAAGTAACTAATGTAGACCGAAAAGATGATAGACCTGAAAGTAGTAATATCACTGAACATAACACTAAAGTCGTAAACAACACTACTAGTAGGATTAACATAATAAGTAATTCCTTTATTGACCAACTAGCACTTAGTACACAAAGACAGAAAGCACAAAGTCATCGAACACAAAGAACTGGTAGCTTGCTATGGATATCTTCTGAACTTCTCAGCCTTATTAAGCGACATGACATTTTACATGCGAAACTTTAAAATCCCACCATAAAGAATAACATCAATCTCAATCAGGAATATCGCAGGTGTTGAAACAATGTAACAAATCTAAAAAGGAGTTTAAAAAACAAATATCACTCTGAAAAATTTAGAATTCATAACAAGAACCCAAAGGAAACTTGGAAAATAATAAATGAAATCATACATAACAGAAAAACAACAAAAGGCGATAATTGCACATCTCTAGAAATAGATAACAAGATAATTACAGACAGTCAGGAAATATGTGAATCATTAAATTTATATTTTTCATATATTGCTAAAACCCTGGCTTCAGCAATCCCTCCCCACAGCACTGAAACACTTGGGGTTCCTAGTTACTTGAACTCATTTTACCTATATCCAACCGATGAAACAGAAGTAAGATCTATAATATCAAATCTAAAAAAACAAGAGTAGCTTTGGGCAGGATGGTATAACTGCCAACTTTCTAAAAGAATTCTAGGATTCTTTAAGTGGGTTGCTAACAGAGATCATTAACGAATCCTTGGCATCTGGTACATTACCTAGTGAGCTAAAAGTAGCTAAAGTACTTCAAGGGTGGGGATGGGAGGAATCCTAGTAACCATAGGCCTATCTGCATTCTCTCCATAATCTCTAAAATATTAGAAACTATTGTTAAAAAGAGAGTTCTCATTTTTTTAAACAAAAATAATTTCTTTTACAATGCACAATATGGCTTTCGTGATAACTCCAACACTGAAATAGCAACCGTAGATCTCATAAATTTGCTGCAAGAGTCAATAGATTCTAATAATTTTGCTGGTGGGTTGTTTATAGATCTAAAGAAGGCCTTTGACACAGTGGACCATGAAAGATTGTTAGCTAAATTAGAGAGAGCAGGAGTTCGTGGTGTTGCTTTGAAGTGGTTTGATAATTATCTGTCGGATAGAAAACAGTATGTAGTGCTGAATAACTGTAGGAGCTCACCAATTAGGGTAACCCATGGCGTTCCACAGGGGTCGGTATTAGGACCGATACTCTTTCTAGTCTACATCAACGACATTGCAACTTGCCGTTTGAAAGGACTTATCACACTATATGCCGAGGACACAAACTTGTTCTATACTGGTTGAAATATAGACTCCATTGTTAAAGATATGCAGGAAGACCTCAATACTCTGTGTTTTGGTTTCAAGCAAATAAATTAACAATTAATGTGCAAAAGACTAATTATATGATAATGACAAAACAAGGTCAGAATGAAATCCCACACAGTAAAATATATATACAGAGTACTGAAATAAAACTAGTTAGTACTGTCAAATATCTTGGGTTTGTTATTGATAGGAACGTGAACTGGACAGACCATGTTGAATTCATTACTAAAAAGATCACACCTGTTGCAGGAATTTTAAAGAAATTTAGTTATCTTATCCCGCAACATCTTCTAAATCAGATCTACTACTCTTTAATTCATTGTCACCTACAATATTTGAATGTAATCTGGATGCGCTGTAAGAAGTCTGACTTGAATGAGCTAATGGTAGTACAAAATAGAGCTATTAGAAATATACTTAATCTTCCCTACTTAACGCCAATAAAATATCTATATCTAAGTGCTAAAATACCACCACTAAGTATGAGTACAGAATTCAATACAGCTGTACTCATGTATAAAATAAAACATCAATTTATACAGCACAACACTACATATACTCTGAATTCTGACAACCATCCATATAGTACTAGGCACACAAATAACTTTGCCTTATACAATGTTCGCCCTTATAAATATGGTATAAACAGCTTGAAGTTCTCCGCGATCCAGTTATTTAATAACATCCCTGTGGAGGTAAAAACAGCACCAACTTTGGCAAAATTCAAACAAAGAGTCAAGCATTATTTTTGGGAAAGGTACTGTGCTGTTTAAATCAAAATATCAGTTGCCATTTAAGTCATTCTCCCAAACAATCTTGCAAACTGTCCGGAACTATTCTTATACCTGTGCAACGTTTATGTTATATAAATGTCAGCACTCTCTAATCTGTTCTTGTAAATCTGCAACACTGTGTTATGTATATGTACTGTAAATACTCTGTAATCAATTCCTGTACGACTGCAACTTTTATGTTATGTAATTGTAAATAATCTGAAATCTATTCTTGTACTTCTGCAACTCTTATGTAAATGAAAATACTCTGTAATCTATTCTTGTAATGTAAATGTAAATACAGTCAGAAATAATTATCTGTAATCCTCATATTAATGATGTACATATTTTATATATTGTATGTGTTTATATGTTCAACCATTTACCAATAATCTTATATACACAAACTATATTTTGATGTGTAAGTGCCCGCCAGTATGTAATGTCCTGTACAATTCCTATGTATGAGCCTGCAGGCTCGTTGGAATTAATTGAAATGAATGAATGAATGAATGAATGAATGAATGAATGAATGAATGAATGAATGAATGAATGAATGAATGAAACGGCACGGGACCCATCTGATATATGCCTTTGATATGATCCTCATTCAAAAGTCCCTGAACTTTTTGTTCAATGAATTTGATATCAGTTGCTGTGTGGCGTCGGGACTGTATGGCGATTGGCTTGCAACCTGGAGGTTTATTTTGGAAAAGTCGAACAGGTTCGACCTTCGCGAGTGCTAATCCGCTGATACTCAGAGGTTCTCTGTGACCCCCAAACTTAATCTCTACAGATGAATGACGGCCATGGATATCATGTCCTAGAATGACGTCAGAGCGGTCTGTCAAAATGTTAAGTTCAACATCTTTGAAAATATGGTCTTCAATTTTTATATATACACAAGGGGTTACTTTCACTAAAGAGCTAAGCGACGTTGAGCCATAGTGACAGTGAGGCCACTAGCAGAAATAGGTACTTTGAGCTTTTGGACCAGCTTCTCGGAAATATAACTTGTTGAACTGCCCGTATCAACAAGAGCGTTGATCTTCATTCCATTCAAAGGGATGGGCATTATAGATTTAGATAAACAACCCATTGGAGAAATATAAGCTAAAAGTATGGTATGACAATGGCAAGATATGTTGGAGCTTGAAGATTTTGAGCTCTTACACACCTTTGCGTAGTGGCCGATTTTTGAGCAGGCACGACAAGTGGCCTCTCTTGCTGGGCAAGAGTTTCTGCTGTGCTAATTAAATCCACCGAAGTAGCATTTCTTCTTTGTTGTTGCAGCGACAACCTCACGTGATATTTCACTACCCGCCGAGCTACATTCATGTATTTCGCCGATTGAGTGAGATGAACTAGAGAAACGATGCTCCTTGACAGTATTGACAAAAGCAGGTCCTTGGTATTGAATAGATCCAGTGCCGACTCTAAAGCCTTTGCTTTCATCGAACCCTCCTCGAGAGTAAGATTAGGATTCTCCAATAACCTATGACGAATGCTTGAGTCGAGAAGGCCGGCAATAATAGCATCGCGAATACAATCGTCTCTGTTCACTTCTGCCGTCACAGCTTTAAAATTACAATCCTTGCTCAGAAGCTTTAAAAATTGTATATTCATCGATACACTTTCGCCAGATAGCTGCTTCCTAGTTGCCAATTTGTGTCGGGCAAATATCTCGTTCACGGGCTTGAAAAAAATACTAACCAAGATACTAATGGCGTCATTATAAATTTTGGCTTCATTGATATATTCGTAAACGGTAAGTGAAACATGGTTGATCAATATGCGTAATTTTTCAGCGTCACTTACTTGATACGCCAAAATGAAGTTCTTGAGCGTGCTGTACCAATGTTTCCATTCTTGTTGAGCGTTACTCGATTCTGGGTCAATGCTTAAACGTTCCGGACGAAGTAATTATTCCATTATCTCGCTTTTTTCTTAAGTTTAATAAATTGAAGTGAATGAAAATTTAATCACCTTTTATAATGTTGTATTACACTTAAGACGACCAACTGGTGCATAATCAAATTCAGTGGCAACAGTAACATGTGACTAGAAAGTGTCAGGGAAAATATACAAATAAGGCAACTTTAAAACTGGATTAAGGCATGTCAGAGACATCACACAAATAAATTATAGCAATCCCTAAACGCGCCGCTATGCTATTTACGCATAAACGTGCATATAATAGTTCGCCCTTAATTTTCGAAGGATTTTCAGTTCCTTTTGTTTCACAACATCTTTACCTTTTACTACTGGATCACAAATGGGCGTGGAAACAACATGTATCGATGATTAGACAAAAAACTGATAGTTTTATTACAATCTTACGCACGGTTACACGTTCTATTATCTTATACCGTGCCACTGCCCGATCTATAACGGATTACGGTGCATTTTTTTATAGATATGGCACCCGCTACCACGCTCGCACACTTAAATGCTATTCAATTCCCAGCATTGCGAGTATGTATAGGCGTACCCAAAATCACTCCTACTAACGCATTACTGATTGAAAGGGCGAATATCCTTTATGGACATGTAGACAGACTCTCGCTACCAAGTATGTACTCAAGAATTTTACGCTAGCACAGTCTGCACTCATTCGCAGTTGAAACTGTTGTATGAATATTATTCACAGCACTCTCCTCGTGGGAATCGAACCTCTGCCATATACAACGCTTATAAGTCAATTACTACGCAGCGGAATAAATTTGTATTCCATGCCTTATGAGAGTTTGTATTTTATACCATCCATTATTTCTTCTTCGATTGATTTTTTCCGAGTACAACACAAAATTATTATCATCCCACCTCTGAATTTAAACGTGTTTGAATCTCCTTCTCTGAGTTTGAAGTTAGCATTTATATCGATGGTGGTAAATCTGTACATGGCACCGGAGCAGCAGTATTTATACCCCATCCATATACACTTCACGAGTTTCACCTCCTCTCCCATTGTTCAATATTTACCGCAGAATTATTCGCAATACGTCAAGCTCTCCTTCTAATTAAGAATAATAAGCTACTATATATACAGATGCTAAAAATGTTTTACAAGACTTACTCTCTAAATCGCCTTCATTTAATTGGTATTTATACAATGTGAAGTATTTACTATATTCCCTTGAACAGGCTGGTGCATATATTACCTTAGTATGGATACCTGGCCATGCGGGAATTCCTGGCAACGAGAAAGCTGATTTTGCCGCAAAACAAGCAATCAATCTACTGAACCTATCTCCATTGCGATTCCAACCTTAGATTTCCTATCAGCAGCTCATATTGATGCTTATCAGAAATGGCAACATGAATGGCAAAATTCTTCTTGTAAAAATGTAATTTTTTTATCAACTCCAAGCCGAAATCCCTCCTAAACCTTGGTACTTTTACGGATCTTATACAAGACGTCACATCACAAATATCATCAGCCTCCGTTTCAAGCATGCGTTAACTCCTCAATATAAAAACCGTTTCCATCTTGCCCAAAAAGCTCCCTGTGTGTGTGGTCAGTTTAATGGTGATAGCATTCACATCATCGTTCAATGCCCGGCCTACGATGTGTCTAGAAGAATTTTCTTATCTTGTTTAGTGAAGATGGCTATACACTTGCCTACCAGTGTATCTTACCGGGCGAGTTGGCCGTGCGCGTAGAGGCGCGCGGCTGTGAGCTTGCATCCGGGAGATAGTAGGTTCGAATCCCACTATCGGCAGCCCTGAAGATGGTTTTCCGTGGTTTCCCATTTTCATACCAGGCAAATGCTGGGGTTGTACCTTAATTAAGGTCACGGCCGCTTCCTTCCAACTCCTAGCCCTTTCCTATCCCATCGTCGCCATAAGAGCTATCTGTGTCGGTGCGACGTAAACCCCCTAGCAAAAAAAAAACCAGTGTATCTTGCTTATTATCGACACTTTCTCCTACTCTCATCGACAGTTTAAATAAGTTTCTTGATGACGCTCACATAGTGTGTAATAGTACTCATAGCCTAACTGTGGCCAAGTATTTTCACTGCGAAACGTATCTCACAATTCATTGCTCGTCTGAGTGTAATCTTCCCCACATAAATAGTGAATTACGTGTATCACGTGTGTTACGTGTGTTAATTACATACTATGCCATTATTGGTTCATTATTAACTATTTCCAAGTGCATATTTCTCCTGAATTCTTCTTTCGCTATACGAATGAGTGCATTTATTAACAAGGTTATAGTGACTGGACATTACTTAACAGGGAGAAAATTCAAACCGTGGTTCAATAAAAATTGTTATGCCGCTCGGAAAGTAGCCTTAAGTGCCCTTCATGACATGAAAAACGCCCCTACGGTAAAATCGTCAGATCTACGTCACAGAAGCTAGAGCACATAAGGAGTTAGTTAATTAAGCTAAAAGAAACTTTCAGGATGAAGAAGAGATAAAATTGATTGAAGACGCTGAACAAAACCCTTACGGAGTCTTTAACCAGATAAATCTATCTTTTCCTAGGCATTTCCCCATGAATATCTGGGAGGAACACCTAACATCAATATTACAATCAAGAAACACATATACCACGGTTGAATTTGAGAAAACTCACACAGATCTCGAATAAAGTTACTTAATCTCGGTAGAAGAGGTAAAGGCTGCAATAATGAGCTCCAATGATAAGAAAGCACGTGGCCCAGATGAAATTTACAACGAACACATCAAAGAATTGGGATATGACTTCTGGGATAAAATCACAACCTTATTTAACAGATGCCTTCGCCACGGAACTAACCCAAATAACTGGAGAAAATCGACTAATAAAATGCTGTATAAAGGAAAGGGTGATTCAACAAACCCCAACAATTACAGAGGAATAGCACTTGAGTGTTCACTATTTAAGATATTTTCACGTCTACTTACTAGAAGACTCGCGGTTCTGGTAGATACTTTCCTACCTGAAGAGCAATTTGGTTTCCAGAGAGGAAGAAACACTACGCAAGCTGTTCAGCGTCTTCAAAGGGACATTGAAGATGCATTATCGAAACCTAAAGCGAAACTACATCCGATTTTCGTTGATTTCTCAAAAGCCTTCGACGCCATCAGTAGAGATATCGTCATAACTAAACTGGAAAATTTATTTGGCCAAGATAATCCCAAGCGTTCCATTATAAGAATCATACTAAGTGAAAACTATATAGTGATAGACGATGGAATCTCCCGATCAAGAACCATAAAGCAAACAGTAGGGGTGTTACAAGGTGGCCCACTTAGTCCACTTTTGTATACAGTGGCCATGGCAGACGTAATAAAGGCGATACTTTCAGAGAAAGTTAAAATATATATTTATGCAGATGACATTGTGATGGCCTCAACATCGGTTGAGGATTTACAAACCTCTTTCGATCAGTTGGCAGACTGGGCGGAGAACAACGTGTTATGTATTAATAAAGAAAATATAGTGACTATGACATTTAGAAGAGGTGGGAAACATGCGACATTCTTCCATAGAACAGTTTCTCTGGCAGCAGTATGTCATGCGACATATCTGGGAGTAATCATGCAAACAGGTGGAAACAAATTGTCTTATCACATTAAGGGTAGTGTCAGCGCAGCCTTTAGAAGCATAAATAGCATAAAAAACCTGAAAAATTGTCATAAAAACAGCAGTAAAATTGTTGAACGTCAACGTTTCACCTGTCATCACCTACGGAATAGAAAACATCTGGCCTTACCTAACAAATGATCAACTGTCAAGCATAGAAAAAGTTAACGTTTAAGCAAAGGAATCATTTTACTTAGAGGAGATAAGTCTAAAATTTCTACTTCCAGCCAGCCCCCCCCCCCCCCCCCGCCAACAAATCTATCATGATGGAACTAGCATCAAAGAGAGAAGAAATCTGGGAAGAGTTCTATGCCACCGACGCTATGATCATACAAGGTTGGAAACAACCAAACTGCGACCTCAGACATATGATGACTCGGTTTGCGGTATATGGTTTTACCACCTATTATGTCAGAAAATAGGTTTCCATTCACCAGGACAAGAATGTGTCTGCAAGTACTGTGGTGGGCTATGAGACAGATACCATGCGATGTTTTGCAAGCAAAGGACCAAATCACTATGTTCTGTGCTAGAGTCAACTAACCATGTATTATCTGTACCATGTATATATGCACATTGTGCGAATTTCTGTAATTATTAATAGTGTCCAACACACCCACCTTCGAATGAGAAGAAAACGAAACATATGAAGCATGGTTCTTTAACGTATGTGAGGACCTTTGAGGACGACCACTTAATTTTCTAAGAATATTCATCTCTAAAATCTTAGTGAAACTCGCAGATCATTTGAGTGCAAACATTTAGTATACTTTATATTGATCATTATTTGAGATAGGATTTTTTGGCGGAATTTTAGCGTATTGGCTAGTAGTATTTTGCGGATCTTGTTTTTATACGTTGGCAACGCTGCATAGAGTAATCATATTCGTTGCTGGAACTGGAACTGGTCTATGCCAATACCAAGGATGATATACAGTATATAAGAGAGTTGTTGTTTTCTCTGATATTCGTCTTAGAAAATGTCATAATACTGATTAAAATGTTTGATAGGTACTAACACCTAAACTGATACCTTGTCAAAAAAGGTGTCGGTATTTGATTTTAAGTTACTTACGTATGCTGTTTGATCGTATTTGGTGATCTCTGTGCGGAAAATTGACGTTTTACGGAGCGGCCGCCATCTTCAGAAGTGGACGAGTTCGCAAGTAAAGATCGAGTGTTCGTGTGTGGAAAAAATATCTGTCATTTCCATATCGTATGTTGGTTGATGGTGGACGTACTTTTCAAAATAGGAAGGTATAACAAATTTACAGTGAAGCAATTATATGATGGATGGTAGCATTTGACCCTTTTCCAATCGAACTTCAGGGCCTACCTACTTGCCTGGCTGCAAGTTTGATGAGCTCAAAGTGAATCTCTTCGGCCTAGCTTGGAAAATTAAGCCGCAGTGTTTCATATTGAGAAGGTATATTGCTATTAAAACTTAGAGATAATTACCTGCTTGAAAATGAGTCGGCCTGATGCTGGGAGGATAAATGTTCCTGATGAACTAAGGGATGTTCTGTTAGAATTCACAATAAGCTATTTATTGGAGCAGCCGGGTGATGTAGTGGAGTATGCTGTCGAGTTCTTCCATAAATTACGAGAAGGTCGTGCAACTGCTCTCATTAGACTAGATGCTGATGGATCTCTAGATGAATCGGTCATGTCAACTGAAGAAGGTGAGTACAAAATTTCACTGAATTATTTTCCTATCTGGATATAAATTTAAGTATCATAGAGTCCTATGATAGGAGAGGGTAGAAATATAGTAACGGGACTCAAGGATTATTACATAAAATGTTACTTTAAATGCTGCTATTCTCACCTTAAAATGATAGTGGTAGAGAGATGTGTTCAGTACGCTTCCCAGGGACCAACCTACCCGCCCCTATAAGTACGTTTACTTTTATAACCAAAAATACTGTTTTAGACGCTGTATTCCATTGCTTTTAACGGTGATTGGTTCACGTATGGAAGAGGATGACGTTATTGACACCTAGGATGAGGTCGAGATCTTGTCACCAACCATTGCAGAAGAAAAAAATATGAAGCGGCCAGGGAAGTTTAAAAGGCCACGGCGAATACTGTCCGCCCTGCAAGGAAAAAAGGTAGTTTATTAGTTCTAACTGGCAAAAGTTCAGAACAGCTTACATTTTTCAGTGCCACAAATCCAGGCGCGATTGCACTGTCATTTGTTTCTCTCTCGCTCGCTTCTCGCGAAGGACTTGATCGTGCAGTGGACAGAGCTGCCAACTGTTCATATAAAGAACTAGTCCTAGTGCAGCGGCGCTACTTTTATTTACGAATCTCGTTAACACATCGGCGCTACTTTTATTTACGAATCTCGTTACAGTAGGTTAGTGACAAAGCCATTGGTCTGGATTGGTTAGACCGTTGGTCAGTGGAAAAGCCATTGGTCTGGATTGGTTAGATCATTGGTCTGGATCAAGCAAGTTTATTAAGTTACAGCCTAAGCATTACAAATATCCTGTATATTATGTATAAGCAGGATACCTCCCCCTAGCCTTGTACAGAATAGTTCTTGGTACCCCATATTTACTGGCATTTCTTGTTTCACCTCATCCAGTGCAGCAGCCACAGATGACTGTGGGTACTTAAGAATTTTACTTTGTTGAGGGGCTGTTTTATATCAGCGTAGGTGTGACAAAATTTGAAAGAAATGCACACCATTTATCAGCTTTGGGTTATGGTTTATATCAGGCACCTATACCTGACACATGGGGTCAGCTTGAGGTTCCCTTATTGGAGAATCACATAAAAAGAAATATATCTATTATCTGCACACCTTTTCTGGATATATTTACACCCTAGTGCTGAATTAGTCGACCTCGGCAATCTTCGAGATTCATACTGGCAACCTTTGAAACACAAACTATGAATCGCTTAAGCATCGGTGTGCGACATCTGGTGTACACTTTACGTACTAGTACTGTTGTTATTTACACAGCAAAGCCAAACTATAGAATTCACTCTAGGAATAAGATTACGTACTAGTACTGTTATTTACACAGCAAAGCCAAACTATAGAATTCACCCTAGGAATAAGATTCGCCTCGAGAAATGTTATATAATGTGTGTGTGACAGTTGTTGGCTTAAGATAACAAAGGTTTTGCAAAATCCATATCAATCGATCATATTATCGATTCAATTCAGATTTCATTTTCATTCAGTTGGCAGTACTACTGGTACCGCAAGAGCTCCCTCCTTATTCCTCACCCCGGACGGAAATAAATTGATAAAAAGTGCGCACTGCTTTACTTCTAAATTGACGTTTCGGCCGATTTTGTCTCTGTCTGGTGATTATGCACTGAAACATAGACATCCAACCAATCCCAAGCTGCCATTCATATAAATTTATATCGGCAGTGTGATCTCGAAACCTAGTTGCCAACTCTAGTATTTACATTCACCACGTGGTTAACCTATCTCGCTCAGTGTGTACGGTATTCGGTTCGGTTCGCAATCTTTTGCATTTTTCTTCAGTAATTAGTGTTTTAGATATTTGCCTTTATCTCTCTAGTTTAGTACAGTATAGCATAGCATAAGTTAGTACAATACAGATTTAATAGTTCATTGTATAAAAATAGCTGGTTTTTTTTTTATATCCATGTATTGGTTAGTGTACTTAGTTCGTGCCTCAGTTTAGTTCGGGAAAAACAAGTGTCTAGAACAGGGCCTCTCAAATGCCCAAAATCTCACGCGTGCAAATTGAGGCGCAGAGTTCCTGTGCACAGTGCATCGGTCCCATTCGGCTCGGCTCGGACCAACACTTCATCTGTGGGCTACTTGGTTAAGCTCGGCTCAACTCGGCTTGGATTTGGAGCGCTATGGAGCAAGTGAGGAAGAGGGAGACAGGCAGAGCGAGCGCGGTAGATGTGGGGAAAGAGAGAGACAGCGCTATTGCTCCAAATCGAGGAGTCAACGAAGCAAAGTCGTCTTTTGCACCCTGAGAGGCCCTGGTCTAGAAAGTGATTCTAAGATCAGTGGAGTGTTCCCTTTGTAGGCCATAACCTCCTTCGTGTAGCGATGAGTGATGTGTTAGTTCCTCATTCTCTTGTATTCTTAATAATGTATTCTTTTTTTAGTGTTGGATGTTGTTAGTTTTTGTGAATTTGTTTTCAGTCCTGGTTCATTAGCTGTTTTGACTATAGTGTTACATTTTACGAGGGCTGTTTACTGTGGGCGTATTGCATCAGCTGTTCTCGCGGCAGTAGCGCACTGGCAACACAGGTAAGGTGATGCTCATTTGTTTTGCGAAATGTCAATTTAGAAGTAAAGCCGTGGGAGTATAATTAGCTGGTATGTACCGTATGTATGTATGTCCAACCCTTCTCCCGTTCCTCTACGGTGTCGGGTATGAAGTGAGATGAATCTTCGTAGCAAGTTTTTATGACCAGATACCCTTTCTGATGTCAACCTCATCGGAGGAGTTAATGAGATGAAATTCATGATGTTATATGCTATAGTAAGAAGGGAGAGGGTGGAATATGGTGCTGGCACGTAGCCTACTCCTGTCGAATAGCACCAACGGGGCTGCTCAAGGCTTTACGTCACCATCCGACCTGACGAATCACCATCAACAGCGTCATATGCCCGCACTCCATATGAGTACTGTGGAGAGGTTTTGAATTTAATCCAGGCATTTGGCTATTAATCTAGTGATTAGAAGTTGTATATCAGCACTTCTCCTACCCTGCTGGCCAACATTTTGATGCTTTTCAAACTGGCTAACCACGGTGTTAGACCATAGAGACTTGATGCCGTAATGATCATGGGCACAATATCTGTATCTACCCAGTATAAACTGAATTTTTCTCATTCGAAACAGACCAAAATAATTTTTCAACCTGAGCTGCCACAAGTGTCAAATGTAGGTATAGGTATAATGCTCAGTGTGGTGTACTAATTGCTCACCTTCCATAATAGCTGCCTCTGTGGATCAGTGGTAGATTGTCAGCCTCCGGATTCCAAGATAGTGGGTTCAAACCCGTCAGAGGTAGTCTGCTTTTTGAAGGGCGGAATAAAGTCCATTCCACGGTATGCACTAGCCAGCGTTTTGATAGGTGTGCTAGGTACCAACTGATGAGCCCAGCCTAGCACACGGGGGCGAAACTCTGGCAACCAGGAATGAGTTAGCTGGAAAATTTATAATGTCCAATAACGGACCATTTATATTGGTATTCCATTCGTCACTCCATGTCGTACGATGTTGGCATGTAAAAGATCTTTGGTGACATATTTTGTGTTTACCCGACAAAATTCATTAAATCTCAGCCACAAACGCCCAATAGATTTTCGGTTTACTCGGTCTGCCATCTAGTAGGTGTAGAGTAAAACAGAATGTCTGAATCGACAGGCAGACAGCCATATGGCATCGAATTGAAATGTTTTCACACGGTAGCTGAGGCCATATGATTATTATTACCTTCCATAATTTATGTGATACCGGTAATTTATAACTTTCACTTCACCCATCATATAGTCTAGAATTATGCCACATTCATTAAATATAGTATCAAACATCAATTTCACTTTTAGAACTCAATAAAATATAATGGCTTATATACTTGCACTAACCTCCTTATGAAAAATGCTAAAATTCCCTCCAAACTTTGCTGATGCTCCCCTTTATACAAAGGACGTGCAGATGTGGATCATAATATTCAGAACTGCCAACTCAGTTTTTCTTCCAGTCTGTCTCCATGTCCAAATGGTTGGCGTGCTGGCCTTTAGTCACAGGGGTCCCTGGTTCGATTCCCAGTAGGGCCGGGAATTTTAACCTTCATTGGTTAATTTTGCTGGCACAGGGGCTGGGTGTATGTGTCGTCTTCATCATAATTTCCTCCTCATCACGACACGCAGGTCGCCTACAGTCGTCAAATCAAAAGACCTGCACCTGGCAAGCCAAAGTCCTTGGACATTTCCCGGCACTAAAAGTCATACGCCATTTCATTTCAGTTATTCTTCCAAAGAAAATGCTTAAACTACAAACTGATACAAAAAGAAATTAAGTATGAGTGGATATAATTTCATTTTTTGACATCTTAAATTAGGCTGTCAGCTATAGGCTCCGTGCGCTGATAAGAGAAATGCACCACTGCGCTGCGAGTCGTGAACATTGTTATTGCATTTCACCGCGCACATATCCGCTGTCGTGTCACCACATGCTGGCATGACCGATTAAATAATAACAGTGGGATTTCAGAGTGTTTTATGCAACAACAACTGGCCACATTATTCCAAACTTGCAGAAAGTGGTTGTGTAATAAATTTACAAGAAAAAGCAGGTTGCAGGAAATTGCAGCAGAGCAGTAACTGCAAATGTGATAAAGAAAGAAACATTGGTTCACTAGATATCCTACTGTTTCACAATAGAGGCAACATAGTAATTTATGTATTAGTAGTGGTGATAACGAGATTAGTGTCCATATACACATTCAACAATGCTATATTCAGAAAAATATGCTTGGTCTATTTCTAATACGATATCATGTTAGCGTAGGTTAATGCTGCTAGGGAGGCGATTTATTTTAAACATAA
Organism: Anabrus simplex; assembly: GCF_040414725.1. NCBI lineage: Eukaryota > Metazoa > Arthropoda > Insecta > Orthoptera > Tettigoniidae > Anabrus > Anabrus simplex. Next base: position 110,939,604 of record NC_090269.1, on the reverse strand, counting down.
CCATGTCTTCTAAGGAAGGCCTTCGTAACAATCGTTATTATTTCTTGAAGGCGAATAATTGTTTCCATGAAATGTTAGCTTATTTCAGCTGTTGTTTATGCATTTTGCTCAGAACGTCACCTCACGTACTGATCGGCCATGTGAATGGTCTCAACCTTGCATCTGAAACGTAGGGAAAGAGAACTACTTTTTCTGATAAAAAGGCTCAGGCTTGATGTTGGACCTATTGAAATTCCTGATATTGAAACCACATGTACACTATCAAAGATTATGCACGAGAAGAAAAGTTCAGAATCACTTAAAGTTACCAATAAGTGATTATTTATATTGTGTATCTGTATTTATAACATGATCAAGTCCACCTCTGTAATATAACAGTTGGCGCTACTAGCTGCCTTCCTCGGGAGTCCAGGCTTGAATCCTGACACTGCCAGAAACTTAAGATTGGCATGAGGGTTGGTATGTGGTTAAAACAATGCATGTATCTCATTTCCTCATCCTTTCACTATGGGCCTGCCGTCTTTCTTGTGTCAATGAGTTTTATTATTATTATTATTATTATTATTATTATTATTATTATTATTATTATTATTATTATTATTATTATTCTACTGGCTATAATTAAGACTGACAGTACAATACAATGTGTATCTATTATGATGTGTGTGCTCTAAAAATGATGGCCTACTGTAGCTTACTTTGCAAATATAACATTGCTATAATAATTTGTTTCTAATTGTTAACCTCTTTGTAAAATGGTTAAAATAATAATAATAATTCGTGTGGCTATTTCTAGCCGAGTACAGACGTTGTAAGGCAGACCCTCCGAAGAGGGTGGGCAGCATCTGCCATGTTTAGGTAACTGCGTGTTATTGTGGTGGAGGATAGTGTTGTGTGTGATGTGTGAGTTGCAGGGATGTTGGGGACAGCAAAAACACCCAGCCCCCGAGCCATTGGAATTAACCAGTGAAGGTTAAAATCCCCGACCCAGCCGGGAATCAAACCCGGGACCCTCTGAACAGAAGGCCAGTACGCTGACCATTCAGCCAACGAGTTGGACAATGGTTAAAATACATGTTGTAAAGAGTATTTTGTATTGATTAAAATGTATAAATGCCGAATTATGTCTTGTGATTTACTGCTGTATTCCACCATCTTTTCAAATGCATTTTATGAGGCCGTGAAGAAAACCTTTGTATCACAGTTTCTATTAATGCAACCAACAACAAGCATATAGCTCTGTCCAAATGTTATGACTTAAAAAAATAATTATCTTAAGACAGCATTGTAAAATGATTCTTCTTCTTAATTTATTTATTGGATTCCGTTTTCGCGTTATACTCAGCCACTAGTCGTTTTATTGAGTAAAGCCAAAACTATGAAGGATGATATATTAATTGTAAAGGGGAGGGGGGAAGATACGAAATTAGCTGAAAAACGTACGTAGGTATCATATACTGTGTCACAAACAAAACAAAACTTAGAATAGAGTCTGTAGTACAGTATGGTATATCATTATTATTGTACTGGCTGTAATTAAAACTATGGCAATACAATACATATATCTATTATGATGTGTATGTTCTAAAAAAAGATGGTCTACTGCTGCAGCACATTGCTATATGCACAGAGCCTATAGGTACAGGGTTAGGTATAGGTGCATCTACCTTTTAGGTACATAGAATAGGCCATTTTTAACCTCTTACCTGGGCGTGATGTACAGGGACAGAATGTTCTACTCTTCACGCCAGTGTGTTCAATCACGGCGACTATCTAAATCACAAACATGACCGGATCACTACATAGGGAATGTGGTCTTAAATTCTAATAATAGTTTAGGGATTCGGCAATAGAGGGCCACAGTAAACTGATTTAACATATGTATATAAACATCAAACTCTTCCAGTTTCTTATTCTTATGGTCAGCTGTTGATGAAGGTGCCTCTAAGTAGTTCTCGTAATTTCCACCCGAAGCAGCACATTGCTATAAGCACGGAGCCTATAGGTACAGGGTTAGGCATAGGTACATCTACCTTGTACGCATGTAGAATTGGCCATTTTTAACCTCTTAACTGGGCGTGATGAGTTAATTCGTCTTCCAATAGTTGTTATTCAATTGGGTAATGATCAGTTAACTTTCTAGAGCCTTCGAAAATTGTTATCTGCTGAGCAGGACATGTTATTTCGTCTCTCATTGTTGAGTGTAGTTCTGTGATTGCTTTATAGATGTCAGTAGGTTTCAGACTTGCTCTGCTACAGTGCACGCCAATATTTCAATGTATTTTCTTCCTTGCATAATAGCTAAGCGCACTCGTTTGGATGATGAAACTGTTCATCATCTCATTGATTCAGATGACAATTAGACGACAACTCTTTGGATAGCAACTATAGCACAAGTGGTGAAAGTGACAGTGAACTTGCTTCTCGGAATGAAGTGGGAGAAGATATTAGCTTGCCTACAAGTGATGAAGCCACTTTACACTAGCATAGCCAATATAATCCTCGTGCTCCTTTTACGTTTGTACGGGGTAGTAAAATAGGCCTATATATTGAAGCAGTTGCAAGAAGTCGAATCAAATATTGAATTATGATTTGAATTAACAAATGTAAATCACAAGAAACCACTTTTCCATGGGTGAAAATCGAATGATCATAAACACGTCTCTCGGCCATGGCCATCCATCAACGGCTTCTGATTTTAGATGACCACCAGCCATAAGACATAGCCAGCACGGTTGCTAGGTAACACTCTATGATCATCGATCCATACCTTACATCACTGCCTGTCGGGATATAGTGGGTTCGAACCCCACTGTCGGCAGCCCTGAAGATGGTTTTCCGTGGTTTCCCATTTTCACACCAGGCAGATGCTGGGGCTGTACATTAAGGCCACGGCCGCTTCCTTCCCATTCATAGGCCTATCCTATCCCATCGTCGCAATAAGACCTATCTGTGTCGGTGCGATGTGAAACAAATAGCAAAAGAAAAAACCAAAGAAACATCACTGCCTGCAAGAATTGTTCTTCCGACATGCTTTTTGTGACGCTACCTTCCGTAACACAAATTTTCTGATGACAGCCAGCCATAAGACATATTTATGTCAAAACAGGCATGCTAGATAACTAGTCTTCCGCAAAATCATGTACGCGTAATGTGCGGGATGAGTTTCTTTGTTATTCGCGGAAGCGTAATGGGCGTGATGAGGCAACTCGTCACCCACACCATGATAATGCGCGTGATGAATTGATTCCTTTTCGCTCAAAATATATTCCCCGCTAAGAAAATTAGTTTCTTAGTGGAAACTCCCCCGTTAATAGGTTAAAGACACTGTTAAATGACATATTCTTAATTCACTTGATCTACAATAAAATCTTTTCATGTTGTTTGTTTTGTATATTTCCACATCATCTTTATAGCGGCATGTTTCATAAAGATTCTAAAAGTTCATTCAGATGCAAGGCTGTATTCTCGCCATACTGCTCATTTAAAACGTGACACACTGGCTACTAGGGTGTAAAAGATCAAAATCAATTTCTTTACCTGGTGTGTATCATCTGGTAAGGGTTACAAGTGAAGACGTCAATGGAATCTACAGCGGAGAAGTTGGACTTTGGAACAGTGGAGATTGCGGAAGAGGCAGCCCAGTACTCAGGGAATAGCACGAATACACTTCATCAGCAAATTGAAAGCTAAAAATGGTTCCACCTATTCAAAATCTTATTAGTAATATAAGAGCCAAACTATTTTGGGGCTAGTTTCAACCTCATGGTCATCTTCAGCCAAAAATTTTATAAAAATTAACAAGTCATGAATGACATGAAAACATACAATGGATGAGTGTTAAGTTCTGTGAAGTTCTGTTATACAACAAAAATATTAAATTCTCAGTTGAGTTTGAAGTTGCGAAACATCGTTGAATTAAAAATACATCACAGTTCTGCTAAAACGTTGAATAAAATGTCACCATCTGAAACTTGTGGTATTTGACTGTTATTCATTATGAGTAAAGTGAAACCATGTAAAATTCCGTTAGGGTCATCTTCGTATGTTTGATGGAAGTACAAAAGAACAGTACGAGTTGTTTTCCAATTCATATTCAATTCACAAATTGTCCAAAAAAGACTATCAAATAATAAAATTAGCCATGTAGTTGAAAAAAAGATAGGAAATATGGCCATGTTTATATGAGACTCACCCCTTTATTATGAAACCATAGGTGTGTTACACATGCCTTGACAGAAACCACAGTAACATGTACGGATGTGAGTGAAGTGAAGGAGGGGAGGGATGAAGGGGGAAGGCAGGGCTGAGGTGGATGCAGAATGATAGAAAGTTGCTGGAGGGATGATCTGAAGGTATTATGAGACAGGGGGTTTTGATTTTTTAATTTTTGTTTATCAAGGATTGGAATTATGATATAAGATGTTTAGGTTTTTCAGATATCTTGTTGAGATTGAAGTTGGGATTAAAATATTGCTCTAAATTGACGCCGTTTTCCATTATATTAAGCATAGAACCTTTGTTAGCCACTTTGAGAATCCTCATGTCCTGCCCAATGGATGTAAACTTGTGATTAAATTCCTCCATATGTGTTTGTTGTGTTTGATTGCAGTCAAATTCCACAAGCTATGAAATAGGATGCAAACTATCATTTATGTGACTCTGTACTAAATGATGTAAACCACAAGCCTAAGATGGTGAAATTTTATCCAATGTTTTAGCAGAACTGATGTAATTTTAATTTGACTTTGTTTAGCAAGCAAAACTGTGAATTTTTTTTTTTTTGTTGAGTAACAGAAATTCATTTTAACACTCATTCGTTGTATGTTTTCATGTCATGACTTGTCAATTTTTATAAAATGTTTGACTGAAGATGTCCACATGAGGTTGAAACTAGTCCCAAAATAATTTAGCTCTTATATATTACTAATAAAGTATTGAATAGGTGGATCGATTTTTAGCTTTTAATTTGTAATTATATTTCAATACGGATCGCTATGAAAGTTATTGCTTATGATGTTATTCATCAGCAGCGTTTACCATGTTAGGGGCAGCTGCAAGAGCATCTCTTTCCTATGTAAGGGATGGCCTGAATAATTCCTGGCAGTAGCTCTGAAATGCCTTTTGGAGTGGCAACCTCATCGTAACAATGGCCTAAAAATGAGTGATGGTATACAAACAACACCCTGACCTGGCAGAAGCCGACAAGGGCAAATGAAAATAATGACGATTATTCAGATTTGTGTATGCATCATTGTCTATTTGATTTGCCTACGATGAATAATGAAGGATCAGTTATATTCTGTGTTTTAACAATATTTTGAATTGGGGTATGATACATTAGAATATATTTTACATACATACATTATCATTATAGACTGTTATACCTTTCACCGTTCAGTCTGCAATCCTCTGTGAATGTACTAAATGTCGCCATAATCCTCGATTTGCAACTAGTGTTGTGGTCTCATTTAGTTCTATACCTCTTATTTTTAAATCGTTAGAAACTGAGCCTAACCATCGTCGTCTTGGTCTACCTCTACTTCTCTTACCCTCCATAACAGAGTCCATTATTCTCCTAGGTAAGCTATCCTCCTTCATTCACCTTACATAACCCAACCACCGAAGCCAGTTTATGCGTATAGCTTCATCCACAGAGTTCATTCCTAAGTTAGCCTTTATCTCCTCATTCCGAGTACCCTCCTGTCATTGTTCCCACCTGTTTGTACCAGCAATCATTCTTGCTACTTTCAAGTCTGTTACTTCTAACTTATGAATAAGATATCCTGAGTCCACGCAGCTTTCACTCCCGTAAAGCAAAATTGGTCTGAAAACAGACCGATGTAAAGATAGTTTTGTCTGGGAGCAGACTTCCTTCTTACAGAATAATGTTGATCGCAACTGCGAGCTCACTGCATTAGCTTTGCTCCAATCTCTTCCTCGTTTTCTCCCCTTACCTGAATATCACTTACTCCTAGCACATCCGGATGCATCCTCTTTGCTGACTCAGGCAGTTCTGCTTTCTTTCTTCCATAAGCTCCATTAATATTGATAGCTCCCCATCGAATTCCATATCGTTCGCCAAGTTGTTTCCAAGGAGTCCCTCGCCTTTCAAATGGGAGTGGGACTCCGTTACTCCCCTAGGTTCGAGGCTTGCTTAAAATGTTCTGAGCTCGGTAAATTCATGAAGCAGGATTGTACCCTACTTACACCTTGTCCAAGTGAGAATCTCTCCTGTAACGGGTTATGGACCACCGATGAATCGTATAGTCCTAGCCACCTGAGCACAAAGAGGGCCATGACTCAGAATATGTCCGATATGCCTATTCCCATTCCATAGCAACTGGTATCCCGACTCTTGGACCACTTACTAGGCCACTCAGCCGTTGCCCATGGTGGTTCACGAACTAGGACGTGACTACAGTTACCCACACCATGAACCAGATGAAATGCGAAAGCAAATTCACATGCAGAAACCCACTTAAATATATTTTAAACCAGTTTTTCTGTCTCTTGACTTATTCTTTTAAATAAAAAACACTAAGTGGAAACTATTCTTTACACCAAGCCCATTTCTAAACTAGTTCTCTTCAGTCATAGTTATAGCTTCCTTATTTAGGTGCTTGTACAAAAACACAAGCTTGGAAACTTTGTATACCCCAAGCCTGTTTCTAATTTGGAATGAACACCGCCATATGTAGAAAAAACACGTTCTACACCTTTGGAAGACGCTCTAGCTGTTGAAGAGTAGCATAACTTTGTCTATTACCAACTTGCCAATGGCATTCTTGAGATTTCTATTACTGCAAACCAGACACATTTTGCACCACTTCATCAGTGAACATCGTTGGAATAAAGGTTTGATATTTCACAAATATTGATAGTAATTAAGTTCCCCCATATTTTTTTGTGGGCAAATTGAAATGCACATTCATGTTCAAATGGATGTAAAACATAATATGAGTTGATTAATACTGAATGAACAATGAAAGTCAGAAAATATGCTGCAGCCAGTGTTGCATAATACTTTTCAATCATCTTAGTTTTTATGTCCTTAATTCCAGATTTCCTTAACACTTGTAATTCCTCCAAGTCATACTTTAGTATTTTTCCATACCTTCACCGCTTGTCCAATGGTGCAGTCACTCCTCTGGGTTAAATCGAGAGCCACTGCTATTGGTTTTGGCACATTTAAAACTTCTTCAGCATTTTTCCTTATTTGAAGGGCACTGTCCTTTGTTTTAATGTAATCTTGAATATTGTCTTTTATTTTCTTCACAAATCTTCATAAGTAGTGGCGAGTATTAAATGTAAGAGGGAAGGTAGTCAGACAGTGCATTTCATCAAGTTTCCTGAAGCAGTATTAATGAAGCTCCTTCACTCCTAACCTTTGCATTGCAAAATGATTAGTACTATTGCAGAAGTTTTTCTCAATTTCTACTACATGTTCCTTTATGTTTGAAGTGTCCGTGGTAAGATCCTGAAAGAGAAGATTCAAAAAATGAGCAGAGCCGCCTTATATATGTACGGTAATTACATCAATAAATTCCCTCTTTCAGACCACTTCATTTTTGCCATATTGCTTACATTGCCTGTAATGAAGCTCCTTACATACTTTATTTTGCTCTCACAACTTTTCACTGAATTTATTGCAAGTTTCTCTGTGTATTTTTTTCTTTCAAATAAATCCTTGAAACACTTCGTCTCTCTGTTTAATAAATGTCTTCAAGAAGTGGTCCCGCTACTGCAGCAGGTGATAGAGGAGTATAGCCAGGTTGCAACATACTAACAACTGACTTCTGAATGATTAATGGTACAGAACGAACTGTTTGTAGCATAACAGAATTTTGTAACCTGTTTATCGAAGTCTTTTTTTTTTTTTTTCCCCACTAGTTCAGACAACAAAGTGACTAATCTGACTTTGCTTAATTTTTAGGGGTGGTTTCTCATTGGATAGGGCTAGCTGATTCGTAACTAATGATGTTTTGATGGCGAAGGTGAAACTAGTCTCTGAAGTTTGATCTTCATGCCCAGATGTTGCATTGTCAATATTTTTTCCTTGATTATCTTTTGTGCAGTTACATTTCTGAATATGTAACTTCATTCTAGTAACTAATCCCTGAATTTCTAAACTGCATGATTTGCATTTAGCTTTCATGCCCTTTCCACTTGCAGTGGGAAGTTTAAATCCTTCCCATACTGGATCCTGTTTTCAGCCTGGGTTACTCATTTTAAGTTAAAAACAAATTTCTTACAACACTTTTACAAATACAATACATGCAACTAAGGCTTTGGCCACAGTGCAGGCGACGAACGGAGCATTGCTGCTGTCAAAAGTTGAGGAGTTGGGGGGGGGGAGCGTCGGTGTGGAGATCTTGTGAGAATCAGTAAGCGGCGCGGTGTGTCCCCTGCACCTGCTGATTAGATAATGGCAGTTTTGAAGTTTTCCCGTTTGTCTTTGCTTTTAGAAAATTCTTATCTAAAAAGAAGAGTTTGAAGTAGGTTCAGGAGAGAATTTGGTGTTCATCCAATTAATAAACAACGTGAAATGTATGGAGAATTTCATAATTTATATGGGGAACTAAAGAGATTTCCTGATAGATTTTTTGAATATACTTGTATGTCTTTTCAAATGTTTGACTTCTTACTGAACAAACTTAAGGCGCAACTATAGAGGCAAGTCACCTACTTCCAGAGACCCATCAGTCCTGCAGAAGGACTAATCATTACAATAAGGTAAGGCTATTTTTGAATTAAATGCACAGGTCCTTGCATTCTGTAAGTATGGTGCATTGCATTTATAGATGAAATTGATTAGTTCTATGTCTCCGTACATTTTTGTAGAAGAAATTAAGTCGCATTCATTCAAAATATATCCAAGAGCTGTGTCCTACATGGCAAGGAAAAGTAAATAAGAACAAGTTAGATTCTACTTAAAATTTACTTTTCAATATTAGAATATTAGAAAAAAATATTAGGAAAGAACGAAAGTTCCAAGGGTTTCAGTCCTTTTCACTTGCTTCGTGTTTTTTTACTGCATTTAAAACTTCAAGCAAGAGTTTACTTTGCAGTGTTAATTTTTCCACCGCGCTTAAATTCTTCATATGCGGCAGAAGAGTCGTTGAGAAACAGTAATCGGGATCACTGAAATCCTGTCTCTCTCTCTCACCGAGCTCGATAGCTGCAGTCGCTTAAGTGCGGGCAGTATCCAGTATTTGGGGGATAGTAGGTTCGAACCCCACTGTCGGCAGCCCTGAAAATGGTTTTCCGTGGTTTCCCATTTTCACACCAGCCAAATGCTGGGGCTGTACCTTAATTAAGGCCACAGCCGCTTCCTTCCCACTCCTAGCCCCTTCCTGTCCCATCGTCGCCATAAGACCAATCTGTGTTGGTGCGACGTAAAGCAACTAAAAATTGCTTCAGTACAATCGACAGAAAGCACTGTTAGATAAAGTGCCCTCCTAATTCCGGCTCCAGTTATTTCAGTTATCTCAAATATTTCTCCGTAGTACTACAAGGTGTTGCTGACGCAGACAAATATTTTAAACTATTGAAGTGGGGTCGAGAGGAAAACAGAGTGATGGAGGCATTTTCACAACTTCTACTCTTTTCAGTTTATTGGAAACCAATAATTTTAATGTGCCTAGTGATAAAAGGACTACCGAATCAGATGTAAAAGTGCCACTGGTACTTCTTGGAGATGAAGCCTACCCTCTAAAACCTTACCTCATGAGGCCATATCCAGGGAGAGAACTAACGCGTAGAAGGGAAAGGTTTAATAAACACTTATCTAGTGCTTGAAAATGTGTAGAATGTGCATTCGGAAATTACATGCCAAGTGGCGATTTCTGGATACAAATATTGACACAAATGTGGAAAAGGCCATCACTTTTATCAAATGTGCTTGTGTCCTCCATAACAGAGTAAGGGGAAAGGATGGTGACAGTGATCTACTTTATCGTGAAGTGACTACAATTTCCAGAAAATGAAACTGTCCAAACTTGTGGGAACTTAGATCGCAGGAACAACAGTTGCAGTGAATATGCGAGGCAAATAAGAGAGTATTTCACTGATTATTTCAGTGACTTGTAAACTGTCTGTTGGTATCACCACATCATTATCAACACAAACAGAATTAAAACTGCAGGCTTAGAAATAATTACATTAATTAATTACTGTAATTAAATAGGCATATTGTAACCAACAGTAAAGAGAAACTGATAGAAATAAGTTCTGCTGAAGCAATTTACACCAAAGGTTTCTTCAGAGTTGTAGGCTGAACAAATCTGTGCTCACAGAACATTGTTCTCGGTGTTGGTAGTACATAAACACTAGAACATCCATTTTTCTGTCCCCAAGGACTCCTTTTCTTCTTCTTCTTCTTTCTTTCTTTCTTTCTTTCTTTCTTTCTTTCTTTCTTTGTTATGCCCATTCATAGAGCGTGTTTGAACTTGTTAGTTGGTTTGATGGTTTGTGCCTTCTTATCGTCCCAAAATCTCTTCATGAATGCACTGTGTTGTATCTTGCTTTCTGTCGACCACTTCCTACCAGTTGTCTTTTTGGGTTTCTCCCTAAATGTATGATTGGCTACTTTTGTTCTAAAAGCTCCATAATTTTCCATGATGTCTGTGATATTTATTTCTTGGAGGTCCGCCTTAGTTTCTTCTAGCCATTTTATTTTGACCTACTTTGAATAATCTTTTAGTTAGTCTGTTGCTATTCATTCTGTAGATATGGCCATAGAAATTAAGGCGTCTTTTCCGTACGGCATCAGTAAACCTGTTGGTGAAGGAGTAGAGGTCCGTTGTTCTCCTCTTAATCCACATTCCATTTTCTCTCGTAGGACCATAAATTTTCCTGAGAATTTTCCGCTCCTGCTTTTCAATTTCTGTAATTTTAGAGTGACGTCTAAGCATATGGTTTCTGAGGCATATAAAGCTTCAGGCAATACAGCTGTCTTGTAGTGTCGTAATTTTGCATTATGCGATATGACTCTTTTGTTGTAGTAATTCCACGTCAGTCTGTATGCCTTATGTAGTTTGATGTTTCTTTCTACATTGGCACTACTATCTAATCCTGATGGTAGTATAATTTCTCCAAGGTATTTGAAGGAGGGCACCTGTGAAATTGTGCCGTTTTCCATCTCTAGCGAGTTCTTTTGCTATTTTGACGTAAATTTTCCATGTACTTGGTTTTCTCGTAGGATATCTGGAGGCCTGCTTTTGATGCTGTATTGTGTAGTCTCCGTATGGCATACCTTGTTTCATCCTTGGTCTTAGTAATGATTGCGAGATCATCAGCAAATGCTAAACATTTCACATTGACCTTGCTTCCCAAATTTCCGATGTTCACACCCTTGATATCCTTTTCCCACTCTCTAATAACTTTGTCTAGAACTAAGTTAAACAGAATAGGGGAGATGCCGTCACCTTGACGAACGCCCGTACAATTTCTGCATTACGCGATATGACTCTTTTGTTGTAGTAATTCCACGTCAGTCTATATGCCTTGTGTAGTTTGGTGTTTCTTTCTACATTGGCACTACTGTCTAATCCTGATGGTAGTATAATTTCTCCAAGGTATTTGAAGGAGAGCACCTGTGAAATTGTGCCGTTTTCCATCTCTAGCGAGTTCTTTTGCTCAGATTTCTCCAAGGAATTTCACTTTAGAGGTCGTATTTGTGAGGGTCTGCTGGATAAGTGCTCTGGTCTTCTTGTCCACTCTGAGTTCTTCTAGAGTATCAAATACTGTCTGTCCACAGAGTCATACGCCTTCTTAAAATCCACAAAGGTGACGATCGCGCTGGCACTTCGGCGAATCCTTAATATCGTCTTCAAGTTCCATATTTGTTCTGCACATGATCCTTTCCTGAAACCCGCTTGGTACTCGCCAATCAGGTGATCTGTCTGTTTTTCTAAAAGGTTCAATAGAGCTTTGGAAAGAATTCTGTATGCGATTGGCAGTAGAGATATGCCTCTATAGTTGTTTGGATCTGCCTTATCACCTTTCTTGTGCAATGGGTGTATAAATGCACACTTCCAATCCTGTGGAATCATTTCCGTTTCCCATATTTCTACTAGAATTGCATGAATTTTGCTTACAAGATCATCTCAAAGTTTATACATCTCCGCAATGATGCCGTCCTCTCCAGGAGCTTTATTATTTTTAAGCGATCGTATGATCTCTGCTGTTTCCTGTATTGTCGGTGGTTGTGAATCAGGGTTGGGCACGGGCTTTTCAAAGTTCAGTCTTTCCTTTGGAGGATCACAATTGAGGAGGTCTCGGAAGTAGTCAGCTAGAATGGTGCAGTTCTCTTTGGTGTTCGTTTCTAATGTTCCATTTGCTCGACGGAAACATAAAGATGGTGGTTGATAACTGGATAAATTCTCACGGAAGGTCTTGTAGAAATTCCTGGAGTTGTTTCTAAGGAAATCTTATTCGATTTCTGAGTCTATTTTTGTCATAGGCTCGTTTCTGCCTGCAGATTATTTTTGAGGAGATTTTCTGAACTTTTAGGAAGGTCTCCCATCTCTTTGTTGTTTGATGTCCATTCCACTGATTCCATGCTTTCGTCCGTTCATCAATGGCTTTATCACAGGTCGTGTTCCACCACCTATGTTTGCGTTTCCTTGGAGGCTGTCCTAATTTCATGGCTGATGTCTGAAGTGTTTTATGAAGGCCTGGCCAGTCCTTGGGGTCCTGCTCTCGTAAGTCTTGTAGAAAGGTCTTGGTGTTCTGTCGAAGACATTCTGGATCAACTCTTAGAGATCTTTTGTGCTTAGGTCTGCATCTGTTGGGTTGGAATCTCACTTTGATTTGTGTTAGGTAGTGGTCTGAGTCGACAACTCCCTTCCATACTCTAACATTTTGGATCTCACACATATTCTTTCTGGAGATTGCGACGTGATCGATCTGGAATTCACCCAATAACGGGTTTGGTGATTCCCACGTTTTCTTCTTATGTGGAAGTCTCGCAAAATGCGTAGACATGAGTTCTAAGACATAGGTTTTACAGAAGTCTGTAAGACGTTCTCCGTTCTTATTCGTTCTCCAATGTGCCGAGTCATGACCAACAATCCATTTGTGTTTCCTCTCTCTGCCAACCTGTGCGTTAAAATCACCTAAGATTTTCACGTGATGCTTTGGAATCTTGTTAGTGGTTTCTTCTAAGAGTTCCCAGAAGGCTTCCACTTTCTCTGGGTTTTTCTTATTGTCAGTGTTTGTGGGAGCATGGGCGTTGACCAAGGAGTAAGCTTTATTGCCAGATTTCACAGTAAGTACTGAAATTCTTTCAGATGGGGATGTAAAGTCAAGTATAGAACTGATGATAGTTTTTCGTACTGCAAAAGCTGTTTCAAGTTGTGTGAAGTTCCCATGGATTCTTATGGCAGGTTTACCCTTAAATATCCTGTACTCTTCAGAGTCAAAATGGTTTTCATCCTGGTAGCGCGTTTCCTGGATTGCTATGATTTGAATAACTTATCCAGGGTGTCCATTAGCTGTTTAAGCTTGCCTGTTTTCAGTAGGGTGTTGACATTAATTGTACCTAAGAAGGTCTTTTTCTTGGGACACAGAGATTTTGAGAAGCTCCGACTCTTCTCTGCATGATGCTCCCGATCCCCCAGAATCCGATGATCGGGAGAAACCGGACTAGGTGTGTCCAGAGCCTGGGGTAGTTGCTGTGATAACGTGTTATCCATCATGCCAATGTTGCAAGTTGAAGATACATGCAGGGGCTGATCATACTGGTATGATCACAAGGTTACAACTCGATGGTTAAGATCGAGAGGTGCCTCTTGGTGTCTTCCGGCTAAATTATCATTTACGATTAATTAGGAGCCCGTGGTTAGAACTTCGGTTGTAAGCCGAAGAGCCAGTTCTTCCGCTATCTCAGCCGTTGGGAAAAATCCTCTTCTGCCGTCGAGACCGTTGACTGCAGTCCTTTTTGCCTCAGTTGATCCGCAGGTGCTTATTTGGCTTGGCCTCATTCACACCTGTCCTGCATATCTACAGGAACATCCCCTATCAGCCATATGGAATGCGCTGTGTCGGGGTTGAGGCCCCCCACCCCAGTGTCTTCCGAGGAGTTATGTCTAGCGCTTACTCAATTCGGTGCCAGACCCCCACGAAAGCTGACTGGGCACGGCCAAAGACTCCTTTTAGTATTTTTTGTATAATAGGCTTATTAAAATGCAAATTTCATATCTTATTTAAGTACTTTTATAAAAGTCAGATGCAATGTTGAAAACAAGTTTTCATCACAGTAATATGTTACAAAATGTAAGAATATTAATTAAACAATGATAATAGGATGTACAATAACAATAATAATATGTAAGTTACTAAAGGCAATATTGTTTATGTTCATAACCGCGTTTGATTTTTTAGTTGAATTTACCTGGTATATTTAACATCGTTCTAATCTCTTCTCGGCCTTTCCTTGTCATCGATAGGTTTTTGAAGTACTTCTCTCTGTCATTCTCTGCTTTTGTTAACTCACGAACAGTTATTGCGAGCGGCGCAGCTGAAATCTCAAACAGGAGTGAGCGGCTGGCAGCATTGTCCTTGAGGCAACTTCCCCTCCAAAATGTTGCACTGCCGGCACTATGGTCACATGCATTTCCTAACGCAGGTTTGAGTTTCATCCACGCCGCCACACAGAGAAATGCTCTGCTCGCCGCCTGCACTGTGGCCGAAGACTAATGTTCATGGGGCTTGCCCTTTTTCACTAGACCTTCCATAAAATCTGTATGATGCCAACTTTTAAAGTTGATTTACCAGTTATTCAACTGAACGGTAATAAAGAGATTAAAATTGTTCAGAAATTCAAATATCTTGGGGAAATAATAACATGGAACACAAATGAAAAAGAAGCAATAGAAAAGTTGATGGACAGTGGAGATTGTTGCCTAACAACATTGCCTATCATGAATGTGAATCAATAATATCTACAATGCGTAAAAGAAGAATTTCCATTTTCTGTCACATATCAAGATTACCAGACACCAGGATATTGAAACAACTATTAGATTACTTTTTGAAGAATAAAATCAATAATAATTGGTTCAAAGAAGTTCAGGATGATTTGGAAGAATTGGGTATAACTTGGCAACAAATCAAAGACAGAAAAGAGAAGAGGATTTTGAAGAACAAAAGCATAGGCCCTAAGTCTCAAACTAAAAACAGTTGAACGGAAACAATATACTGTATCGGACACACAAAGGGCTTCCAGGTTGGAGAGGATGAGAAAGTTCTGGGAGAAGAAAAAGAAGAAATTAACTCAAATGTATTGATTTCAGTGCTCCAATGTGGGCGTAAAATATGTAAATAATAATAACACACACAATGTAGTGACTCTTCTATTAGAGAATTACTACTTAACTCTATCTCAAATGAACTGGGAGACAAAGTAAAAAAAAAAAATCTTGGGGAAATGAGTTGGAACAGCCTACTTTTTCTTAAAGTATAAAAGTACTTCATATGTGTAAATTAATATTTCCACATAAACGTTAACATGCACGTCATCTATTGCTGTTTAGTTTCACTTTTCACTTCAAAAAACATTCACTTTTCACTTCAAAAAGCAATTCAGTTTCAATTCTTAATGAATACTCGCGTATTAAAGTCAGTCACATGAACAACCATGGCTACACTAATTTAGCTAACATCCAACTCACATGCAGGAAGAGCTTTCTTTTTATTTATGTGAGATGGTGCAAGTTTGTCTCATAGTCAGCCAGTGCAAAACTTATATTTACTACACTTGGCAGGTTTAACTACACGACCTGAACTTTGATTCAGAGTTAGCTCAATCTTATTATAAAAAACATTTCTACATGAATTTGACTATAACATGTAAATAATTATGCCATAGTGTCCACATTCTGGAAAGCCAGGGGAAAAGAATTTTGTCAGGGAAATAGACAAAAAATCTGGAAAGTCAGGAAATCTTTCTCAATGATGGATTTGAGGGGATATTTTTATGCTGTAGAGTACTCTAACCCACGCTGTTGTAGCATTTCTTTTTCAAGTTTTTTTTTTTTTTCCCCATAAGAAGTGTACAACAATTCCACAATTTTTGTTGTGCCTTTGTGTCGTTTCTTTCAACTATTTTTATGTTCTTTTTTATTTCAGTCCTAGGATGCTTGCTTGAAACTCATGACAATGGCTAGCGGGCAGTGTACATGTAATAAACTTTGGCTGCAGAGTATATGTGAGAGGTTTGGTGGGCTTGTATTCGTAAATGATACAAGTTCAGCATATTGTAAAATGTTTTGTAAATCGTTCAAACTTGGTAATATGGGTGGACAAGCAGTCGCTGCTCATGCTAAAGGACCTACTCATATAAAAAAAATAAACGCTAAATCTTCCCAGCCAACAATTCCTTTGCAGAAAATACCTCTACTCCATCTTCACTTGAAAATACGCAGCCAAGAGTTAGTAAGCATCACATCCACAGTTACAAAGGAATTAGTGCCAGGAACAAGTCAAACGAATTTAAATTCTCAGCGTGAATGAAGATGTTACATCAGCTATGGGCTCACCAGGTTGTCACTAGGAAGATGTCTCTCAACTCTTGCGATGAAACCTCCACAGCATTCAAAACAGTGTTCCCAGACAACAAAATTGTTCAAAACTTGTGATCACCATAGAAATCACAGTGAACTATTAAAATACAGGAAATTAAAAACAAAGGAAGGAAACATTAGAGATCGCTTCAATACCGCTTGAGCACACGATCATTATGGAGTAATTTATGGTTCCCAATTTATGAACGCAGGTGCATGCTTAGGAATCAGAAAAGCATGTACAAACAATATGAAATGATATGTGAAGCAACAATGAGGAGAGATCCTTCCTTTATGCTTGCCAGTGACCTACCGACTCGCCCAAAAAAGTATTATTACGCACACAGAAAAAAAAAAAAAAAAAAACAAAGGCTACATTACATTGCAAGTTGACACAGTAGCAGGAATAGGAAGTAATGTGTTCAAATGGTACTCACAGAAGGTTATTTTTGTATCCATTGCACATACTATCGGCATCGTCTACGAAGCCAGCTGGCATTAATTTGAAAGCACTCGAGGTTAGTTTCATCACACTTTGATACGCAATAAAACACCTAAAACAACGCACATAAAGCCACCTTGAATGTACAAATCATTCATTCATTAATTAATTATACAATACCGCACAATATGCATATACAAGCTATTAATGAAATAAATACCAAAACTTGAATTGACAGTAACGGCACCACTATCACGACCATGTGGTAATGGCTGCAGGTAACCGCCCCTCCATCTTCGATCTACAAATGCGCACAAAAAGTACCAACCTAACGAAGGTAACTTACTTGGCAATCCCTTCAACCCCTCACGCAAATACTTACCTGTTTATTGACAAAGAAAGTAGATCATATGATTACCTTTTCCCGAATAGTTTTAATTAACAAATTCACAATGTTTATTCGCCATGGTTATGCATTTTTTTCAATAATCCATTTCGGGCCATGCGCATTTGCTTATTCAGATGACCCCAAGCTCATTAGGACCGCGGGTGTTATGACCCCCTTTCTTCTGCGATGAAGGGTTGGCGACCCTGATTTTATGTCACATACTCGCTGGTGTACCACATGCGCTGTTTAAAGGAACAGGTGGGTGGTGTGACATCATACTCTTGACGTCACGATCATTTTTCTTGTCCAGAGTGAAATGTTAAATAATTAAATTAGTCACGCATGTGCAGTAGCAAAAATTCAGACTTAGTTTTTGGATATTAAGTTCCTTTTTTTCTCTAACACCCTATGACGTCAGAGTTGTCATCACCCCTCAGTCACTAAGTAAACATGGTCGTCATGTGTTCTCTTAGTCATATATACAGAGGTGCCAACCTTTGAAGTGAATTATCAGTAATCGTCCTCCATCCCCGAGAAAAATTTTGAGTCAGTTCCAAAGCATGCTCCTCCCTTTTCGATAATAACACCCCTTTTGCCCTTCCTTCTAGCAATCCATTCAAATGTATATCATATTACACAATAACATTCGCACACAACCTGTTAGTTCTGTGATAAAACATTCCTTGTAACTTGTTTCTCACGCAGGAGCTGCTTTTCAGTGTAATTTTTCTTGACGCATCCTTCCCACTGTGATGATATTTTGGTCTTCTGAACCATAAGCTATTCCACAGCAGATGTGCTTAATTTAGGCCTCACTTCTTTCTCAATCTTTCTGTCAACTGTCAGGTAACCTTTACGCAGCAAATTCAACATTAGTGAAGGATTTATAGTGGAGAAGAGCAGCGCCTGAGCTCCTTCATTCGCAAAATTTTACAACGCTTATGGGTAGAAAAAGGAAGTCGCAATCAAATAAGTATCGTTGCCAACACACAAGCATTGAAACAAGAACGATTTAGGCAAAATATTCAACCCTTTCAAGCCTTTTTCCTTTTCTTTTTTCTGTAGAAAATGATTTTTTCCTGATAATGTTAGCTTTTCTGTAATAATTTCCCCTTTGACCGTAATTCTGTAATCATGAGGTGAAATCTGTAATAATGCTGTAGGATTCTAATTAGTTTATTAATAATATCACCTATTCGATACATTAAATTTTTTAACAGTCAGGAATTTATCATTATTACCATAAGGGTGAGACATTTTTCGCCTTTCATAGAAGACATCATCAGTCACTGTACCTCCTCAAGGTTGAAACAGGTACCTGATTTATATTTAAATTATAATTACTAAGAATTAATATTAACATATTTACAGTAGGAGCAAAGCATATAACAGCGTCCATCAGCAGAGGTCCCACTTGAAATTCTGACTCTACACTATTTGAAATGTTAAAAATGTAACTACAAAGTATTATATTAACATGGTTCATGGTGTGAGTTACTGTAGTCACGTCCTAGTTTGTGAACCATGGTCAACAGCTGAGTGGCCTAGTAAGTGGTCCTGAGAGTTGGGATACCAGTTGCTATGGAATGGGAATAGGCACATCGGACATATTCTGAGTCATGGCCCTCGTTGTGCTCAAGCGGCTAGGACTATACAATCCACCGGTGGTCCATAACACGTTAGAGGAGAGATCCTCTCTTGGACTATGTGTAAGTAGGGTAGCATCGTGCTTCATGAATTTACCGAGCTCAGAACATTTTAAGCAAGCCTCGGACCTGTGGGAGTAACGGAGTCCCACTCCCATTTGACAGGCGAGAGACTCCTTGGAAACAACTTGGCGAACAAAATGGAATTTGATGGGGAGCTGTCAATATTAATGGGGCTTATGGAACAAAGAAAGCAGAACTGGCTGAATCAGCAAAGAGGATGCCTCTGGATGTGCTAGTAGTAAGTGATATTCAGGTAAGGGGAGATAACGAGGAAGAGATAGGAGATTATAAAGTGTACTTGATGGGTGTTAGAAAGGGAAGGGCAGAGTCTGGGGCAGGGCAGTTTATCAGGAATACCATTGCACGCAACATAGTTTCTGTTAGACACGTAAATGAGCGAATTATGTGGGTAGATTTGGCAGTTGGAGGAATTAGGATGAGAATTGTCTCCGTGTATTCACCATGTGAGGGTGCAGATGAGGATGAAGTTGACAAATTTTATGAAGCATTGAGTGACATTGTGGTCATGGTCAACAGCAAGGATAGAATAGTACTAATAGGCGATTTCAATGCGAGAGTGGGAAATAGAACTGAAATATGAAAGGTGATTGGTAAATGTGGGAAAGATGTTGAAGCTAATGGGAAAGGGAAGCATTTGCTGCACTTCTGTGCTAGTATGGGTTTAGCTGTTATGAATACATTCTTCAAGCATAAGGCTATTCACTGCTACACATGGGAGGCTAGGGATACCAGATCCATAATAGACTATTTCTTAACCGACTTCGAATTCAGGAAATCTGTTAGGAATGTCTGAGTTTTCCGGGGATTTTTTGATGGTACAGACTACTATCTGATATGTAGTGAGCTAAGTATCTCTAGGCCTAAGGCAGAGAAAGTGAAATCTGTCTACAAACGAATAAGGGTAGAAAATCTCCAGGATGAGGAATTTAGACAGAAGTACATGGATATGATTAGTGAGAAGTTTCAAGCAGTAGACAGTAAACAGGTTCAGGATATAGAAAGTGAATGGGTGGCATACAGAGATGCTGTGGTAGAAACAGCAAGGGAATGCCTAGGAACACCTGTGTGTAAAGATGGGAAAAGGCGAACGTCTTGATGGAATGATGAAGTGAGAGCAGCTTGTAAACGTAAAAAGAAGGCCTATCAGAAATGGCTCCAAACAAGGGCCTAGGCAGACAGGGATTTGTACGAAGATGAGAGAAACGAGCGAAACAAATAGTTGTTGAATACAAAAAGAAGTCGTGGGAGGATTTTGGTAATAACGTGGAAAGGCTAGGTCAAGCAACAGGGAAACCTTTCTGGACAGTAATAAAGAATCTTAGGAAGGGAGGGAAAAAGGAAATGAACATTGTTTTGAGTAATTCAATTGAGCTCATAATAGATCTCAGGGAATCACTGGAGGGTTGGAGGGAATATTTTGAACATCTTCTCAACGTAAAAGAAAATATTCCTAGTGGTGTTGCGAACAGTCAAGCTCATGGAGAGGAGGAAAATGATGTTGGTGAAATTACGCTTGAGGAAGTGGAAAGGACGGTAAATAAACTCCATTGTCATAAAGCAGCAGTAATAGATGAAATTAGACCTGAAATGGTGAAGTATAGTGGGAAGCCAGGGATATATATATTTATATATTTCGTATGGCATGAGGATACATTGTTACAATTTGGTTATTAACAAATATGTACAATTACACGAAAAACAGTTTCATCTGTACACACAGAACAAGTACGTAATAAACAAACTATATTTATACATTTGAGCTCATCAATATCTGCATTGCTGCTAAAGCTGAATGTCCAGTTTTGTTAGCCAACTCACAGCTTCATCACTGGCCTCATGGATATCCTTTATTGTCATACTGAATCTTCGGAGTGGGCACTCTGTGACGATATGTTGAACGGTCTGAGGCACGTCAGAGCAGTCGCTATAAGGATCGCTGGTAATCTTCCACTTGTGTTTCCAGAAGTTGCATCTGCCATGTTGAGTTCTGATCCGATTAAGTGATGACCAGATTTTTCTGGGTAAGTTGAAACCAGGAGGTTGCATAACTGGATCCAAAATTAGACCTAATCTGTCAGGGTTTGAAGCTGCCCACCCATCGCGCCAGGCAGTGTTAGTATGAAATTCATCTTGGGCTAGCCTCTTTCCTAGTAACAAAGAAGGGTTCCTAGATTTCAGCCTGAGATCTTCACGTAGGCAGTCTTGATGTATTGGTAGAAGAGGATTGTCACAGCATTTAACCCATTCTTTCTTCAGTGCCAATTGTCTTCGGCGGCTGTGAGCTTGCATCCGGGAGATAGTAGGTTCGAATCCCACTATCGGCAGCCCTGAAGATGGTTTTCCGTGGTTTCCCACTTTTCACACCAGGCAAATGCTGGGGCTGTACCTTAATTAAGGCCACGGCCGCTTCCTTCCAACTCCTAGGCCTTTCCTATCCCATCGTCGCCATAAGACCTATCTGTGTCGGTGCGACGTAAAGCCCCTAGCAAAAAAAAAAAAAATTGTCTTCGGAGATGAGGAGGTGGAATATTTGAAAGAACTGGTAACCAATCCAAAGGTGTGGATTGGATGGTTCCTGATATAGTCCTCATTTTATCGTTTAACTGATAGTCTATCTTCTTTGTATGGGCACTGTTGAGCCATACTGGCCAGCAGTATTCGGCTACTGGGTATACTAACGCAAGTGCTGTAGTTCGGAGGGTGGATGCAGATGGGCCCTAGCTTGTTCCTGTGAGTTTGTGCAGGATGTTATTGTGGGTTTTGATCTTGGCAGATGTTTTGCGTACATGTTCGCTGTAAGTCAAAGATCGATCCAAGGTAATGCTTAGATATTTTGGATGAGGATTGAACTTCAGTATATGACCTCTGAATTGAACCTGAGGGACATAATTGGCTTGTCTGTTGCTCAAATGAAAGCAGCTGACCTCTGTTTTTGTTATGTTTGGTTTCAGTCGCCAGGTTTTAAAATAATTATCAATTCTGCAGAGATCTTTAGTGAGTGTGGTTTCTGCTCCAGCAAAATCACCAGACTGGGCTGCCAAACAGATGTCGTCCGTATATAAACTTCCTAGCATTAGTTGAAAGTAGATCTGCTGTATATACGTTGAAGAGCAATGGGGCCAGTACCGATCCCTGTGGTAATCCGTCACTCAGTTTGTAAGTTTTACTTATGTTGCCGTGTAGGTGTACTTCAAACATTCTATTAGCCAACATATTATTCAGCAGGGTGGCAAGCGTCTTACAAGGAATTAACTTCAGGAATTTGAGGATCATTCCTTTTCGCCTGACTGTGTCATAAGCTGATGACAGATCTACGAACACTGCTACGGTCTTCTTTCGATCTTGAAATCCCCTCTCAATATGGGTGGTTAGGGCTAACACCTGGTCGGTACAGCTGCGGCTTGGTCTGAAGCCAGCTTGTTCAAGTGGTATGTGCTCTAGGATTTTGGCTGAGATTCTATTGTATATTACTCTCTCCAGTAGTTTGTAGCAGACACTTAAAAGGGCTATGGGTCTGTAATCTTCTGCACTGTCTCCACTTTTCCCTGGTTTAAGGATTGCTACTATTTTTGTTCTTTTGTGTATTGATGGTAGTTGTCCAACATGTAAGATATTGCTGTAAAATTTGGCAAGCCATTCGGTTGTTCGGAGGCCACAATGTATAAGGAATTCTGGGTATATTCCATCCAATCCGGCTGCTTTTCCTGACTTTATTTCTTTTAGCGCAGTTGAGATCTCAGCAGCTGTGAAATCAGAGGAAAACTGAGAGACTGCTTTGGCCTAGGTTATCCTCGATTTTAGCTCTTGTTGAATTCTTTTTGACTCTTTCTTATTTGTGCCGACAGGTTTTCTTGTCAGGCTAACTAATCTGTTTGCCACCTCGTTTGGTTTTATCTTAGAGCTCTTGGGACCGAATTTGGGAGTGCTGTTGCCAAGTTTCTTTAGAAGTGACCATGCTTTTCAACTGGAATGTTGAAAACTCATATTTTCCATGAAATTGAACCATTTTTCTTTTCTAGATGAATCTAGAGACTGGATCAGTTCATCTGCAATTTCAGGGTCACTGCTGAGCATATATTCCTCGTATAGCTCTTTGCATTTTGGGTTCCATCCAGGAATATAATCCTTCCTGTATCCTCTTGGGATATGCTTTTTCGCGATGGCGGATGTTAGTTTGACAAAGCGCTCGTAATTTCCTGTTGTAGGAGGAATCCACTGTACATTGTGTTCCAGTTCACTGGTGAATTTAGACCAGTTGGCTTTGGAAAAATTCCAGCGGGGAAGTGGGACTGATCTGATGGCAGGTATTTCCAGGCCGACTTTGACAAGCACTGGTCTGTGTTGGCTTCGGGGAAAGTTGTTCAGAATTTTCCTAGTACAGTGTAGAGGTCTTCCAAGAGAGTCTTTTGATACAAAACACAGATCAGGGTTATAGTCCTTATTCCATCTGGTAGAGTGGAAGGAGCCCTTTTCTTTGGCATCAAACAATAGAAAAAGATCTTCGGCATCAGCCCATTCAGACACATCTTGTCCCTCTTTGTTGGTATAGTTATAACCCCATTTAGTGTTCTGACTGTTAAAATCGCCAAGGATTACGGCTGGGTGCTGTATATTCAGGATGGTCTCGTTTAGGCTCCAAGGTTGACAAGGTGGTTTGTAGATGTTTACAATTTCTGTATTTGCAATCTTTATTTTAGAGCAAAACATGTTGTTATCAGTATTTGTGCTTATAATTTCAGCTTCCTCTATATAATTTTTTTTACATATGTTGCTGTTCCGTACTGTTTATGAAACGTTGCATTGAGCAGATTGTATCCGGGAATCCTACATCTGGCATAAAGCTGGTCCTGGTTTTCACAATGGGTCTCCTGCAATAGACCGATATCCACCTTGTGATTAGTCAGTATTTTTGTTAGATAGTCACTTTTTGGTCGACTTGCTCCTTCGATATTGAGCTGCAGAATGTTTAGAATAGGATCATGATTTACAGTGGGGTTCTGAAGAGGGCCATTTACGATTATAATCATTTTTCTCATATTAAGTTGATGAACCCTCTGAATTGCTGGGATATCCACAAAGAAGAGCTTTGGGTCCAACAGCCAAAGTTGTTGCTCTCTTAGCACCACCCAGGGGTCACGTGTAGGGTAATATGAGGTTAAACCTACGGATGTGTAGCAACGAAAACCCTGCTCTAAAGATGGCTGACTAAGTAAGGGCAAAAGGTGTAAATAAACAATTAAGCTCTGTGGCCTAGGCAACGCATAAAATGTAGAGTAGAGTTCCCATCTGCATCGTGGTTTCCATGGCTGTGTAAAATGGTCGACATTTAGGACAGTAAGAGTGATAGAAAAAAAGAATTTAGAAAAGAACAATAAATTGCCCCTCTGACTAGTGTTTACTATGGGTGGATTGTAGGAAAACAAGATGTCTGACACTAAGGGCACATGAATATAGTAAAAATATGAACTTAATATCGCTTGTAACAGAATGCATTCACAAGATAACACCACCACATGGACATCACATATAAACACACCACGGATAGCTCTTAAAACCACAACTGAGGCATTAGTTCTTAATAAATCCATAAACTTCTCAGCACATCTTTATCTGATCTTAATTCAAGGCCCAGGGATGAAACGGCTTCATAGAGTAATAAGATTAGCATGGAGTGTTGGTAAGGTAAGGTACCTTCAGATTGGACAAAAGCAGTAATTGCACCTATCTATAAGCAAGGGAACAGGAAGGATTGCAACAACTATCGAGGTATCTCATTGATTAGTGTACCAGGCAAAGTATTCACTGGCATCTTGGAAGGGAGGGTGCGATCAGTAGTTGAGAGGAAGTTGGATGAAAACCATTGTGGTTTCAAACCACAGAGGGGCTGTCAGGATCAGATTTTCAATATGCGCCAGGTAATTGAAAAATGCTATGAGAGGAATAGGCACTTGTGTTTGTTTCGTAGATCTAGAGAAAGCATATGACAGGGTACCGAGGGAAAAGATGTTCGCCATACTGGGGGACTATGGAATTAAAGGTAGATTACTAAAATCACTCAAAGGCATTTATGTTCACAATTGGGCTTTAGTGAGAATTGATTATAGAATGAGTTCTTGGTTCAGGATACTTACAGGGGTTAGACAGTGCTGTAATCTTTCACCTTTGCTGTGTGTAGTTTACATGGATCATCTGCTGAAAGGTATAAAATGGCAGGGAGGGATTCAGTTAGGTGGAAATGTAGTAAGCAGTTTGGCCTATGCTGATGACTTGGCCTTAATGGCAGATTGTGCCGAAAGCCTGCAGTCTAATATCTTGGAACTTGAAAATACAGTAGAACGCCGCTTAACCGAAATGCTCTGGCAAAATTTTATTGTAACATTTTCTTTTTACCCTCTCATTCTTAGCTGTCAGTATTAGTAATTCTCTTTCTATATGTGCTGAGAGCTACTAGGCAAACCCTATTTTTATATTATGACTTATGCCAGAATGCACGTGTGACATAAATCAAAACAGTTTCTTACCCTCTAGTTCGTTCCATGATACATTTTTCCTTGAGCGAGCAGGAATTATTATTACTGTATTATTATTCGTTATGAATATTATGCAGATGACTCTTTGACAATAGCAGTTCTGAGAAGCGAGTTGCAGCTGATGATGGATTTAATGCATTGGAGGTAAGATTGATTTCAAATTTGTATTAAAATACAGTATCACACGCTTTAATTACACTACTGTAATAAAATTACTGTATACAGTATTCAGTTCAGAAGTAACAAAAAAATTGTTTTATTATTTCCGACTGCTTTGCGCTTTGTTGAACAAAGCAATGGATCTACACCAGCTGATGTAGTGTTGATTAAACGGTGGTGCGAATTAGTTGCGCCAAGAAAATTCAGAAGAAAATCACTGATTTTATACAATGCGAGACATTATGTAAACATTTTAATGTTAATATACGGTAAGCACCTTTGCTTAACAGAGTTTATGCATTTTTATTTCAACATTTTGACTTTCGAAAATATTTGCCATGTGTCAACCGATGTGGCTCTGCCCCCTTTTTTCCCTAGATAAACGAGGTTCTACTGTAGGTTCGATGAGTATGGTATGAAAATTAGCCTTTCGAAGACAAAATTATTGTCAGTAGGTAAGAAATTCAACAGAATTGAATGTAAGATTGGTGATACAAAGCTAGAACAGGTCGATAATTTCAAGTATTTAGGTTGTGTGTTCTCCCAGGATGGTAATATAGTAAGTGAGATTGAATCAAGGTGTAGTAAAGCTAATGCAGTGAGCTCGCAGTTGTGATCAACAGTATTCTGTAAGAAGGCAGCCAGCTCCCAGACGAAACTATCTTTACATCGGTCTGTTTTCAGACCAACTTTGCTTTACGGGAGCGAAAGCTGGGTGGACTCAGGATATCTTATTCATAAGTTACAAGTAACAGACATGAAAGTAGCGAGAATGATTGCTGGCACAAACAGGTGGGAATAATGGCAGGAGGGTACTCGGAATGAGGAGATAAAGGCTAATTTAGGAATGAACTCGATAGATGAAGCTGGATTCACAATTAATTTATTTTCCACCTAGTCGATACAATGATTGCTTAAGGCAATTTAATGCTTAAAAGTGGTACATGTTTCGTATATTATCAACATCTAAACAGTGTTATGTGGCTGAAGATGTTGATAATATACGAAACATGTACCACTTTTAAGCATTGCCTTAAGCAATCATTGTATCTACTAGGTGGAAAATAAATTACTTAATTGTGAATCTATTGAAGTGCGATACGGACCATGAAGCTAATTTTATGTAATAGATGAAGCTGTACGCATAAACCGGCTTCGGTGGTGGGGTCATGTGAGGTGAATGGAGGAGGATAGGTTACCTAGCAGAATAATGGATTCTGTTACAGAGGGTAAGAGAAGTAGAGGTAGACCAAGACGATGATGGTTAGACTCAGTTTCTAACGATTTAAAAAGGTACAGAACTAAATGAGGCCACAGCGCTAGTTGCAAATAGAGGATTGTGGCGACGTTTAGTAAATTCACAAAGGCTTGCAGACTGAATGCTGAAAGGCATAACAGTTTTTAATGATTATGTATGTATGTATTTACGTGGGAGCAGTCTGAGAAAAGATACAAGTCAAAGTTTCATGTTGGACCACTGCTTCTGGACGCTTTTATGTGCCTTACACAACTAGCAAAGTACTGCAAATACAGAGTATTGTACCTTTGTCACAACTAATGATCAGCAGCCAATGGCTGATATTGTGGTTTTACGCATTGGTACCGATTACTTGTATCTTACATGTGATAAAATTCAGTTTTGCAAAATATTTGGCACCAAATCAGTAAACACGCCCACCAATCCAACACACACACACCACCCCTCTCCCCTCCTCCCACTGCCGACAACTCCTCCTCCCGCGCAGCGAATGGGCCCTCAGCTAAGCCTTCTCAAGCTCAACCCCCTCCACCAAGACTCCACAAATACAACACGCATAGTAAGACCTCGGCGACTGCCAGTTACTCTAAAACTCTCAACGTAAGCTAACATCTCAGCGGTCGAAGGGGTGTCAACACACTTCATTTAACTTCCACTATTCAGCCCCTTAATTCCAATTATGGTTATTCATTAAATTTTCAAATTAACTTTTTAATTACAGAACTCATATCTTTGGCTAATCACCGAATGACAACAACGTTCCCTTCCAACTAATACGGTCACCTCAACATGCCCAACAGCAAAGAGCCATACCCATTACAAACTCTTACCACATCAAAGAAGATGGTCTAATGACGCCTACAAAGACTTCAATATAGCCTACGCCACCAACATTTCCAACTACTATTATCTCAAAAGGAACCAGGCCATATGAAAATTCTTCAAAATTTATAAGCAAATAAATGAAAATCAATATTTATTAACTTCAAGAACAAACGACCATTACCATTGCTCAACTTTCCATAAGTTTTTAATAATACGCCATCTGACAACTAAATGGAATGTGTTTTCTGATTTTTATCTTTATTATAATATCTTTTAATATGTCATAATCCTCACATAATTATCATGTTTTAGACTCCAATATTATCACAAATATTGTCAAGTAACAGCATATACTACATTTTATATTGTAATAGTTGTTTAACAATCTCCAATACATTTTAAACGACATAGTTTTTAACAGCACTCATAAATAATTTCCAATCAGATACCTGATCTATC
The DNA here is from genome assembly GCF_040414725.1 of Anabrus simplex. NCBI lineage: Eukaryota > Metazoa > Arthropoda > Insecta > Orthoptera > Tettigoniidae > Anabrus > Anabrus simplex. The sequence continues at coordinate 110,911,245 of NC_090269.1, read as the reverse complement.
CTAAGGTGAAAAATATGGCTGATGATGCCTACTATTGATAGGCGAAACATGTACCATCTAATATGTTAATTTCATGTAAACAATTTTGAAAAGGACAATGTCCTAATTTTTAAAATTGTATTGTATTGAACAGGTGGATGAATAATAAAACATACAAGTGTTATTTAACACTTGTATATCTTTTCCTTAGACTGCTGCCATGTAAATATGTTAATATAAATCTTTGTAATTACATTTCTTAACATTTCAAGTAGTGTAGTGTCAGAATTTAAAGTCGGACCTCTGCTGATGGACGCTGTTCTATGCCATGCTCCTACTGTAAACATGTTGATATTAATTCTTAGTAATTATAATTTAAATATAAATCAGGTACCTGATTTAACCTTGAGGAGTTATGGTGACTGATGATGCCTTCTATGAAAGGCAAAACCTGTCTCACATTCTTATGGTAATAATGATAAATTCCTAATTGTTAAAAGTTTTAATGTATTGAATAGGTGATATTATTAATAAACTAATTAGCATCCTATAGTATAGTATCTTCAATACAGATCCATAATGATATTTGCATCCATGATAATTACGGACAATCCATAATAGTTGGCACCTCTGTGTATAGTGTACTCTCCAGTGTCGTATATGTCAGGTAATAGTACAAAAACCCCGTGTTTTCGCACCTCTACTCCTTTCTTGAATATATCTACTGTAATAGTATTTGACAGCACCTACAATTGAACTGACCATGGTCGGCTTGTGTACCATAACCCAAAATTTTACTATGGGCAAGACTAAGGTTCCCTGTGTTATAAATCATGGATTAGCCCCATATTTTAAAGGAAGTTTGTAAAATGACTTAAAACAGTGCTCTGACTACGTTGTATGTTTTGATGAATCGTTAAACCAGTTTATCTAAAGAGGACAAATGGACTTGTGTGTAAGGTTTTGGGATGCAAATCTTCAAAAAGTTGCAACAAGTTATTATAGAATAGTGTATTTTTAGGCAGGGCAACTGCGGATCACTTATTAGATGTGTTTATACACGGACTCTCCTCACCTTTAGGAAATATTTTGCAAGTCTAAATGGATGGGCCGAATGTTAACCTCAGTTTTATTAGAAAACTTGAAAATCATTTGCAAGTACTACACCCCGACAGCAAATCTCTTCTTGATATAAACATTTAAGGAGTTTGCATACTGTGAATAGAGCCATGAAAACTGGGATCTTCAAAATTGACTGGGATCTTTTTCATTCTTTTCAGGTCTTTGTACAATCTTCTTAAAGATACCCCTGTTAGACGTGCTAAATGTACAGACGTAACAACAAGCACCACATTTCCTTACAAGTTCACTGGAATAAGATTGTTGGAAAATGGATGCTGTGTTGATAAAGTTCTTAAAATATATGATCACATTGACAAATTTGTGGAAGAATACACTGAAAAAAAAAAAAAAACCTTTCAATACCTTAGAGAAGCTGTGAAGAATCGACTACTTGAGGAAAATATAAGTTCTTTTAGAAGTTCAGAAACCTATGGTGACTTACCTTTCTTCGTCACTTGAAGAAATTATGAAAAACATAATGATCAAGATAACTGAAGCAAGTACTTCCCAAAAGTTAATAAAGACTTACAAGATAGTGCCAGTCTGCTTTCAGTAGAAAAAGTGGATATTGGTTATGCTGCCAAGAGCTTTCTCAAACAAGTTCAATGTTCTGAAAAAGAAAAAGATGCTTTTAAGAATGAGTTCAAAAATCTCTTATACATCATGTTACAAAAACTTAGAGAAAAGTCCTCTAAAATCACATTTAGCCAGGGGTCTCATCTAAAATGATGTTACCACGAACCTACTATGCTGGCATAGCAGGGGGAGATGTGATACTCCCACGTGGCACGTCCCAGGTGGCGGATTGGTGGAGTCGTAACCGGCTTGCCGGCGGACTAGAGCAAAATAAAATAGCTCTCGCGGTCCAAACACACAACCCACTGTGGGTGGGGGACGCAGGCGAAGAATACACCCACAGTATCCCCTGCCTGTCGTAAAAGCGGCAACGAAGGGTTGATCGAATTAGAACGATGAGACTACGTGTAATTAGTACCATCACGCAGGGAACACTATGGGTCACTTTTTCTTGCGCGTAGTGCCACTATGTTAGGTACACAATAGGTTTGTGATTAGTAGCGACAGTGTGTGCTTCCGACTGCGTTTTACAGTGCCTGTGATTAGTACCACTATATGAGTGACACTGTGGGTCTGCCTTGCCTATGATTGGTACCCACTATGCGAGGAACACCATAGGTTTGCATTGCTTGTAAATGGCGCCCCAATGTGAGAAACACCATAGCTCTGTGTTACATGTGCGCATTACATTACCTGTGAGTAGTACCATACTGTGTGGAATACTGCGAGTCTGCGCTACTTTTGAATAGTACCGCAACATGACAAATACCATGGTTCTACTTTCCTAGCGATAAGTACCATTATGAGGGGATGATGACCTGGATTTTGGACCCCTTTAGATAACAAGCATCATCAATTCAGGATTGTGCTTTAGAAGCAGTCCCTTGGTCAGTAATACTATTGTTTTACGATAGTTTTTGGGAATGTTGGGTATTGCGGGTCGGATCCACTGATTGTTTTAAGTTCGTATTCCCCCATTCATTCTTCATCACATTTTGAATTCTAGTCAGTGGAGGATTTTGGTCTTTTGTCATTACATTTCTCTCATTTCGTACCATTAGGGGCTGGTGACCTAGATGTTAGGCCCCTTTAAACAACGATCATCATCATCATCATCAAAATATTGCTCAAATCCAGTTTGGCAATAAGAAGATTGATGTCGTTCTTGAAAACTTCAATTAATCAATCACTACTGATCTACATTTAGGGCAATCGCTCAGGTGGCAGATTCCCTATCTGTTGTTTTCGTAGCCTTTTCTTAAATGATTGTAAAGAAATTGGAAATTTATTGAACATCTCCCTTGGTAAGTTATTCCAATCCCTAACTTCCCTTCCTATAAACGAATATTTGCACCAATTTGTCCTCTTGAATTCCAACTTTATCTTCATATTGTGATCTTTCCAATTTTTAAAGACACCACCCAAACTTATTCGTCTACTGATGTCCTTCCACGTTATCTCTCTACTGACAGCTCGGAACATACCACTTATTACACGTTATGAGTCTCATTATTTGTTTAAAACTTTTACATACCACTTAGTCGAGCCGTTCTTCTCATTCCTCCTAAGTCTTCCCAGCTCAAACGTTGCAACATTTTTGTAACGCTACTCTTTTGTCGGAAATCGCCCAGAACAAATCGAGCTGCTTTTCTTTGGATTCTTTCCAGTTCTTGAATAAAGTAATCCTGGTGAGGGTCCCAAACACTGGAACCATACTCTAATTGGGGTCTCACCAGAGACAAATATGCTCTCTCCTTTACATCCTTACTACAACCCCTAAATACCCTCATAACCATGTGCAGAGATCTGTACCCTTCATTTACAATTATATTTATGTGATTACCCCAATGAAGATCTTTCCTTATATTAATACCTAGGTATTTACAATGATCCCCAAAGGGAACCTTCACCCCATCAACGCACTAATTAAAACTGAGAGGACTTTTCCTATTTGTGAAACTCACAACCTGACTTCTATTCCCGTTTATCATCATACCTTTGCCTACTGTCCATGTCACAACATTAACGGGGTCATTTTGCAGTTGCTCACAATCTTGTAACTTATTTATTACTCTGTACAGAATAACATCATCTGCGAAAGTCTTATCTCTGATTCCACTTCTTTACACATATCATTGATATAAGAAAACATAAAGGTCCAATAATACTGCCTTGCAGAATTTCCCTCTTAATTATTACAGGGACAAATAAAACTTCACCTACTCTAATTCGCTGAGTTCTGTTTTCTAGAAACGGAGCCACTTATTCAGTCACTCTTTTGTCAAGTCCAGTTGCACTCATTTTTGCCAGTAGTCTCCCATGATCTACCCTATCAGATGCCTTAGACAGGTAAATCGCAATACAGTCCAATTGACCTCCTGAATCCAGGATATCTGCTATATCTTGCTGGAATCCTACAAGTTGTGCTTCAGTGGAATAACCTTTGCTAAACCCAAACTGCCTTCTATCAAACCAGTTATTAATTTTGCTGCAAACATGTCTTATATAATCAGAAAGAATGCTTTCCCAAAGCTTATATACAATGCATGTCAAACTGACTGGCCTGTAATTTTCAGCTTTATGTCTATCACCCTTTCTTTTATATACAGGGGCTACTATAGCAACTCTCCATTCATTTGGTACAGCTCCTTCACCTAAACAATAATCAAATAAGTATTTCAGATATGGTACTATATCCCAACCCATTGTCTTTAGTATATCCCCAGAAATCTTATCAATTCCAGCTGCTTTTCTAATTTTCAACTTTTGTATCTTACTGTAATGTCATTGTTATCATACGTATATTTTAATACTTCTTCAGTATTTCTCACCTCCCCTATCTGGACATTATCCTTGTAACCAACAATCTTTTTGATGGTTATGAATTTCATGTTTTTGGTCCGTATTGAACTGAGAATAATATATAAGTAATAATAATAATAACGTAAATGTTTCCACCTTTTCAATACAATATATTCACAAAATTACAAAATTATACGGTACTAGTTTCGACCCATCTAGGGGTCATCATCAGCCGTATTGGAGCAAAGATCATTTGTGGCGAAATCCTAAGACAATATTATTTTAAAGAATAACAAGTGAAATGAGATGTTATGGTAATAGTTAATAATACAAGGAATATACATACATTAACTATTACCATAACATCTCATTTCACTTGTTATTCTTTAAAATAATATTGTCTTAGGATTTCGCCACAAATGATCTTTGCTCCAATACGGCTGATGATGACCCCTAGATGGGTCGAAACTAGTACCGTATAATTTTGTAATTTTGTGAATATATTGTATTGAAAAGGTGGAAACATTTACGTTATTATTATTATTACTTATATATTACCAACAATCTTTTCATACTGCTGACTGAATACTTCTGCCTTTTGAAGATCCTCGCACTCCCTTTGTTCATTAATGATTCCTGGAATGTCCTTCTTGGAACCTGTTTCTGCCTTAAAGTACCTATACATACTCTTCCATTTTTCACTAAAATTTGTATGGCCACCAGTTAATGTTTGCCATCATGTTATCCTTAGCTGACTTCTTTGCTAGTTTCAATTTCCTAGTAAGTTCCTTCAATTTCTCCTTACTTCCACAGCCATTTCTATTTATTTGCAACCTGCACATCCTTCTTAGTCTCTTTACTTCCCTGTTATAATATAGTGGATCTTTACTATTCCTTACCACCTTTAAAGGTACAAACCTATTTTCGCATTCCTCAACAATTGCTTTAAACCCATCCCAGAGTTTGTTTACATTTTTATTTACCATTTTCCACCGATCATAATTACTTATTAAAAACTCCCTCGTGCCTGCTTTTTCAGCCATATGGTACTGCCTAATAGTCCTAATTTTAATGTCTTCCTTTCTTTCACATTTATTTTTAATTAACCACAAAAACAGCTTCGTGATCACTAATACTGTCTATTATTCGGTTCTCTATAGAGCTCATCTAGTTTTAGAATATTCTTCTCTCTAGTTGTTTCCATCACTTTCTGCATCAGGTGCCCTTCCCATATTAACTTATTGGCCATTTGTTGGTCATGCTTCCTGTCGTTCGCCTTACCTTCCCAATTGACATTTGGTAAATTGAGATCACCCGCTGCAATCACGTTCCTTTCCTTATCATTTCCAACATAGCTGATTATCTTATCAAATAATTCTGAATCAGTATCTGCGCTACCCTTTCCTGGTCTGTAAACTCCAAAAACATCAAGTTGCCTACTATCTTAAAAGATGAGCCTTACCCCTAGAATTTCTTTTTTGTCGTCTTTAACTTTTTCGTAGCTTACAAATTCTTCTTTCACGAGATTGAATACTCCCCCTCCTACAATTCCTATCCTATCTCTATGATACACCCTCCAGTTCCGTGAGAAAATTTCTGCATCCATTATATCATTTCTCAGCTATGATTCAACTCTTATTACAATATCTGGTAAGTATATATCTATTAAATTACATAATTCTATTCCTTTCTTTACAATACTTCTACAGTTGAGCACTAACAGTTTTATGTCATCCCTACTTGATTTCCAGTTGCCTGTTCCCTTAACACCACTCCCTAGGCCATCCTGTTTCCCTGAATGTATCTCCCTATAACCCTTCTAAACAAAGTTCCTAACTTATATATACCACTGCGGTTTAAGTGAAGGCCATCTGAGCAAAGATCCGTATCTCCTACTCACGCATTTTTTTTGCTAGGGGCTTTACGTCGCACCGACACAGATAGGTCTTATGGCGACGATGGGATAGGAAATGCCTAGGAGTTGGAAGGAAGCGGCCGTGGCCTTAATTAAGGTACAGCCCCAGCATTTGCCTGGTGTGAAAATGGGAAACCACGGAAAACCATCTTCAGGGCTGCCGATAGTGGGATTCGAACCTACTATCTCCCGGATGCAAGCTTACAGCCGCGCGTCTCTACACGCACGGCCAACTCGCCCGGTCCTACCCACCCATTAGGATCTAGAAATCTCACTCCCAGTTTCCCACATACCCACTCCATAGTATCATTTAAATCCCCAATTACCTTCCAGTCATTATCCCTCCTACACAGTATCCACTGATAACAATCTCCACTTCCTCAAATTTCACCCTTGCTGCATTTACCAGATCTCACACACCCCCAACTATGTTGGTACTTATACCTGCTTGTCTTATGTTGTTAGTACCAACTTGAAACACTACCACCTTCTTCTTTCCCTCCTCCTTCTCTTCTACTTTCCTCAACATCTGCCTTAACCTAATTCCTGGATAACACTCTACCCTGGTACCGTTTCCTCCACACACTTTCCCGGCATGTCTAACGATAGAATCCCCCATGACCAGAGCCTCAACCCTACCCACCTCATTTGATCCCCCTCTCCTCCTCGTCAATCCTATCTTTCCTGACAGCTGCAGAAGCTTTTTCTCCATCCCATGACCCTGTCCCACCTGTCTCTTCCTATACGCTTCTCCACATTTCCATTTCCTACCTCTTCCCTTTCTGCTACTTCCGCACTTCTCAGCAACAGTTCCCTGTTCCTCATCTTCCCTCGGTTGTGACTCATACCGATATCTCACTGACACCTGTCCTGAATTTTGATCCTGAATGAAGCCCTTAGCCTGCAATCTCCTTTCCCTTAAAACATTAGACCACATGTCTTCTACAATTCCCCCCTTTTCTTCCCATCCCTCTATTACACCTACTGTATCCTGTACATTGTGTGGAGGCCTACTTTCCTTCCTGTCCTCTGAGAGAATCCTAATTATCTCCCTCAAGCTCTCCAACTCCTCCCTCATACTCCTTAATGCCTGGCCACACCCACAGTTCCTATACTCGCACTGCTTAGCCATTCTTTACTAAATAATGAAAAGAAAAGGAAAAATAAGATAACTTATTCTGTGCAAACTAAAAGTGAAAGGAAAGAACTATTGTCTAGGTTAGTTCATAAAGATCGCACGACAGTAGTAAGTTAATTAATATAGGCTACTACTACACTATGATACTACTTAATTGTACAATTTTTTATTCCTACAACACGCTAACAGGATGAAAATTGCTGTTAATTACTGGAAACAGAGAATAACACAAGAATTACACAATTCTTAACTGCAGTTCAGTCTACCCTAATTACACTAACGGATTTTTTGTAAGAGAGTTACTACAGTACCACAGAAACAGTACTATATTACACAAATATTTCACAGTAATAGAATAAATACACTACTTTCTAATAAGATACTATAATACACTACAATAATTTTAAACTACGTTCAGACTAAGTACAGATACTACAATACACTACAGTAATTTTAAACTACGTTCAGACTATTCTAATTACAACTGGTTATTACCAAGCAAAAACAGAAAAAAAATTACCATTAAAGTTCAAAATTTGCAAAACTACTCAAAATTATAGAATAGGCACTCTAATTTCTAATAAGTTACTATATTACACTACAATAATGTTAAAACTATGTTCAGACGTATCCTAGCTTCTTACTAAGCACAAATAGAAATGAAAATTCCAATTAGGCCTAAATTTAGATATTTGCAAGAACTACCGGTAGGTACTATAATCTATCAGCTTCATTGTCCGTATTGATGAATTAAGAATGCAAGTATGAAGAATGAGATTTCCACCTAATCAATACTTTATTACAAAATGTTTAAAGTTATCTACATTAAAACAGTACCGGTTTCGACCTGTAAAAACGTCATCAGCTGTTGGTGAACCTGCTTAATAGCGATTGTACATAAAACATTACTAAAAACTAATTTAACAAGAATGCCTTATTCTAATATAATATTACTATTAAGATATATACATATGGTACAATATGGGGCTTAGACTCGTTGGAGTTCCATTCAAAAATCTGTGTTGTTGCCAACATTATGTCAAGATATATATATATATATACATATGGTGCAATAAAGGGCTTTGGCTTGCTGGAGTCCCTTGAATGTCACACACTCCAAAAATTGTATAATGGAGGTTGAAAATACAGTTCCTATAGAATAGAGGATCACTGAGGTTTCGGTGTCAAGTTGAAACGTCTATGCAGCATGTCGGCACTGAGACCAACCGTTGTGAATACACAATCAAAATGCTTTGTTGGGCCGCAATTTTGCAGGGTGCGTAATCGACTGAGGTTCTGTAGCTTGTTCATTCTTAGTGTATGATGTTGCTGACAAATACTAGTTTCCAGGTTCCTTGTTGAGGCATGTCATGCTGTGGATGAAATTTTGAAATTAAAGAAAGGTTGATAGAGTTCCCCTCTTCACACTTGCATTTGTGCTCAGGTAAATTCAAAAATCTGAGAAAGAAAAAGGAAACACATGTAGAAGCATCCCATGTTTTACCGCGAAGTTTTTGGGACAACTTCCAACAAGTAACCCAAGACAAAGTAACTAACCTAGCAATCCGGAAACAGCACACATTAGATAAGAAGTTAAATGCACTCAAACAGTCACAAATCCAAAACAAACAAGAGAGTATCACCCCCTTCAAACGCAATAAAGAAAACGAACACAGCTTCCACCCACCCACAATGAATGTATCAGACACAAACTTTGATGAAACAGAGACCAATATCTTGAGCAAAGGACCTAAACACAATTGGGAGAACACATCAACCTTTCATAACCTCACAACCATCATTGCTAAAACCGAAAATGCTCTAAATAAAGTTCCTCGCGATTCACGCGACGAGATCAGAATTGAGGTTAAGAAGGAATTGCCGCTATACATTAACAAGATTAACAACAACAACAACAACAACTGTAGAAGCAAAATGGATAATATCCAACTCAGGAAACTCAAAGACAAAATCAAGCATAACAATCTATTAATAACAAAGGCAGACAAAGGTAATAGCACAGTCATCATCAACAGAAACGAATACATCAATAAAACTAAACACTGTTTCTCAGACGACACCTTTCAAATTAAACGAAAAGATCCAACTGCCAGTATCCAAAAAAATCTCAAAACATTACTGAAAAACACCCATTTTCTCCTTAACGAACAAGAAACTACGAAGCTGACTATAATGAACCCCAAACTGCCGCCTGCGAAAGCCTACCCTAAAATCCACAAAGACGAAGTATCCATGAGACCGGTCATAAATTACAGATCAAGCCCGACGTACAAATTATCATGCTTCATACAAACATTTCTCAAGAAACACTACAAATTCTTAGCCAAGAAATCAATACGAAACTCAATAGAATTCTGCAACATCACTAAAGAACTGAAAATCGAACAACACCACGTTCTAGCATCATATGCTATCACTAACATGTACCCCAACATACCCATACAGAAAACGATAAGACTAATAGAATCAAATTTAAGAAATCACAGTAATCTAAGTGTCCTTGAAATAGATGAATTCATTAATTTACTTGAATTTGCCCTCAACAATAATTACTTTAGATTCCACGACACTATCTTCAAACAACAAGGCCTTCCCATGGGTCCACCAACTTCAGGAATACTAGCCGAAATCTACGGAACACTCAGAAATTAGCAAAATTGACAATATATCATTCTGGTGCAGGTTTGTAGATGATATCTTCATTGTCATAGACTGCAGGTTTACAGACAAAAACAATATACTCGAACAGCTAAACAAAATAGATCCACACATAAAATTTATGATGGAAACTGAGAAAAATCACACTCTGAATTATCTTGATTTATCCATCACCAAAACAGAAGACCACTTGACATACAAAATCTATAGAAAACCTACACAAACCTCCAATACTCTAAAAATAGATTCCACCCACCCCAATGCACACAAGAAGGCAGCATACTACAGTATGATATACAGAGCTTTCAACATTCCCCTGTCCCAGGAAGAATTAAACAAGGAACTAAACCTAATTCACGAAATAGCGGACCATAACGGATACAGTAGAAACATGATAAACAATATCATTCACAAAATAAAACACCAACCGAAATCCAAATTAAGTAGAAACAACAAACCTAAGAAAGACAACGCACTTTCTAATATTTTCAAAAGACACAATCTAAGAATAGCTTACAGAACCACACGTAATAATGCTTCCATTTTACATAACACTAAATCTGTCAATGAAAACAACAAATACAGCCACTCAGGAGTGTACCGCATGAAATGCAACAATTGTGAAGCCAGCTACATCGGACGTACCAGCAGATGCTTTTCCATTCGCTACAGCGAACACGTCAATGCCACTGAATATAACTGCTTTTCATCCATAGGGCAACATGTCGAAGAACACAAGCATAAGTTCACTAATATCGATAACGATATGGAAATTTTAAATATGAACCCCACAGGCCCATTGCTCAACATAATGGAAGATTTTTATATCAATATGGACCAATACGCTAATCCCAACCTCAACTTAAATGAAATCGCAGATAAAACTAACATCCTCTTCAACATAGCCATTCCCATTCTAAAAGACACATATTTAAAAAGAATCAGCAGACACAAACCCACACAAAACCCAAAAGACACAACCCACTCCACCCTACCCCTCCAGAAGCTGCTTCCCCCTCCCCACCGCCTCTCAATCTGAACACTACGACAGCCACACGACGTACACGCAACAAGGTGCAGCACACTCCCGACTACACTTTAAGACATATCCAGCCCACACGTAAGTAACACACACTCTATAGCACACAAACCATTTAGCAGGCACTCTCTATCAGTTATTCTAATTCCTACTTCCATTTAGCAGGCACTCTCTATCAGTTATTCTAATTCCACTTCCTTTTTCTTTTCTCAGATTTTTGAATTTACCTGAGCACAAATGCAAGTGTGAAGAGGGGAACTCTATCAACCTTTCTTTAATTTCAAAATTTCATCCATAGCATGACATGCCTCAACAAGGAACCTGGAAACTAGTATTTGTCAGCAACCTCGACTGAAAATATACATGAATATTTCTCCAGTAATTTCCGTTTTCTATCCTCCTTTCATGACCGTGACACGCGATCTGGGTCAACAATTGCAATACCTCCACATCATACATCTGCCTTCAGTAATTCTTTCCTTGTGTCGGACGCTAGAATATGGAATGCTTTACCCCCTGAAATTAGAAATTGTTCCTCATTAATTACCTTCAAAAGACAGGCTATATCATGTAGTTATGTGTGAATGTGTGAGTGAATGTCTGGAGTAAATAGTTCCCAAAAGTTTACATAAATTATTGTTATATTTTATGAATTCCACCTAAAGTAGTTAATATTGAATGTATTTATTATTTTTTCTAATTTTAGACTTAGGATGTAATCTTTTAGTTTTAGACTATATTAAGTTATATTACTATTATATTATATACCCTGTGTTAAGTTAGAATATTAAGTTTGGATTCAGTATTAAGCCGCATAATGTGGTTAAGTGTAAGAGAGGGCCAAGAGCCCTAACTTCGCCACAAATAAAGACATCAATAAATAAATAAATAAATAAGAATGAACAAGCTACAGAACCTCAGTCGATTACACTCCCCGCAAAATTGCGGCCCAACAAAGCACCTTGATTGTGTATTCACAACGGTTGGTCTCAGTGCCGACATGCTGCATAGACGTTTCAACTTGACACCGAAACCTCAGTGATCCTCTATTCTATAGGAACTGTATTTTCAACCTCTGTTATACAATTTTTAAAGTGTGTGGCATTCAAGGGACTCCAGCAAGCCAAAGCCCTTTATTGCACCATATGTATATATGTATCTTGTTTGACATAATGTTGGCAACAGCACAGGTTTTTGAATGGAACTCCAACGAGTCTAAGCCCCATATTGTACCATATGTATATATCTTAATAGTAATATTATATTAGAATAAGGCATTCTTGTTAAATTAGTTTTTAATAATGTTTTATGTACAATCGCTATTAAGCAGGTTCACCAACAGCTGATGATGACCTTTTTACAGGTCGAAACCGGTACTGTTTTAATGTAGATAACTTTAAACATTTTGTAATAAAGTATTGATTAGATGGAAATCTCATTCTTCATACTTGCATTACCGGTAGGTACTCAAAGATTACCAACAAAGTTAAACACATATACAGATTAATATTAGTACTACTTTGTCCTACTATGCTGTAATAGAAATGAAACCTGCTGTTTGCACAAAAATACACACGAATATAACATATATAATATACTATCTAAAATACCGTATCTACACTACAATTCTCAACTGAAATGTGGTTGTATGATCTTTACAGATGGTGGATTACTATTATTTTCCCTACTCCACTGGACGGAGAATAAAAGTGTCCTTAAATGCTGAAAAATATGAGGTTGTTTACAATAATTTCTCAAAAGTATTTCTGTCTAAACTACACCAGGGACTTGAATTGCAATTATTGGAATGTAGGAACTAGATTATTAACTAACCGCTTACAAATACTGAAATGTCGAGAGTGTGAAATATAAATTACGGATACTTTAACTGCCTATTCAGAACTACAAATGATCGGAATACAAGAATCAGCTGATTTTTATTTATATTTTCTTGATACACTACACCCTTTGTTCACGACTTGCCAATATCTGAATACGAAGAGCGACAATAATCAATAACAATTACAACTGTTAACTATTTCGCCAGTGAAATACTGTCTATTCTGTTGAAATCCTTTCTTTAAACAAAATTTACAACAGTATCGCGTTATTTAAAGAAGTTATTACCTTTGTGATAGGTTGGACTGTTGAACTGCTATTTGAAATACCCAGTCCAATGCTTGCACTAATAGACTATAACCGCTGCCGAAGTTACGACTCTTTTTAATATCCCGTCTTTGTAAGTATTTTATCAACAAACCTATTGATATTTTAATAATACTATTTGTTACGGAGTTACCCGTGGAACAGAAAGAGGTTAAAGAAGGTGCTGGGGTGAATGGGTCTAATTATGATGTCAAGAATAGATTAAAATTTTAACAAAGGTTATAGTTCTTTTAGAACTTCAGACTTAACAATTTTTCATGACCATATTACAGACTTTTCCCTATTTTCATTCATCTTGCCAAGACCTCCAATCTAATTTTTTGAGCCAACCTTCGTGTTGGAGTCTCCCATAACAATGAGAATATCGTCCTTACTTTTTTTCAGTGTGGTATCTCGCAACATTTGGTAGAATTCTACCTTTCCTCCCAACTCCGATTGTTCTGTAGATGCATAGCATTGGATAATAGTCACGTTCCTGATCTTGGTCTTAAACCTAGCGGTCAGTAGCCTACTAGAAATCGGCTTCCATAAGACTTCTCATTGCAGTTCTACTGAGCAGCTATCCCACACCATCCCTGTGCTCTTCGTCTTTACCACCAGAATATAGAAATGTAATTCCATCTGTTGGCTGTACCTTGCCGAATCCTGGCCACCTCACCTAATTCAGTCCCAGAATATCCAGCCCATAGTTCATTTCCCGTGTCACTTGTTTCAGTCTGCTTTTCTCCCTCTACTGTAGGTCCTCGTTCCAGAAATCAATTTTCATTATCCTCTTCATGCCAAAGGTCATCATCAGGTTATCTGTCCGGTTTTGTAATTTCGCTTCAGTTTCTATAATCAGATTAAGAATGATCGATTAACCCACTGCTTCAGAGTGCTTTGATGGGGCTGCCATCTTAAACCTGAGGCACCAGGCTGATTTTCTGTTGGGGTTTCTTCCCTTAGCCTTTAAAGTTCCCACTTCTAATGCAAGGCAGCAGTTCTTGTTCTGTTTACCCAGAATAGGGCTTCAAGCCCTCTCTTTACTTTTCCTTAGCTCCTAGCTCAAGTTTACAAAAGAGCACAAATTTATACAAGGGCAGAAATCCCCTAATTCAAAGAGCACTTGCTCTCAAAATTACAACATCTAGCCTTCAAGAGGCATTCATTAATCTTACTTTGAAAAAACTAACAGGCTCTCAGTTTTCCAGGCCTACTCAAGGCAACATCAACTTACAATTTGTGGCCTCTCAAGGCACAACTTATGATTGGAAAATGATTATACAGGGGTATTTAATACCCAACCTACTGGGCCTTCATGTAAAAAGAATTAACGGTTAAATAAATGGTCCAAACACAAAATGAATAGAGGCGTATGCTTGCACTCCTAGATATGAACTCTTAAAACCTAAAGGGCACTAGGCCAATGAAACGGGGGCTATTCCCAAACTACTGAGGTGACTCGTATAAGGGTAAATTAATGCAGTACGGAAAGGAAGAAAAACAGTTACAAAACGAAGTCACCTCAAACCAAGATGAAGGGGAGCTCGAGAGGGTACATCACTCTCTATCCCCGATGTACAATCGAAGATTTTATGAACCTTTTTACATTAGCCGGCAGAAGTTACATTTTAGAAAAGAAGGTTACATAGTCAACGATTCGGACCTTTCCCTCGGGTTAAACTGCAGAGTTAGCAAGAAAGAAAGATGTTATGTGGCCATTACCTTGTAGATGTACTGGTGTCTGATGAAAGAGGCTGCCCGCCTCCTGCTTTGACACACACACTTAGTAAGATGACGATGAATTGACCAAGAGACGTGAAAAGCTGCAGTTTATAAACCCTCAGGGAAGGTTCGAGATCATTCATGAATAAACCAGTCACACCCTCTCAATTTAATTAGTCCAATTCAAAGTTACTCTTCAGGATCGAACAAGAAGCCAGTGATTGGTAGAAAATTAATTACAGAAATTGGGGATTGGCTAGATTCAAAACTGGCGGAAAGGAAAAGAAAATATTGCCAACCCAAATATAAATGAACATCAATTAGAGAAAAAAACTTATGAATACAAAACTTTTTAAAATCAAAAGTTCTTTCACTTCACACCAGGTTGCATGATCATAGTTTTTGTAGTGTCATCTGTGGGAAAATGTCCAAACTTTTTGATGAATGGCAACCAAAACACTGATAAATTCAGTCAGTGTAGGCAACTGCACGATAACAAAATTACTCGATATTTTAGTGGTGACATCTTTTGATGATTAAATTTGTAAGTAGGTGTAGTTTCAGTTTCACTGTTTTACCAATAGAGGAGTTCTTTAGGCGCTGAATTTGAATGCGCGGCGTTGGGATGTACCTCCCGGTACACTATTAAAAAGAAAGAGAGATTTCTTCTTTCATGCAGACCTAAATTACAGGTTGTAATCTAGCGAACGCCTACGGAACTACTCAGTGTGAAAACCGTAAATAAATGCCACTAATCGCAGATTACTACAAACACTAAAAACAATTATTTGGGCAGCTAAGTGTATCACACGCAAACAAAATTTGGTAAATTTCTACAATTATTAACTACTTTATCACTGAGATAACAAAGAGCTCTTGGAACAGTCAACCACTTGCTAGCGCATCCAGCAACTCAACTTGCACAGCCATACAAGAATATATGATAAAAGTGCTGAAAAGGCCAAACGACAGTTCTGTCTGTTAACCAAGGAAGCTCAAAACAATGCAGAATTCAACAAATTAATGTCTTCATTTCTAAAAGAATGGATGACTTTGGATTGATGAATTCTACTTCAGTCTCTAAGGAGAAGATGAGAAATATGAAGATCTATGGTCTGTAATTAAACTTTGTTTCATTTTATCGCATGGTAATGTATTTATTGAGACATGCTTTTTTGTCAATGAACATTTACTAGTCGAAAATCTTTTAGAAGAATTATTTGTGTACCAGAGAATAATTTTTGATTAGTGTGAAACACGTTGGTGGTTCGAGGAATGTTACTATCAATAGAAGTATGCTGACCTTGATCCAAACTTCAAGAAGAAGGTATCAGTCATACCTGTAAAATAAAAAAGAAAAGCAATCAGAAAACAAAAATTTAATTACAATTGAAAGATTTGGAGGTAAAACAGAAAAAGTTGAGAATTGAAAGAGAAAAGCAAGATGCTGAAATCGAAAGGAAGAAAATAGTTCTAGGAAATATAAAATGAAAACGGTAGTCTTTTGAAAAGGTGCAAAGTTTTCTTTTTTGTTCCTATCTTTTTTGACTGATTTGTCTTCATATTTGAAAACTGTTTTGAATACAGACTTAGACTAATTGGAATTCATTATATTCATCTACATAGCAAACACGAGTTAATGCTTTTGATCTCAAGAGTGCTTTAAATCTACTTAAAATTAGTTTTAGATTGCTGTCGTAAAATAATTTTATTTTCATATTTGAATTACTCTGTTAATAAGTTGATTGTACTTTGTTCCTTGGAAATAAGATAAAAGTTACCATTAAAATATTTGTTTATATGTAAGGTGCCATCAATGTAATTGTTTTTCCATAAATAATTGAAAAAAAAGGAAGTGAAGAGTGAATTAGGCCAGCTACGAGGATTGTGGAGGCTGGATTTTCCTTTTTTGTTCCTTGTAAAACATGGTGTTCGGTCACACTTGTCACACAGTTTTCATGAGTCAGGGAGACCTGTAAGAACATCTCTGTAGACACATGTACTGTTGTCATCGCTTTATATCCTGAGGTGTGATCACTTCTTATACTGCAAAACTAACCTCAGATTTCATCCAATATCCATCCAATATTATTACCATGCATAATATTTTTACTAGACTTGGATGAAGGCATGCTATAATAAGGCCTTTCAAATTATTGTTGTTTCTGACTTAACCAATGCTTGCACTTCAGTTCATATCAGGCCATTAGAAATGCTTTTAAATCTAGGAGACAGCACTTAAATCTATGAGACAGGTAATATTTCTAGTACTCGCATTGTTAATATACTGGCATCTAGCCTGCTGAAAAGTAAAACTTGGTAGTAATAGGTATTGTGATTTCATAGTTTTATACACTACAATAGAATGATGGAAGAATGCAAATAAACAAACCCTTCAAAATTTACATAAACATATCATAGACATCTGGAATACTGAAGAAATGCCTGAGGAGTGGACTACAGCAATAATCCAGCCACTGCTCAAAAACTGTAATAGATCAGATCCCAGTAATTATTGGGGTATATCTCTGCTTGATGTTAGTTATAAGATTTTATCTGAAAGTATATATACAAGAATTCAGGAACAACTTGACCGGGAACTGGGAGAATATTGGGGAGGATTTCGACCAGGACAAAGCTGTCCTGATCAAATCCTCAGTCTTAAATGGATCATGAAACACCATAGAGTTTGGAACAAGAGATTAATCATCACTTCTTTGATTTCAAAAAAGCTTATGACAGCATTCACCATGAGTCACTACTGAAAATCCTTAAAGAATTTGGTTTACACCAAAAACTCATCAGTCTAACGAAATGTCGTGTGGCCTCCAGAGAGGCCTGGTGCAGGTCTTTTGATTTGACTCCCGTAGGCAACCTGTGCGTCGTGATGAGGATGAAATGATGATGAAGATGACACATACACCCAGTCCCTGTGCCAGGGGAATTAACCCATTATGGTTAAAATTTCCGACCCTTCCGGCAATCAAACTTGGGACCCCTGTGACCAAAGGCCAGCACACTAACCATTTAGCTATGGAGCCGGACATCATTCTTATTGGAATCACTCTTAAGAATACCAAGTCGAAAGTCAACTTTAGAGGTGAATTGTCTGAGCCATTTGAAATCCACACTTGACTTCGACAGGGAGATGGACTCTCGCCGTTATTGTTTAACCGTGCCCTGGAGAAAGTCATGCAAGAATGGGTAAAGAAATGTCATTCAAACATAAAGATAGGCAGATATATTAAACGTAATTGCCTAGCATTCGCAGACAATCTTGCATTATTAGCAAGTAGTGTGGAAGAAGCTAAATTTCAAATTGAAGAACTCAAGAAAATTGCTGCAAAAATTGGACTGCAAATCTCGCTTGAAAAGACTGAAAGTATGCCGACCTTCAGAATTGAAACACCACCATTCATCTTGACAATGGTAAACAAATTAAGATTGTGAATAAGTTCAAATATCTTGGGGAAATTATAACCTGGAACACAAAAGAGAAAACATTGATCGACAGCAGAACATCTAAACTGAAAACAGCACAGGGAATCACCTGGCCAACTTATTTAAAAAAATCTCTCCATGAATGCTAAATTTCGACATTACATTACAGTTGTAAAATCCGAAGCAACTTATGCTAGTGAAACACTCTTCAAGTTGAACACTAAATTAACAACTGATAAATTGCAGAAAGTAGAAGAATCATTCGAACAATCATCAATAAGAAACACCAAATGGAGATTATTACTTAATGAAGTGGTATATCGTGAAAGCGAATCAATAATAGATACAATGTGGAAAAGGAGAATTGCCTCTTTTTGTCATGTATTCAGACTTCCAGAAACCCGACTAGTGAAGCAGAGAACATTTGGTTCACAGAGATGAAGAATGATTTAGAAGAATTAAATTTATCAATGCTCCAAATTGAAGGAAGAGAAGAGGATTCTAAGGAATAAACACTTACGATTCAAACTCATAACATTTGAACAAAGGAAGTATACCATCACTGACAACCAAAGGACAGCCAGGTCCGACAGGATGAAAAACTTTTGGGAGCGTAAGAAGAAGCTGGAAAGCTGACTGATTAAAGTACTCCAATGGGGTGGGGGGCATAAACTATGTTAAAAAAGTTTACCACAAAATGCAAAGAGAATAAATAAGACATACAACTATGTATACAAATTTATGAAACTAGCCTATTGTTGCATACTTATATTTTGATACTGTTCTAAGAAACTTGTAAATTGTAAAATGTAAATAGCAAAGTGAATATTGTCATCAACAGCACCAAATTACACTTCCTTTGTATATATTAGTCTGACATGCTAAAGGATTACTAAAATCATACAAGGAACAACCCTTGTTTTACAAGGCGTCTTTGTTGTGCCTTTTGTGTCCATGCACATGTCTATGCTGACAACATATGGAAATAAATTCCTTGATAGTACGTTCTATTTGACTTTACAATAGCAGCTCTGTTAAAATAATCAATTTAATAGCGAAAGAGATTCTATTTTGATAGTAAAGGGGCGTTGCAGGATATCAGTCATGTCATTTACATGAGAAATATACTGTGTCTGTAATATTTTCTTTATGAGAGGTTTTCTCGACACCCAAACGTTCATACTTAACATTAATTTTTCTTCTATTGTTTATGTAATGCGGCCTTTATAACTATTTAAAATGGTAATAGGGCCTAACATTAATATCAAAGCAGAAATTGCTCATATTTACCAAGGTCCTTGCCGTTACCTAAACTCATTCTCTTGTTCAATTGAGTTATATAAATTATATGGGGTGTCAAGGGGTTGTGTATTATTACATGTGCTTTGCAGTAGTTCACGACACGAAACTGGAAATTAAATATATAAAGGGGAAGATTGTACTCAGCTTGAAAAAGAAGTCGCCAAAAAAAAATATTTAGGTGCCTTGAGCAAAGGGCTGTAGGGGGGGGGGGGTCCTTGCAATACTCATAGTTTATTCTATTGGCTTGGATTTTGTGAGTTTAGTCATCAGTGTAGACATAGTTTTAAGATATCAGGTTACATATTAATCTGCGTAGACAGTCATCTTTTCCAAAGGGTGATTCTAGTTTTGAAATCAAACTGAACATTTTCTTACTTGTATATTTTATCAAGCTTCTGATTTTCTCTTTTGCAGAACCTCCAGTAACACGATTCAGTTCTAGGCGGAAATCTGTATTTGCAGAAACTTACAATCCAGAAGAAGATGAAGATGATGGAGAGAAGGTACTGTTTAACTTACAAGTACTTAAAAATTCTGTACCTCTGTCTCCCCGCTTATCAAATTTTTTGGTTTCTGTATGATTTACTCTTCTTTTTAATGCTTAGTTCTTTTTTTAACTTATTTTAGCTTTCTTGGGTATATTTTAGTACAGTTGGTATAAATAATTTTGTCATATTAAATCTTGGTTTTGACGGTCAGTAAAATTGAAGGTGTCCGGAAAAATGGGTTAATCCACACTTTTTTTTAATGGAGAAATATCTAGTTTTCTCAATGAGGCTGGAAAAATATATAAGAAATGATCTGTATTATCTATCTCCAATATTAAGAATATTTATATTCACTACTAAATTAAAAGTAATCATTAAATCTTTCATTTAGCTTATTTTTAATATGTTCTTACTGAATTTATTGCATTTCCAAAACTGTGTTGTTGTATTTTGTTCAGGAAGTTTATGAATGAAGATGTTATGTAACTGTAGGCCTAGTCATTGCTATTATTAAAAAATGGCTCATCAGGAATGTTCTCAGATTCAGCAACGGATTTAATATTCTGGTTGTACTCCTTTAAATTGGTGGAACTTCATCCATCAGTTCATCTAAATCTTTCTGTTTTGCAGGATTGCAGGTCTTGGACCGTTTCCCTGTGGGTGGGGTCAGTATAATAACACCCACGGTATCCCCTGCCTGTTGTCCTTGGCTGGTACTCGTTGCTGATTATTCATATTCTTCTGCGATTCTTCTAATGCTTGAATTCAGAGATTCGCATCCGGGAGATAGTGGGTTCGAACCCCACTGTCAGCAGCCCTGAAGATGGTTCTCCGTGGTTTCCCATTTTCACCTTAATTAAGGCCACGGCCGCTTCCCATTCCTAGGCCTTCCTGTCCCTTCGTCGCCATAAGACATATCTGTGTCGGTGCGACGTAAAGCCTTCTGCTGTCTAGTCTTGCAGATATTTAGTTTGTCCTTTATGATTGGGTTACCCAAAAAAACTAAATTATTTTTAAAAGCCATATATTTCCAAATTTTTTTACCAAAAACCGTATCCCCTTCAAAATACTCTTCATTACAACTAATACATTTGTCCCACTGGTGCTTCCACTGTTCGAAACATTTTTTGTTATGATCTTAGAAATGACTGACAGCTCCTCCCTCATTTTTTCCTTGACCTCTTCAGTGTTGTCAAATCGGTGTCCTTTCATGCCCTTTTTCATGCGTGCAAATAAGAAGAGGTTGCACGGAGCCAGGTCAGGTGTGGGGCCGCGTAACCGTGCCATTTTTAGCCGAAAACTGTCTTAACAGAGATGGCTGTGTGTGTGCAGGTGCGTTGTCATGGTGGACAAACCAGTGTCCCGTCTGCCACAAATGGGGTTTTTTTTCGACGAACACTGTTGTGCAATCTTCTTAAAATTTCCCAATAATAGGTTTGCATGTTGTTCATTTAAACTTGCTATCATAAAAAATGAAACAAGAACAAAACAGGCTCTAGCAGAAACAATCACTGCAGATGAACAGAACAAGCCAGGAAGATAGGAAACTTAGAAGGGTCCACCTTTTCAATACAAAAATGTTATAGTTTATTTACAACATATATTTACACTTGGAACTAGTTTCAACGCTGTTTGGCGTCATCTTCAGCCAAAATGTGGGAAGTAGGCTAGCATGTAGACATTTATATTACACAAGGCGTTACATTAAACAATACACATCTTAAGAGGAGATAAAAACAGGGACAAATATAGAAACAAATGAATCGTTGAGAAAGCAAAAGTTATACATATTAAAAATAACCTTAACCACACATCTTGCAGTGCGAAAATATTCGCCTTGAATGATTCCTGAATACAAAACGCACGCGCACACATTTCTGAAGAGCCAGCAGGCAGGAAAAAGTAAAGTGAAACCTTAAGAGTTCTTCTGAGAAGAGTTCATCATTTTTTCTATGTTCTGACTAACTAATGAAGTCTCCCTTGAGTTCTTGATAAACATACACAACAGGAAATTCTCCTTCACTCTCAACAATAGCTATAAAGACCAACGGTAAATTGTATTTTAAATATTGTGCAGAGACGTGAAAGCATGATCTTGAACATGATATAACTTCTTCATTTAACACAATTTTTTACACAAGGTGTTACATTAAACAATACACATTTTACGAGGAGATAAGAACAGGGACGAATATAGAAACAAATGAATCGTTGAGAAAGCAAAAGTTATACATATTAAAAATAGCCTTAACCACACATCTTGCAGTGCGAAAATATTTGCCTTGAATCACTTTACTTTTTCCTGCCTGCTGGCTCTTCAGAAATGTGTGCGCGTGCGTTTTGTATTCAGGAATCATTCAAGGCGAATATTTTCGCACTGCAAGATGTGTGGTTAAGGTTATTTTTAATATGTATAACTTTTGCTTTCTCAACGATTCATTTGTTTCTATATTCGTCCCTGTTTTTATCTCCTCTTAAGATGTGTATTGTTTAATGTAACGCCTTGTGTAATATAAATGTCTACATGCTAGCCTACTTCCCACATTTTGGCTGAAGATGACGCCAAACAGCGTTGAAACTAGTTCCAAGTGTAAATATATCTTGTAAATAAACTATAACATTTTTGTATTGAAAAGGTGGACCCTTTTAAGTTTCCTATCTTCCATTCTCAGTTCAATACGGACAAAAATGAAATTCTTAGATTTAAATAAAAGAACAAGCCAGGTCGACAACACAGATGGCGCTAAACTGTCATTGAGTTGCGCTATACATGCCTAGCGGCAGAAATGCATACTACACAAGCTTCGCTCACGGCAATGTTATACCGGTTATTTTTAGGTACCCCCTCGTAGCTCCTTCCTGTTATTTATCTTGTCCCAGGTCCAGTCAGATATCCATTATTTCCACAGGTAGTTTTTGTACCCGAGCTGCTTCTCACTTGTTTCCACAAGATGTTCTCCACCTTGCTCCATACATTCTCCACATCTTTCTCTATCTCAGAATCCAACACCTGGAGTCTGTTGCTAAGTTCCAATTGAAATTATTCCAACGTCTGCTAATTATTTAGCTTACCAACATCAAACTTCTTGTGCTGAGCGTTGAACGTTTGGTGGACTGCCACGATCTTTATACAGAAGTTGGCGACAACAAGATGATGCATTTAAAGATAAAAATTTCATGATGTTCCATATTGAACTGTATCACAATTAAATTGAAATAACAAATAATGTAGTTCAACCTATTCAATACAAGTAAATAAGAAATGTGGTGTTACACCCCTGTTTAATTATAAGTGGGAGTGGTACCGGTTTCAACCCCAATCTGGGTCATCATCAGCCGAATAAAATGCAAAAAACAATGCATAGGTAAATAAGAAATTAAAGAATGAGTCTTTAACAAAACCATTGAAGAAGCGATATAAGATAATGGAGATAGGCACTGGGCGATTTTAAATGGTAAAATCTAGAAGAAGTAGCTCAGTCACTTAAGGTGCAATCTTCTGAATAGTAGCACAACACACGCAAAGTTCGGCACTGTCTCAAAATGTTTACGAGAAGCGGAGAACAGTTAAGGGAGCCAGCCTGTGCTTTCAAATGCCGACGGAACTCGGTGAATAGCTTAGTGATCCAGTCTGTAATTGTTTCGGTTGCGAAAATGTATATATCTATATATATAAAATAGAATTTAATACCATTGAAGTATGTAACTAGGATCTTGTAGATTCTTTAGAACAGTTGACGTAAAAAACAAATGTGAAGAGAAAAGTGGTATAAAGCGCAATACCAGAAACAAATGAAAAACATATATGCACAGTGTGCTACTTCTTGAAGATAAGAATTCAGGTCGTAATTGAGGTAGTCCAAGGCAGCGCAAGGCATGAGTTTAAATTTGAATGTAAAGACCCAAAATTTTTATCTTTAAATGCACAAGCTAACCAAGCTAAACATAAAGCCTTCTCTTACATGGGCCTAAAGATCAAGATTGCTAAATTAGGAAAAGATATAGACTTCCTAAAACAAAGCATTTCCTATAACCTTACTCCTAAGTTTCTTCAAAGTTGTATCAGAAAAACCCATTCTTCTCCTCACATGTTAAAAACCCAAAGAATAACCAATAAAATTTGGTTGATAAACAAAATCCGTTCCTTGTACAAGAAAAAATCATTTTCAAATAACAGATTATATGAAACACACCTAGAAATTGGTAATCTTCTCCCAAGTGCACAATTGAACCTCTTCCTAACTCAAGTTGATAATAAATTATTTCACGAATTATCAATTAAGCAACAAACCCTTGAGAAAAAACTCAACATTCTAAAGCACAATTCTTCTTCACATAAATATCATATCAAGAACGTTAACACACCTTCCAAAACCATGGAACAATTCCATCCTCCCATTGTCAATTTATCTAAAACAACTCTGAGTGATGATAAAAACTTAATTCTTGCTAAGGGCCTCGAACACAATTGGCCCAACCTCAGTACTCTCAATATAGCCACCAATTTAATAATTGAATCTGAAATAGCCATTCATAAAATGCCGACAGAAGAACAAGATGAAATCAGATACGAAGTAAAAAGAAAACTTGAAAAAATCTTCATTAATAATAACAAAAACACTTCCCTAAATCATAATAATAATAGTAATATAATTAATAATTTAATTAATGACAATAAACACATTTTAGATCTTAAAAAGAAAATCAATGACAATAATCTCATCATTACCAAATCTGATAAAGGCAACACCACTGTCATAATGGAAAAAAACTGACTACATAGCTAAAACTAAAGATTTCTTCAACAACTCTTCTTTTTCTATAGTAAAAAAAGACCCAACCACTAAAATCCAACGCTTGCTCAAACAAACCTTAAAAAACACTTCCTTTCTCCTCACCGACCAAGAAAAAACTAAATTAATAAACATGAACCCAGGCCTACCCACTGCCAAAGCACTTCCAAAAGTTCATTAAACTAACATTCCCATCCACCCAATAATCAATTACAGACCCAGTCCCTTATATAATACTTCTAAATTCATCCAAACATTTTTACTAAAAAACTATCGATTTTTATCCAACAAATCCATCAAAAACACATCTGAATTAATCGACAAATGAAAGAACTTTGACATCCAATCAAATTTTTCTCTCCATTCTTTTGACATCGTAAACATGTATCCTAGTATTCCAATTTCCAAATTATTCCCCATAATAAACAACAACTTAAACAAATTCAGTAATCTGGGTAAACTTGAAATTCAAGACTTCATGTCAATCTTAAAATTGGTTCTCAACAATAATTATTTCACCTTTGAAAACACCATTTACCAACAAGATGGTTTAGCTATGGGCTCACCAGCTTCAGGCATTCTAGCCGAAATATATCTCAATTTCTTAGAAAACACAAAAATTAATAATAATAATAATCATCATCATCATCATCATTTCCCTTTATCCAGCTGTAGCTGGGTAGGGGCAAATATGGTTCCTTTCCACTTTCTTCAGTCTTTCCACCACTCCTTCTCCAACACTGTGTCCCAGTCCAGGTTTCTTTCTATAATGCTACGTTGGATGGTATCCTTCCATCTCAATCGTGGTCGTCCACGGCCTCTCTTTCCTTGAATTTGCATTTCCATCACCTATTTTGGCATTCTTTCGTCGCTCATTCGCTTTATGTGCCCAAACCATCTTCGTCGGCTCTTCTCTATTCTATCATTCATTTTTTCCACTCCAATTTCTTCCCGGATTTTCTCATTCCTTATTTTGTCTCTTCTACTCTTCTGTATCATACTCCTCAAGAACTAAACAAAAATTAATAATAATAATAATAATAATAATAATAATAATAATAATATAATATACGAAACATGTACCACTTTTGACCATTAAAAATTGCCTTAAGCAATCATTGTATCGACTAGGTGGAAAATAAATACTTAATTGTGAATCTATTGAAGTGCGATACGGACCATGAAGCTGATTTTATGTAATTCACTACAGATTTCGCTGTAATATCACACTTATCACAAAATAATTGAATTTCACTTTAAAATGGCCTTATTGCTTTAATTCGCGAACATAATATCCATATTTTCTTAAGCAGAAACATATGATTCATAAAAATATCGTAAAATCACTTCAAAATATTTTTTGTCGCGTTTATCGTTAATGCGAAAAAATCATGCCTCTATGTATAATCAACAAATTCAAACACCGTCCTAAAACTACGTTATCAAAAGATAAAACCAAACCCACTGCATTTTTCACTTGTACTTTCACTCAAGATGCTTATAAAATAACTAATTTTCTTAAAAAACACAACATGAAAATTTCTTTTAGAACTAATAACAGAAATCTTGATATATTACACAACTCTAAATCACTAAATAAATCTAATGTTTTTTTCTAAATCTGGAGTATACAGATTCAAATGTAACAACTGCAGCTCCTCGTACATTGGACAAACTGGCCACAACTTCAACATCAGATACTCCGAACATATCAATGCCATTAAATACAACAGATTCTCTGCTATAGGACAACACATACAAGACTCCAAGCATAATTTCACCAATATTGAAAAAGACATTAAAATACTCAAAATCATTAACAGTGACCTGCTAAAGACTACTGAAAATTATTTTAATCACCTTGACCAATACTTCAACCCTAATTTCAATTTAAACGACATTTCTGAAAAACCCAATATCCTATTTGACTTCCTAATTCTTCTCAAAAATTCTAAATTTCTAAACCCGAATTTTCTATGCCGTACACAGTTCCTACCCATGTTTTCTACCTCCAATAACCTACCCACCTAACTCACCCTAAACAACCCCTCCTTTATTTCCCTATCTTATCCTTTCCCACCCTCTTTTAACTTCCAATCCTTTTAATCTTCTCTTATCTACTAATCCTCTTCCTTTATTAACTTATCCTATCTTTTTTCACCTCTCCTCTCGAGGGGGGGGGGGGAACCTACTTTCCGAATTGACCTGTATACTAGTATACATTTGCATTTTGGATCTTTACATTCAAATTTAAACTCATGCCTTGCACTGCCTTGGATTACCTCAATTACGACCTGAATTCTTATCTTCAAGAAGTAGCGCACTGTGCATATGTTTTTCATTTGTTTCTGGTATTGCGCTTTATACCATTTTTCTCTTCACATTTGTTTTTTATGTCAACTGTTCTAAAGAATCTACAAGATCCTAGTTACATACTTCAATTATATTAAATTGTATTTTATATATATACATACATTTTTGCAACTGAAACAATTACAGACTGGATCACTAAGCTATTCACCGAGTTCCGTCGGCATTTGAAAGCACAGCGACGGACATTGAATATGTTGCGCTGATCTTCAGGAGCTAGCAATTTGCTTCAGTCAAGCGACTCGTCTTTGACTTCTACACAATTCTGGGACTTCATATTTACTAAATTGTATTGTGACTTCGCACCTGATAGTATATGCAGGCTGGCTCACTTAACTGTTCTCCGCTTCTCGTAAACATTTTGAGACAGTGCCGAACTTTGCGTGTGTTGTGCTACTATTCAGAAGATTGCGCCTTAAGTGACTGACCTTCTATTTCTTCTAGATTTTACAATTTAAAATCGTGCTTTGCCTATCCCGATTATCTTATATTGCTTCAACTGTTTTTGTTAAAGACTCATTCTTTAATTTCTTATTTACCTATGCATTGTTTTTTGCATTTTATTCGGCTGATGATGACCCAGATTGGGGTCGAAACCAGTACCGCTCCCGCTTATAATTAAACAGGAGTGTAACACCACATTTCTTATTTACTTGTATTGGATAGATTGAACTACGTTATTTGTTATTTCAATTTAATTGTAACAAGATGATGGTCACTGCCAATGTCCGCTCCTCTCTTGTTCCTAACATCTTCCAAATTTCTTCTGAACCTCCTGCTCACCACATTGTGATCATTTTTTTTTTCTGTGACCTGATTAGGAGACACCCACGTGACCTTGTGGCACCACCTATGCGGGAACGCCATGCCAACTATCACCAAGTCTTGGCTGGTACAATATTCCATAGACTTTTCCCCATTTTCATTCATCTTGCCAAGAACTCCAATCTAATTTTTTGAGCCAACCTTCGTGTTGGAGTCTCCCATAACAATGAGAATATCGTCCTTACTTTTTGTCAGTGTGGTATCTCGCAACATTTGGTAGAATTCTACCTTTCCTCCCAACTCCGATTGTTCTGTAGATGCATAGCATTGGATAATAGTCACGTTCCTGATCTTGGTCTTAAACCTAGCGGTCAGTAGCCTACTAGAAATCGGCTTCCATAAGACTTCTCATTGCAGTTCTACTGAGCAGCTATCCCACACCATCCCTGTGCTCTTCGTCTTTACCACCAGAATATAGAAATGTAATTCATCTGTTGGCTGTACCTTGCCGAATCCTGGCCACCTCACCTAATTCAGTCCCAGAATATCCAGCCCATAGTTCATTTCCCGTGTCACTTGTTTCAGTCTGCTTTTCTCCCTCTACTGTAGGTCCTCGTTCCAGAAATCAATTTTCATTATCCTCTTCATGCCAAAGGTCATCATCAGGTTATCTGTCCGGTTTTGTAATTTCGCTTCAGTTTCTATAATCAGATTAAGAATGATCGATTAACCCACTGCTTCAGAGTGCTTTGATGGGGCTGCCATCTTAAACCTGAGGCACCAGGCTGATTTTCTGTTGGGGTTTCTTCCCTTAGCCTTTAAAGTTCCCACTTCTAATGCAAGGCAGCAGTTCTTGTTCTGTTTACCCAGAATAGGAGGGTTGCCACTTCCGCCAGTTCCACCATTCCGAAGTCCCTCTTCTCTGCCTTCACTGCCGTTGAGGTCTTCACTGTAACATGATGATGAACATTCGTTTTCATTGGTCAGCTTTGAAAGACGACCTTTCCACTTCATCTATAGATGCGTTACAACGTGTTCAGCGTTACTAAATTTTGTAAATGTTAGATACATGTGACTTAAGAAAGGGTGTCTTACTGTATTACAGTATGTAATGTCCGATGGAAATTAGCAAATGAAAAATGCGCTTCAACATAGGTTCGAACCCTCGACCTCCTGCATGCTAACCCAAAACTCTATCCACTGCACCAACCGTACAGCACGGCTAATACGTGCTGACAGAGGTAGTTACCCTACATGTGGTTACAGTGTTGCCAGATTGCCACTCTTCAACTTTCTTTTTCTGCTGGATATACTCGCAGGACGAACTTTTGTGAGAGACATTCTTTTATTGATGGCATGTGAGGAGTCGCACTGCGACGCCCGAGTGCGCGAATTTCGCTTCACCCTGTATAAATGAATTGTAACTATCTGAATATCTTGAATAATTTATGCATCCGAAGTTTTCGCCTATTTTTCGTCAAAAAAGTGCGTTAATTACGCGAGAAAATACGGTATTATGCATTTTGTTGCGTGTGTCGGTGTGGCATAAATATTATTCGTTTAAGTGTCATAAATGAGAAATTAGGTACATTTTCTTGTAACCATTTTTATGTTTTGGTAGTTTAAGATTTTAAATTTAATGGTCAATTCGCATTGTAACTGTAGATATGTATGCCTTTTATCTTGATATTTTTTCACCTAGACCGTGGTGGAATATATGTGATGAAATCCAAGAATTAAAAAAATCTTCCTATTTTTGGTTTCTAAAAGTTGGCAGGTATGGTTTTAGATTATCAAGAGCCTTTCTAAATTCCTGAAAAGTAGGTAGGACTGCCATACAAGGTTGTGGAGGTGGTTGTGACACATGTTGGAGGAGCAGCAGAAGAACTGTGGTTTAAGAGCAAGCGGTTCAAGATGTCCTGTCTGTCAGTGAAAATGGTAGTATTGTCGGCAGCTTTCAGGGTGCCCGATTATTATTAAGCGTATGGAATTTACAGAATAGAAAAGTATATACAATATTATACAATAGAAAAACCTGCAAAGAATACATGGTAAGTAGGGAACAATTACACATGGATATCTAAATTGTTTATCTACTGCACTAGGGATTCTGAGACATTAGCAAAGTCTTTCCGGTCTCCACCATGAGCACGCAGAGGGCATTCGTCCCTTATATGATGCATGGTCTGGACTAAAGCTCCACAATCACACGCTGGAGAGTCCCCGAAGCCCCACTGGTGAAGGGAGAATGCAGATCTTCCACAATTAGTGCGAAACCTGTTTAGTGATGCCCACGTTCTTCTTGGCAAACTGAAACCAGCTGGGGCGTGGTTTGGATTAAAGAAGCTTGACCACTCCGGAGCTGTACGGATCCATTACTCTTTCCATTCCTCTTTTAAATTGAAACCAGCATCCATTAGATTCTTAGCTGTTTTCATTGGTGGCTTACCGGATTTCAGCCTTTGTCTCCAGAGGTCTGCAACATCTCTGTGGATAGGTAGAGTTTGATTGGACATGTTCTTATCATATTCTTGAACAAGGGCTCTTGAACGTCGCAGGCTTGTTGGAGCAGTGTGGGACAGGACTGGCAACCAGTGCGTTGCAGTAGGCTTCAGAGTACCAGAGATGATACGCATGGTGGTGTTAAGTTGTACATCGACGTTCTTCACGTGGCAACTGTTAAGCCATACTGAAGAGCAGTATTCAGCTGCAGAATACACGAGGCCAAGCCCAGTGCGTCGTAATGTGTCCGCTGAAGCACCCCATGAAGTTCCACACAATTTAAACAGAATATTATTACGTGATCTCAACTTAGATCCGAGGTTTTCAAGATGCTTTCTATAAGATAGAGTTCGGTCAAGCGTTACCCCGAGGTACTTTATATTAGGATTGTGCTTTAGCACTGAGCCATTGAAGCATACTTGGAGTTTTGTATTAGCCAACTTGTTATGGAGATGGAAGCAAGCAGATTCTGTCTTATTCATGCTGGGTTGTAGTCTCCAGTTTCGGAAGTAACAGCTAAGTGTATTCAGGTCAGACGTCAGGATGGCCTCGGCATGGCTGAGATCTGGATGTTGAATGGCAATGGCTAGGTCGTCTGCATAAGAAAATTTTAATGATTTTGTCTCAGGGATATCCGATATGTAGAGATTGAATAGAAGAGGTGCCAATACTGATCCCTGGGGAAGGCCATTTTTTAGTTTCCTAAGACGACTAATGTCATCAAACATGACGACACGGAAGAGCCTTTCGGTTAGCATATTGTTGATCAGTGTGGTTACAGTTTTGCAAGGGATAACTCGTTGCAGCTTCAACATCAACCCTTGCCTCCACACAGTATCATATGCAGCCTTTAGATCTACAAAGACTACAGATGTTTTAGTACCCCTTTGAAAACCAGCTTCAATGTGATTTGTTAGTGCTAGCACCTGGTCAACACAGCTTTGGTTCTGCCTGAATCCAGCTTGCTCTACTGGGATCACTTCATTAATGGCCGAACTAATTCTGTTGTACACAAATCTCTCAAGGAGTTTATAGCAAACACTCAGCAATGCTATTGGTCGGTAGCTATCGACTTGGTCTTCCGGTTTACCGGGTTTCAGAATTGCAATGATCTTGCTTACCCGGAATTCATATGGCAGATGTCCAGACGATAATATATTAGAGTAGAATTTAGCCAACCAGAGCCTTGTGTTTGGACCACTATGTATCAGAAACTCAGGAAATATCCCATCAAAGCCAGCAGCTTTACCTGGTTTGAGGCTTTTAATAGCAGTATCTACTTCCAGATGTGAAAATGGTTCCGAGTATATAGAGTTCTCCTGCAAGTTGCTTTTCTGTTGTTTGAGCAACTTCTTTACTTGGACGGTATGTTTCTTAGCAGAGGGCGCTCCTGACATATTAAAAATATGTTCAGCTACTAGGTTGGGGGTGATGCAACCATTTCTCTTGTGGCAGGTTCTGTTTCCGGTAAGTTTCCTGAGAAGACTCCAGGCTTTTCTGCTGGACTGTTTGAAGTCCATAGTCTTAACCGTATTATTCCACTTCTGCTGTCGAGATTCATCTAAACTCTGTAAGAGCTCTTGCTATTTCAGGATCTCCACCCTGTATATACTCCTCATAGAGTGTCTCACAAGTTTCATTCCATCCAGGGATATACTCTTTCTGCAGCCCTCTTGGAATATATTTCTTGGCAATTGAGATAATAACTCCAGCAAAACACTCGTAGTTAGACTGAATAAGCAGTATGAATCGGACACATTTGTCAAGATCTTCTGAAAAGCAATTCCACTTGGCTTTATTGAAATTCCAGCGTGGTCGAGGTGTGCTTTTAATCAAAGGTGCCCGATGAGAAATGGATAGGTCCATACAGCTCTTTTATGCCTGTCATAAGAGGTGACTGTTGCATTTGATCCACACAACACCTCTCTGGTAGCTCACGAAATAATTCAAATTGCACTGAATGAAACCACATGTTTATTGTACACATAAATCACTTAAAACTAACAAATACATTAACTGAAACACGCGTGTCTACTCGAGCTCCTCCATTTTTTACACTCACTCCCATCATGCCACTCTCCTCTTACTCAGAGTCCTTGACCATTGCTGCCACTGTCCACATGTCAGGTGAAATAAAAAAGAGCTAAGCAATCAAACATGCCGCCCACCTAATTTGGACTACAAATTACAAATGAATGAATAAACTGACACAGAAAGGAGTATGTACATTGCAAGTCACCAAAACGAAGAACAAAAGAAAACAAAAAAGGAAAACAATTGCACTGTAAACTCAGCATAGTTCAGTCATCTGATGCTGCAGTATAACAAGATACATGAACATGTGAATCAATAGCAGAAAAAAAACACACAACTACACATCCACAGATAATGGGTGCCTCATGCGTCAGTAGGTAGGAAACAGGCATATCTTGGTCACTGGTCGTTGGTAGGTTCCCTTGGCAGTGCGCACAGATACCACACGAACATGACCGTCAGCTCCGGGATGAACCTCCTCTATGATGCCAGTCTGCCACATAAGGGGTGGAAGATTGTCCTCCTTGATAAGGACAAGTGTTCCTGTTTGGACATTGGTCTTGGGGTTGTGCCATTTGGTTCACTGCTGTAATTGAGAGAGATAGTCACATGACCATCGCTTCCATATTTGCTGTCGACACCGCTGAACTAGCTGCCATCTAGATACATATGAAATTGAAGTAGTAAGACAGTCTGGTTCAGGGAAGGATGAGAGTGATTCACCAATCAAAAAATGTCCAGGAGTGAGGAAGGAAAATTCATCAGGATTGTTGGGTAAGGGGGTTATTGGTCGGGAGTTTAAGCACGCTTCAATCTGAGTTAAAAGGGTGTACATTTCTTCAAAGGTGAGAAGTGTGTCTCCGGCGACCCTCTTGAGGTGATTCTTCACTGACTTGATTCCTGCTTCCCAAAGACCTCCAAAATGGGGAGCATGAGGTGGAATGAAGTGCCAGTCAATACCTTCGTTGGACGCAAACTCCTTAACAGCAGACTGATGACTGCGGGACCTCATCAGGTGCTGCAACTCCTTCAGCTTTCTCATTGCTCCAATGAAGCAGGTTCCGTTATCACTGAAGATCTTGCTGCATCGTCCACGTCGTGAGATGAACCTCCGTAGAGCTGCAATGAATGCCTCAGTAGATAGACTGCTAACAAGTTCGAGATGAACTGCTTTCGTGGCCATACACACGAAGAGGGCAATGTAACATTTGGTTCGTGTCCTGCTCCTAGGGGTGCCATGCTTGACATACAATGGACCTCCATAGTCAACTCCACAGTTGGAAAATGGTTTACTGGAGTTAACCCTTGCTGGGGGTAGCTGACCCATGAGTTGGTTTGTCGTGGTTGCCTTTAACTTGAAACAAGTGAGACAGTTGTGAATGACCTGTCTAACGATAGATTTCCCATTAGTGAACCAGAATCTCTGACGTAGAGAAGCTAACACCAACTGACTTCCCGCATGTAAAAGCCTATGGTGTTCATGCAGGATGATGAGTTTGGTGATATGGTGTTTAGGATGCAATATGAAGGAATGTTTCTGGTCGTAGGGGGCTGAAGAATTTTCAAGTGTACCGCCCACCCTAATCAAATTGGCGCTGTCAAGAAAAGGATGGAGTGCCATAAGTTTGCTTTCAGATGGGATCATCTTCCCCTGTTGCAGGTTATGTAGTTCTTGCGCAAAGGTGGAACGTTGCGACATGCCAATGACAACCTTCAAGGAATGACGTAACTCAGCTGTGGTCAATGGCCCATGACGCCTCTCAGTAACATTACTTCAAAGATTTTGAAGAAATCTAAGCAAATAGGCTGTCACTCGTAGTCTAGACCAACTGGAAAAGCGTCTAAGGTAGTCGTCCAGGTCATGGTTAACTGTCACGAGGCACATAGTTGGTGCTCGCTCTTCTGGTATGTTAGAGATGGTTTCCTTTAAGACTGGCCAAGTTGATGGATGATTCTGAAGCCAACTAGGTCCCGCCCACCTAGCAGCATTGTCTCAAGTTCCTGTGGTTCAAGTCCTCTTGAAATACAGTCTGCGGGATTGTCTTGTGAGGGAACGTGTTTCCAGTCCTCTACTCTTGACAAGTCCTGTATTTCTGACACCCTGTTAGCCACAAAAGTCTTCCAAGAATTGGGTGAACCTGCTATCCAAGCTAGAACTATCGTAGAGTCCGTCTAGTAATATCGAACTTCAATTCTCATGTTGATAGCTACAAACACCTTATCCATCAATCGGCTCAATAGTACAGCACCACATAGCTCCAGCCGAGGTAACGAGATTTGCTTTAGAGGTGCCACTCTCGACTTAGCAGTCAACAGGGATACGGTAACATCACCATTGATACTAATGCACCACAGGAAAATACAGGCGCCATACGCTTTCTCCGATGCGTCCGAGAAACCATGTAGCTCCAGGTGCACCATTGCTCCGTTACATGTGACTCTCCTTGGTATGACGATGTTACTCAGTGCAGATAGGTGTTTATGGGTGTTTATCCATGAAATTTCAATTTGATTGGGGAGGGACTCATCCCAGTCTACTTGTTGTTGCCAAAGTGTTT
This sequence comes from Anabrus simplex, assembly GCF_040414725.1. NCBI lineage: Eukaryota > Metazoa > Arthropoda > Insecta > Orthoptera > Tettigoniidae > Anabrus > Anabrus simplex. The sequence goes on along the minus strand of NC_090269.1, from coordinate 110,875,872 downwards.
GGATGAAGAGTTTGCATCGTACAATAACTGGACCAAGTAGTCCCAGAGGATCAAATATTGCTGCTACAGTAGCCAGAATGGTGCGTTTAGTCCACTGTGGAGGAGCATCCTTAGTTGATGTAACTCCGAACTTGAATATATCTTCAACAAGGTGCCAGAGAATACCAAGTGTTTTCACTACATCTCCAAAATTTAAATTACAAGGGACCTGATTTTCTTGCAGTTCTAAAGGAATGGATGCCAATATGTCAGGGTGATTAGCACGCCATTTCCTAAGTCTAAATCGTGCTGTGTTTAGAAGGGAAGTCAGTTCCGCCTGTAACTGATGGGCATCTTGGATGGAGTTGGTTCCAGTCAGCAGGTCATCAACATAGAAATCACGTGTCACAACTCCACAGGCTCGTGGAAATCTTCGTTGCTCTTCCCTTGCCAACTGAATCAGACATCTGGTTGCTAAGAATGGAGCTGCTGCTGTTCCATAGGTCACCGTTGTAAGCCTATAGGTCTTCAGCGGTTGATGGGGTGAACTGCGCCATACAATTTTCTGTAAATCGCGGTCTTCAGGATGGACGTTGATCTGGCGATACATTTTCTCGATATCTGCAGTTATGACTTACTTGTGGGTACGAAACCGAAGGACAATGGAGAACAGATCTTGTTGCACTGTGGGTCCGACCATCATGATGTCATTAAGAGATATTGACGTTGTAGTTTTACACGACGCATCAAAGACTACCCTAACCTTCGTCGTAGTGCTACCTTTCTTTACAACAGCATGATGAGGCAAGTAGTAGGATCCTTGACTTTGAATAGGGGCTTCGATTTCCTCCATGTGTTCTAGTTGGTGATATTCTTGCATGAAGTTAGTATATTCCTCCTTCATTGCAAGCTGTCTTTCCAGTCTTCTCTCCAAGTAATGGAAACGTTTCTAAGCAGTGTCCAGTGAATCTCCTAGGTTGCTCCGATTGGAACGAAGGGGCAGTTTAACCACGAAACGTCCCGTTTCTTCTCGAGTGGTGTGCCTCTGAAAGTGTTCTTCACATTCCCTTTCTTCCTTTGTGAGTGGATTGGTCCTCACTTCTTCCTGTGCCCAGAAGCGCTCAACCTGTGCGCGCAGCATGTCACCCTTTAAAAATAAAGCCTTAGTTGTAGCACTTCCATGTTGTACAGAGTGGTTGGGTATACAGCCAGCAAGTACCCAGCCAAGAGTAGTGTTTTGAAGAGTGGGATAGCCTTCCCTTGTGCGCTGCCCAGGTAGTAAGATATCATAGAACACACTTGCTCCCAGGAGAAGATCAATATCGTGTGGTTGGTTAAACCGTGAGTCTGCTAATACTATGTCCGCAGGCAAGTTCCAGTCATCACAGTTAATTCTAGTAGTAGGAAGTTGACCAGTTATTTGTCCTAACACAGAGCAAACAATGGATTTTCCGTAATCACTAACTCTGGAAGAGATGGAAACTTGGCAAATATGTGAAGATTCCACTGTTTTCATATTGCTGATGCCACTGATTGGCATAGAATGGCGACTCAGTTTGAGTCCTAGTCGGTTCGCAAGGCCATGCGACATGAAATTCATCTGAGAACCACTGTCCAGTAAGGCTCGACATTCATGAACTCTACCACTACTGTCCCTAATATGAACCACAGCAGTTGAGAGAACTTCATGTTGTTGAAATGCTCCTTTCAAAGAGCAATATGACTGCTGTTGTTGGGGATAGCCTGTCGAATTTGATGATCTCTGGTTGTCTTGCTGATAATGTAGCAGGGTGTGATGCCTTTGGTTACACATTCTACAACTGCCTGAAGTGCAACTGTTTGCAATATGGTCACCTTTCAAACAACTGAGACTGAGCCTGTGGTCTCTAATTAACTTGATACGGTCATTAACAGACATATCCTTAAATTTAGAGCACTGATAGAGAAAATGAGAAGCACCACAAAGTTCACATGATGAGGGAATGGAGGTGTATGTACTGGTGGAAGGCTTGGAAGATCCGCTGACCTTGCCTATTTCTTGCTTCTCTGCTCCGGTCTTATGGGAGGAGACGATTTCTAGTGTCTGGCAATTACTTTCAAGAAAGAGGATTAAGTCTTGTAAACTAGGGCATTTGTCACCTGAGGTCGAATTCTCCCACTGTTTACGTAGACTTAGGCTTATCCGTTGGAGTACTAAATGTGATAGGATGACCTCATGCAAGGGGGTCTTAATTTTCAAGGCTCCTATCGCATTCAGATTGCTACACAGCTGATTTTTAAGCATTCTTAGGTCTTTGGGTGATTCACCCTTAACAACTGGAAGTGACAGAAGCTCTTTGACGTGAAGATCTAAAATGAGCCTTGGGTTATGATAACGATTACATATTAAGTCCCATGCTACTTTGAAGTTTTCTTGCGTTACTGGTAGGTTTTCAATTAATTTATGAGCTTCATCTGATACACATGACAGCAAGTAATAATAGCGTTGTATGTCAGTCAGAGTCATTACTGATGATTAGCGACACAAAGGTGTCATGATAGTGCATGAATTCTGCGATAGAACCCTTAAATTTCGGCAGAGAAATAGTAGGTAATTTGAGTAAGTGGCCATTGCTTGTGGTTGAACTGTCTATAGGAGAGGAAGGCAAGGCAGTGTTAGTTAACAAAAGAGTTTGAATTTTTGACTGAATGTCTAAACAAATTTCTTCAAATGCTTCCCTATCAGAATCGTGACTAACGTCGTCGTCATTTATTTCGAGTTGACTCTGAACATCGTTGTATTCTTCGATACTTCTTTGTAAAAGATCCTGCCTCACTTTGATATCATTTAAATTTTCTCCTTGAAAGTTACTGATAAAGTTTCCTAAGCGAGTAACTCGAGATTTCACAACAGCCCTTTTCTTCGTCAATGTGCGCTTTAGATTTTCTTCCATTATGGGAAGGACAAGCAAGGAATAACAAGGAATGACAATTGAACCAGACTGCACTCACCCTTCGAGGACGTGATGATGCTGATGCGGTGAAGTGAAGCACGCTACGCTGAGGTACCGTATCAGTTTGAACATTAGGCCTACGGTTTGCACACTGCATATCCGGCTCGGAGGACCAAAAAATGTTGCATTTGATCCACACAACACCTCTCTGGTAGCTCACGAAATAATTCAAATTGCACTGAATGAAACCACATGTTTATTGTACACATAAATCACTTAAAACTAACAAATACATTAACCGAAACACGCGTGTCTACTCGAGCTCCTCCATTTTTTACACTCACTCCCATCATGCCACTCTCCTCTTACTCAGAGTCCTTGACCAGTGCTGCCACTGTCCCCATGTCAGGTGAAATAAAAAAAGAGCTAAGCAATCAAACAGTGACTAAAAGCAGCCCCTGGGGCTCTCAACTTGAGAGCGTGGATTGGCAACCACAGAGCCATTAATTGAGTCTGGCATTGCTTCCACTTGTGCCAGGCTCCTCACTTTTGTGTGTCCTATCCAACCTCCCTTGATCAACTCTTGTTCTTTTCTGACCCCAACGGTATTAGGTTTCTGAGTCCTGGGAGGCCTAACATACAATAGAGTGTAATTTGATTGATCCACCTTTTTTCAGTACATAATATGTTGTTAATATCACTTTTTTTTTTATTAACAACATATTATGTATTGATAAAAGGTGGATCAATCAAATTTCCCTCTATAGTATGTTATCTCCTTTCAATACGGACCAGATATGAAGTATTTTATGTTGAATCCTAGGGAGCCTCTCATTTTCACGCCCTTCATGGCCCTAGTCTTTCTCTTTCTCTTTTTTCGAAGTGTTGGACCTCTTACATTTTTTCCTTCTGATTAATGTTAATCGAGGATGGTTGCCCAGTTGTATTTTTTCTTAAAGGAAGAATCACCCCCATCAATTTGGATTATAATGTTTGGAGCAAAATATCATACATCTGAGTGAGGGTCTATCAGCTAATTTTGTTTTTCTTCAAATTTATGCAGAATCATAAACCTCAATTTCATTTTCTCTGAGCAGGGTGTGTCTCCTCAGGTGTATGATTGAGGAGAGTTCCCACCCCATGGTTGTTTGAAATTCTCATCTTTACTGTATGAGGTCTTTGTTTGCTGGGTAGGGCACATTATTATTATTATTATTATTATTATTATTATTATTATTATTATTATTAGACATCAAATTTATATGCTGTATAAATCAACAATATAAGCATGCAACAATGCTGCAAAAAGTGGTGGAATATGCATTTAAGTATAGGCCTACACTTATTTTTATGCTATTAAACACTTTCATGTCATGCAAACGCAAGATTCCCTTACGATTCTCCCACCCCAATACATAAAATGATCTTTAATATACAGTTGAATGAAAAACAAAATATTACACACTGCTTACAATTGTGGCTGTTCCACTAGTACAAACAACCTGTGCATAGTTTGTGAGACGTATCATTCTATCAGTGTTCACTGTTAAAACATACGAACACATCTCCTAGATAAGACCTAATCTAACCCCATGGCACTATAGCCCTTTCTATCATTCTATCAGTGTTCACTGTTAAAACCAAAGACTTTAATATTACTTATCTAGACTCACAGAGCGCGCTGATGCTAAGTGGAATATTGAACTCTTTCACGCATCGCCATGTTGCGGGCGCTTCAGCTTTGAATGCATGGCTAGCACGTGGTAATGTTTACAGACCCTTGCATGTTTTCGATTTGAATCATGCCTGTCAGTGGATCTAGTTTGGTATTATATGTGATGGAGTTATAATATATTGTGAAATACACTGACTGACAGAGCAAATGCAACACCAAGAAGGAGTGGTCAGAACTTTATGCCAATTGCAGGGTAGACTGACGTCACTGAGGTATGCTCATGATGTGAAATGTGCTGCGCACGTAGCAAACGATAAATGGGACACGGCGTTGGCGAATGGCTCAATTCGTACCGTGATTTCTCAGCCAACAGTCATTGTAGAACGTGTTGTCGTGTGCCACAGGACACGTGTATAGCTAAGAATGCCAGGCCGCCGTCAACGGAGGCATTTCCAGCAGACAGACGACTTTACGAGGGGTATGGTGATCGGGCTGAGAAGGGCAGGTTGGTCGCTTTGTCAAATCGCAGCCGATACCCATAGGGATGTGTCCACGGTGCAGCGCCTGTGGCGAAGATGGTTGGCGCAGGGACATGTGGCACGTGCGAGGGGTCCAGGCGCAGCCCGAGTGACGTCAGCACTAGAGGATCGGCGCTTCCGCCGCCAAGCGGTGGCAGCCCCGCACGCCACGTCAACCGCCATTCTTCAGCATGTGCAAGACACCCTGGCTGTTCCAATATCGACCAGAACAATTTCCCGTCGATTGGTTGAAGGAGGCCTGCACTCCCGGCGTCCGCTCAGAAGACTACCATTGACTCCACAGCATAGACGTGCACGCCTGGCATAGTGCCGGGCTAGAGCGACTTGGATAAGGGAATGGCGGAACGTCGTGTTCTCCGATGAGTCACGCTTCTGTTCTGTCAGTGATAGTCACCGCAGACGAGTGTGGCGTCGGCGTGGAGAAAGGTCAAATCCGGCAGTAACTGCGGAGCGCCCTACCGCTAGACAATGCGGCATCATGGTTTGGGGCGCTATTGCGTATGATTCCACGTCACCTCTAGTGCGTATTCAAGGCACGTTAAATGCCCACCGCTACGTGCAGCATGTGCTGCGGCCGGTGGCACTCCCGTACCTTCAGGGGCTGCCCAATGCTTGTTTCAGCAGGATAATGCCCGCCCACACACTGCTCGCATCTCCCAACAGGCTCTACGAGGTGTACAGATGCTTCCGTGGCCAGCGTACTCTCCGGATCTCTCACCAATCGAACACGTGTAGGATCTCATTGGACGCCGTTTGCAAACTCTGCCCCAGCCTCGTACGGACGACCAACTGTGGCAAATGGTTGACAGAGAATGGAGAACCATCCCTCAGGACTACATCCTACTGAGTCGATGCCGTGCGCATTGTGTAACCTGCATATCGGTTTGAAATAAACATCAATTATTCTTCCGTGCCGACTCTGTTTTTTCCCCAACTTTCATCCCTTTCGAACCACTCCTCCTTGGTGTTGCATTGTCACTGTCAGTCAGTGTATTTTCAAGGAATGTGGGAACTGATACATTACGTTAGTTAAATTGATCGGCAATATTAGGCCTAAAGTTTGGCATTACCTGTGGAATGGAAAGACATTCACGAGGGTGAATTCGTATGCAGCCTTCATTTGTACAGACTGCTATCAAAAGGGATCTGGTATTTCTTTTCACATGTGAGTAGAAATTGAAGTGTTAAAAAATAACTTTCATTTACCATAATCGAGAACTAAACAGGTTATAGGGTGGTTGATTCAGAGAACGCATGGGCATGAAATTTAGGATATTTACGCTTCTTTTTCTTGTTTGCTTTTTTTCAATTCATCGGGGATAATTGCTTAGAACTAAAAAGCTGTTCTGAAAAAGTCTACATATTTTTCATACAAACAGTGTAGCGGTATTTAAAATTTGATAAACCTGGGCCTAGAATCCGTAAGATATGATTGATACAACTTGATAAAACCTTCTAATATTAGGGTAAGGATTTGCTTCAAATTATCAATTATCTGAAAAATGATTTATTAGTATCGTATGTCTTAATTTCTCCAATTTTTCTAACTTGCTTTATAATAAAAGAATACAATTGTTAATATGCTATTCCAGAAAAATCTGACAATATAAATATAATATAAACAATACAATATAAACAAAGCTCATTACAATTTTGTCAATCCTAGTCTGCATTAGAAAACGCTAATCAAATTAACTTTTCACTATGATATTAATCTTTTTGGGTTTGCAAGTGCTTTACTTTCATTTTATTTTCTTTCTGGTGTAAATCATGGTGCTCATATTAGAGAAAAATTAGAACGCACTTTCAATTTTTATGTGCTCAGATAATGTTAATTCAGAATGAGTTTGTAAAGGCAGTAATATTTAAGAAGATAATATTATGAGGAGTGTTTTACATCTTAAATGATAACATTCATACTTGAGCCTAACCGGGCGAGTTGGCCGTGCAGTTAGGACCGCGCAGCTGTGAGCTTGCATCCGGGATATAGTAGGTTCGAACCCCACTGCCGGCAGCCCTGAAGATGGTTTTCCATGGTTTCCCATTTTCACACCAGGCAAATGCTGGGGCTGTACTTTTAATTAAGGCCACGGGCTCTTCTTTCCCATTCCTAGGCCTTTCCGATCCCATCGTCGCCATAAGACCTATCTGTACCGGTGCGACGTAAAGCAAATTGTAAAAAATAAAACTTAAGCCTAAACCACGCAGAGAAACTCAAACTAACCCTAGCCATTAATTTCATTTTAAGAAATACACAATAGAAGACTAGCATCAGTGTAACGAATATCAGGCAGTATTTTCCTAAATCCAAATCACACAAACATGATAACTTAACTTCTACTCATCCAATTATATTATTTCATATCCAAACCAAACCAAGCCCGATGGCACAACAGGCCCTAAAGACCATGGCCTACCAAGCGACCGCTGCTCAGCTTGAAGGCCTGCAGTTTACGAGGTGTCATGTGGTCAGCACGGAGAATCCTCTTGGCCGTTATGTCACCGTCAGATAGCTCCGCAATTGTAATCACGTATGCTGAGTGGACCTCGAACCAGCACTCAGATCCAGGTACAAATCTCTGACCTGGCCGAGGATTGAACCCGGAGCCTCCGGGTAAGAAGTAGACACGCTACCCCTACACCGCAGAGCCGGCATTTCATATTCAGAAAATGAGAAAGGGAATATGTACCGGTATCTGATTGTTTTAGAAAGATTTCTGCAGTCATGTACTTTTTAAACAATCTGTTCAGATAATTGAGTAAAATTTTGCTGTAATGACTTATCAGAGAGGAATCATAAGCTATGTACCTTTCATAGAAAGATTTTATTTCACAGGTTTCCTTTTTTGTTGATATTGAAGATTATTGTTACCGGTACAGGAGTTTGTAAATATTTAATTTATGTGTTCTCCAGTCTGCTGAGAGACAGGTAATTTTTATCTCACGATATGTAAATCATACTTAAGTTGTAGTCCGCTTTTTGAACATGTCTTCATATTTTCAATAAAGCTAAATAATTGTTGATCCTAGGTTTCTCAAGAGACAGATTACCACGTGATTCTCGTTTTTGAGTCTGACCTTCTTGCCATACATACAATGTTCAAACACATCAGTTACAAACGTGACCCTTATATTTAAGTGAGCGACATGATCATTTTCGAGGTACCGCTAGTGTATTTTTGTAGTAGTGTATTTTTCAGTCTTCTTATTCAGTCTGCTAAAGGTTTCTTTTTTTGGGTGCGCCACCTATAGGCTATCCAAAGGATTTGTGTAGATTGTTCAGTTTAATATTACCACAGTCTTGATATTATGTATATTTATTGCGTGTGTACATGGTAGTCGGTGTAGGCTGTCAGTAATTTTATAAGGCGAATATTTTCATGTGTGCGAAATGTAAGTTAAAGCATGAATTCCATACGATCTCCGCGTCAAGCTGAGGAACGCCCACAACATGGCGGTACGCGCATGGCCATGTCTTCGCCAGTCACACGCTGCGCAGCCAGCGGTGTGGGGCCTTGGTTAAAACATACGGACACGTCTCCTAGATAAGACATAATCTAACCCCGTGGCACTACAGCCCTCGAAGGGCTTTGGCCTACCAAGCGACCACTGCTCAGTCCGAAGCCCTGCAGATTACAAGGTGTTGTGTGGTCAGCACAACGAATCCTCTCAGCCGTTATCCGTGGCTTTCTAGACCGGGCCTAGATAAGACACAGTGTGTTAATGAATACACGTGATAGATCATAATTAGGAAGGCTGTGAGAAAACCTTGTTAAAAAAAACAAAAGTGAAGAAACACTCTTAAATACACTTTTGTTCTTTATTTCACACTGCACACCCTACATTTCCTGTCCATAATTTGCTTTGCAATACAGTAAACAATCTTCTCAAAGTTTCCTGGTATAAATCTGTTGCGTTTATCTGTTAAAATTAGCTTCAGTGAGAATGATCTCTACATCTATGGATGTGATAGGACAGTACCAGGAGCGCACGCTGAGTTCTTGTCTTGATTTTTCCTTGAAATCTTACCACAGCTGTACTGTTCATTCAGAACAAGGCTGCTCAATCCACAAGAGTTCACGGCATTAACTACTTTACATTTTCTTGAAGACTGCTTATAAAACATGTTGAAATATGCGTAATAAAAGTTGAAAACCTGCATGGTAAATCCAAAATTTGAAATGAATGCAAAAATCTCAAATATATGCCAATATGCATATATATACACACACTATTAAACTTAACAATTCGTCCAATTTCACCTTCAAACGCATCGGTTTTGGAGGTCTATAAATCGGCAGTTTGCATTCATATCCGATGTCTAATTATATAATTATTTTAGAAACTCTGTTAGTAGGCTATAATTTTGCTGGTAGTCTATAAAAACTAAGTTAATGAGTTGACGAGAATTTATCAGTACTATCCAGTCGTCAGGGTGGAAAGCCAGTAGCTGTCACTGACAGTGAACTCGTCCCCCTTACATAAGAAATAAATCTGTGCCTAAATTTTCTTATATAGGTATCACATTTGCCTCTTTGATGATGGGGTCCAAGGCATAAATATATACCGTCATAGAAATCTATATATATAAAATAAGAGTTTTGTCTGCACATTGCTCAGAATTTGAAAATAATGGTATTTCTGTATCGGTCATGTCCATAGTAATAAGAAAATGCACTTTTTACTTTTCCGTAATTTCTGTCTGTCTGTCTGTATGTATGTATGTATGTATGTACACGCATCACAAGAAAACGGTTGAAGAGAATTTAATGAAAATCGGTATGTGAAGTCAGGGGATGAGCCTCTACAATCTAGGCTATAAATCATTTTACTCACACCGACTGAAATGGTAGTTTAGGGGAAGGCCTAAAATTGAATTCTCAACTATTTATGTTATTAGTGGTCTAATGAAAATCGGTATGTGAAGTCGGGGGATGAGCCTCTACAATCTAGGCTATAAATAATTTTACTCACACTGAGTGAAATGGTAGTTTAGGGGAAGGCCTAAAATTGAATTCTCAACTATTTATGTTATTAGGTGTCGTATTTTAAAGAAAATGGGTATGCAAAGTTGGGGAATAAGTTGCTACAATCTAGGCTATCAATAATTGTATCCATGCTGAGAAAAATGGTAGTTTAGGGGAAGGCCTAAAATATAATTCTCAAATATTGTTGTTATTAGTAGTCCTATCTTAATGAAAATCGGTATGCAATGTCAGGAAATAAGTCGCTATAGTCTAGGCTGTAAATTATTTTATTCACGCTGAGTGAAATGGTAGTTGAGGGGAAGGCCTAAAATGTAATTCTCAAATATTTCTTATTAGAGGTGTAATCGATGAATGCTACATAACTAGGGTTATATAGTATTAAATTTCCTATTATTCATGTCTTATACATTGTTACCGTACTGGCTATGATCACAAAGATATTCATGATTTTGGATTTTTGTTACTAAGTCCATATCAGCGCCGAGTAACCAGAAATGGGTAAACAGTATTTAATGAAAATCGGTACGTAAAGTCGGAGAATAAGAAACTACAGTTTATGGTATAAAATATTTTACAAATCACAGAGTTGAAAGAAAATAAATGTGAAGGCCTACAATATAGAAAGCTCATAACATTGATCAACAATAACATTACATTGACCATTGTTTGTCGTGATGTGCTTTGTGTCATCTGTTGCCCTTCATCTCCGGTAGATAGGATTACTGCTGCATACAGAGTATTTTTTATTTGATTTACGTCGCACCGACATAGATAGGTTTTATGGCGACGATGGGATAGGAAAGGGCTAGGAGTGCTTTAGGCCTTAATTAAGGTACAGGTCCAGCATTTGACTGGTGTGAAAGTGGGAAACCACGGAATACCATCATCAGCGCTGCCGACAATGAGGTTCGAATCCACTATCTCTCGGATGCAAGCTCACAGCTGCGCACCGCTAACCACACAGTCAATTCGCCCAGTCATACAGAGTGTAACAGCCTGCCTGAATATTGATGGGAGGTAGCTGGGGAGTTAGATAACTTTCTTCTTTAACATGACATTCCCCTGGTTTATAAATTTTCTGATACTACTGGTACGTAACGCACTGGATCATGATAGCATTCGGGCTATTTAATCCCTACTCTGAGGCACTGAGTGGAATGAACAGTGTGCACATTTAGCGGAATAATGGCAGATGAGTGTTCATGGCAATCTGCGGCCTGGTCATCCCAGCTCTGGAACTTTGGACTATTAGATTGGCACCGCAATCTAACCGCAGCACTGTTCGTTAAAAGTGATGAAACTTGCGGCTTTCCATTTGATTTAGTATTTTATATGATAGCATTGGTTTTAATCGCTAAATTCATACGTTTTTGTAATGACCTATGTTGATTTCAGGTTAAGAAAACCACTAAGTCAGTCTTTCTGAGAATCCCGTAGCGAAGCACGGGTACATCAGCTAGTTTAACTATAACCGATTACATTCTGTAATCTAAAAGGCACGAATTAATTTGGACTACTTTTCTGGCCTGAGGTAGATTAAGTTGTTCCCAAGTACAGATACTAATTAATGTGAATTGAAATATTATAATGAATCATTTATCTTTCAGGTTGTTTATCCCAAATCTGATGAACAGAGACAGAGGCTGGCTGATAGTGTGAAAAACATTCTTCTCTTTAGGTCTTTGGATAAAGTAAGTTACATTTCTTTCCCCATAATTTTATAGTATGATTATCTTAATATTTTTTGTTGCTGAAAAATTTATTGGACTTATAACAAAGAAAATTACTTTTTTCTTTCCAGGAACAAATGCAGGATGTTCTGGATGCAATGTTTGAGAAAAAAGTTGAAGCTGGTGAATATATCATTAAACAAGGAGATGATGGAGATAATTTCTATGTAATTGAAAGGTAAAGAGAGCATGTTTTACAATTTGACTGCACAAACATTTCCCTATGTAAACTTCCAAAGTGAAGGTAAAAGCTGAAATGTCTAATGCTTCGAAGGAATGTTAAAAACTCGCATATTCTATATAGGCCTGTAGTAAAACCTTTCCTCAGCGGAAACCCAAGGGACCGGAAATTATCTCTGCTGTATGTAAGATTCTGGTTCATAAAAGTGGTTAAAAAATTTAACTCATAAGTACATACCTCCTTTAGATTATCCAGAGTAGATGTATTATTTTGTGCGATAGTAGATAAAATAACGACGCTAATCACGCACTTGTATACATTAGTTCATCAGCTCTAACACAAATCTGTTCTTGCTTTAGAACTTACACTTATTTAATACACATTAAATATTTTAAAGAAATAACACCAATTGTACACTGGACACAACTATCTGTGTTAGCAGGGTTCTCAATTAAAATCGGGCACAGCAAATTATGTTGAACAATTCCACATCATTTTTTGCCAGCTACAGCTGATAGGGAATTTTGGTAGGACTTCACGTTACATGAACCATCTTCTTCTTCTTCTTCGTCTTAATTCTTATTGTTAGCGGGGTACCTGTGGAGTAAAGGGTAAGAAACTGCAGGGCCTAGACACTGGACAAAACCACACCAAGAAAATTTTAAGTTTGGACTGTATTTTCAAAATGTTCTCTTCTTTTGATTCATAGACTCTGAAAACAATAGCAATTTAACTAATAGGAAGAGTCTTTAACAAGCAGAATATAGAAAGGATATTTACAATATCAGAAAGTTTTAACAGGGAAGAAGTAGCTCCCAATTTACAAGTTCAGTTATATTTGGTAAGAGAAAGGCAAAAGAGGATTGAGCCTCTACAAACAAAGTTACGCTTCAGAGTGGTAATCGAACCTTAAACCTTGTTTAAATATTCAAGAAAGATGCTAGAGCTTCCAAAACAATGGTACAATAAAAGGGGAATAAACCCTCATCATACTGAGCGAGTTGACCGTGCAGTTAGGGACACGTGGCTGTGAGCTTGCATCCGGGAGATATTGGGTTCGAACCACACTGTCGGCAGCCCTGAAGATGGTTTTCTGTGGTTTCCCATTTTCACACCAGGCTGCACCTTATCCCGTTAAGTGGGGAGGTGATAAATAAGAAATTCCTGCATAGTGGGAAATCGTTTTCAGTAAAACTTTTCTATTAAAAAGTAGTCGTTTTTGCCAACCTACGCATATTTAAATATAATATTATGTTAAAATTTGCATAAAATTATATATTGCAGTGTAAATTGCATTATTATTTACAAATAAAACTATGTTTCAGTTCATCCAGTGTCGGTGCAAAAATTGCGTATGTGCCATTTCATATTTACTCCGATTTGGAGCATTATTTGTGTAGCTTATATTAATCGTTGAAATGCATAACACATAAATGAAAAATGGCGCTGCTCTGCGATGGTTTCATTGCCGCCATCCTGTATTGCTTTTTCTAGGATGACTTCTGCATCCTGAATCTGGATCTGATGTTAATTTTTCCCCATCACATCACATTTTCTCAAAAATCCTATACAGTATTATGTTAATTTAATCACATGCACTAATGCACTTCTTACGTTGTTAGGAAGAGTGTTGCTTTAATTTAGACTTCCATATTCTTTTATTAATTTATTTTATTAATTCAACGTCCTCCAGCCATCGTGTAGTCCTGTATTATCACGCTCAGAGTTTTGAGCCGGCAGCTATGTACAACATAGCCGGCAAAGCGCGGTTTTGGCTGAGTGGCGTCATTCTCTTGTTGTGCTTCGTCCGTGACAGTTTGAATTGTGTTTCACTTGCTAGTGAAAAGAGATGTTTGTCTTAAGCATTCTGTATGTGAGTGACACACTTTTTTAATATTTTTATTGAACTTACATCTATCAACATACCATGACATGGCTGCAAGAAGAATCTAGATACATTCTGCTATGTATGTGGAAGTTTTGTGCCGATGAGACAGCGGTGCAATATAACAGAGTTCATGAGAAAGGCCTATTTTTGCTTGAAACTTGGAGACCAAAACAAGCTGTGGGCACCACATAAGGCTTGTAGAACCTGTATAGAGCGGTTACGGCAATGGGTGAACGGTAAGCGAACTGCATTGCCATTCGATATTCCAATAGTGTGGCGAAAACCCCCAGACCACAGTACTCACTGCTACTTTTGTTCTGTGAATGTGAAGGGATTTAACACCAGCAACAAAAGTAACATTGTGTATCCAGGCAATATTCGATCTGCAATTTTACCCATTCCTCATGGCTCTGATACACCAGTACCACAGCGTCTAGAACATTTACAGGATTGTCCCTATTCTGAATCTGATGCAGAAATGGCGGGCACTAACTCTGACTGTGATTTCTCCCCTGAGTGTGTTGAAGAAGAACAAAGTGCATTAAATGACTTCGTTGCAGATCTTGGCCTCAGAAAGGAATCTGCAGAGTTACTCAGGTCTAGACTTTGTGAAAGGAACATATTGGCACCAGGGACATCGCAGTATTGGTACTGACATCGCGAACAAGAATATACACCCTTCTTTTTTGAAGAGGGAGCCTCAGTTTACTGCAGCAACATTCCGGAGGTTATCTTAAAACTAGGAAGATCAGAGTATGACCCTATTGACTGGAGACTTTTCATCGACGCCTCCGAGCGTAGTTTGAAGTGCGTCCTATTTCACAATGAAAACAAACTTGCCTCCATTCCGGTTGCTCATTCAGTTATTATGCGAGAAACATACGGAAATCTCGAAATGATGATGTGTAAACTGAAGTACCAGGAACACAAGCGGCAAGTGTGTGGTGATTTCAAAGTGATAGGTATTCTGTTAGGTTTACAAATGCTTCTTCATTCTTTTCCTTGCCGTACTGTATGGCACAACACATCGATCCCATAACTCCACCCCTCTCATTGAGTCGTATTCAATACGTGCAACAGGCTTCTCTTGGGTTTCTCCTTTCTTGTTTAGTACAGTGCTCATTTCTGTGTCATGAATGCTACTCAGCATGCAGACATCCCTCTTATCTTCCCACTTCAAGGTCATGAGCTTGTTTCTGTAGGCGAAAGCCACCTCCCCTTTTTTCAACTTTCTCCCCATGACGTCCTTCGGAAGATTCTTTCTGTTGGATTTTGCGGTACCAGTAGCGTCCGTCTGAAACTCATTGAGCTGATTGAAGACTTCTGGGCTACTATAATCACTATCTAGAGCTATGAGGTATCTCTTATTTAGAAGAGCAAACACACTTTCGAGGGCTTGGTATACTGAGAAATATTTACCCTACAAACCTTGTAACTTCTTGATGATAATAATAAATAAAATGAATAAAAATATATAAAATACATAAAATTACTCAAAAACTTCATAGAATACTTTAAATGAATTACTTTAATAAAAATCGTTAACCGAACTGTCCGTAGTATGGGCGCCAGATTTCACCAGAATGGATCCGTCGAATTTTGATAGAGCATGATAAACTTTATATCCCAGGGCGTGTACATAATGCTGCGTACTGGTACATCTGCTGCAGGCCTTACCTAACCTCCTGAAAACTACTAAATAGGTAGGAACTGCACTTAGGTTCATCAATAACTCCACTGATTCTAAAATAGCTAACTATATTCTTAACAAAATTCGTGCATGAGCACCTCATCAACACACAAAATTATACAACACATAAAATATTGCTGAAAGACTCCATATTTACAACAACAATAATGAAAACAGTGGGAAAATGAAAGCGAGAACTAAGCTACCATTTGTAGATAGTCCGATGAACGATGTACATATATGTAGATAAATACCCTTCACTGTCTCTGTATCAATATTACTTGCCAATTCTCATAATCGACAGTTATCGCATCACACAGATACTGTAACTTGTAATACTGTGTTCACACATTTTAACACTTGTTGTAAAGATATATACGCACGCCTGTCGATCCTCAACATAAATTATGGAAAGTCTGAGATAGCTTTCACCAACATATAATGCCAGACCTCCACAAGTACTACAATACTTAATGCGTACGCTCTCCACAACTTGTTGATCAGCCACTTTCCACAAACATAACAAGACTACGCTCCGCGAACGTTTGAAGTCCAGTCCTTTGCAGCCGTGTCACTCCAGTACCGTGTATCAGCACCACTTCCTTCCCGTACAGTGTGTCAGTTGTGGTTCTTGTCCGTACCGAGTGGTTCTCTTATACAGTGTCACTGGTTGTAGTTGTCTTCCTTCTCGTTCCTTTACAATGTCCCTGGTTGCCGCCGTATGATCAACCTTTATAGACATCAGCATCCCCCTCCTCTCAGATGATACGTCTGGATTGGTGCTTGCCAGCCAATCATTAGTGAACCTCTTGTCAAGACATGCCCTGAACTTCTCCTTCCTCCCAAGAGATAAACAAACTCTGGGGTTTATTACATGAGTCAACGAACTTCCCTAATACAACAGCAAGCTCATCTCATCAGGCTGGGATATATACATGACTCATGGAATTTCCTGACACAAGTACATCACAACAAACACTGGGGTAGCCACATGACTCATCCAAATTACCAGAGTTATTAAAGCAATGTTCTCCCACTCGTGCAAAACAAATTACTCATACCTACATATGTGGATATCTTCCAGCTTACAAATATAAATGGAAAAATATACAAATGAAATACTGATAATAATAATGATGATGATAATAATAATAATAATAATAATAATAATAATGTCCCGGGTATTACGTTAAACTGCGTCCACAAACCGAGTGACCACCGGTATAAGTGGTCCTCCTCTACCAAGTGCCAACGGCCTCTTTGGAGGGCGGATGAGCGGGTAGAGGTTCAGGGCACTCTCTTGCCCGTGGGGTGGGAAACTGCCCCTAAAGGCGGAAGAGCCACTAGATGGCCAACGGCATAGGATAATAATAAATCCAGTAGCGTCTGTTCATCTATTTGGTGCGGCAACTGGTCAGCGTCTGTACTCCGAGTAGGAGCGGCTGCCTCAGAAAACCTTCAGGAACTCACCCACCTGATTGTACTCCGATCCCTCGGGATCAACCCAATCACTTGAGAACAAGCACACCATGATTCGTGCAAGTAAGAACAACATTACTCCAGGTGGTAACCAATTCACCCGCCAACTGAAAACAAAGGCGACAACCGGCCACTCGGATTCTGGAGGAGCCGGGCTGACACGAAAGAGTCGGAGCTCTCTGGCAAACTTCCCACTAAAACGCCCTTCTACATCGGCACGCTAAACGTAAACACACTCCTACAAGTAGGAAAACTTCTCAGATTAACATCAGCTACTCGCCGTACAAGAGACCAGACTCACTGAGTCGGAGACGTCAGAATATGGTAACTACCGCATTTTCAAGAGCAAAACAACACGAACAGTAGGAAAAGCCACACCAATGTTAGGCGTGGCCTTTTTCATACACAAAAAGATCGTGAACTCCGTAGAAGAGATCATACCCATAAACAACAGACTAATGACCTTACGACTTCGCTCTGCAAATCGCCACTACACCTTTGTAAATGTCCACGCACCCACCAACGACTGCAAAGATCAGAAACAAACAGAAAACTTCTGGAACAAACTTGAAACCACACTCATCAAAATACCTGAAAAAGACACCATCATTCTCCTCGGCGATTTCAACGATAAAATTGGTAAAGAAAAGTGCTACAGAAAAACTGCAGGAAGATTCTCAGCACACGAAAAGACCAACAAAAATGGCAAATGCCTCATCGAGCTCTGTCAACAACACGACCTGAAAATCATGTCAACATCTCTACGGAAAAACCCCAATAAGCTCTTCACATGGGAATCACCCAACACCTGCTGCGGCAAACACCAGATCGATCATGTCGCCATCTCCTTCCCAGCACAAAAAGAAGTACACAACGTTCAAGTCCGCAGAGGAGCCAACATTGACTCGGACCATCATCTAACAAGAATCAAAGTGAAATTTACCCCAAAACGCTTCTACCAGAAATCCAAGGCAAACAAAAAATTGGACACAGCACAAATAAAAACATCAAATCTCAGGGAAACATGGGAAAAAATCCCAACCAAAACTTGGAACGAATTCCACGAAAAAATCATGAAGAGTGCATCAGAGCAAATCCCACTACAGAAAAAGAGCGGACACCCGTTTTGGAACACCGAATGTCACCAAGCCATATTGAATAGAAAAAACACATACCAGAAGTTCATCAGCAACCGTACACCTGAAAACGAAGAAAAATTCCGCGAAGTCCGCAGACAGACCTCTATACTCATCAGACAAACCAAGAGGAAATACCTGGAGGACCAACTGAAGTCGGCCGAACAGGACTTCCGCAACTACAACACCAGAGATTTTTACAGCGTCTTCCGCAACAGATTAAATGGGTACACGCCCAAGAACCTCTGCTTCAGAAAACAAAACAGAAAATTGGCACTCGCAGATGACGAAAACACCAAGGAACTCACGAGATACTTCGAGTCACTACTCAACTGCGCAGAACCAACGGAGAGGTTTCCACTTAAACCCCACCCGAAGCCAAACCCAGACTCATCCCCACCTACACAAGAGGAAATACACAACGACTGAAAAGCAACAAGGCATCCGGAGACGACGGCATCATAGCAGAGCTTCTTAAACATCTAGGAAGGAATTCTCTCCAAGAACTCATACAAATCATACAAGAAATTTGGACAACGGAAAAACTACCAGAAAATTGGACAAACGCCCTCCTCGTTCCACTTCACAAAAAAGGTGACCGAACAGATGTGAACGATTACAGGGGAATTTCCCTGGTGCAAGTCACATACAAAATCCTCTCTGCAGTCCTCCTCCAAAGAACACAGGAACAACTAGAACCACTCATAGGCGAATACCAAGCGGGCTTCAGGCCCCACAGATCCTGTGCAGAACAGATACTCAACCTGAAAACCATCTTGAAACTACGACACACAAGAAAACAACCCACAATCTGCACCTTCGTGGACTTCCAGAAAGCATACGACTCCATTGACCGGCAATCTCTCTTCCAAACACTGAGTGAGTACAGACTGGACAACAAGACTCAAAAAAATCATCAGACTAACTCTCACCAACACAACCTCCCAAGTAAAATTCATGGGAAATATATCTGAAAAATTTCAGATAAAAACCGGTGTCCGACAAGGAGATGGACTTTCCCCACTACTCTTTAACATAGCCCTGGACAAAATCATGAGAGAATGGGAACAAGCTCTAGAAGCTCAAGGAAATTGGCAACCATTAAGTATGACAAGAAGACATGTAAAAATCTCCTGTCTCGCTTTCGCAGATGATCTCGCGATCCTTGCAACAAACGAACAACAGGCAATCAGCCAAATTGAAACTCTCAAGAAATGCTCAGAAAAATTCGGCCTACAAATCTCCTTCTCAAAAACCAAGGTCATGTGCAACCACTGCAGCCTCCAGAATTTGAACACGAAATTTGGCACAATCGAAAAAGTAACCGAGTTCCGATATCTTGGAGAAATTATAGTACCAACAGGGAAAGAACAGAAGGCCCTCGAGGTCCGCATCCAGAAAATGAAGAGAGCCCTCGGCCGAATGCAAAACATTTACAACAAAAAAAACCTTTCAATCTTCACCAAAATTCGACATTACAACACTGTGATCAAACCTGAAATACTATACGCGAGTGAAACACTGGATCTCCACAGGAAAACAGTACTCGAAGACATCCTGAAAGAGGAACGTAAAATCATCAGAAAAATTCTCGGCCCAAAACTGACTGACAAAGGATATAGACTGCAATCTCGTTCAAAAACCGAGGAGCTCTCAAACCTTGCGGCCGACATCAGAAAAAGACGCCTGAAATTTTGTGGACACATCAAACGCCTTCCAGAAAACAGACTGACAAGAATCTTACTTGAGGCAACAGAAAACATCAAAACATATAGGTGGACAACGGAAATCCGCCAAGACCTGGAAAAATCAGGAATCAAAGTGGCCGACATCGCTAACCGAACCTGCTACAGAACGAAAATCAACAAGTGGGAAGTAGAGTCAGAGAGAAACCACAAGAAGAAGACAGGAGCTAAGTGGACAGAAGAACGAAGAACCACGATGAGAGAAAAACTGAAGGCTGCCTGGCAAAGAAGGAAATGCACAACTTCTAAGTGAGCTTTGCATGATCAGTTTTCTGGTCTTTTTCGCATCTAATAATAATAATAATAATACTGACAATAATATATCTAACTTCTGCATATAATTCGGGGGTGTGATATATGTACTATCACATAACGCCCCCTTGGTGAATCGATGATATCACATATTATGATTCACCATAAAACAGAACTTCATACATAACCTTATAATGACATAACTGAACACTTAATTTACTTTAATAATGATATATACATTGCGTCTACTGCATTGTATTCGCACACATGAAATACAATTTGTCCAAACAATAATATGACTATATACAAACAACACTGATTGTTTCATACATCATAGAATACAATCCCTTCTTACTAATGAACACACAAAATAAAATTGATAATATATACATCCAAGGTGCAGAACCTATCTCTTATATCTGCGAAGGCTATAGCTATTAAATGTCCTAAGGACCTAGTCATCAGAAGTTAGAAGCTGATAAGCACACTTGCCTATTCTACTGTCCACAGTATATGGACCCTGATACAATTGAAAAAACTATACATATGGCATCGATAAGCGAGGAATGCGTGCTGTAATAATACTAACTACATCTAGAATACAATCTATCTCATACACAGACATTCATCCCACCCAGTCACACAAGAATTATACAAGCTTTCATTCAGAACATTCATACCAAAGAAATCCCTATTTCTGAAATGCGCAAGAATCTCACGACGTTGCCTCTTCCACAAAACCATAATTAATGCAAGCAAACAGATCACATACTTTTTCACACATTCCACATCGCTATCGCTCAGCACGTCATTCAAATCATTCACACAACTCTCAGCCTTAAATAAAACATTACATTCGCTTGGATAGACTTTCTTTACACATTCCCAACACACGCACATTTCCATTCTCACTTTCCTTAAACATACCCGATACACCCACATGATCTCTGACACAAAAATTTCTCACAAAATCTTCAAACCCTGAATCACCATACAATTTACCACACTTCCGATGAATCCCCTTAAGCACAAAGCTTGACGTACAATCGACTTCAAACAACCCTTTACGAACAACGGTCATAGTTAACTCACACTTATCAAACATACGCACTTCAATTACATCAAGCTCATTCATACCATACTTCGCACACGTTCTCTCACTCACGCTCACTCTATTACTGAAATCGTTACCATAATACACTTCGAAATTGCTGTCATTACTACTTAATGTCTCAACAATCAATCCATCTTCACCACCTTTCATATCAGCTCCTACTTGCACTACCTTCATGCCAACAACACTGCTACTCTCGACTCTCCTACCAGAAGTTTCATGAATCTCAAAGTCACCATTTTCACACATAATGGACCTAACTTTACTCTCCTCACGTACACTTAAATCAACAAAAACATCCTCATGATATATACTCCATAAACACTCTTCACTCACAAAACAACATTCATCAACTTCATAAAAAACTTCACTTTCAATTTCAGAAACTTCTGTAAGATTATCGATCGCAACATCGCTATTACCATCACCACTAGCACAAAGTAAGACATCCGACACATCTTTCTTACCTTCATCACGCCCCCTATTCTCAAAATCTCCCTGAACACAAAACACATGGTCATACAATAATTCCTCTTTCACGTCTACCTTGTAACTTACCTGTTTCATCGCGTGAATAGGAATTTCGGTACCGGACTGCCGATCTGACCCAACTAAGAAGTCCGATTCCGGTTTAAATTACTTGACGTGGACTGTTCACTATTATCATGTCTCGGCACTTGATCTGGAGGTCTTTGATCCGTACGTCCCCTACTTTGATTCCCCTTGATTAGGTCTTCTGCCAAAATATTCCTGGTGATTACCTCCTTGGTTAGAGTGTCTTGTTTCCCCTTCCGGAATTACCACCCTGATTCCCTTGCCTAGAATGACTGAAATTCTGATTATTCCTATCTCCCCCTACCTGATTACCTTGTCTCCCATTATCCCCATAATTCCTACCTTCACTTTGCCTAGTCCTCCCTTGTCCTTCCAAAGCATCAAACCTCTCTAACAGCTGCTCTAATTCTTTAATCGTAACAATATTCTGCATACACGCAGCTAATCCGATCTTCTCAGGAAAATGCCTCAACATCTGACGGACTGTATCTCTCTCCGATGCTAGACCTTCAATATTTTGGCTGATCAGAACATGCGCCAAGAAATACTCCGTCATAGATACGCCTTCCTGAGGTTTATACTTGCCAAATAGCACACGATCTCTTTCCCTTCCCTGAATAGCTTCACTCCAAAATTTAGAACTAAATTTCTCCCTAAATTCCTCCAAACTCGAAATACCCTGTCTATAAACTTGAAACCAAGATCTCGCTTCTCCAACAAATGCAACATCCAACAGCTCATCAACCATACTCCAATCAATCAAACCATCGTCAAGATTCTTGGAAAACCGTTTCTTCACCGTTTTCAAGAATTCCATCGGATTAAACTGCCGATTTAAATTTGGGTAATTCAGAGTCCTTCGTACAAGATACGTACCTATTACATATATTGCTACCTGCTTGGATTTGACTGATCTCCTGCCTTAACTTTACATGACATGTTTTAATTCCTTCTTCAACTACCATTCTGGCATTTCCTTCTACTGACTTGAGGTCTTTCTCCAATTTCTCAGTCTTTTCATCTATTCGCTTCACTAAAACATTCTGGCTGGTTTTAATTCTATCTATTTCTTCGACTTTATCTTCCACTATTTTTATTCTCTTATCACATTCCTTGCTGTTTTCAACAAATTCCTTCCTAACTACATTAAATCGGCATTCGATTTTCTCAGTCAATTCCAAGCGTTGAGATTCTACTTTATTATTGACTTCCTGAATTTCCCTGCTTTGATGGTCAAACTTCTGGTTCAATTCATCTATTCTACCATTCACAGTACTGCTTAAACTATCTATTTTACTAGACAAGTCAAGACTCACTGAATTTAATTCCTTACTCTGATTCTCAATCTTACTGGACAGTTCCGTACTAACTGAATTTAATTCACTATTAATGCTGTATATTTCATTACTTAAAAAACTCAATTTACTCTTCAACTCTTTACTCTGACTGTCAATCTTACTGGACAATTCAATCTTATTATTATCATCATCGATTTTACTGGACAGTTCAACATTATTATTATCTATTTTACTGGACAATACATCACTCTTACTGTTAATTTCACCCTTCAACTCTTTACTGAACTGATTAAATAGTGATTGAAGCATACTAAGAGTTAAGGTCGCCCCTTGATCCCCTACATTCTGAGTTTGAGACGGATTACTCGGTTCCTCACCTATCTTTGCCGATTGATCTTTCCTACTATCAGCCATTTCGCTACTCTCACTTAAATTCGATAGACTCAATGTGGTGGAATTCTTTTGACTTCTCTTATCCTGATTCATAGTACCAACAACTTTAACAACCTCTCTACTTCTCAATTTTATAATACTCGACTCGCTACAACATTTCTTCATACTCCAACATACATATCACGTACATATAAAACACTTCACTCACATAGTTTGCAGAATTCCAACCACACCTGACAAGTGCACCTAATCTTATAAGCCTAACAGATGTACCAATCATTCAGCCACATGTTGGGAAGCCAATTGTAACCTTTTATTGATGAATACTAATAAATAAAATCATGAATAAAAATATATAAATAAAATTACTCAAAAACTTCATAGAATACTTTAAATTGGAAGATCTACAATTCTTTTGGACATGTTCACAACAAATAGGAAACGCTACATGTAGAATTAAGACAATAAACCACAAGAGATATTTATATACCTACAAAACAACTTATGAAAGCTGAAAACATTCACTCCGAAACTCGCAATACTACGCTCCATGCACCACACTGACTGAGCTTCTCGCACAAGCTTAGCCAAGCGCAACATAGGTTGTTTTTGCGCTACGCAGCTATGTACCAGGTAACAAGGGGATTCCCAGATGAGAACTGCTTAGATGCATGAAGGTGAAAAAAGTTCTATCAGATGGCAGCACCTCTCAGAATATACGAAGAAAGTTTCAAACCTACCGCTTGTTTTGTAACGGAGATTTAAAAACTTTCTACGCTTCACAAGACACGCGCCCACCAGCGGGTTCACTCTGGCCGCGTCACCTGAAGCAAACCCCACTCTATGGATTAAATAAGGCCACGGCTGCTTCCTTCCCACTCCTTGGCCTTTCCTATCGTATCATCGCCATAAGACCTATCTGTGTCAGTGCAATGTAAAGCAGATTATAAAAAAATATAAACAGAAAAACATCATCTTCACATTACACATCGGGAGGGTCTCGAAACCTGATCTATAGTTTCAATTTTCCATGGCAGAATGGGCCAAGAATTCACATAAGGAACCTCTAATTACACTTAAAAGCTCACTAACTCCTGTACTACGTGACACTTGCTGCCCTTACTCAATAGGGAAGCCATATGCAAAATATGGATCGAAAGATTCAGATCCAAAAAGACAGGAACTGAGGCATATACTACACGGCCAAGAAAACAGAAGGTAGAGTAAGAGGCATTACAGACTATCCCCTTCATTACCGTATCGATATTGTAATCCAATCAATAAATGAGAAGTTAATGGAAAAGAAACAAGTCACATTAAACAAGAAACTAGAGAACCTGAAAGAGGACAATTTGAAAAAGGGGAACAGGTTACAGTTTAATTCAACCATTGAACAAAACAGATATACCCACCCACAGTCGAAAACTTATCAGAAACAGTTTTCACAGACCAAGAATTGCAAATACTAGGTAAGGGCCCGAAGTATAACTGGCACACTTCTAACAAAAGCAAGGAGCTAATCCTTACTTTTGCAGAAACCGAAGCAGCCATACAGACTCTCCCAGCCGAAGTACAGAACGACTTAAGATTTGAGGCAAAGAAAAAAATCCCTTCCCTTATAAACGGTTTTAAGAAAAACATTTACAACACTAGAGTAAACAATGAACTACAATGAAAAATCAGGCAAAGTGACATAGTCGTAACTAAAGCGGATAAGGGAGAAAACATAGTTATTCTAAATAAAGCCGATTATATTGAGAAAACCGAAACCTTCTTCAACAATAACAAGTTCAAAGTCGTAAGTGAAGATCCTACCCCACGGATTCAAAGAAACTTTAAAGGAATACTTAAACAAAATACTTTCCTTCTTAGTGAGCAGGAATCACAAAAGTTGATAAATATGAACCCAGGACTCCCTACGGCAACAGCCATGCCCAAGTTGCATAAAAAAGATATACCTATGAGACCAGTAATCAATTTCCGTAAGAGCCCCACATATAAAACATCATAATACATTCACAGGTTCTTAACATAAAACTATGTTTTCTATTCAAACACAACCGTAAAAAATTCTAGTGATTTTTGCAAGAAGATTAAGGACTTTAAACTTAAATCCTCTCATGTAACATGCTCATTCAACATAAAAGATAAGTATACCGGTACTAATATCCCCATAGAGACGATGATTAAAATCATAAAAACTAATTTATTAGAACACAAACGGATAAGCATACCCGAAATAGAAGAGCTTATGACAATCCTTAAATTTGTACTTAACCAGAACTACTTTTTATTTAACAACAAGATATATCAACAAGATGGCCTCCCTATGGGTGCTCCAGCCTCAGGCATACTGGATGATATATATTTGGATCACCTGGAACATTCGTATATCGTAGACCACATCAAAGGGCATGATTTGTGGGTACACTATGTGGATGACTCATATGCTATAATTGACAAGGATTTCAATGATATTCTTAGTATTTTGCACACTTTGAACACTTTAGATCCTAATATACAGTTTACTGTTGAAGAAGAAAAAAAACG
Organism: Anabrus simplex; assembly: GCF_040414725.1. NCBI lineage: Eukaryota > Metazoa > Arthropoda > Insecta > Orthoptera > Tettigoniidae > Anabrus > Anabrus simplex. Next base: position 110,849,747 of record NC_090269.1, on the reverse strand, counting down.
GTTCGATCAATTTTTTAGACGTTACTACAACTAAAAAAAGACAACCAATTTCACTTTGGAATTTATAGAAAACCTATGTTCACTCCAACTACGATTCATAACAATTCTCTACACTCGGATTCACAGAAAAAATCTGCGTATTACAGCTTTATTAATAGAGCCTTCGAAATCCCGTTAATAAAGAGAGGATAACCCGTTAGAGGAGAGATCCTCACTTGGACTATGTGCAAGTAGGGTAGCATCCTGCTTCATGAATTTACTGAGCTCAGAACATTTTAAGCAAGCCTCGGACCTATGGGAGTAATGGTGTCCCACTCCCATTTGACAGGCGATGGACTCCTTGGAAACAACTTGGCGAACGAAATGGAATTCGATGGGGAGCTATCAGTATTAATGGGGCTTATGGAAGAAAGAAGGTAGAACTGGCTGAGTCAGCAAAGAGGATGAATCTGGATGGGCTAGGAGTAAGTGATATTTGGGTAAGGGGAGATAATGAGGAAGAGATAGGAGATCATAAAGTGTACTTGACGGATGTTAGAAAGGGAAGGGCAGAGTCTGGGGTAGGGCTCTTTATCAGGAATACCATTGCACGCAACATAGTTTCTGTTAGGCACGTGGGTAGATTTGTCAGTTGGAAGAATTAGGACAAGAATTGTGTCCGTGTATTCGCCATGTGAGGGTGCAGATGAGGATGAAGTTGACAAGTTTTCTGAAGCATTGAGTGACATTGTGGTCAGGGTCAACAGCAATGATAGAATAGTTATAATGGGCGAATTCAATGCGAGAGTTGGGAATAGAATTGAAGGATACGAAAGGGTGATTGGTAAATGTGGGGAAGATATGGAAGCTAATGGGAATGGGAAGCGTTTGCCGGACTTCTGTGCTAGTATGGGTTTAGCTGTTACGAATACATTCTTCAAGCATAAGGCTATTCACCCCTACACATGGGAGGCTAGGGGTACCAGATCCATAATAGACTATATCTTAACAGACTTTGAATTTAGGAAATCTGTTAGAAATGTACGAGTTTTTCGCGGATTTTTCGATGATACAGACCACTATCTGATCTGTAGTGAACTAAGTATATCTAGGCCTAGGGTAGAGAAAGTGAAATCTGTCTGCAAACGAATAAGGGTAGAAAATCTCCAGGACGAGGAATTTAGACAGAAGTACATGGATGTGTTTAGTGAGAAGTTTCGAACAGTAGACAGTAAGCAGGTTCAGGATATAGAAAGTGAATGGGTGGCATGCAGGTATGCTGTAGTAGAAACAGCAAGGGAATGCCTAGGAACAACTGTGTGTAAAGATGGGAAAAGGCGAACATCTTGGTGGAATGATGAAGTGAGAGCAGCCTGTAAACGTAAAAAGAAGGCTTATCAGAAATGGCTCCAAACAAGGGCCGAGGCAGACAGGGATTTGTACGTAGATGAAAGAAACAGAGCGAAACTAATAGTTGTTGAATCCAAAAAAAGTCATGGTAATAACCTGGAAAGGCTAGGTCAAGCAGCAGGGAAACCTTTCTGGACAGTAATAAAGAATCTTAGGAAGGGTGGGAAATAGGAAATGAACAGTGTTTTGAGTAATTCAAGTGAACTCATAATAGATCCCAGGGAATCACTGGAGAGGTGGAGGGAATATTTTGAACATCTTCTCAATGTAAAAGGAAATCATCATGGTGGTGAAAACATAGTTATTCTAAATAAAGCCGATTATATTGAGAAAACCGAAACCTTCTTCAACAATAACAAGTTCAAAGTCGTAAGTGAAGATCCTACCCCACGGATTCAAAGAAACTTTAAAGGAATACTTAAACAAAATACTTTCCTTCTTAGTGAGCAGGAATCACAAAAGTTGATAAATATGAACCCAGGACTCCCTACGGCAACAGCCATGCCCAAGTTGCATAAAAAAGATATACCTATGAGACCAGTAATCAATTTCCGTAAGAGCCCCACATATAAAACATCATAATACATTCACAGGTTCTTAACATAAAACTATGTTTTCTATTCAAACACAACCGTAAAAAATTCTAGTGATTTTTGCAAGAAGATTAAGGACTTTAAACTTAAATCCTCTCATGTAACATGCTCATTCAACATAAAAGATAAGTATACCGGTACTAATATCCCCATAGAGACGATGATTAAAATCATAAAAACTAATTTATTAGAACACAAACGGATAAGCATACCCGAAATAGAAGAGCTTATGACAATCCTTAAATTTGTACTTAACCAGAACTACTTTTTATTTAACAACAAGATATATCAACAAGATGGCCTCCCTATGGGTGCTCCAGCCTCAGGCATACTGGATGATATATATTTGGATCACCTGGAACATTCGTATATCGTAGACCACATCAAAGGGCATGATTTGTGGGTACGCTATGTGGATGACTCATATGCTATAATTGACAAGGATTTCAATGATATTCTTAGTATTTTGCACACTTTGAACACTTTAGATCCTAATATACAGTTTACTGTTGAAGAAGAAAAAAACGGTTCGATCAATTTTTTAGACGTTACTACAACTAAAAAAGACAACCAATTTCACTTTGGAATTTATAGAAAACCTATGTTCACTCCAACTACGATTCATAACAATTCTCTACACTCGGATTCACAGAAAAAATCTGCGTATTACAGCTTTATTAATAGAGCCTTCGAAATCCCGTTAATAAAGAGAGGATAACCCGTTAGAGGAGAGATCCTCACTTGGACTATGTGCAAGTAGGGTAGCATCCTGCTTCATGAATTTACTGAGCTCAGAACATTTTAAGCAAGCCTCGGACCTATGGGAGTAATGGTGTCCCACTCCCATTTGACAGGCGATGGACTCCTTGGAAACAACTTGGCGAACGAAATGGAATTCGATGGGGAGCTATCAGTATTAATGGGGCTTATGGAAGAAAGAAGGTAGAACTGGCTGAGTCAGCAAAGAGGATGAATCTGGATGGGCTAGGAGTAAGTGATATTTGGGTAAGGGGAGATAATGAGGAAGAGATAGGAGATCATAAAGTGTACTTGACGGATGTTAGAAAGGGAAGGGCAGAGTCTGGGGTAGGGCTCTTTATCAGGAATACCATTGCACGCAACATAGTTTCTGTTAGGCACGTGGGTAGATTTGTCAGTTGGAAGAATTAGGACAAGAATTGTGTCCGTGTATTCGCCATGTGAGGGTGCAGATGAGGATGAAGTTGACAAGTTTTCTGAAGCATTGAGTGACATTGTGGTCAGGGTCAACAGCAATGATAGAATAGTTATAATGGGCGAATTCAATGCGAGAGTTGGGAATAGAATTGAAGGATACGAAAGGGTGATTGGTAAATGTGGGGAAGATATGGAAGCTAATGGGAATGGGAAGCGTTTGCCGGACTTCTGTGCTAGTATGGGTTTAGCTGTTACGAATACATTCTTCAAGCATAAGGCTATTCACCCCTACACATGGGAGGCTAGGGGTACCAGATCCATAATAGACTATATCTTAACAGACTTTGAATTTAGGAAATCTGTTAGAAATGTACGAGTTTTTCGCGGATTTTTCGATGATACAGACCACTATCTGATCTGTAGTGAACTAAGTATATCTAGGCCTAGGGTAGAGAAAGTGAAATCTGTCTGCAAACGAATAAGGGTAGAAAATCTCCAGGACGAGGAATTTAGACAGAAGTACATGGATGTGTTTAGTGAGAAGTTTCGAACAGTAGACAGTAAGCAGGTTCAGGATATAGAAAGTGAATGGGTGGCATGCAGGTATGCTGTAGTAGAAACAGCAAGGGAATGCCTAGGAACAACTGTGTGTAAAGATGGGAAAAGGCGAACATCTTGGTGGAATGATGAAGTGAGAGCAGCCTGTAAACGTAAAAAGAAGGCTTATCAGAAATGGCTCCAAACAAGGGCCGAGGCAGACAGGGATTTGTACGTAGATGAAAGAAACAGAGCGAAACTAATAGTTGTTGAATCCAAAAAAAGTCATGGTAATAACCTGGAAAGGCTAGGTCAAGCAGCAGGGAAACCTTTCTGGATAGTAATAAAGAATCTTAGGAAGGGTGGGAAATAGGAAATGAACAGTGTTTTGAGTAATTCAAGTGAACTCATAATAGATCCCAGGGAATCACTGGAGAGGTGGAGGGAATATTTTGAACATCTTCTCAATGTAAAAGGAAATCATCATGGTGGTGTTGCAAACAGCCAAGCTCATGGGGAGGAGGAAAATGATGTTGGTGCAATTATGCTTGAGGAAGTGGAAAGGATGGTAAATAAACTCCATTGTCATAAGGCAGCAGGAATAGATGAAATTAGACCTGAAATGGTGAAGTATAGTGGGAAGGCAGGGATGAAATGGCTTCATAGAGTAGTGAAATTAGCATGGAGTGTTGGTAAGGTACCTTCAGATTGGACAAAAGCAGTAATTGCACCTATCTATAAGCAAGGGAACAGGAAGGATTGCAACAACTATCGAGGTATCTCATTGATTAGTATACCAGGCAAAGTATTCACTGGCATCTTGGAAGGAAGGGTGCAATCAGTCGTTGAGAGGAAGTTGGATGAAAACCAGTGTGGTTTCAGACCACAGAGAGGCTGTCAGGATCAGATTTTCAGTATGCGCCAGGTAATTGAAAAATGCTACGTAAGAAATAGGCAGTTGTGTTTATGTTTCGTAGATCTAGAGAAAGCATATGACAGGGTACCAAGGGAAAAGATGTTCACCATACTGGGGGACTGTGGAATTAAAGGTAGATTATTTAAATAAATCAAAGGCATTTATGTTGACAATTGGGCTTCAGTGAGTATTGATGGTAGAATGAGTTCTTGGTTCAGGGTACTTACAGGAGTTAGACAAGGCTGTAATCTTTCACCTTTACTGTTCGTAGTTTACATGGATCATCTGCTGAAAGGTATAAAATGGCAGGGAGGGATTTAGTTAGGTGGAAATGAAGTAAGCAGTTTGGCCTATGCTGACGACTTGGTCTTAATGGCAGACTGTGCCGAAAGCCTGCAGTCTAATATCTTGGAACTTGAAAATAAGTGCAATGAGTATGGTATGAAGTTTAGCCTTTAAAGTTAAAAATTTCATTTTTCCGTATTGAAGAATATTAGACTTAAAATTGAAATAATTAATCAAGAGATTCAACCTATTCAATACAAGAGAATAAGAAATGTAGTGAATTACATTCCCATTTAATAATTGGTAGAAATGGTACCGGTTTCGACCTTAGTCCAGGTCATCATCAGCCGATTAAGACGAAAAACAATGCATAGGATCAGTAGAAGGGGCGATATAAAAATGAAATGGGGGTAGACACTGTAAAACTTAGAAGAAGTAAAATGCAAATCACTCAAAAGAAAACAGTGCGCAATTCTCTGAGCGTTATCGTAGCACACGCAGCGCTAGGCAAAGTCCCACAATGTTTACGAATAGCGGAGAACGGTTAAATGAGCCAGTTTTTAAATACTGTCAGGCATAAAGTCACATCACAAACGAACACGTATGAAGATCCATAATTGTGCAGGAGTTGAAGATGTGTAGATCCATTGAAGCAACTTGCCAGTTCCCGGTGATCAGCGTGATGCATTCAATATCAGGCACTGTGGTTTCAAATGCCCAAAGTAAAATGGAGAATAGCTTGATGGTCCAGTAATTTTCTTCGGTCGCGGGAAAGTAAGTATGTAGATGAATATAATACAATTCAATATAATTGAATAAGTAATTGTGCTCCTATAGAATTCTTAGAACAGTTGACGTGAGAAAACAATTGTGAAGAGAAAATAATATAGTAAAAAGTGCAATGTCGGAAACAAATGAAAACGTATATGCACTGAAGATGGCTCAAACGAGCCGAAACATGTCTGAACTTGTTTACTCCGTCTAATGACGGAATATATGATGTATTGAATAGGAGGATAGTTTCATTTTTCGCCATTGTAAAGTATATGCACAGTGCGCAATTTTTTAAAACGTAAAAGACTCAGGTCTTGATTGAAGTAGTCGAAATCGGCGCAAGGCAGAAGTTGAGTGTGAATGAGAAGAACCGAAATGAAGGTGGATTTTTTTTAAATAGAAAAGATAGAATAAATTAATAGAGGAAGAGGAATAGTGGAATAAGAGAAGAATGAAATTGAAGTTAAATGGTGTTGAGGAAGAATAAGTAAACTTGAAATTCAAGACTTTATGTCTATTTTAAAATTGGTTCTCAATAATAATTATTTTACCTTTGATAACACCATTTATCAACAAGATGGCTTGGCTATGGGCTCACCAGCTTCAGGCATTCTTGCTGAAATTTACCTTGACTTCTTAGAAAAAACAAAAATCAATAATAATAATAATAATAATAATAATTTCTCCAACATCCTCTTTTGGGCCAGATTTGTCGACGACACTTTGGTAATTTTAAATGAAGAATCAGCCAACGCAGCCTCTACACTTATTCATCTCAACAACTTAGACTCTAACATTAAATTCACCCTTGAATCAGAACACAACCAAACTCTTAACTTTCTAGACTTAACTATCACTAGACATCCTTCTTCTTTATCTTACAAAACATTCAGAAAATCAACCCAAACAGCAACCACAATAAGACAAGATTCTTCGCACCCTCAAGCACATAAACCTGCTACTTATAACAGCTTAATTTTTCGTGCCTTCAACACCCCTATGTCTAAAAGAGATTTAAATAATGAATTGAACACCATCCGTAACATTGCTAAATTCAACGGCTTTAACAACTCCTTCATAAACCGCATCATCAACAAATTCAAACACCGTCCTAAAACCACTTATTTAAAGACATAACAAAACCAACTGCATTTTCCACTTTCACTTTCACTCAAGATGCTTATAAAATAACTAATATTTTTTAAAAACACAACATGAAAATTTCTTTTAGAACTAACAATAGAAATTTGGATATTTTACACAACTCTAAATCACTAAATAAATCTAATGTTTTTTTTCTAAATCTGGAGTGTACAGATTCCAATGTAACAACTGCAACTCCTCCTACATCGGACAAACTGGCCGCAACTTCAATATCAGATACTCCGAACATATCAACGCCATTAAACACAATAGATTCTCCGCCATAGGACAACACATACAAGACTCCAAGCATAGTTTCACCAATATTGAAAAAGACATGAAAATACTTAAAATTATAAACAAAGGCCCCCTCTTAAACACTACTGAAAATTGCTTTATTCACCTTGATCAATACTTCAACCCTAATTTCAATTTAAACAACATTTCTGAAAAACCAAATATCCTTTTCGACTTCCTAATTCTTCTTCTCAAAAATTCTAAATTTCAGAACCCCAATTCTATTTTCCATGCCTTACAAAGTTTCTACCCACATTTTCTCCCTCCAACAACCCACCCTCCTAACCCACCCTAAACTACCCCTCCTCCTTCATCTCCCTCTTATTCTTCCTCAACACCATTTAACTTCAATTTCTTTCATTCTTCTCTTATTTCACTATTCCTCTTCCTCTATTAATTTATTCTATATTTTCTATTTTTTTTAAAAAATCCACCTTCATTTTACACCGATTTCAACTACTTCAATCAAGACCTGAGTTTTTTACGTTTTAAAAAATTGTGCACTGTGCATATACGTTTTCATTTGTTTCTGATATTGCGCTTTTTACTATATTCTTTTCTCTTCACAATTGTTTTTTCATATCAACTGTTCTAAGAATTCTATAGGAGCACAATTACTTATTCAATTATATTGAATTGTATTATATTTATCTATATACACTGACTGACAGAGCAAATGCAACACCAAGAAGGAGTGGTCAGAACTTTATGCCAATTGCAGGGTAGACTGACGTCACTGAGGTATGCTCATGATGTGAAATGCGCCGCTGTGCTGCGCACGTAGCGAACGATAAATGGGACACGGCATTGGCGAATGGCCCACTTCGTACCGTGATTTCTCAGCCGACAGTCATTGTAGAACGTGTTGTCGTGTGCCACAGGACACGTGTATAGCTAAGAATGCCAGGCCGCCGTCAACGGAGGCATTTCCAGCAGACAGACGACTTTACGAGGGGTATGGTGATCGGGCTGAGAAGGGCAGGTTGGTCGCTTCGTCAAATCGCAGCCGATACCCATAGGGATGTGTCCACGGTGCAGCGCCTGTGGCGAAGATGGTTGGCGCAGGGACATGTGGCACGTGCGAGGGGTCCAGGCGCAGCCCGAGTGACGTCAGCACGCGAGGATCGGCGCATCCGCCGCCAAGCGGTGGCAGCCCCGCACGCCACGTCAACCGCCATTCTTCAGCATGTGCAAGACACCCTGGCTGTTCCAATATCGACCAGAACAATTTCCCGTCGATTGGTTGAAGGAGGCCTGCACTCCCGGCGTCCGCTCAGAAGACTACCATTGACTCCACAGCATAGACGTGCACGCCTGGCATGGTGCCGGGCTAGAGCGACTTGGATGAGGGAATGGCGGAACGTCGTGTTCTCCGATGAGTCACGCTTCTGTTCTGTCAGTGATAGTCACCGCAGACGAGTGTGGCGTCGGCGTGGAGAAAGGTCAAATCTGGCAGTAACTGTGGAGCGCCCTACCGCTAGACAACGCGGCATCATGGTTTGGGGCGCTATTGCGTATGATTCCACGTCACCTCTAGTGCGTATTCAAGGCACGTTAAATGCCCACCGCTATGTGCAGCATGTGCTGCGGCCGGTGGCACTCCCGTACCTTCAGGGGCTGCCAAATGCTCTGTTTCAGCAGGATAATGCCCGCCCACACACTGCTCGCATCTCCCAACAGGCTCTACGAGGTGTACAGATGCTTCCGTGGCCAGCGTACTCTCCGGATCTCTCACCAATCGAATACGTGTGGGATCTCATTGGATGCCGTTTGCAAACTCTGCCCCAGCCTCGTACAGACGACCAACTGTGGCAAATGGTTGACAGAGAATGGAGAACCATCCCTCAGGACACCATCCGCACTCTTATTGACTCTGTACCTCGACGTGTTTCTGCGTGCATCGCCGCTCGCGGTGGTCCTACATCCTACTGAGTCGATGCCGTGCGTATTGTGTAACCTGCATATCGGTTTGAAATAAACATCAATTATTCTTCCGTGCCGACTCTGTTTTTTCCCCAACTTTCATCCCTTTCGAACCACTCCTCCTTGGTGTTGCATTTGCTCTGTCAGTCAGTGTACTTACTTTCCCACGACCGAAGAAAATTACTGGACCGTCAAGCTATTCTCCATTTTACTTTGGGCATTTGAAACCACAGTGCCTGATATTGAATGCATCACGCTGATCACCGGGAACTGGCAAGTTGCTTCAATGGATCTACTAATCTTCAACTCCTGCACAATTATGGATCTTCATACATGTTCATTTGTGATGTGACTTTATGCCTGACAGTATTTAAAAACTGGCTCATTTAACCGTTCTCCGCTATTCGTAAACATTGTGGGACTTTGACTAGTGCTGCGTGTGCTATGATAACGCTCAGAGAATTGCGCACTGTTTTCTTTTGAGTGATTTGCATTTTACTTCTGCTAAGTTTTACAGTGTCTACCCCCATTTCATTTTTATATCGCCCCTTCTACTGATCCTATGCATTGTTTTTCGTCTTAATCGGCTGATGATGACCTGGACTAAGGTCAAAACCGGTACCATTTCTACCAATTATTAAATGGGAATGTAATTCACTATATTTCTTATTCTTTTGTATTGAATAGGTTGAATCTCTTTATCAATTATTTCAATTTTAACTCTGAAAATTAGCCTCTCGAAGACTAAATTGATGTCAGTAGGTAAGAAATTCAACAGAATTGAATGTCAGATTGGTGATGCAAAGCTAGAACAGGTCGATAATTTCAAGTATTTAGGTTGTGTGTTCTCCCAGGATGGTAATATAGTAAGTGAGATTGAATCAAGGTGTCGTAAAGCTAATGCAGTGAGCTCGCAGTTGTGATCATCAGTATTCTGTAAGAAGGAAGTCAGCTCCCAGACGAAACTATCTTTACATCGGTCTGTTTTCAGACCAACTTTGCTTTACGGGAGCAAAAGCTGGGTGGACTCAGGATATCTTATTCATAAGTTAGAAGTAACAGACATGAAAGTGGCAAGAATGATTGCTGGTACAAACAGGTGGGAACAATGGCAGGAGGGTACTCGGAATGAGGAGATAAAGGCTCATTTAGGAATGAACTCGATGGATGAAGCTGTACGCATAAACCGGCTTCGGTGGTGGGGTCATGTGAGACGAATGGAGGAGGATAGGTTACGTAGGAGAATAATGTTCTCTGCTATGGAGGGTAAGAGAAGTAGAAGGAGACTAAGACGACGATGGTTAGACTCGGTTTCTAATGATTTAAGGATAAGAGGTATAGAACTAAATGAGGCCACAACACTAGTTGCAAATCGAGGATTGTGGCGATGTTTAGTAAATTTTCAGAGGCTTGCAGACTGAACGCTGAAAGGCATAACAGTCTATAATGATTATGTATGTATGTATGTATGTATGTATGTATGTATGTATGTATGTATGTATGTATGTATAAAGAATTAGCTTTTATCCGTCAACAGGCCCTCATTAACGGTTTTAGTTTAAAAACTGTTAATGAGTTAATTACCAAACGTAAACGCAAACTACAAACAAATCTAATACAACAGTCAGAGCAAACAAAAAAGTACGTGAGGATCACCTTCAACAACCCTAATATTTACGCATCACTAATTTATTTAAGAAACATGACATCAAGGTAGCGTTCTCAACAAACAACAACACGAGACATAGGTTTTTCAGGCATAATATGGTCAATAAGAACAGTGAAGAGCGTTTCCAGGATTCAGGTGTTTACAAGTTGATATGCAACCAGTACATTCGGCAATCAGGACGCAATTTCACAATAAGGTACCAAGAACACGTTAATGCAGAGAAACATAGAAGGTTCTCCGCAATGGGAGTACATATGAGCGAAACAGGCAAGACCTGGTAATTCTTAATAGACTAAACAAGGGAAGACTAATGAACAGTCTAGAAAGTATTCACATATTTCTAGACGAGTCAATTAACAGGGACAAGAACTTAAATGAAATAAATGAGCAGAGAAACCCCTTATTCGAACACATATTGAGATACACTGAGTTACTAGGAAGGAATCAAATACACCCAGCGAACGCACTAAGCAATCACAAGGCCGCTACGTCACAGACAGAAGCCACCTCCCGCCCGAAACAGCAAATGACACGTCCTCGCTGCCCTCCCTCCCTCCGAACCAAGCTAGCTTACAGACCACAGCATACCGCTACAACACATGGTCGAGAACAGCAGATACAACAAACCCACACCCGTAGCACGGGAAGTAAAGAAAACAAACTGGACAAGGGTAAGTTTATATTCCCACATCTGTCAATACTGAATAGCCTCCCTATGCAATACGTTTTTAGGCGACCACTACTAATTGACGCAATCTTTTTCTGCCGGTTACAGGTCGTAATACAGACGATCTAACTTAACAAATTCTCGAACACCAAATAGTAGACTTCATTCAACAGCGGGCCACACTTTTCCACCTAATAAGAGACAAGTGAATGGGAAGAAAACCATAAGCCATTTTAAGAAGACATAAACACTTCATAAACATTCCAACAGGAACATTTTACCAAAAATCTCCAAGTTTTTAACAGCAAGTGATTTTATTGTAAAAGCTCTCAGGACTTATAGTGAACCTAAGACACTTTAGTCCAATAAGTGTTTTTAATATTAAGTTTAATGTCCAACTAACAACCGCCCTCAATGCACTCTCCCCCCTCCCACCTATACGCTTTCTACTAACACCTGTTTTTAATGTTTTAATGTAAATTAAGAGATTGATTTTATGCTATTTTTACCTAAGCTACATGTAAACAGCTGATGATGATTGCTAAACAATCGAAACATGTTCTGTGATTAATAGCCCAAGGCTAAATAAAAAAGAGAAAGTATCGATTAGGTGGAACCTTTTTCATTTATTGATTGGAGTAAGAGGCAATCGCTCTCTCTTTCTGACTTGCTACTCTCATCAAAGCCCAAACTCGACACCTTTCTGCGGTATCTAGGAAGTAGGCCTACTCCGACAGAAGCAGAGTACAAAATGGAATGCGCTGCTGAACCCAGTCAAGCAGTTCCGTGACATGACATGACTTGTCATAAATCCAAATGGGACAGGAGGCCCAGTGACACAGAGAATAAGCCATACTGCATGGTGACTAAAACAGAGTTTTCACAGGGACAATATGTGTCCCTTGAACACCTCAGTTGCACAGGACAAGACAATGTTCATTCATTGTTGTAGGGGTTTTTGACTTAAATAGAAATCAAAACCCCTGGGTATAAAGTGGAGGATCCTCTGAAGGTAAGAAAAGATAGATTATCAGTAGGTACGCTTAGTTTGGCTTTATATACCTTACAAAACAAAGAGGACATGACAAAAGGGCAGCTAACTTTGCAAGGTTAAATTTAAGTTAATGCCGTGGAAATTGACAAAAAAAGAAAGCAACCTGAGTTCCATGAATTTTAGATTTGATAATTATGCTTGGAAGCATAGCCCCCATAATAATGAGAGAGAAATTGGCAAAATCAATCAAGCTCAATCAATCTGGAAAATTTATAATGTCTAATAATGGACCAACTGTATTGGTATTATAAATTTACTCATTCAGAACAAATATTTCAGGTCCCCTATGGAAATCAACATCTATATCATGCCAATTTTAATTAAAGAAAAAGTTGAACATTGATAAATACTCCAAAAAGTTAACATTGGTAAGTACTCTAAAGGCACAGCCTTTAAAATTGAAGGAGTGAAACTGTAAAGGTTGTTAGAGTGCCGTAATAGTTGATTCACTGATTAAATAATATGTTGTTGTAACCTATGGCTTTATTAGGAATTAATTCCAATACAAAATTGATATCTCTAGACAACAGTAATATACCTTATTAATAAAGTACAGATGTATTAAGGAACAGAGTCTTGTTTCTGGTTGTCCAGTACAGGGCTGGTAAATTGCCTTGTTTTTGATGGGTTGGATTGAGTCCTGTGTACTGAAGTAGGTGTTTCGAATCCGTCACTGATCCAGTAATTTTGCAGATGGTACATTTTTTCCTTTGGGTATATTTTAATTCTAGCTAGATGTGCTGCTAAGCAGTAATGTCCTATTTCCAGTCTGAAGATTGCCACTGCTTCTTTCCTCGGTTTGCTTTTATTTTTGTCCCATAGTCATTTATTTTTTTCCATTTCTTCATTGTAGTAAGTTGGGTAGTTTCTTTCTTCCATTTCTCAAGGGTTTTATTTGTGATCATCTTGATTGAGCTAGCTGCCTGAGGTTTGGTTCTCATTTAGGTACTAGTGCTTTTTTTTGCAAGTTTATCTTCCAGTTCGTTGCCTTCTACTCCTCCATGTGCGAGAATCCATTGTAAGGTGATGTTTCTGTTTACCTAGTTGACGACTGAAGGCCCATTCGATGCACATCTGTTGTTCCCTGTAGTGTTGTGATATCCGCATTGTACCTCGAGCATTGCTAAGATTCATACTATTGGTACCTATATTTCAGTTCCTTGGTGACATTTGACAGTCTTTGCATCGTTATTGCTCCAAGAGTGGAGATATCCATAAGAAAACGTGCTGCAATTGTATCTCTCAGACAAGCAGGTTCATCAATTCACCAAATTGCAAAACAATGTAGCGTGTCTATAGGAGGAGTGCAATGTAACCTTCACCACCAGACGACAACAGGCAGAATGTGGATTGTGCTTAATGGGGAAAGGGTTCACCTTAGAACAGGATAATGACCCAAAAGTACATTGCATCAAAGGAAAAACAGGAAGTACTGAAAGATATGGCCTGGCCATCCCAAAGCCGAGATTGTAATCCCATTGAAATGATCTGGGATGAAGTGGACAGACGTATCAGGGAAGTTCATATATCCAGCAAGGAACAACTCTGGAATGTTGTTAAGGATCATATAGACTCAGAATACCTACAGAAACTGATTGACCACATGCCACGAGATTGTGACGCAGTCATTAAGTCCAAGGGAGGATACTTCGATGAAAGTAAAATATAATTATTTTTATATAATTATGGTATATTTTTTGTAGAAATAAATTTTGTTTTGTGTTCATATCTGAAATACCAGATAATAGTCATGGTGTATTGAAATTTAGTGGTAGGGTAACTGAATCCCTCCCTGCTACTTAATATCTTTCAGTAGATGATCCATGTAAGCTGTGAACAACAAAGGTGGAAGATTACAGCCTTGTCTAACCTCTGTAAGTGCCTTGAACCAAGAACTCATTCTACCATCAATTCTCTCTTCAACCCATGTACCTTCAGTTGATTTTAAGAATCTACCCTTAATCCCATAGTCCTTCAGTACGGCAAAACATATTTTCCCTCGGTACTCTGTCATGTGCCTTCTCTAGATCTACGAAACTTGAATATAACTGTCTTCTTGTAGCATTTTTCAGTTACCTGGCACATACTGAAAATTTGATCCTGACAGCGCCTCTGTGGTTTGAAACAAGACTGGGTTTCATACAACTTCCTTTCAACCACTGGTCACACTCCCCCTTCTAAAATCATAGTGAACACCTTGCCTGGTATACTTATCAATGAGTTACCTCGATAGTTGTTGCAATCTTTCCTATTCCCTTGCTTATAGATGGTTCAGTTACTGTTTTTGTCCAACCTGAAGGTACCTTACTAATACAGTTTGATCCAAAAAAATATCCCCGCCTACAAATTTTACTCAATGCATGTCAAAACAACAACAAAGAGGCTATATTTCATTGGTTTACTAAACTTTTCTTTAGTTTAAAAGTTAAATTAAGTTGTACAGAACATATTACATCAAAATCAACTTACATTCATATTTTGTGTGTCCACCTTGTGCCTTTTTAAAGGCCTGAACTCGATGTGTCATTGACTCAACAAGTTTTTCACATGTAGCAGGTGGAATTTCATGGTACCAGACTTGAACAATTTTCTTAATTAACTCTACTCTACTTGTACAACAATATTTACTTAGTTTTTGAGACGTAATTGCCCACAAATTCGCAATAAGGTTCATGTCGGGAGAATTTGGGGCCCACCATACCACTCAATACCCAGATCTGCGCAACACTCCTGAACAACCCTGGCACGGTGACAGCTAGCATTGTCATCGTGCAAAATAAAAGGCCAAGATTTTCTCCACTATAATGATCCCTTGCTGTACTTAATACCTCATTATAGAGTTTTCTACAGTTTTCAGCTATATAGATTTTGAGGTTAGACTTATACACAATACATATTTCAGGTTATACAAATTTATAATACATATTTACAGGGAAACCCTGTATTAGTCATATTTAACATTTAATAAAAGATAATTTAGCATTCAATAAAATATAACCAAATTATACCAAACACAATAATTGAAGGGTTTACACCAGTTTCGATGTCGTACCTACGACATAATTGATACTCGTGCATTAAAGTGCCTTTTTGAGAGGGGTGATATGTCAACAGCGGAACAGCCATTGCAGTATTCTGTAGCGGTCCATTTAGTTAACATTCAACCCATGTGCTTTCTGTTTACTGCTGTGTTCCGGGTGTTATTAGTCCACTAATAAAAATAATGACGTGTGGCCTCCGAAGAGGCCGGGTGCAGGTCTTTCAAGTTGACGCCTAGTGACCGCATATTAGTACGAGTTTATTTCATGCTAATATAATAATATGTCATTATTAATTAAGTTGGTGCCGGCCCCATGGTGTAGGGGTAGCGTGCGTGCCTCTTACCCGGAGGCCCCGGGTTCAATTTCCGGCCAGGTCAGGGATTTTTATCTGGATCTAAGGACTGGTTCGAGGTCTACTCAGCCTACGTGATTAGAATTGAGGAGCTATCTGACAGTGAGATTGCGGCCCCAGTCTAAAAAGCCAAGAATAATGGCCGAGAGGATTCATCTTGCTGACCACACGACACCTCATAATCTGCAGGCCTTCGGGCTGAGCAGCGCTCGCTTGGTAGGCCAAGGCCTTCAAGGGGGCTGTAGTGGTGCCATGGGGGGGGGGGGGGGGGGTAATTAAGTTGGTAGTCGGTCTTTGTCTTGGCGATTAGAATTTAGTTAACCACTTTGATTTACGTTTACATAACCTGTGTTAAAGCTCCATTTGGAGTGAAAATGGGTGAGGCCATTCTCATGTAAAGTATAAAAAGGGAAAAGCAATGAGAAGTGGAGAAAAAGAGTGTATTCTTGATGTTTTTAAGTAATTTTGTGACGCAAATCTTGGTAGTACTCTCAAAAATGTGACGAGGATAGTAGCCGCTACTTCTTAATGTGCCGGGCTGAGTGGCTCAGACGGTTGAGGTGCTGGCCTTCTGACCCCAACATGGCAGGCTCGATCCTGGCTCAGTCCGGTGGTATTTGAAGGTGCTCAAATACGTCAGCCTCATGTCGGTAGATTTACTGGCACGTAAAAGAACTCCTGCGAGACTAAATTTCGGAACCTCGGCGTCTCCGAAAACCGTAAAAGAGTAGTTGAAATGAAATGTCGTATGGCTTTTAGTGCCGGGATATCCCAGGACGGGTTCGGCTCGCCAGGTGCAGGTCTTTTTATTCGACACCCGTAGGCGACCTGCGCGTCGTGATGAGGATGAAATGATGATGAAGACAACACATACACCCAGCCCCCGTGCCATTGGAATTAACCAATTAAGGTTAAAATCCCCGACCCAGCCGGGAATCGAACCCGGGACCCTCTGAACTGAAGGCCAGTACGCTGACCGTTCAGCCAACGAGTCGGACAAAGAGTAGTTAGTGGGACGTAAAGCAAATAACATTATTATTATTATTATTATTATTATTATTATTATTATTATTATTATTATTATTATTACTTCTTAATGTCATCACGCAACATATTAAGGGCTTGTGTGATGCATATTGAGTAGATGATGTTGCATTGCAATCAAGAAGGCAAGTTTTACGGTTACCTCCGTACCATTGTTCTTTTAATCCAGTTGAAAGTGTGGTTGGTTCATGGTGTGATTTACTGTAGTCACGTCCTAGTTCGTGAACCATGGGCAACGGCTGTGTGGCCTAGTAAGTGGTCCTGAGAGTTGGGATACCAGTTGCTATGGAATGGGAGTGAGCATCTCGGACATATTCTGAGTTATGGCCCTCCTTGTGCTCAGGCGGCTAGGACTATACAATCCACCGGTGGTCCATAACCCGTTAGAGGAGAGATCCTCACTTGGACTATGTGCAAGTAGGGTAGCATCCTGCTTCATGAATTTACTGAGCTCAGAACATTTTAAGCAAGCCTTGGACCTATGGGAGTAACGGTGTCCCACTCGTATTTGAAGGGCGAGGGACTCCTTGGAAACAACTTGGCGAACAAAATGGAATTTGATGGGGAGCTATCAATATTAATGGGGCTTATGGAAAAAAGAAAGCAGAACTAGCTGAGTCAGCAAAGAGGATGCCTCTGGATGTGCTAAGAGTAAATGAAATTCGGGTAAGGGGAGATAACGAGGAAGAGATAGGAAATTATAAAGTGTACTTGACGGGTGTTAGAAAGGGAAGGACAGAGTATGGGGTAGGGCAGTTTATCAGGAATACCATTGCACACAACATAGTTTCTGTTAGGCACGTAAAAGAGCGAATGATGTGGGTAGATTTGGCAGTTGGAGGAATTCGAATGAGAATTGTCTCAGTGTATTCACCATGTGAGGGTGCAGATGAGGATGAAGTTGACAAGTTTTATGAAGCATTGAGTGACATTGTGGTCAGGGTCAACAGCAAGGATAGAATAGTGCTAATGGGCGAGAGTTGTAAATAGAACTGAAGGATACGAAACGGTGATTGGTAAATGTGGGGAAGAAATGGAAGCTAATGGGAATGGGAAGCGTTTGCCGGACTTCTGTGCTAGTATGGATTTAGCTGTTATGAATACATTCTTCAAGCATAAGGCTATTCACCGCTACACATGGGAGGCTAGGGGTACCGGATCCAAAATAGACTATATCTTAACCGACTTTGAATTCAGGAAGTCTGTTAGGAATGTACAGGTTTTTTTTTTTTTTTTTTTTTTTTTTTTTTTTTTTTTTTTTTTTTTTTTTTTTTTTTTTTTGATACTGACCACTATCTCATCTGTAGTGAACTAAGTATCTCTAGGCCTAGGATAGAGAAAGTGAAATCTGTCTGCAAACTAATAAGGGTAGAAAATCCCCAGGACATGGAAATTAGACAGAAGTACATGGTTATGATTAGTGAGAAGTTTCGAAAAGTGGACAGTATGCAGATTCAGGATATAGAGAGAGAACGGGTGGTATACAAGGATGCTGTAGTAGAAACAGCATGGGGAATGGCTAGGAACGACCGTGTGTAAAGATGGGAAAAAGGAAACATCTTGGTGGAATGATGAAGTGTGAGAGCAGCTTTTAAACATAAAAAGGAGGCTTATCAGAAATGGCTCCAAACAAGGGCTGGTGCAAAAGTTATGGAAAGATTTTGGTAATAACCTGGAAAGGCTGGGTCAGGCAGCAGGGAGAACTTTCTGGACAGTAATAAAGAATCTTATGAAGGGAGGAAAAAAGGAAATGAACAGTGTTTTGGGTAATTCATCAGATTGGACGAAAGCAGTAATGCACCCATCTATAAACAAGGGAACAGGAAGGATTGCAACAACTATCGAGGTACCTCATTGATTAGTATACCAGGCAAAGTATTCACTAGCATTTTGGAAGGGTGGGTGCAATCAATAGTTGAGAGGAAGTTGGACAAAAATCAGTGTGGTTTCAGACCACAGAAGGGCTGTCAGGATCAGATTTTCAGTATGCGCCAGGTAACTGAAAAATGTTACGAGAGGAACAGACAGTTGTGTTTATGTTTCGTAGATGTAGAGAGAGAGATTTATTAAAGAAATAAATAATCCGTCCTCCAATGAGGGTGACCATTTGGATCCGGAATACAATTTCAATGAAGTTTGATAATATCAAGAAATGAACATTTAATCGATGCTGTTATCTTCTTTTTACTCCAGGGTTAGTGGGGGAGGAATGTCGATCACGTTCTCAGGTACAGATGGAAATGAATGGTTTGCAGAGTGTCCCTCAGTATCTGTATTACTATTTTTTGTAACTCGCAGAATGGAACTTTCAATTTTTGTAGGAAGTTTTATGTCTGACTAGGGAGGGTGCCTCTTGCTCTGCTTAGCAGGCCTATGACAGTCCACCGATCAATAGGTGTTTTATACTTAGATGAAAGGTAAGGCAAACATCTATATATTAAAAGAATTTATAAAACTTAAGTTAGTCAGTCTGGCCATTCTATCCGGTCGATTTCCTTCATTCATTTTTTAACTGAAAGGTATTCATGCACAGATTTGTCATCAGGTACTATAAATGACTTAACTTCCGCCTTCCTCAAATTATTTGATTTTATCATTTTTTTGTATCTTTGAAGCAATCATATCTTTGGTTCTAATTGAGGTACAGAGTTCGTTTTGGCCTAAGAACACTCAGTGGATCAAGCTCTTTCATTTCAGCTCTTAACTATTCAAATTTGTTGATTCTGAGGAAAGTTATGAGTGCACATTCGATTTGATGTCTCTTCAACATTTTTTCTCTTTGAAGCAATCATATCTTTCGTTGTAATTGAGGTACACCATTTGTTTTGGTCTAAACCCACTCAGTGGATCAAGCTCTTTCTTTTGAGGTAATAACTACTTAAATTGGTAAATTCTGAGAAAAGTTATGAGTATATTTGTCTCTACGACGAAGATCTTTGAAGGACTTTTTAACAGTGCTTCCGAGGAACGTTTAATTCAAATTCTTTGTGTGATGTATTTTCAAGTGTTTTGTTGACATAATATTACATTCTCTTACCACCGGATCATGTGCTTTATTTCATTAACTCGAAACTGTGCAAATACATCCGTGAGGATAGTAACGAACAATACATTGCGGGCAAAGCCAGCAGGAAACTGCTAGTGGAACTTTTCTAGGTCCACATCTCGAGCCTGATTAATGTCTCTTTCAAAGCGAATGGGGGGATTTAAGACCATTGCTTTAATGTCCTCTCTGTTGATAGCTACGATGTCCGCCCTCCGATTAGAGTCATCGGTAGAGATGCAGTGCACCTTCCATCCACGCTGTCTCTTGCCGTGAGCAATTGACGTTCTTATGCGGTGGTGGCGATGGTTGCGCATTAGTTCAGTGCTCCGGCAGAATCCCAGCACATGTCCAAGGGTTTCTGTCTCTTTGCAGCCATTTTGGTGGCAACGTGTTGTGTTGAATGACCTACCGGGAACCGACCTGACTGCGGTGAGGTTGCATGTCATCTTCACTGCGTTTATGTATTCAGAAGAGGACAGAGGTGATTTATGAGTCATCCAGGAGTTTGCTTTCGGTCAGTCTGAATATAATACTACTCCTTTTCCTTTATGTGGTAGCTGGCACCCCTACTGAAAGGATCGATTTCTCATAATTTCACGTAGTTTTCTTCTGTCAATCTTTGGGGGGAGACTTTCTTTTTTTTATGTCAAGTCTGTGGAGCGCCATATCTTGTTCTGCAGGTAACTTCCTCACGTATGGTAGGTGAACGTCCTGAACATAGAGTAAGCGATTACAAATATTGTAATGCTGTATATTAGCTTCCCATTCTGCGCAAATTATTCCTATCCCTCTGACCTTTCTGGCACTATACAGCATCGAATTTGGAGTATCATCAGGCAGCATCATTATTTCTTTTACAGAACTTCTTATAATTTTGTCCAGATCTTTAAGAAAAGTGTTTGATAGTTGTGTCAGAGGGGCACATTGTAGAGGATAGATCAAACCCAGCCAAACAAACTCGTTGGTAATCTTGATCTTTTGCTCGGGTTTTAGAAGTTTTGTTTTTACCAGATTATTTAAGTCAGAAGTTATTGTGCGTATTAGTTTGTCTGTCAAGAGAAATTTCATTGTTGAAGTCAGTTCCTAAATACTTGATTCGTTCATTGTTTTTATCGATGGGATTATTGATCCTTCGACTGTAGCGACGTTTCCTTAAGTTAATTTTCCTTTTTTCAGGATTATAGATTTGCTTTTAAGAGGATGGATATGTAAACCAATTTCTGCAAAGCTGTTTTCAGCTAAATTTAACAAGGTAGTACTGTAGCATCATTTTCGGTTTTGCTGAGCATGACTAGGTCATCTGCGAAAGCAAATGAGGATAACGGCGGTAGATCATCAGATAAAATATAGCCATAACATTAGGATATGTCATGGTCAGTGAGATTTTGTATTACAGTATTGATTGCTAAATTGAACAGCAATAGTGAGATAGGGGACCCTTGAGCTATGCCACACGTAATTTCGATGGGTTATGATTTCTTATGATTAGCTTCCACTTGAACTGTGTTCTTTGTAAGAAATGCTTCAATTAATCTACATAAGTTAGGAATTTCAGATTATCGAAGAGATCGTTTGATATGTTCATGTCCGATAGAGTCAAATACTTTTGTGACATCTAAAAAAATGATGCAACAATCCTTTTTGTTGTGTTTCGCGTCTTGGGGGTAACCATTCACGAGGGAAGCGTTGACATGAGTTCCAGGTAATGGCACAAAGCCACGATGGTGAGGACTTAGTGTGACATATGTACACAGTCTCATATCTAGTACTTGTTCGGTTATTCTCCTAATCACCGAATATATGGTTATAAATCTCCATTCTTTAATATCATTTATGTCTCCACCCTTATGTATTAAAATTGTTCTGGCCATTTTGAGTTTTGAAGGTACGTAGGAAAAATGAAGCATCGTGTTGATGAGTAACGTCAGAAATTTTGTAGCCTTGAGATGCCGTAGTACACGAACTGTAATATTATCTGGGCTTGGTGAGGTGTCAGCTTTTATCTTATACAATGCCTTATGGACATCATCTACTGAAGTATTAATATCAGCAGGTAAGTCAGTGCTTTTTTCCATAAGAGAAAGAGGAGAATTGTTATTTTCGGTACTAAAAGTCTTTTCAAAATGATCCGAAATTGTAGTTACTGGGATTTTACAAGAATGGACCTTATTAGTTTTGTCCAAAATTTTGCGAGCAATTTTTCACCTCTGATTATAGAAATGATATTGGGCTACCTCGTAGGCATAACACACTCTGTTTTTCTCTCGTTACCTTTTAGACCTCTGCTGTGGGTTACTAGAGGTTTTATGGTCATATTTACTATTATTTTGTAAATTTCTACTTTTGTGATATCTAACAGCAGGATGTTGAGGGCCAGGTAATTCATTAACCTGATCTGCAAAGAACTGCATAACCTCAGAAGTAAAAGATTCCAGCTGATTAGCATCACTGTTTTGCATAATGTTTGAAATCCGATCCTCCCAACTCTTCATAGGATTAATATTTTCAGTTTCATGATCAGCGACCATTGGGGTGTCTTCTGTCAACTGTAAGCTTTCCCCAACATTCATGTTACTAGCATATTGTGTTAGGGTACCGAGGGAAAAGATGTTCGCCATACTGTGGGGGGACTATGAGGGTAGATTATTAAAATCAATCAAAGGCATTTACAGTATGTTGACAATTGGGCTGCAGTGAGAATTGATGGTAGAATGAATTCTTGGTTCAGGGTACTTACAGCGGTTAGACAAGACTGTAATCTTTCACTTTTGCTGTTCATAGTTTACATGGATTATCTGCTGAAAGGTATAAAATGGCAGGAAGGGATTCAGTTAGTTGGAAATGTACTAGGCAGTCTGGATTCTGCTGATGACTTGGTCTGAATGGCAGATTGTGCTGAAAGCCTGCAATCTAATATCTTGGAACTTGAAAATAGATGCAATGAGTATGGTATGAAAATTAGCCTCTCGAAGACTGAATTGATGTCGGTAGGTAAGAAATTCAACAGAATCAAATGTCAGATTGGTGATACAAAGTTGGAACAGGTAGATAATTTTAAGTATTTAGGTTGTGTGTTCTTCCAGGATGTTAATATACCGTAGTGAGAGAGATTGAATCAAGGTGTAGTAAAGCTAATGCAGTGAGCTCTCAGTTGTGATCAACAGTGTTCTGTAATGAGGAAGTCAGCTCCCGGATGTAACTCTCTTTACGTTGGTCTGTTTTCAGACCAACTTTGCTTTACGGGAGCAAAAGCTGGGTGGACTCAGGATATCTTATTCGTAAGTTAGAATTAACAGACATGAAAGTAGCGGGAATGATTGCTGGTAAAAACAGGTAGGAAGAAAGGCAGGAGGGTACTTGGAACGAGGAGATAAAGGCTAAGTTAGGAATGAACTCGATGGATGAAGCTGTACGCATAAGCCGGCTTTGGTGGTGGGGTCATGTGAGATGAATGGAGGAGGATAGGTTACCTAGGAGAATAATGGACTCTGTTATGAATTGTAAGGGGAGTAGAGGGAGACCAAGACAACGTTGGTTAGACTCAGTTTGTAATGATTTAAAGATGAGAGGTATAGAACTAAATGAGGCCACACCACTAGTTGCAAATAGAGGATTGTGGCGAAGTCTAGTAAATTCACAGAGGTTTGAAGACTGAATGCTGAAAGGCATAACGGTCTGTAATGATAATATATGTATGAAAGTGTTTGGAGCCAAGGGTAATGTGGCCAGAAACAAGAAAACTTTCACCCTTGCGAAAGTAAGAAACTGCTGCTGGAAGGGGATTGAACTAGTGACTCCACAACGTTGGGAAATGTGTGTAAAACACGCCATTGAAACGGAAGGAAACGAATGTGGGATATAGACCAGTTAGTAGACGATTCCATTGGACAGATAGTGATAAATATGAGTGACTCCGACAGTGATGACGACTGTTGTTTATAAGTTTCATTTCCGTATTGCTAGATATTACTTTACAAAAAACAATATAAATATGAGTCTCCACCTTATCAATACAAAATTAATTTACATTAAGCTGGTAAATATAGTCAAGACTAGTTTCGACCCCTAGGGGGTCATCTTCAGTTGACATGCATTAAAAATGTATTTTTTACAAAAACATTACATGTAGTGGTAAAAGCTTAAATTAATTTGAACCGATCATAAATGTTGGTATGTCTGGTACATTTGGGCTATTGTATGTGTCAATTTTGAGTTTTTAGCACACAGTGTGAAGGTAGTTGATTAACTAGTGTGCATCATCCATGAAGTCACATGTTATTTTTTATGCTACTACCATCCATTTTTTTTTTTTTTTTTTTTTGGGTTATACAATGTGGAATATACATACATTTGTGCAAATCAACAGTGGCAAGTTTAACAATATACATTTAAAGTTGGTTCATAAATTACACAAATTGGCTATTGATTAGTCATATGAAAATGTAGGACATTGGTTTGAACACTTTTGACTGAAATATCAATGTAACACCTTACTGGCATATATCTTAGATGCTAAAATCAGTTTATAAAGCCTGTTATTCTTGATTGAGTCTTGGAATAGGGTTAAAAAATTTTTAAATAAAAACTATTTGCTTAGTATAGGCATTAAATAATGCTGTTAAAATGGACATAAAACTAAAACAGTGGTATATGTATGCCATATATGCCTGGTTAAAAACACATTACATTAATGTTATTGATATGTGGTGCTACATGTACATTGTTTTGGAATAAATGGAGTTGACGAATTTTTCACAACAGTCTTAGATATAGTGTTCCGATAAAATGGGTCCGTAAAAATATTTATATGTAAAAAACGGTTAGGTAAGTATTTGAATAATCCGCTTGCAGATCAGGTAATACTTAGTTATATATCTGGAGATATTTTAGGCAGCTACTAATGTTGGAGTTATTAGAAATCTTGAATATATTAATGGAGCATGTTTTTCCATCCGTATGTCGTGATGTTTTAAGTTGGTGACATTTGTCAGAACGTGTTGAAATTATGCATCTTGATGCACGTTGATTTTATCATGGAAGCGTATATGTTGTAAAAACAAGGTACAGTATGTAAGGTGTTGGAACCGTGCATTCTTTGTAGCTGCCTGTTGAGATCTCGGTAACTAGTTCAAATAATCTGTACCTAACATGTTATGAAAAGAATACAGCATCTCAACAAGATCTCAACAGGCAGCTACAAAGAATGCACGGTTCCAACACCTTACATACTGTACCTTGTTTTTACAACATATACGCTTCCATGATAAAATCAACGTGCATCAAGACGCATAATTTCAACACGTTCTGACAAATGTCACCAACTTAAAACATCACGACATACGGATGGAAAAACATGCTCCATTAATATATTCAAGATTTCTAATAACTCCAACATTAGTAGCTGCCTAAAATATCTCCAGATATATAACTAAGTATTACCTGATCTGCAAGCGGATTATTCAAATACTTACCTAACTGTTTTTTACATATAAATATTTTTACGGACCCATTTTATCGGAACACTATATCTAAGACTGTTGTGAAAAATTCGTCAACTCCATTTATTCCAAAACAATGTACATGTAGCACCACATATCAATAACATTAATGTAATGTGTTTTTAACCAGGCATATATGGCATACATATACCACTGTTTTAGTTATATGTCCATTTTAACAGCATTATTTAATGCCTATACTAAGCAAATAGTTTTTATTTAAAAAAATTTTAACCCTATTCCAAGACTCAATCAAGAATAACAGGCTTTATAAACTGATTTTAGCATCTAAGATATATGCCAGTAAGGTGTTACATTGATATTTCAGTCAAAAGTGTTCAAACCAATGTCCTACATTTTCATATGACTAATCAATAGCCAATTTGTGTAATTTATGAACCAACTTTAAATGTATATTGTTAAACTTGCCACTGTTGATTTGCACAAATGTATGTATATTCCACATTGTATAACCCAAAAAAAAAAAAAAAAAAATTTGGATGGTAGTAGCATAAAAAATAACATGTGACTTCATGGATGATGCACACTAGTTAATCAACTACCTTCACACTGTGTGCTAAAAACTCAAAATTGACACATACAATAGCCCAAATGTACCAGACATACCAACATTTATGATCGGTTCAAATTAATTTAAGCTTTTACCACTACATGTAATGTTTTTGTAAAAAATACATTTTTAATGCATGTCAACTGAAGATGACCCCCTAGGGGTCGAAACTAGTCTTGACTATATTTACCAGCTTAATGTAAATTAATTTTGTATTGATAAGGTGGAGACTCATATTTATATTGTTTTTTGTAAAGTGATGACGACGACGATATGGAGGGAATTGAGTAACCTATCTTTCTTCCACAGGCAACATTGGCGAGTACATTAACCTTCAGAATTTTATTGAATATCATCTTGATTTATTCTGGTGATTGTATAAATGTTGTATTCTTTTCATAACATGTTAGGTACAGATTATTTGAACTAGTTACCGATCTCGCGATTTCTTGTTTTTTTTTTTGTTTTTTTTTAAAATGTGACTAGTACTACAACGCGCATGTGGCCGGACTTGCTATTCTTATCTCCCAGGTAATTTGAGACGGGATATAGTACTACAGGGGAGCATGGACTGTTGGATTCTCGATCAACCAACGCTGCTTCATGCCAGTCAAAATATGTTTGATATCTGTGTTCTTTGCCAGAGATCCTGCAGGGGTGGTTGATGAATAAGGATTGCTTTGCTGATCTTAATACGATGGAACAGCCTATCTGTCCTCCCTTAGCTGCCTCCCGTTTTTGTTCCTAACAAACTTCTTTAGTTATGCCGCCGCCACCACCACCTCACAATGGCCTGATATCACTTTCCCGTTTGGTACCACAGAGCATAACGTTTTGATAATCCAGCCATGCACACATCCTTCATAAACACGGAGTGTGTCAAATTCCAAGACGCGCTCAGCGGTTACGTCCATGAAGGGACAGACCCTTCGGGGCAGAGATGGTGTTTCCTGAAGCCGCCCATAGCACGTGAGGACGATCTTATAAAAAGTCTTGAGTAAATCTTGTCACTTTTTATTCGCCTTGTAGTTAAACTGAAGGTATATGAAAATCAGAATTCAAGAGGTTGAAATAAATTAAAATAAACAAACACACAAATACAATACACAATTCACTTGAATGTTCTTTTTTTTTTTTTTTTTTTTTTTTTTCCTGGCAAGCTGTTAATATTCTTGAAGCATCAAGGTTTCCCTATTCTGCTAACTAGTAAAGTTAACTTCTCTTTACCTGTAGTATTTGAGTAGAGTAGAATTGAAAGATGAATCGTTGACTGTGTTCCTCTTTTACTTTTTTACCCCATTGTTTTCCTAGCTTCATTTGGTAAAAATAAACCTTTCTCATCAGCATTAAATATGTTTTCAAAGACTATGATTTTCTTTTTTTGTAGGATTTTTTTCATTGGCTTTTGCACCAGGAATTGGTGTCCTGGAAACATTGTGACACTGCCTTTGTGATGTACAGGCTGTACATGATGATGTCATGCGAAGAGCAAACTGTTTCCTCTGTTCGACCCATGCCATGCAAGAATATGATACATCTTTGCCTTGTAGTTATGAAATGTTCGCAAATGTTGCATTAACAAAACAGATGAGATCATGAACACCTGTAATTGTTTCATATCTCGTAAGTTAGGTCTGTGTAATTAGGAGCAGTAGGTTTAAAGTGTGATAAGTGCCTAGTCAAAGCATAAGGATTGCTTTACTCATCAGTGTACCCAACACATAATTGGGCTTTCATAAAAAATATGGAGACAACAAACATCCAATATGGTAATTTATTTTAGTTATTTTACATTTTATGGCATACATTGGAACACACTAGTCAATTATACTACGGATTTTTTTGATTTCCTATCAGCCCAGTATTTTTTCATTCATTTCATTCCTTTGTTCTTTTGAAAATATCCTCCCGTTAGACCTTTTATTGATCTGATGTGTGTGTCTTGAAGTATCTTAACTTTTTCTGTTTTGTTTTTGAGATAGTCTGTTGTTATTTGTAGTTTAATATCCTCCTTAATTTCTGTGATCAATTTAATCTTGGTCTTGCTATTCCAATATGGTGATGATGATGATGATGATGATGATGATGATGATAACAGATTTGACTGCCATAAAAACAGCAGCTTTCATTGTTTAACTTCTGGCACTATTAAACAGTTAATGAAAAAATAACTGGATAACAACATTTGTCTACAAACTTCAATACAGAGCATATCATTCAGTAACATTCTTTGAAGAATGCAAATTCCCAGCATACTGTATGTGCTCAGTTTCTGTTCTTTTACCTCTGATTTAGTATCGGGTTACCTTGCTGATTAACGCTTCTGTTGCCTGCTTTTGTTGCAGATTTGTCATATTGTGCAAACATTTATTCTGGTTAGGTGAAGAGCAACGTTAAATAAATTAGCAAGATGTGTAAAAATTAAAAAACAATGAAGAGCCGAATGACTGGACAGAAACAATCGGCAACAAATCGGTATTCCCGAAAGTAGTACATTTCATGCCTAGGACCATTGAAATATTATAGAGGCACATGTTTTGTGAATCACATTTGTGATTTTTCACTTAAAAACGGAAGAAGCGATGAATGTCCACGCCATGTGAAATCTTTAAAAAAACATGGTGTGTGGATGCATTGAAGGGCAATGCAGGACGCTTCAAAAAGTGACAGTAACAGTGTCACATGGGTTGAATATTATTTCTTGCGTTTCTTGGCTGAACATAACCTTCACTTATCTGCAGCAGACACTGCCATTGTGTATAACCACTTTGTAGATTGGCATCTCTGAATACATCCCAGACATGTTTGATGGGGTTCATTCCTGGGAAACAGGCAGGCCACTCCAGTCAGGAGATCCCAGCCCGATGAAGGAATACTTTGGACTCGCGACATCCTGTAGACTCCATGAACTCCAAATTCCATTCCACAGCAGTTGCCCCTATATTTCTCTGAGCCAACAGTCAAAGACAGCGCAATCATCACTGGCAGTTCTTGCATGTGGATGGCTTGTACAGGTGAAGCTCTTAATACAGACATTCTGAATCAGTTACATGACTGCACCATATCGCTTTGACTCCAGTGCACACATCAAGCAACTTCCTTGGTTGACTAGCCTTTTTGCTGTAATATGATTATGTGGACCTGATCATTGGTCAACAGTGTCCAAACACCTCTCTAATACTTCCTTACTGGTGTTCCAACTTCAGCTGAAATGCTGCCTTCCATTCGAGTATGGCATTCTACTCATAGGTAGTAGTAATAATAATAATAATAATAATAATAATAATAATAATAATAATAATAATAATAGGCCTGGTACAGGTCTTTCGAGTTGATGCTGTATAGGTGACCTGTGCGTCTGTGAAAATGGGGCCCGTCCTATGACGAATTCTAATTATGAATATGGTGTGCACACTCAACCCCTGAGCATTCAGCAAGCTAACCATTTAGTCATGGAGCTGGATTACCCATAGCCTACAGCTGTGGGTATGTTTGCAAACAACTTGTGGGACTGCTGTTTGACAAGTTCAGAAAAGGCCACAATAGCAACATAGACACTACATTTTGGGGTGATGCAACATTTTTGTTGATGTTTGTATATATGCACAGATTTTTATCTCCCTTCCCCTCACTCCCTTACCCCCTTCTTTCTATGTCTGTATTTTTATTTTTTTATTTTTTACAGTGGAGATTATCATGCCTATGTGTCCACTGATGGTCAAGAAGCCAAGCATATCCATACATATGAAGGAAAAGGAAGCTTTGGTGAATTAGCACTGCTGTACAACATGCCCCGAGCTGCTACTATCCAAGCAGCTACCGAAGGATCTTTATGGGCTATGGATCGTCAGACATTTCGTAGAATCTTATTGAAGAGTGCATTTAAAAAAAGAAAGATGTACGAAGCTTTGATTGAAAGTGTACCTATGCTAAAGGCTCTTCAGGTAATTCTAGCATATATTTCCTGGTTTTGTATTAAATACAAAGTTTCAGTTCCCATACGCATGTTGGAATAACTTTTTTATTTATGTTTTTCTTTATTTATTCAGTGAGTCGGTCTCGTCACAATGCCCCAAATTGAAATTTTCAAAACAATGTTATATTTTGAAGTTGGGTTAAAATTATAGATCCTGTAGGTTCTGTATTGTACAAGAACTGCTTGCATAAGAAAATAAAATTTGTACAAAATCCAAAGGACAACAATGATGCTGAATGTAGTTCTGACAAAGAATAATTCTTTGTGGATGAAAATATGTACGTGAAAACAGATGTCTGGGTAGTTATAATATTGTAATATTGTTTCAAGGAAAATTATAACGTTGTATACCACTGTATATCACTTTATTGAAGTACGTTACAAATCATTTTTTATTTCCAGTAGTATTTTATTGCTTGCTTTTGTCAATTTATTTCTTAATTTGTTCTTAGCTATCTTTTGATAGTTTATAAAGTACAGATAGGTGACAGAATAAGGACGAAAAGGATCATCTTATTTCGATCTTCATCTTATTTCATATCTTGTATGCTGGGGTCAATAGCTCGGTTTGTAGTTTGGGCTGGTGCACTTCTTGATGCCATATATTTTGTCAGGTGAAAAATACACCCTATGTTCAGTGGATATCAAGATGGAAAGCCAACACTTTTGGCACTGTGTTGATTAAGTTTCCCAGGCAAAATTAGAAACATGTTGTCTTTCTTTTTACAGCCTTATGAACGTATGAACTTGGCTGATGCCCTCGTTCCACGTACATACTCCGATGGTGAACGTATTATCAAGCAAGGGGATCAAGCAGATGGAATGTATTTTGTTGAAGATGGAACTGTACAGATCACAATCATTGGTGACAATGGTCAAGAAGTTGAGGTAGTTATGATATATGGAGTTCATATATGTATATATTTTTTAATTTTTTAATTTTTTTTTTTGTACTTGTACAGAGTTTAATGTGATAATGTGTATCTTTTGACAGATAAATCGTGTAACAAATGGAGGTTATTTCGGCGAACTTGCCCTGGTAACTCATAAGCCAAGAGCTGCATCAGCATATGCTTTGGGCGAAGTGAAATTAGCTTGTAAGTAGAAATTGTGTGCAGTATTATTATTCAGCGAATGGCATAAAATGTACATATATATAGAATTAAATATGGTACAATAACCACAAAGCATAATCATATCAAAATGTCCAGTCCTTCTATCCACTCTAATACTCCCTTTGATGGGATGAAGAAATCAGCCCAGCTAACAGAGTAGGCTCGTAGCTTGCAGCTGTTGATGATGTGAGGGATAAGAAGATGTAAACAGGTTGTAACTACTTTTTACTACGGAGTATTGAAAGGTGGATCCTTCCCTATAATATTGTACATCTTCTTATTTCTCTATTCAATACGGAACAATCATGAAGTTTTTAACTTTAAATGATGTGAGGGATGTTTGCCATGGAGCACCGCAGTCGCATTCTGGTGACGTTAAGCAGTTCCACTTGTAGAGTGAGGTCCTGCATCTTCCATGGCCTGTCTGAATTCTGTTAATATGTATATATATATATATATATATATACAAACACACACACACACACACACACACACACACTCTCTCTCTCTCTCTCTCTCTCTCTCTCTCTCTGGTGTCAGAAAGTTTAGACTCGCCCATTAATTTTCACTTACCATGAAAGATGGGGGCTATTTGTTGAAAATCAACATGGAAATAACTACGTGTTTAGAACTAACTAGTTTTATTACACATTTCACTAGATTTTCCTTTACACTGAACATTCACAGGGAGCTAGAAACACAATTACAACATCTTAAGCAATCGCACTTGCTGTTCATCAATGTGTCCACCCTTTGCTTTGATTACTGCTTTACACATTCGTGGCATTCTAGCTGTTAATTTTTCCAAAGTCTCGGTATTTATACATCCCCATGTTTCTAACAGACATTGCCACAACCCATCCACACTGCCTGGTGCCTTTTCTTTCATTTTCCTGTCAAGTTCTTCCCACAAAAGTTCAATAGGTGACAGATCGGGTGATTGAGGGGGCCAGACCATTAATTCCAATATTCCTTCTGCTTGTTTCTTTTCCAGCTACTGCTTGCACAAGTGAGAGGTGTGTTTAAGATCATTGTCCTGCTGTAGAACAAATCTTTCACTAATCACCTTCATTCCAGCTGGCATGGCATTGCACTAAAGGATACAGTGATATTGTTTCTTTTCCAGTATTCCCTCTACTTTCACCAAATCACCAACCTGATTATTTCCAAAACATCTCCACACCATCACATTTCCTTCTCCATGCTTCACAGACGGAATTATGCAGGATTCCATAACCCTTCCGCTGGGAAGCCGACGAACGTATTGGCAACAGTTAGAACCGAATTTTTTAAATTTAGATTCATCCGTCCAAAGCACCCTTTTCCATTCTTCAGCTGTCCAGTTAGCATGCATTTTGGCCCATTATAGCCTTTTCTGCTCATGTACAGTTTTCAGGAATGGTTTCCGTGCTGCTACGTGACCAAACAATCCCGCCTCAAGCAGATGACTTTTCACTGTTATCACAGACACAGGTTGTTCTCTTGTTTTATTTATTTCTGAGCAAATATCTACCGCTGTACGCCTTATTATGCCATGCTTGCTGACAATTAAAATACGGTTATCTTCAATTTTAGAAGTCTTCCTTGGACGTCCACTGCGTGGTCGATCCTCATGACTCCCTGTTCCCTCTCTGCATTTCACTGCTCTAAGAACGTGGCACTCTGAAGTTTTCAATTTTTCCACAATTTTTCGGTTTGACCACCCAATTTCTTTATAAGCACAAGCCTTGGCTCTGTTTTCTTGGATTATATTAGCCTTCTTCCCCATATTAGATTGTTTGATGTGTGTTGTTACCGTAGTTATGTCCAGATAACAACAATGTTGAAAATAAACAATCTGGTACAGAGATTAACGTACAACTGCTCAGGATAACTTCTGTTGGTTAACTGTCGATTCCAAAACAGCGAGGAAACCAGGGGGGAGTAATCACGTGAGAGAAGCATGTTTATTACCTGGGAAAGGGCTAGAAGTTATCCAGGTGGAAGTAGGCAGTAAGAGCTGGGGACCATAAATCTGTCAACTTCTTTGAAAAGATCAGTGAAATCTTGCAATATACACTGAAATAGCATTATGAAAGTGCTGAAAGCATCCATACATAAGTAACAGAACTAAAGTACTACTTATCACACAGAAAACAATTATTTAAGAAAATTATTCATTTTCATAGGCGAGTCTAAACTTTCTGACGCTAGTGTATGTGTGTGTATATATATATAATAGCATGCTTTCTTAGTAGGTAGCCAAAAGAGATTAGACCCTTTACTAATGTGCAAGTTTTTGTTCCAATGAATGAAAACCATTTTTTATACAGGTTGTAACAAGGTACGGCCAAACTTTCAAACACATTCCTCACACATAGAAGAAGAAAAATGTTTTATAGACATGGGTTTGAAAACACTTCATTTCCAGGATAGAGCTCACTTTTTACAACATAGTACATTAATCAGGGAAAACACTGTCACTGGGTACTTCACTGCATCCAGGATTAAATGCGATGGTGGGTTGTGCATTGTATCAGTGCTAACGGAGAGCATATCACATGAAATTCTTCCCTACATGAAGTGTTCAAAATGCCCCATGTTGACATGCATCAATCCGCTGTCACTGGGTACTTCACTGCATCCAGGATTAAATGCGATGGTGGGTGGTGCATTCTATCAGTGCTAACGGAGAGCATTTGGAACATTTCATCTAAAAAAGAGTTGTCTGCTGATACTTTGATTCCTGTGTGTTTCTTCTGTAGAGTTGTAGAAAATGAGTTCTTACATGGAAATACCGCATTTCCCGGCACAATCGTCGCCACCGCATAATCGTCGCATCCTTTATTTTCAATACAAAAATCGGACTTTAAACATTTAATTGCATAATCGTCGCAGTCCAAATTTTGTTCACCAATCTGGTTAAAAGGTCAATTGAACTGCAATGCAAGTTGCACATGAATGCACAATTTAAATACATGTATGGTTTATGGGCAATTTGGCAACACAGTCACATTTGCGAGATGTTGCACAACGTATAAATAAATAATACCGGTACATGTACGACGCATGGCGTACAAGTAGTCTATCGGCAGTTTGACAATGTGGTCGCGAGACAGTGTACAATTTATTCACCCCCTACATATTATGAGTTCTCATTTAAAATATGTAAGGCTGTAAGTTATCGCTTATCGGCAACGTCGCCAGGAAATACTGGTACCAACACACACTTGTCTTCTAGTAGACAAGAGGTCTGATAGAATTCTGCGTTATTCCAACCACCCGCCCCCCTCCTCCGGCGCAACAGTCGCGAAGGACCTTGGCCTAGCAACCGAACGCTGCTCAACCTGAAGGCCTGCAGATTACGAGGTGTCATGTGGTCAGCACGGCGAATCCTCACGGCTGTTATTCTTGGCTCTCTAGACAGGCGCCGCCATCTCGTCGTCAGATAGCTTCTCAGTTGTATTCACGTAGGTTGAGTGGACCTCGAACCAGCCCTCAGATACAGGTAAAATTCCCTGACCCGGCCGTGAATTGAACCCGGGACCTCCGTGTAAGAGGCAGGCACGCTACCCCTACACCATGGGGCCGGCTCGTGTGTTATTGCACACAAAGTGAAATCCAAGACGATAACGCAGATTTCCATGGAATTATTCAGCTCACGGTCAGCCAAATTATTTACGATGTCTCGGTTGTCGTCGCTAGACTCTTGCTACTACGTCATAAGTGTCCGGGCATAGGATGAAAACTTTTACCCAAGTAGTCAAGATAATTATTATCCAATGATGTTAAAGTTTTATTTTAGAAACTCGTCAGTAATGTAATGTAAAATTATCAATAACTGGGAAGAAATATTAACCTAATTACCGTATGTTTAAAAGAAATTGAAAAAATGAACGTTTGTTACTGACGTCTTGGAACACGGTCAACTACAGTAGATCTACACTGCGCTAGCTAGAGCGATGGATGAAGACGTCCGTGCTCCAGTTTGCGAGCTTTGTGCAAGCGCAGTAGTGTGTCGCAACCAACGAGCTCAACTGATAACAAATTGCTGCATGCTTCCTTGCTGCCTAACAGTATTGGCTGCTCTGGAATGGACAGATCACAGATGCATTTATTTGTTTGTGACTGATGTGATTACTGTGGACATATGTGCGTATGAATTTAAGTTTTTAATTTGTGTTTGGGGTGTTTGTAGAAATAATTTGTTTTAATAGTGAACAATTACGGAAAGTCATTTATATTGCGAAGCATTAACGTGTGAAGCATTTATAAGCGATTATGGGTAAATATAGAAACTATTCTGCGGGCTTCAAGCTAAGCGTAATTGCCTTCGCTGAACAGCACGGGAACAGAGCTGCAGAAAGAAAATTTTCAGTGAGTTAAAAATGGTGCGTGACTGGCGGAAATTAAAAAACAAGCTAAAAAGCACAAACCCTTCTAGACGTGCGTTTAGAGGTCCTAAAACGGGGAAGTTTCCTATAATTGATGAAGTGTTTATGTACGTCAATGAAATACATAGCAATGGATGCAGTGTATCATATGAAATGTTACAAATTAAGGGATGGGAGGTAGCGCGCAAACGCAACATAACCCGGTTTAAGGCGAGTCGTGGGTTGATTAAGGGGTTACACGGACAAGATTGTAAATTTTCACAGATTTGTCATACGTTTGCGCAAGGAAACTTCGTACTTGCTTTCTCAAATCGATAATGCCGATCAGACTCCAATTTTTTTTGATATGCCTCGCAACAGCACTATTGCGCTAAAAGGATCGCGGAGTGTATTAATGAAAACTAGCGGTAGTGAGAAGTTGCGATGCACGGCAATGCTAGCCATTACAGCTGACGGAAGAAAGTTGCCGCCTTACATCATTTTCAAGAGGAAAACGATGCCTAAGAATATACAGTTTCCCCGTGGAATTCATGTACGAGTGCAACCAAAAGGTTGGATGGATGTAGAACTCATGCTGGACTGGGTTAAAACTGTGTGGGGTAGAAGACCCGGTGCATTACGAAAACAACCAGCTCTGCTTGTTTAGATAGTTTCCAAGGTCACCTCATGAACGAAGTGAAGCAACTTCTCAGTAAAAATAAGACATGACAGATAGTCATTCCTGGTGGCCTAACATCTGCTTTGCAGCCACTAGACGTATGTATTAATAAACACTTTAAAGACCATTTACGTCGATTTTACGAGTGGATGATGAGCGGCAATCAGCAACAGTCTCCAAGAGCTTCAAAAGGACTGGGATTTCGAATGCACTAGACGGATCCGAAGATGACGCAGTGTGGCAGAGAGACGAAGAATCTGATACTGGTATTAACAGCAGAGAGGACGGCGCATCAGATACCAAAACCTGCGATAGCGACACAGAAGATTTGGAATTAATTGTGTACCGCTAAGTCCGTATTTCACAATAAAGCGATAAATTTTTGCAAGTGTAATATTTTAACTTTAATACTCAAATTAATGAGAATTAACTTAATATGTTCATTTTTTAAAATGAATATTGAATTTTCACGACCGCATTGTAATCGAAACAGACTTTCAACGTATTAGGTCGTGTTACGTACATGTAGTACGTGTTGAAGAGATGTTAAGTACAGAACAAAAATGGCGAAACCAGGAGGTTGTGGGTTCGGATCCCACTGGTGTCCGGTGGAAAGGTGGAAAGATGATGGAAAGGTATGAAAATAATTATGGTAAATGTTAATTCTAATGCTCTCTCTCTTTGTAGTAAAGTACTTATTTAGGTTATTAACAGTTTATATAAGGTGTAATAAGGCGATGAATTTATTGCTGTAGGCCATGTAACCATGCGACGAAAATGGTATAAAAGTTTCTGTAGACGAAAAATGCATGGCTCAATTTGAATAAAATTTGGTATACAAAGCCAATACTGTACACCCTTTCAAGCTGTTATATAATTTGTTTAAAATTTCAAATGATTTCATACGAGGCTAATAGTAAAATATGTCGCGTGTTTACGACTCTCTCATGAGCAGGCGACCGGGGAGTTTCCTATTGCTTGAAACCACGTGTACAGGAATGCATTATGTGATGCAACACGCTGCCCTCAGGATTCAGTTTCTGCATTACTCGCTTGTAAAAGAAATATTTGAGAACAGCAATCTGTGTTCAAACTGAGGTGATTTTTAATAACTCCACTTTCCCCACAAGGAATGTTGTAAACGGTATTGGAGAAGAGAAAGGACGAAGAGGATTCTAAAAGAAAGGAAAGGGAAAGGCATGCTAGGAGAAGAAGGAAGATGACATCTGTCGAGTTACATGTATGCTGCCAACAGATATGAGAATCAGAACTCAGAATGCAGAACTCAGATGATTACAAGCAGCTTCACCGCTGCGTCATCGTGCCCCTTCTTTGTTATTACTTACTGCGATATTAAATATACATTTTATCATTCAGTGATCGTATTTGATGGAGAGTTTTAAGATTTATTAGCCCCTCATGCCATGTCGCCATAGCACTGATTCGCATGTGTAATCCCACAACGCTGTCAAGTAAACACGCGACGATCGCCTTTAACTATATTAAACAGACATTACGCAAATTACACTCTTTTTTTTTCGCAAAATGTACTTTGTCCTTGTAAACAATATCTTAACATTACCAGTAAAAGTTACCACAATTCACAGAATTTAAAAAAAACGTGAAGGTATATGAAGTTAAAAGTCCATTCCATGTAAACACCGATCGCTACGTTTAAAATTTTATAAAATCACATGCATTAGGTTTACAACAATGAAATTTGTGGAGATTATTAAGTATCATATATATGTTAACCCTTTCAGTCATAATGTCCTAGATATAGGACGATTGTTTTCTGTTCACCATAATCATCTTTGAAAAGCTGTAGACTCTTGCCCTACCAGTATACTGTTCCTTAAACAACAACCACTATGGATTGTATATTATGTCCTCTCATCATCATCATCATCATCATCATCATTTCCCTTTATCCAGCTGTAGCCGGGTAGGGACAAATATGGTTCCTCTCCACTTTCTTCGGTCTTTCCACCACTTCTCCTCCAACACTGTGTCCCAGTCCAGGTTTCTTTCTATAATGCTGCATTGAATGGTATCCTTCCATCTCAATCGTGGTCGTCCAGGGCCTCTCCTTCCTTGGATTTGCATTTCCATTACCTTTTTTGGCATTCTTTTGTCGCTCATTCGCTTTATGTGCCCAAACCATCTTAGTCGGCTCTTCTCTATTCTATCATTCATTTTTTCCACTCCAATTTCTTCCCGGATTTTCTCATTCCTTATTTTGTCTCTTCTACTCTTCTGTATCATACTCCTCAAGAATTTCATTTCGGCTGCCTGTATTCGACTCTCATCCTTCTTTGTCATTGTCCAAGTTTCTGCTCCGTAAGTTGTTGTCTCTGTAGGTAAGAAATGTATGCGGAAACAATGAATCAAATATGCCGTGACATCGAATATATTGACTATACAAAACTACCTTTCTTTGAATCATTTTTATATACTTAGAATAGCTATAGAAAAGGAGATACATTTTTTTGGAGCTCAAATAGGCTTTATATTTTCAAGGCACATTGTTAGAAACTATGAATCAGTATAATGGTCAGCTGCAGATGTTTTTAAAATATCGTGCTAGATCTAGGACAGAACGACTGACAGTAGGCATTATTACATATAACCTCAACAAAGAAAATACAAGTTTACGCGTGAAGTTGTTACCGTCTGCAAGCATGGATCGTGAATATTGCTGGTCTGAGAACAAGGATGGCTCTTCCAGAAGAACATATATGCTATAGGAACAATACGTGTTGCCAGATTCTGCAAGCCACTATTTGAATCTGATGGAGATATAAGGAAGCATCGAACTCGTGGATTTATTCAAGAAGTAGTCAGAAAAGATGACATAGTCTTTACAAAATGGTATGAGAAATCTTGTGTCATAATTGGTTCCAGTTTTTTTGGTGCAGGTAACAAGGACGTTTGTAAAAAATGGGAGAAAAAGAAGTTAGTATGTTGAAGTGCAGAGGCCACAAGCAGTGAAAATGTACAATGTGGTGCGGATAAATTCAACTTTTTGGTTGCCATCTACCGCTCTTTGATCCGCTCAAGAAAATGGACCCTGAGATTGTTTACTCATGCTTTGGATACAGCCATAACTATTTCTTAGTTGGAGTATCGGAAAGAAGCCAGAAATATTGGAGAAGCAGAAAATCAGATCATGGACATGATTCATTTCCAACAGAGCAGTCCAGCTCTGATGTTCATCGTAAGAGGACTGTGTTACATCCCATCAGTGAGGTGCGTTTTGATGGCAGAAATCACTTACCTCAGTACAGTGATCAAACCAGTCAATCAAGTTGTAAAAACTCTCTATGTAAAGGTAAAACATACATATTTT
This sequence comes from Anabrus simplex, assembly GCF_040414725.1. Lineage (NCBI taxonomy): Eukaryota > Metazoa > Arthropoda > Insecta > Orthoptera > Tettigoniidae > Anabrus > Anabrus simplex. Next base: position 110,810,301 of record NC_090269.1, on the reverse strand, counting down.
GTTCAAAATGTAAAGTTCATTTATGCTTATCAAAGGAAAAGAACTGTTCTGCAAATTTCCACACAAAACAGGGCGTAAAAATGAAAACTGTGACAGTTTATTTAGGTATTAAGTAACTAGATTGTAGCCTAGAGTGTTTTATTTTCATTTTTATTTCTAATTTTATTCTAATTATCCATTATGTATTTGTAAAAGAAAGGGCCCAGTATGGTTTTAATTTAGCCTAACAATATTTTGACCAACACTCTGGCTGGAGTTTCAAATTTTTTGCTTAAAAAATGAAAAATTACGACTGAAAGGGTTAAAAAGAAATCTACAAATGTAAACACGCAACGCCTGAAATTGGCCTACAGAAGAAGGGCTTGAATCATCACTTTTGTGAAGTGAAAGGACTTCAACAAATTGTTTTTGGAGCCCCTCTCTAGTTTCCTCTAATCACAATATTATCACCAAATGCATTGTGTTCGTTTCTGTTCTCTCTAAGCTATTCTTGCTGTCTTCATGATCATCCATCACAGTTATAAACAGGGAAAGTGAGGGTACATTTTCCTGTCTGGTTTCAATTTCCACTGGTCCTGGTTTACCTACTTGTGTTTGACACAGTTTTAGCATTTATCTTTTCCATACCAGATTTTCCAAAAATCGTATGTTACACTATTATAGGTCTTTTCTGAATCAGTAAATGTCATCTTACCGAGCTCGATAGCTGCAGTTGCTTAAGTGCAGCCAGTATCCAGTATTCGGGAGATAGTGGGTTCGAACCCCACTGTCGGCAGCCCTGAAGATGGTTTTCCGTAGTTTCCCATTTTCACACCAGGCAAATGCATGGGGCTGTACCTTACTGAGGCCACGGCCGCTTCCTTCCCACTCCTAGCCCTTCCCTGTTCCATCGTCGCCATAAGACCTATCTGTGTCGATGCGACGTAAAGCAACTAGCAAAAAAAAAAAGTCATCTTATAACAGTACAATGGAACCTCAATTATCCATTCCTGGAAACTTAAGTTTTCCCAGATCATTCGTTCAAATTAATTCATCCGTGAGCATCCTAATTAAATCATGTTTTTAAGATCCTGCATTATCCGTTCCTTAAAGAAACGATTTCCCACATCAGCCGCCCAGAAATTTGTCAATAAACGCTATATCCTCGATCAAGTGTTTTTCAAGAAGCAGTTTCTCATGAAAAGTCGGCTACAACACATCTATGGATCTTGGCGTTAACATCCGGTCATTACGGTAATTCGTGCAAGTACAGTACTGAGAAAGCGATCGGTGGTGATCTTGCATAAGAGACCATCTTAGCATCACATTCAGCTGGTATTATTTAGGGAAAACTCAGAAATCATAAAGTAGAGAGTGGCCGCGACAACTGGAAGGAGACAGAGCACATTTCGACAGCTCTACTTGAAGAGGTTCGTCAAATGTTAGTACTTACACATTATATCCATCTTTATTTTTTACTTTTTTCAATTGTATCACCGAGGAGGCTTTTGACACTTCCTGCGGGGCACACTATATAGTCACTCGACTTTCAGACAGGAATCAAAATTGCTCCTTCCTAACACAAACGTGGTATTTTAATGTGATAGACCAGAACAGATATGCTTGCACCTTACATAATTATATAAAGCTGTGGGAGGTCTTGAGATTGCTTATTACTGTTTTGGTCCTAATATAAAATGGGAATTTTTATGTAAAAATGTCCTTATAAAAACTGCAGTAATTTTATATGCACAACATAACATTTAAAAAGTTTGTATCATTTCCCACTCATACTAACTTGTAGTGTGTCTCAACCCACTTTCTTGCTTAGCTCAAGGTCACGAATAAACTGAACTTTCTGAGTTTTTGGTGATTTTTTTCTCTTTCCAATGTGTTTGTGGTTAGTGATGGCAGAACTACTCTATGCGCACTTTTTAGTGATAGATTTTTGTACTTGGTGAGGAGTAAGAAGGGAGCACTGCCGGTTCCGGTAAATACTGCCAACTGAATGGAAATGAAATCTGAATTGAATCGATAATATGATCGATTGATATGAATTTTCTAAACCTTTATTATCTTAACGCCAACAACTGTGTCACACACACAGTATATAATACTATATAATATTTCCCGATGCAAAACGTGTTCCTAGCATGAATTCTATAGTTTGGCTTTGCTGTGTAAACAACAACAGTACGAGTACGTAAAGTGTACCCCAGATGTGGCACAACGATCATAAGCGATTCTTAGTTTGTGTTTCAAAGGTTGCCAATACGAATCTCGAAGATAACCGAAGTCGACCGATTCAGCACTAGGGTGTAAATCTATCGCTAAAAAGTGCGCAAATAGTAAATATAATGCATTCACGAACTTTAAAGAATCTGTACTTGCATTCGAAATTCTCGAGTTCAAAGTAACCGTTAAAAGTTGATGTAGTCCTAATTTATGCAGTACAAGACATCCAGAATCTTACTACAAACAGTATGCCAGTGACCAAATTACAATGGAAGATTAAAAAATAAAAGGATTTCGCCTTCATGTTGGGCTCTTTTGTATCGATTATATTTTATTTGATCAAAGAATTTAAATCTACATGCGATCAATTTTTTTTGGCTTGGCGTTGTTAGGTGTTTTTTAATGGGCTTGACTTGATCAAAGTTGCTGAGCTGAAAGAAGTTTTCATGGAAAACTAACAAGATTTTAATTTCATGTGTAATTAATGTTGGTTCACGCAAAACTCGAACGTTTGTATTGGATAAACGTTAATCTGAGATCAATTCGCACTGAACTAAGATCAACTTTGACTGTTGAAATTTCTCCGATCAAACTCTTTGGTCTTAGTTCAAGGAGTTGTTTTCTACTTGAGATACAAGAACAGCTGATTGTTAATAAAATATTACCTGTGTTGTTTGTTACAATAAATGGTAAACAAATACACTGAAGTCTAACCTCATACATTGCTAGGTATAGTTGTCCATATATAGGCAATATTACGCTTCTTTTACTGCAGTGTAATGTAATAATTCTATAACATAACCTCGATAATCTGCTTACGTTATTATCTTATCTCGTTTGTATTTTACAGATGTCTGATTACTCTGATTTCTCAGATATATCTTCTGATGATGAAAATGATTAATTTCATCGGGCTCTCCGTGTGTTCTGTGAAAGAGGAAATCCAATGAGAGAGTTGAGTGATAAGAAGTTTAAACTGAGGGATCGCTTGGGAAAAGATACCATGGAACAGCTAGAACTCAGGCTGCATGATATTTTAGTTAAACCTATCAAGAGAAACAAATCTTTGCCTCCAATGCACAGGTTATTACGGTATTAACTTCAAGATTCTTTGCCAGGGGAAGCTTTGATTTAGTCGTTGGTGATTTACTGCATGTAGACGCAGCGACAGTCTGCAGAGCTATTCATCTTGTATCTAATCTTATTGTTGCATTGAAACACGAGTTTATCAAAATGCCTACCGACCAAAGTGACGTGAGGAAAATCATGCGTGATTTTTTTTTATATACAACACTTCCCTGGTGTTCTAGGTGCTATAGATCGTACAAACATGCCTATAATATCTCCTGGGGGTGATAATGCAGAAGTTTATAGGAATTGTCATCGGTGGTTTTCGTTAAATTTTCAAGTTATTTGTGATGCTCGGCGCAGGTCCCTAACTATCGTAGCAAGATGGCTAGGATCTGCTCACAATTGCAATATCTTCATTAATTTACGAGTATATGCTCAGTTCGAAACAGGAGACATTCCAGAAGGCATAGGCCTACTCCTGGGAAACAGTGGCTGTCAGTGTTGTCGTTACCTGCTGACTCCAATACTGCATGCCGAAACAGCTGCAGAGCGAGCTTATAATCGAGCCCATAAAGCAACCAGGTCAGCAATAGAAAGAACATATGGGGTAGTGTAAAGACGGTTCTCTTGTCTCAGTATGGGGCTAAGAGTGAAGTTACCTCATGTTTTTTATTTTAGAATTGGCTTTACGTCGCACCGACACAGAATAGGTCTTATGCCAACGATGATATAGGAAAGGCCTAGGAATGGGAAGGAAGCAGCCGTGACCTTAATTAAGGTATAGCACCAGCATTTTCTTGTTGTGAAAATGGGAAACCATGGAAAACCATCTTCTGGGCTGCCGACAGTGGGGCTCAAACCCACTATCTCCTAGATTCAAGCTCACAGTTGCGCGCCTCTAACCGCACGGCCAACTTGACCGATACGATTTCAACTAGGTCACCCTTGTCCTCCTGCGAAAAATTAGAACAGTCCTTTTTCGCGCTTCATTTCAGTCATTTTTTCTTTCTTTCGCTCGGCACACAGAATACGAAGGAAAAGAGATTCACACTGCTCAACGCGACTCACGATACTCAGCTTTTTCTGCGCTGTTGCCAAGCGCTCGCATATGAACTCGGATCAAAATTGAACTTTGATTAGTTGATCTTAGATCAGTGTTATACAACCTGACACTGGTCTGATCTCGAATCATTTTCTGAACTGAGATTAAAACTGATCTCCAGTCAATGATGTTTATGCAATCGGCCCTTAGTGGTTTAATCTTTTCTAAGCAGCTGAAAATGCCTCAAATAGGGGCAGAACATGTCCTGCTTTTTTAATAATCTTATTATGTATATATATATAACTCATATAAATATACATTATATGGATAGGGTGGACCTATTTTTTTAAAAAATTTCTCTCTCCACTGAAGTCACATCGATCAACACGGATCATAAACATGAACAAGCGGTCTACACTGTATTCAGACTGCCCCCCCCCAATATTACTGTGAATTAAACCCGATAGAGATGGTGTGGAGCCAGATCAAACGTTATGTTGCCAGCCTTAACACCATTTTCAAACTTCGTGACATATGTAAAAATCTTGACACAGCGTTTCGTGAGATGACAGCTGATCAATGGCATTCCTATGTCCAGTCTGCGGTGCGTGAACAGAAAACTATCTGGGACCTGGAAAGTGCCATAGATATTGTGGATTAAAAAATGGTTACCAATTTAGGAGAGGATTCTAGTGATGTGACAGCAAATCGTCCAATCTACAGGGAATCGAGCCTTTTGCAAGTTCGGATTAATGAAATACCGGTACTTGTCATGTAAGTAGGCTTGTTAATTTTCATGGCAAATATATTTTATAGCAATGATGCTGTATGTTTGTTACCATATCTCAAATATGTTCATATCTCTATATCCGTCAATTGTTAGTTGTGTTTATGTTGACGTAAAGAGCAAGCAGCGAGACAGGTGGACCTTGTGGAGTGATACAAAATGTTTGTTTATGTCTACTTTATTCCTCTTTGGAAAGAGTTCAGAGATATGAACACAATAGTGCTGTACGACCCACATATAGGCCCGGGTAAACCCCCGACTAGGGCAGGTGTTATATAGTCTGAATTTAGACACCTTCTCCTCCACCAGAAATACCAAATGAATAACTGAGCTTACCGGCTAAAAGGAAAGAAGGAATAAGGGATAACATAATTTTAGTAAATTGAAAATTCGGGAGGAAATAAAATGAACAAAATTAGGGCATACTTGTGCCATTCAACCAAGACACACAGTACAAAGGAACATACAGATTCTTTTAATAACACCTTTCAACACAATGTTTGATCATTTACCTTCATTGTGTGATATTATTGCATAACCTTTTATCACATGTATGGAAAATGATAGGCCTATTCCATCTCATTTATAAAGGCACTCAAATTTGAGGCAAAAAGACTTAGTTTACCTAAGAATTAACTGGTTGTAAAATATCCACACGGCTCAGGTGAGAAATCACGCCCACACCCCCACCCCCAAATCCAATCTAACAACCCCTGCCCAGAATAAAAGTTAAGGTAAAATTAAGGAAAAGGGGGCTTCACCAAAAGGCATGATCTTAATGCAAAAAAGGAGGTGATTCATGCAAGTATCTGGACCATTATGGCAGCCCACATGAGCTACAAGAAAAATAATAAACAAACAACTGGTTGCTAGCCACACAAAATATAAACATAGCAGGATTCAAAAGGAGACCCCCTGTGGGTGGGGGTAGTAGAATAACACCCATGGTATCCCCTGATTGTTGTAAGAGGCGACTGAAAGGGGCCCCAGGAGCTCGTAACTTTGGGGCGTGGGTTGGCAACGACAGGGCCCTTAGCCAAGTCCTGGAATTGCTTCCAGTTAGTTGTGCCAGACTCCTCACTTTCATCTATCATATTCGATCTCCGTTGGTCAACTCTTGTTCTTTTCCGATCCCGACGGTATTAGGTTTGCGAATCCTTGGGCGTCTTTCATTTTCACGCCCTTCGTGGCCCTTGTCTTTCTTTAGCTGATATCTTCATGTTTTTGAAGTGTCAGATCCCTTCCATTTTTTCCTCTGATAAGTGTTAATAGAGGATGGTTGCCTAGTTGTACTTCCTCTTAAAACAGTTATCATCACCACCACGACCACCACCTTTAAAAGGAGAGAACCTAAATGGAGGAAGCAACACATTCGGAGAAAAGGAATAAAAATCAGAAGGAAAATAAATTAAATTCTCCTCCGTTTGGCAGTGATTTTGGTCTGTTATAACCACTCTCTCATCACAATATACAACCTTCATCTCAAGACTCGTGTGCCATAATCCAGTTTCATATGAAATCAGGGTACACCAGTAATATTCTAGATATACAGTCATCGGTTTTTTCCAATACCTATTGCTGACAACAGCATGTCATAACCAAGACACACTCGGTATCATAACTTACTCATCCAGACTCCAGTCTCACAGCGTACTGCTTCGACATCAAATATCACACATAGGTATTTCCAAAGCAGGCTATTAGACATACTTCTTACTCGGCTAAGAACCGAGCTGAAATATATCACCTACAGTGGTTATCGCCACACGGCACATATCAGAGAACAACCACCAAACAATTCACACAAGAATAGACCGAGCACCAGTCACTAAAGGAAGCAGCAAAAGGAGGATAACACAAGAACTAGTAATGTTAAACGACATAACATACTGTTCATCTAAGTGCAAGAAAGTCAAAAACAGACAAAATGAATTACAAATAGGCTCCCAAAGTTAAAGGTAATCAACCAGGGCATAACCAACCCAATGAAGTACTGTATTTATTCGTGTATTAGACCCCCCCCCCTATTTTTCCCCCACATTTATAGTCAAAAAAGAAGGGGAGGGATCCAATATGCGATAACCTTGAATTTTTGCTGTGAATACATGACTTCTAGGCTATAAAGAGCTAGCTATACATTGTACATGTAAACATTCTACACTATTCTTTAACAAACGTACATTTGTATTCTGAGTTTTACTAGCTATTTTGTTTCATCCCATTAACTCTTCTTATGAAGCTGATGTCAGGAAGGGCATCCGGCCATAAAAGCTCGCTGCGAAGATTCGTCTCATCGACCCCATAGAGAAAAGGGATAATGGGGATTATGCAATATTAATACAAAAGAACGTAATGGTCAGTCATTTGTGTCTGGGTGTTAAGCAGTAGGCCTACCACAGTAAACCTGATTACTGCTTTCATTTCGTCGTCTTGTGCCACCAACTTCCCTTCTACTGGCGCGTCGTCATTCCAAATGACGTCATCTTCACTGCCATCGAGAGTATTTGAGACCCTGTCTTTCTGAAACTTTTAAAAATAATTTAATTGCCGACTATAGAGTCCGAACAGTGAGAATCTACAGTATTCGCAGTTGGTTTCTGGAGATTGGTCTCTGTTATTCCCAGTTGGTGTATGAGTAGCAAAAGCCACCCCTTCCGAATAAAGCCGTGCTGTAGAAAGCAACCACCAGCTGATAATTAGTGTACGTTTCGAGTTGTACTTCCGAATGTAATACATAGTGACTGGAAGCATTCTTTGGATAACCGCGGCTATTGAAAGCCAGACCTTTATTTTTAAGTATATTTCATGCTTGTTCTCTACATTTATAACATCATGATTTACCTAAACAGCTGTAATTGACATATGAGAGACCGCATTATTTAGGTTGGATAAGCTATCAAGTATCCGGATAGTGACAGGAGTTCCACGACGGAAAGAATAAAAGTAAATAACAGGAAAACTTGCTACATTTCTGGATATATATGGGTGTGGTGGTAATGCGTTTTATTACTATAACGTTTAATTTCATACATTCATTGTCTCCATTTTTTACTAACGCATACTGTGGTATGGTTTGTTTGGCATCTCCAAAAATTGTACAGGTAGTTAGTAGGAACATAAAATTAATAACATTAATATTTGTTAGGGACATTGGTGAGTAAAACAATCGTTATGATTCCATTGTTTTTATCGTGTTTTAAACGTACTTCTTTCCAAAAATTATGTAGGCTATATTGGCCCAAGTTACAAGATATTAAACAATCGCTTTGTTAATGATCTAGCCTGCAATATTAATAGCAACAATCATGAATATTTCCTAACTAAAATAAACTCATTTCCTCATCCCGATGTGGTGCAGCTCTTTATAAGCACGCCCCCAATGGAGGGGAGTTGCATGTACCATTTTTACCGCACATCAACCTTCCTGCCATTCTTTAATCTCTGGCAGTACGGTACTGGGAATCAAACTTAGGCCCCCGAGAATGGCAGCTAATTGTGCTAACCATTACGCTGGCGGACATTCTTAACTACAAAAAACAGACATATAGTATGATTGATGTATGTTTGCAGTGCACAGGTCGGACACGAAACTATTCACCTATTTGTGCGACGTCATCAGAGTTTCAGTAGGCCTACACTACGGAAGCGACAATTCTTAAATACAAAACACAGATGTACCGCATGACTTTGACACGTGTTTTCATTATGCGGGTCATACGGATGAAACTATTTACAAATTTATGTGATGTGATCGGAGCTGCAGTAAAGCTTTTACCCACTTCGAAGCGGAATAGTTGTTCTTCTCTAACTAATTACGTTGGGGATATTGTATGCGAGATTTATTTTTTAATTTTCTTTGTCTCAGAAAGCCAGGGGGGCTAATACATGAGTAAACATGGTAGTATACAGAGAAATATGATACCTCAGATGGATATACATAAATGAAGCCTGTTTACCAGTGTGATCCGTTGAAGAAATCATCTTTAAGTCTTGTAAAAAAAAAAAAAAAAAAAATTATGGTAACATAGGAAGGCAACCTGGTCGCACCTGGCCTCCATTTTTTCATAGAGTTCTGGAAAAATAAAAGAACAGAAAGGTCTAAAACGGGCAAAGAAAATAATCTAAGAGAAGATTGAAAATCAGAGTTATCTATAAACACAATTGAAAACAAGACAGCATGTAGGTGTTAACACAAAGTTATTGACATGAGTTCACAAGTACTTCGAGAAATTGTGGAATATGAATGGAAATGAATTTACATAGACACACAAAAGGTGTCACAGCCATTGGAATGGTAGGTTTTGTATTGCCATGGTGCAGTAAAACTGCTTTTAAAGTCAGTTTTGAAGAATCGATGAACATTCTCCATTCTTCCGGATTATAACGTATCTACGCGAATAATCCCTGCATATTTAAAAAAAGTGGAGGTAAGAAATTGGGGTGCATCAAGGTTGGCAACACACTCCTGGCTCATCTAGTTTTTGTTGTTGGCTTTAGTTCGCCGCTAGCGAGGAGATAAATGCCTGGCAACTAAAAGGAAGTAAATGTACTGTATGAACTATTACAAATAAAGTAGAACCTCGATAATTCGAAATCAGTCAACTCAGAATTGCGCCCAATTCAAAGATGCTCTTGTTCAATCAATACTGATCTGCATTTAGGGCAGTCGCCCAGGTGGCAGATTCCCTATCTGTTGCTTTCCTAGCCTTTTCCGAAATGATTTCAAAGAAATTGGAAATTTATTGAACATCTCCCTTGGTAAGTTATTCCAATCGCTAACTCCCCTTCCTATAAATGAATATTTGCCCCAGTTTGTCCTCTTGAATTCCAACTTTATCTTCATATTGTGATCTTTCCTACTTTTATAGACGCCATTCAAACCTATTCGTCTACTAATGTCATTCCACGCCATCTCTCCGCTGACAGCTCGGAACATACCACTTAGTCCAGCAGCTCTTCTTCTTTCTCTCAATTCTTCCCAACCCAAACATTGCAACATTTTTGTAACGCTACTCTTTTGTCGGAAATCACCCAGAACAAATCGAGCTGCTTTTCTTTGGATTTTTTCCAGTTCTTGAATCAGGTAATCCTGGTGAGGGTCCCATACACTGGAACCATACTCTAGTTGGGGTCTTACCAGAGACTTATATGCACTCTCCTTTACATCCTTACTACAACCCCTAAACACCCTCATAACCATGTGCAGAGATCGGTACCCTTTATTTACAATCCCATTTATGTGATTACCCCAATGAAGATCTTTCCTTATATTAACACCTAGATACTTACAATGATCCCCAAAAGGAACTTTCACCCCATCAATGCAGTAATTAAAACTGAGAGGACTTTTCCTATTTGTGAAACTCACAACCTGACTTTTACCCCGTTTATCAACATACCATTGCCTGCTGTCCATCTCACAATATTTTCGAGGTCACGTTGCAGTTGCTCACAATCTTGTAACTTATTTATCACTCTATAGAGAATAACATCATCCGCAAAAAGCCTTACCTCCGATTCCACTCCTTTACTCATATCATTTATATATATAAGAAAACATAAAGGTCCGATAACACTGCCCTGAGGAACTCCCCTCTCAACTATTACAGGGTCAGACAAAGCTTCACCTACTCTAACTCTCCGAGATCTATTTTCTAGAAATATAGCAACCCATTCAGTCACTCTTTTGTCTAGTCCAATTGTTCCCGGAAACATGAGGTATGGTTTTGCAGGTTGTTTAAATTGTTTAATTTGAAATACGAATAATTTGTAATTCGAAAAACAGGGCCGGTACATTACTGAAATTCAGACTTTTAATTCAAAACTGCCTTTATATTTAAAAAAGAAATAGTATTTTAAAGAGTAATTTAAATTCAAAATTTCTCCACGTCACGATAGAACGTGTCTACCTGAACATGCAGGAGTAGCTTTCTGCACTTTCACTCACTTTGGTGTGTCTACAGTGTGCTTCATAGTTCCTAAGTTCGAGGGAAATCGCAATTCTTTTGTATTCAGTGTTTTAACGAATGCCACAAAATCACGTAGCTGGCAGTATGCGGAGAAGCAGAATCCATGAACACTGGCAATGCTGACATTTGGTGAAAAAGTGTGGCTCGTGTAATCAATTCATATACACCGAACAGTATTGTCAATGCCGATAAAACTGCATTGTTTTCTTTAATGCTGATCCCAAACAGACTTATGGTTTTATAGGAGAGAAGTGCCAGGCCAGGAAATCGTACAAGGATGGAGTCACTGTAATGTGTTGCAATGCAGACGGTAGCAAGAGATTTCCTCCCCTCATCACAGGGAAGTTTGATAAGTCACAATGTTTTAAAGGCGCCAGGCACTTTCCTTGCAAGTACAAGACATCTAAAATGCAAACAGTACAGTAATAATAAAGAAATAAAGCATTTGCACAGGGGAGCCATCGTAATTTGTCCTCGTCTTTGAATTGTGTCTTCTTTTTTTTCATTCATAGTGTGTGGTTATGTTTGCCAGTGATTTATCTAAGTGCATTATTTGAATAAAATAAATTCACCTTTTTGGATACATTTCAGAAATAGCTTTTTCCATGACATTTGAAAGGTTCAAACTGTAAATCAAGGTGATTGCATGCATTAATAGGTCTTAGAATATTTTGTGACGCGGCAAGGTTTGGCATTTCTGAATTACGAGAGAAGTGCCATGACAGGAAATCGTACAAGGATAGATTCACTGTCCTGTGTTGCAATATAGACGAAAGTGAAATACTTCCTCCCATCATCAGCAACATTCTTCATCATTATTTCTGACGTTTGAACTGTTTAGGATCCAAATTTTTCTCTAACGCCCTCAACCAACACAGGGCGCTGCTTTACAAGATTCAACGTAGCAATTTGTGTTCTTATAGAACTACCAATATGCAACTTGTTACCACATTTTTAGACAAGGACATTCAAGAAAGTGTATAAATTACGTCTATTTGTTTGTAAGACTTTATTTTTAAGAATATCTTAATTATTTCCTACATCATCCTCACATTTATTTGTAATTTTTTTTTAAATCAACCACAATTAAGAACAATCAGGATCCTGATTTTTTTAATCTTTCAGATTGAGATTTAGGCTGAAGATGCCCTTAAATAAAGGGCGCAACATGTCCCTATAGTTTAAAATCACTTTTCATGTATTGAATAGGAGGAATAAATAAACATTGAGTTTTCTTTGACTTTATAGCACAATAAAGTATTGAAGACTTAAAACCATGCATAAATATCGCACAAATTTATTTTTTTATGACGTCTGATTTTTTGGACGCTATGCACTATTGGGTTAAGGCACGCCTGTAGAACATAGCTGACAGATCTCATAAATTTTCATTTATGCACTATTGGGTTAAGGCACTCCTGTAGAACATAGCTGACAGATCTCACCCTAGCACAGCCGAGTATAGCCTTCAGATCTCACCCGAGCGCAGCCGAGTGGCTTCACATTGTCTGGCACTAGACACAAGTTCTAAAATGCCTGCAATATAGTAATCCGATGAATAAAGCACTTGCACAGGGGAGCCAGCATAGATTTCTCCTCGTCATTGAACCATGTTTTTTTTTTTTTTTTTCCTTTTGTTGCGTGAGGTTATGTTTGTCAGGGAGTTATTCAAGTGCATTATACGAATACTGTAAATGCACCTTGTTGGATACATTTTGGGAACAGGTTTTTTTTCTGTGGCATTTGAAAGGTTTAAACTGTGAATCAAGGCTGACTCCATGCAGTAACAGGTCTTAGAATATTTTGTGACAACACGGCAGGGGTTGGCATTTCTTAATTACGAGTTGGCGGTTAAATCGAAATCCGATTTTTGCGCTGCAGTGACTTCAAAATTAACAAGGTTTTATTGTATATACCAATCTGAATGGGGTTGCTATGATGGGAAACGTGTGTAGTTGTGTGTGGGCGCAGCGTTGCCATTTCAGCTGTTTTCACGTGAGATCCAGAGGCTTTTAATATTGAGTTAGCGTGTAAATAATGGTTAATTTTCATGGCAAATATATTTTATAGCAGTAATAATGTATTTTTATCATCTCAGATATGGTCAGGCAGAGCAGCTATATCCATAAATTTACATGTTCATATTTGCGAAGAAAAGACCATGTGGACTTCGCAGAATGATATGAAATGTTTGTTTATCCCTGTGTTACTGTTTTGATGAAAAGCATTTCATTTTTTTTTTTTTTTTTTTTTTTTTTTACAAAATGAGACTTCCTAAAATTGGGTACAGGGATTATTCGGTGGTGGGGATTATTCGCATAAATACGATATTCAGTACCTAATTCATCCATCAGTCCGTTCATATCTTTGCAAGCACAAATAGAATTTTCCATTGCAAAATAACTCTTCAGCTTTTTTTTTTTTTTTTTCCTCCTTCTGAACACTGAAACCTGGGTATTGCACCATTTCCTGTCTCCAAATTGGGCTAAGCTCAGGGTAGAAGTGCACAGTACTGTTCAAAAAATAAAGGGCAACACGAAGATCTCTAATTAAATCATACTTATAGTATATAGACATACTGAATGATACACGGGTAATTGGATACAATGGATTTATCTCAAAAACGTATATATATATATATAGCTCATGCTAATTTATATGAAAATTTAAGAAAAACAATGAGAAACGACTTAAAATTGTTTGTAACGATGACGCCCAAATAATTATGGAAATCAAAGAAATCAAAGCAACACGGGTACGTCCTGCAAATTAAATCACAAATACATTATATTTACACTGGAAATTTGGATTTGTGCTACATTCCCGTATGGTGCAGACTGATCCGTTAAGTTCCTTTGTCTGTAGCCTTAAGGCGCAATATGACACTGTCTCTGTTAATGCGCACGTAATAATGCAACTCACACATGAAGATCACCTGAAATAATTGCACATATAATTACACTGTTGAAGATAGATTGGTTGGAAGTCGTCCTCGACTCTCACAGGTTCGGTAGGTTCATGTCTACTAGACACCACTTTGACATTTCTTCCCACGTGGCTCAGGTAAATCAGCTGTAAGGAACAACAAGCAAGTAACTGGGCGAGGGAGCGGTGTTCCAGGAATCTAGCAGTCAGTCTCATAGAATACTCTCTCTTTCTAATGGGCTCACAGTGCAATCAGCTGGACAAAACTACTTGCCTCTCTGGGAACTATCAAAAATAAGCCATGTCGGCCGACTTCTTCTTGACGAGGAGAACATTCTTTCATATCACAGCCCAAAGCAGAATCAAGCTCATTCATAGGCTGGCTCTTTAAGATATTCAAATTTACGTTCCCAGGCAAATATAATGGCTTCATGCCTATCTAACACACATTTAGCCCAAACAATCTCTCATGGCCTTTCAAGCCTCGCATATGACTCCTCATTGGTTCGATGCCCAAGCATTCCTTATATCTGCCTGCCCAGAATATCAAAAATTCAACTCTGATAATAACGAAAGGAACCGTATAACGTAAAATCCAATAAAGGTATTTTATTAGTCCACCTATTCAATAGTGTTCACTTGTAAGTGGTTAAAAATACATACGATTACAGACACCTTCAGGACAAGTTTCGCCCTTTCTATAGGACATCTTTAGCCTTAAATCAGTCTTCAAGTATTAACTTTAAATATTAAAACAAGAAGCTGGATAATTAGCCTTGTGACCTTATATGCTTAAAATTCTGGTACATTGTGACACTAAATAAAAACTGTAATAAAATGTCATTTCCAAGATTAAAACTAGATCTTCATCTTATATGAACTTGTGAAGTCCTTATAGAATGTATCTTTGAATTTTCTCCTATTTCTCCAAATGCAATAGTATAAAACTATATATTCTCACAAAGGAAAAGTGATATCAGTAGCATAGGAATTATGTCTTGTGTAAGACGTAATCATACAGCTACAGTTGTCTTTAGACTGTACTGAATAGGTGGACTAATAAAATACCTTTATTGGATTTTAAGTTATAACAACTTTCAATACAGAATAATTATGAAATTTGTAACATGAAAGGAACCTTGTCGCACCGTAGATTACAGCTGAAATTGCACGTGCATCGTGCAAAGAAAATACAACCTGCTCTATTTATATAATTAATCTGTCCTTAAACACGCAATGCTGAAAGGTGTGTATCCTACTACTACAGCTAAGGAGGACTCTATCAAACTCTATCTACTAAAAAAACACCATGGGAATAAAAGGTCACTATAATTGCAAGAAAAAACCATGTATCTAACTAAATAGTCCTGCATTTATCCCTCATCCTGTCTACTTAAAATATATACACAGTTGCCTCTGGGCTCGAACATGCAATTTCAGCCCTGAACAACATTCACATTAATGAAAATAACACAAAGCAAATGCCTCTCTGGCTTACATTAACTCAATTACAACTGAAAGAAATTTCCAGTAACTATTATACATTTACTATGTTTGCATGCTCAAAAGACAAAGGAAACTTAACTTTCACAGCTAGTGCCATCAGCTACGAATCACATGACCACTACGTCATGTTAAGTTAACCGCACATTATTGCACAGAATACAGGCTGGACAGTCTTCATCTCGACTCCTGCAGATCCCAATGATGCCGCCTTCTTGAGGTTGGAGCCCTCTGGAATGATGCTGAAATATCTGGATATGAACTGGACCGCTTAGTGTGCACGTGCACTAGATATCGACCTAAATGATAGAGTGTACTTTGCTTCAGTCATCGTGCAAATGTCAGTCCAATTTGCATGTCATTTAATTAAGGGAGTATTTCCCAATCAACATCAGTCCTTCACAGCAGTATTTGTAGATACGGAACGCACACATTCAATCACGACTCGCGAATGCATATAGAGAGTTTGCATTACTAGACAGCTATATAGTTTTGCGTGAACACGCTCACAGTTACTGGATTCAAATCTGATTAATTCACAACTGAAATATACTTAGTGAAAAATTCCCATATCTGTCATTGCCACACTTAGATTAATTTAACATTATATAAGTCAACAGAGAACTCAGTCTCTTATTACATTTAGTCTCACAGTTACAGTAATAATAATAATAATAATAATAATAACAATATAATAATAATACCAAAAACCTGTATGCACGACGTTCAGCTAAGTTAAAAAGAACTCTGGTGCAAAGAAAATATTTAGCAAGTCCATGCAGCCGACGTTTTGTTCAGTTCATACAGTGACTGCGCGTACACATAGAATGAGACCAACCGAACACAGATGAATGAGAGCGCTTCCCCCTCGACGCTAGTCCAAATAGCCTATCACTGAAACTGTTGGACTCGGTTCTTCCCCAGCAAACATTAAACTCTGGCTACTAACGACTGTTAAACTCAACAACTTTTATTTCAAAGTGCAGAACATTTAACTTATCACAAGTACAGACTAATATTCATGCATGGTGCTTGTTAATTCACTCTATAATTTCTAATATATTTAGACCTGTGGAGTTAAGCTCGGTAGCAGAGATATCAGTTTAATTTCAAAGGATCCCAGTCTTGGAATAGCAAAGTTGGCCAGCCTGGAGTAGTTGTTGAGTGGTTGCCTAGGTTTAAATTACCACTCCTTTCACTCGAAGTTGTTGGGTTTGAAATCTAGAGTTGGGGTCTACACAACAAAATACACAACCAAGGGCCCAATTCAAACTTGAAATGTGCATTTGTACTGGTTATATCTGGGGACCACTGTGCCTATGCCACGGCCTTCCAGGGTTCATATCTTTGTCTCCAGCTACTCACTGTTATATTTAATACAATTATTCCACAGTGTTACAATTAATATATTGAGGCATATCGTGATATGGCTTAGTATTTTCTGCTAATAAGTTCCATTCTTGCAATCTAAAACCTAATAGCTCAGCATGTTGGTTGGAAAGACCTAAATCCTTAACTAGATCATTAAGTTCTCTCTGTCGTATCATGTGGTGGTTTATGATAATCGGGAACATAGGTGGAATCAGCGGAGGTTGAAGGGTAGTCTGAGGATTCTGATAGCTCATGTTTCTCTGTAATGATGTTATCTTCCCCACTGGGTAGAGGGATAGGGACAGGAAGTTCAGGGTCTTCTAGCTTTAGCATTCCTTGAAAAGCCTTCTATTTTGGGAAAGCAGAAGTAACAATTCTCCAGACAACTGGTAGGCTATCACCAAATCGTTGGAATAGCATAAGATATGCTGTTATTTTCATCATGCAACCATTCTGTTAACTTCACGTTCTGCCATTTCCTGTCCTTGGTACTGACTAGACTCAGGGCTCTGTAAAGCAGTGGTCCTGTTCGTTAAATATGGTCGACTCAAAAACTAATCTAAACTAATACTAATGAGTATATTGACAAAGAATGGACATATATCTTGAAATGAGAAACATATATAAGGTAAAATGAATTTATTAATCCCGATAAAACATATAAATGGTCCATGGTAATGTAGTTTGTTTAAGTAAATGTCAGAAATCGACCTCAAATTAGTCGTTAAAATAATAAACTGTGAAAAACACTTACAAAAAATATTACATTTTACAAACAAACAAATCCAAGTTGGGTTATAGCCCGTTAAATTACAGTGAATACATCGTGAGCATACAGGGGATTAGTCGTCAACATTGTACGCTGAGTAATTAAAAGTTTAACCATTACAATTTAATTACAAGCTGACAATTTCACAGCTGACTTATTAATACTTAACGCTTTGAAATAGACGACTATAAATTAATTGACTCCTAAACAATTGCCGACAGAAATTGACAACTAACATTGACGACTAGAGATTTGACCCATGATGCTTGAATAATCGATTGCTCCGGATGCGTACAATTAATCCAATATTATTGCCCATAGGCATCATCGTAACAATGTCTCTATGATGAACCGGTAGGACTAGTACATTCGTAAACTAGCTAAGACAAATATTTACAATCCGTCTTAACTGTGGATACAAACATATAAAAACACTATAGCATAGGATGGCTCCCTAATTATCACTTATATACTAACACAGACTCGACGATGAACTCGCGGGCTCACACAAAAAACAGTCCAGACAGAACTGGGTTACAACAAAATCAGCTGACGAGCTGACACGCCCAACCTAGCATAACAGGGCACAAAATACACAACAACACAAAATTAGATCACACCTGTGGAAAGAAAGACACACAAATTTAT
The DNA here is from genome assembly GCF_040414725.1 of Anabrus simplex. NCBI lineage: Eukaryota > Metazoa > Arthropoda > Insecta > Orthoptera > Tettigoniidae > Anabrus > Anabrus simplex. The sequence goes on along the minus strand of NC_090269.1, from coordinate 110,792,002 downwards.
ATACACACATGATGATATATGGGGAATCAAACTCGTCTGTAGGCTGCGTCAGAATTTCGTCTTTAGCGACACAAAGTTGTCAGTATTCTCGGCTCTTTAAACTATCAGCTGTAAGGAAATATACAAATACTTGGTTGGCGAGGGAAGACGACCGCAGGGTACCTTTCACTCTCACGGAGAGGGGGGAAAACATGTTCTCTGCCAGTCGGTTCATAGCTAATGGGACAACCAATTGCCAGGCCTTCAGCCGGTTACGGTACCTTCCTCTAGGTAAATGAATGAACAACTCATATTCTCTATTCAGTGGATGTATTCCTCGCATCTCTCAGCTGACTAATTAGCACTCAAATACATAAGGCTCCCTCAAATAATAACGGTATACTTTGCCTTAACACAAATACTAGGCCTCATTTCATCCCTCTCGGATATCAAGCTTCTCACTTCAAATATCACGGGTTCATTTCCCAGTTAAACCCTGACTCGTCTTCTCGCTAAATAAAAATGAAACTTTCTCAACGAAGGACAGGTTCCCACAGCGACTTCCATAGCAGCTGAAATAATAATAATATTGCATGCATAGAAACATCTGACTAACATTCTGCTGCTAATTACGTGAAATTAGTCAACGTTGATGGCGGGTGGCCTGTGTTCGTAACAAAGACTCTCTTCCCCAAATAACTACAAAAAAACACGGAATAACATATAATACACACAAGCAAAATAAAACAGACTACATAATCGTAAGGCATGACCCTCTATCCCTTCTAAGTAAAATAAATATATACAAATGGCCTGGGCTAACAACATTTATAGTTACGTGAAACACAAACTACAGCCGTAATAGCTGACATGTAATATTACAATAAAGACAATTAATTCCCTAACCTAAATGCATTAGCCTACCCTAAGTTCACGCCATTTAATTGGATATTGTACTCATCTTTCACAATCTTTCGCAATTAGCAGACATTCATCCCGGATTCCACAGCCACATGTCTTAGGCTGTTTAGCTGCTCATACCTCCAGGAAATAACATTGGTTGGCAGGTTCTGGTGTTGATACCGCATCCATCCATGATGTCATCTTTATCCTGGGATTCTGCAGAAAGGAAGTAGATTAGAACCAGCTTTTTCACTGCTCAACCTACACACAGATTTTAGTTCGAAATGTGTGTCATCAGGTCAAGGGTTCAAACCCAATCGACATTATTCTATATACAGTGACCAATATACGTACGAGACGCACATGATTCACACAACTCGCACGCGAAACTTAGTGAGGTACCGGTCACAGTTCGATTGTATATCAATCTCACATGTGTCTCTCGAGCTAATCAATTAATTAAAATTTACAGTCAAATTATTCGCGTGATCAGGTTGTGGTCTATCAAATTACCGCAAATAAAAATCAGGACATGATATTTATCCTGCAATTGTCTTGCTTGAGGTAAATATAGAAATAAGTATAATCGCGCACAAGCGTATAACAGTTTTTTTAACACAAAGAGATTTTCACATCCGCGCACTACGTGCTACTTGCACCAACAACCTCTGCAGAATGAGAAATCTTTCTCCCTCTGGGGTCCTTAAATGAACTGTCTTCTGTCCCCTTGTGGCACGAGATAAGTCCCCGTCTAACACTGGCCCGGTGACGGTTGACAGGCTCTCGCCTTCACAACAACTTTTCATTCAAATAAAATATTAAATAAGGACTCAAGTAAACATTATTGTGATCCAGGCATGAATAATAATTATATCTGCAGGTGATATTTAGTTTGGAACTGTGGAATTCTAGCTTGGTGGTGAAATGATTGTTGTAAATCTCGAGATGCATTACTGCGAATTCGAAGTTGGTCATCCTGAAATCTTGTTGTGAAGTTCCCTTTGTTTAAATCTAACCACTCCCACATACAAATCAGTTGAATTTGAAAGTTGGAGTGCAGGTGGTGTGCCTAGTAACCATGGCAACGACTCGCTTTGAATTCAAACTGGCGAGCTACCTTCTGGAAAATTCTATGCCATGCCACTCCCAGCTTGACTATAACGGACTTTCAGAGTTCGTACCCTGCTTCTTGTATGTGATTACAGGATGCATTGATATGATTACCATATTATATATATTAAGGCATCTAGGGGATGACTCAATGTAACACATTGCACTACTCGTGTGTGAAGCACATTTTTGTCTTGTTTGTCCACTTTACAGCCAAAACACAAGGCATAGGCTTTTTTTTTTTAACATTGTAATTTATCGATGTTATGATTTCAAAGTTAATTCACCTCAAACACCACAAACTGTTTGCGGAAGTTTTACACAAACGACGATTGCAATCCATTTTACCCTATTACAAAATGACTAGGAGCCTCCGTGGCTCAGGCGGCAGTGCATCGGCCTCTCACCGCTGGATACCGTGGTTCAAATCCCGGTCATTCCATGTGAGATTTGTGCTGGACAAAGTGGAGGCAGGACAGGTTTTTCTCCGGGTACTCCGGTTTTCCCTGTCATCTTTCATTCCAGCAACACACTCCGTTATCATTTAACCTCTTCAGTGGCACGCCCGAGAAATTCTCGGGTTGCGCACGCTTGCCCATAACATCACCACCCGAGAAATTCTCGTTTAGCTGCAGTGTTCATTTCGTGATCGCCCAATAATTTTTCGGGTACTGAAATCTCTTTGGAAAATGTTTTCCAGGATTCTCAACAGATGGCGGGAGGGTTTCCAGCCGTATTCATGATGTCTCTGGCCTAAAATATGCCTTATCTTCTCTACTTTACATATACAATCTCTGGCCAGCTGACGAGGTAAACAGAAATGGCGAGCGCGAAACGGAAAAGATGATTGTCTAAACACAAAATAGGGAATTACATCAAAGTTGAATCTCTAAGTGACATTAGTATTTCTGACAGTAGTGATAATGATTCTTCGGATGATTACCTTCTAATTATTTATAGTGAAAGTGAAGAAGGTATTACGTCAGAAGCTAAGGTGATGGTAGGAGATGTTGAATATACATTCGCGTGGAAAAATTGTAAGCCTGGGGATAATGTGCGATCTAATATAATTCCATTTACGGGAAATCCTGGTGTGAGGGTTGGATTATTACCAGAGGTGAGTGCGATTGACTGCTTTGAACTGTCTCTAAACTGATGAAATTGTAAATTTGACAGTGACCGAAGAAAATTCGTAGGCCCTATGCTGAAAGTAAATAAATAAATCTCCGCATGCAAGGGCACAGTTTTGGAAAGTAGCAAACTCTAACGAAATTTGGCAGTTTATTGCGTTAGTGCTGTTGGGAATAGTACAAAAGGCTGAAATAAAAATGTATTGCTCAAAGGACCATATTCTCAAAACACCAATATTTTATGAAACTATATCACAGCACTACTGTATAAAACGTGTAAACAGAGTGTAAAGTAAATTTTTATTAACCTTGAATAATATATGAATGTGTTCCCTTAATAATTGTTACTCATTCCTTGCTTCCTGAATATAAATAATTTCCTCCGAAAGAACCTCACTTTCCTGGCACAGGAGGTCTGCCAGAACCCGCCACTGAAGGGGTTAATATCCTTTATCAGTCATTAATAAATCACCTTGGGAGTGGCGACCCCATTGTAATAACAGCCTATATATGTTTCATTCATTACATCCCTGACCCGGTCAAAGACTGAAAAACAGGTTGTAGGTTTTCATTTTCACAAAATGACTAGGACCGCTCACAACACTTCCACAATCAGAACTAACCAAAAATTGTTCATTTCTTGGCTCACAATACAATAGCACCCCGTTTCCCATCTTTCAGTCTGCTAGAGCCGGATGTGATGTACCATCCACACAGCCGCAGTATAGCTGTAATAAAGCAATAAATCACCACGAAGGGTAAAACTTGTTCAACCCTCAAAAGTAAAAGCTGTTTCTTATGGTACCCTAACTGAACAGAAATTATATATAATTGTGTAAAAGAACCGCGTTGAAGAAAAAAACCGAGCCAGGCAGGTCTTGGCAGGTTCGACCCTGGCTCAGTCCAGTGGTATTTGAAAGTGCTCAAATACGTTCGCCTCATGTCGGTAGAGATATTGGCATGTAAAAGAACTCCTGCGGGACAAAATTCCGGTACCTGTGTGTGTGTGTCTGAAACCCAAAAATATCTTAGTGTCACATAAAAAATATATATTGTTAAGAAAAGAACGTATTTCAAAGTGAGTCAGTTTTTACACATTTTTAAATGTTTCACTAATGACAGGCTGTACGTTTATATGTAGGAACTTTTTCTATGCCATCTTCATGATTAGGGCATGCAAATTACATAAAAAATAGTTATTCTTGTCCTTGTAATTTATTATTTATTTAGCGTATGATGCTTCATTTGACAATCGTTTGAAATGTTTTTTACATGTAAGTGTTATTAGAAAAATATAAACATATTTAAATACATGGATATAGAGTATTTACAGACTAACTAGGAGGTAAACACATACACACACAACTGCAGGTTGTGAGATTTCATCACAAGCTGTTGTCAAGTCCTTGCAGCCAAGTGAGTGCCGCAGGGGTTACTTGATGTGGCTGATGGTTTGCACTTCAGCACCACAGTTGCAGGAAGGAGACTCCAACCACCCCCATTGGTGTAGTGCAGAAACAGTTCTTCCAACACTGCAGCGTATCCTGTTTAATCTAGTCCAGATGGTGCATGGGAGGTTGAACCCAGGAGGTTTTGCTGTTGGGTCATCAATGTTGATTAGACCATGTGGGTGTAATCTGGCCCATTCTTGCTTCCATGCTTCGTTAGGCCTAAAAGGTATGTCATTTAGTTCGCTGGCCGTCTTCCAGGCAGGTTTCCGGGATTTCAGTCTCGCAACGGCGTTTTCTTCTGCATCCTGGTGGATGGGAAGTGAGCTGTTCATCATCACCTTAGTCCATAATCTGACAAGAGCATTTTGTCGTCTGATGTGAGGAGGTTGATTGTGGCTCAGTATGGGTAACCACTGTACAGGAGCTGCTGTACAGGCACAGCTGGACATCGACCAGACGAATATGGGAACTATTCAGCCATACAGCAGAACAGTATTCAGCTGAAGAATATACTAGTGCTAAAGCAGTTGTTCGCAGTGAATTTGCATCTGCACCCCCATGATGTTCCAGCTAGTCCACCCAGAAGGTTGTTATGACTTTTCAATTTAGCTGCCAGTTTCTGAAGGTGATGGCGGTAGGTTAGGGATCTATCTAAAGTTACACCGAGGCTTTTGGGGGTAGCATTACATCGCAGTGTGTGATTTCTGACCTGATTGTCGGTTGGTAGTTTGCATTCCTGTTACTGAGGTGAAACGTAGCTACTTCTGCCTTTAGAGGGCTAGGTGTCAATCGCCACTTCGTGAAATAACCGTCCATCTTCTCAAGGTCCTGGGATAGGATTTCTTCAGCTTCACTGAAGTCTGCTCTTTGTATGGTGAGGTTGATGTCATCTGCATAGATGAACTTGCGAGATGTGGTTTCTGGAAGGTCATGTATGTATAGGTTGAAAAGAATTGGAGACAGCTCTGAACCCTGTGGCAAACCATTGTTGAGTTTGTGGAAACGACTGCAGACATGTTCTGTATGAACCTGGAAAAATCTATTTCCCAGCATATTTTTTATTAGAGTGAAGATCTTGAGACATGGTATTGCTCTGCTAAGTTTCAGGAGGAGGCCTTCTTTCCAGACTGTGTCATAGGCGGCGGTAAGATCGGAGGAACACAGAGACACTTTTCTTCTTCCTCTCAAATCCATTTTCTATAAAGGAAGTCAGAGCAAGCAACTGATCGCTGCAGTCATGGCCATGACGAAAACCGGCTTGTTCAATCGGAATGAGGCATTCAATCGTAGGAGCTATCCTGTTAAGAATCAATCTTTCCAGAAGCTTGTAAGTTACGCTTAGTAGGGCTATTGGTCTGTAGCTTTGGGGTAATTTGGGATCCTTGCCTGGTTTCAAGATAGCAATAATTTTAGTTTTCTTAAACAGCGGAGGCAGTCGGCCAGACTCCATAACATTACTAAAGAAAGAGGCAAGCCAGCGCTTGGTTGCAGGACCACAGTTCTTTAAAGGTTCCGGGAATATGCGATCAAGTCCGGCAGCTTTACCACTACGAGGGGAGTCGAGACCATTTTGTATCTCTTCTGAGGAAAACGGGCTTGAATATTGGTCATTTGGTTGGATTTCTTGTTTTCTCTGCCTTAGTTCCGACTTAACTTGCTTTGTGAATTTCTTATTCCCCTGAGCCCATGATACAGAGACCAGGTAGTTTGCTATGGTTTCTACATTAATGGAGGTCTGCATCCTCAGTGGTGTGGAAGTTGCATCTAGTTTATGGATGAGTGACCACGCTTTTCTACTAGAGTGTGTGAAGTTGAGATCTTGTACTGCTGTTATCCACTTCTCTCTTCTAGCTTTATCTAGTGATTTCAGAAGTTCAGTTGCTTTCTCGTGACAGTTTTCTTCTAAGTATTCAGCAAACAAGCGACTTGTTTCCTCGTTCCAACCAGGTATGTAATCCTTCCGATAGCCACGAGGAATGGTTCTTTTTGCAGCTGATTTTAATAGCCCAGCAAACCTCCAGTAATTTTCTGGCGTTGGAGCTATCCACCTAATGTTGGCATCTGTGTGCAAAGCGTATGACTTCCAGTCAGGTTTTTGGAAGTTCCATCTAGGTATGGGTACAGACCTAATAACAGGGATCTGAAGACCAACTCTATAGATTATGGGTGTTGATTCCAAAGGAAATTGTTCAGTACCTGTCTGTGTATTGAGGTAGTTGTCATAAGGTTATGGGAGGCAAAACAGAGATCTGGCGAATAGTCTTTTTTCCAACGACCAGAGTGGAAAGTTTTTTGTTTTTTTGTTTTTGCTAGGGGCTTTACATCGCACCGACACAGATAGGTCTTATGGCGACGATGGGATAGGAAAGGCCTAGGAGTTGGAAGGAAGCGGCCGTGGCCTTAATTAAGGTACAGCCCCAGCATTTGCCTGGTGTGAAAATGGGAAACCACGGAAAACCATCTTCAGGGCTGCCGATAGTGGGATTCGAACCTACTATCTCCCGGATGCAAGCTCACAGCCGCGCGCCTCTACGCGCACAGCCAACTCGCCCGGTGGAAAGTTCCTTTGTCCTTGGCATCGTACACTAGCTTAGGCTCGCTTGCATCCATCCATTCAAATAGCCTGTCTCCATTTTCATCGCACTCATCGTATCCCCACAGCGTGTGGTGGCTGTTGAAGTCTCCAAGAATGATGCTGTTTTCTGGAGGTACCAACATTCTGTGCTCTGGCCAGCTGACAGTAGGTGGTTTATATACGTTAGTAATAACAACATTATCTACCTTTATAGATGAGGAGAAGAATGCTTCGTGTGTAACGTGTTGCATTGCTTCACAGTTTGCTATATCGTTCTTGACAAAGGTGGCTATGCCATACTTAGGATCATTCACTGCTACCACTAGTTGGTATCCTAGAATTTTACTCCTATGTTTCAATTGCTGGTCATCTTCAGTGTGAGTTTCCTAGAGTACAACCACATCCACGGAGAGTTCATGAAGGATCTTGGATAAATATTCACTTTTTGCTTTACTAATGCCTTCTTTGTAAAGTTGGCAGATGGTTAATACAGAGCCGAAGGTTCGGGTGTGTGAATGTGAGTCCTCAGAAGGACTATTATTTAAGTTCCTTGCACGATTGTCATAGCCATGAGGCCCTGTAGGGCAATACGGCGGCATCTTGCTGTTGTTGCTTGATTAGCACCACCCAGAGGACACGTGTAGGGTACTTTAAGGTTAGAACCTACGGATGTTGAGCAACGCTGTCCCCCTGTCCTTGTAATGAAAACCTTGTTGTGTAATGTAATTATATTTTTGCAGGTTTCTCTTCTTAAGAGAGTAATTGTTTTGATTTTTGAATGTTTATCTAATTGTATGTTGACTTATTTCAGTCCTTGATGTTGAAGCCTTTGAGCGGCTCTTGGGACCATGCATGGAGATAATGAAGAGGAATATAGATGATTATGAGGACCAGTTAATTAAAATTTTTGGATCAAAGTCCAATGTCAGTGATATTCGATGAAACCACTTCCCTGGTAGCTCTTAGTCCTTCTAAACGTACCTATTTTTCATAGTGTGTTTGTTGACTCCCTTATTAATAATTATTTATTCTAAACAGTGGCATGTTTTGGTCTAAATTGTAAACAATGCTGCATTTGCGAATAATAAATGATGATAAAATGTGCACCATAAATAAAGAAGATAGGTGCCAACAGACATAGATATTTATTCTGAACCATACGCACAGGAGGGTTGTGATCTGCTGAATTTGTTTTTATTCCTGGAACTATTATCAGTTTTTAATTAGTCACTGCCAGAAGTGCTCAGAAAAGTTCAGTTAATGCACCAACCTGTTGTTCAAGTGTTTTTGCTACTCATGTTTTTGTCTCTTCCCCATTTTAAAATGTGGGATGTATTTAGGCTGATGTATAAACAGGGGAAGAGAATTGGCAGCTTGATTTAAATACATTATTTGGTTTTGTAACATTGCCAACTGTTTTTGTGAAAGGGAATTGCAGCACAATCAGAGGCTAGATGATGATTTATTATTATTTTAATGGGTAAGTATGCATATCATCTAAAAAGCAGTTTTTAACTAAGAAATAAATTCATATCAAAATTCTTTGAATTTCAAGTTATCATTACTATGTATTATTTTTGTTGACATTTACCACTCAAAAATGACATAGTGCCAAGTTTTATGGAATAAATATATATGGCAGCCATTATGGTAATTTTTTTTTTTTTTTACATTATTGAGTGGTTTGTAGTATTTTGATGGTTCTGTTTTAATTGTAATTTATTAATGTCTTTCACTCATATCTTAACAGATACTTGATTTTAAAAGCCCAGAGATTATCAGGTTACTTAGCCTAACTATAATATTTGTGATGTTGGCATCTAGAATATTTATTAAATTAATGAAATTATATGGCTAAGAATTAATCTTAAAATTTGCATAAGAGCACATTCCATTATTCGTAAACATTTTATTTCATAATATGGTGCAAGTAAGATTATAGCTTCCTTGTGATATTTTAATTCTGCAACTCCCAAAGTTTTAGACTTGGTAGTCTTTGCGCTTTTTAAAGTACAAAGTAGTGTTTGGTGTAAGTGAAATTAAAATTTAAAAGATTTTATAGTGAGGTATGCAGTGCAATAACATACTGTATAAATGGTGTATACGGTACTTGTTGATGAACTTTGGTTCGTGCTAGTCAGGCATAAGAAAATTAGAGTCTTGCTTATGTTTATTTAAGTTCTATTAGCAGTGCATATAGTTTTATGTAAATTTATTATTTTGCAATATGTATGGCTGATATGGAATAATATTTTTCACATAATTTTAAAATATTGATAATCATGTCTCATTAAAATGGCATGTGCTGTTGGTAAATTTGTTGCCCATAGGTATTGTAAGTAGCTACAAAATTTATGGTACTGTGTGTAGAGATACTTGGAATAATGTCAACTATGTCAGTATTATGATTCTGATTGAATTTCACAGAATACTCAGATGTTTAACCTCAGTTTCTGCGAGGGGATAATATATATTTGCTTCTGGGTATTACAAGAAGACAGTAGCTTTCATGGAAATACTCTATAGTGTGATGTTTTAATTTTTGAAATATTCCTTATCTAGTTGGTTGTTGTGTTTGTATCTTATGGTTGATATAGGGGATAGTATATGTATATGTAAGTTTCTGTAGAATGTCTACAAAATGAAGTAACCACACCTATGGTAGTTAAAGATAATGCAGTGGATTGTTTCTTGCCAAGAATGTTAATTTGTTTTAATTGCCATGATTTATTTGCTAGTTTTGTGCCATTTTATTTATTGACTATAAATTTTATTGTAGAATTTATTGTTCTGTTAACAAGATATATTTATTTTTGTAAATTTTCCACAGCTCATCCTATAGCTTCGTAGAAATGGTTTTTGAACATTTGTTTTATCTTCCTTGATGATTTTATATATTTTTATTTACAAAATGTCCATGTTATTTGCTGAGTTCATGACAAAGCAACTTAAATATGGATTGTGGGGAATTGTGTGGCAGATAGCACAAATGGCATTACTTCAGAAGTTATTGTACGTTGTTGCACAGTGTTAATTTACATTGATGAGAAATGTTCAGAAAAAGAGGAGTTTTCTTATTTAACTTGTGGAGGCGAATTTGAGATTGGAATTTAATTGTTCTGGTGTTGAGCTCTCGTATAATCTAAAGATTATTTTTAAGGGGCTTAATCAGCATAATCAGTGTAAATCGTCTAATTTTTCTCCTTCGGTTAAATGTAAAAATTAAATTTACATTCTGAGCAATTTGAAATATCTCCTCCGATCATAGTAATCACATTGTACATTCATGTTTTGTTTAAACTTTACTTTGTTCTGCAACCACTAAACCAGCAGTTGTTGATCAAACAGTAGCAGCAACAGGTGTTTGCCACATAGGTTGCCTGAAGAGTTAAATGAATTTCATACACTGAGAATACTAGTAAGTCATTGGAGTGAGAAAGTTGTGGAGAACTTACAACCAAATGAGTCACATAAAAATCATTTGAAATGAAAGTATGCAAACTATATCAAATTGTGGTCATATTTATTGGAATAGGAGAAATTGAATATAAGACTATTGCATTCAAGTGAGGGAGAGTGAGTAAGTGTGGGTTGTTGTTTACACATGCAGAGTTTCAGATCTGTATTCTTACTTCCTTTGCTACGTGTATTTTGTCAATTTAAATGGGGCATTTAAGAATCACTCATTAGCGGTGATGTTCTATAACAAAGGTGCTGTAAAGAAGAAAATAATTTTCCAGGCTGATCTATTGTTAGTCCTATAAGAAGTGAATTGATTACTTTAAAATTTCCATTCTCTCTCTCTCTCTCTCTCTCTCTCTCTCTCTCTCTCTCTCTCTCTCTCTCTCTCTCTCTCTCTCTCTCTCTCTCTCTCTCTCTCTCACAGAAGGATGTACCCATTGTAGGTAAGTGGGATGTGTGAATATTGGTAACAATGCACGCAAATCCATAGGAGATAAATTAACAATTACATAGTTCTCTTTGAATAAAGGCTTAGCAATGTCTGTCTAACAGTTTATTATAGTTTCCAAATTTCTTTTAGGGATTTGATGTTCATTAAGTTCATTTTCAGCATTTATGATCATCACCCACTTAAATTTTCTTGATACTTCTCTCTTTGCTTATAATAAAAAATATGAACAGTATCTTCATGCCTGTTATCTTAAAAACAGTTGGTCAAATAGACATTTCATTGTGGCCAGAAACATATTGATGAATTTAAACCTGCCTGAGAAGGAAATATCATTCAAGCTCAAACTGCAATTTTAGTTTGCTTTCTGTGTTGTGTGGCTTATAACTTCATAGCTTAAAAAGAGAAGTTACTTCCTAAAAATTCTTTTTGGCTTGTTTATTAATTTGTAGTGGTTTTTTAAGTTTGACTTTCTCCAATTGAAGATTGCCCCTGGGGACAAAGTACACAGTAAAATGAGAGTAAAAGAAAACAAGTAATTGTGTGGTGTGTGGAGTAGATTACATAATAATTGATTAGTATATTTGACATATTTATTTCGTTAAAAAGTTTGGCAGAAAGGGTTCTTCAGGATTTGGACAAATAATTCAAGGCAGTCGTTGCAACTCCTATTATTAATGCCTGATCGATGTTAAATAATTTGCAGAACTTGACAAAAAAGAGAGGAATGGTTCCTCTAGCGATGTTCTATATCATTGGATAATGGCATATTAATTTTAAAAATTATGTATTTCATCCCTGTCTCATGTATAACTTGATTTCTCTATTCTTTAGAATTTTTGGAAGTTAATTTAATCATCTTTGTGTGTGATGATGTAATTTGCTATATGATTCTAGAATGTAATGCCATTTGATTTTATATCTCTTCTGCATATCAGACATTTTACTGTTTTCCAACAATTGATTTTGTTTACTGTGTCTAAATATTCCTCTTTACTAATTGTACTAGATGGTCAAAAATTCTATTTCAGGGTGGTCTCTTAAGTTCTGAATAAGTCAATGTGTAGGGTAAAGTGTTAGGTATTGTTAGTGTGTGGTATTAGTGTGTACATTAGTATGTACTTTGCTTTGTGTCTAATGAAGTCTAAAAAAAGGCATTACAGTATTAGATTATGTTGTATAGTAGCAATTTCCTATGCTTGGACCAACTCATACCACTATAAGCTGTAACATTTCTCAAAGACTGTTTGTCATAGTCCAAATATAAAAGCAAAGTATTTTAACTCAAATTATAAACTACCGTATTTACTGCATTTCAGTCTGGAAAAATAAACTTTATTTTTATCATTTGCTAAAGCTTCTACCTCCATTGTGTTGTCTATAAATGAAAAAAAAAAAAAAAAAGACAAGTTGTGAAGCATTGCAGAGCATTGTATAGTTTATTATGTGGTGTTACAGTAAAGCTTTGTAATGTTTCTTGATATTTCAAACTATTTTCAAATTTTGTAGCATATTTTAATATGAATGAATTAAATTATTTTATTATAAGTTACCAGTTTGATAACGTTGCCATAAAAGTGAATCAGAATAGATTAGGTGGACCTATGACTTGTAATGAGCTTACACTGAAATCTTGACATCTAACGGCTTATTGCTGTAACCAATATTGATGGGTTAAAGAAGCAATTTCTTATATTAATTGTGATGAGATCACCATCTTGTTAGTAAATTAGATATTCTAAAATTGTTCCCTTAAAAATTAGGTTTTAACTATTTTGCCAAATGTATTTAGTGCCCAAATTAAATTTAAAAATTATAATTTTGTAGTGTGAGAAGTCATGAACAAGAACAAAATCAAGTCTGTAATTTTTACACACTTTGAAAGTGTTTTAATTGTAATCATGATTGCATATTTTAGAAAATATACGAAGATATATAAAGAATCAAGTATATTTATTAGGTTTTGCCATTGTGTCTTCTCCTTTCCCCATAATCCTTCACATAAATTTTCTGAATGAAGTTCTGAAGTAGTTGTTGGCTTTTATCCCTTTGTACACATGTGCAGGGTGGCATTGGATGACCATATGTTTACAGTAACTGGGAATAAACCCTGGACAAATGCAGAAGCATTTAGAAATTCCTGTGAATTGTGAACGAGTCTGAACAAAGCTGAATAATGCAGTAAATGACAGCTTACGCACAGGAAAAGAACTTTCATATACCTTCCTTTTGTATTCCAACCTCTTGATATTTTCTTTCATTTGAGATTACCTTTCCTCAGAGTGAGTCTTTTATTATCAAGAAATAACATTTTGGTGACTTTATACATTAGTGTCAAAAAAGTTTAAACTCTCCTTGATTTTATATCTCTTCTGCATATCAGACATTTTACTTTTTTCAACAATTGATTTTGTTTACTGTGTCTAGCAGGTAGGGACCCTCTTCGGAGGCAGCCCTACCCAGGGAGTGGCGCCCCTGCCTATGTGAGTCCCAGGGCACACTGACCCGGTGTGTAACATCTGGTATGGGTCCCAGCTCAGGGTTACGAGTGAAGACCTCAACGGCATCTACGGCGGAGAAGGTGGATTTCGGTACGGCGGAGATGGCGGAAGGGGCATACCCGTAGCGTCTGTACTCCAGAGGAGCGGCTACGAAAGGCGTCTGTCTCCATGTTAGGGGCGGTCTAATTTTGAACCTGGCAGTAGGTATAAAATGCCTTTGGGTGTGGTGAGCCCATCGTAACAATAGCCTATATGGACAAAGCAGATATGGTGCCTCGGAAAAGGTTAGGGCGTCCCCTGCTAAAAGCGACGCACAGCTCTTCAGGTGCTGGGGGAACTGTGAAAAATGGGCAACCAGCACCAAACTACATCAAAATTGCAACAGTTAATGTACTGACAATGACGGGAAAGACAGAAGAACTGGTTGATTTCATGATAGAAAAAGATATAGCCATACTTGGACTGTGCGAGACCAAGAAGAGGGGTACAGGGGAGATCCCTCTGAGAGAAGGATACAGGCTGTGTTACAGCGAGGACCTGAAGCAAAAAATGGAGTGGCCATCATACTTAGAAGAGAAATCCATGAATATCTGGAATATACAAAGTACGTCAGTGATAGGATGATGATGATGATGAGACTCCAGTTTGAAAATGGCGTGAAAGATCTATTTCAGTTGTATGCCCCACAAACTGGTTGCATAGATGAACATCTAGAGGACTTCTTAGAGGAAGTGGAGAGACAGATAGAAGATAAGGAAGTACTATTGATGGGAGATCTAAATGCACAAATTGGAATGGAAAGACAAGGAAAGGAAGATGTTGTAGGGCCCTTTGGATATGGAAATGTAAATCCAGAAGGCGAGTTGTTGGTGGATTTTTGCATGAGGAATCAAATGATTGTTGGAAACACCTAGTTTAGGAAGAAGAACAGTCAGAAGATTACAAGGTATGGCTGGGGAGACAGACGAACAAAGACCATGATTGATTATATAATAATAGAAAAAGAACACCAGAAGAACCTTGTAGATGTAACAGCCATGCCTGAAGAAGCCTTTGGTGGAGATCATAGAGTTGTAATAGGAAAATTGAAAGTTGGAAAGATTGAAAAACCCCAATTAAGAAGAGAGAAAAGAATTAAAGTATGGAAGTTGAAGGAGAAAAGCATACAAGAAGAATTTCAAAGGGAAATAATACCCTTGGTACCCAGGACAGAGGTGGGGAATGTTGAAGAGGAATGGAAAAGATTTAAGGAAGCACTGGTTGGATGTGCAGAAAAGGTGTGTGGTAGAACATCAGGAAATGTGAAAGACAAAGAAACACACTGGTGGAATGATAGGGTAAAGATTAAAGTGAAGGAAAAGAAAATGGCATGGAAAGCATGGAAAACATCTAAGACTGAAGAAAGTAGAAGAAAATATGTGGAGGCAAAGAATTTGGCCAAGAAAGTAGTGGAGGAAGAAAAGAGGAAAAGCTGGGGCTTATTTACACAGACATTGAGAGATGATACGCAGGGCAGCAAGAAATTACTGTATGGTATCTTATGAAACAAAAAGAGAGATCAAGTAAAGACCAGATTTGTGAAGGATGAAGGTGGCATAATTTTAACAAAGCCAGAAGAAATAAGAAATAGATGGAGAGAGTATTTTCAGAAGCTGCTGAACATAAGAACGGATGACAATCATTCAATGGACGACCAGGAAAGGCAATTAGTTGACGAAGAAATGGATAAAGAAATTGCAATGAATGAAATTGAAATGGCAATAAGAAAGATGAAGAATGGAAAAACTGCTGGAATAGAAAGAAGGGAAAGGTCAGATTACACTTGCAGACAAGCCCCTGGAAGTAGTAGAAACGTTTAAATACCTAGGGAGTGAATTAATGGAGAATGCTCGACTGGATGCTGATATTAGTAAAAGGATTCAAGCTGGAAGTTGTTTCTATCATAGTGTAAGAAATATGTTATGGGACAAAGATGTGCCAATGGAAGCAAAGGATACTATGTACAAGATGTATTACGTACCCATAACAACTTACGGAGCAGAAACTTGGACAGTGACAAAGAAGGATGAGAGTCGAATACAGGCAGCCGAAATGAAATTCTTGAGAAGTATGATACAGAAGAGTAGAAGAGACAAAATTAGGAATGAGAAAATCCGGGAAGAAATTGGAGTGGAAAAAATGAATGATAGAATAGAGAAGAGCCGACTAAGATGGTTTGGGCACATAAAGCGAATGAGCGACGAAAGAATTCCAAAAAAGGTGATGGAAATGCAAATCCAAGGAAGGAGAGGCCGTGGACGACCACGATTGAGATGAAAGGATACCATCCAACGCAGCATTATAGAAAGAAACCTGGACTGGGACACAGTGTTGGAGGAGTGGTGGAAAGACCGAAGAAAGTGGAGAGGAACCATATTTGCCCCTACCTGGCTACAGCTGGATAAAGGGAAATGATGATGATGATGATGACTGTGTCTAAATATTCCTTTTTACTAATTGTATTAGATGGTAAAAAATTCAATTTTAGGGTGGTGTCTTAAGTTCTGAATAGGTCAATGTGTAGGGTGAAGTGTTAGGTATTGTTACAGTGTGGTATTAGTATGTACATTAGTATGTAGTTCTTGTTATTTATTAATCAGCAGATTAGTGATATTTCAAGTTACATATCATCCCTGGAAAGGCAAAGCATCTTAAGCGACAAAATATTAACTTTACAAGGAATGATAAAAACTATTAGAAAGTCGAATACTTATATTTTGGGCAGTTTCAGATTTTATTCTACTCCAGAAATGAATTTTTCACTCTATTTTCATATTACGTTATGCATTTAACAATCGTAGGGAAAAGAACTTATTATTTAAGTTATGAATCTCGCTTACGATTGTCTGCCGGTTGTTGTCGTGTGCATTGTTTAACAAAGTGGTCCTCTTACGATATCTTTTGTAGCGCTTACGATATTTTGTAGAGATTAGTTAGCAGGAATGTAATGCATGAGACTAATAAGAGATTTTCTTAAATGATTGTATTATGAAATGTAGATAAACAATAGGAAAATTGACTTACTGCTCTACAGTAAGAGAATCAAAGTGGAAATTACACTGATTACAGTTCAATATTTAGAAAGGAACCTTTTCATCAGTCCTCCTTATCCGTTTGTGTTTGTAGTCATTAGTAAGGTTTAGATACTTGTCTTGTGTCACCTGCTAATCTCCTTGTTGGATATCATCCATCAATCGTCAGAAGTACACTCAGTTTCCGCACCAACTCATTCACTAATTTATTCACGAGATAACTATAATCATGTCATGGCATGTGGCCTCCAGAGAGGCCTGGTGCAGGTCTTTTGCCGTACAGGTGATCTTGATTAAAACCCTTATTATTATTTCTAATCTTCTTCCAGTTGTGGCCTAACTCTCTTACAATACTTCTCAAACTGATACAGCCTCCTTGGAAACCAATCCTCTCTCCTAACACAGGTTGTAATTTAGATATTGATGGAGTTGTTTTCTGAACATCGTAAAATTCATGGATTGTGCGTTGAAATCTTAAAAATCCTTTACACGCTTTTTCCCTTTCCGTGTTTTTCCTGGTGTGCCAAATTAAGTTTCTTCAGTCTCGTGCTGTCTGTTGTGTTTTTTTGCTACTTGTTTAACGTCACGCTAACACATTGAAGGTTTTTGGCAACGGAGGGATAGAAAAGGGCTAGGATTGGGAAGGTAGTGGCTGGGGCCTTAATTAAGGTACAGCCCCAGCAGTTGCCTGGTATGAACATGGGAAACAATGGAAAACCATCTTCAGGTTTGCCGACTGGATTCAAACCCACTACCTCCCGAATGCAAGCTCGTAGCCGCACGACTATAATTGCATGGTCAACTTGCTCGGTTAAAATTTTCTTGACTGTCCTCTAAAACACTTCTGTTGCATCTGCTACTTTTTTTTTTTTTTTTTGTTCTTCCAACAACTCCCTTCTATACTGTTTTTGTGTTTTAATTATTTTTATCCTCTTGTTTTGCAAACTTCAGTTTAGAATTTTTAGCAGCATAATTCTCTTCATATACGAACGGGAGGAATACATACTGACAGTGAACCGATTTGTTTATCTAGGGACAGTACTTGCTCAGTCAAGTCTATCACAAGAAGCATGATGTGTAATTAAAAGAACGGCTTTAATAAATTAAAACTGCCTTATAATTAGCCAGGTACTCATATTCTATCGATCATTTAGGGACTTTTTCGTGGGCGTACATTGAATTATCAGTCGTGAGTGAGGGGTACAATGTTATTGAAGTTGGAGAACTTCTGGTCAATTGTGAAGAAACTAACAATGTATTATTGTACTTAAAATTATTGGACACAGTATTATAGAGAGGAAACATTTATTCTATTGTAACATGCTGCTGCTTGATTCAATACAAGTTCGCCAGAGACATAAATAATGGCAAAATTCTTTAATTGTTCGTATAACTATGGTATGGAAAGGTCGCTGTTCGCCTGTACGGTCAGCAAAAATACTTCCCACAAAGAATAAAGAATTTTAGTATTTATTCCATGGCTAAACCGTACGTTTGCTCATCGCCCTCTACTATGACTGCGCTAATACGCCTTCCCAATGCAGCGATATCTAATATAAAATAAGAGTTTTGTCTGTACATTGCTCAGAATTTGAAAAGAATTGTATTTCTGTATCGGTCATGTCCAAAGTAACAAGGAAATGCACTTTTTACTTTTCCGTAATGTCTGTCTGTCTGTCTGTCTGTCTGTCTGTCTGTCTGTCTGTCTGTCTGTCTGTCTGTCTGTCTGTCTGTCTGTCTGTCTGTCTGTCTGTACACACATCACTAGAAAATGGCTAAAGAGAATTCCATGAAAATCGGTATGCAAAGTTGAGGAATAAGTCGCTACAATCTAGCCATTAATAATTTTATTCACGCTGATAGAAATGGTAGTTTAGGGGAAGGCCTATAATTTAATTTTCAAATATTTATATTATTAGTGATCCTATCTTAATAAAAATTGGTGTGCCAACTTGGGAAATAAGTTGTTACAATCTAGGCTATAAATAATTTTATTCACGCTGAATGAAATGGTAGCTTAGGGGAAGGTCTAACATCTAATTCTTAAATATTTACGTTATTAGTGGTCGTATCGATAAATACTACATAACCAAAGTTATATAGAATTACATTTTCGATCATTTATGTCTTTTTTTACCGTACCGGCTATGATAACAGAGATATCCATGAATTCGTATTTTTATTCTCTTCCCTTCCTGCCCCTCTTCAGCATTCCACTAGTATACTAGCTGTCTATCAACATGCAATAGCTTTGCCTTATGTTTCAATTGCCAAATTGATTTGAGGCAGTTATAAAACGTGTACTACAGCAATGACCGACAACAGTCACGAATAATGAAACTGGTGTATCTCACGTTCCCTCCAGAATTAAAACCTGTCGCTTATGATAATATGTATGCAAAATACTGATTCTAACTCAGGCACTTAAGATGTAATGACTGGTGCTTACAATAACCTGGTGTTCTATATATCACTGATGGTGTTTATGATAATTTCTTTTTTTTTTTTTTTTTTTTTACCCTCTAGATTCATCTGACGCTGATGATACTTCGCCAGCATGTGCGAGTGGAGTCCGATTGATGTGTAAACATCGTAACCTCTATTTTGACAAAAATGTCACGATAGTTTGCCCTTCCAGGAAGAATATATTTTAAATCAAAATACATACATTGACGTGCATTTTACACAAACTGACATACTATGAAGCAATTAATGCTTTACATAATGGAAAACAGTGTTGTTTAGAACTTAGCTGCTTGAGCTCTGTGCTTCTTTTTGTGTTCCCCTTCTGCTCTGCTTACTGCTCAACAAATCTGTGGTATTCTTCTGGTAAGTTTTTCCAACATCTCTGTGATTATATGAATAGTTTCCCATGCATGAAAAAAGGCATTGGCAGAGATCTTCATAACTGTGGACAGAAGATAGATTTGCCTCATAGTCAAGTTCATCCCACAACTTCATGGAAAATAATCAAGTGACTTAGGATGTCAGGTCACTACTCGTAGAATTTGTGATGATTCGTTGTTTCTTACATACTTCTTGCACACTTTGACATGTGTTTCGGGTTGTCCTGCGTGAGAATAAACCCTCTTCCAAAAAGTTGAGTTCCGGATGGTACTGGATTGCTCGATAGAATGCGATGGTACAACAGAGATGTCAACTGTTACAGATTTCACTTCACATTACGGCATTGTGGTCAAAGGGAAAATTATTAAGTGATATTATTATGAAAAGAATATACATTTCTATGAATAAAAAGGACAAGAAGATAAAAATGTTCAGTCCCTTCAAGCATTGCTGCTCAACTCTCCTCGTTTCAATGCTTGTTAATTGGCAACTATACTTATTTAATGTACACTGCACTCCTAGCTAGAGTGTCATATCAAGTCAGCCATGGTGACATTCATATTGTTTGAAGCTGCTCTACTCTGCTCTTCTCCAGTGTGCATGGTGTGTCTGTTGTGTGAATAGAATGGGGGTGGTACTTTAGCACATTACTACTCTAATGGTTGGTTTTGTAAAATGAAGTAGAACCAAACCAAACCCCATGGCACTTATGCCCTGGAAAGGGTTCTGGCCTTCCCAGCAACCGCTGCTCAGCCCGAAGGCCCGCAGATTACGAGGGGCCATGTGGTCAGCACGATGCATCCTCTCAGCCGTTATTATGGGCTTTCGAGACCCGGGCCGCCATCTCACCGTCAGATAGCTCCTCAATCCTAATCACGTAGGCTGAGTGGACCTCGAACCAGCCCTCAGGTCGAGAGAAAAATCCCTGCCCTGCCCTGCCCTGCCCAGCCCGGAAAATGAAGTAGAGCAATTATTATCGAATTGCATCTACTTCTAAGAACACAGCAGTGTTACAAAAATATTGGGACTTGCTTCACATGTTAGTGAAAACCATGTGTTCTGCAGTGTGTGCTCATGTGATTTTTCTGTGGTTCACAGTGGGCCAGATGATTGTAAAATACACAGAATCAGGGAAACAAAACATATACTGTACCCTTGGTGATCATCCTCAGGCTGGTCATGTTTGTAGAGATGAATATTTACTCTTTATTTCTCAAGTGGCTTCTACTGTTCATCATATAGCAGGGTCTGCAATGGGTGAGGATCGATGAGGTTTGTTTAAAAAGTGAAAGAAAAGCTCAGTTTAAATAATTCAGTTTGTTAAAGAACAGGAGAGAAGGAATGGGAAAGATTCAAAATTACTTTGGTAAAAGCTGCAGAAACAACCTGTGGAAGGACCTGCATAGGAAGAAATGGAAGGAGATCATGGTGGAATGACAGAGTGAAAGAAGCAGTAGGGAAGAAAAACAAGACCTTTCAGGTGTGGGTCCAACAAAGAACACCAGAGACAAGGGAAGACTATACAAATGAACAGATTAAAGCTAAAAAGGTGGTTACAGAGGAGGGGAGGAATTGTATGGAGAAGTGGACACAGATGATGGAGGAAGATAGCAAAAGCAGTCGGAAAGTATTGTATGGAATGGTGAGAAATAAAAGGAAGATTAGACAGAATAGAGAATAATAATGGTAACCTAGTGTAGAAAACGGAGGATTCAAACTAATCTAGAAGGAATAATTTGAGGACCTCCTGAATGTGGTTGGATTAAGTGAGGATGGTCATATTGAGGGAATTGATGATAGGTGTGAGGAATCTGTGAAGAGGATTAAACTGGGAAAAGCACCAGGAGTGGATGAGTTAAGTGTGGAGATGAAAGAGCTGCAGGGGAAGCGGTTACACCGTGTCTATACAGGATGATGCGGGTAGTGTGGAATGAGGAAAAAGTACCAGAAAATTGGAAGAAGGGTGTAATAGTAC
The DNA here is from genome assembly GCF_040414725.1 of Anabrus simplex. NCBI lineage: Eukaryota > Metazoa > Arthropoda > Insecta > Orthoptera > Tettigoniidae > Anabrus > Anabrus simplex. The sequence goes on along the minus strand of NC_090269.1, from coordinate 110,770,550 downwards.
ACATCTTTAAGAAAGAACTACTGTGATATAACCCTGTGTCACTGTGCCAAGATTAACAAAAAAGTACTGGAAAAAGAATTCAGAGAAGAACAGCATGGCTTTAGACAAGGAAGGTCAACTATCGACCTCATATTCACAGTGAGGTAGCTACAAGATCAGCACTATGAGTATGGGGAAGATTTGGTGATGGCCTTCATGGACCTAGAGAAGGCATATGGCAGTGTCTGTAGAAACAAGATCTGGGAAGCTATGAGAGCAAAGGAGTAAATGAGCAGATAGTGACAAGGGTGAAAAATATGCATGATGGGAGCGAAACCTGTGTTAAAGGCAGAACTGAAAGAACTGGATGGTTTAAGCTAACAAATGGTGTAAAGCAAGGAAATGCCCTCTCATCTCTACTTATAGTGGTGATAGGTGATGTAATACAGAAGATAGCACAGACAATTGGGTAGGGAAGAATGAAAGCAGTGTTGTTTGGAGATGATCTACTAATACATGGAAACAGTGAGAGTGAAGTGCAGGAACAGCTAAACGTATGAGAGAAAGTTGTCATCTTTTGGAATTAAGTTCTCAGCCCAAAAGAGTGAAGTGCTGGTAACAACACAAAACAAGAACCGAGCATATAATGGCATGACGTTAGGAAGGGAACAGTTGAAAAGAGCTAAAAGCTTTAAATACTTGAGAAGTGTAATTGGAGAAAATGAAGGAAACAGGATGGAAATCAATGAAAGAGGAAGTTGTGCAAATGGATTCTTTAAGAGTGTGGAAGGGTTGTTATGGAACAGGGATGTACAGAAATTATCTATAAGACTTATGTGCCAGTTTTGATATATGGATCAGAAACGTGGATGATGGAGAGGGATAATAGTAGAATACAAGCAGTGGAAATTAAGTTTCAAAGGTGTTGAGTAGGTTTCTGGTGGTTGGAAATTGCTACAGATGATGATTATATGAAAGTAAATTTTTAAAAAAAGAAAAAAAATGTACTGTAAGCTTTCACATAATATAAACACAAAGCAGCATTTTGTGTATTGGGTTCTACAAAATAAAAAAACTAAGAACACCCGATTGTCTCATGCTGCAAACTTAAATCTGGCTGTTTGCCTAGTTCAACACTAAAATTATAAAATATTTACAAAACAATAGCTTGGATTGCAAGTGAGACATTTTCAACGTGGGAAGTTCCTAACACACACTAGAAATAATCCTCCTATGGGGATAAATTACTCACAAATAATGAGCTTAAAACACTTTTTTGCTGTTCAGTAATGATGAAGACTTGGACGTACAATAACATTTGAAATAGTATCCAAGTTTGTGTAGGAGCTTAAACTCAGAACACCTGAAAGCTTTGATTGACTAACATTATAGCTTCATTAAAATTCAGAGAAGTCTACATTTACATTTCACCTTCAAGTCGTGGTATTGTTCAGCCAGGCTGTTTGTTACCGTACATATTGAAATAGGGTAATGGCACTATATATCGAACGCCCTTTAAATATCGAACAGTTCATACATCTCGTTGCAAAATAAGGATATCAAAAAGTTTACATAACATCTCAGATTTCAAAATTCACCCGTCTAAACTTAGCTTTATGTCTGTTGATAGTTCGAAGTCGTTACCGTGTTGGCGAGCGCGGGAAGTCTCAGAACTTTTGAGTTGGCGGGATTTTGATGAGATTGTTTTATTGTTACTAAGGTGCAGTGCCCCTGTGATTACCTGTTTTTGCCGGTAAAATAGTGTCTTCAGAAAATATCCTTTAAATAACAGATTGTATTAACATACATACATATATTATTAATTGCTTGTATTGTGAGTTTTCACCTATCTTCATATTTATTTCTAAAATAAAATACTGTTCGATATTTGACTCCCATTTTATAATATTGAAAGGACATTCAATAAACGAGGTTCATTTAATACAAAACCAACCTATAAAATCGAACACCCCTGAAAATTAATGGGTTGTTTGTGATTTTAATTTGTAGTATCTGGTGTTATTTTATTTGGCACCGAAGTCTGGATTTCTATGGTCGTGACTGCTGAGGCATCTATCTGTAACTTGAGAGGGCCTGAATTTGAACTGCATCGTGTATAGTTAGATTTCCTTTACGATGTCTTGTGTCTGTCTGATGCTGTACGTTGTTCTAATCACTTTATTTAACAATCCTGTTGTCACTATCCAAGGTTTCTTGTCGTCGGTAAATAAAATGGCGTCGACAAGAGGGAGTGTGTGGGAGCAGTTACTCCGCACTCTTTGGAAAGAAACAATCTTATTACATTTTACCCATTTAAAACTGTGTTGTTTGAGTCAAAAATTCATAGACTGGTTTGATGCAGCTCTCCATTCCACCCTCTCCTGTGCTAACCTTTTCATTTCTGCGTAACTATTGCATCCTACATCTGCTCTAATCTGCTTGTCATATTCATACCTTGGTCTACCCCTACAGTTCTTACCACCTACACTCCCTTCAAAAACCAACTGCACAAGTCCTGGGTGTCTTCAGATGTGTCCTATCAGTGTATCTCTTCTTCTTGTCAAATTTAGCCAAATCAATCTCCTCTCACCAATTTGATTCAGTATCTCTTCATCCGTGTTTCAATCTATCCATCTCGCCTTCAGCATTCTTCTGTAACACCACATTTCAAAAGCTTCTATTCTCTTTCTTTCTGAGCTAGTTCATCATCATCATCATCATCATTTCCCTTTATCCAGCTGTAGCCGGGTAGGGGCAAATATGGTTCCTCTCCACTTTCTTCAGTCTTTCCACCACTCCTCCAACACTGTGTCCCAGTCCAGGTTTCTTTCTATAATGCTGCGTTGGATGGTATCCTTCCATCTCGTTATCGTCCATATTTCACTTCTATACAATGCCACACTCCACACAAAAGTCTTCATAGACATCTTTCTAATTCCTATATCAATGTTTGAAGTGAGCAAATTTCTTTTCTTAAGAAAGCTCTTCCTTGCTTGTGCTAGGCCTAATCTGCATTTTATGTCCTCATTACTTCTGCCATCGTTAGTTATTTTACTACCCAAGTAACAATATTCATCTACTTCCTTTAAGACTTAATTTCCTAATCTAATATTTCGTGCATCACCTGCCTTCGTTCGACTGCAATCCATTACTTTTGTTTTGGACTTATTTATTTTCATCGTGTACTCCTTACCCAAGACTTCGTCCATACCATTCAGCAGCTTCTCGAGATCTTCTGCAGTCTCAGATAAAATAAGAATATCATTGGCAAATCTCAAGGTTTTGATTTCCTCTCCTTGGATTGTGATTCCCTTTCCAAATTCCTCTTTGATTTCCTTTACTGCCAGTTCTGTGTAAACATTGAAAAGAAGGGGGGACAAACTGCAGCCTTGCCTCACTCCTTTCTGAATTGCTGCTTCTTTTTCAAAGTCCTCAATTCTTATTACTGCAGGCTGATTTTTATACAGATTGTAGATAATTCTTTGTTCTCGGTATCTGATCCCAATCACCTTCAGAATCGTAAATAGCTTGGTCCAATCAACATTATCGAATGCCTTTTCTAGATCTATGAACGCCATGTACGTGGGCTTGTCCTTCTTGATTCGATCCTCTAAGATCAGACGTAAAGTCAAGATTACTTCACGTGTTCTACATTTCTTCTGAAGCCAAATTGATCTCCCAACTCAGCTTCAACTTGTCTTTCTATTCGTCTGTAAACAATACGTGTTAAAATTTTACTGGCATGAGATACTAAAATAATGGTAGGGTAGTTTTCACATCTGTCAACACCGGCTTTCTTGGGAATAGGTATAACAACATTCTGCCGAAAATTGGATGGGACTTCTCCTGTCTCATACATCTTACACACTAAATGGAATAACCTTGCCATGCTGGTTTCTCCTAAGACAGTCGGTAATTCAGAAGGAATGTTATCAATTCCAGGTGCCTTGTTCCTGTTTAGGTCGCTCACAGCTCTGTCAAACTTTGACCTCAAAATCGGGTCTCCCATTTCATCAGCATCAACAGCCTCTTCTTCTTCCAGAACCAAATTATCTACATACAGCTGTTGGATATGTTCTGCTTTCTGCTTTGTCTTCTTTCCCTAGAAGTGGCTTTCCATCTGAGCTCTTAATATTCATACACCTAGATTTCCTTTCTCCAAAGGTTTCCTTGATTTTCCTGTATGCAGCATCTACCTTTCCCAGGACCGTACAACCTTCGACATCCTTGCACTTCTCCTTCAGCAAATCTTCCTTAGCTACCTTGCACTTTCTATCCACTTGATTCTTTAATCGCCTGTATTCTTTTCTGCCCTCTTCATTTTTAGCATTCTTGTATTTTCGTCATTCATCAGTCAGGTCTAGTATCTCCTGAGTTATCCACTGATTCAGTTGATCTCTTCTTCCTTCCTAACATTTCTGAAGCAGCCCTACTGACTTCATTTTTCATGACTATCCACTCTTCCTGTATTGTATTTCCTTCAGCCTTTTCATTTAGCCCTTGTGCAACATGTTCCTTGAAACAATCCCTCACACTCTTTTCTTTCAACTTGTCTAGATTCCATCTTTTCACATTCTTTCCTTTCTTCAATTTCTTCAACTTCAGATGGCATTTCATGACCAACAAGTTGTGGTCAGAGTCCACGTCTGCTCCTGGGAATTTTGCAATCCAACACCTGGTTTCTGAATCTCTGCCTAATCAAAATGAAGTCTATTTGATACCTTCCACTGTCTCCAGGTCTCGTCCACGTATACAGCCGTCATTTGTGGTGTTTGAACCAAGTATTGGCAAGGACTAAATTATGATCAGTGCAGAATTCAACCAGCCGACTTCCTCTTTCGTTCCTTCGTCCCAATCCGAATTCTCCTACTGTATTACTTTCTCTTCCTTGGCCTACCACTGCATTCCAGTCTCCCATCACAATTAGATTCTCGTCACCTTTTACATATTGTATTAAATCTTCTATCTCTTCATATATTCTTTCGATTTCCGCTGAACTAGTAGGCATATAGACCTGCACTATTGTGGTGGGCAATGGTTTGGTGTCTATCTTGACGATAATAATTCTTTTGCTATGCTGGTCATAGTAGCTTACCCGCTGCCCTATTTTGTTATTCATTATTAAACCAAGTCCTGCATTTCCCTTGTTTGATTTTGTGTTGATAATTCTGTAGTCACCTGACCAAAAATCCTGTTCTTCCTGCCAATGTACTTCATTTATACCAACTACATCTAATTTTAGTCTATCCATCTCCCTTTTCGGATTCTCTAACCTACTACAACGATTCAAACTTCTAACATTCCACGCTCTGACTTGCAGAATGTCGGTATCCATCTTCCTGATGATCGCCCCCTCTTGTGTAGTCCCCACCCGGAGGTCTGAATGGGAAACTAGTTTACCTCTTTTATTTTTACCCATGAGGAAGCCATCATCAGTATATCATTCATACAGAGAGCTGTGCGTCCTCGGGAGTTAGTTACGGGTGTAGTTTCCCGTTGCTTTCAGCCATGTAGCAGTATCAACACAGCTAAGCCATGTTGAGTATAATTACAAGGCCATATCAGTGAATCATCTAGACTGCCACCCTTGTAACTTCCGAAAGGCTGCTACCCCTCCTCCCCCCCTCCGTGCTATGAACCATTCCTTAGTCATGTCTCTCGACAGATACCCATCCGATATGGTTGCACCTGCGGCTCGCTATCTGCTTCATTTGGGACACGCAAGCCTCCCGACCGCGGCAAGGTCACATGGTTCGCAGGGGAGGCATTTAAAACTAGAAAGCAGAAAATAATTGTTTTTGCATTCTTGCTTATTTCCTTAACTTAGTGCTAAGAGCTTGACTATGGTCAAAATTAAGATGCCCAATGGGGGAATTGTCCCAAAAGCCAAAGTTAAACCTGTCAAAAAAATGAAACGGTGTCAGTATTCATTATGTGCCTTGACTGAAGCTGTTCAACAGGTTAAGTCCTGTATGATGTCGCAATGGCATACCAGGTCCCTTTAACAACTTTAAACGACAAACTATCTGGACGTCAGAAGATTCAGACTGCTCTTGGGTGGAAGCCATTCCTGAGTCCACGAGAAGAAGAGGGCATTAGTGACTGGGTAATCAACATGGCTAAGAGAGGATTTCCATTGAAGAAAAAGAATTTACTTAGCACTGTTCAGCAAATTGTGCAGTCATCAGGAAGGAGCACACCGTTTAAGTATAGAAGACCTCTGGTAAGGTTCAAATGTTTTATGGGACGGCATCCTTCCCTGCCTCAGAAGAAGGCTGAAACCATTAGCAAAGGCAGGGTTGCTGTCTTGGAAGAGAGAATAAATGGTTGGTTTGCTGGACTGTCGCGCTACCTGGAATCTGAGGATGTAAGATCAATTATGGAAGACCCAAGCAGGATCTTCATTGCAGACGAGACAAATTTTCTGTTCCATAAGGTTTCAGGAAAGTACTTTGGAGTCAGAGGGGAACAGCTTCAAATTACGGCAACCTCTGAAGATAAAGAAGGCATAACAGTGCTCGGAAATTTCTCTGCCGACAGGTGCTGTGCCCTAACAATGATCATCTACAGCAACATACGACTTCAGCAATTTATCGAAGATAGTGTACCTGAGCCTTGGATCTACGAGAAAACTGAAATTGGCTGGATGAAGGCCCCAACGTTTCTGAACTACCTTCAGCACTTTAGGTCATGGCTAGAGGTAGAGAAATTTACACTTCCTGTTATTTTATATCTTGATGGACACAGGAGTCACTTATCCCTCAAAGTCAGTGAATATTGTCATGACCATGGATTAATATTGTACTGCCTTTTTCCTAATGCCACCCATCTTCTGGAACGAGCAGATGTTGGGGTATTTGCACCCCTAAAGAGAGCATGGGAAAATGCTCTTCAAGACGATAAAATATGAACTCTCGGTGCATCAGTAACCAAGGTAAATTTTGCACCCATGTTAAAGAAAGTTTGGGATGATGCTGTTAGGCCAGATATTGTGAAAAGCGCCTTTCGTAAGTGTGATCTCTATCCACTAGATCCCAACGCTGTGGACTACACAAAATGTGTTGCAGATATTTTGAAATCCCCAGTGGGAAGGCAACAGCAAGAGAGTGACGAAGCCAGCCCATCCATCATCCCTTTCCTCTTCCAATCAGAAGTTAAAGTTTGTGCTTGAAGACCTGGAAGAATTCTTGCCTCCTCGCATTCTCGATTTCAATGACAAAGTAAGACGTGATGGAGAAAAACAGAATGATGGTGAACCAGATTTGTATGCTTATTGGAAAAATGTTACAACTCGGTACAATGCAACACGTGAAATGATATCGACTAATCAGAATGAAACGATGACAGACAGTTCATCAGAAGGTGATGGTGATCAGGGAAAAGATGATTTCATGTGGAATGATGAACGTTTAGAGGTGTATGTACCTTCTCCCAAGAAAGATCTTCCTGGTGCCGTTATTTTGAAGAGTGGAGTAAAAGTTCACAAACCGAAAATACTGAATGAGCATGAAATTGCTTCGGAACTTGCTTGCTCACCCACCTCAAGTAGTAGCGAGGATTCTTGCAAAGATTTTCTCCAAAGTTCTTGAAGTATCGGAAAGACCTCATCAGTTTAGATTAACGAAAGCATACGCGATTTCTTCAAAGGAGTACCGGGAAGAATTGAAGAGAAAGAAAAGAAATAAGGAAGACTAAAGACATATTCTGCTCTCTGTGGAAGGGTAGAGATAAGAAACTGTTTTTTTGTGTGTGTTCCTCAGGATATTTTAATGTGTATTAATATTGCCTCGTCTGCTTTTGTAATTTATATTTAAGAATCATTCTATTTTGCCTCATGTTATTACAATCATATAATGTCAAGTAAAGTGACTTCTTATAAATATTTCTGTTCAGTATTTAAAACCTTGCCGTTCAATATATAAAAATCACGTTCGGTAAATAAGACCTCACTGATCGATATATAATGCAGACCGTTCGATATATGAAGGAATACAACTGTTGCATTTAAGGGCGCCTTGAGCCTGCAAATTATACATTTTAAAAGTCTCAACAACCTAGTTGCAACTAGGGGATGTACTGTTAAGGTTTCATAACTATTTCGGAGGTCCGTTCTTCACTGGAAAAAAAATACTGATCAGTAATTCATAGAGATAACCTTAAGTGTTCGATATATAGTGCCACAACCCTACAACCATCTGGTTGATAAATTTTACCAAGTGAGTTGGCCGTGTGGTTAGGGATGCACAGCTGTGAACTTGCATTCGGGAGATAGTGCGTTCGAACCCCATTGTCAGCAATCCTGAAGATTGTTTTCCACGTTCACACCAGGCAAATGCTGGTGCTGTACCTTAAGGCCACGGCCACTTCCCATTCCTAGCCCTTCCCTATCCCATCGTCGTTATAAGACCTATCTGTATCAGTGGGACATAAAGCCAATTGCAAAAATTGATAAATTTCACATGTGAATTTATACACCACAAATGCACAAAAGACCACCAACCACCATCAAGGGCCTGGAAAATAAAACAATTTGACAAGAAAATAAATGAAAAATTTCACATGCAATGTTGCAAATGGGGTTTAAGTTACACCTGGTTGTACTAGCTTTTTCTTGTCCTAGTAAATATTGTGAGTCTGTGGCATTTCATTGCAGTTCTGGTGCTAGAAACTGCATATCTCATGCTATATTATGTGCTGCAGTGAATGGCTCCAGGATCACTCCACGGCAAGTTGTGATACACCTTAATTAAAGTCATGCGTATGGCATTCTCTCCTGCTTTTCCTCTTAACAGTCCTCAAGGGTTATGAATTTCATGTTGTTGGTCTGTATTGAACTGAGAATGACATATGAATAATAACACAGTAGAGGTTTCCACCTATTCAATACTAAGATGTATTTACAATATTTTAAATTATATGGAACTAGTTTCGACCCACCTAGGGGTCATTATCAGCCATATTAAAGCATAAACAACTCTTGGCAAAATCCTAAAACATGTTATTTTAACGGTAAGAATCTTATGGATTTATAATTTATAAAGTGAAGTGTGGTAGATGAAATGAGAAATGTTAGTATGGTACAGGTGAGTAATAGTTAATAATTATACAAGGAATATACATACTAAGAAGTTTGGAACAAAGTACAAATGGGGTGCTTAGTGTTGTAAAAATTATACACTCATGGAAATCAGTAGGTCCTCGTAATAAAGAATACAATGTAAAATGACACACATAAAAATATATACAAGTATGTATAAAGTCTGGAGAGTAAAAAGTGATACTCTTTATATGCTGAGTCGGCTTGACACTGATCAGCTTAAGCAGAAATATTAGGCGGTTGGTGTATTAAATCTGTGTTGACAGGCAGCATTGTTGATTGTTGGATGTGAAGTTATTTTTGAATTTCTGGTTAAGAAGAAAGTGGACCACAATTCATCCAATGTTTCTTAAGAAAAAATTATCAATTTTTATCCAAAAAGTTTATTAAAAACACATCAGAGCTAGTAGAAAAACTAAACAAGTTCAATATGCAACCGGATTACTCTATCCACTCTTTCGATATTGTAAACATGTACCCAAGCATACAAGTATCAAAATTAATTCCGATAATTAAAAACAATTTAAACAAAAACAGCCACTTAAGCAAACTAGAGATACAATACTTTATCACAGTATTAAAACTAATTGTCAACAATAACTTCTTCACTTTCAACAATGTCATATATCAACAAGATGGTTTGGCAATGGGGTCACCGGCCTCAGGCATTTTGGCAGAAATATACCTGCACTTCCTCGAATACACCAAAATTGACAATGAATTTGGAAACATTCTCTTTTGGGCCAGATATGTTGACGATGTCTTCGTAATCATGAATGAGAAATCAATTAACACTTCCACCACCCTCTTAAGACTCAACAATATTGATCCTCATATCAAATTCACACTAGAATCTGAATCATATCAAAAAATCAACTTTCTAGATTCAACTATCACTAGAAACTCAGATTCTTTCAGTTATAAAATATTCAGAAAACATACTCAAACAGCCTCCACCATTCGCCAAGATTCATTGCACCCCCCAGTCCCACAAACGAGCCACATACAATAACCTAGTTCACAGAGCCTTCAGCATACTTATGTCCAAGAAAGATCTAAAGAACGAACTTAACACAATCCGCGGAATGGCAAAATTCAACGGCTTCAGCAATCATTTTATAGAAAGGATAATCAATAAACACAAACATCGCCCTAAAACTACCCTCAAAAAAGAAATAACTAAACCTCTTAACATTTTCCACCTTCATGTTCAACAATGATATCTACAAGTTAACCAATATCTTCAAGAAACAAGGCGTTAAAATAGCCTTCAAAACCAACAATAAGAACATGAACGTTTTACACAGTACTTCACATATCAACAAGACCAGCAGATTTTTAAAATCAGGAGTTTATAGGATCAAATGCAACACCTGTGAAAAATCCTGCATTGGGCAAACTGGAAGAAACTTCAATATTAGATACCACGAGCACACTAATGCAATAAAATACAACAGTTTTTCAGCCATCGGCCAACACATGCAAGATTATAACCATAATTTTACCAATATCGAACAGGACATGGACATCCTCGAATTAGCAAACAAGGGCCCTTTACTCAACATAATGGAAAATTACTACATACACCTAGACCAATACTTTAACACCAGTCACAATCTCAATGAAATCTCAGAGAAACCCAACATAAATTCTATTTATCACTTTCCTCAGAAACAATAATGCAGCCAACCGAAACTCAATCCTAAGTTTGATCATAGGTATTTTTCCGAGACGATTACCCTTTCTCCCGCACCCTTCAGCACCGCCTTAAGCCTTTCCTACCCCCTCATCCCCTCCCAAGCCACCAACACTCTTCCTAAGCCACTTCCACTCCTCCTAACCCGCACGCGCCTGCCCTCCTCTCTGCCCACATTTCTCTTCCCGCCACCAGTCTCACACCATCAGCTAAACTACACACACCGCAGCGCGAGTTAAGCGTCCTTTCACATTATGGTAACCTTTTCCTCTCTCTGTGTACTTTGTTTTTTACCGGCTTTTCTCCATTTTAATAGGTCCAATTTGGTTTCCACTAAGAACTGAGAATTATCTCCACGCGCAGAGTCCACTTTCTTCTTAACCAGAAATTCAAAAATAACTTCACATCCAACAATCAACAATGCTGCCTGTCAACACAGCTTTAATACACCAACCGCCTAATATTTCTGCTTAAGCTGATCAGTGTCAAGCCACTCAGCATATAAAGAGTATCACTTTTTACTCTCCAGACTTTATACATACTTGTATATATTTTTATATGTGTCATTTTACATTGTATTCTTTATTACGAGGACCTACTGATTTCCATGAGTGTATAATTTTTACAACACTAAGCACCCCATTTGTACTTTGTTCCAAACTTCTTAATATGTATATTCCTTGTATAATTATTAACTATCACTCACCTGTACCATACTAACATCTCTCATTTCATCTACCACACTTCACTTTATAAATCCTTAAGATTCTTACCGTTAAAATAACATGTTTTAGGATTTCGCCATGAGTTGTTTATGCTTTAATATGGCTGATGATGACCCCTAGGTGGGTCGAAACTAGTTCCATGTAATTTAAAATATTGTAAATACATCTTAGTATTAAATAGGTGGAAACCTCTACTGTGTTATTATTCATATGTTATTCTTAACAGTCCAGCGGCGATTGGATAAGGATGATGGAAGCTTCTAGTCCAGATATGCACCTTGGCAACAGATGTATGATGGTCACGTTCCTGAGATCGTGTGACTACTCAGGGATGCAGTCCTGCATCTGTGACTGGGCAGGCCTATCTAGGACCACTACTGCTCACCCTGAATGGGGAAGGGCCTAGAATGTGGGCTAAACATTGGAAGTCACTCTTAAAACATGTCTGAGAAACTGCACTCAGACGGTTACCCCAGCTTGTGGTTGAAATCATGAAAGAAATCTATGATCTTCACTATTGGTGCATGGAATGTCAGAACATTGCTAAACAATAAGAACAGACCAGAAAGAACAGCAGCTCTCATCAGCTATGAGATGAATAGACTCAACATTGGTATTGTCGCCCTGGGTGAAACCATATTTGGGGAAAAGGAAAAATCAAGGCTAACCGAGCTTGATAGCTGCAGTCGCTTAATTGCGGCCAGTATCCAGTATTCGGGAGATAGTAGGTTCGAACCCCACTATCGGCAGCCCTGAAAATGGTTTTCCGTGGTTTCCCATTTTCACACCAGGCAAATGCTGGGGCTGTACCTTAATTAAGGCCACGGCCGATTCCTTCCCACTCCTAACCCTATCTTGTCCCATTGTCGCCATAAGACCTATCTGAGTCGGTGCAACGTAAAGCAACTAGCAAAAAAAAAAAAAAAAAAAAAAAAAACAAGGCTAAGCCGTCTTCTGGAAAGGGAAGGAGGAAATTGAATGTCGCATCCATGGTGTTGGTTTGCAGTAAAGATCAAGACAATCTCCCATCACAGTAACTGAAAGACTCATGACTATTCATATAACCCTTGCAGGAATCAGATTCACTACTCTCATCTCCTCGTATGCCCCCATTCTTAAGGATGACGAGGATTCTAAGAACCGCAAATTATACCATCAACTGAACACAGTCCTCACCAAGCTGCCTGCTACAGACAAGCTTGTACTACAAGACTTCAACGCCAGAGTGGGGAGGAACAACCACTTATGGGTAAAAGTCATGGGAAAACAGGGAGTCAGAAACTGCAATGCTAATGCTCTTCTTGGCCTATGTGCTGAGCATGAGCTGCTCATCACCAGTACCCAATTCCAACTACCAAATTGCTTCAAGACCACATGGATACACCCATTCGCTCCAAATGTTGGCATCTGATAGATTATGTTATCACCCAACAGTGCGACAAGAATGATATCCTAATCACGAAAACAGCCCAGAACATTGATGACTACTGGACAGATCATAAAATTCTTGCTAGTTGATTCAAGATTTCCATCCATAAAAAGCTATGAACCCATTTCATGAATCCATCAAGGAAGTAGTTCAACACATCTAAGCTTCAACTTACTGTTCCCATAGAATATCAAAATACTGTTTCAGAAAAACTAATTCACAATCCAGTCAACACAATGAATGTGAATGGACCATGCTTCAAAATATCATTACAGAATCCAGCCTGAAATCAGAGAAATTAAGAACTGGTGGCAGCAAGAAACCGAAGGAACTTCAGAACTTCTCGCAATTTTTTTTGCAGAACTGAAAGAGCTGTATGGTCCTCTCCACTCTTTATCAGGAACTCTGAAAGCTGCTGATAATACTCCATCCTTATGGACAGCCAGGACATCTTGAAACAATGGAAAGCCAGGCTGAGTAGCTCAGACAGTTGAGGCGCTGCCCTTCTGACCCCAGCTTGGCAGGTTCGATCCTGGCTCAGTCCGGTGGTATTTGAAGGTGCTCAAATACGTCAGCCTCATGACTGTAGTTACACTGACGTGTAAAAGAACTCTGTGGGACTAAATTCGAGGCACCTCGGCATCTCCAAAAAACCATAAAAGTAATTAGAGGGACGTAAAAAGTAACATTTAAAAAAATTGAAACTATGAAAAGGACCCTTCAGTTCACTCCTGAACTGTAGCTGTGCTGGTGCTGAAGATTTTCATCAACCCTGGATGGACAATCTTCCAACCTCCCAAGAGTTTATCAAAGCTCTCTGCAGAATGAAAAAAGAGAGGGCTCTAGGATCAGACAACATTCCTCTTGAACTCTTCGAGGCGGAAGCTCATCTCTAAAAACTAAGCTTTTCCATCTGAGTCTCCTAATTTGAGAAACCAAGTGTGTTCGTGCTGCCATGAAAATCTCCAACATAGTTACAATCTTCAAGAAAGGCGATCGCAGTATCTGTGGCAACTACCGTGGTATATCCCTGCTCTCCATAGGAGGAAAAATATTTGCTAGAATCTTATTGAATCGACTTCAGGTTATTTCTGAGAGCCTACTACCTGAATCTTAGTGTGGGTTTCATGCCTCTTATGGTACAGTTGACATGATCTTTTGTGCAAGACAACTTCAGAGAATAAATGATACCTCTGTTCTTAGTGTTCTATGGCATTGAAAGGCCTTCGATACATTTCCTCAAAATGCTATGTGGATGGTTTTGAGGTGCTTTATATGTCCTGAACATTTTGTTGGCCCGATCCAAGTTCTCAATGATGTTATGGTTAGTCAGAGTGATATCTCAGAAGAATTTCCAATCACAAATGGGTTCAAGCAAGGATGTGTACTTAGAGATGGGCAGTGCACTTGCTCAGGACTGTCAAGACTGACGTCGCAGATCTCAAGACTCTAGCGAGAATCTTGAAACCAATTTGCATATGCTGCGATCTGTGCTAAGTCCCAGTAACTAAGAGTGTAAGCTTGATAGTATATCATAAGCAGTTATTGCTTGAAATAACGATTTCATATGGAAATGTGTGTGCTGATAAATGTTGTCAAAAGCCTCGAAAAGTACTGCATGTTCTACTATGAACCCCTTAATACCATTAACGAAAGTGAAAGCAGAATATCAGTATCTTAAACTGTTCAAAACTTATTTGAGGTGGACATTTTAGCTGAATAACCCTGCATAATTTGTGAATAACTGTAGATAGGATGTACACCTAGCTGGATACCTCGCAACTGTTGTCGACAGGACAGCTTCTTTTGATGTAGGCAGGGCCGGAGATGTTCTCTGTGACGATTCCCTTTCAGTGATATTCTGCGTTTTTAAATGCTGAATCGTCCCAGAAGTATTTCTGCTGAAGCATTTTATTTCTTTGGAATAAACAACAGCGGGCTGTGCTGTGTGGCATCTCTTCAAATTAACCTACATCCATGACTTCTGTTGCGTTTCGGATATCGTCTTTAAGTTGTCGCATACAGTTAGACACAATTACACAATGCACTGTCATATACCGAAGTACTTAATTATGACGCGAATACTCTATAACATTGTGAGGAATTATTTCCTTCGTCACTAAAATATTGGTAAACACAAGCACTGGTTGGATATTGAATGTGGCTTCTGATAACAATGTACACCTACAGTAGCCATCAGTTTCTGTACTTAGCCTCCTCATTCGTGTACTTACCGCTGCATACAATGCCAGAATGTGTTCCTGTATAATTATACTAGCTGATGTACCCGTGCTTCGCTACGGAATTCTACATTGTATACAGAATTCTAGGTTAGGTTGTGTGCATGTTGTGAGCAGGATTGTATGAAATTGCATAGCTCTTAACGTTACCCTAGAAACGCAACAGGGAAGTCACCAAACATCTTTTCTCATACAAAGACTGAGTTAGGAATTCTCACTGTAATAGTAGACCCGCTTGCATACCATCAGTCACAATCAGGTTGGGACGTTTTCATTATAATGGTAGGAACTCGCTCTCCACCTGACTTTTTAAATCCTCAGAAAGACTGTCTTAGTGGTTTTCCCAACTGAAATGAACATACATTACTATAACGTCAGTAGGAATGGCGCAATTGAAAGCAATGCTTTCATATGAAATACTTGATCAAATGAAAAACCACACATTTTCTCACTTTTAACGAACAGGACTAAGCTGCCAATCTAAAAGTCCAAAGTTCCAGAGCTGGAATAACCAAGCCGCAGACTGCCGTGAGCCGTGAACATTCTTCGTCCCTCTTCGGCGGGGAGGCGGTCGAATAGTGGGGATTCCCAGGGCAAAAACTATGCCCTTTTACTAATCTATTTCCTAGGAGTACCCGATGAGTCGGAAAGTATCAATTCACTACACTGGCGGCGGAAAAATCTATCTGACTTGGAGGCAAATTTTTCCTCCAAGCCAGAAAGGAAATCCCCTCTTCACTGCTAATTTAGAATAAAATGAATGTAGAATTTAATAAAAATGAAAAGGAAGAAGCGGCTCTTTTCAGGGTTGAGTTATGAGTATTTAATGAATTGTGGTGCTATAATTTGGAATAGCTCTAATTGTTATTCAAGACCAGTGTATACTACTACTACTACTACTACTACTACTACTACTACTACTACTACTAAGTGAGCCTCTGCCTTAAGAAGCTATGCCCACTGCTCATTCAAAACATCTCACAAATAATCAACCACGGAAAATAGAAAACAAATAAGAAAAATATCTGGACAGGCATCTTCCTTCTTTCCCACCATACCAGGAAAAAAAGTGCCTGAGGATTGGGAAAAGGGGGTTAGAATACCAATATTCAAGAACGGACATAAGATGATGTGCGGTAACTACTAAATTAACTTATTGTTCCAACTACTGAGGAATCGCCATCATCTCCCATGTTGCCAAGATATTAGAAAGAAGAATTAGAGAAAAGGTGGAAAGTCAGTTACAAGAGGAGCAATTTGTATTCAGAAGTGGAAGGTCAACAGTGGAATCCATTTTCATTCTGAAACAAATCATGGAAAAGAGATGGGAATATGGAACTTTTATAGACTTAGAAAAGACATACAACAGCATCCCCAAGACAAAAGTTGGGAAAGCCTGACATACAGGGGCATTGGAAAGGAACTGATAAGAAACATCGTGAAGGCAGCAAGGGAAGATTATAGAGGAGAAGGAATGAATGCGGATAATGGTGTGATCTGGGGAGAAGATGCGGAGGAGGTGCAACAACAGCTGAATGTACTGAATAGAAGGATTGATCAATGGAGATTGAGGATCAACGTGGAGAAGAGTAAGACAATGGTAAAGAAGGAAAAGGATTTATCAAAATTGGAGACAAGGTACTGGAAATAGTAGAACTCTTCAAATACTTGGGAAGTGAACTGAGAGAAAATGGAAGACTGGATATGGATATAGAAATTAGTAGAAGGATACAACTGGGGAGTGCCTTTTACCACCAGGTATGGAGATTAAAGACGTACCAATGACAAAAGAAGTAGTGTACAGGGATATTACCTACCTATAATGGCATATGCAGCAGGAACCTGGGTAATGACTCAGAAAGATGAGAGTAGATTTCAGGCAGTTGAAATGAAACTCCTGAGTAGTACAGTACAGAAGACAAGGAGGGAGAGGGAGAGAAAATAAGACATGAAAAGAGCTAAATGTGCAAAAACTAAATGTTAACTGGAACAGAACAGATTCAGATGGTTTGGAGATGTCAAGTGGATGAAATAAAGAAGACTGTCAATACAAGCGCTGGAAAGATAGATGACAGGAAAGAGAAAACGAGGAAGACCAAGATTACAATGGATGGACTCTGTAAAGAACAGCATAAGACAACAGAACCTGGACTGGAACACAAGTGTTGGATGAGGAATGATGGAGATGAGCCATATTTGCCTCCACCCAGTGGCAGCTGGGTGACTACAGTGACTTCATAAATTGTACCTTCCATCAGTGAGCCAGTATTCCCAAATGAACCCATCAGCTGACTAACATTCATGTAACTGTGAGCTGGGTGGTTCAGGATAGCGCCTTAAAATTTGTCACTCAAAGATGGCCTAGTAGCTCTGTCATGAATTATTCCCAAAATTAAAGATCTGACATCTAAATCTCCTGCCATCAAATTTACATAATAAAATGCCATTCCAAAATTTACATAGACAATGTTCATATGTCATTAAAACCACCTCTCTGAAAGTAAAACGTAAATGAGCAACCAAGGATCATGCAGTGGTCTAGTAGTGCAAATTACCAGTCTCAATCATCCAATGTTTATAGAATAATAAAGTCTTTCAACTGAAGGCATATCTTGAAAACTTTGGGAAATATCTACCACCTACCTTGAACTGGAATATGCCTAACAAACGTTGACACAGTTGTGACAATAAAAATCATGCCCCTGAATGTTTCTAATATATGTTACTTAACCTTAGTAACAATAATTTTACCACTGAAAAACTCAAGAACTCACTTTACCCATGCTGAAGAGCCTAGCACATACGTACTTAACACACACACTGTATCATGAATCCTACGTGTTATAACTTCACCAACACAACGGGACATGTAGAATACTTTCTGAACAGTCATAAAAACATTATCTTCACTTACAGTATTGAGCAGAATATACCTAAGATTGTTGGCCTATCTGTACATAATATTCTCATAGTTCTATTAAATTATCATGGTTGTATTTCACTAACCCTGTTATTTGTACCAAATTTCGAAGCTCTTTCCACATGAATAGTTAAATAGGATACTTTTTTTGTCTACCTATCCTGACATAGTTTATGAAGGAAAATGTTTATTATTAATTTCGGGATGTTTAATGCATGCTGTGACTCGTTATAATGAGCCATACAGTTACTAGCCAACACCGCAGCCTCGCTCTAGACAACTCACTGACACAGAATGTTAACAGCAGATGCTAGGCATACAAGGCCACCTATGAAATTTCTACACCTAAAAGTGCATGGCATCAAAATTGGCCACGAGTTAAACTTCCAGCTATTGTATTATCATATGTACAATACAGTATTTACAGACCTTTACATTTTGTCTTCAAGTCATGGTATCGTTCAGCCGGGTTGTTAACTCGCATCTTAACGCATCAAGACTGTTTCCATGACCGGGCCAAATTCCAATCTTCTTTGAGATAAACATCTCATCGACACAAATAAGGTTGACATGGCTTTAAAACATAACGCGCTATAAAACAGAAAATTTATTTACATTTAGCACACAGTATTTCACAAAAAAGACACTGTTACACTGATGTAACATTTTGATTTACTGTTGAACCAAATATCACTGGAACTCTGAACCATTTATTCGACTCGTACTGTCCCGACAGAATTGTGACTCCCACAAAGTTACTTACAGAGAGTCGTAACTTTTTCAACACTGACTGTGGATACAGTATATAACGTATTTCACACTGTATTTATTTATTTATTTATTTATTTATTTATTTATTTATTTATTTATTTATTTATTTATTTATTTATTTATTTATTTATTTATTTATTTATTTATTTATTTATTTATTTATTTATTTATTTATTTATTTATTTATTTATTTATTTATTTATTTATTTATTTATTTATTTATTTATTTATTTATTTATTTATTTATTTATTTATTTATTTATTTATTTATTTATTTATTTATTTATTTATTTATTTATTTATTTATTTATTTATTTATTTATTTATTTATTTATTTATTTATTTATTTATTTATTTATTTATTTATTTATTTATTTATTTATTTATTTATTTATTTATTTATTTATTTATTTATTTATTTATTTATTTATTTATTTATTTATTTATTTATTTATTTATTTATTTATTTATTTATTTATTTATTTATTTATTTATTTATTTATTTATTTATTTATTTATTTATTTATTTATTTATTTATTTATTTATTTATTTATTTATTTATTTATTTATTTATTTATTTATTTATTTATTTATTTATTTATTTATTTATTTATTTATTTATTTATTTATTTATTTATTTATTTATTTATTTATTTATTTATTTATTTATTTATTTATTTATTTATTTATTTATTTATTTATTTATTTATTTATTTATTTATTTATTTATTTATTTATTTATTTATTTATTTATTTATTTATTTATTTATTTATTTATTTATTTATTTATTTATTTATTTATTTATTTATTTATTTATTTATTTATTTATTTATTTATTTATTTATTTATTTATTTATTTATTTATTTATTTATTTATTTATTTATTTATTTATTTATTTATTTATTTATTTATTTATTTATTTATTTATTTATTTATTTATTTATTTATTTATTTATTTATTTATTTATTTATTTATTTATTTATTTATTTATTTATTTATTTATTTATTTATTTATTTATTTATTTATTTATTTATTTATTTATTTATTTATTTATTTATTTATTTATTTATTTATTTATTTATTTATTTATTTATTTATTTATTTATTTATTTATTTATTTATTTATTTATTTATTTATTTATTTATTTATTTATTTATTTATTTATTTATTTATTTATTTATTTATTTATTTATTTATTTATTTATTTATTTATTTATTTATTTATTTATTTATTTATTTATTTATTTATTTATTTATTTATTTATTTATTTATTTATTTATTTATTTATTTATTTATTTATTTATTTATTTATTTATTTATTTATAAAGTGGTGAAGATAGGGCTCTTGGCCCTCTCTTACGCTTATCCTCATATGAATTTTAGATTTTTACAGCATTTATTTAAAATATCATAATAATCAATTATAGTTAATAATATAAGACGAGTAAATCACATAAGGAGTAACAATAGTACAATTAATTAAGATTACTATTGATGAAAGAACATATAGGAAAAATAGAAAGTAGACAGTAACATAGAAATATCCAATTAATAACTAAAGAATGTATCTATCAACTAGTTTAAAGTAAAACTTATTCTAATATTAGGCAAAAATGAAACGAACTGAATATTAGTATGTAACAATCTAAGTTCACAAAAAACTGTGTTACTATGTTATCTATTTATAGGAACAGTGGATAGTCATAAATGAGACGAATAAAAATGTAAATGAGACAATATAAGATAATTAAAATTCAATACGTAATTTTAGGTTTAATTCACACGTACGTTCATTAAAGCCAACTGTATGTACTCTGGAGGAATTTACGGCAGGCTGGTCTA
Organism: Anabrus simplex; assembly: GCF_040414725.1. Classification (NCBI taxonomy): domain Eukaryota; kingdom Metazoa; phylum Arthropoda; class Insecta; order Orthoptera; family Tettigoniidae; genus Anabrus; species Anabrus simplex. The sequence continues at coordinate 110,749,844 of NC_090269.1, read as the reverse complement.
AACATCCTAAACGAGCAAGACTTTTTAACATCTACAGGGATCGTATTCTATAGCTTCGAACCAATGACCAGGAATGAATGGCTATAGGTATTTGCTCGATGCGGTGCTATTTCAAGTAGTGATCCGGAATGAGTACTGGTAGACGAGGGTCATTTGGTGGGTATTTCTACAGTTTTTTTTTTTTTTCGGGGGCCCCCGAATCCTGCTCCCCCCGCATGACCATCGACTCAATCTACATGGCTTCGGATATGCTATTATTTCTAAGAAGAAAGACACCAGGGAAGAGTGGGAAGTGCCTGTTTCCATGTTAGACACATTACCAGGCGAGTTTGTGTTGGTTGGATAGTGTTAAGGTGTGGTATTGAAGGGTCAGGGAAAAACCACATAGGCAGAAAAGAGAAAGAGCCTACATGTAAAACCTGACATCTTGTGATAGCACATGCAAGGATGTGGGCTGGAAAGGCCCAGTGGTAGTGTTAGTTGAGAAGAGGTATCATGCACCAGCCATGAACCATAGTCTCACTGTTCCATCTGCCCGGGGGATCAGTCCATCTGGGCACTTCCATGACTAACGCGGGCCTTGCCGGCTGCGGAGCCATGCATCGAGTACCACTACGGCCCACCACACAGCGCCACCTCCTTGGGGTCCCTCGTACCCAGTCTCCGATCCCGGAGAATGAGGCCAAGCCCGCCAAGGCGGGGACCCCCTGGAAGGGGGTGGGTCATGACACCGGGCCTCCTTCCTCTCTGCCCGCGCCATGGTCCGATAGACTGGGCAGCTGCGATGGGAGGCCAGGTGGCCCCCCGCGCAGTTGGCGCACACCGGCGCCTGCTTAAGTGTTGCGCAGGCCGTGTAGTGGTGATCACCCCCACAACGGTTGCACCTTACTTGGAGCCCACACCTCTCCTGCCGGTGGCCCCACCTCAAACAGCGGAAACACTGCAAGAGCTGTTGAGGAGGACGCTTCAATCCCACCTGATAGCTGCTACCCATGGGCGCCCGCAGGATCTTTTCCAGGGGGGAGCACATTAACAATTTTCTTGAATATAAAAACCAATATAACGTCAGCAACATTAAATTGTTTACAGAAACTTCCAGTTATAACATATGCTAGATGACTGTCAGTAATTTCAGTTTATGAAATAATCTGGTATGATATTAAACAATTGAACATCAACATCTTTAGAATTCCAGGGGGGGGGGGCAAGTGCCCCCCCTTGCGGGCGCCCATGCTGCTACCCGCTGAGGTTCTCTCGTGATTGGCTCCTCGCTCGGCTGCTGTCCTGGGAGCAGTCCTAGGTTGCGGCTGGGCGGCCCTCTCCTGGTGGGCCGTCATCTTCCCGGGATCTCTTCTCGGCAGGGGAAGTGGCCTCTTCCTGGCCTGGTGACCCCGGAGTAGCAGGTGACTCCGCTCCGTCGCCATCTTCTTCCTCCTGCTGGCTGGCGGCGGTGGCGTCGGTCGGTGTTAACACTCGACTGCGTTCCCTGTCCTGTGGGGCGCACGTCGACGTCTGCAGCTCGACCGTCTCACTGGCAGGCTGGGCCTGGACAACAGCCTCTGAACGCCAGTGGGCGTCCTCTTCCACTGCTGTGCAGCCGTCCGCCGTCCCGGGCGCTTTCCTGGATTGCCCGGGTAACAGGCTCTTCCTGGTAGGCCTGCGTCTGCGTCTACTTCGCCCTGGCAGGTGGTCGACGGTCCTGGTTGGCGGCCTTGTTGGTCTGCGTGTACTTCGTAAAGTACAGCGGTCCAACTGGGGGCGCTCGGGAGTGCCGCCGTCGTCCTCGGCTCTGTCTGGGTGGCTTCCTCCTGGTAGCCTGAGCCGTCCAGCTGCTCCCTGTGTCCTGGTAGCCGGGCAACCTGGTATATCTGGGACGACAGCTTCTCATAGGCCAGGAAGCGGTCTGCGTCCTTGGGATGGATGATCGCCAATGGTCTCGATGATGGGCTCCCTGATGAACTCCGCGATCGCTGTAAGGAGATCGATTATGCGGATCGTCTCCTGGTAGGAGTCCTTTCCCCACTGGTTGTAGACCAGCAGCGTCATAGTCTGTAATCGGGGGCTGGCAATGAGTGGAGCTCCGCCTGTAGCTTCACTATGGCTCCCCTGTAGTCGTAGTCCGCCGGTCTCGCTGGGATGGTAAGCGTGTCCATCGTGGTCCTCCTGAAAAAGAAATCCTGAAAGAAAGAGAGAAAGCGAGCACTGAGAAGTGCTCAGCTCTGACAAATGCTCTTTCGAAATTGTACTAACAAGTACAGCTGCCGGACTAGCACTTAGAAAGTACAGAGCGCCTGGTGAGGAGAGAGACAGCAGAGCGAGAGGCACGTACCTCCTTCCGCTAGCACAGTCAAGCTCGTCCTCATTTCTACAGTCGTTTGAACGTAACCATTCTAACTTTCTGTAGTATGGTGTCATATGAACATCATGTCAGAGCTGGAAGGCATATCGAATGCAAGACTTCTGTACACATTGTAGTTTTGCTACTCGTTCGCAGGTTAATTTACTTATAAGTTCACTCGCATTGAAAGAATACAACAACTGACACATTACTCAAGTCTTGGCTAAGTCCAATGTGGACAAGCGGTGGTCATAGATTTGTCCTCTCAAGGTAACCTAAAATGAACAAATGAGGTGAGCTGTCTCTTTTAATGGGGCACATAGGAAACATAGAAGTAATACACATTACCGCCAAAAGTTCTATGAATTTCACACCGCAGATCACAGGTGGGGTCATACTGGCGGACTGAACAACTCTCAATGCCTTGATACTGAGAAAATGTGTACTGGCATCAATAACGGGAGTGTTTGTCGGTAAACATTATTTTACCCTCGATTTACACTTGCGTGTCATAGGGATTATATTTTGTCACCTTTCCCCTTAAGTCCTGACCACGTGTCCACCATATGGAATGAGAACCATGGAGTCACTGCATAACATCTGTTGCTTAAGAAACTGTATTAGATGACTAGATACCTGCATAATTTTATTGTAATTCCTACATAATTAATAATTTATAATATCTCCCAATGTATACGAGCTGATGATCTAGATGTTAGGCCCATCATTTAAACAACAAACATCATCACCATCATGATCATGATTGTTCCGGGATTACCTGTGGAGCAGAAAGAGGTTGAAGAAGGGTGCCGGGGTGAATGGGCCTATCTACAATATCAAGATTGAGTTAAAACTTTAAAAGGATATATTTCTTTTCCAAAAAAAAACTTAACAAAATTTCACTGAATGAACAATGAAGCATCAGGTACAAAAGCAATCTTGAAACAAGATTAAGAAGGTCCAAGATTAGTGATTTTTACAGTCCGACTCGTTGGCTGAATGGTCAGTGTACTGACCTTCGGTTCAGAGGGTCCCCGGTTCGATTCCCAGCCGGGTCGGGGATTTTAACCTTCATTGGTTAATTCCAATGGCTCGGGGGCTGGGTGTTTGTGCTGTCCCCAACATCCCTGTAACTCACACGCAACACTATCCTCCATCACAATAAGTCAATAACACGCAGTTACCTACACATGGCAGATGCCGCCCACCCTCATCGGAGAGTCTGCCTTACAAGGGCTGCACCCGGCTAGAAATAGCCACAAGAAATTATTATTAGTGATTTTTACAATTATGGGCTTTACAATTTTAAAAATGGAAGTGGTATTATTTAGTTAAGGGCAGAAATCCCCTAGTTCAAGAGCACTTGCTCCCAAAAATACAATATCTAGCCTTCCAGAGGCACTCATTACTCTTACAAAACTTGAAAAAGAGCTAACAGGCTCTCAGTTTCTTACTGTCCACTCAAGGCAACGTTGCACACAACTCTTACACTCTCTGGCCTCTCTAGGCACAATTTACAATTGACATTACTTTTACAGAGGTATTCATAACCCAACCTACTGGGCCTTCATGGAAAAAGAACAGGTTAGATAACTGGGCCGAATACAAAATGAATGGAGGCGTACACTTGCACTCCTAGATAATAAGGAATAAAATCCTAACAGGGCTCTTGGCCCAGAAATACAGGGGCAAATCCCAAGTTACTGAGGTGATACGAATAAGGGTTCAATTAATGCATTACGGAAAGGAAGAAAAACAGTTACAAAATGTAGTCACCTCAAACCAAGATGAAGGGGAGCTCAAGAGGGTACTTCACTCTCTATCCCGATTTACAGTTAAGGATTTTATGAAATTTTTACATTAGCCGGAAGAAAGTTACATTTTAGAAAAGTAGGTTACATAACTAAAGATTCGGACCTTTCCCCTCGGATTAAGCTGCGAAGGTAGCTACAACAAGAAAGGTGTAAGGCCATTACCTTATAGATGTTTTGATGCCGACGAAAGAGGCCGCCCGCCTCCTGCTTAAAAAGACATACTCAGATAGACATCGATCAATTGACAAGGAAACGTGAAAAGCCGCAGTTTATAAACCCTCAGGGAAGGTTCGAGGTCATTCAAGACTAAACCAACCACACCCTCTCAATTTAATTGGTTAATCTCAAATTTACACTCAGAATCGAACAAGAAGCCTGTGATAGGTTGAAAATTAATTACAGAAATGTTTCATTGGCCAGATTCAAAACTGGCGGAAAGAAAAAGGAAGTATTGCCAACCCAAAAATAAACGAACATAGATCAGTTATGGAAAACCTGGGAATATGAAACTTCTTTAAATTATAAATTCTTTCACCTTGCACCAGGGTGCATGATCATAGTTTTAGTAGTGTCATCTGTAGAAGAATGTCCAAACTTCTTGATGAATGGCAAATACACTGACTGACAGAGCAAGTGCAACACCAAGAAGGAGTGGTCAGAACTTTATGCCAATTGCAGGGTAGACTGACGTCACTGAGGTATGCTCATGATGTGAAATGCGCCGCTGTGCTGCGCACGTAGCGAACGATAAATGGGACACGGCGTTGGCGAATGGCCCACTTCGTACCGTGATTTCTCAGCCGACAGTCATTGTAGAACGTGTTGTCGTGTGCCACAGGACACGTGTATAGCTAAGAATGCCAGGCCGCCGTCAACGGAGGCATTTCCAGCAGACAGACGACTTTACGAGGGGTATGGTGATCGGGCTGAGAAGGGCAGGTTGGTCGCTTCGTCAAATCGCAGCCGATACCCATAGGGATGTGTCCACGGTGCAGCGCCTGTGGCGAAGATGGTTGGCGCAGGGACATGTGGCACGTGCGAGGGGTCCAGGCGCAGCCCGAGTGACGTCAGCACGCGAGGATCGGCGCATCCGCCGCCAAGCGGTGGCAGCCCCGCACGCCACGTCAACCGCCATTCTTCAACATGTGCAAGACACCCTGGCTGTTCCAATATCGACCAGAACAATTTCCCGTCGATTGGTTGAAGGAGGCCTGCACTCCCGGCGTTCGCTCAGAAGACTACCATTGACTCCACAGCATAGACGTGCACGCCTGGCATGGTGCCGGGCTAGAGCGACTTGGATGAGGGAATGGCGGAACGTCGTGTTCTCCGATGAGTCACGCTTCTGTTCTGTCAGTGATAGTCACCGCAGACGAGTGTGGCGTCGGCGTGGAGAAAGGTCAAATCCGGCAGTAACTGTGGAGCGCCCTACCGCTAGACAACGCGGCATCATGGTTTGGGGCGCTATTGCGTATGATTCCACGTCACCTCTAGTGCGTATTCAAGGCACGTTAAATGCCCACCGTTACGTGCAGCATGTGCTGCGGCCGGTGGCACTCCCGTACCTTCAGGGGCTGCCCAATGCTCTGTTTCAGCAGGATAATGCCCGCCCACACACTGCTCGCATCTCCCAACAGGCTCTACGAGGTGTACAGATGCTTCCGTGGCCAGCGTACTCTCCGGATCTCTCACCAATCGAACACGTGTGGGATCTCATTGGACGCCGTTTGCAAACTCTGCCCCAGCCTCGTACGGACGACCAACTGTGGTAAATGGTTGACAGAGAATGGAGAACCATCCCTCAGGACACCATCCGCACTCTTATTGACTCTGTACCTCGACGTGTTTCTGCGTGCATCGCCGCTCGCGGTGGTCCTACATCCTACTGAGTCGATGCCGTGCGCATTGTGTAACCTGCATATCGGTTTGAAATAAACATCAATTATTCGTCCGTGCCGTCTCTGTTTTTTCCCAACTTTCATCCCTTTCGAACCACTCCTTCTTGGTGTTGCATTTGCTCTGTCAGTCAGTGTAAAACAAGGAGAAATTCACTCAGTTTAGAAAACTGCACAATAACAAAATTACTTAATATTTTAGTGGTCACTTCTTCTGATTAAAGTTCTAAGTTCCTGTTGCAGTAGTTTCCACTTTTGTTCGATAGAGGAGTTCATTAAGGCGCTTGTTTTGAATGCGCGGCGTTGAGGTGTACCTCCCGGTAGAATGATCATCATCATCACCATCTTCTAATGTTAGAGAGTACTGACAACACACGTAACAAAAAATGTGAATGAATTTCAGACAAATATTCAGGATGTTGCATTGCTTCACAGTTACCCTTTAAATTCACCATCCGTTGTGAATGATTTCCTTGCATGGGAAAAATGCATTTCATCTGACAATGCACACACAGTGATAGTGGTAAATAAAGAGGTTGCCAAATTTGTGAAGGACAGGCATTATTCTCTTTATATTTTGGGTTGTCCATTACACACACATCTGAAAAACAAGAAAACAAAGGAAGTCCCAGATGGATGAATTTGGTTAAGAGTATAAAGCAATGAGACCTGGACTGAGCAAAGTAATTGCTAAGAACTGGTGAAAAGATAGGAGAAAAGTGTAGAGAACTCATGTTTGCCCTAACCTGATGCATCTAAATAACAGGAAGTGATGATTTCTTGCATAGGATATTCTGGACTTGGAAATATTGTAACATTCAAGTTATCAGTTCTTATATATTGCCTTATGTGATGGGTGTATAATTAGCTGTTTCAGTTTTGTAGTATCATATCTATCGCTTTTAATCTTTACATAATGTTCTCATTGTGTTTATAATTCTATTTTTAATTACTGATTGAATATCTATATATATATATATATATATATAATAAGAGTTTTGTCTGTACATTGCTCAGAATTTGAAAAGAATGGCATTTCTGAATCGATCATGTCCACAGTAACAAGAAAATGCAGTTTTTACTTTTCCGTAATTTCTGTCTGTATGTATGTATGTACACGCATCACGAGAAAACGGCTGAAGAGAATTTAATAAAAATAAAAATTGGTATGTAGAGTCGGGGGGTGAGCCGCTACAATCTAGGCTATAAATTATTTTATTCACGCTGAGTGAAATGGTAGTTTAGGGGAAGGCCTAAAATTCAATTCTCAAATATTTATATTATTCATTCATTCATTCATTCATTCATTTATTTCAATTAATTCCAACGAGCCTGCAGGCTCATACATAGGAATTGTACAGGACATTACATACTGGCGGGCACTTACACATCAAAATATAGTTTGTGTATATAAGATAATTAGTAAATGGTTGAACATATAAACACATACAATATATAAAATATGTACATCATCAATATGAGGATTACAGAGAATTATTTCTGACTGTATTTACATTTACATAACATGAAAATTGCAAAGGTACAAGAATGGATTATGGAGTATTTTCATTTACATAAGAGTTGCTGAAGTACAAGAATAGATTTAAGATTATTTACAATTACATAACATAATGGTCATATCGATAAATACTACATAACTAAAGTTATATAGAATTAAATTTCTGATCATGTACGTCTTATGCATTTTTACCGTACCGGCTATGATAACACAGATATTTATGAATTTGGATTTTTGTTGCCAACTCCATAGCAACGCCGAGCCTCGACAAAATGGGTAAACAGAATTTAATGAAAATCGGTATATAGAGTCGGGAATAAGAAACTACAGTTTAAGCTATAAACAATGTTATTCACCTTGGGTGAAATGGTAGTTTAGGGGAAGGCACCTAAAATATAATTTTTAAGTACCTATGTACTTGGTCCTATAGAAAAGTACTACATAACAAAAGTTATAGAGAATATAATTTCCGATCATTTATGTTTTATCAGTTTTACCGTACCGACTATTATAAGAGTGGTATTTCAGAACCGGAAGATAATTAATAATGTGAAGGCCTACAATATCGAAAGCGCGTAACATAGATCAAAAATAACATTACACTGACCGTTGTTTGTTGTAATGTTCTTTGTCTCTTAAGGCCGGTCTCCACTGATTAACATTTAACACCAACATGTTAAATTTAACATGTTACAATTGACATGTATATTGTGATTGTGTCTTCCAATTGACTTTGCATGTTAACTCAGAATGTTGAGGTTAACACTTTTAACATGTTGGCGTGTTTTCCGCTCCAAGTGGAAAACATGTCAAGTCAATTCGTTGTTCGTGAGATGTTGGCACAGCTTCGGCAACTTCCTTGCCGTTTCCATGTCAACATATAGCCAGACGACGCAAACGACGTGTTTCTCGTGAAGCAGGATTATAGTTACAACACTCCGCAACACTCATTCTCTTTGTTATAAGCTACAAATACAGTACCAGTACCGGTACCGGTACGCGCACGTGTGTCGTTCTCTCTGTAGTATACTAAAATTTATAGTCAGAAATGGAGTGGAGCAAGATTATTTTAGACTTAATTAATGACATAATAGAAAGGCCTTGTTTGTGGGATGTCTCATCAAAGGAATACAGAGATAAAGCGAACAAAGCCGACAGTTTCCAGGAACTCTAAATTATCTATAATTATTCCTGCGAGTGCATAAAAAACTAGCGTCCCTCCGCTCCCAGTACAGTGGAGTATTGCCAAAAAGAAATCAGAAAAAGTCGGGAGGCGGGAGCGGACGAAGTTTATACTTCAAAGAGGTTTGCTTTTGAAGCAATGAGCAGGATGAGGGGAGAAAATGTATCTAATAACTGCATTTCTAAATCATAACAAGAAGCAACAGTGGTAATAACAAAGGCCAAATCCTCTTCATCTGAGTCCATTTTCCTTGTTTGAAAATACTAGACACCACCCAAATGTATTACCGCAAATTGATATGATGAACTACCTATATATAAACAAAGAAAGTCAAGTTTAACATGTTTATTAAGTGTGGACACAGTGTTAAATGAAATAGTATTTAACATTTAACATGTTGATGGTGTCACCAGTTAACATTCAACACTTTTAACGCTGACATTTAACTCCGATAGATGGTATTACTGCTGCGTACCGAGTATAACAGCCTAACTGAATATTGGCGGGAAATAGCTGAGGAGTTAGATAACTTTCTTCTTTAGCATGCCAATCCTCTGGTTCATACATTTTATGATACTGCTGGTACGTAACACACTGGTTCATCATTACTATGATGCCAGCTATTCGATACCTACTCTGACGCGCTGTTTCGAATGAGCAGTGTGCGCACTTAAGTCAGAGGCTCAGTTAGTAGTAATAGGAGTAGTAGTATGAACTGGTCTGGAATTACAATTTAGTCCTATTCCAAATTATAGTACCACAATTCACTAAATAACTCAAAATTCAACGCTGAAAAGAGCCGTTTCTTAGGAAAAGCTTCTTCCTCTTCACTTTCATTAAATCTACATTAATTTTATTCCAAATTAAGAGCGAAGATGTGGTTTCTTCTCTGGCTTGGAGGAAAAATTGCCTCCACGTCAAGAAGTTCTTTCCCCCGCCAGTGTACTCCCAGGAAACAAATAAGTAAACGGGCATAGTTTTTGCCCTTGGACTATCCACTATTTGAAACCCCCCTCCCCCCGTCGGAAAAAGGACGAAGATTGTTCACGGATGTCTGCATCTTGGTCATTCCAGCTCTGTAGCTTTGGACTGTTAGTTCGGAGCATAGTACTGTTCGTTAAAAGTGAGAGAATGTGTGGTTTTTCATTTGATCGAGTATTTCATATGAAGCCATTGCTTTTAATCGCGCCATTCCTACTGACGTCATTGTAATGACCCATGTTCATTTCAGTTGGGGAAACCACTAAGAGAGTCTTTCTGAGAATCTATAAAGGCTGGCGGAGAATGAGTGTCTGCCATTATAATGAAAACTCCCCAACCTGATTGTGACTGACGGTAGGCAAGCTGGCCTACCATTACAATGAAAATTCCCTAACCCAGTCTTCATATGAGAAAAGACGTTGGTGACTTGCCCGTTGTGCTTCTAGGGCAACTTTAAGATCTATGCAACTTAATACAATCTTGCTCACAACGTTTACACTACCTAACCTAGAATTCTGTATAAAATTTGGAATTTCGTAGCGAAGCACGGGTACATCAGCTAGTAATTAATAAATTAATGTCGTAATGGTCAACCTTTCAATAGTATAATTGCAATATTCTAAATTACATTAATTAGGGACTAGTTGCGGACGGGGCTGGCCATCTTCAGCCTTAATGGCTGTACATGTACATGCACACAATTGACATAAAACAAATGAAACAAATATATACAAATTGACATTAAAAACTGGCATGAAATTATGAGTAAATTTGAAAATAACTAGGTTCTAAATTCTTGCATCTTGAGTATGCTCATCATTGAGACTCTTTCATATAATAATATTCACAGAACTGTTCGTTCTAATACTGCTAATCATTACTAATTCAATTGTAAACGGGAACTGGTAAATGTTGATCTCGTAGTTCATCACCAAATCTATTTGAGTGGTGTTAGCCACATGCAAGTCATTGGACGCCGCTGTAATAACCACCAGCTGACGGAGAACTGTTAGACGTTGTTTCAACATCAATCAAAGTAATAAATTGAGATATCTCGTGGTGCTTGTTAAATCATGCTGAAATGTTGTTGGATATTGTAAGGACGGCACATGAAGATGTGGTTAAAACAGATACGTTGTGCCTGGTAAAAATTTGCAATTCATTGCGGTGCCCCTGAAATTAACCTGAATAAATTAGTTAAAATTAAATTAATTAATTGAATGAGATAATGTGTTAGTTAGATGGCATAGGTTATATGAGACTTACCTCTCAATCGAGGCCGACTTGAGAGACTTTCTCGTCGGCCTTGGAGGCGGGTTACCTTGCGCGTGCCTTTCCCCGTTCCAGGCAGGCTAGCGCTCGGTTGGTCCTGTGGTCATTCAGGCTTATTAGCTCGTTCGCTGCACACTTGCAGGCAGGTCCTGCCGCAGCCTTGAACCGAGTACTCACTAGACGTGGAGGTAAGACTTATAGATGTTTCCCCTTGTGTAGCTCGATATGAGGAGTTTGAGGAAGCGGATCGCAATCTTTAAGCTATGTATATGTTGAGTAGGTTTAAAGCCCCAGTTAATGAAAAGTTTTAAAAGGCTTCTCGGCCCGTGTATGCTTCACTCTTAAACATGGTATGGATGTTAGATTTATATTATGGTCTTACGACCTGCGTATCGCTTAACTATGTTGTCTCTTGAATTTGGACAGGCCACTTTTAATTGTTTGTTTGTAAATTTAAAGTTGCGTAAAGTCTGTTCTTTGAGAAGTTTAAAGGATCTGTGTAAATTAGTATAGTTACTGAGTATGTGAAAGTACCAGAATGTTTTGGTAAATTGGGCGAATATTACGGTATTTACATTTCTAGTTGTAATGTGTTTATTTTCGAGGCATATGCTTCCGCGCAGTATTGCTAAGTCTAAAAGATTATTCTGGCGTGACCCAGAACTATCTGGTACTATCCCGGAAATCTGGGATACCAAGAGACCCTAGAGTATGGTGTTTGTGAGAAGGCGATGTCTTATGTTTTCAGGGCTAGGCCCGTTACTAGCGAATATTATGTTAACTAGTAAATTGTGCTGGGCACATATGTTTATAGTATTTTAGTAAATTGGTTTGAAATGGCACATGTCCTTGTGCTGTTTGAAAATTTGTGTATCGAGGTAATGCAATGGCTTTCATTTATGTAATAAATTGTGTTTTGGCAAACTTAACGTGCCTTTACGCCCCATTCTCTCGGCCCACCTCTTCTTCCCATAAAAGCTACCGGATATAAACCTAGTACAATCATCATCATCGTCATCATCATCGACGTCGCCCAAATAGACCTACAACATTAACAATAACCACAATAATAACACGAAGTAATATTTAATGTTTGCTTGCTAATAAACATCTCGTATTCATCCTATCACAAGTTATCAAGGGAGGTACGTGCAAGACCGACTCCAATCCTCAGATCGAAATATTAAATCAAATCAAAATCTTTATTTGCAAATGAGGTGTCTACCTCGGTGGCAAATGGTACACTAAAATACATTATTGTCAAGCACTAAATTTTAAATTAACAAGAGAAGAATTTTTTTTCTAGAATAATATACAATTTATGCTAACATTTTTTTCTATTAAACAAACAGATCATCCTTAATAAATTTATATTGTTTACATAATTCTACTTACACTGACTGACAGAGCAAATGCAACACCAAGAAGGAGTGATTCGAAAGGGATGAAAGTTGGGGAATAAACAGAGACGGCACGGACGAATAATTGATGTTTATTTCAAACCGATATGCAGGTTACACAATGCGCACGGCATCGACTCAGTAGGATGTAGGACCACCGCGAGCGGCGATGCACGCAGAAACACGTCGAGGTACAGAGTCAATAAGAGTGCGGATGGTGTCCTGAGGGATGGTTCTCCATTCTCTGTCAACCATTTGCCACAGTTGGTCGTCCGTACGAGGCTGGGGCAGAGTTTGCAAACGGCGTCCAATGAGATCCCACACGTGTTCGATTGGTGAGAGATCCGGAGAGTACACTGGCCACGGAAGCATCTGTACACCTCGTAGAGCCTGTTGGGAGATGCGAGCTGTGTGTGGGCGGGCATTATCCTGCTGAAACAGAGCATTGGGCAGCCCCTGAAGGTACGGGAGTGCCACCGGCCGCAGCACATGCTGCACGTAGCGGTGGGCATTTAACGTGCCTTGAATACGCACTAGAGGTGACGTGGAATCATACGCAATAGCGCCCCAAACCATGATGCCGCGTTGTCTAGCGGTAGGGCGCTCCACAGTTACTGCCGAATTTGACCTTTCTCCACGCCGACGCCACACTCGTCTGCGGTGACTATCACTGACAGAACAGAAGCGTGACTCATCGGAGAACACGACGTTCCGCCATTCCCTCATCCAAGTCGCTCTAGCCCGGCACCATGCCAGGCGTGCACGTCTATGCTGTGGAGTCAATGGTAGTCTTCTGAGCGAACGCCGGGAGTGCAGGCCTCCTTCAACCAATCGACGGGAAATTGTTCTGGTCGATATTGGAACAGCCAGGGTATCTTGCACATGTTGAAGAATGGCGGTTGACGTGGCGTGCGGGGCTGCCACCGCTTGGCGGCGGATGCGCCGATCCTCGCGTGCTGACGTCACTCGGGCTGCGCCTGGACTCCTCGCACGTGCCACATGTCCCTGCGCCAACCATCTTCGCCACAGGTGCTGCACCGTGAACACATCCCTATGGGTATCGGCTGCGATTTGACGAAGCGACCAACCTGCCCTTCTCAGCCCGATCACCATACCCCTCGTAAAGTCGTCTGTCTGCTGGAAATGCCTCCGTTGACGGTGGCCTGGCATTCTTAGCTATACACGTGTCCTGTGGCACACAACACGTTCTACAATGACTGTCGGCTGAGAAATCACGGTACGAAGTGGGCCATTCGCCAACGCCGTGTCCCATTTATCGTTCGCTACGTGCGCAGCACAGCGGCGCATTTCACATCATGAGCATACCTCAGTGACGTCAGTCTACCCTGCAATTGGCATAAAGTTCTGACCACTCCTTCTTGGTGTTGCATTTGCTCTGTCAGTCAGTGTATAATATCTCCTATACTTACAAACATAGTCAAAGCATATACAGTATGTGGAATATAAAATTTATGCTAACAATTTTTTTCTTTTAAACAAGCAGATCATCCTTAATAAATTTATATTGTTTACAAAACTCTACTTGTAATATCTCCTATACTTACAAACATAGTCAACTCATATACAGTGTGTGGAATTACTTCAAATAATACTATGCAACTGGTATAAGATTAAAATTTACATTGCATTTATTTACTTTTTTACCCATTTTGGAACCTAAGTAGCATAACGACCTTCTGCGTCTTAACCAGGGCCCCCGTTTGCCACCACTTTTCAGCCGAAGTAGCCGGATTACTGGTATTGGATAACACAAAAATAACACGTACATATTATATAAACGGCTGTAAATTAACATGATAAATGTAACATCATAGGGAAAATCACTTTTACACGTATGAAAACGCTTCGCCAACAAGAATCACATATATTCTACTAGAAAAGAGATCAACAAGCTGATTGTTTAGAAATTTCAATTCGTCAAATAACGCTTTTTGTTAGATTTCACTTCGCTGGATAGATGAAAATACATGATAAAACTGTTAAAATTATACTTCTAACATCATTTTGAATTTTTCAAATAAATTAAGGTACGAAATTCCTCGATTTATTCGCTCTCGTGAGAAGTGTGAAACACAATTTGTTGCCTTAGTTTTGAAGTGGTGGACAATTCCTTAAATACAGCACCCAACGAATAGGTAGTTTCTTTGGTATTGTCTTTACGTCGCATCGACACAGATAGGTCTTATGGCGACGATGGGACAGGAAAGGGCTAGGACTGGGAAGGAATCAGCCGTGGCCTTAATTAAGGTACAGCCCCAGCATTTGCCTGGTGTGAAAATGGGAAACCACGGAAAACCATTTTCAGGGCTGTCGACAGTGTGATTCGAACCCACTATCTCCTGAATACTGGATACTGGCACCAAACGAATAGGAAGTACACCCGAAATAATAATGTTATTGGCTTTACGTCCCACTAACTACATTTGTTACCGTTTTCGGAGACGTCGAAGTGCCGAAACTTAGTCCTGCAGTAGTTCTTTTACATGCTAGTAAATCTACCGACACGAGGCTGACGTATTTGAGCACCTTCAAATACCACCGGACTGAGCCAGGATCGAATCTCTCAACTTAGGGTCAGAAGGCCAGCGCCTTAACCGTCTCAATCACTCAGCCCAAGTACACACGAAATGATTATGTTAACCCAATGAACGGCCCTGGTAATGTTAACATAATGTTGACATATGGCATAACATCACTTCACACAATTATGGTAATCTTAGTAATGAAGCGTTCAGACACTAAAGATATAATAGATTTTTGCCCATTAAAGAACATGAGTGCAAAAACTCTATTGACTAAACATTGATATTTAATCACATGCAAGAGCTTCAGTTCGGCGCAGTCTGCTTGATAACAGATAACCACAGCATGAATCAGAAGGTGTTGGTAGTGTAAAACCCTACTTAACAAACCCAGCTAATCCCTCTAAGTCACTATTTTTTCTGTGTAACAGTATACAGATTGCTCCCTCTGTCACACTTATAAGTTTTGTTATAGGTACCGGTACTCCAAGATCCAGCCAAACATTTCCGTAGGCAAAGCACAGATTATTGTAAAATATACTTGCATCTAAATCACTCGACACTTTGAAGCACATAGACACTGACGGAATAACATAATATAAATTATATTCTATCTAAAGTAATATTTTTCGAGGAACACGAATAGTTTGGAAGTAGAGAAATGGCTTCCTTAACCTCAGACTTATTCTCAAAATGATGTATTCACGCTACAGTTTTGTCATGGACTTCAAAATAATCACGATGTATATTCCTAATACATTTCTATCTTAATGTTCTATTCCGTAGGAAACTTAGGAATAGTTGTATGAGAGGCATTGTCATAGTTAGACTAAAACCTGGTCCACCTAGTGCACTCATGTTTTTAATGGGTGAAAACACGATTAAAACAAGCATATTCTCACATTAATGCGTATAATGACAGATCGTATGTGTCTACTGACTCGTATAGATATACTCGCACACTTATATTCTACAAAGAAACTAATATTTATCGTCAACTTTCATAAAATTACACAGACTACATACGATAACAACAAACCAAAACAAACCCAGATTTCCAACAATTCCGGCTACTCGATTCGCCATCTTTGAACGATCGAGAGTAGCATTAAGGTCTGAGCAGGACGAATAGAAGTACATAGTGTGACGACTTCTGCTGTTTGATATGTTCCTACACTACGCGGCGCTGGTGTAGGTAAAGAGGGATCAGCTGTCAATGAACATGTGATTTTAAATGAGATCTGATGTGACTTAATTCGGAATTTATCTTTTAAATAAATTATTTAAAACCGTGGGTTTATTATTGTTATGTTTCAGGAATGTGCATTCTCTTTGCTGATCGATGACTGTGTTTATGTGCGATCTGTGTTTCGTGCAAATTAAGATATAGAGTTCCTTGTTTTGAAAGTAATATGTGACAAATTCGGAGGAAATATTTTACATTTAGTAATGATTTAATGACATTACTTCTGAAATTGGTTCGTCAGTGTCTTAACGAATATCTCAAACGGGTATGTGTGCACAGAGCTAAGTCATATTTCATGAATTCACCACGAAATCAAACTCAGTTGCAATTATTAATTATAACCTTAAAAATACACATGTTCAACTGTTAGTGTACATGCTACGTAATATAAGCATATTAAAACTCTGCAGGCACCCAAATGATGTTACGTACCGTTATGTCATATATATATATATGTAATTCCTACATAACTATTTAAGTTAAATTATATATTAACATGCTCAGATGAATGAATCTTACCAGCACTTCACCACATCAGTCAGTTAACTGGACACCTTGGACATTTTCCGGGTATGTTTTGCGGTCGTACAAGCTTGCATTTCTTTCCGTACTTCTTTTATACGGAAATAAAATCGGCATCGTATGTAATGAAAAATTAATTTTGGTACCAAGTCCTGAGCATGTTCAGTACAGCACCCAAGTCTATGAGAAACAGTAATTGAAGGTAAACTATCCAGGCATTCTTGAAATATTTCGCCCCATAATGCTTCTTGTACACTAATATTTCTCACAACAACTTCCTCTACACGAGAAAACATTAATAATAATTCACTTGATGGGTAAATGAGATAGTTGGATGAGTTACAATATTCCTGTAGACTTGTTAAAGCTGAAAACGGGCTACCCTTTGCCTCCTCGGTATTGTTTTGCAGAGACCCAATACATGCTGTACAGTCTGTCACTTTGCTTGCATGTTTAACAATATACCCACAGAAGTGATGAATAACATTCATTTTTGAACTGGTGAAAGGAACTATTTGTTCATCTTCCCAACTTGATAAGGATGGCTGATCAAAGGTAAGCTTGCTGTAAATTTTCTCCTGAGCTGTACTTATGATTTTGGCATTGTCTTTGGCAACAGCTTTTGCCATGGCTCTAATCTGATTGAAAAATGATGTTAAGGGTACTTCAACTTCAGACTGGCAATTACCTCCTTTAGGTATAGCATTGCTTAGTGGGACATACACTGATTGTAACATGTGCAGATGCAAAAAGTCCACTGTAGAAGGGTGATCATCACAGCTTATGGATCGTAGGATACCAAAGTGCCTTTCCAAGGGATCTTGGTTGAATTTGCCTGTAAGCACATAAGAAAAACCGCGGCTCCACAAATACTGTGTAAGTTCTATTGTGCTTAAGTGTCACACGCATGGACTCAAGAGTTCTCTCAGAACCGAATGTATTGTTTGGTGCTTTTAAGATCTCACTCATTTCACACAAACGATAAAATTTCTCACAATCAGGAAATAATGCTTCGTCAGGAGTTTTGGCATTCAATGCATCAAAAACATCATTGAGGTCCCTTGTTAGAATTTCTGTGGCTTCACTTCCTTCAAAACCATTGGTGTGACTGTCTCTAAAAAAATGAATTGCATTTGCCATAGCCCTGCTGAATAACTGGAACGCCAAACGAGCATTCATTTTCTGAAAACCGTTAGGGTTGATATGTGGTGAGGTTATTTTTGGACATACTCGCAAACCTGCAGAATCCTGGAGGGTGTCATTTTCATAAACTAGCCTGTAATAGTTGAAGCTAATATTGTGACCTTTATAGGTAGAATTTTCTTTGGCAAGAAAATAGTTTCTAATGCATTTCAGGATATGAACTGCATCTGAAAATGCCCAAATCTTTCTGGAGGAGCTCACAGGATTGGGAATGCTTACATTTAAGTTATTTAGTTTACCACTGATATCAAGATTTTGCCAAGCTTTCTTGTTTGTCTGACTCCCATCGCACACAAATCCAACAATGTGAATCCCAGCATTTTCCAGTTGAATAATAACTTGGATTATTATTTTTGACAGTATGTCACCAGGTGTGGAATTGCGACTTGCATATATTGCAATAGGTTGCACCCAGTGCTTTAAGAGTGGAACACTAGGGCATGATTTGCAATATTTGCTTGTTGATCTTCTGGTGTGAGATCATCAAAGTCCACGTACCCATCTATTTTTAAAGAAGTGCCATTAAACTGTATTTCTTCTTTTAGTTTAACTTCATCGAATATTAATATTCCTAACCTGTTGTTGTCATCATCATCATAAGTGTTAAAGGCTTGAGAAATGGCACTGACTGAATGATGATTGATACCGTATGAACACTTCAGGCCTTTCAATAGACTGCGAAGATGTGATGGTGATGGCAGTGGCAGAAGGTCATGCTGTCTACAATGCCTGTAACCTTTTGGGGACTTAATTTTCAACAGGAGTGCTTCCAGTAGAAGTTCCTGATCATAACGCATGCCTTTTGAACTTCTGGTATTGCTCTTCTTCAGTATGGTATCAATTATTATCTTCTGTTTCCCACTTAGTCTTTCATTAGGGGTATTTACCTGTTTTTTGGGTGATTTAAATTCTTCAAGCTCCCTTTCTAGTTCAGCATTCTTTTTCTTTTCTTCTTTTAATCTTCTGCTAAAAAAAGTAACTTTCCTCTGGAGATGTTTAATTCTCTTTTTTAAGATAAATACCCTCTTGTTATCAGCACTAACCTGTGATTTATTACCAGCATTAGAGCATACAGAGCTAGGGGAGGCTAGTGTGGAATAATCACCTGTGGAAGGAACATCTAATTTGGTAGACTGGTGTTGATATGGAGATCTTCTTACTGTGATGTTTCGTGATAAATATTTCGGAAGATTAGGAAAAATATGTGGGACTGCTGTAGGATCCAGTTTCCATCTCTGTCTTGGAATTTCCACTTTTTCACCATTAATAATGAAACTGTCACATTTCTGGATAAGTTCGGCCGCAAAATGCAGATCACAGACACGACTTTTATCACTTAAAGGCAGATCTTGACGTGGGATAGCTTTCGACCACTTCGAGAACAGAGTGGGATCTTTTGGGGGTGAAAAAAAATGCCGTTTTTCATTCGATTTTTTATCGTAACCCGACTTGCAACCCGGGACATGGCAAGTTGTAGGCATATTCAGATGCGGAAGTAAATTGAAGATTATGCCCAAGTATACGTCCTACTTCTCAAATGCGTAAATATTTTTAACTTTTTAGTTCACGAAAAGTTAACCCCAGATATTTTGCACGTATAAAACTGGAAAACGTATAAAACTACCGAAAAAGACCACAAACTGTTTACACACATCTACATAAAGACGACAAAAAGCGCGCGTACTTGGCCCTTTTAACGACAGCAGCGCTGCAGGTGGCGGGGAACATGTACACCGTGTCTGTTAACATGTGATTCAGAGGGAGTCGTCACACTATTCATTTCTATTCGTCCTGGTCTGAGGATTGGAGTCGGTCTTGTCTTGTCTTGTCTTGATAATTTGATGGGCTTCACGTGATAGCGATGTACCCAGTCACAGATCCTATAATAAAACTCGAAGTGTGGAGGAGGCGAAAACGCAAAAGATAAAACTAAAATTATGGTAAGAATTCACCTACTAATCTACAACACACAGGAGTAACATAAGGAACAAGGTACAAAGTTTCAGGCCATAACGATCTGTACTTGGCGACTTTCTACCACACGTACATGACCGGGTCAACACATAGGGAAGTGACAAAGGGAGAGAAATGAAAGGAAAGTGTTGGTGTCAGAAAGGAAATTCGATAAAGCTACAACCGTAGTGGGCGTGGGATAGAGTATCCAACATGACAATTGGGTGGGTAACGCGAATTGTTTCCTGAAAAACGGCTGTAACCATTTTCGCCTACTAACTTCGAGCAACGGACACTGAAACAAAATATGATTAATTGTACCAACCGAAGTTCGACATTTACAGAGGTTAGACTCGACCAACTTCGTACGAAGTAATTGAACAGGCGTGCACATATGATTTAGTAGCAAACGGATAATATTAGTTATGTGACGTCTAGTATAATAATGTTTAGTAAACAACGGAAAGCGTGGGACGTTCGGAAGGATCGTAAACAAACTCCGTCCTGTACAACACGAGGGGTGGCTCCACTCATCCCGCCATAACTGTCTTGTCTTCTCTCGACAACCGCTCCAATAATCAATGAAGGGTAACGCCAAATGGTACGCAACACTCTGACCTTGAGCTGCAGCCTGAGCCAAGGCATCCACCTGTTCATTACCTGTAATATTTGAATGACCCGGAATCCAAAATAAGGTAATCCTTTTACCTAGTTGGTGTAGATCGAAACAGATTTTGCGAAGATTTTGAATATACCAATTGGACCGGAAACTGGGATTATTTAAGTCTTGGAGTACACTCAGGGAATCGGATGCAATGTAGACACTATCTGGATGCAAATACTTGATTTATAGTAAGGCCTGGCGGATTGCAAAAGCCTCCGCCGAAAAAATAGTTGTCTCCGATGGAAGTGAAAATTGTTTGGAAATGTGTAACTCGGGTGAGAAAAAGGCCACCCCCACACCTGGAGGGGTGTGAGTATTGGACCCGTCAGTATAGAATATTGGTGAAAGGGTATGAACATTCTGGGACAAAGCTAGAAGGCCATATTTCCTAGCGCTGTGTGTCCGGGCCGGGTCAATGAGTTGAGAACCATCTAATGCTGGTAAAATCAGAGCAGGGATATAATAATTTGCTTGACAGGGAAGAATGTAATTAGTTGTGGACGGGGTACGAATAATAGAAGTACGAAGGGAATTAAAGTAATAATATGCCCAGGCAAGTGCTGGGTAACGGCATAGTGGGGTACCTCTATCTTGATAGTAACGTACTAGTAATGATAATTTAGGGAGGATTGGATGAGAGGTAAGAGAAAGAGTCCTTAGAATAAACTTGGAGGCTTGCAATTTTCTCGTCAGATGCAAGGGGAATTCCGCAACCTCGACCAATGTTGCGTTGTTGGGGGACGATTGCAGAGCCCCAATACAAAGTTTAATAAGAATCCAATTGAGTAAGCTTTTGCTTGGCGGCCGTGTCAAAGAACCCCGAGCCATCATCCAAGGTTGAACGAATAATATTGCGATATAACAGGAGTATAGTACTGGGATCCGATCCCCAAGATCTCTGTCGTAGGGCAAAAAATAGAGTATTTTGGAAGAAACTTTCCCACAAGATGTTTAACGTGAGAGTGCCATAATAATTTGGTGTCAAGGTAAATACCTAGATATTTAGGCGACTGGACGATCGGGATCGAAAAACCTTGAAATCGTATAGGCGGGTGATCAGTACACTGGGACCAAGAGAAAAGAACCGCTCGACATTTATCGTAAGCCACTTCTAATTGATGATCGTGAAGCCAAGTAGCAAAATCAGAAAGCGTCGTATGTAATGACGTGTAAATAGCTTCAAGTGATGGGAGACTAAGATATATAACTAGATCATCGGCGAATTGTATCATGCGAGCACTGCGGGTTATAATTTTCCCTAGGGACATCGAACAGAGTGTAAATCAAATAGGACAGAGAATGTCTCCTTGAGGGAGGCCCGTAGACGTCATACGTGCTTGACTATGAGGAAAATGTTTTTATTAAAGCGTTCTGTGAGTCAGCATGTTCAAGAGCAGATTAACTAAAAGGGGCGGGAGGTTATAATGGAGCAATTTTTGGAATAGCACTTGGAGGTCAACATCATCATAAGCTTCACGTAGATCAAAAAAGATAGCTAGTAAGGGTTCATTCCGACAGCATGCGAGGTTGATGTCAGTTACCAAAAGGTTAATGACATCAGTGGCAGAGCGACCCGGTAGGAAAGCAAATTGATATTTGGGCATCAAATTATAAAAGTCTAGAGACCATTTTAGTCGTTAAAGAATAATATTTTGGAAATTTTTTCGAAAGCATTGTCCCAGGTAAATGCCCCTATAACTGTCGGGAAGTACAGGGTTTTTCCCTGGTTTCAGCAGAGGGACCAAATAAAAATCGTTCCAGGTGGACGGGACTTAAGCCGACTCGAGGCAACGATTGAATATCTGCAGTAATTTCTGGCGAAATACGAAATACGAGATATCATCCCGTCCAGGGGTCGAAGTATGGGATGTATTGATGGCCAGATTTAATTCTGTGATATCAACTGGGCTTATGAGCGAAGAAAATTTACTGGAGCTAGGAGGAAGAGTGAAACAAAATGTGGGGCTACAAAATCCGGAGTAAGTTTTTGAAAGAAGCGTAAAAGATCCTCCATGTTGAAGTGTACAGTAGATGGAGTACTAATAAGACGGTTGGATAGGCCGGCAACTGTTCGCCCAATATGTTTGGACGATGACTGTCTATTTAGAGAGGAAATGAAGGCTCTTCAAGCCAGGCGGCTTTTGTCGTTAAATACCTTTTTAGTTCGGGCAACCAATACTTTATAGTGTAAGTACGCTTGGAACGTTCCAAAACGGCGAAAGGAGCGAAGTGCTGTCTTCCGTTCTGCTATTAAAGCCGCACACTCAGTATCCCACCAGCGAGCATAATTAATAGCTTTGGGTCGGAAATGTGGCCGTTTCGGATGGTATAGATCTAAATATTCAGTGAGAATTGATGTTAAGGTATTGTAGGGCAGCTATTGACCGTCCAATGCAGATAACTTTTGAGTCAAAAACTGTTGAAACTGGAGTGTATTAAAGGGGAACATGCGCCTATTCAATTTAAGCGGGGGGAGAGCGGCTGGTTGACTGTCAGCAAACCCAATAAAGATGGGGAAATGATCACACGAATGAGTGTTCTTGACTACCTCCCATTCGATTCTGTGTCAGATCACTAGTACAGATGGTTAAATCGACAGCACTCTTATTTACAAGAGGAGACGTCACTCGAGTAGGTGAGCCGTCATTCAAAATGTGTAAATGATATCAGGCCGCTATTTTAGCTATTTTGTTCCCTTTAGGACCCGAGACCTCGTATCTCCAGCTTTGATGGTGCCCGCTAAGATCGCCCCCGAGGATAAAGGGGTGCGGAAGTTGCGAGAAAAAATTCGCCCAATTCGAATATGTGCCTTGGATTTTCGGTGGACAATAGATAGAAATTGTACCGGGTGGTACACCTCTACACCGCACGTTTAAATCTTCCGCCTTAAAGTACTCCTCTACAGGATAAACAGTGAACTTGAAACTGGACCAACTTAAACTTTTCCTCTGAAGATGTCACTGTGTGAATTTCGACTTGTTTTTGTTTACTATTTATCAAGAAGTTTGGACATTCTCTCATAGATGTCACTGCCGAAAAAGTATGATCATGCACCCTGGTGCGAATTGAAGGAACTTTATTTGAAGAAATTTTGTATTCATAAGTTTGTTCTTTACTAAATTTCGTTCATTCAGTTGTGGGTTGGCAATATTTATCTTTCTTTCCGCCAGTTTTGAATTTAGCCAAACCAGAATTTCTGTAATTAATTTCTAACCAGTCACTGGCTTCTTCGTCGTTTTGGTGTGTAACTTTAAACTGACCAATAAAAGTGAGAGAGTGTGGCTTTATTATTCATGAAAGGTCTCGAACTTTCCCCGAGAGTTTATAAACTGTGGATTTTCACGTCTCTTGGCCACTCGATCAACATCTAACTAAGGGTGTAGACGTAAAGCAGGAG
Source organism: Anabrus simplex (assembly GCF_040414725.1). NCBI lineage: Eukaryota > Metazoa > Arthropoda > Insecta > Orthoptera > Tettigoniidae > Anabrus > Anabrus simplex. The sequence goes on along the minus strand of NC_090269.1, from coordinate 110,725,914 downwards.
GCGGGAAGCGCCTCTTTCATCAGGAAGCAGGTCTTCAATAAGGCAATGGCCATTTAACATCTTTATTTCTTGCTAGCTCAGCAGTTTAACCCGCGGGAAAGGTCCGAAACCTTTTACAATGTAACCTCATTTCCTAAATATGTAATTTTCTGCAGGCTCATATAAAATTTTACTTAAATCTGTAACTATAATTCGGGGATAGAGAATGATTTTCCATCTTGAGCTCCCATTCATTTTGGTTTGAGGTGACTACGTTTTGGTAACAAATTTTCCTCTTTTCCTTAATGTTTTAAATTTCTTCCTTACACGAGTCACCTCCATAGTTTGGGAATAGCCTCTGTTTCATCGGCCTAGTGCCTTTTAGGTTTTAAAATGTGTATTTAGGAGTGCAAGTACACGCCTCCATCCTTTTTGGTATTCCGGGCCATTTACTTAACCTGTTCTTTTCCTGTTAAGGCCCAGTAGATTGGGTACAAGATACCCCCGTGTCATTGTTGTAAGTCGTGCCTTGATGGCAATCAATTGTAAGATCTGATATTGCCTTGAATAGGCGTGAAAAACTGAGAGCATGTTAGCTCTTTTCCAGTGTGTAAAAGTGCCTTTGGGAGGCTGATATTGCAATTTTTGGGAGCAAGTGCTCCATGTGGTAGTGGGTTTTCTGCCCCTTTGAACAAATTGTGCTTTTGTAAAACTAGGGGCGTGTAGCCCGAGAGTGTTAAAGTTCTGGAATCTTGGATCTTTCTAGTCTTGTTTCCAGATTGTTATTTCACAAAGTAAAATGTGGTTAAGGTTTTGTCGTTGATTGATTGTTAAAATTCAAAAATATAACCTTTATTTGAAATTTGAAATTAATTTTGATTCTGTAGTTAGACCCATTCATCCCAGCACCTTCTTTCACCTCTGCTGTTTCACAGAAATCACGGAACAGAAATAAAATGTGTGTTATCAACCACAATGGCGACCACCTGTGTACGTATCCGGTATTCTATAATGCAAAGGCGTCGAAGAGAATTGTAGTTTGTTTTAGATACCAAAATACAAGCCCCATCGTAACCATAGTTGTCATAGCGAATACAAGTATAGTTTGGTATGTGAAATCGTTTGGCTGTAGCCAACCAAATTTCACTAATCAAAATTACATTAGGGTGATATGAAACAATCAGTAAAAATAGTTCCTCTCTCTTATGTACGACACTACGTGCGTTCCTATTATCATGCGGGGAGACTGAGAGTGCTAATAAACTTCCCCTTCTGCACAGTTAGGAGCATTTTTGACCATTTAGAATCCTTTTCCGCTGTCCTAGCATAAGCAGATATTTTATGCGAAATGATCACTCGAATGAGTGTTCTTGACTACCTCCCATTAGATTCTGTGTGCCAGATCGCTAGTACAGATGGTTATATTGACAGCACTCTTATTTACAAGAGGGGACGTCACTCGAGTAGGTGAGCCGTCATCGGACTCGTTCTTGGGACGAAGGATCATTAGAACCAAAGCACCTGGGAGGAACCTGTATGCTCTTCCCAGAGACAGAAGACACGGGAGGTATTGCACTCGTGGAAGAGGAAGGCATTTGTAGAATAGCACGATGGCCCTGTAGATCGTAACCTGGTGTACGATCATGTCGAGGCGGAGGCGATGTAACAAACCACCGTGAATTTTCTCTTCCGGGAAGGCGGTGGTTGAAGACCTGGAGATGTTCGCTGGAGAAGAGGAAATAGTTGGAGGGACAAGAGTGGGCCGAATCGATTTTCTACAGGTGTGAAAAAAGACTGAGGGACTTCCATAGCCTGTTTTCTCTTCATTTCTTGTTGGCGTTTACGTTCGGGGCAGTGAAGGACTGAATGTTCCCCAGAACAGTTTATACATTGCCTACGAGAATCCGTTCATTCTTGGGTTTCGTGATTGAGGGCGCAATTGGCACATCTTGGGTTTTGAGCTCTCCAATTTTTCCTTGTATGGCCATAGCGTTGACATTTGCGACAAATAGTAGGTTGAAACACAAACGGTTCAACAGGGGTTCGAGCCCTATAAATCGAAATGAAGGAAGGTAGCGTCTGGCTACGAAAAGTTAACTTAACGGTTCCTGTGGGAATATATGTGAACTCTCCGTCCTGCATGGAGCGTCTGTTCATCCGCTGAGCTCCGATTATAGGTATGGGCGTGTCATCGAAATTGCAGACTTCATCTTCGGTCAAATCCCTATCTACCCCTCGGATCACTTCAACCTTAAAGAGAGACGCCGAGGGAATAAAAGCTTTTAGATGCTTTTCCTTTAAAATAGGATTAGTTAGGAACTGATTGGCCTGGGTTCGGGCCTGAAATTCAATTTGTATTCTGTGTCTACCTCTACGAGAGATTAGTGAAACACCCTCAAATTTCCGGTCGTAAATTTTTTTCCATGAGCCATTGGATGTATATTACCCAATTTTCTGCTGTCGTCAACGGCTTCCACAAAAACTATATATGGACCAGTATGACGGGCATCGTATGTCTGCACTTCAGATTTTAGAACAGAGGAACCGGCATTAGTAGAGAAAGCAGAATTAGGTTTAGGTAGGGTTTTATCATTAAGCGCAATAGTATCCTCCATAGATATTTCTCGACTCTCAAATACAACAGGCTCCTCCTTCATACTATCTCCCCCACTTGACTCCGCCATGAGTCCAGAAGTGAGGTAGGAAATCAACACATATAACAATTCCATAACTCTCTCACCACTTCCAATTAAGAGAGAGAAAGAAGTAAACACAACACCAAGTCTGAAAACGACTTGCACACCACGCACAGTAAAATGCTAGCGCCTAAAAACACACGTCTACTCACCACCGGTGACCAGCGCGAACTGTAGAGTCCTATCCTATCCCTGGTTTCGATTTACTTTCCCCAAGGGGAAAGTAAGTGATAAAAGTTAGAATTTGCCGACCTAGAAGGTCTCTGAATTCTGTTGAATGTGGTACCTAGAGCTTGCGATAGGGATTGATGATGAAAGAATGTGTAAGAATGAATAAGATAAGAGGATACAAATATAGACGAGAAATGTGGTACAAGGAGTAGTTGAGAGACGGCCCTTTCAGGTAGAGGTAGAAAGAAAAGTGTGTAAGCAGGAAATGGAAGGTAACTGTAGTGTCGGTCTTGGTACGTGGAACTATAATTCCAGGTAGTTCCGTAAACAGTTGTTAGATGGCGTTAGTGCATCAGTGGCGTCGACACTGGAGTCGAGAGTGTCTGTTCGTTGCCTACGAGATACACAAGGCCGGGAAATACAGCACACTAAACTTGTCCTCGAGATACTTCCGACTAGCGCCGCTAGAGTTCTCTTTACTATTCTGTCTCGTCCGCTCATTGCAACACGTTCATATATGAAAAACTATAAAAATTCATTAAAACTAGTAATTTCAGAAGGCAGCAAACAGGTATGAGATCAAAGACAGACCAAGAGCAATTGTTTGACTTATTTTCTACAACGTATTTCTTACAATATGCTTAAACGAAATAAGTAATTCACGAAAGAAGGAGAGAAATCTGATAGCTTGTTTGTCACTTCTTACCGATTCCTTTAATTGTGCCTCAGAGTATCCGATAAGCGGATCAAGATTGCGGTCATAATTAACTTTCGGTTTAATCGCCCTTTCACCAATTATCAGGGATCCAATCTTTTCCTCCGCACATCTGACATTTTGACATTCGTATTGAAGCCGCTGTTTGGTGAGCGATGTTATGCCCGTTACGCTATATTTAGCGGCGTTTACAGTATTTCTCTTTATTCTTCACGTAAAATTAAATTTGTGTTCGCCTCTGTGATGTAGTGGTTAGTGTGATTAGCTGTCACTTCCGGAGGTCCGGGTTCGATTCCCGGCCCTGCCACGAAATTTGAAAATTGGTACGAGGGCTGAAACGGGTCCACTCACCCTGGGAGGTCAAATGAGTAGAGGTGGGTTCGATTCCCAGCTCAGCCATCCTGGAAGTGTTTTTTCGTGGTTTCCCACTTCTCCTCCACGCAAATGCCGGGATAGTACCTAACTTAAGGCCACGGCCGCTTCCTTCCCTCTTCCCTGCCTGTCCTTTCCAATCTTCCCATCCATCCACAAGACCCCTGTTCAGCAGAGCAGCTGAGGCTGCGCGGGAGAGGTACTGGTCATCCTCCCCAGCTGTATCCTCCGACCCGAAGTCTCGTGCTCCAAGACCCTACCTTTGAGGCGGTAGAGGTGGGATCCCTCGCTGAGTCCGACGGAAAAGCCAACCCTGGAGGGTAAACGGATGAAGAAAGAAGAAAATTAAATTCGTTCTAACAGGAATAAAGCTCCTAAATGACCAATTTTAGCATGCTTTTCAATTTGGTTTGCTTTTTTTTTTGTCAAGTTCGGATACCGTAAAACGTTTTTTTTCTGATTTCATTACCCGTATCCTACTTGTCAATTTACAGATTGCTTTTCTGTAATCTGGTATTTAATTTTCTCATCCGTATTTTTTTTTTAGATTTTACAGAGATACACGTAGACTTACTTTGATATAGAAACGAGACTTGTACTCCTTTTTCGTTTGTGGCTGATGTATGAAGATATGATATGTTCATCATTATCTGAATCGGAACTTTTACCATAACCGGGTGAGTTGGCCATGTGGTTAATGCCGCGCGGCTGTGAGCTTGCATCCGGGAGATAGTGGGTTTGAATCCCACTGTCGGCAGCGCTGAAGATGGTTTTCCGTGGTTTCCCATTTTCACACCAGGCAAATGCTGGGGCTGTACCTTAATTAAGGCCACGGCCGCTTCCTTCCCACTCCTAGGATTTTCCTATCCCATCGTTGCCATAAGACCTGTGTTGGTGCGACGTAAAGCCACTAGCAAAAAAATTTTGATGGCAATACATCATTTTTGGGAGCTGGACGCTTCCTGCGTTTGACATTTTCCTGTTTGTGAACAGGATACACAATGAAAACGGAAGGAAGTTTGATTGATGTGCTTACACTGAAATCTGTTTTATGAGAAGAATTGCTAGATACCTAAAGATCTCCTACTATATCACCATGCCTAGAAATAGCTTGCTTCCATTTCTCCCTTAAACCGCACTCGGAAGGGAAACTATGGAACGTCAATGTTCATGCTTTTTTAGTGTCATCCGAAATACAGAGAGGTACACAACAGTGCACCTTCTTCTCAACCTCACAGACACTCACCGACAGAAACAATATTCACAATAAATTGCACAAAATCAACACAGCATCACAATTACTCCGTATATCACAATGTTAAAGTCTGTCAATAACAGAACGGAAACCTGACATCTAGCGGCCAAACCGTGAACACGGTCGGGCCGCTTTTTCAGCGACAAATTAGTAGCTATTTCCCGGCCTTGTATATCTCGTAGGCAACGGTCTGTTTCAGCAAGACCGACTATAATCCTCAGAACGTAATATTTAAAAAAACATGGCGCCCGAAGTAGCCAGATTGCTGGTATTGGCTAACACGAAAATATCACGTATTATCCGCGCACTTTTTAGTGATAGATTTACACTCTAGTGCTGAAGTGGTCGACTTCGGTTATTTTCGAGAGGGACTTCTCTCCAGGATCTCAAATCTGGGTAAACCTCAAGTGAACTCCACAACTCGTCGCAGAAGACACTCCTGTTATTTTTGATCGGCCGGGTGGCTACACATCTTCACTTTCCACTCGCGCCGAGCCAACAAAGCATATAGGCCGACTCCTCGTTGGATGTCAGCCTCCCTACCACCAACCACCATGACGACCACCACCACGACCATCACCACTACCTTTGCGACCGCTGCTCACACCTTTTCCTCGCTTTCCATCACAACTGTTACGTCGTCCCATTCATCGCCGCTTCTATCCACCTCTCTCCCCGCGCTACCTCCTGTTGATCCACCTCGACTATTACGTATTCCTCCCCGCTACTTCACCCGCCCTTCTACGCTGTCTACATCTGCCTTGCCGACCACGACATCATCACCACCACTGTCCGTCGTAACAGCAGCAGCCGCTCATCAACTTCCAACACCGTCAGACACATCAGCCACAACCGAAGTCTTCAGTTGCGTCGTCCGCGGCGTAAGCCCACTCATCCCGGCAACCGACATTCAAGAACAACTTCGTCTTCAAGCCATACCCGTCAAGAGGGCATTCCGTATCTACAACTCCACCGGTCCGACGTATTTAATCAGACTTCAGCTTACCAGCGCAGCAGCCGTCGCCCACCTGATCTCCAGCGGAGCACTTCTCTACGGCCGTCGTCATCCCGTCGAACCCTCTCGCTCACCTCCCCGCCCTAGATATCACCACTCCACCTCTCGTCGCCATGCCCGGCCTGATCATCCTCCCTTCCAACGTTCTATCTATGTCCGTCCAACTCCTTCTTCTGCTAATATCTCCCTCCCACCACCACCGACCCTTGAACATCTCCGACACCTCACAACTGTCCTCTATCACATCGCTTCAACACTTTACCACCTTACACTTCCACGAAATTTCCTTCTCGACACTCCTGTCTAAATCTCCATCCGTATAGCCAGTCATCCAAATTTTCACACCGTTTTTCCCTCTTCTTCATTTCAAACATCCCACTGTTCTCTCCACATCTCCCGGCCCGAGAGATCGCGACACGATCTAGGGGGCCCGCCCCGTCCTTCGGGCGGGGAATGAAAGCTCTGCAGCAGCAGCAGTTTTCGAGATTCGTATTGGCAACCTTTGAAACACAAACTAAGAATCGTTTAGCATCGCTGTGCGACATCTGGCGTACACTTTAAGTACTCGTACTGTTGTTGTTTACACAGCAAAGTCAAACTATAGAATTCATGCTAGGAACACGTTTCGCAACGGGAAATGTTATATAGTATTATACATTGTGTGTGTGACAGAGTTGTTTGCTTAAAATAATAAAGGTTTATAAAATTCATATCGATCGATCATATTATCGATTCAATTCAGATTTCATTTCCATTCAGTTGGCAGTATTAACGGAACTCTCCAATGAGTACAAAAATCTATCACTAAAAAGTGCGCAGATAATACATATTATATAAACGGCGGTAATTTAACATGATAAATGTAACATTATAGGGAAACTCACTTTTATACGTATGAAAACGCTTCGCCAGCAAGTACGCACTACATATAACCAGCTAGAATCACATATATTCTACTAGAAAAGAGACCACCAAGCTGATTACTTAGAAATTTCAATTAGTCAAATGACGTTTTCTCTTAGATTTCACTTCGCTGGACAGATGAAAATACATGATAAAACTGTTAAAATGATATTTCTAACATAATTTTTAATGTTTCAAAATAAATTAAGGTGCGAAATTCCTCAATTTATTCGCTCTCATGAGAACTGTGAAACATAATTTGTTGCCTTAGTTTTAAAGTGGTGGACAATTTCTTAAATTCAGCACACAATGAATGGGAATTACACCCGAAATAAAAATGTTACTGGCTTCACGTCCCACTAACTACATTTGTTACCGTTTTCGGAGACGTCGAAGTGCCGAAACTTAGTCCTGCAGTAGTTCTTTTACATGCTAGTAAATCTACCGACACGAGGCTGACGTATTTGAGCACCTTTAAATACCACCGGACTGAGCCAGGATCGAATCTCTCAACTTAGGGTCAGAAGGCCAGCGCCTTAACAGTCTCAGTCATTCAGCCCAAGTACACCCGAAATGATTATGTTAACCCAATGAACGGCCCTGGTAATGTTAACATAATGTTGACATATGGCATAACATCACTTCACACAATTATGGTAATCTTAGTAATGAAGCGTTCAGACACTAAAGATATAATAGGTTTTTGCCGATTAAAGAACATGAGTGCAAAAACTCTATTGACTAAACATTGATATTTAACCACATGCAAGAGCTTCAGTTCGGCGCAGTCTGCTTGATAATAGATAACCACAGCATGAATCGGAAGGTGTTGGTAGTGTAAAACCCTACTTAACAAACCCAGCTAATCCCTCTAAGTCACTATTTTTTCTGTGTAACAGTATACAGATTGCTCCCTCTGTCACACTTATAAGTTTTGTTATAGGTACTCCAAGATCCAGCCAAACATTTCCGCAGGCAAAGCACAGATTATTGTAAAATAAACTTGCATCTAAATCACTCGACACTTTGAAGCACATAGACACTGACGGAATAACACAATATCAATTATATTCTATCTAAATCAATATTTTTCGAGGAACACGAATAGTTTGGAAGTAGAGAAATGGCTTCCCTAACCTCAGACTTATTCTCAAAATGATGTATTCACGCTACAGTTTTGTCATGGACTTCAAAATAATTACGATGTATATTCCTAATCCATTTCTCTCTTGATGTTCTATTCCGTATGAAACTCAGGAATAGTTGTATGAGAGACATTGCCATATTTAGACTAAAACCTGATCCACCTATTTCTTTCTTTCTTTCTTTCTTTCTTTCTTTCTTTCTTTCTTTCTTTCTTTCTTTCTTTCTTTCTTTCTGTACATGGCGGGGCTAGGTTATGAAGCCTGCCATTATGCCAAACCATATAATTGTACACCTGTGTAAACAGAACATTATAAACTACTTAAAATTAAAAATAAGTTTAATAAAATTTCAAATTAACGTGAAATGTAATTTAACTGAAATGTAAAGGATCATCATTTGTTTTTAACATTTTAAAATGAATTTATAGTATTTACCATTATTAAAACTATATCTCGAAAATTGTCAATGTTACTAATCTTACATTTATATTTTAGTGCACTCATGTTCTTTAATGGGTACAAACACGATCGAAACAGGCATATTCTCACATTACTGCGTATAATTACAGATCCTATGTGTCCACTGACTCATATAAATGCACTCGCATACTTATATTCTAGAAAGAAACTAACATTTATCGTCAACTTTCATAAAATGACACCGACTACATACGATAACAACAAACCAAAACAAACCCACTTTTCCAACAATTCCGGCTACTCGATTCGCCATCCTCGAACGATTGAGAGTAGCATTAAGGTCTGAGGATTGGAGTCGGTTTTGGTTCCAGAGGCAGCCGTCTCGATTCTTCGTGACTCCGTTCGCAACTCATCCCTACCGAGAACCACTCTGCATCTACCGACGTGTTATATACATGAACAGTAGATGCCCAAATAAATTATGTATGAAAAATATCAGTTTGTTTTTACTTCAATGCATGGTCCCGAGACCCTATAAATTCGAATAAACTTGCCTTTGGTTACGCTCGCTAAAAGACCTAATATGGCGGCTCCATAAGTAGCATTCGTGACTTGACCTCCCTAGACAGACCTTGAATTGTACCTCAATGGAATTTCACGGCCTATAGGATTCCTCGCTGCACTCCTTATAAGGTGCTAGCTAGAGCGACGCATCAAGTTAGCCGTGAAAAGCTACTTTCGCTTCGCATTGTGGCCACCATGCTGCACAAAAGCCTACTATTCTCCGCACTGCCTTACTTCTTCTTCTTCTTCGTGAACTGTTTTTGGGCTCCTTATTTATTAATTTTTGCCCAGTCAATATTCTTATGTAGTTAACAAGAACTATATAGACACCTAACCATACTGAGCACTGAATAAAAACACCCGACAATATATACAATATACACTTGATAAACTCATATAGCGGGAAGAATAATTAAAGCAAGTGCTAAAACTTCGTATAGAAGGTAGAAAGGCAGGTTGAGGGAAGCAGGAGGAGATGAATTATCAGATATACAATCGAACACAAAGGAATCCAGGAACATGTCTACTCACCAAAACAACAAGACTAATGAAATCATGATGTAGTATCTAGTTATAGACTTAGGTTTGTGTCATCAAAAAACGTGGTAATTAATGAAATGACGTTAGGTGTCAATTTATAAAGTAAGCAAGATATGCTAGAAGGCAAAGAAATTTTATGCTGAACAAGGTGATGTAAAATACGGAGTCTAGCTGAACGATATAAAGAACAATTGAAAAAATATGGTTAGCGTCTGCGTCGGGAGAACCACATACACAAAGTGATTAAATCTAAGACGGATGATAGTAATGATGTGTCGTCTGGAATACTGACCTGATACGAACCAGGGTTGTCGGGGTATGAGAGGTTGAAGTTGGTAGTATGATCGACCCTTGTAGTTTGCAGTATTTTGCCATTGTAATTGCCAATCTTCACGGGCCTTATGTTTAACATGTATAAAGTAATCAGTGGGTGGAGTAGCTATAGGGAAAGCGGGGAGTGGAAGACGTGACGCTTGTTTAGCAGCATTATCAGCTTGTTCATTACCGTAAATTCCAATGTGAGCTGGCACCCAAACAAAAGTAAGATAGACATTTGAACATTCAAGGGTGTAAATTAAATGTTTCACGTTATGTAAATACCAGTTGAATGAAAAGGATATGGAGGAGAGTGATTATAATACACTCATTGAATCAGTGTATATAGTTACTTTGGTATAATGATGTTGTATAACATAAAGGAGGGCTTGTCTGACGGCAAAAAGTTCAGCAGAATAAATGGAAAAATAATTGGGTAATCTAATTTGTTGGACAAACTGTGGTTGTACAGAAAAAAAGGCCGCTCCAACACCAGTCGATGACTTCGATCCATCTGTGAAAATGTCTACAGAATTAGGAAAGGGTGAGACACATAATTTTTTGTGAATCTGTACTTGTGTACTGTGCAAAATAACATCGCGACTATAATTCGAAGCAGGAGGTATAAGAACATAAGGGCGATGGATAAAACATTCATAAGAAAAGGAGTAATACGGTAGCTTGGGCATACGTAAAATGGAATCTCGGTGTTCATGTAAATAACTATATGCATGATATAGAGCCGGCATTTTAATAAGACGATGACGGAAAGTGTCAGAAAGTTCAAATAGAAGTTGTAATTTTGGAATAAGAGGAGTAGCGATTATGGCAAATTTCTTAAGTAGGTATTTTGTGGTTAACATAAGGTGCCGTATTTGTAGAGGGGGATCGACAGTTTCCACAAGTAGAGCATTAGTAGGCGTAGTACTAAGAGCACCGATACAAATGCGAAGTGCACTAAATTGGATTGTATTTAAGTGCGTTAAGGTCGTGGTAGAAGCCATATCTAGCACATGGGCCCCATAATCCATTTGGGAGCGGAGTGTAGCCTTATATAAAGAAAGAGCAACGACTGGATCAGCTGCCCAATTTCTGCGTGTAACAGTTCGGAGGAGAGTTAAATAAGAATTAGCATTGTGCCGTAAATATTTTACATGCTGGGTCCAGGTTAGTTTATGGTCTAAGAATATTCCTAAATATGTGTGATGAGTACAGAGAGGGATAGAATATGTATCAAATAAAAGAGGAGTTCGGTCATATTTACAGTGATGAGAAAAGATCATCGTCGAACATTTGGATATTGCGAGTTGAAAACCGTGAGATTCCAACCACGAGATAGCTTCAGATAAGAGTTGAGACATTCGTTCACGGCATGTATCAATGTTGGTGTGAGATAAATAAAGAACTATATCGTCAGCATGAGCTATTATGCGAGCGGAGCGTGTTATTAAGCTATCAAATTCGCTCATGTAAAGTGCGAAAAGTATCCCGCTGGAGATGTCTCCTTGCGCCAAACCATGGGACGTCTGTCGACTGGAAATATGGTGTTGATACGGTTGTATTATAAGAGTACGGTAGGTAAATAATTGTTGTAAAAGTGAAATAAAATCAGGGGGGAAGTTCTTAGCTGAAAGACAGTCCCATAACATACACTGACTGACAGAGCAAATGCAACACCAAGAAGGAGTGGTCAGAACTTTATGCCAATTGCAGGGTAGACTGACGTCACTGAGGTATGCTCATGATGTGAAATGCGCCGCTGTGCTGCGCACGTAGCGAACGATAAATGGGACACGGCGTTGGCGAATGGCCCATTTCGTACCGTGATTTCTCAAGCCGACAGTCATTGTAGAACGTGTTGTCGTGTGCCACAGGACACGTGTATAGCTAATAATGCCAGGCCGCCGTCAACGGAGGCATTTCCAGCAGACAGACGACTTTACGAGGGGTATGGTGATCGGGCTGAGAAGGGCAGGTTGGTCGCTTCGTCAAATCGCAGCCGATACCCATAGGGATGTGTCCACGGTGCAGCGCCTGTGGCGAAGATGGTTGGCGCAGGGACATGTGGCACGTGCGAGGGGTCCAGGCGCAGCCCGAGTGACGTCAGCACGCGAGGATCGGCGCATCCGCCGCCAAGCGGTGGCAGCCCCGCACGCCACGTCAACCGCCATTCTTCAGCATGTGCAAGACACCCTGGCTGTTCCAATATCGACCAGAACAATTTCCCGTCGATTGGTTGAAGGAGGCCTGCACTCCCGGCGTCCGCTCAGAAGACTACCATTGACTCCACAGCATAGACGTGCACGCCTGGCATGGTGCCGGGCTAGAGCGACTTGGATGAGGGAATGGCGGAACGTCGTGTTCTCCGATGAGTCACGCTTCTGTTCTGTCAGTGATAGTCACCGCAGACGAGTGTGGCGTCGGCGTGGAGAAAGGTCAAATCCGGCAGTAACTGTGGAGCGTCCTACCGCTAGACAACGCGGCATCATGGTTTGGGGCGCTATGCGTATGATTCCACGTCACCTCTAGTGCGTATTCAAGGCACGTTAAATGCCCACCGCTACGTGCAGCATGTGCTGCGGCCGGTGGCACTCCCGTACCTTCAGGGGCTGCCCAATGCTCTGTTTCAGCAGGATAATGCCCGCCCACACACTGCTCGCATCTCCCAACAGGCTCTACGAGGTGTACAGATGCTTCCGTGGCCAGTGTACTCTCCGGATCTCTCACCAATCGAACACGTGTGGCATCTCATTGGACGCCGTTTGCAAACTCTGCCCCAGCCTCGTACGGACGACCAACTGTGGCAAATGGTTGACAGAGAATGGAGAACCATCCCTCAGGACACCATCCGCACTCTTATTGACTCTGTACCTCGACGTGTTTCTGCGTGCATCGCCGCTCGCGGTGGTCCTACATCCTACTGAGTCGATGCCGTGCGCATTGTGTAACCTGCATATCGGTTTGAAATAAACATCAATTATTCGTCCGTGCCGTCTCTGTTTTTTCCTCAACTTTCATCCCTTTCGAACCACTCCTTCTTGGTGTTGCATTTGCTCTGTCAGTCAGTGTATTTAGTGGAATTGAATCATATGCGCTTTGACTATCAAGAAACGTAGCGATAGTACTATGACGACGTGCTTTAGCCAAAAGTAGATCAATTACAAAGGTATTGATAGCATCTTGAGTGTTACGTCCTTTAAGAAACGCATATTGATTTTTTGGAGTCAGATTATAATATTCGAGTACCCAACGGAATCTCTGGAGTAATATTTTAAGAAATGTTTTTCGCATACATGAACTAAGGACAATTCCTCGGTAGCTGTGAAAGTCAGTAGGTATCTTATTCGGTTTGAGGATGGGTACAAGAAAAAAATCATTCCATTGACATGGCACTCTAAGTGAAGATAATATGTTGTTATAGTAGTTAATGATAACTAGTTTAGCGTTGGAAGGCAATAAGTACAGCATAATGTAGGTGATGTAGTCTGGGCCAGATGCTGACTGAGAGGCTGTAGGAAGAACTGCTTCAAGTTCAGAAAGAGTGATAGGCTGTAATAAAACAGAATAATGACGTCTATTTTCGATCTGGGAAAAATACTGAAAGGCACAACATAGTCCGGGGTAAGAGAATGTAAAAACTTCTGAATCACATCAGTAGGAATTGACGCAGTAGCAGCATGTTGTGAAACACGGGTCAATATACGGACAGCATTCCAGATTTGTGTAATCGGCGTTGAGGATGTAAGTGAGGAAATAAATTGCTTCCACGATTCCCGACGCTTGGCACTGAAAACTCTGCGAGAGTAGGCAATATGTTGTTTTAAAAGGAAATAATTATGCGGAGATAATTTTTTTTCTATACAAGCAAAAAAGTCTTTTGCGTTTTTGTATAGTATTATGACACTCAGCATCCCACCATCGCAAGGAGCAGGGGTGTCGTACTTTAGGAGTGTGTACTGCTTTAAAAGGATGATAAATATTAATATATCGATAAACAATCTGTATGAGAAAGTCATAAGTAAGCAGATGACTTGGCATAGACGAAAGTTGATTCTCAATAAAGTGTCGAAAGTTATTCGCATCAAAATTTTTGAGAGATCGTGTGGCAGGGGAAGAGTGATTGTCAAGCAGTGACTGATTCGGTCGACTCAGGCCGTAGGTGATAAGTATAGGAAAGTGATCGCTTGTAAAAATATCCATTAATGTATGCCAGGTTATAAATGTTGCCATCGAACTACGACATAGAGAAAGATCCACCGCACTGGGCGGGGAACCAGGGTGGGTTAATCTAGTGGGAGATCCATCATTAAGTATTAATAAGTCATGTTGATATGACGCATGAGTTCCTTTGGACGAATCAGAGCTACTACCCCATACTGTATGATGACAGTTCATATTACCAAGGATAAGTATTTTTGAGGCATGATCAAATTGAGCAAAATAGGACAACCATTGTTCTTCCGAAAATAAATGTCTGGAGGGCAATATAAATTAATGATGTAGATGTCACGATAAATGATACCAATACTATAAGAAGAAGGTAATTGAATAGAAATAGGTACTAATTGATAAGAGATATTATGTTGAATGAGAAATGCTACTCCGCCATATCCTCGTCCATCATATCGTTCAATATTGTATCCTTTAAAAGAAAAAGAATGACACGGCAAAAACCAGGTTTCTTGTAAAGCGACAAATTGAGATTGTGTTTGTTGTAGGAGTAATTTTAATTCATGTTGTTTAGTTAGTATGCTCCTTGCATTCCATTGCGTGAGACTGATCATAGAAAGAAAACATAGAATGAACGCTATAATTTAACATATAAAGTACCTGAGTTACATGTTGATTATCACCTAGTAACTGGATTAATTGGGAAAGCTTACTACGAATGTCCTGTTGCAAATATAAACGTTGCCGTTGGATATTATTTACTGTCGGGGGTTGTGATACACTGCTGTGTGCTGACTGATTACTGGAAGTTGTAGGTACCGATGGGGGAGTAAATTGTGTAGTAGGGACTCTTGAAAGGGACTGAGAAGCTGATGCTGAAGGTGTACGAATATTTAAATAACCAGCGTGATAATATCCAGTTGCTGGGACCGGTCGAGGTTTAGGAGTGATAATTTGGGTAAATTTGCTCTTTCTTGGAAGTACAGGAGATGTAGGAGTTACAGGCTGTGTTAAAGGGGGAAATTGCTGCGGGTTCCGATCAGGAAAATAGCTGGGAGGATGAAGTTTAGACACTGCTTCATTAAATAAAAATGTTTTCAGTGCTCATGAGTTTTTTGACCTGAATTTGATGCTGTTTTTCGGGACATGAATCAGAACCAGTCAAATGGGGTCCATTGCAATGCACACATTTAAAAAAAGTTTCCTGACAATCTGCAGTAGCATGATTCATAGAGCATTGACCACATCTAGTAGTGTTAGCCCTGCAATTTTTATCTCGATGTCCATATCTATGACATTTACGACAAAGAATGGGATGAAAAATAAACGGCTCCACGCCATATAGCGACACATGTGAAGGTAATGCCTGACCTCGAAATGTTACTTTAAAGAACCCGTAGGTAAATAGTCTGTTTGTTCTTGTTGTGTGACTCGTCGATTGAGACGTTTAACAGATTTGACAGGTACTGAAGATTTTAAGTTTTTAAGAATTTCCGATTCAGTGAGCGTTTTGTCGACATCACGAATAATGCCCACACGCATGATATTAGAGCTGGGTATGAATGCTTTAAGTTTTAAAGAATTGAGCAGAGGATTAGTTAGGAATTCGTTTGCCTGTACTGCATAGGAAAATTCCAACTGAAGGCGATTTCTCCCTTTGCGCGTGATAGACTTGACATTAAGATCAGTATCGTGAAACTTGCGCCCTAAAGCCATTGGGTGCAAATGACTAAGATTTTGCGAATTAATAGACTCCACAAACACAATATAGGGGCCATAATGAGTAATAGGATATTTTTCGATGATAACAGGCTGAGTAGAATTCAAATTAGTTGGATTATTCGACTCTTTTGTATTTTGAGAAGAAGAACTATTCCGCTTCTCAGAATTAGATAATGGATCATCTTCATCCATACGAATTACTATCTCTCGTTCAACTGATAACTTTAATGGATCGGGTGATTCATCACCCCCACTGAACTCTGTCATAGTACGAACACGACACTATATCACTCACTACACTGTATGTGACTCTCCAATCGGATACACTAGTCCAGGCAACCGAAATGAAATAATTCGTCGAAACCACTTATGCTAGATTTCTTTACTAAATACCACAGAAGACGGAGAAATTATATCCTGATAAACTTTCAACTATTTTCCTGAGTTCAAAAACAACGCCTCTTTATGGTTGCTAAGGTAAACAATGATCCGGTTCCCAATCCTCGAGCAGACACGAAGGATCAGGTACCATGCTACTAAGCCTTCCAACACAAGACGACGGCCTTACTTCTAAATTGAAGTTTCGCAAAACAAATGAGCATCGCCTTTCCTCTGTTGCCAGCGTTCTACTGCCGCGAGAACAGCTGATGCAATACGACCTTGGTAAACAGCCCTTTTAAATTGTAATACAATACTCAGAAAAACGAATATGGATTGAAAACAAATTCACAAGAACTACACTTTCTAACAATATCTGGCACTAAAAGAGAATATATTATTAACAATAAAAAAGAATGAGGAAATAACACATCACTAACGGCTAATGGCTGGCACAGAAAGGAGGTTATAGCCTACAATGGGAACACTCTACTGATCTCAGAGTCACTGGAACCCTCCAACAATATGAAAAACACACTAAATATTGAAGGAAAATGCAAAAGATCGCGAACCGTACCGCATACCGTACACGCTGAGCGGGAAAGGTTAATCACGTGGCGAATGTATATATTAGAGTTGGCAACTAGGTTTCGAGATCGTTCTCTGCCGATATAAATCGATATGAATGGCAGCTTGGGATTGGTTGGATGTCTATGCTTCAGCGCATAACCACCAGACAGAGCCAAAATCTGGTAAAACGTCAATTTAGAAGTAGAGCCGTACGGAGTATAGATACTAGAAGGCCTGGACAGAGAGCCAATTTCTTGCATTAAAAGCGAGGTAATAGTTTTTCTCTTTTCCGCCGCTAGGTTCGCTTTTATGTTCTGTTGTTTGGCGCGAATTCTATGATTACCTGTGTTACTGCAACATGTTTTATGAGAAGAAATAACATATTAAACTTCGTTTTATAAGGAAAGGCCTTATCTAACATGAAATATGAAGAGTTTTGTCGTTTCTTAATTTATTTGGTCTCACGATTTGCAGTATATGGATGGTTGCTGAGATGCATTTAACATTTGTTTAGTTACGTGCTTCCAAATTACCGTGAAGGTGGTGATGGTGATTATTGTTTTAAGGGGAAGTACAACTAGGCAACCATCCTCTATATAACACTAATCAGAGAGCGAAACTCGAAGGGACCAGACACTTCGAAAAATGAAAGTATCGGCCAGAGGAAAACAAGGGCCACAAAGGGTGTGAAAATGAATGACTCCCTAGCCCTCGGTAACCTAATAGTGTCGGGATCGGCAAAGAAGCAGAGTTGACCAAGGAAGCTCGGATAGGATAGATGAAAGTGATGAGCCTGGCACAAGTAAGTGAAGAAATGCCAGGACTCAGCTAAGGGCCCCGTGGTCGCCAACCCACGATCCAAATTTCAGAGCCCCTGGGTCCAATTGCCGTCAAGTTTCTCTTTCCATTCTGTGGGTTAAGGTGGTTTATTGCTGCGTGCCTAACTGCACATCTGACACAGCGAAGAAATATACACAAATATAAATTTTAAACTTTTTCCTAAAGATCCGAGTTTAGGGGACAAATGGAGGCTTGCTATTTCTCGACAGGGCAGCAGAAAAGGATCTCTTTGGGCTCCTAATGAAAACTCCAGAATATGTAGCTTGCACTTTGTCGAATCAGATTACAGTGTAAGTACAGTGAGGGGAATTCTGCTCCCCGAAAAACTGCCGGCGCAAATTCGTCTTCTTCTTAAAAATGCATTAATATTTACAACGCGGGCGTTAGGATATCTCGGAAAATGTAACCTTGTCCGAAAGGTGAAATTCCTCACCGCTCCAAAGTTTAAAGAGACGTTTCAGTGCCGCGACTGTGATCAAGCACACATCACATACGTCATACTTACAAAATTTTTCAGGCCTGTTCTTGATACTAATGCAAAGAAAGAGACTAAAGACTGTCATTTATTAAACAAATTCAAGAGCAAGCCTCCGAGCAGAAAAGTGTTGAAATTATAGAAATAGCGAAAACTCGTGTGAGTACTTCTATTTAGGCCTATTTCCCTATTCTTTATTCTTGTGCGATAATCAAGTGCTAAATGAAAGAAATAAATGTAGTGTAGTGTGTTCTAAGTTGTTTTATATATTTATATCTGATTCACACCGGGCATAATGATAATAAAATGTATTATTTCGCGTTATTGTATGAATCTTCAATATAAGGATTTAGATAGAACATGAGAACAACAGAACATAAACGCGATCCAAGCGGCAATTGCCTGAACTACTTTGTTCGCACAGAAATGTGTCGGCTTGTCCAGGCCTTCTATTATAGCGTAGGCAACGGCTGCACACCGTTGCAGCCAATTCGAACATTTACCGCTAGATACCAGGGCAATCATACGTCAGGCGCGTGTCCCCTTGTTGAAGTTCTCTGTATTTTTTTTAAATGCTCATTTTATAGAAGCAGAACTTCCTCCAACGTTAAGCCGTGTCTCAATACTGCCGTCTCCTCCAAACCTGTGCCAAATTTTGAAAGAAAACAATGTAACAGGAGAAACTTACACTTCGAACCGTTTAGGGTCTACTTAAATTGAACAGTGCAAATGAATATGTGTATATTGCAAATTCTATTTTTCAGCACGCCATCTACGCCTATTTTTATTACGGCAGGGGAACGCCACATCTCAAACGTCGCCCCCGCCGTGCCAATCAGCATAAATAGGCCCGACACCAAGTAGGAAGTCGGCCTCCCCAAAATGCTAAACTGCATCATCAGAGGCGTAGATCTCGCCCTCACGGACGGAGAACTTCTCTGATCTCTCCAAAATAGAGGCATCCCAGCCCAAAATCTCTCCAGGATTCTCGAAAATGTTAATCCAACAGAAAGTGTATTGCTACGGAGAACGACGTACAGAAGGCTCTGAAATAAGGCATCTACATACAAGGATGGCCGCACATGGTGGAACCATCTCTGAAACACATGGAAAATGATTTTGAACTGAAACCGGGAACCCAGCCATCTTTATACTTTCCTCCACCACAGTCACCGAAACCAGCCACCAAGCCACCTTTCTACACCCCACCACCACAGCCCCCGTCCTATACATATACCACCCCTACCACTAACATTGCCATCACCATCGCTACTTATCCTACTCTTACCTCACCCAATACTCCCATAACTACCATAGTCACGACTCACCCCTCCCCAATTATGATGTCTCCCATCTTCACTACTCCAACCAGCTCACCAAACACAACAGTCCGGCCACCCGTTAAGGAAGCAACTGAAACAGCAAGACCAACAACACCACCACCACCGCCCGAATTCAATAAAACATCTCCACCACCACCACCACCTGAGTGCAATCCCAGCTGCGTCGTGCGGGGCGTGAACCCAGGCATTCCACTGAACCTCATCAGCCATGAACTACGCCTAGCAGGACTCCATCTAAAACGAGCATCCCGGATCTACAATGAAGCCGGGCCCACCTACATGCTGAGACTCCAGCGCCAGACATCAGAAGAAGCTCAGCGCCTAATCCAGCAAGGGATAAAACTCTTCGGCCGCCACCACCGAGTGGAGTCATCTCGATCTCCCCCGCAACCCCCCACCCGTCCTACCACTTCTCGCAACCGCGCCCGTCTTCCCAACCCCCACCTCACCTACAAAACCCACACAACCATTCCTACCTTCTCCACGTACTACTTACATCCCTGCTTAAGTTTTCCTCCCTTTATCAACAAATCATACACCTCCTCTTCCCTAACTCCCAACAATAAATTTTAAATAACTGAATCATTATTGTAACTCATTGTAACTCATACTTGTAAACCAAAAAATGTATCTGTAATACATAGCACTATAAAAAGCAGAGAACAGAACTACACCCCTTAGCCAAGAGGCCACATCTCCACATCTCCAAAAACAAAACTCCACCTTTTCATCTCCCAACCCCAACAAATCCCCAAACCCCGCCAAATCTCCTGGCCAGAGGGAAGGCGTAACCTTCTAGGTGAAAACATTCCCCTTGGTCCTTGGTATTTTTCAGTGCTGGACCACCACGTTCTCATTCCTGTTAAAATTGTTAAATGTGTTTGGTGAATATCAGGCAATGAGGGTGGGCTACGCCCATGCCTATCGTCCATTGACTTTCAAACACATGAATTGTATTTTCAATTATGTAGCCCCCAAAATTCGGGGCTTTCAAAAATTCAAGTCATCATAAACATTTCTATACGCCTACATACTTGCGAAGCGAAAACAAGTTATTTCATTCCCTCTCCTCATACGAGGAGGGGCGGGCCATCAGCTCAACAAAAGAGCTCTTAGGCCGTATAAAGGAAAAATGTCTATGAAGAAGAGTAAAGTGGAGGGGGTATGTGTCGTACATACCAGAGGAGGAAGACAATTTATGAAGTTGGCGTAAGGGCACCGTCACAACAAGCCAGGACCCAGGGAAAGGCCACCAAAGCATCCCGCGCAGGCAAACCCCCACAAACACCAGGGGAAGAGGGGACAATTGATTTATTTAATATCGATGTATCTCGGGCGCGCATTACAGAAAGTGACATAGATTTACAGAGAAGTACATAAGTGTATTATATAAATTGGTCTGGTAGAAAGTTGGAATAAGGAGGAGGGTAGTATTGTGAGAGAAGGTAGTAAAGCGTGGTGGTAATGTTGGTAATGGAAGTGGCAAGGAGGCGAAGAAGGTCTAGTGTCGGGAGGGGTGATATGAGGAAGTTCGGTTGTGGAGCGGGGAGGGGGACGCCTACATACTTGCGTGCGTGCGTGCGTGAAATGTTTTCATTCCTCACCCGTAAGGGGTTGGGCGGGCCACCTAGAGGGTTACGCCCTCTCTATGGCCAGGAGAGATGACGGGGATGAGGAGAAGCGTTAAAGGAAGGAGAGGGGTGAGGCTGTGTTGAAATAAGGAGAAGTAGAGGGGGGGGCGACCTCTGGGCTAATTAATATGAAATGCTTTATTAAGAATAACAAGACATAACTACAAATAGCAATGACAATAAGCGTAATGGTTTTAGTCTAAGTTAGAGGGAAAGAGGTGAAGGGCTATGGTATGGTAAAAGGAGGAGAAGTGAATCAGGGAGGTAAGGATGAGGCGAAGGATGTCAAAGGACGGTGGGGGTGTGAAGAAATGAGGGATCGGTGGGGGTGGATAGGGGGGAAATGAAAAGCGAGGTGGGGAGGCAGGTGTGGCAGGCCGGGGACGACTACGATGTGGTGGAGGATGGGGCGAAGTGCGAGGAGGTGAGCGGGAGGGTTCGATTCTATGGTGTCGGCCATGGAGGTTGATTCCGTTGGCAATGAGGTGTTCTGTGTCTTCCAGCGTAGGGAGATGAAGCCGTAGTAGGTAGGTTGGACCATCCTCGTTGAATATCCGGAAGACGCGTTGCAAGGGAATCCCTGTCCGGCGAAGGACCTGGATGATGGTAGCTGGTGTTATGCTGGGGTCCACACCACAGACTACGCAGCTGTAGGTAGAAGTGCCGTTAGATGGTGGTGTGTCCAAGTTCTCAACCGGAGCTGGAGATGTACGTCCCTCGGTGGATGGTGGAAGTGCAGTATTCAAAGTTGTGGTAAGATGAGTGGTGGGAGGGAAAGGAAGAGATGACGTCATGAGAGAGGAGGGACGAGACATAGTCGTAGTAACTAGGGACGGGGAGGAGGTATGGGTGAAAGTGGCGATGGCAGTGGTAACAGTAGTATTAGTAGTAATAGTAGGTGTGCAGGACACGATTGGCGGGGGTGAAGGGTAGGGAAGTGGCGGAATCGCATTGTGGCGAGCGGTGGTGGTAGGCAAAGGCGATTCGCCATCCAGAAGCTGTGCACAAAGATTCTCCGAAGTGGGTTCTACGTAGTAGTCGGAATCACCGATACGGGCGCCAGGTTGCAGAAGGGTAGAGGCATCAGAATATATGCGGCAATATAGCAGGACATCGGCGGATGGTTGGTAGTTGGAGCTGTTGAGATGCTGAAGAGCAGAAGAGAATTCCGGATCGACCGAGCGCGGTGGGGATGGTGTCGTCTGTCAGCTCAAGAGAGACAGAACGGGCGACGCATGTAAGGAGCATCATGGGAAGGCCGACCTCCTTCGTGGTGCCAGCCAATTTTGCTTTCTTGGGCTCGGCGAAGTGATAAGATCGAGATGAGTAGTCACCCGGCCGAGGAAAAAATAGTGCGTCGCTTCAGGAATAGCAGTCGCTTCTTCCCTACATGCTTGTTGTTGTTATCACGTTTTCACCTTTTCATTCCCCACCCCTTAGAGAGTGACGCTCTTGCTCGGGCCGGGAGATGCGAAGAGAATCGGGAGGTGTGAGAAATGAGGAAGGTGGGTAATGCGGTATGAAGAAGTTAAGGAGATGAGAATAACGGATGTGTAGGTAATTTAGTGCTTTGTGGACAGATTTACAAATACTTGTATAGGAGAGAAGCCAAGGAGGGAAGGTTTAACCAAAGTTGCAAGGGACACGATGAGGTGCAAGGATGTGATAGAAGGAAGAGAAGTTAACAAGAGAAGTGAGTAGGAGGCTAAGGAGGTGAGAGGTCGGCGATGGTGGCGAAAAGTAACGGGGTGGGTGTGGATAAGGTCGGAGATGTGGACTAGGTGGTTGAGGAGGAGGGGCAGGCCGGGGACGGCGACGGAACGGTGACGAGGTGTGGTACGTCGGGGCGAGGTTTGGGGAGGAGAGCGAGATGGTTCAACTCAATGGTGGCGGCCATAGAGGTTTGTCCCGTTGTCGATGAAGTGTTGAGCGTCTTCGGAAGTTGGAAGATGGAGTTTGACTAAGAAGGTCGGACCGTCGACGTTGTGGATGCGAAACGCTCTTCGCACGGGCAGTCCTGACTGGTGGAGTTCCTGGGCGATGACGTCCGCTGGTATACTTGGTTCCACACCGCGAACGACGTAGCTATACAGGATATTACGGTCCAAAGTTGGTGGCGTCGATGGTGGACGTAACATACTTCCAGGAGTATCAGGAGGAATAGTTCCCTCGGCAAGTGGCTGAAGAGATGTGTTCTGGGGACGTGATAGATCAGGGGTGGGAGGGATGGGGAGAGAAGACATCATAAGGGGGAAAGGATGGGACATCGTTGTGGCTGTAATAGGAGTGTTGAGTGAGGTGTGCGCAGAGGTGGTAGTGGTGGTAGTAGTAATGGTAGTAACGGGGTTGGTGTAACTAGAGGACGCGTGTGCTGGTGGTGACAGGTATGGAGTGGATGCGATGGGCGAAGCGGCTGTAGCGGGCGCGTTGTCCATGAGCTGCACGAAGACGTTGGAAGGAGTAGATTCCACACGGTGAAGGCGATGTTGGATGAACACACCATTGTCGTGACTGTTGAAGTAGGCGTCTGCAGAGTCGATGTACAGAAGTACATCCGGTGATGGTGCGGGTCCGTCCTAGAGTCGTGCGGCACTATGAACGCCGAGGATGCGCAAATCGGTCTGGATGGCTTCGTCGGAGATCACAAGGTCAACATCACGGACTATACAGGTATAATACATGGCGGGAAGGCCGACTTCCATCTTGGTGTCTGGCCGATATGCTTTGTTGGGTCGGCTGGGTGCGATGTTAGAGTTGCTGCGTCACCCATACCGAATCAAAAATAGTTTGGGATGAGGTAATGGAGAAGACAGTCCACTGTAGAGACAGACGACGAAAGTGTGTTGTCAAGAAGTGATCCCTTTCTACATACTTGACGACGACGACGAAAATGTTTTCATTCCCCACCCGAAGGACGGGGCGGGCCCCCTAGATCGTTACGCGATCTCTCGGGCCAAGAGAGGTGAAGATAACTGAGTGGTGTGGTAAATGAAGAAGGTGGGTAATCGATTTGACAGATTGAATGAGGGGGAATGACTGCAGTGACAGGAAGAAGAGAGGGTTTGCTTGGGAGTGAAGTTTTAGAACGGGGTACCAGGATGCAAATGGAGGGTTAGGAGATGCAGCGACGTTGTGATAGTGAGGATGGAAGATGTTAAGGATTGTAGGATTTCAAGCATCGAAGGTGGATAGCGGTTTAACTAGGTGGGGGAAGGGGTGGACTGACGAATTGGTGAGGTTGAAAAGAAGTGGCTGGCCGGGTGCGACGATGAGAATTGTTGTTGGGATGGCGAAGAGGTTGGGTGGTGAGATGGAGGGTTCCACTTTATGGCGATGACGATATATGTAAACTCCGTTGTTAATTAGGTGCTGGGCATCGGCGGTTCTCGGGACGTGTAGACGAACCATATAGGTTGGGCCAGATGCGTTCTTAATTCGGAAGACGCGACGGACTGGGACACCTTCAGCTTGGAGGTGACGCAGAATGGCCTGTTCTGAGAGGGCAGGATCCACACCGCGGATCACACAGCTGGACATAGTGTGACAAGCTAAAGGAGGCTGCGTCAGCGATGGTGGTGCGGATGCTGTTAGTTCATCGGCAGGTGGAGATAACGAAGGCGGTGCTGCGGTTGTAGACCCTGATGATTCAGCTGGTAGGTATTGATGCGGGGGTTGTTCAGAAATGGGGGAGAGATGGAGGGAAGAACTCATGAGTGGGGAAGGATGGCCGGTGGCAACAGTTGTAATTGGAACAGAGGAAGAAAATGGGTGGATGTTGTGGTGGTCGTAGTAACGGCAGTGGTGATGGTGGCGGTGATGGGAGGAGGGGAGAACGGGAACAATGACGGTTGTTGGGATTGCTGTGGTGTGGTTGTTGCATCGTCAACATCCGGAAGAATTGGTTCCACTCGGTGGTGCTGGCCGTTGAGGTAGACTCCGTTGGCGAGGATGTGTTGAAGGTGGCCTGGCCTGTAGAGTTGAATAAAAACACGACGTGTGGGAACGTTGTCTTGCGGTATTCGGAAGACGCTGTCAGCTGCGACGCCTTTCCGTTGGAGTTGTGTTAGGATGGCGTGGTCTTGGAGAGCAGGTTCAACGTCAAGGGTCACACAGTTATCCATGATGTTGGGAAGGCCGACTTCCCTCTTGGTGTCTGGCTGATATGCTTTATTGGATCGGCTGGGTGCGATGTTAGAGTTGCGGCGTCACCCGGCCGAATCAAAATAATTTGGGATGAAGTAAGGAGTACACAGTCCACTGTACAGACGGTGAAAAAACCTTCTGTGGCTCGTATCCTGGGGTGTGTATTCGTCCCTCCTACATACTTGCTTCTGCTTGCTTAGTAAATTATTTCATTCCTGCCGCAGCAGTGGCAGGCGGGCCGTCAGCTGAACGAGCAGCTCTTTGGCCATATAATAAGAAGAAATAAGAGAAAAGAACAACGTAACAGGAAGTATGTACTGTACATACTTGAAGGGTAGGGTACATAGAATTGGCGCAGGGGTTAAGCGAAACCACAAGAGGACCCCCACGAGAGACCCACCATCGCACCCCACAAGGATTAAACCCCCACTAGTCCCCCGTTTATTGAAAAAAAGACTGTATACAGAAAAGTAGAACATTACAATTCAAGGGTAAGTTTCTCAAGTGTCTCTGAGATTGTAGTCCATTATGCACTGAGTATAACACATAGAAATGAGAAAAGAGAATAGTATAAGTAAACCCAGAAGTCTATCAGTCTATTATTCAAGAAAATAAACAAGAGAAGAAAGAGAAGTAGATAAAAGTAAACACTGCACTGAGTAACGTAGTAAGCGTTGATACAAGTCAAGCACATTGATAAGAGCACGTAATTAGGATGTGGCGGCGAAAGCATGAAAGAAGAGACGACACACAGAAATACGCTAAAGTACACACTCGGTGAGAAATACAGACACATTGCACTTTAACATGAAACACGGACGGCGCTGGTGGCGCCACAGTCGGCGTGTGGAGGAGATATTACGATCGTAGCCTCGAGCAGCTGATGCAGGTAATGTCCTAGTGACCTAGTTTCAAGTACAGAGCAAATGTAGGCTACGGGATCAGAAAGGGAGAAGTGGAAATTACGTGTGAGCAGGAGGGAATAAATAGGCAAACTGTGGGGTAGGAGTATGAGTGAAAATGGAAGTGGCAAGAGGAGAAAGGGATAAGGCTTCACGAAGTAAGTGATTATGTGCACGGTCTGAGGTAAGATATTTTAAACGGAGGGAATGAAGATGAGTAAGAATAGGAGGGAACCGAAACAAAGGGGTGAAATGAGCGGAAGGAGTGTCATAGGGTAGTCGATAAGCGATGCGAATTGCATGTCGGTCCAGTCGGGTAAGGCGAACATATTCAGTCGGATGAACAGTAAGCCATGTCAGAGAAGCATAAGTGGCGAGAGGACGAATACAGGACGTATAGACATGTAAGATATGACCAGGCTTCAGACCCCAGCAGGGGCCGGTAAGAGAACGAGGGGCACGGAAGCGATAAAGGGCTTTACGATGGACTGAGTCAAGATGATGGTTCCAGCGTAAGTTATTTTGGAATTGAATACCAAGATAAGTGAGTAATTGTGTTTCAACTAAGGGAATATTATACATGGTGAGGCGGAGGCGATGACTGATGGGACGGAGGCGGGAAGCGAGTCGGAAAGTGAGAAATTGAGTTTTGGAAGGATTAACAGAAAGGTGCCAAGAGTCGAACCAAGTTTCGAGAAGGGTAAGATAAGATTGAAGTTTAGTGTTGAGAGAAGTGAATGAACGACCGAGGGCAAGAATGGCAAGGTCATCAGCATATTGGTACAACCGGAGAGGCGGGTCGGGATGAGGAATGTCGTAAGTAAAGAGGATGTACAGAAGGGGAGAGAGGGGGAGCCTTGGGCGACACCAGAACGGATAGGAAAGGGGTACGAACAAGTACCGTTAATAGTAATAGTAGAGGAACGATGGGCGAGGTAGTTAGTGAGAAAACGTATGATCGTGAGAGGAAGGGGGAGATGGCGAAGTTTGTAAACAAGGCCCTCGTGCCAGACGGAGTCGAAGGCCTTGTTTACATCAAGGCAGACAAGAGCAGCAGGGCGATGAGATCGTAGAAATGAAGTCAGGGAGGACGTGATATGAAAGAGGTTATCATGCGTAGAAAAGTGAGCACGAAAACCTGCCTGAGATGAATGAAAAAGACCAAGCGAGTGAATATAACGAGAAATCCGTTGACATAAAATGCCTTCAACATTTTTTGAAAGTACCGGAAGGAGGGAGATGGGACGTTAAGATGTAGTGTCTGAGGGTGGTTTGGATGGTTTAAGAAAAAGAGGGGGGGAAATGCAAAATGCATTTTATTCCCCGCATAGGAGACATCCATATGGGGATTCAACACCAGCCGAGCCGCTAATTGGACTAGAGTAAGGATATGGGAACGATGGAGCGGGAGAATGTTCTGGAGAACCATCGCCAGAAAACGAAGAAGGTCCTCGGAACTGGGGGAAGGGAGGGAGGAAGAAGACGGGAGAGTGGGGAGGTCCTGAGAGACGGCAGGAACAACTGACTCAGGTTGGGAAGGTTCGGGAACTGGACGGGACTTACATTTGTAGGAGAAAGAAGGGTGAGCTTGGGAACAAGTTACACACTTTGGGGTAGCCTTATTTGAACAAGTTTGAGTAGGTTGCTCGAGACTACAGATCGCACATACCTCGGGATGTATACACGGCGCTCCAGGCAGATGGTCGTAACGCTGACACTTCACACATCGAATCCTCTGGGGCGGCGGCATGCGGGACGGCTCCACACGATGTCGACGACCGTAGAGGACGACGCTATCACGTAAGAGGGTGTCCAGAGTAGTGTAACTCCTCGCCAGGATACGGATGAGGGAAGTGGGTCCGTGCTGATTTTTGATGCGAATCACCTTGTTGATTTGGTGGCCTCCATTTTGTAGCTCGGCCGCCACCTCATCCTCAGTCCAGTCACGGTCCACCCCGTAGACCACCACAGAATGCATCGGAGATGGACGAGGAGGGACTGAACGCCGGGCAGGAGCCGCTTGAGTAAGATTGTGGGCCTTGACATTGGGGCCGAAGTGGTCCGTACCAACGCTTCCCTGGAAGGCGGCGTAGTAGGGCTTGCAGATCTTCAAATTATAGGTCCCATCACGGGAGCGCTGAATTTCCAGTTTAAAGTCTTCGAAATTATGAGTGTAATGCTTGAGAATGCGATAAATCTCCCTGGTATTTGACTTCTCCGGTGGTAGGTTGGACAACTTCATGACAGAGAACGATGGAGTTGGCGGCGGCATCGAAAGTGTGACACTTCGATTGCGGATGCTGGGTGCCAGGGCCGGGTTCCGGGCTGCCTGGGCGTAGATCAAAATGTTCGTAGGCATGAAGTCGGTGTTCGGACAGGTCGAAGCTGGTGGCATATGAAAAGGCGCAGCGACGTTGACTCCTGCTTCAAGATCCATTAGGTTCAGACGTGTTATGCCCGGGACGGTGGGGCTGAGAAGAGAAGAAGTTCCAGTGTATGTAGAGCTGGTAGCTGCTGAAGCGCTGGAGCCACATAATTTCTTGCGTTCTCCGTCATCGATAGGTGATAGAGTGCGAGATTGTTTGATATTTTCACTGGAGGAGATGTAGAAGGTGGCTTCTGACTCATCGCGGCGTCCACTTCTCGATGGTGCTGGAAATGTCTAGAAGACGTTGAAGAAGAATGGTGACTGGTCATCCACAAGTACCGACGAAACACTGTATCTATAGGTGGTACATACTTGTTGATCTTCAAGATGAAATTGAAAACGGAATGCTTACCATCTATGAGTATTTTTAACGAATTAAATATAATCAGTCTTTAAGAGAAATGTCCGTTAAATAGATCCATACTGCGGCAATGAAAATATTGATATTCACCAAACACATTTCATGATTTTAACAGGAATGAGTAAGTGGCCCAGCACTGAAAAATAGTATTTGCAATATACACATATCCATACGCACTGTTCAGTTCAAGTAGACCCTAATCGACTTCGAAGTGTTTCTCCTGTTACATTGTTTTCTTTCAAAATTTGTCACAGGTTTGGAAGAGACGGCAGTGTTCAGATACGGCTTAACGTTGGAGGAAGTTCTGCTTCTATAAAATGAGCATTTTTTTAAATACAGAGAACTTCAACAAGGGGACACGCACCTGACGTATGGTTGCGCTGGTATCTAGCGGTGAATGTTCGAATTGGCTGCAACGGTGTACAGCATGGTGGCCACAAGGCGAAGCGAAAGTAGCTTTTCACGGCCGATAGGATCCCTCCCTGCGCTCCTTATAAGGAGCTAGCTAGAGCGACGCATCAATTTGGCCGTGCGTTTATTATACAATTCCATTGAGGTACAATTCAAGGTCTGTCTAGGTAGGTCAAGCCACGATTGCTACTTATGGAGCCGCCATATTAGGTCTTTTAGCGAGCGTAACCAAAGGCAAGTTTATTCGAATTTAGAGGGTTTCGGTACCATACATTGAAATCATTCTGCAACCGAGCGGATGTCGAAAGCCCCGAAAGCGTATTGAGGGTAGGTCAATGATCCAGTGTGACATCGACTAACCTTACCTATGGCGCGACGGCCCGTTTTCGGGTCATGGCCTCCCCAGTTGCTCTCCGCCAAACTTGTCGATCTCGTGCAGCTACTCTCCAATTCCGGATCTTGAGGATATGTGCTGCGTCCTGATGTACACCATCTTCCCATCTGTTGCGTGGCCTTCCCACAGGTCTTCCTCCTCCAAAGTCTCCTAAGAATACCTTCTTTGGGATTCGGTGTTCTTCCATCCTAATTAGATGACCTGCCCATTTAAGTTTCTTCATTCGAATGGCATGCGACAGGGGTGCCTCCCCATAAAGGGAATATAGTTCATTGTTATATCTAATTCTCCATTCCCCTTGTACGCATATGGGTCCATAAATTCTCCTCAGGATTTTCCTTTCGAAGGAATCTATCTTCTCCACGGCTTTCTTTGGGAGGGTCCACGTATCACTTCCATACATCATTATACTGCGAATGATGGTTTTGTATAGCATAACTTTTAAGCTCTGATTTATATCTCTACTTCTGAAAAGTTGTAGTACTGCAAAGTATGCTCTGTTGGCAGCTTGAATTCTTGCCTGTATTTCCACCATTTCCTCATTATTGTTGCTCAGATGTACACCAAGATATTTAAATTCATGCACCACCTCCACTTTGGATCCTTCAGGGACAAGTTGGTCATTTGTATACTTCCTTCTCCGAGCCTGCACCATTACCTTCGTCTTCTGTTCATTGATCTTAAGTCCAATCTCTTTGCCTTCTCTACTCAAGTCTTCAAATGCTTCTTTAACTGTCCTTGTTGTTCTTCCCATCAGATTTATGTCATCAGCATATCCAACTAGTTGAGCTGTTTTGTACAGAAGTGTTCCACTGGTGTCCACCCTTAACTTTCTAATCACTGACTCTAGTGCCAGGTTAAATAGAATTGGTGCTAAGCCATCTCCTTGCTTCAATCCCTGATTCACTTCGAAGAAGCTGCCTACTTCAGTCTGAATTTTCACTCCCACCATCGTATTTCTCATAGTCAATTCCACCAGTCGCACCAGCTTTTCTGGTATCTTGAACTCTCTTAATATCTCCATTAATTTATCCCTGTCAATAGAGTCGTATGCTTGTTGAAAGTCGATAAACATCTGTACCACATCTATGCCCCGTTCCCAACACTTCTCCAACACTTGTTTCACAGTAAATATCTGATCAATAGTGGATCTTCCCTTCCGGAACCCTGCCTGGTATTCTCCTAGAATTTCTTCCACCAGGGGTTCTAGTCTCTTCTTCAGAATGGAAGTGAACAGTTTATATACTGTACACAGCAGTGTGATCCCTCTATAATTGCTACATACCAACTTATCCCCTTTCTCGTATATTGGGCATATGATGCCTTTGCACCAGTCTTCAGGCATTTCTTCTGTATTCCACACACTCACAATTAGATCATATATAGCTTCTTGTAGTGTGGTTCCTCCGTATTTCCACAACTCTGCAGGGATTCCATCGATACCTGGTGCTTTATTGTTTTTCAGTTGCTGTATGGCTTCTATCACTTCTTGCATAGATGGTGCTGTGACTTCTGATTCATTTGTCTCAGTATTATTCCTTGAGGTAGTTGATGTTTTCCCTTTCATTTCTACTGGGTTCAGGAGGTGTTGGAAATATTCCTTCCATCTATCTTGGAGCCCTTTTTTATCTCCCAAAAGCTGTCCATTTCTGTCCTTACACATGTTTGTTCTTGCCTTGAATCCATCTTTCACTTCCTTAACTTCTCTGTGAGCCATGTAGCTATTATCTTCTTTAAATTCCTCCACTATTCTAGCCATTTTCTCGTTTAATTTTTTTCTCTTCTTTCTTCGACATACATTCCTTACTTCTTTATTCTGGTTTTCAACCTCTTGTTTCTTCACCCTTGTTGGTCTCTCTAGGTATGCTTTATATGCTTTATCTCTTTCTTCTATGGCTTTTTGGCATTCCTCATCAAACCATTCCTTTGTGTTCCTTTTGGGTACAATGTCTAGTGTGTCCTTTGCCACGGCCTTAACGCTTTCCTTCAGAGCAGTCCATTTGGTCTCGACCGTTGCTGTTTGGTCCTTATTATATTTCTCTACCAGCACTTCTGCCATTCTTTTCCCGTATCTTTCTGATACTTCCTTATTCTTCAGTTCACAAGTATTGTACTTTTCTATCCTACTCATTCCTTCCTTTCTTGTTTTCATAATGCGGCACCTTAAGATTGCCTTAACTAGAAAGTGGTCGGAGTCACAACTTGTTCCTCTGAATGATCTGACATCCATGATATTGGATGCCCATCTTTTCTCCATTATTACATGGTCTATTTGATTACAGGTCTTTCCATCCGGCGATATCCATGTTTTCTTGTGTACCTCTTTATGAGGGAAACAAGTTGACATCACTTTCATGTTTCTGCTGGTAGCAAGGTCAAGCAATCTCTGTCCATTATCATTAGTAGTGTTGTGTAAACTATGGATCCCTATTATTCCTTGATATATCTCCCCCTTCCCAATTTGTGCATTTAGGTCTCCTATTATCATCTTAGCATCGTTCGATGGGATTGAATCTAGCACTCGTTCCAGTTCAGCATAGAACTGATCCTTGACTATCTG
This sequence comes from Anabrus simplex, assembly GCF_040414725.1. NCBI lineage: Eukaryota > Metazoa > Arthropoda > Insecta > Orthoptera > Tettigoniidae > Anabrus > Anabrus simplex. Next base: position 110,693,496 of record NC_090269.1, on the reverse strand, counting down.
TTCCTTGTCTTCCGTTGGTGCATATACATTTACGATTGTTAAGTTGTAGAATCGCATTTTAACACGCAATGTTGCCAATCTTTCATTTACTGCCAAAAACTGTAGTACATCATCTTTAGCTTGTTTTCGTACTATAAATGCTACTCCTCCTTCTTGTGCATTCCTTTACTTCCCACTACTGAATATTGTGTGGGTTTTGGTGTCCCATATCTCATCCCTTCCTGACCATCTAGTTTCTTGTATGGCTGCTATGTCCACTTTGTTGACTTCTAGTTTCTGCATCAGTACTTTCAGTGCTCCGGCTCGTAGAAGTGTGCGTACATTCCATGTACCAATTGCGTAGTCCATTGGCTTTAGCTTAGCTCGTCATCTATTAAATCCACCATTCCGAGGCATATTCTGGGGCTTCGCAACAGTTGGTTTTCCGGAACGAGGTTGTTAGCCTTGCTCCAACCCCCAGCAATCCTGGAGGACCGATGTTTTCTGTTAGGGTTGTCTCCCTTAGCTGATTGGTCCCCATTTAAGCGTCGGAAACTCGCTTTCTGCCCTTGCATGACTTAGCCGTGTACCTTAAAGAATGTACCCGTTGCCCAGAGGCCACGGCGTGGACGTGCATGTATCGGACTTGGTAGGAATAGATGGCATTTCCTGTGTTTTGCTAGTACACTCCCATCAGCAAGAAGTGCACCCACAGGACCACATACTACCCCTTTGACCCCCGACATCGACTAAGGGGGTACTAAATATTCCGAGCGAGTAATTACATGGTTTGCATCACTTGTCTACCAGCTTGCATTCAAGAGATAGCTGGTTCGAACCATACAGTTGTCAGCCCTGAAAATGGTTTTCACACCAGGATAATGCTGGGACTGTTCCTTTCCAGTCTTATCCCATCGTCGTCACAAGACCTGCCCGTGCCGGTGCGACCTAAAACAAATAGTAAAAGGATAATTAAATGAAAACACAGCAAAATAGGAATAAAAATGAAAGGACTGTAGGCCTAATACTTAACAGAGTTTTATTCCTTCTCTCTCTTGTTAATACTGCCGAATTGCAGTCGCTTTGAGGGCGGTTGAATTGGAACCCCCCTTCCTATACCGGCTTGATCCCCCTGTGGGTTGAGGCAGTAGAACAATACTCACAGTATCCCTTACCTGTCTTAAGAGGCGACTAAAAGGAGTCGCAGGATCTCTGAACTTGGGAGAGTATAGGATGAAGGTCATTCAAAACAAGGGTTCGATAATTATGCACTTAAAAATGCCAAAATATGCACTAAAATCAGTGACGGGAAGAGTACAAGGAAAAGGTAAATGGGCTCAATTACAGTTACTTGAGAAATATTTTACTCAGTTACGGTTACACATGAATTTCTTAAAGTAATCTGTAAAATTACAGTTACTTTATCGAACGCTAGTCTTGAAATCACTGATTTTTTTTTCGCTTCGGCCTGGCTAATACAAAAGTTTACAAGGAAAACGAATTTATTACTTAATTTTGTGGTTTTTTTAGTCTAGAGACTAAACATAACACCTTGAAATTTGTCAAAATGATCTTTTCCCATCATTTTAGTTAATGACTTTTAGGGTTTGAAATGATTTTCCACTTCATAATGTTATTGGCTTCACGTCCCACTAACTACTTGTACGGTCTTCGGAGATGCCGAGGTGCCGGAAGTTTGTCCTGCCAATAAATCTACCGACACTAGGCTGGCGTATTTTAGCATCTTCAAATACCACCGAACTGAGTGAGAATCGAACCTGCGTAGTTGGACTCAGAAGGCCAGCGCTCTACTATCCGAGCTACTCAGCCGGGTGATTTTCCATTTAATGGGGCTGTACCTTAATTGAGGCCACGACTGCTTCCTTCCGACTCATAGCCCTTTCCTCTCCATTGTCACATAAGACCTATCTGTGTCGTTGCGACCTAAAGCAAGTTCTTAAAAAAGTCCATTCACTTTGCAAATACATTAATTGGTTCTTAAAATTATCATCGCTAATGTCGACGTCTTAAGGGGGAAAGTATCTTTGCATTTACTGAGAAGACGCCCTACTTGAAGGAATACCTGTTTAATTTTCAGAACATCGTTGGAATGTCTTTGAAAGTACTGAAGAGGTAAGAAAGTATACCTGGTGAAGCTACTGGTCCTTCTGTAGTAGTACTGAAAAAGTTATCTTCACCAGAACTAACTAACTAACTAACAATGCTTTCATTCCCCACCCTGAAGGGGTGGGGCGGGCCACCTAGAGGGTAACGCCCTCTCTCTGGCTAAGAGATGTGGGCGGGTTAGGGAGATGTGATGGAAGAAGGAGGTGGTTAAAAGATTGGAAGAAGTAGGAGATTGCATAGGAATTATGTCTATGCCTAAGGATTTAACAAACGCTTTATTAATTCAAAAGTACATATATGATTTACGGAAGGATGTGAGGGAAAAGGTGATGTGCAAGGGGGAGAGATAAAATTTGGAAGGAAGTGTCGGGGTAAAGGTGTAAGGTAAGTAGATGGAGGGTGGCTGTCATATGATTTAGAGAAGCGATGAGAAGACGAAGGAGTTCAAACGTTGGGAGAGTTGTGGGGATGACACCAGTTGGAGGAAGGGAAGGACAAACGGGTGGAGATGGCTAAACAGGAGGAGGGTCCAGCCGGGTGCGGCGACGAGGAGAGGTAAATCGGGTCGTAGGTTGGGGGGGGGGGGGGGGGTGAACGGGAGGATTCCACACGAGGGTGACGGCCATATAGCTGGATCCCATGAGTGATGAGTTGGTTCACGTCTTCGGGCGTCGGCAGGTGGAGGAGAACTAAAAACGTTGGACTTTCAGCGTTGTGTATCCGAAACGCTCGTTGTACGAGCAGTCCTGCCTGGCGGAGCTGGGTAGCGATGTTGTCAGTAGGAATGCTTGGGTTCACACCGCAAGCAACACAGCTGTAGTTGTTGGTGCGGGTGGGCGACTGTGGTGGTGATGGTGGATTGGCCATGTTTGTTGAAGTCCCGGTGTTTGTTCCCTCGACAGGTGGCTGGGGGATTGTACACTGAGGTCTTGGTTGATCAGTGGTGGGAGGGATGGGGATTGTAGATATCATAAGGGGTAAAGGATGGGATAGAGTTATAGTGGTAATAGGGATGGTTGGGGAGGTGGATGCAGAAGTGGTGGTGGTGGTGGTGGTGGTGGTGGTGGTAGTGGTTGTGGTGGTATGACTAGGGAACAACGGTGGCGGTGACGATATATATGGAGGAGGGGTTGTGGTTACGACGGGCGAAGCAGTTGTAACAGGCGTAGCAGGTTCATCTTCTGGCAGCTGGTCTACGACATATGATGGAGTAGAGGTCACTCGGTGTCGGCGGCGTTGGATGAGCGTTCCGGTTGCTTGGAGGCGATTTCGGTCGTCTTCTAAGGCGAAATACAGAAGGACAGCAGTAGATGGGTCGGGGCCGTGTGGCACTATGGACGCCGGTCCCGCGGAGGGCGGTCTGGATGTCGTCTTCGGAGAGCGCAAGGTTGACTTCTTCGATGATACAGGTATACATGGTGGGAGGCCGACTACCAACGAGGTGTCCGGCCGATATGCTGTTTGGAATCGGCGGGGTGAAATAGTAAAGGTGTGGAATCACCCGGCCGAACAAAAAGAGACTTTGCATTGAGATGCGCTGCTGTGTTGGCGTGCGTTGTTCATGTGCGTCCTTCCTTCACCAGAATTTGTTGTTTCACATTTTTCTGCTTCCGTGCGATGTGTATCAATTACTAGAGAGTAACAGTTACAAGAAATAAATTACAAGAAAAAATTACTCAGTTACTTTCCAACTCTGACTAAAGTGTATAAATTTGCATTGAAAACAAACATAAATCTGCTATCAATTAGCAATTTACATCATAACAAACAAATGTTACACTTTGAAACATCGCCAAAATAACAAAAAATTACATACCATACCTCAATAAAATGCTCCAGTTTCTCAGTGAATTTTTAAAGTCTTAATTACGCTTGACCACAGCGTGATGCAACGGATATTCAAACACTAACTTGTGCCTATTTTCACGTAAAATGGCTTTATGCTCGCATGCCACAATTTGAATATGCCGTACTCCATATTAACGAAATCAGAGACCTTGTATCGATGCATTGTCAATTTTTTCTTTGTCTTGAAGAACACCAGACATGTTTTTAAGTTTGCAGAGACCAGAGATTTTAACACTACACTCTGCATTTTTTCCGGGATTATTGTTTTTTTAGGTTCACTAGAGATCGTTCAACGTCTTCAACAATACCAGTACTGATGTGAAAGGAAAGTCTTTTTCTTGCAATTTCTTGATGGCTGAAGGTATGCACATCAAATTGGAGCAAATGAACAATTATACGTTGCTCACAAATACCATATTTTCCAAAGATTTCCTGTATTCCTTTTATAGAAGAAGCTTCGTGAAATCAAGGTTTTCAACTGCCTTTTTACTATTTTAAAATAATTGGCATAGGCTAATTAGCAGCAGCCTTGGTCCACGTTTCCCATCTTGTATGTACTGGTGAAGGCGGGAGTAGCACATTATCATCTGTTTCAAGAAACAAAACAACATGTTCGTGACGTGAAGCCTTCAGGAAAACTATTTTCACTGTAGAAATCAAAACGTTTATCGGTACTTCAAGAACGAAACGCGAACTCCTTCAGCTATTCTTTGAAGTCCATGCGCTACACACGCAACGTGCATCATCTTGGGATGTAATACCGTATCGCAAGACCTTCCACAAAAAATAGTAGGTGCAGTGCATCGTTGATAAATGCAGCAATTGTTGAGTGATTGACTTTACTGTTAGCCAACAAATCCATAGTTACTTGATATGATTTTCTCTATCTCTTCTTCTTCTTCTTCTTCTTCTCCTAAAATTCCGAAAACGAAGTTAATTACAAATTTATGATCCACGTCCGTTGTTTTCTTTAGCGAGACCCATTTATATTTTCTATCAACCTTTTCTCTTAGTTTACCTAAGGTCATAGTATAAAAACCTCAGGAACATAATTCTTCCTAATTTTTAATTCTTCTGGGACGGGTTGTTTCGTATACTCCTCCAGAAACTCAACTAAGTTCTTATTGTTTAGACATATGCTTTACATAAGTGTTCATTGAATTTACGTCGTGTTGATCCAGCTTTGACTAAAGCTCTGGTTACAGGAGGCTGATGTTTTTGTTTCATGTTTACCACTTTCAATGTATAGTGTATCGTCGTTTGAAGATTATGTTGAACTTGATACTTTTTAGTTGCAGTTACGACTGGTTTACAATATTTGCAACACAAAATACTATCTGCGCACTTTTTAGCGATAGATTTACACTCGAGTGCTGAAGCCGTCGACCTCGGCAATCTTCGAAATTCGTACTGGCAATCTTTGAAATACAAACTATGAATCGCTTATGCATCGCTGTGTGACGTCTGGCGTACACTTCACGTACTAGTACTGTTGTTATTTACACAGCAAAGCCAAACTATAGAATTCACTCTAGGAATAAGATTCGCATCGAGAAATGTTATATAATGTGTGTGTGACACAGTTGTTGGCTTAAAAATATAACAAAGGTTTAGAAAATTCATATCGATCGATCATATTGTCGATTGAATTCAGATTTCATTTCCATTCAGTTGGCAGTACTAACGGAACCGGAAGTGCTCCCTCCTTACTCTTCAAAACCGTACGGTACACAAATCTATCGCTAAAAAGTGCGCAGATAGTACTTCGTCAGCTGAAATGACGTCAAACTTTCAGTACAGTACATCACTATTCACTAACAGTTTTCTTCTCCTTGGGCATTATAAATTAACTAGCAATGTAGCTGCAGTCCTTTATAAACGAATTACAACCTGTTTCAACACAACCGAAGCAGGACTGATAAGAACTAATTGCGCATGGAAGTAAATTGAACTATTTAGAAGCGGGGGAAAGACAGCCCAGTTGTAAGTGAAATTCCAGGAATCAGTACCGGTACGTGCCTAATTGGGTCGGCAGGTAGACAAAGCCACAGCGCGCAGCTGTGAGCTTGCTTTCGGGAGATAGTGGGTTTGAACCCCAGCCCTGAAGCTGGCTTTGGGTGTTTTCCCAATATCACACCAGGCAAATACTGGGGCTGTACCTTAATTAAGGCCACGACCGCTTCCTTCCCATTCCTATCCCGTCGTCGCCATACGATCTGCCTGAGTCGTTGCGACGTAAAGCAAATTGTAAATAATAATAATAATAATAATAAAGTCAAAAGTCATCTCCGCACAGGCCATGAAGGCCCATGGAGGGGTGGAAAGTAAAGGCATGTACCGGTACTGATTAATTGAATTTCACTTACAACGGGGGTAGAGTGATTAGCTATACGCCCGGCCGCCTTTGCTTCCAGGATGGTTGCCTAGTTGTACTTCCTCTTAAAACAATAATCACCACCACCAGGAATTAACCTGGTACTCGTTTTTGGTGTAGGCTAAGTGAACCCCAGGACCATATGCACCTCCGGAAGTGGAAATCTATTTTCTTATATGTTTCGACTTCCTGACGGGGAATCGAACCTACGTCCTTCCGAGTGAACCGAGCACTCCTTTCCCGCCTCGGCCAAGCAGCATCGAATAATACTTTAAATTACCAGTAATATTTTTCATGCCTATTTTAAATAATGGTGCCTATTTGCATGTTCCCCTGTGGGTAGGGGTGGTAGAATAACACCCTCAGTATTCCCTGCCTGTTGTACGAGGCGACTAAGAGGAGCCCCAGGGACTCTGAACTTTGGAGTGTGGGTTGTCTACCAGAGGGCCTTTAGCAGAGTCCTGGCATTGCTCCCACTTACTTGTGCCGGGTTCTTCACTTTCATCTCTCCCATCGGACTTCTCTTGGTCAACTCTTGTTCTTTTCCAATCCCGATGGTATTAGAGCACTCGAGGTCTAGGGGGTCTTTCATTTTCTCGCCCTTCGTGGCCCTTGTCTTTCTTTGGCCGATATCTTCATTTTCGATGTGTCAGATCCCTTCCATTTTTCGCTCTGATTAGTGTTACATAGAGGATGGTTGCCTAGTTGCACTTCCTCTTAAAACAATAATCACCACCACCTGCCGATATGTCTGCCTGTTTTAACTGTTCTCAGTAAATCCTGACCCAAGTGAAGTGACCACCTTACCGAACTGACTATAGGTACAGGTTCATAGATAATATTATGTTTGATAAGTGATCCAAGGAAAATATACTGTATACTATTTATATTATTACCTGTTAATTATGTGTGGAGCGACTTTTGTAGATTTCAATACTGTGATGTTGACTGATATTTCAATAACTATTCTATAGTTTAAGAGTTATTTGTATGTGTTTAATTTAGGCATTACTTTCTTTCTCATTCTTGATCAGTTCTTACATTTTCTTCATCACCTGAACTGGTACTTCGATGGCATCCAGAGTGTCACAAAACATCTCAGCGGCCGCGGAAGTATGAATATGCCGCTAATATTGATCATTTTCGATGATTCTTGTATGTCATTCCCTCCCTTAGGGGTGTTAAGTGTGTCTTTCCCCTCCAGTATATTTTCGTATTTGTACAAAATTTGGCTGAAAGCTATTCTGGAAAACACACTACACACATACATCTACAATCTCGGCCATTTTTGTCACTTTCTCTATCACACCTTTTACTTTTAGGATTTATATTAATTGTTGCAATTTTTTATTTATGTTTTCTTAATTGTGACATTAATTGATAGTTTATGAACTCTTGTGCATATTTAGAAATATTGTCATGTGTATATTTTACATTTTAGTTTGCGAATATTTAGTTTCGCATTAAAGTATTTCCTTGTGGCAGCCCAGATTGTCTGTGAAGAAGTACTGTAGTTGATCCTTTGAAACAAATAATAAAAATACGTTACAGATGTAATTTACACTATTTCAACTGTCGATCTGATATCTTTCATCATTCAGTGGAGATGTCCAAGTATATCTGTGTCTTTTGTGGTGTTCAAATAATGTATTTCCTATCACTAACTGGATCTCTTTACAGAAGTCAATCAGGGTCTGTCCTCTATTGTTCCTTTCTCCGAGTCCATGTTTTCCAACAATTCCCTCTTCCTCATCTTCTCCAGCTACAGCATTCCAATCCCCCATAATAATAACACAAGTGCACTTTTGCCCCTTCTCAATTGTGTCTTCTATCATCTCATAATATTTTTCCACCTCATCTTTGGGGTGTTGACTGGTTGGCATATAGACCTGTATTAGCACCAAATCTTTTCCTTGTCCCTTTAATCTCATCATCATTATTATCCTGCCATTAATTGCATCTACTTTAATAACTTTCCTTCTGAGGTCGTTTTTCAGTGGAAATCCTACTTCATTGGTTCCATTCTTCTCGTCTCCTGAGTAGTAAAAATGGTAATCAGTACTTGTAACTTCATCTGTTGGCATAAGTACATGTTAAAAGTATGACTTATTCAAGAATAGGGCAGTGTTTATTATTCGACTTCTACTTGGTTGAGACGCAAATGTTTAAAATCAAGAAATTTTGACTTTAATGCATTTCGAGAATTTGTGCTTTATTTCTCTGATTCAGAAATATTTAAGACTTATCGCAATGAGATTGTAAATTGCATATGTCATAGATGTTATCTGCTCTGGAAAAAAATATTTTTGCTGTAATTGATTATCCGTTATAATCTGATAATCTGACCCAAATGTTAGTAAGGGTAAAAGTATAGATCTCTTGAGTTTTCTGTAGGGAAACTAAATAAAATCAAGATTATGCAACAATTGTGTAGGCATTACCCACAACATTGCCTGTGAAACATTGATCTCACTATGTGTGACGATAATGTTTACGAATTGGTGCCACAATCAGAGTGAACTCCGCATTAGCTGGCAATCAGTGTTACACTCACTCATTATCTAAGTTTTAGGAGAAAAGTGCTGTCTTGGATGAATTCCCAGTTCATTCCACTTTTATACAGGTAAGTCACAGTTTTATTCTTTTAGAATCTGAGTTCTAGTGAAAATGGTTTTTTTTCTTTCTGCAACTATGTGGCTTATTTTCAATTTATTGCAAATATTGTCCAGAAGGAAAATATATTTTATTATAAAGGACTGTGAGATTGAGCAGTATCTCTTCACTGATTCAAGTGGCTATAAAGGTGATCTGCCCCTGGAAGGGGACGCAGAGGTTGTTGGAGAAGAAGTGGAAATTGGATCTCCTATTCCTGACGGCAATGTTCCATCTACATCAGAGGGACCCATACCCCCTACCACACTTCAGGTTCACCGGGGAAACTGAATAATGAAGAAGATCGGTTCCTTTGGAACAAAGTGTTTACACGAGTCAGTGCCGTAAAGTCCAGTTATCCATTCAGTGAAATAAAAATTAATTTTGATATGAACAGGTTTTGCCCTTTTTCTCGTTTTCGAAAAGACAGTTCGGCTTAACAAACTTATTACCAAGATCATAAAACAGAGGGCTACATGTGATGCAGAAGGGACTCCTGTCAGTACAGAAGAATTGAAAGCTTTCTATGGGATGAACTTTGTAATGTGGTAATGACTACCAACAGGGTTGATTACTAGTCAACTCCTGCTGATCTCCGAGTGCCTTACATATCTTAGGCAATGGCAAGGAATCGATTTGAAGAAATTAGGGCCGCTCTTCACTTCAGCGATAATGAGAAAAGTGATCTGAAGTCAATTTCAAGTTGGAGTTCCAGAATCATCTTTATATGAGTACGTGCTATCAACTGTTCAAGAATGTTGTGGAAACTTACTGTACGTATACTCTACAAAATATACTTGTAGTGTTCAACAAAAAATTAAATGCAGATATACAAACTGCACTCTAAAAAATGAAAAATTTATTTTTCATACTCTAAATTATATGGAAAATGTAGTTTTATCACTTTTTATTCCATAGGAAGCTTATGGTGCTGAAAGGGTTAAATTTTATTCGTGTTACAAGTTATTATGGAGAAAAAAACTTGTTGGAAAATGAAACATTGTACGAATACGGATATAAGCCGAGAGGCATATTGACTCCGGAGTCTATATGTTATTTAAGCATGCTGTTATGAGATTTCAGATATACATTCTAATTACAGAGACCTCTAAAATTCCCTTTTATGAGATTTATTGTGTAGAATTTGAAGGTCTTAGACCAGAATTCCCGAGATTATTGTTTTAACTCACAGGTGTTAATCTTACCACTTCCACTATTAACCTTTGTAATTTAATGTATTGTGAAATTCATAAATCTGTACTTGGTTGGGAAGAAGCAAACTACTGAAAATAGAAACATTGTATTTGAGGTTGAGATGGATGTTGATCATCCACTGGTATGTCATAGGTTAATAGAATGTTTTCACCCACAAGGAAATGAGTGGTGTTTTTAGATGTGTAGTAATTTTGTTGCTTGCTCATGCTGTTAAATATCTTTCATTTGGAATATACCTCAATTGATATCATTCACATTAGTGTCTTGTTATGGTTTTGGTCCTGTATCCTAATGACCTCAGATATATACGGATTATTAGAGAATTGGTAACGCGTGTCATAAATGAATTTGATGATGATGATGCTTGTTGTTTAAAGGGGCCTAACATCTAGGCCATCGGCTCCTAGTGGTACGAAAAAAGGCGAAATGTAATACCAAGGGACTGCTTCTATACCATAATACTGAATCAGTGATGCTTGTAGTCTAAAGAGTCCAAAATCCAAGTCATCGGCCCCTCATAATGGTACTTATCGCTACGAAAGTAGAACCATGGTATTTGTCATGATGTGGTACTAATCAAAAGTAGCGTAGACTTGCGGTATTCCACACATGATGATACTACTCACAGGTAATGTAATTTGCACATGTAATACAGACCTATGGTGTTTCACACATTTCGGCGCCATTTACAGGCAACATAAGCCTATGGTGTTCATCACATAAGTGTACTAATCAGAGGGACCCGCACTATCCCGTGGTATTCCTCATATAGTGGGTACTAATCATAGGCAAGCCAGAACCATGGTGTCGCTCCTAAAGTGGTACTAATCACAGGTACTGTAAAAGCCGGCAACGCACTCTGTTGCTACTAATCACAAACCTATTTTGTACCTAACATAGTGGTACTACGCGCAAGAAAAAGTGACCATGGTGTTCCCCGCGTGGTGGTACTAATCACAAGTAGTTTCATGGTTCTAATATAATCATCCCTTGGTTGCCCCTTTTAGTCACCTCTTACGACAGACAGTCTCCCACCCACATGCGGTTGTGTGTTTGGTCCGCGAGAGGTATTTTATTTCCCTCAAGTCTGCCGGCAAGCCGGTTAGGACCCCCCTATCCACCAACTGGGAGTATCACCTCTCCCCCTGCTACGCCAGCGTAGTAGGTTCATGGCAAGTGAATGTAATATATGGTATGTCTTTTCTCACATGTCTTGTGACTTTTGTCTATTTTCTCTTGTATCATCCACTTCTGATCTCTATGGTGGCTCACATCCTTTTCATGCTTCCATGATCCCCCTCCCTTTATTACTATTTGCTTCCTTGCCTTATGCTAGACTTAGCGATGGGCAACGCTCTCGCTCGAGACTGACGTCGCAGATCTCGAGACTCTCGCGAGAATTTTGAGACCGATTCTTCTGTAGTGCAAGCTGTGCGACGTACCAGTAACTACGAGTGTTAACTTGATAGTATATCATTAGCAGTTATTCCGCAAAATAACGTTCTCATATGAAAACGTGTGAGCCAATAAACTTTGTCAAAAGCCTGGAAATGTACTGCATGTTCAACTATGAACGCCTTAATACTATTAACGAAAGTGAAACCAGAATGTCAGTAACTTAAACTGTTCACGACTTATTTGGGGTGGACATCTTAGCCGAATAACCCTGCATAATTTGTGATTGACTGGAGATAGGATGTACACCACCTTGGATACTAGAAGTGTGCATTATTCGAATTTGAGACGGGGAAGATGTGTTTTACTACATATGCAACCCCCATTACACATGGGTGGAACGTGTAATCTAAAATGCCCAAGTTTGCTCCAATTCTGTCGACAAGGGTGATGGGCAACGCTCTCGAGACAGATTCTCGTGTGCTGCGAGCTTTGCGACGTCCCAGTAACTACGAGCGTAAGCTTCATAGTATATCATAAGCAGTTCTCATATGGAAACGCGTGACGATAAATTTTGTCAAAAGCCTACGAAAGCACTGCATGTTGAACTATGAGCTCCTTAATACCATTAGCATAAGTGAAAACAGAATGTTGGTATCTTAAACTGTTCACGAGTTATTTCAGGTGGACTTCTTAGCTGAATAACCCATATAATTTCTTGAGAACCGTAGATAGGATGTACACCTACCTGGATACCTCGCAACCGTTGTCGACAGGGTAGCTTCTTGTGATGCAGACCGGGCCGGAGGTGTTCTGTGATGATTCCTCTTCATTGATATTATGGGTTTGTAAGTGCCGGTTCATCCCAGAAGTATTTCTGCCGACATATTTTACTTCTTTTGAACAAGCAACACAGCAGGCTGTGCTATGTGACATCTCTTCAAAATAACCGACATCCACGACTTACGTTGCGTTTCGGACATCGTCTTCAAGTTGTCACGTACAACTAGACACAATTACACATTGCATCTAATTATGAAGCGAATACTCTATAACATTGTAATGAATTATTTCCTTCGTCACCAAAATATCGGTAGACACAAGCAGTGGTCATATGTTATAGAATGTGGGTTCTGATAACGATGTACAACTACCTGTCGAAAGAATTGGAGCACTCAAGAATTTTAGATTACACATTCCACTCATTCTTAATGGTGGTTGCATATGCAGCAAGGCGTACCTTGCCTCGTCTCGAGTTCGAATAATGCACGCCTACCGTGTACCTACAGTAGCCGTCAGTTTCTGTACTTAGCTTATTCATTCGTGTACCTACCAGTGCATACAATGCCAGAAAGCGTATCCTTTATAATTATGTTGTACTGCGTCAAAATATACCTCGGTAAAAATGAACGCTCTAGTCGCTTGTTGACGCGTATTTACGGAATGGAGAAGGCGTGTGGTTTGCTATTCGCATACTCGGCACAAACAACCACCAGCTCCGACTACCTCTAGGCCTACAACACGCTGCTCGCCACACAATGCGGGGACAATGCTATCGAGATCTCTCTAAATTTCTTGCGAGAAGCAGTGCCTGCGCTAGTCTTGAGAAATATCGAGAAATCTCGAAACCTTGCCTCAAACTGCCCATCACTAGCTAGACTATATCTTGCATGCCTCCACAAAGCTACAATTTGTGCGCTGTGCTTTCTCATTACCTACTATTGTCGTTTAATGTCGCAATGGTAGCTGAGCTACCAAATGATGTTAGAATGTTACAGTGGCATCATCCTGTTGGAACAATATATTGGAGGACAGGAATCAAATCCAGGGTCCTCTGAACCGACAGCCAGTACTCTGGCCATTCAGCCAAGAATCCAGACTCCAAATATTCCCTCCTATTTGAAAATCTTGTTACCTTCTTTCTGTGGCCAAATAGATTATGATTTCTTCATATCTGGTAATGCCCTTGCTGGCGGGACCTGGTGTTTACAGTGCACTATGTCTTCTGGTATGGGCTAGAGCAATTTTGTTACTTTCGTTGATCTGTCTCAGTCTTTTCCTTGGCTTTGACAATATGAAAGTGACTGAGATACTACCCGTGTCTTACAAGAAGTCAGGGCAGCTTGTAGGTATGGCACAAGTAACAGCTAGGCTACTACGCTCTTAGCTACAAACATCAGTCGTGACAGACAGTGCAAGCTCTCTGAATGAATGCATATTCATTATCAAACTGTTCATTATGCAGTAATCAATAACATCTGGTTTTTAAACAAGCGAAAGGAAAAACAATTTATCATTAAAAAATGACAGTATCAGGCAACAAACGTGAACAATACACAAGGCATCATACAACGTACGGTTAACAAGCATTAAGACAGCCAAAAAATATTGAGGTTTCGCTTACATCAATGTAAATACAGAAGAAATGAATGTGAGGATATAGCCTACCATTAGGCCTGACCACAGTTGAGGAGCTGGCCTTCTGACCCCAACGTGGCAGGTTCGATCCTGGCTCAGTCCGGTGGTATTTGAAGGTGCTCAAATACGTCAGCCTCGTGTCGGTAGATTTACTGGCACGTAAAAGAACTCCTGTGGAACTAAATTCTGGCACCTCAGCGTCTCCAAAAACCGTAAAAGTAGTTAGTGTGACGTAAAGCAAAATAACATTATTATTATTATTATTATTATTATTATTATTAGGCCTAACCTAACATATAGTAAATTTCGTAAGAGTTTGAAGAAACTTTAATCAAGAATTAGAATTACTCTCAAAATTTTATTAGGAAATAATGTTAACAGAAGAAAAATTTGGACCTAACGATTATTAAAGATTCTCAATGGGGTAGTTATGAAATCAAAGTATAGTTACCATGCTGATATAACCGTCGTAGAAATGGATGTACATAAAATTTTGATTAAAAATTTATCAATAATAATTTTTGACTTTTGCACTTATCTTTTGCGATGAATGCAAAAATCTGACTGACCACGACTCCATATTCTTCAAGACTACAAAGGTCCCTCGTCTTTTATTTGTATCCGATTATTTGCCACATTGTCGCAGTTTTGTACAGTAGCCACTTGATGTGCCTCCAACTAGATGAAAGTTTAGTTAATAGTCACACCAACAAATAACATTCAAATGCACACCAACTGCATTTCCTCGTAACTTAAGGAAATGAAGAATTAAGGTGTAACAACACCAATGACACAAATTTCCAAATAATTCCACATGTTATTAAGTTCTATAGTAACATCACACAGTACATACAGTAAATGTGTAACTAAGGCACAATTGCTCTACCAATATGAAACTTCACAACAGCATCTGAATTCGTAACAGTCACCACGGACGGAATATACTTTTATTGTCAGGCCTTGAGACTTGAGATAGGCGAATGTGCAGCAGCCATGCTTACCCTGCATCCATGCGACTTACCATCAGACAATGATAGCATGATGAGCATTCCTTATGCAGCCAGTCCCTGCTATGAATGGTGTGAAAATGTTGCTCATAGGGTGGGTTGTTTTGTGCATGCAATTCAGTGGGCTTGGCAGACTGTTATATAACAGCAACTTATGGCTCAGTGAGGAAAGCAACGCAAAACTACCTCATTCCTCATTACCCTACAACGCCTCTTTAGTGATGCTTAGGCCATTTATGGTGGAGCTGTTGAGGATCCAACCTGCCTTCAGGCTGAAGACTGGACTGAAGATACACATACATACATATGTGGTGAAGGAAATGCTATTATGATCAGCACTGTACTTCATTGGCTATTACATGAAGGAAATTTAAGGAGCTTCAGTTTATAGTCAGCCAGAAAAATACGAGTACAAAAGCTTTCTTTTTTACTTTCCCATTAGGGACTGAACCAGTCTTTTAAAGCGGAACGCATAGGTGTAAACTACGGAAATCACTTCAGTAAAAAGAGTTGAACGTTTTTAAGAAGCATAACACTGAGAACTTCCAAATGTATAAAAATGGACATAATGGGTAACAACTGAAGTTTATTCATATTATTGTTGGGTAATATAATTTATTGGTCATATGAGCAGTTGAACAATCGTAATAAGATGAGTACTCTATAAATTGTATAAAAAATTAATTATACAAGGTTAAATTCATATATATATATTTATTTTGTTTTCACTTCTCTTTCTGATCGAGCACAATCAGTGAGGAAAGAGACAGTACAAGGTAATTGAAAATACCCGATTGACATAACATATTTAAAAATAGTTTATAAAGTTCAAACAGAGTTCTATTATAAAAACATATCGTAGGAGAAAGGATCCAAGAGTGGGAATGTTTCTGTTCATCTCCCTTATTTACATCACTGCCATCTCGTAACACTCCCAAAAGAATACAATGGAAGAAGAGAGGGATACATAATTAACAAAGATAAAATAATATGCTCAAAAAATCTTCATAAAGGAGAATCAAAAGAATTAGATGAAACTTATGCCCTAATTAAATGTGTCACTTCTAAATAATATCATTTCACTGTCTTTCCTGAATATCCGATACAATACATACCAATATCATTCAATTATAAGTCAAAGAAAGCAAAGTAGAGTTTGAAATGATCAACTGCAAGTCACTGAAATTGCAACAGCTACATTCCAGCTTGTTACGTGAACACTTAAAAACATCATCTTAGTCTGCAATAAAAAAGGAAGGATAAAATGTTTGATCAAATATCATAGTATTTATACCAAAGATTTAACTGTAAAAAGGTAAAAATGAATTCCAAAAATAAAACCAAAGAATCTTATTTGTTCATTTAGTACACCATTGGGTACCAACAAATGTAACTTATTTAAAGTTGTATAAAATAATCAAAACTGACATACAGTATTTGATACATACATTGTTTTAACTTGAAAATCATATTAAAATTTTAAAAGAAACTTTATGGACAATGTAATGAAATGCAGCAGGTTTGAAAACAAAATTAATACTGTAGTATCTCCTGGTTTTGAACAGTATTTTATTTCAAATTATGCTGTGCTCAAGATGCAGCAAATGTTTCTTGCACAAATGCAATAAAATATACTAATTCAAAAATAAATGAGCACAAGGACACAACATTTTAAGGGAGATATATCACGTACCTAACACTTATGAATGGTTACAAAAAAAATTTGTAATTCGGCAGCTTAACTTCCCGTTTTCTTCCAAACTATACTATATGATTCTTTATACGTATATCTACAATCACGAATCAGAAACTTCTTTCTTCATGCCCAATCCACATTACAACTGTCCATCACAATCACTTTCATAATGGATGTCGCCAACATTCAAAATAACCAAGCACAATTCCCAGTTACACGATTTATAGTTCTGCAACTATCTCATCATTCATAGCAATCTTCCCAATGGAAGTCCAATTCTTTCCAAACCAAACAACAATGATGGTACAGTTACCCACCTATCCCGAAATACCTGCAGCGGTTTTTCTCCCATTTCCACTCAAATGCCTTGCGCCAAGTCCACCACTCTTGCAAGTTACAAATAAGCAAAAAGACTACCTCAGCCGAAGGATGTGGTACACACATTACACGGGGAGGGAAGGGAGAGGGAGACGCAGCCGCAGTGATTGGGGCCATTCCGGGAGGTGGGCGTGCTCTCAGTAAGCTGACGCTTCCTTGTACTCTGAACCCTCCATCGTGAAGAAGTCTTCCAGTTTCCATTGTAGAGTTTCAAACGTAGGCCGCTTCATGGGATCTTTGTGCCAGCATTCCAACATGATGTCATACAGAGCTGGTGGGCAGCCTGGAGGACATGGCATGCGGTACCCATGTTCAACCTGGTGCAGGACTTCAGCGTTTGTCATACCTAAGAGGCAACAAAAAAATTGCATAAATTTACAAAGATATACAAAGTGGAAGAAGAGCTGAATTCGAATTTCTCTCAGATTTCTACTGATTTCTAGTTCACAAACAATATCCTGGAAGACAAGTTGTCCCCTAATTAACATTCAAATGGACTTCGAGCTCTCTCTCTCTCTCTCTCTCTCTCTAAGTGTAGACACCATTAAGAAATCTCAGGCCTATTTGCAAAGATAAACAGGTTTCAAATTCACATTATATATATATATATATATATATATATTGTTCCAAGTACAAAAATATACAGCTAATGCTTTAGGATTAAAATGAATTACAGTCTAAAGTAGTTAAGACATCCCTCTCAAGCGAGTTTCTGCTGATTATTATACCATTATTTCAGACCATGTCCTATTAAATTATTAAATACATGCTAAACAAACCTGGGTAGTGCATTTATGTCACTCTTTAGCATATTCGTAACTCCCGCTGTAAGAAATTTAAATTAGAGTCCCCAGCCATGTTGCGTGCACAATGCGCTAGTGACAATGGGCCTGGGTAAAGATTTGGTAGAGAACTTAGTTTTGTGGCCCCAGACTGCGTAGCACAGTAGCGTGTTTATCTACAGCTACAGCGAGAGTCAGTGCTGTGGTTGTTTGGATTCCGCAACAGTAGCTCAGCTGATGTGTTGGTGCTTAATTTACATTCGTAAGTGAATTGTGAAACAACGTGCATACATTAAGCCTTCTGTATTTACGCACACTATTTTGCAGGACATTCAGTAATGGAGAAGAAAGCTTAACAGTTTACAAATGATGAAAATTCAAAGTTTATTGAGAAAGTGTGCATGAAACGTGTGCAAATCGCCCAGATATTGGACATTCCTATGATGACTTTAAACACAACTGTAAGCAACTGAAAGAAGCAGCCCAATGAAATGTGTTCATAAAAACCAGTTTCCAGATTTAGAAGATGTTCCAGTGAAATGATTTTAAACAAGCTTGGGCTTTGAATACAGTAGAAATCTGTTATAGCGAGAATTCACAACAGTGAAACATTTACTCGCTATAGCAGATTGTTTTCATATCAGATTTTTTGTAAAAGTCTGGAAAACCCCCATGCACATTAAAATCCATATCCACACTACAAATTACTTGTCTGTTATTTTTCGAAATCCGATATTACGTGAAAGTGTATGTTTAATTTCATTCTGAAAAAATATAGTACCGTATTTCTCCAAATCCAAGACGACCCCTACTTTTTCTTTCAAAAAATTTAAATCAGGCTTAGAAAGTGCTTTGTAATATATGAATGCCTTTCTTGTACAGTACACATTTTAATACTATTTTTAGACGCCGGACATTGGCTTTAGTTACGCCATTTTTAATTTTTTTTTTTTTTTGCGGCTGCACATGAACTTAAAATTGGCACCATGATATCGAAGAGAACCCGTTGAAAATTTGCCGGCAATACTTATTCTACATGTCTCTACAATACGATGTTCCATCAAGAAATATTCTTGCTTACTATAAAACTCTTACTTTCACCCAGCCGCTACACGCTTGTCTAGCTTGCCGGTGTCGGCCAACTTCAGCAGCTAACGATGTATAGGCCTAATCACGGACGTTGAAGGTCACGAAAGAGTTTATCGCGCCACGGTATGGCCATTCCACCCTTGCGTTTTTTGTGCACATACCTCACAATTCCTATATCGACTTCTTTAAAGCGTCCTGGTTGCGGGCCACTGAATGCATTTTTTGTAGGGTACGTAATTATAAGCTATCTTTGTCTTCACGCTGACACCGAATATTAGTTAAGCCTATGCCGTATCTTCTTGCAGCTGCATGATTATTTTACATTTCCAAGAGATTAATAACCATTAACTTAAAACTGGCATCATAATATCAACGAGAACCCGCTAAAAATTTGTCAGCAATACCTGTTCCACGTAGGTATCTTTACAATACGACAAGCCATCACGAAAACATTTCTGCTGTCTATAAAACTTAATTTTACTACAGTAGACACATTATAACTGCTACCGAGTAGCCGTGGCCTTTCTAAGAATTTGAAGGCTCGCATGTTTTCATGCCATTCTGCATATTTGAGAAAAGTTTTTTTTTAGAGGCTAATAGAACGTCATTCTATCTTCATTATTTCCCCTGAGATTCAATGACGTTACACAGAGGCATCATAATAAAGGTTGTTGCAGCTAGCGATATATAATAAAAGGCGGTCGTTTATTGTCAATGAGTTTTGTGTGTGCGCGTGCGTGAAAATAAGCAGCGTGGTTACTGCAGTAGTTGCCAGTGGTGTTCATTACTGTTAGGCCACGAATGCATGACAACCCTTGATTTTTCGTATGAGATACTGAGAAAAAAATGTTATCTTGGATTCGGAGAAATACAGTATCACTCCAGAAGCTTCTGTTTTCTTCTTCAAACAGCATATATGTATCATAAAAACATATTTCAAACGCATGTAGAGAAATTATAACCTCCTCGATAAAAATTTACATGGGAATAGCCTTTCCGAAATTTTGCTAGACGTGAGAAAATATAAACTATGCTCTGAAATCAGTGATGTACGCATGCTTAATCGCTCGTAATAACGGATGTGTCAGTGATAGGGCTCTCGCTGTAACCGAAGGATAATACACAGTTTAATATAGGAATTTTGAAGCGACAGACAAAAATTGACGTTACAACGGAGTTCTCATTATATGCCGTACTTGCTATAGTGGACTTCTACTGTATTCCTATTGATGGAACAGTGATTCAGGTCAAGGCATCACATTTAGCTGCCGAAATGGGATTATATAACTTCAAAGCATCGAATGGATGGCTTAAAGATTTTTAAGAAAAAAGGAATAGACTTTCATACAAATCCGTAAGTTGGAAGGCTACCAGTGTCAATATCGATATATTAAGACTTGGAGAGATACTACACAGCCAGAAATCTTGAAATATTACAGCCCTGAAGATTTTTAAATGGATGAAGCAGGGCTATTTTTCCAGCTTAAACATACATGTTCAAGGGTGAGAAATACCATGGAAGTACTCTCGGTAAAGAGTACTATTATGCTGCAACGAGAGTGGTATGAAGAAATTGATGCCGCTCATAATAGGGAAGAATAAGAATCTGTGCAGATTTAAGAATGCACATACCTTTCCATGCCAGTACATAGCAAATACGAATGCTTGGATGACGTCATCAATTTTTTAGAACTTCTTGCAATCACTTGATGTCAAAATGGCAGTACGGCAGAGGAAAATACAGGGTGGTGCACACAAATAGTTGACACATTTGAAAAGCAAATATGAAATGCAACTTATGTACTATGTTGTTCAAATTTCACGCACACTTCCCTGTTTCATGGAAATGACTGTAGAGGTGACACTGCTGCTTTGTCTTCGATAGCCTGCATTCCAGTGAGCTTTCTGCGTCAAAACAGTTATCTTTTATTGTGAATCAAAAAGTATTACGGTGACACAAAGGAAATTTTGAGCTATATTTTAGACTAGTTGGGCACCAGCAAGGAACACCATCCTTCGCTTATACAGAAAGTTTGAAGAACAAGGCAGTGTGAAGGAAGAAAAGCGATTATGTGCATCAGCAGTTCGGTCTCCTGAAAACATTGCTGCGCTAAGGGTCGCCATCATGCAGCGCAGCCTACACCAGTCAACACTGCAAGCTTCAAGAAATAGTGGAATATCGCGCCATTCAGTTCAAAGAATGTTACACGGTGACCTTCAATTGTGCCTGTACAAAATGACTGTACTAGACAAGCCATCAGATCTTCACAGGCAGAAGAGATTTCAGTACGCCTTATGGACTCAAGATAAAGATGAACACTTGGTTCTCTGATGAAGCCTATTTTCATTTCAATGGGGTCGTTAATAAACAAAATATGCAGTTTTGGGCTGCAGAAAAACAAACATTATTCATGAAAAAAAACACGTATGGGGAAAAAGTGTGTGAGTAGGTAGTTCTGTCAAGTCATGTGTTAATTGGACCATTTTTTTTTTTTTTTCTGTCAGCCAGTTAATGCACAGCAATACAAGGACATACTGGAGAATGAATTCATGCCTCAACTTCTCGCACTATAGAACTCCCTATTCATACGCAGTGGCTTATGAAAGATGGTGCAACACCTCACACAGCTAAAAATGTTCTTGAAGTTTTGAGGGGAGTATTTGGTGATCGTGTAATGTCTCATTGTTATCCACAGTACAACAACAATGGTGGATTCTTCTGACCTCCTGTAAGCCCAGATTTATATTCTTGTAATTTCTTTTTATAGGACTGTTTGAAAGAAAAACTCTTCTCTTCAAGACCTCAAAGCCGCGTGGAAATGCATGCTCTAATTGTGCAGCTCTACATGGAAATTCATGAAGACCTGTGCCGCAAAGTAGTCAGAAACATGCGTACTCGTCTCAAAGAAGTTGTCCGCTGCAGTGGAGGCCACACTGAACGTGATATAGTGAAATGTATTTCTAGGGTCCAAGCTATCTGTGTCTAAAATTCCATTAGTGTTCTGTGAAAAATAAAGTTGTTATTCTAAAAGTAAATGTGTCAACTATTCTTGTGCCACCTGCGCCTGTAGTTCATTAACTGACATGCTGCACACCCAACTGATACATCTTATTTGAGAAATGTACATGTAGTATTTCTTCCTCAAATGCACAAGCTGTTCGTCTTCACACAAAGATCCTGGTAGGTAGCTTATAATCTCTAGGCCTAATTAATAATTTTGCTATATCCTCATTTATTACAGTTTATTGATAAGTACTTTTTATAGTATCTAGCTATGCATAATTTAAAGTTAATATTTGCTTGGTCCTTGTTGGAGCATCTTTAATCATCCTTTTAGAAGTAGCCCTGGATGCTGCAGCACTGTTCGGCGGTACACATTCAACTGTCTCACCTGCTTGCTCACCAAACATGTCTTCCTCCTGTTTTATATTCTGAATTTTCTCAATGGAGGTCACTCTCCACGTCACTCTGTAACGTCAATGGCAACTTCATTTACTATGGTTCTGAGTAAGTATTGTATCCTTCTGCTTGTCCGTTTTTCATATTATTTATTTTTTTGTTACTTTTTGATGACTATTTATTTAAATCATATAAAAAGATTCTCTTGAGGCCTGTGTTTATATTTTTCTTGTTGTTTCTGTTTATTCGTACTTCTTTTTGGGTAATCTTAGTTCTGCCTTCTTTCAGCTCTATTTCTTTATAAGTTCTTCACAAGGCCTCTTTCAAATAAAAGGAGCCGTCTTCCTCTGGCTTCTGTCGTGCATCTCTCAAGGACCAGAGAGGCACAGAAGAGGCTCTGGAGGCTGCACCTTCTACATGTCAGCATGTAGCCGGCCTTAATATTCTATACAACTTGAACTCTACTGCTCTCCTCATGCATTCCGCTTTGTCAGCCTTTCAAGGCCATGACACTACTGCAGACTGGAAACTTTGTTCTGGTTCTAGCTGGAAGGCAATAAGATAAATACAGCTAGGAAAAGATGGATTTACCCAGAGCCAACCAGAAGAAATGGACTTAATAAGTATCATTCGTCAGATTTTCTATTCGATGCCAAGCTATTGGGTGGTTCTAAATTTGAACACTCAAATTTTAATAGGAGATATTTTAAGGGCATTTTTTTCTCTTCATGAGATAATGGCACTTGCCTTTGTATGCCACCAGTTGGGAAACTATGAATGATTAAAGGCTTGCCTGTTAAGCTTTGTATCAACCTGGAGTTGACATAATAAATTATCAGCCTAATGCTGTTTTTGTGCCCATTTGGGGCCTTGGTTAATGTTATTAACCCCTTAATTGGGTTTGACGCCTAAAGGCGTTCTTGTAATTCTAAATGTGTCCTTACGTCAGGTTAGCTGCCTATAGGCGTCTGGCTATTCTTAATCACTTCTGCCATCTACTATTGTAATTTAAAACTAATTCCATTCATATTAGATGGGATTATTGCTGTCCTATTCATTTTTATCCGGTCTCCCACAATTCGGGTAGTTCGTGCCTAGGCGGAAGTCCGACAGCTGTCTCGTGTTTCCTCGTGTGGTCCGTGCCAAATTCTTCATAAACAATTTATTTGTGTATATGTCCACTAAAATTACTAAACTTGTGAGTTGTTGTTGTTGTTACGATACAGTTGTTCTGCGAACTCCATTGTCCATGTTCTGATAACTTTTTGTAAATTGGTCTGTGTATGGTGGTAAACTGTTCCATGTGATGTGAACATGGCTTGGTTAGGAAAGACATTGAATTATAATATCAGTGACGATGAAATAGTGGACATTTATTACAAGATACTGACACTGACAGTGACACGTCCACTGATGGGCAAAGTGACACAGAATACGACGATCGTGAAGAAGGAGAAGAAAAAGAAGAAGAAATGGAAAGTGACACTGTATGGATTGACATCCCAAGTAAGCCTAGGTCTAGATTTCCTTTCATTGGAGATGGAGCTATACACATAATACTGGAATGTGATCCGCTAAACATTTTTGAATTCTTTTTTACTGACTCTAATTGCTGATCAAAGAAATTTATATGCCACACAATCAATTGAAAAAAAAAACTCAAGCTGGGAAAATGAAGAATAGAAGTCATGACAAAAAGTGAGAACCTACTAATAGCTACGAAATAAAACTGTTGTTAGGCCTATTTTTACTACAAGGCATAGTTCAGAAGCCAACAATGGAAATGTTTTTCAGTAAAAACAAACTGGTTTATACTCCATTCTTTACCAATATCATGACTGAATCACGATTTCATTTGTTAGTGAAATTCCTGCACTTCAGCGACAATGCAAGTTTTAATCCGCAAAGCGCCCCTAATCCAAAGCTTTACAAAATTTGGTCTGCGTTGAAATATATTGTTGAGCAATTTCAAGCAGCCTAAACCCCTGAACGTGACATTGCCATTGATAAGAGTCTGTTGTTGTGGAAAGGTCGCCTTGGCTGGAAAATTTTTATTCCGAAGAAAAGAGCACGGTTTGGGATGGAGTCCTTCAACTTGTGCGAATCTGATTCTGGGTTTGTTTGGAAAATTCTGTTGTACACTGGAAAATCTACACAGGTTCAAGCTGAAGTTGACGATATTAAACTAAAGACTTTTGACAAGCCTTCCCAAGTCGTGCTGTCACTAATGGGTGACCTACTAGGCAAAGGCTATACGTTATACATGGACAATTACTATTGTTCTCCACGATTGTTTGAATTGTTGGTTGAAAAGAAAACTGATGCCGCAGGCACTTTACGTGTAAACAGGAAGGATGTACCCAAAGATCTGAAGACTCGAAAGTTACAAAAGGGAGAGTTTACAGTCTGTTACAAGAACAAACTGATGATAATGAAGTGGGCACACAAGAAGGATGTTCATATGATCAGTACCGTCCATGAAAACAGTGTTCAACTTTTATGGAATAAGAGAGGAAATAATAAGTTCAACCTACTCTGGGTATAGAGTACAGCAAAGGAATGGGAGGAGTCGATTTGTCTGACCAGTGCGTCGCCAGTTACTCTGTGGCACGGAGGAGACTAAAGAAGTACTACATGAACATGTTCCGGCACTTAATTGGACATTGCTGTTTTCAATTCATTTGTTCTCTTCCAAAAGAAAGGTGGGACTGATTCTCAACTGAGTTTTCGTTTCAATCTGGTATCAAAACTGAGAGAAATATTGTGATTCGACAGTGAAACCAAAACGTCCAGGGAGAACTTCTGGAGATCCAGTTCAACGACTAACCGCACGTCACTTCATATCTGAGAACCCGCCGACCGGAAGTAGGAATCACTCAAGGAAACGTTGTGTTGTATGCCTGTCAAACCAGAGGTGACGGGAAACTGTCTATTGCTGTGAGGAATGTGACGTGGCACTTTGTGCTTACCCGTGCTTCCGTATTTACCACACTGTGCGCAATTTCTGAATGACCTATGAATGAGAAAGTATGTATAACCTATTGATGCATATCTGAAAACTTGGAAAATGTCATCATAATAATGAAAAGAACACTTTTTATATTCATTTTTGTATGAACACACTGTGTATATATGTATATATTTGCGGGTTTACAAGAAAAATGGTAATAATATAATGCTATTGAATTTCTACTATTTCACTAATAATTTAAATAAATCAAATAAAATATATATTCCTGTTGAGTATTTACATCTGCCACACGCTACTGTACCCATTCCAAAAGTGTACATTGCGCTGAATAATTACCCATTGGCTGGTTGACGTTATGAAACTATTCCCTAGTTAAGGGGTTAAGGCAGGGCCTCTCAAACGCCCAAAATCTCACGCGTGCAAATTGAGGCACAGAGTTCCTGTGCACAGTGCATCGGTCCCCCTCGGCTCGGACCAACACTTCGTCTCTGGGCTACTCGGCTAAGCTCAGCTCAGATTTAGAGTGCTACGGAGAAGTGAGGAAGAGGGAGACAGGAGGAGCGAGCGAGATAGGTGTGGGGAAAGAGAGAGACAGCGCTATTGCTCCAAATCGAGGAGTGGTGGTCTGCACTCTGGTCAATCAAGCAAAGTCGTCTTTTGCACCGTGCACAGTGAGAGGCCCTGGGTTAAGGTATCAGTCCAGTGCTGTTTTTGTACTCTTATTGCCCATTTGCAGCCTTTATTAATGTTATTACATTATCAGCCAGGTGTTGTTTTTGGTACTTATTTACTGCTTTTCCTAAAGCTAATTACTGAGTAGCCCAGTGCTTCTTCATAATGTTAAACTTTTGTTTCATTACTCTTAGCTGTTTAATACCAATTTGTGGTTTTCTTAAACTTTTTCATCAATTTGCAACATAATGTTGCTTTTGTAATTTAGAACTTGGTCTTTCTCTTGTATTCTTGCACAATGGCACTCATCCATATAAACTTAATTTTCAACTTTAAAAGTTGTTTAACAGTTTCAAGACTCTGGTCTTACATTTCAAATAATTGTATAGCTGTTCTGTGGCTTTTGCTCAAGTTCAACTAATTGTTAATTAAATTTCAAGGTTTTTGGTTTTTGAGCTAATGAACAATAGATTTTTTTTTTTTAAGAAGTGTATTAGTCAAACAATAATAAATTTATAAGCAAATGTACTATCTGTGGTTCCATGCTCCTCCTTTCAATCATCCTTACATTCCTTTCAAAGGTCTACCACTCTATCCCCTAGGGAGTTTGGGGAAATTACTCCGAAATCACTCCACAAGCCATCTCAAATTGCTGGACCAGGCATCATCTGGTGTATGAGGCAGAAATATAGAAAAATATTTGTGCAGAAGAGGTTGGCTTTCCTGGAAATGGCTTTGCATAAAATCTAAATTTTGGATGACATCCATTTCTTAAAAGGTGCTTGGTAATCTGTAACAAAGAACCACAATTCGAAACTGCTTCTGTCAAGCGGGCTTCGTTCGGGTCAGCCACTGATGAAGTTTCAATGGAAATAATGGAAAGCACAGATCACATGGATGAAGAATGTAACCAGCTTGCAACAGATGCAAAGTTTGTCACATATGTTGAATGTGAAGACAATCCTACCATCTGCAAAGTGCTGAAGGAAGACAAAATTCACGAACAGCTGATGATCTATCAAGAGAGGAATGTGCAGCAAGAACACGAGGACGAAAATGAAACCAGCGAGACCTGTGCAGCAGCAGAAGCTATGGACACAGTGCGATGTTATATGTCCAGTTTTGTCGTGGATGACAGTGTAACGAATTACGTTACAAAACTCTATACTCCGGTATATAATTTGGAACGAAAGAACAAGCAGTCTACTTCAGCCAAGTTTCTTACACGTTACTCTGTGTATTTTTAAATATCTGTTTCTGTATTCTGAATCAAATTCTTGACCATTTTCATGCAATTAAAAAAAAAAAAAAAAAAAAAAAAATGCAAATACTGACGCGCTTAGTTTGTGTTTCTATGAGCATTTTTCTTGATGTTACATTATGCTGGCATTTTTAACATGTACTATTTCTTCACTCATTTCAGTAATTATAATTGTAAACACCTGTTTCTTTGTTTTTACTGCAATTATTTTTACGTTCAAGTCTAACCTTAAATTTAACAATGTAATTACTTTTTCTTCATTCTTTCAGCACATTTCCTCTTTATAACATTTTTTCAGTCTCCACAAAAATGCCCTAACCAGATTTGGCTGCACATTATAATTAAACTGGCGACAGATTTCTAAATGATGGCATAGAGGTAATGCCACAGGATGGTAACTGAAGCTTGCAGGCTATGAATGCCCCAGGTAATGACCATTCCATTCAGTATACTGAAGTCCCTCTTTCAAGTACAGGATGCAATAAGCCTTAACATGCACAAATGAGAGGAGAACAGAATTAAACTCCACTCTTAGCCATCCTGGGAGAGAGATTTCCAAGGCTTACCGATTCACCTCCATGAAAACGCAGATATAGTACCAATAATCCCAACACTGAAAAAACATTGTGATGTTATGGGTCTGCCTTGCCTGTACTAATAAAAAAAATAAAAAAAAGACTTCTTTTTCCTATTTGTTTTACGTCGCACCGAGACAGATAGGTCTTATGTCGACGATGGGACAGGAAAGGCCTAGGAGTGTTACGTCGCACCGAGACAGATAGGTCTTATGTCGACGATGGGACAGGAAAGGCCTAGGAGTGGGAAGGAAGCGGCTCTGGCCTTAATTAAAGTACAGCCCCAGCATTTGTCTGGTGTGAAAATGGGAAACCACGGAAAACCATCTTCAGGGCTGCTGACAGTGGGGTTCGAACCCACTATCTCCCGGATGCAAGCTCACAGCTGCGCGACCCTAACCGCATGGCCAACTAGCCTGGTAAAATACTATTTAATACACATAATTCATTCTATCGTGCATGTTTCAAGAACATCATTACATTCTCTTCATCAGTGACAAAATTTTCACAAAATATTCTGCGTACTTCATCAAATTCATATTATTCGCATGAATGGGATTACAACTTTAAAAACTTCAATTGTCAATTGTAAATAAAATCTTTAAAATTATATTTAAAAAAGTCTCTTCCTTCTCAAAATATTCTATATAACATCATTAAAATAAAATTTAAAAAAACTTGTGTTGAAAACTTAAGGACTCAAATTTCTAGGACAGCTCCATTTGTATTCCTTGTGTGGTGAGTAACTTCTTAAAATGCTATGTACTTGCGAACCAAGTCATGATCCAACCTTCCCGTGCATGTATGGCTGCTTCTTTACAAATTAGAAATCAATACATACAGCCAACCGTGAGTCGTGAATCGATGTGATCTCATCTCGAAGAACATGCAAGCCAGTTTGTTGCAATTAAGCCCTTCAGTACATGTGTGACTACTTGTTTATTTACTAAACCAGGATTGCTGGATGTGTATCAAGGAAGAGAAGTTATAACATTTCAAGTTACAGTCAAATTATCAAACTGAAAATAAAAAACAAAATTAGAAATTCAAGAACTGTAATCCTAGTCAAAAGCATTTGCATGCCTGCCAACTTTCCGGATTTCGGCAGGAGACTCCTGATGTTTAACATTTTTCCCGCCTCCCGATTATTCTATTATATCTCCCAATTTTAGATTATTTTTTTGGTGAACTTATACATTTTTTTTCAAATCCCGCCATTTCAGCTTTGTACGAAAGTGCCGAAGTTCTTCGCTCATTGGCCGCTTTTACATGAAATATCGGCGTTTTATTAACAAGAAATGCACGCGAACGTGCAAGGTTTATTGAAACCTGTACATCGGGACACGTAAATGGACTGTCAATCTCTCGTTCTCGCATGCTATGTTCATGCTTGTTCACATCAGTCTAGTCAATTCTAGAGACTAGTCTCCAGATTTGGAGTCTTTTTGTAGCAATTTAGCGACAGCATGTCAAAGATAGTGACTAGTGACTTTTCTAGAGATTTTAGGAGCCAATTGTAAACAACTCCGGCGAATTATAATTTATTACTTGATAAAAATAACATTGCGCTTCACATAATATATTAATCTAGGCATTTGCTAAGTGCATGACTGATTCACACATGTGGAGCACGAGTTCATACTATTTTCAGAAGACTTATAAGAGACCAATCATCTCTCTCACATACGTCTTGTGAGGGAATAGAGAGTGTAATTTTTAACCTTGTAGCCTTGTATAGCAACAGTCAGGTTTACAGACAATAAGTGTTATAATATACTATAGAACTCCTGTACTGTGCAAGACATGTAGAGTAAGCAGTTTTTACCACTTGTATCTCCTGATTCCTCCCGATTTTTCCTGATTTTCATATCTAAATCTCTTGATTTTTGGATCTGTAACGTTGGCAGGTATGCATCTGCATTATCATGTACTTGTTGGAATGTATAAAAAGTTCAGAGATACATAAAAGTCTCACAAAAGAAATCTGATAATCCTTTATATAGATTACAAAACAACAGTTAATCATAATCATATTTACTTTTTGTCTGTATATTATAGAGTAAAATTTTGACATAAATATGCCTTATGGCAAAAATTAGCGATACAAAATGTATACAGTAGAACCTCGATGCATTGTTCCCGGAACTATCATTTTCCCGTATTCATCATTCAATTTATTCGGTCCCAAAAAGGTTCCATATAAACCAATGTTAAATTTTCCCGCATCTATCGTTCTTCGAACTATCATTTTCTTGCATCGATCATCGAAAAATTATTTGTCTTCGGCCACAATTTTCCCCACACTGATCGATCGTGTGTAAGAAAAATATACGCAAAAGTTTTTTGAATTTAAGAGGGACTGATCAATACTCTTAGCATATAATAGCAGCAACCTGTTACATGAGAATGTAGTAGCGATTCTTGAACAAAGGTACTGTGCGCAGGTTATTCACGTGCAACCTCACTATGAGCCTAATGGTGCAAATGCTTTTCCTCGACCCACTAACCGACCCCTAGAAATATTCAAGAATTAAAACGTAGACAGTGTAAAACTCAAATTTGTCACCATTTTCTGTGTTGGTATAGGCTGGCAAGGGCTGCCAACATCATTGAAAATGAGAAAATCGTGCAGTGTGCCAGATATGTTTTAATTAGTCACAGGTTGATTAATCGTGTCGTACCTTGTGGAGTGTGTGGGATGCTAGAGGCCTGTTGACCGCTTTGTTGCCCTCTGCCCAATAGTCTTATTACAAGCCAGACATAAAGAAGCTTAATATTTTCTTATAGCCTAGTATTGTAACTATTTCCTAAGTTGGCAGCCTCGCACAGGCTGCTGTGACATCGTTCGAGACGAGCCGCTTTGAATTTCTAATCTCTGTTTCATCGTCTCAGCTGAGCTGCAGGAGCTGCGCCGTGTTGGCTATCTAACCTATCGTTCGCAAAGGGTCTACGGAATATTTTCCTAAATACAGGTTATCCCCATAACATCCACGTACGTCCTTAGTTTGCAATAAGAGAACTGAACTTGAAGGTTTTCAATTATTACGAAATGTGTACAGAAAAGTGAAACGAAACGACGTAAAAGTCACGCTTTTTATTTTCATTGCGTAGGCCTATATCATGGTTGCAATATTTTGATATTGTTATGTACATTATGAGCTAAATGGTTAGCGTGTGTTGGCCTTTGGTTCAAGGGGTCTCGATCGGGTTGAGGATTTTATCTTTCCTTGGTTAATTCCAACGGTCGGGGGCTGTTTGCTGAATTAAACATTAGAATTCATCTTAGGTAGGGCCGCATTTTCATATGTGCGTAAATCGCCCATCACGCGACAACTCGGAAGACCTGCACTCAGCTCTGGAAGCCACACGCTATCATTGTCGTTTTTATAGTAATAACAACAATAATATAATAATAATATATTTATATAACAAAAAAATGTCCAAATACAGTATCTGTATTTTATTATTTTGCTTTCCCCCTATTTTTTTATGTTACCCGCGTTTATCGTTTTCCCGCATCCGTCCTCATTCCCCCCCGAAAAACGATACACCGAGGTTTTACTCTACTTGAAAATGTTTTATTCATACATGTTTCAAGAACATAGTACATTCCCTTCATCTTTGATTGGACTTCACTTGTAAGACATGTATTGACAAGGTGGACCAAACACATAACTAATTTAAATAGTTTTTAATAGCTTTAGACAAGTCAGTACAGGACCAAATGAAATACCTATTATGGTTAAGTTTATCAACAAAATGTATGGCACGATGTTACCTAGCAACCACGCAGGCTGTGATGTGAAATATTGAAGGCTCTTTTATCAAGGAAGCCTTTTCTCATACTCTGGAGAACTAGTTATTTCATTTGTGGTAGTTTCAGAAGCACTGAATTAGTTTGCCCCTATCGATGCAGTGAATTCTATACTTGGTGACTCTGAATTCCGTAAAGACTTCTCTGAGAAACTATTTGTCAGGTGAAAATAAATTAATCGTTATCTATTTGAGTTTCATTTATTAAAAGACATATTTATGATGATTATATTTTCCCCAAGGGAAATTTGACATTACTTTTTTTTCTTCAAAGAGATATATTCTGACTGATCACTAGATCAAGTTACCGTGTTTCTAGAAAGGTATGTATAAACAGGTGTTTTTATTTTTACAATTGGCTTTACATTGCAACGACACAGATAGGTCTTATGGCGACGATGGGACAGGAACGGCCTAGGAATGGGAAGGAAGCGGCCGGGCCTTAAGGTACAGCCCCAGCATTTGCCTGGTGTGAAAATGGTAAACCATGGAAAATCATCTTCAGGGTTGCCAACCCACTATCTGCCTGATGCAAGCTCACAGCCACGCGCCCCTAACCGCACGGCCAACTCGCTCGGTAAAACAAGGTTTATCAGGACAACCGATTTCAAAATTCTCTACCCCTCACCAGGCAGCTCTGAATAGCAGCCGTAGAGTATAAATTTCACATGCAGTACATCAACAAAATAAATAGTGTGAAACATGAACAACCATTACAAAAACAGTCCATCTTTAGATTATAAAACACAATATTTATAAAATGAACTAGTGTAAGGAAATACAAATTTGTATGAACCATATACACTTTTCCCTTAAAGTTTACTTTATAATGGTATCTAATATTATGTAAGAATCATAAAGCTAACACAAATGAAGTATCTTCTGTTTACTTGAACAATAACTTCATTAGCATTACCTGGGTATGGAATACGGCCATATGTCACCAATTCTGTGAGCAGAATTC
The DNA here is from genome assembly GCF_040414725.1 of Anabrus simplex. Classification (NCBI taxonomy): domain Eukaryota; kingdom Metazoa; phylum Arthropoda; class Insecta; order Orthoptera; family Tettigoniidae; genus Anabrus; species Anabrus simplex. The sequence goes on along the minus strand of NC_090269.1, from coordinate 110,660,880 downwards.
CAAACGACCACACATCAGACTTAATGGAGAATTTGCTGTAATTGGCTGCTTCAGGTGCTGTCCACTTGATTGGGAATCTGGCTCCAACTCGAGCTTCATACTCATCCTCCTACAAAAAATAAAAAATTACACCATTTATAATCAGCATTTGTCATCAATGTAACCAATGCCTTGGATATTAACAACCCTTGAAATAAATCAAAGTGAAGGGATGTGACGTGACAGATAATAGTGGCAGAAAGAGAGTGGCAAAATTCAGACAACAGGTGTGTAGGAAAAGTGAAGATTCAATAAAAAAGAAGTGAACAGCACTTATTTCACTTCAGATGATGATGATGATGATGATGATGATAATAATAATAATAACAAAAATAATAATAACAACAATAACAACAACATTTAACGATAACATCTAATATAAAAAAATTAAGTTCCCAGAAGGAAACCCTAATTTAATTTCATTGGTTGCAAATGTTACAAACAATCGAGCTCTTTAGGCCTGTTCAATTGTAAAATTACCAGCCTTTCGCCCCCGTGCAGCAGTGGGCTTATCAGTTGGATTGGTACAACTTTCCAAGACCCTGGTAGCTAGTGGAAGCACGTGCCTAAATTCGTATAAATACCTGCCTCTGGCTTTAAATTTTAAGATAAAGTTCCCAGAAAGAAACCATTATTTAATACTTCATCGGTTGCAAATGTTACAAGCAACTAATGATTTATTTCTATAATTTAAGCAATATAACCTAAACCTTAAGAGATACACAATAAACATGCCCAGTAATACCATCAAACGGAGATGACGAAGCACGCGAGACAAAACATGTTGACTAACAACAATACTCAGTTTAATGTCATTGTTGGCTAGTTTGAGGATCTTAGGACACTGCAGCCATCACATTTTGTTTCCTTCCAGCTCAGTGATATTTAGGGTTTTCAAACCACCTCGTATCCACCTCCCTCACTTTCATGATTCCTTTTTTCCCCCCTAATTCATCCAGTGATCATTCTTTCATATTTTTCTTCTTATTTCAAGTCACTTTTATTATCTTCTTGATAAATAAACGTTAATGACCACGCAGCTTAACAACTTATAAAAACAATTAGGGCTACAACTACTGCCAGACAGTTTCTTACCAAAATGGCTAAACAATATTTCACGTCAGTGACGCTCACCAGGGATCATCACCATTTCATCCTCATCATGATGTGCAGGTCGCCTATGGGCGTCAAATCAAAAGACCTACACCTGGCAAGCCGAACTTGTCCTTGGCCACTCCCGGCACTAAAAGCCATATGCCACTTCATTTTATTACCACGAATGGACTTAGTAACTAAAATCTAAATTTTGAATATCTCCACAACTGTAACTCAAAACGATATCAGACATTAATGATTGGAAATTAGATTTTCTATAATTATTATGTACGGTACTCTTTTTAGATAAAACTAATATTTCTGCAGATATTTGAAACTCTGTGGACAATGTAATAACTGGGAACATCTCTGGTATTACTCCTCTAATGGTAAAAATGCATGAAATATAAAAGACTAGAAATATTTTTCTTCTTCTTATGATGCAATCTTCCTATGAAGATTGATGATGATGATGATGATGTTGATTTGTTTTAAGGGGCCTAACATCGAAGGTCATCGGCCCACGAAGATTGATGAACAACTGATTAAGATTACTCATGAAACAGCGGCCCAAAAGATTTCAATACAAGTTCGTACATACCAGCGGCAAATTATACTTTACACAAATTGTATTATGTGTAGTTTTTCGACACAGCAAATTTTTAAGAGAGAAATTTGTCTTTACCTATTCTGATCCCTTCAATATTGCTACACAACTTCTTCTTCTTCTTCTTCTTCTTCTTCTTCTTCTTCTTCTTCTTCTTCTTCTTCTTCTTCTTCTTCTTCTTCTTCTTCTTCTTCTACACCTTTTCCCACACCCTGGTGGGGTCCTGGGTGTGAACTGTGTCAAACAAGTGGATTTGGCCATTATTTACGTTACATGTGATAAATTTCATCTTTTTTTTATGGCCAGACACACTTCCTAATGTCAACCCTATGTGGAAGAATGTATTCACTGTTGAGTGTTTCTGTGGTGTTTGGTAGTGTGGCGTGTATGAAGAGGAGAGTATTGGGATGAACACAAACACCCAGTCCCCAGCCAGAGGAATTAACGATACCTGAATAAAATCCTCAACAAAACGGGAATTGAACACAGGACCCTCTGAACCGAAGGCCTTGACTGATCATTCAGCCAAGGAGTCCGATCCTGCCACACAGTACAGCCTAGCACACACTTGCCTATCAATCAACCTATATACTGAGCTTCAACAAATGCTGTTAAGGGGACACTATAGTGAAATTTAATGGATTTCGAGGAAAATATCAAAATTGGGTTTAGAACTCTAAAAAATACCCTGATGTGTGTTCTTTCGAAAAATGCTTTTATTTTTTAAATGCCGCCATTTTAAAACCCACAGCGCCTCATTTAAATGGCGCTGTGCTAGCATTTAACTGCCCCATGTTCTACTGGATACCCCCTTCCAGTTGCTGCTTTCCCTTTCTTACGTCTTTCTTATTTGGATTTCAAATGTAATCTAAGCATTGAGTAGCAGATCTAGTATTCTGTATGATATAGTTTTAAAAATAATTTCAACATTTCAGAGACTTGCATCAGATGCACTGCTACAAATGTGCACAAAAGGGAAGACACAAAATCCAAATGAGAGCCTTCACAGTGTTCTTTGGAATAAATGCCCAAAAGAAGGGTATTTGTTACTAGGAATAAACTTCAGACTGGTATTGTGAGTGCTGTGATTTCAATATGGGGTTATGATAGAACATTTGAAGTCCTTCAGTCCATCAGAGGGAAGCCAGTACCAACTTCTGCTGTGGACATCAGTCACCAGCGAGACCAAAGGCGCTTACAGTAGAACAGGAAAAGGAGCTCAGGTGAAAGCAAAGAGCTAAGGAAAAAGAATAAGGTCATGAAAATATCACTGGAGGAGAGAAGAAAGAAGTCTGAAGGGTATACTTATTGTGCTGGACAATTCTAAAGTGAGTGACGTTGCATATACTTTTATTTTGTACTTTATGGCTTAGCAAAATCATGATTTCTTTCACAAAAATAATCCCTTATCACACAATTTTTGTCTGATGCAGGTGAAATTTTACACAGTAGTAGCTAGATAGTTGGTGCATAAATGTCAGTGTGCATTTTGCTATTTAAGGTGATTAAATTTTTTGTGACCTACCAAATTTTGTATGTACACATATTTTTTTTTTTAGAAAAATTAAACATTACATTTTAAAAAAATCTACAGGCCAATATATTTCTCAAACAACAAACTGTGATACTGATGTTTGTTGGCATAACTATACAGCATATTTGTGCAAAAATTTGGTGCCAAATGGAAAAATATTGTGATGCAAGGAACTTTTTTTTAACGATGCTGGTAAAAGGAAAGTAAAAAAAATTCCTACTCAAAAAGTTGTATAGGTACAATATTGAAAGTTGGTTGCATTACTATATCTGAGGAGATACATCACAGAAAAATATATGGAAAAAAATTCATTGAAAAATATAGGTTAGAAATTTCACTATAGTGTCCCCTTAAGCAGTTTTCAAATGATTTTGTAACAGCCAGACAAAAACTGAACTGAACCTATTTTCAATTTCTGTATACCTTATCTGAGATAAATACCAAGTATGAGGCAAGGAATGTACAGACAAAATTATGATTTTATTTATATAGATATTTTTGCACTGATCATTCAACTGACCTTTGATTCCTATAATTTTGGATAATGCTAGTAACTGTGAGTTGCAGACAGGAAAAAATAAGCATTCTGCAATATACTCTTCTAAATCTGTATTGATGAAACATCTTAATATGCTAACTCTTAGTTATGGTATACATTAGTTACACACCTGAAATGTAAGAAGAAGAAGAAAAATCTATGAAGAGCCTTCAAATAAGAGAGAGAAACTACAGATTTACTTGCCTTGATAAGTCTAGCCAGACCAAAATCTGCAATCTTCACAATATTGCTGTCTCCTACAAGAACATTTCTTGCAGCCAGATCTCGATGTATGTAGTTTTGTGATTCAAGATATGCCATGCCAGCTGCAATTTGTGCTGCCATATCAATTAACTGCTGTAACTTGAGCGAGCGTCCCTTTCCTGAAACAAGAATTTGGATTCCACACATGCAGTGCCTATTACCAAATATCATATTTCATAAAACTGCATATTCTTATTAAACAGATCCACATACAGTATGTGAAATGTGAGAGCACACTATAGAAGTGACTCAGTCATTTCTATTTTTTTTTTTTTTTTTTTTTTGCTAGTTGCTTTACGTCGCACGACACAGATAGGTCTTATGGCGATGATGGGACAGGAAAGGCCTAGGAATGGGAAGGAAGCGGCCGTGGCCTTAATTAAGGTACAGCCCCAGCATTCGTCTGGTGTGAAAATGGGAAAGTCATTTCTAATAGACTTTTAACAATTGCCTCACTAAAACATTCTGATTCTTCCTGCTTCTTTACTGTTTCCTATATTAATACTTGAACAAAGAAAGAGACCAACAAAAGCAAGTAATTAGTAATATGATAAACCTAACCTTGAAGAAATTCTAGAAGGCTGCCATTCTTCATCAGTTCAGTGATGATATAAATAGGTTCCTCCATCGTGCAGACTGCATACAGTTGAATGAGCTTGTTATGGCGTAGTTTCTTCATGATATGGGCCTCTGCCATGAAGTCTTGGCCATCCATTGTACCTGTACACAATTTATTATTAATCCTTCATCAATCAACTGATTAATTCACAATTAATAAGCTGCTGCATAAGTACAGAATTATAAGAAATACAATAAACATGCAGTCAAATAAGGTTATAAAGAACTGTTGAGTACACTAGTGACTTCAAAAAAGTCCAAGGTTTGCTATTCTTTTATACGAGTCCAGCATGAATGTGATACAGTTGTTATGTGTTTTTTTTTTTTTAAGAAAAATAAATGTCTTTTCAATAAAAATACTAATACTTACAAAAACATAGTTACACATTTATTATTGTGGATAATGATGACTCATTTACAGGCTAACCAATATCATTTAAAACCTGCCTACAAAGCCATCTCCCTATATGCCATTTAGTACTTTGGAACAGTGGAAGGTAAAGGCACTAAGTGGGATCGAGTGGTTGGCTGTCTTTGTCCCCAGGAATTAACCTGGTACTCATTTTTGGTGTAGACTGAGTGAATGTAAGGGCCATGTGCTGGTTGAGAAGTGGAAATCTCGTTTCTGAAATTTTTCAACTTCTGGGGATTCAAACTTGCATCCTTCCGAGTGAACTGACCATGCCTTAACTGCCTTTGTAATCCTATTTATTACCTTACCATATTTGTGAGTTCATGTAATTTGAATTGTTTGAACCTGAAATAAATATCCAAGGGATTAAAAATGAGATACTATCTTAGCATTTTTATGACATGTGGAAACAGGTCTAAAATTTGTGGTTCAAGATTAAGAAAAATGAGTATCAACTTTTATTCCTTTATTTTGCAACAGCAAATTTTTATTCCTGCATGTCTATGAAGAGAGGTATATGAAGGAGGAAGGTGGTGGTAATAAATTATTGTTCCTAGTTATTTAACATGATGATGATGATGATGATGGTGATGACGACGACGACGACGACTCGAGTTTTAGACATTAAAGACGCTCTTGATTGCGTGCTTCATAAAGTTTCTGTAGATTTGGAAGGACATTAGAGAAGCTGGATTGGATGTGCCGGAGTTAATGGAGCAGGAAAAGTGGAAGGACAGAAAGGAGTGAAGGAGGCTTGTTAACCACACCGAGGTGACTGGAGTAGGACATTGAAGATGTTGAAAAGATTGTCACCGGGCAAGTTGGCCGTACGATTAGGAGTGTGCATCTGTGAGCTTGCATCTGGAAGATAGTGGATACAGGCGATTAAAGAATGAAGTGGATAGAAAGTGCAAGGTAGTTAAGGAAGACTGGCTAAAGGAGAAATGAAAGGATGTCGAAGGTTGTATGGTCCTAGGAAAGGTAGATGCTGCATACAGGAAAATCAAGGAAACATTTAGAGAAAGGAAATCTAGGTGTATGAATGTTAAGAGCTCAGATGGAAAGCCACTACTAGCGAAAGAAGACAAAGCAGAAAGATGGCAGGAACATATCCAACAGTTGTATCAAGGTGAAGATGTAGATAATTTGGTTCTGGAACAAGAAGAGGCTGTCGATGCTGATGAAATGGGAGACCCAATTTTGAGGTCAGAGTTTGACAGAGCTGTGAGCGACCTAAATAGGAACAAGGCACCTGGAATTGATGACATTCCCTCGGAATTACTGACTGCCTTAGGAGAAACCAGCATGGAAAGGTTATTCCATTTAGTGTGCAAGATGTATGAGTCAGGAGAAGTCCCATCCAATTTTCGGCAGAATGTTGTTATACCTATTCCCAAGAAAGCCGGTGCTGACACGTGTGAAAACTATAGCACCATTAGTTTAGTATCTCATGCCTGCAAAATTTTAACACGAATTGTTTACAGAAGAATGAAAAAACAAGTTGAAGCTGAGTTGGGAGAAGATCAGTTTGGCTTCAGAAGAAATGTAGGAACATGTGAAGCTGTCCTGACTTTACGTCTGTTATTAGAGGATCGAATCAAGGACAAGCCCACATACATGGCATTCGTAGATCTAGAAAACACATTCAATAATGTTGATTGGACCAAGCTATTTAAGATTCTGAAGGTGATTGGGATCAGATACCGAGAACGAAGAATTATCTACAATCTGTATAAAAATCAGTCTGCAGTGATAAAGCAAGGCTGCAGTTTGTCCCCCCTCCTTTTCAATGTTTATATAGAACAAGCAGTAAAGGAAATCAAAGAGAAATTTGGAAAGGGAATCACAATCCAAGGAGAAGAAATCAAAACCTTGAGATTTGCCGATGATATTGTTATTTTATCTGAGACTACAGAAGATCTCGACAAGCTGCTGAATGGTATGGACAAAGTCTTGGGTAAAGAGTACAAGATGAAAATAAATAAGTCCAAAACAAAAGTAATGGAGTGCAGTCGAACGAAGGCAGGTGATGCAGGAAATATTAAATTAGGAAATGAAGTCTTAAACGAAGTAGATGAATACTGTTAACTGAGTAGTAAAATAACTAACGATGGCAGAAGTAAGGAGGACATAAAATGGCAGATTAGCACAAGCAAGGAAGAGCTTTCTTAATAAAAGAAATTTGCTCACTTCAAACATTGATATAGGAATTACAAATATGTTTTTGATGACTTTCGTGCGGAGCGTGGCATTGTATGGAAGTGAAACATCGATGATAACTAGCTCAGAAAGAAAGGGAATAGAAGCTTTTGAAATGTGGTGTTACAGAAAAATGCTGAAGGTGAGATGGATAGATCGAATCACAAATTAAGAGATACTGAATCGAACTGGTTAGAGGAGATCGATTTGACTAAATTTAACAAGAAGAAGAGATAGAATGATAGGACACATCTTAAGACACCCAGGACTTGTTCAGTTGGTTTTTGAGGGAAGTGTAGGTGGTAAGAATGGTAGGGTATGAATATGACAAGCAGATTAGAGCAGATGTAGGATGCAGTAGTTACGTAGAAATGAAAAGGTTAGCACAGGATAGGGTGGCATGGAGATCTGCATCAAACCAGTCTATGGACTGATGACTCAAACACATTCAGCTCTTCTCTGATTTTAATATTTTGAATTCCATCTCTTCTTGTCTTTTCAACCAATGTTCTTAAAAATTTGATTTCTACTGCTTGGATCTTAATATCTTGTCTCTTATTTGTTACCAGTGCTTTTAGTCTGTATGTTACAACTGGTATGAAATACTGTTTATATAATGTTAATTTTGTTCTCTTGGGTACTTTGTCATCACACAAAAGCTCTCTGACTTGATGATAAAATGTTGTACCTTTACTTGGTCTGTTATTAATTTCAGGAATTATTTAATTACTTCCATTAATAATGCTACCCTGATATGTAAACTGTTCTACATTTTCTAACCGTTCTCTATCTATGTTCACTTGGCTTCTCTGTTTCTCTTTTCCACAGTGCCTGACTACAGTTTTCTTTTCACTAATTACCATTCCACACTCCTTCAGATTTTCATTCCAAATGTCCAGTCTCCTTTGTACTTCCTTTTCTCCCTTTCCCCAATTCACCACATCATCTGCAAACACCGAAGCATTCACTTCATCACTACTGATGCTCTGTTTTACACATTTTATATCCATCAATATAATAAACAATAATGGGGACAGTGCACTTCCTTGCTCAAGACCTTTTTTTGTATAAAATGTTTCAGAGTCACCACTCCCCACTTGTACACTGCTTTTACTCTCATGATACAACATTTTAATCTTGTTAATTAATGATTTTAGTACATTCCTTTTCAGCGGGCATTCCCACACGTTTTCTCTTAACTGTATCATAAGCTTTTTCCAAATCCAAAAATACGAAGATGATTTCCTTGTTCCTCTCCAGATGTTTTTCCATTATCATTCACACTGTAAATATCAAGTCTATTATTGATCTATTCGGTCTAAAGCAAAACTTATTCTGTTGGAACCATTAGGATACTCGGATGTAAATCCAAACCCCATGGAGTAACAGACCCGAAGGACCTTGCCTAAGCGACCGCTGCTCAGCCTGCAGCCCTGCAGATTACGAGGCGTCATGTGGCCGGCACGACAAATCCTTTCAGCCGATAAACTTTGCTTTCTAGACCAGGCCACTATCTCACCAGACAGGTCCTTAGTTGTAATCATGTAGACTGAGTGAACCTCGAGCCAGCCCTCAGATTCAGGTAAAAATCCCTGACCTGGCCAGGAATCGAACCCAGGGTTTCCAGGTAAGAGGCAGGTACGCTAATTCTACACCAGGGGGCCGGCGGATACACAGAAAAGGTCTATAAAATACTGGTATAAATTCAAAACTCTAGAAAGGGAATGGTTAACAGCAATGAAGTGGAAGGATCAGCACGATGTGCTACAAAGCATTCCTGCAAGTTTGAGAAAATCAGGAAGAAGAATAGGAAAAATTAGGAATGGCTGGTGCACACACAATGGAAGAATGGGTAGAACTTCCATTCTGTTAAAATTCATGTTTTACGTACCTTCAACTTTGTGATTTCCCACACAACCAAAACCAAGTGCTGCATCATTATCAATCTGGGCATTCGAATCTCCCATTATTTCAATATGGTCATTATTGCCTCTTGTTTTGTCTACTGGGTTCTGCGAAGTGCAACGGAAGTTATCCTTTCCAAGCTCCTCCTTATCCTCGGCCAGAGCAAATATCTGGATCCACCAGACTCTCTCCTCCATCTGTAGGGCTATTTTTGTAACTAGAGTTTACAGCTTCTCAGATTATTATTTTAGTGCTCAGTGCTTCATTTAGGATATAAACTTCTTTTGTTCTCTGATCTATACTTACTCCAAAATACTTTCAGAGTATATACTTTCTCTAGTTGGAGAACTCCATTCACTTCTTTTCAGTCCAACCAATTCCCAATATCTGCAAATTATATTTTTCCACTCCATGTAGGCCTACTCTTTCAATTTCTTTCCCTGTCAGTAATGTAATATTCCATGTACTAATTTTCATCATCTTATTCTGGCTTTGTTGTAGTCTTGAAATCCGTCCAGCTTGTTTTTCACATTGTCTCTGAACGATTGGTATCTCGAGGTGGCTTTTCTCTGTCCATTGTTGCAGTTTCTGTATCTTTGTTCAGCAGCTTGTCAAAAAAGGTCTGAAGTTCTTCGCTGATTCCTACCTCATCTTGCATTAAAGTTCCATCGTCCTGTTCTATTGCCCATGAGGTTTCTCGATCACTTCTCTCGTTTTTCACAACTCTATACAGCAATTTTATATTTCCTCTACTGTCCTCTTTCATTTGTCTACAAATTCATTCCACTGCCTCTCTCATTTTCTTCTCTTACAATGTTCTCAACTGCAAGTTTCTTTGCCCTATATGTTTCTTGAAGTCTTAGGGTTTCTTGGTCATTATATATTTGCCCTTGTTTATAATAATAATATTGGCTTTATGTCCCATTCACTATTATTATGGTTTTCAGAGATGCTGAGGTGCCGGAATTTCGTCCCACAGGAATTCTGTAAGCTGCCAGTAAATCTAGTGACATGAGGCTGACATACTTGAGCACCTCCAAATCCCACCAGACTGAGCCAGGATCTAGCCGTCAACTATTTAAATTTGCACTCGAGCTACCCACAGCCTGGCTGGTTTTGTTTGTCTAATCCCTTCTTTTTTTTCTATATTTCACAGCCGTTCTGATTCTATTGTTCCACTACAGTGCATCCTTTCCACTCTTGATTGAACATGCAATTCCCTACACTACACAGTGGGTCTTATATGACCCAAAGCATGTTTTCGCTTTCTTAACTGAAAGTTTCTTGGCCCTATATATTTCTTGAAGTCTTAGCCCTACACTGCACAGTGGGTCTCATATGCCCCAAAGCATGTTTTCGCTTATTGCAGCTCTAAGAGACCTCTATTGTGGATGACTGCCATTTCCCTTACACTATAAACATTCCATGCACAGTATAAGTTCGTGTTTTACCCACCAGAGAATATGAAATGATAGTATTTTATATCTTAGTAGATACCTCTATGGAGTAGGCTGTTTTGATTAATGAACAACATTGCAAAGCAAATTGAATTCACATGAGTTTATTATATGCTTTAAAAAAATATCATACTGATTTTTTGAAGCTTTTAGAAGTACTCCACACTCTTATTTTGCTCAATTACCTGGTTTTAAGCTTTCCCCCATCAACATTTATTTTCCATTCTCCCTCTGCATTAGTTACATCACCCTTTGATATGATTTGTCAGATTCTTCCCTTGTATTCTTCCTTAGGATGGTGTAGGACATAAAACTAAGCATACTGCTGTTATGTGTTTTAGGTAATGAGGTTCAGTGATTTGCTTTCCTCACCTTGTAGTATTTCTGTGTCTCCAATTTTTACCATTTCTGATAGAGTAGAAGTATCCTAAAATTTCCTTTGCTGTTATGAATAATACATTTTTGTCGTGGTTCAAATTTGAGACATTCTAATTGAAAATGCAAGTTATACAGTATGCAGCAAAACAAACGATACTGAAATTATTGCTCATCTACTGTCCACATTTATCCAGCAATGAAGTATTTATTTACAGTATATAACAGTTTGATATACAGTAAATTCAGTGCAATTATGGTTCTCACAAAAGAGGAGAAAGTGTTTACCATGGAACATTATTTCTGGTTATATGAAGAAGGGCATAAGAATGGATCAAATTTGCTTCATGTTAAAGAACATTATGAGGAGCGATTTAATAAGGAGGCACCACATAACAGAATAATGTTAGCTGTTACTGACAAGTTCTGTCGTACAGGATCATTCTTATATCAACAGAAGGGAGCAAAAGGGAGCCCGAGAACCTTAACCACAAACGAGCATCATGGATGACTTCTCCAACAAGTGTTGCAGTTCCCAAACCACGGGCGAGTTATGTACCCTTCTGCAACAACACTCTGGAAACAATCTAATTTCTCATTGGAACTCCATTCTTGCACCGTTTCTGTTCCTCGGGTCTCATGGACATAGACGCTTAAATACGGAGCTTGTTGAAAGAATCAGTCATTCCTAAATTATGTGGGAATACATAATTTTTTGTGTCCTTACCGCAACTTTTGTTCATCAACATGTTCAATAATCTTCAGAAACATTATGAACAAAGTGTGGCAAAAACCAAAAGTACACATACTGTACTAATGTAATTAGATAACATTTCAGTGTAGTTTATTTTGCCACATACGGTACCCCACACCTAATCACCCCCCTCTCCCTTCGTTCTCCGTTTTGTTTCAACATGACTTTATTTATTAACTGAGATATGTTCATTAGTACTCAGTACTAACCCGCATTCATATAGTGTTGGAATAGGAATGTGCAAGTAATTCATAAAGACTAAAAAACAAAACAAGCACAGCCATTAAAATGGTGCCATACCAACATGTTCCTGAAGGTAAAATGAAGAAACCAAATAGAACCATTTTTAGGATGAATAACAGTAATATTTGGAAAGTTTGTCTCCCAAGTCTATATAAATACTCACCACATAAGCTAGAAAGATGAGTGTTAAGCTATCCTAGTGATGCGAGTGTATCTATGCACTTAAATATTTTTTACCACCTCCTTCGTCTAGTGATTTAAGGAGCAAGTTGCTGCGTTTGATCCGCAACAATGCAACAAATTTAAAACTGATCTGAAAATCTAAAATAGGGTGTGATCTGATTTGTGAGGAATAAATGAGGAGCTTGCCTTGTTTCAATGATAAAAACCACTGGTAAAGTAGCAAAACAGAGGAATCTTCTCTCGGTCCAAGATAACCCGAGGTTGGGGAGAGACTAACAATTAATAGTAACTTGCTGCTGGTACAAGTAATTTCATTTTAAAAAGATGTGTTTTGATGCAGTAACAAATGTAGGGCATAGAAGATACGAGTGTTTCAAAACTTTTTACGCTGACACAACGTTTGTATCGAGAACAATGGACATAATTTTCAACACCTGTTTTGATGAAAAGGAACATATACATTAGTTTTCAACAAAAGTGTATGAATCACATACCTAATATGGATGTGTGTTAAGAAGGCAGTGTTAAATAACTAACCTGGCTTCAACGTTTTGATGGCAACTGGTGTAGTATTGTTCCACAATCCTTCCCAAACTTCACCAAATTGGCCATGACCAAGCTTCCTGACGAACTTGAGAGATGATCGATCAATCTCCCACTGGTCTCTGGTGCTATGTGATAGGCCACCTGTTACAGGCTTCTCAACCTATGGAATAAAAGGAGAACATTTTTATAACCTCTAATTATGTTCAACAGTATAGTTTCTCTAGCACTAACTATTCAATTCTTCAAACTTAAAAGTTTGCATATATTTGCTCTCTTCTTATGAGTTCTTCTGGTTAAATATTCCAGACTAATAAATTTATAACTGTAGGTATACTATCTAAATGACGGGTTGAAATCATAAGAAAAAAAATCAGTAACACAGGCATTCACACACAAGTTATTAAGCAAGTTGTGCAACTAAGGTGTATAAAAGCATTGCCCATGCCAAAAAACAAATGCTCTGAAATAAAAAATAAAAAACCTCTCTTTCTCTCTCGCATACATTCTCTCTTGCCACCTGAACTGCTTGTAAAAAAATTAAATGACACCCAGGAAATTATTAATACTATGTCTCTTTATTTACAAGCCGGTGTATACAAAATTTATTCATTATATTCAAACACTCTAGTAAACAAAACTTGAGGTTAACAGTGCATACCAGTTTGCAACCAATTCAGGTTTGTCGAAACTTCTGCTAAAGCACATAGTTCCTAACACTGCATCTAGATGATATACAGATGAGAACATAATAACAGAATTATAATAAGACATTATAAAGTGTTTTTAGATGCATAGTTCTCCGAGATTCTCGTCCAACAACCTTTCTTTTCATCACTTCCAGGACTTTCAATTTGTGTGGAATGTATGTGCGCCCCACATAGTTCCAACTGAGTAAGATTTATAAGAGCTTCTACTTGGTTCTTTCTTGCATTCCTTTTAACTACTGTTACCGTCTTACCACAAAGCTACTCGTACAGGGAGAGATAAGGATAATGCTGCCCAGTAGGTGGACTGGGGAAATGCTTGCTTTGTTCCCGAGTGGCAGGGATAGAGTGTGCGGTCAGCCCGTATAGTGAACATGGTTAGCAGTAAGTATATGGAAGGAATGTTTAGTTGTTTGCTTTTTTTTTTTTTTTTTTTTTAAACGTCGCACGAACACAGTTCGGTCTTATGGCGACAATAGAATAGGAAAGAAGAAAGCAGCCACAGCCTTAATTAAGGTACAGTCCCAGCATCTTCCTGGTGTGAAAATGGAAAACCATGGAAAACTATCTTCAGGGCAACCAACAGTGGGGTTCGAACCCACTATCTCCTGCATGCAAGTTCACAGCCGTGCGGCCCTAACCACATGGCCAAGTCGCTTGGTGAATGTTTAGTTTACGAGTGGAGTTCTTGTCAAGTGCACATTATTATCGTTATTAGTGTTGCATTCCTATACTTGTATGTACAGTATGTCTGTCCAACCATTGCCCAATTTCTCTACGAGGTCTGGTATGAAATGAGATGAATCTTTGTACTGAGTTTTTACAACCGGATGACCTTCCCGACGTCCTCATCAGAGGAGTTAATGAGATTACATGAATGACGTGATATATGACAGTAGGAAGGGAGAGGGTGAAATTCAGTGCCAACACATAGCCTACTCCTGTTGAATAGCACCACAGGGTCTGCTCAAGGCTTAATGTCTCCATCCAACGGACTAATTACCCTCAACAGCATCATATGCCCTCACTCCATACGAAAACTGCGAAGAGGTTTGGAACTGAATTTTGGTACGCAATCTAGTGATTACAAACTGTTTACCACCACCTCTCCAACATTCTGATAGCGACAATTTTTTGACCAACAGGGCTCAAATCGGCTACCACAGTGTCAGATCACAAACTGATAGACTTGACGCCTTAATGATCATGGCCACTAGGAGGGCTTGCATTCCAACATTTGTTGTTGAACATTATTTGTGTTGGATATCAGTATGGTGACTTACAGTATTGGACAACGGATATTTGTAGTCGAGACATTTCTCCTAAAGAAGAAATTGTATGACGGAAAACATTTCTATGTCATTTCTTTGGTGCTGCAATACCTTTGAGATAATACAAACCAAGGTGGAGATATGAACGTTTCAGAATTTTTTATGTCAATGCAATGTTTATATCGTAAACAATGGACACAATTTTCAACAGCTGCTTTGATGAAACATTAAGGTCTACATTAGTTTTCTTCATTCGTCATTAACTCTTAATCAATAATTTAGACTTACTGCAATGAAACTGAATGCATGCCTGCGCTGGTACAACTTACCAATGAGTCTAACAATGGACTACGGACAATCTGTTCCCCAACATCCTCTGCATAGTATGGTAATATTTTGTTGCTTCTCCCTCTACAAACAAAAGCTATAGATTCTTTTATTTTCTTCTTTCCCAAGCACACTTCCTTTGCTTTACATCAGGGCCTCTCAGGGTGCATGCGCGTGGTGCATGCACTGTGCACGGTGCAAAAGACGACTTGGCTTGGTTGACCAGAGTGCAGACCCCCCACTCCTCGATTTGGAGCAATAGCGCTTACTCTCTCTTTCCTCACGCCTGTCTCGCTCGCTCCGCCTGTCTCCCTCTGCCCCACTTGCGCCGTAGCGCTCCATATCCGGGCCGAGTTGAGCCGAGTAGAGCCGAGCTTAGCCGAGTAGCCAAGAGACGAAGCGTTGATCCGAGCTATACCGAGCGGCACCGATGCACAGCGCACGGAGCTCTTGCGCCTCGCTCTGCACGCGTGAGATTTTGGGCGTTTGAGAGGCCCTGCTTTACATGATACTCATACTCTGAAGGGTCAGAGAACCACCTCCTTCATAGCTGAAACCTATGATCCAAGAGCTAATGACGTTTGCTTTTGGCAGCGATTGCATAGGAAAGGGCTTGGACCAGAAAGGTAGCAGCTATGGGCTTAATTAGGATAGAGCCCTAGCATTTGCCTCGTGTGAAAATGGTAAATCACAGGGGGGGAGCCTGATTAACCATTCACTAGGGCCATACACAGGGAGGGCAAGAATGAATAAATGCTATAAAAAATTAATTAAAGACTAAATATTTATTAAGCTTAATGTCCAGAGATAAGATTACATCAAGTTTTCTATAAAAAGTTCTTCATGAGTAACATACAATTTCAAATGTTCAAAACGAGCTTCAGTAGTATCTTCAAACTTTTAATTTCATAGGTAGAAAATGTTTTCACACACTGAACCTTACTGTCAATCATCCTGAAATTCCAGAGCTTTTAACCTTAGCAGTTCACTAAGTTTGGCTGGTTACATAACTCTACTCTTATTTTTCTGGCAAAGTATGAGTGTATTGCTATCTATTCTCAAACTGCGATAAAATAATTTACCCGATTACATAAATGCTGGAAAAACAGATTTTTAGGTATGCTTCTCTTATTTACTTTTAGACTCTGTATTCCATGTCTCAAAGCAAACACCTTGATGTAGACCTCTTTAATTGAAAAGCTTTTGGAGAAGAAGCGAGTTCCTCTTCATATTTCTTTGTTCTGTTTGTTATTATACTCGGTACAGACTGCTGTAATCTCCTGAGTACACAGCTGGATGAAGTGTGGCTTTTAATTCGGCGACTCCTTGCTTTTACAGGAAAAAAAATATTTCAGTGAGAATGAACTACTTATAGACATGATACTGCCCAAGAGTTACTAAAAGGTTAAAATTGGTTGTTAACATACGAGGGGCGTTTGAAAAGTCCGTGCAAAAATAAAAACTACTTACGTGTTTGGGGTAAACCTTTTTTATTTTTCGACATAGTCTCCTTTTAGGCTTATACACTTCATCCAACGATGTTCTAGTTTGTTGATCCCTTCCGAATAATAGGATTTGTCCAAATCTGTAAAATATCCATTAGTGTTTGCAATCACCTCCTCGTTTGAATAAAATCTTTGTCCCGCCAGACATTTCTTCAAATTGGGGAGCAAACAGTAGTCCGAGGGAGCCAAGTCTGGAAATAGGGGGATGTGAAACGAGTTGGAATCCTATTTCCATTAATTTTGCGACCACAACTGTTGAGGTGTGTGCTAGTGCATTGTTGTGATGGAAAAGGACTTTCTTGTGGGCCAATCGCGGGTGTTTGTCTTGCAGCTCGGTTTTCAAATGGTCCAACAACGATGAACAATATGCACCTGTAATAGTTTTACCCTTTTCCAGATAGTCGATGAGGATTATCCCTTGCGAATCCCAAAAACAGTCGGCATAACCTTTCCGGCCGAAGGAACGGTCTTTGCCTTTTTTGGTCCAGATTCCCCCTTGGTAACTCATTGTTTAGATTGTTGTTTCGTCTCAGGAGTATAGTAATGTATCCATGTTTCATCCACAGTGATGAAACGACGCTTAAAGTCCTCCGGATTCTTCTGGAACAGATGCAAACCATCCTTGCAACACTTCACACGATTCCGTTTTTGGTCAAGCGTGAGCATCGCGGCACCCATCTTGCGGATAGCTTTTTCATGTCCAAATGTTTATGGAAAATATTATGTACCCATTCAGCCGAGATGCCCACAGCACTAGCAATCTCACGCACCTTAACTCATCTGTCATCTATCTCCATATCATGGATCTGATCAATGATTCCTGGATTTGTAACCTCCACAGGCCGTCCAGAACGTTCAGCATCACTTGTGCCCATATGGCCAGTCCAAAAATTTTGAAACCACTTATAAACTGTTCTAATCGAAAGTGCAGAGTCACCATAATGTTTATCAAGCTTCTCTTTAGTCTCGTGAGGCGTTTTGCCTTTCATAATGTAATGTTTAATCACCACACAAAATTCTTTTTCGTCCATTTCTTGAAAATCACTCGACTTTCTTGATTCACACAAATGCCAAACACAAAGAAATAGACCAATATGGCTGAAACTTTGTGTGCATTCATTCAAGAGATGCTACTAACTAAACATGACCTCGATACGCGGCGGTGGTGCCATCTCTCGGAATTTGCACAGACTTTTCAAACCACCTTCGTATGTTATTTGCAGTGTAAACATGCCGGAAGAGTTCTGACATACAAATGCAATAGAACAGGAATAAAACATTTTTTTAAGTATTGTAAAGATGGAGTTTACCCTCAAAATAACCTAACACTTGTTCAAGGTTGACAATACGGATTAATTCTGAAGTTCATTTCTTGTAACACAAAACCAAAGCATTAACAGTTGTAAAGTTTATACTTTGATATCACATGTTGTGTTCTTTAAAAGTTGTGTATATATAAACATACTAGCTGATGTACCCCTGCTTCGCTACGGAATTCTACATTGTATACAGAATTATAGGTTAGGTAGAGTACACGTTGTGAGCAAGACAGTATGAAATTGCACAGCTCTTAACGTTACCCTGGAAACAGAACAGAGAAATCACCAAACGTCTTTTCTCACATCAAGATTGCGTTACGGAATTTTCATTGTAATGGTAGGCCCGCTTGCCTACCAGCAATCACAATCAGACTGAAGATTGCATTGTAATGGCACACTCACTCTCCACCTGCCTTTTTACATCTTCAGAAAGACTGTCTTAGAAGTTTTCCCAACTGAAATGAACATAGGTCATTACAATGACGCCGGTAGGAACGGCACGAGTAAAATCAATGATTTCACATGAAATACTTGATCAAATTAAAAACCACACATTTTCTCACTTTTAATGAACAGTACTACGCTGCCGATCTAACAGTCCAAAGTTCCGGAGCTGGAATGAACAGGCCGCAGAGAGCCATGATCTGTGAACACTCTTAATCTTTTTTCAGAGGGGGAGGGGAGGGGGCTGAATAGTGGAGAGTCCCCAGGGCAAAAACTATGTCCTTTTACTAATCTGTTTCCTGGGAGTACCCGATGATTCGGAAAATCTCAATTCACTACACAGGCGGCAGAAAAATCTATCTCATTTGGAGGCAATTTTTTCCTCCAAGCCAGAGGAGAAATGCCCTCTTCACTGCTAATTTTGAATAAAATGAATGTAGAATTTAATAAAAATGAAGAGGAAGAATCTTTTCTTAAGAAACGGCTCTTTCCAGGGTTGAATTTTGAGTTATTTAGTGAATTGTGGTGCTATAATTTGGAATATGCCTAAATTGTAATTCTAGACCAGGTCGTACTACTACTACTACTACTACTACTACTACTACTACTACTACTACTGAGCCTCTGCCATTAGAGTGCACACTGCTCATTCAAAACCGCGTCAGAGTAGGGATCGAATAGCTGGAGTGCTATAATGAACCAGTCTGTTACATACCGGCAGTATCAGAAAATGTATGAAGTAGAGGAATGGCATGCTAAAGAAGAACGTTTTCTATCTCACTACCTTTTTCCTGCCAATATTCAGTCAGGCTGTTATACTCAGTACGCAGCAGTAATCCCATCTATCAGAGTTGAGTGGCAGCATAAGAGACAAAGAACATCACCACAAACAATGGTCAATGTAATGTTATTGTTGATCAATGTCATGCGCTTTCAATATTGTAAGCCTTCACGTTTAGTTTTCTTCCGACTCTGAAATACCACTCTTATCATAGTCGGTACGGTAAAATTGAATAACACATAAATGGTCGGAAATTGTATTCTCTATAACTTTTGTTATGTAGTACCTTTCGATTGGACCAATAAGATAGGTATCTAAAAATTAAATTTGAGGCCTTATCCTAAACTACGATTTCATACAGGACAAATAAAATTGTTTATAACTTAGACTGTAGTTTCTTATTCCCCGACTCTATACACCAACTTTCATTAAATTCTGTTAACCCATTTTCTCATGGCTTGGCGTTGATGTGGACTTTGCAACAAAAATATAAATTCATGAATATCTGTGTTAACAAAGCCAGCATGGTAACAATGTATGACAAAAATGATCGGAAATTTAATTCTGTGTAACTTTAGTTATGTAGTATTTATCGATAGGACCACTAATAATATAAATATTTGAGAATTCAATTTTAGGACTTTCCCTAAGCTACCATTTCAATCAGCATGAGTAATATGATTTATAGCCTAGATTGTGGTGGCTCATCCCCTGACTGCATATACCAATTTTCATTAAATTCTCTTCAGCCGTTTTCTCGTGATGTGCGTACAGACAGACAGACAGACAGACAGACAGACAGACAGACAGACAGACAGACAGACAGACAGACAGACATGACGGAAAAGTAAAAAGTGCACTTGCTTGTTTTTTTTTTTTTGCTAGGGGCTTTACGTCGCACCGACACAGATAGATCTTATGGCGACGATGGGATAGGAAAGGCCTAGGAGTTGGAAGGAAGCGGCCGTGGCCTTAATTAAGGTACAGCCCCAGCATTTGTCTGGTGTGAAAATGGGAAACCACGGAAAACCATTTTCAGGGCTGCCGATAGTGGGATTCGAACCTACTATCTCCCGGATGCAAGCTCACAGCTGCGCGCCTCTACACGCACGGCCAACTCGCCCGGTCACTTGCTTGTTACTATGGACATGACCGATATAGAAATACCATTCTTTTTAAATTCTGAGCAATGTACAGACAAAACTCTTGTTTTATATGTACAGTCACACACACACACACACACACACACACACACACACACACACACACACACACACACACACACACACACGAGGGTCGAGTCATAAGTCATGGCAACTTTTTTTTTTTCTCGCCAACAGGAGACAACACGGAAAATCTAAGATGTGCATTTGGAAATACAGGGTATGTACTTAGGCATAGTGCCTGAAGAACCATTCTGACTTAAGGAGATTTTCGTAGAAAAGTGACAGAACACAGGTCATTGGTAAACGCTGTTGTATTATAGTATAGACAGCAAATACACAAGACTATGTACAAAGGACAGGTCTCCACTGGTTACAGACCTTCGAAATAATCACCCAAGGTTTCCACTGTGTGTTGCCAGCGCTGGGGCAGGCGCCAAATACCATTCGCTGCAAGTGTATTGCTAACGTGTGACACCTCTCTCCAAAATGCTGTTGCGATGCCCTCTTTGTTAGCAAACTGTTGTCCACGTAATGACTTCTTGACTTCAGGGATTAGATCATAGTCACACACCTAATGCTTCCCGCAGCTCTGCATGGCATTGGTGTGCATTTCTGCCGCGGAGAACTGCTATTTTAATATACGATCATTGCTCCTGCTTGTTGACTTCCATTTTGTGACGCTCTCACTCACACACTGAACTTGGGGGCATGCTTAGACCCACACTGTTGTTTACATACACCATCTAGTGGCATCACATGCAAGTACATACCATACGTTTCCAAATGCGTATCTTAGATTTTCCGTGTTGTCTCCTGTTCGCGATAAAAAAAATAGTTGCCATGACTTATGACTCAACCTCCGTATATATACGCACACATTTATTGAATGAACAGCGGCTTCACACAAATACACAATTACGCAATTGCCACAATGAACAATGTGGTTTTTTTAATTATGGAGGTCCAAACAAATAAGATCTCAGGATGTGTACATATCCATGTATGGTGGTGGTGACTATGCTTTCACTGTTGTTCATAGGCAGCTAGAACTTCTTCCAGAATTCCATGAACAAGGCAGGTACTGTGCCATGAACACCAACCATTAGGCCTATGATCTACTTCGTTCAGCTGGTATTTGTAGAACCATGTGGTGGACTTCAGTAGACTGGCTGACATGGTGCTTGAATCAGGTGGTCGGATCAATAATGAAGCCTTTGTCGTTATCTTTAAAAGCAATTATGTCAGTTCATCTTGTACTGCCTGTCATAGACAAACTGTGGACTTCTTCATGTACATGGAAGTTTTTACTGCAGAGTTCTTCTGCAATCAGTGATCTTATCTTGTGGTGACATGAGTTTCTCAGTACTTCGCAGTAGGAGCAAGAACCCAGAATGTGAGCCAGTGTTTCTTTCTCTCTGGCACATCTGCAACAGAGGTTTCAGTCCTGAGTTCTGCCCGGAATGTTCGTACTACAGAAACATTTTATGTCATATCTATGACCTCCTGCCGTGGTACTGTGTAAGTTCCTTGCAGGTACACTTTTCGCAGAAACAACTGAATCTACAGATAAAATGTCTGTTATGGGTATCCACAAGGTTTGTATCTACATGGGAGGTGAATTATATTTTGATAATAATTAGAATCTAGTCTGATAAAATATTAAATGAGAGGAACATAATATCATGCACTCATTCTTCTTTCGAGCAACTACACATATCGCCTTGAAAAGATTCTACAGCTGTGTAACCAACCAAGCTTATGCGAACTTGTGTGCATCATTTTAGCAAAATAATCACTGCATCATCTAGAAATTGTGTAGATATGGTACTAAGGGTGAGTATATTTTTAGTTTGGTCTTGATTAGAAAGAACCTACTATTTCATTGTTGAAATTTCAAACATTTTTTGTATATCGATGGCAGAAGTCAATATACCTTACTTTACATGAGAAGAAAAAATTCTTTTAAATTCACTGATAACTTAAACTTATATGGTAGTTTTATTATATTAAATTTAGTTACTACAATAGATTAGAGTACCTCATCATACTGTGAAATATCCACAATATTTTGCTGGTACATTACATTAGAATTAAACGTGTAGCACTACAGTGTTACAATAATTTACAAATCTATATATATAAAATAAGAGTTTTGTCCGTACATTGCTCAGAATTTGAAAAGAATGGTATTTCTGTATCGATCATGTCCACAATAACAACAAAATGCAGTTTTTACTTTTCCGTAATTTCTGTCTGTCTGTCTGTCTGTCTGTCTATCTGTCAGTCTGTCTGTATGTATGTATGTACACGCATCACTAGAAAAGGGCTGAAGAGAATTTAATAAAAATCAGTATGTAGTCGCGGGGGGCGAGCCGCTACAATCTAGGCTATAAATTATTTTATTCACGCTGAGTGAAATGGTAGTTTAGGGGAAGGCCTAAAATTCAATTCTCAAATATTTATATTATTAGTGGACATATCGATACATACTACATAACTAACGTTATATAGAATTAAATTTGTGATCATTTACATCTTATGCATTTTTACCGTACCGGCTATGATAACACAGATATTCATGAATTTGAATTTTTGTTGCAAAGTCCATATCAACGCCGAGCCCCGACAAAATGGGTAAACAGAACATAATGAAAATCGGTATATAGAGCCGGGAATAAGAAACCACAGTTTAAGCTATAAACAATTTTATTCACCACGGGTGAAATGGCAGTTTAGGGGAAGGCACCTAAAATTTAATTTTTAAATACCTCTGCTCTTGGTCCTATGGAAAAGTACTACATAACAAAAGTTATAGAGAATATAATTTCCGATCATTTATGTTTTATTCAGTTTAACCGTACCGACTATGATAAGAGTGGTATTTCAGAACAATTAATAATGTGAAGGCCTACAATATCTAAAGCGCATAACATAGATCAACAATAACATTACACTGGCCGTTGTTTGTTGTAACGTTCTTTGTCTCTTATGCTAACATTCAACTCCGATAGATGAGATTACTACTGTGTACAGAGTATAACAGCCTAACTGAATATTGGCGGGAAATAGCTGAGGAGTTAGATAACTTTCTTCTTTAGTATGCCAATCCTCTTTTTCATACATTTTCTATACTGCTGGTACATAACACACTGGTTCATCATAGTATGCCAGCTATTCGATACCTACTCGGACGCGCTGTTTTGAATGAGCAGTGTACGCACTTAAGTCAGAGGCTCAGTTAGTAGTAGTAGGAGTAGTAGTATGAACTGGTCTGGAATTACAATTTAGTCCTATTCCAAATTATAGTACCACAATTCACCTAATAACTCAAAATTCAACCCTGAAAAGAGCCGTTTCTTAGGAAAAGCTTCTTCCTCTTCACTTTCATTAAATCTACATTAATTTTATTCTAAATTAGCAGCGAAGCTGTGGTTTCTTCTCTGGCTTGGAGGAAAAAAAGCGTCCACGTCAGATAGTTCTTTCCTCCGCCAGTGTAGTGAATTGAGATTTTTCGACTCATCGGGTACTCCCAGGAAACAGATAAGTAAACGGGCATAGTTTTTGCCCTGGGACTATCCACTATTTGACCTCCCTCCCCCCCCCCCCCCCCCCCGAAAAATGGAAGAAGATTGTTCACGGATGTCTGCGTCTTGGTTATTCCAGCTCTGTAGCATTGGACTGTTAGTTCGGTAGCATAGTACTGTTCATTAAAAGTGAGAAAATGTGTGGTTTTTCATTTGATCGAGTATTTCATATGAAGGCATTGCTTTTAATCGCGCCATTCCTACTGACGTCATTGTAATGACCCATGTTCATTTCAGTTGGGAAAAACAGTAAGAGAGTCTTTCTGAGAATCTATAAAGGCAGGCGGAGAGTGAGTGTCTGCCATTACAATGAAAACTCCCCAACCTGATTGTGACTGACGGTAGGCAAGCTGGCCTACCATTACAATGAAAATTACCCCAGTCCTCATATGAGAAAAGACATTGGTGACTTGTCCATCGTGCTTCTAGGGCAACGTTAAGAGCTATGCAGCTTAATACAATCTTGCTCACAACGTTCACACTACCTAACCTAGAATTCTGTATAAAATTTAGAATTCCATTGCAAAGCACGGGTAGATCATCTAGTACCTTTATAAATCAAAGCAGCAGACTAGCCGAGGCGGTAAAGAAGTGTTCAGTTCACCCAGAAGAACGTGGGTTTGATTACCGGTGCACATAAGGAAGTAAAATATTTTAAGAAACAAGATTTGCACTTCTAGAGCAGCACATGGTCCTAAGGTTCACTCAGCCTACACCAAAATTGAGCACCAGATCAATTCCTGGGGGCTAACCACCCATATAGTGCCGAGGTTACGTAAAGTGGAAGCCTTCACCTTCCATTCCTCCAAGGACCTTCATTGCCTGCATGGAGATGACTTCCCCCTTTTTTACTTTTATAAAACAAAGAGATAATTTTAGGTACCTTAAGGAGTCTTTCTATACAATGCATTTAATAGTACTAATCTTAAAATTTTCATAAATATAAGGCACTCACTCCATCTATGAGTTTCCACTTCTCGATACATAGGCCCACACATTTGTTGGTATTTATCCGTAAACCGATTTCCTGGAACAACATGATAGCAATGCGTGTCAACTCCAGAGAGACTTCCTTATTTTGCCAACAATAACTGTGTCATCATTGTTTTGAATAAAGCTGTCAGCCCAACTCCTATATATGCTTTTCAGACTGCTGAAGTAATATAAGTACTGGTTAGCTTCCTGACTGCTGATAAAATGTTAAAGAGCTCCTAATACGAAATTTTGCACTTTCCCACAGATACACATTTTTGTTTTACTCTCTAAATAACTTTTAACATTTATATCTTTATATCCTGAAGGTGATGCCTCTCTCTTTCTTGTCGAGGAGAGAGGGTTAATTTAAAGTTTGGCAAAATGGAGATTTTGAGGGACTTCTTTTTGTTTACTTTGCTTCTGTGGTAGCTTCTGAGACTTGTCATCAATGGAAATTTTGTACATTACATTTTCATCCCTATATTGCAATGTCCTCACTTCAGTCACTTGAACAAATTGAGGCATTTCTGAAGACTGTGTATCCGTTGTTAACTGTAACATTGCTTCTGCTGTACATACTTTCCCAGGCACAGGTCATAAGTCATTTTGTACGAAAAAATTGGCTCCAAATTAAGTTTTCAGTTGCCTTTCTTGCAGCAGTTTCAGAACACTTGTGATATTATTATTATTATTATTATTATTATTATTATTATTATTATTATTATTATTATTGTTGTTGTTATTATTACAGAAAATCTCTTAGAAATGTTTATTCCTTTTCCTTTTCTCTTACTTTATTCTTATTAAATGTTCCTGTACCTTCATCTTCAAAACTCTGGACTTCTTGTGCGTCTGTATTATCATGGATTTGGTGATTTTTAATATTATTCTCTTCTGTTACGGAAGTGAGGGATCTTCTCTTTTTCCTGCTGTAAGCCATTCACTAATTAATTTCCAGTGTATTCCAAAACATTTTCTTATGTACTATCTTCCTTACATCTCCAATTTTTAAGTAATACCCGTAAGTGCTATTTTGGAATAATTGTATCAACGTGATATGCTACATAAACTGCAAGTATTACAGTTAGTCACCATCTCAATCATCCTTCGTTTGCATGATTTGAACATAATGGAAACAGCACTCAATTTCATCTACACATGTGAACACATATGACTAACAGAAAAGTATGCAGTGTTTCCTCATTTATTGCAAACAGACTGATTTATAATTGATAAAATTATTCGTTGTTGAAAGTGAGAAACAGAAGTAAGTAGTAATGTGTGTGACGCAGTGGAATGCACGGTATTAACACACATTTTTCACTTCAATCTGACTTGAGCTATTAGAAAATTAATTTTAAGGCATAGTATCTTTTGTTACATACCTATAATTAGAACTGTTTTATAGAGCATAAAATGCTGCTTCCATAAAAACCACAATAAGATTTTCACCATTATGCAAATCCACATCTATTTTCAAGTTATACTAAGAACATGGTACTCATTAATAATTCAAATAAAAGATATCAGCATGTTTCATGGTGTGGATTTCTGTGGTCCAGAAAAATGACCTGAGTGGTCTAGTAAGAAGTACTGAGAGTGGCAGTATAAGTTACTAGGTACTATACAGAAGGAACAGCTGCATGAACAGGTGTCCTGAACATGTTCTGATTTGTGGCCTTCCTTGCACCATAAACTTACAGGCTTATTATAAATTTCAAAAGCCATGAACACAATAGAATAAACATGTTTAATCTAGGTTTTATACACACTTGACTGAATATAACTTGATACAGCATAACATGAATGCATCACACTTCCTGATGCAAAAAGTGATAAGACTAAAAATTTACAATAAATGTACAATGAGTACAATTACGACACAGAAAGCAGCACATTATCCTAAACTGTACTTCTATGTTTTTAGAATGATTTCAAATGATAACAACTGCAAAAAATTGTCCTAAATGCTGCTTGGCACTTCCCTCAAACAAAAAACTTAAAAAATGCACAACTGTATTGGTGTGATGTATATATGACAAATGCATACTGAAGAGTAAAACAAGAAATACTTTATTAACAAAGCTCATGGCATGGGACTAGGTATAAAATGCTCAAAACCAATTATTCAGTACAAGAATCTGCTCAATTATTGTGTCAGAAGTGTAGGCTCATAGTTATTATCAACATCATTATTTTTATTAATTTCCTTTGATAATATTCAAGAATCAGAAATTAATTTTTCAGAAATGCTCAGAGGAAATCATCAACAAAGCTGTAAGGAAAAAGCAACTTCCATTTCTTCCTTGATGAACCTGTTGATCTCTTGCCCCCAAGATTCTTCTCCAACTTATTTTGGCTGTCTTCTGGTGGTCAATCTTCTTCAAATGGGCAAACCATTTAATTTTAAGTTTTAGAGAAAGGTTGCTTTATATGTGCTTGATGTTTAATAACTTTGTTTCTGATTTTATCCCTCCCAGCTTTTTGACCACTGTTCTTAAGAACTATCCCTACAGTTTCCAGCACCGGGCAAGATGGCCATGCGGTTAGAGGCACGCGGCTGTGAGCTTGCATCCGGGAGATAGTGGGTTTGAATCCCACTGCCGGCAGCCCTGAAAATGGTTTTCCATGTTTTCCCATTTTCACACCAGGCAAATACTGGGGCTGTACCTTAATTAAGGCCAAGGCCGCTTCCTTCCAACTCCTAGGCCTTTCCTATCTCATCGTCGCCATAAGACCTATCTGTGTCGGTGCGACATAAAGCTAACAGAAAAAAAAAAAAAAAACACAGCTTCCAGTATGCTAGTTAGACTGCAAGTTTCAAGGCTGTACATGGCAACTGGTGCAAACGTACTAATTTCAGTTGGACTTGCTTTTCCCAAAGGAGTTTTCTTATTAGATGGTAAAAATGTGCACCTCACTTCACTATAATAACGTTTTCAGCAGAGGCTTGATTATCATTTATTACTATGCTACTCAGATATTGGAAATAATTTCCTCCCTCCATGATTGTTCCATCAAAGGTGAATATGATTTGTATGTTTTGTTGATTGATGGGAAACACAACTGATTTAGAGTTATTTTTAAAGGATGAAGTGTTTAAACACATACTCCAGTTGTTCAACTTCTCTCGCACAACCTGTTCAGTATGGTCCCATATTACCACATCACCAGCAAAGGCAAGAGCTTTAAATTCCTTGTTATTATTAAGTCATCTTCTTCTTCTTTAGCGTTTATCCCGCCTGGTGCCAGGGTTCGCTGTGTGGATTCATTGTCTCCATTTAATTCAGTCAAGAGCTATGCCATGGTGTAGTTTTACAGCTTTCCGGTCGTTGTGCACTGTATCAATCCATCGCTGTCTTGGTCGTCCCTTGGCCCTCTTTCCAGCGACTTCCAATGTATACGCTGACTTTGCCAGTGTATTGTCTTCTGCACGCAACACATGTCCAAACCAGCACAGACGGTTTTCCTGCATTTTCTTCTGGATTGGTGCATGCCAAAGCGTTTCCTAATATTGTCATTTGAAATATGATCCAGTCGCCCACCTAAGCATATTTGTCTCCATGACGCCTAGTCGATGTTCTA
This sequence comes from Anabrus simplex, assembly GCF_040414725.1. Taxonomy (NCBI): domain Eukaryota; kingdom Metazoa; phylum Arthropoda; class Insecta; order Orthoptera; family Tettigoniidae; genus Anabrus; species Anabrus simplex. The sequence goes on along the minus strand of NC_090269.1, from coordinate 110,632,450 downwards.
CCTCCTTCGTGGCAGGCCAACACTCAGTGCCGTAGAGAGCGACGGGACGGATAACAGTCCGGTAGATCTTAGATTTCAGATGGTCCTTCATCCGACGGTCGCAGGTGACGCCCGTTGTCATTCGCCACTTCAGCCAGGCTGTGTTGACCTCATCAGTAAATCTGCCATCATCAGAGAGTGTGGAGCCAAGATATTTAAATTTCTCCACTCGTGGTAGATCTTCACCATCAACGTGGATAGTTCCAACTTCTCGAGCATCTAATGCCATGTATCTGTCTTCTTTTTGTTGAGGCGCAGGCCGTATTGCGCTAGTCGGTTGTTCCACTCTTCTGTTTGGTGCTGGAGATCAGACTTATTCTCAGCAGCCAACATGACATCATCAGCATAGAGAAGTGTCCATGGTGTTGGCTTGTGCAGGTCTGATGTAACAGTGTCCATCACAAGAATGAATAGCAGTGGTGATAAGGCAGAGCCTTGACGTAATCCTACAGTGATGCGGAAAACATAGGACGCTCCTGCGGCAGCTTGAACATAACTCCTTGGTTCTATGTAGAGCATCTGTACCCACTTAACAAGGTGCTCTGGAATGCTATGTTCTCGTAGCGCTAACCAGATTAGATCATGTGGCACCCGATCAAAGGCCTTCTCAAGATCCAGAAAAGCGAGGTGAAGAGGCTTATGTTTTTCATGGTGTTTCTCAATTAACAGCTGTGCAGCGTGGATTGCATCTGTTGTGCCACAATTTTTCACGAATCCAGCTTGGTTCATTGTAAGTTTGGCTATCTGGCGAATCCTTTTGTCGAGAATACGTTCGAAGATCTTCATCGCGTGGCTCAGAAGTCTAATCGGGTGGTAATTAGAACAATCGGCAGGACTTCCCTTCTTCTTGAAGATTGGTACAGTAATGCTCCGTCGCCAATCTGATGGTATTTGACCTTCTTTGATGATCTGATTGAAAAGCTGTGCTAGCCATATTGCCGCATCCCACCGTTCAGAGCACCAGAACTCTGCCGGAAGATCATCGGGGCCGGTGGCTTTCCCTGGTTTCATCTCCTTCAGAACAGCCTGAACTTCCGTGACGTCAATTTCCTTCACTGGGTTTTAAAGTACTCATCACCTATTTGTTAGTGTTCCTACAATATTTTGATCTTTTTCATTTCTAATGGTGACAGATTCCTTTTTTTTTTTTTTTTTACATAATTTATTCGTATGTATAGTATCATAAGCTTTGCAAAACTTGAGCAAATAGGGAAAACTGGAAATTAAATGAACCCATAACAGCAAATGAAAGATGCCATAAAATTCAATAATTGACTTTAGCCTTTTATAGGATAATCCTTGGAAGCATGTCCTTTGCTTTCTTTTCTTTTCTGTTACTTATATAACATTGTACTAACAAATACAGATTTTTGGCAAAAGGGCTAAGACTAGGAAGGAAGCTGTCATGGCTTTAATTAAAGTGGTATGTAAGGAGGAGAACTAGGAAAACCACCTTCAGGGCCACTGATAATGAGTTTCAAATCCACTGATAAACTGAACATTACATTACTTGTAACTGCACTGTCAACTCACTTATTCATTTCTAGACTGCATGATTAAATAGATAATTAATACGAACCAAAATCAAACACAATTTGACCATAAAAACACTAATCAGTGAGAAATAGACAGCAAGGAGCTTTCAATCCATTCTATAATAGAACAATTTACACGAGGGGCGTTCAATATATAATGGAACATATTTCATTTCTCGACCAATATCGGTTTTAAAAAATTGGAATTTTGTTTGGGACGTCTTTGAATATTCCTGCTTTGTCTCGTAGAGTTTCATTAACTTCTGATAGGTGGCAGCACTATAACTAGTCATCAAAATTGCGTCTATAATAGAGGTGCGTACCAAACACAGAGCAGTTATAAAGTTTCTTTTGGCAGAAAACCAGGGCAACACAGAGATATTCATAGGTGCTTGCGGACATGTCTACAGAGACCTGGTAGTGGACAAAAGCACGGTGAATTGTTGGGTGAGGCGTTTCATCATCACAACAAGGTTGAGCAAACCTGTCTGATCTCCCATGCGCCAGCCAGCCCCGCACACAGCTGTGATGCCTGTTAAGTAGGAACGTGCGGATACCCTTATTCGAGGTCATCGCGGATCACAGTCAAACACCCTGCTGCTGAACTTGACGTGCCTGTTGCTAGTGCTGACACACTTATCCACCAGTTGGAATATTCAAAGCTTTGTTCCTACTGGGTTCCTCAACACCTAACAAGAGATCATAAAGAGCAACGAAGAAACATCTGTGCAGAATTGCTTGCTCGTTATGAGGCTGAAGGTGACAATTTCTTGTCAAACATTGTCACAGGCGATGAAACATGGATTAATCACTTCGAACCGGAAACAAAACAGCAATCCATGAACTGGCATCACACCAATTCTCCGTCGAAGAAAAAGTTAAAAACCGTACCCTCAGCTGGTAAAGTCATGGCTACGGTCTTCTGGGACTCTGAAGGGGTTATTCTTTTCAATGTCCTCCCTTGTGGTGAAACGATCAACTCTGAAGTGTATTGTGCTACTCTAAGGAAATTGAAGAAAACGACTTCAGCACGTTTGTAGCCACAAAAATGGAAACAAACTACTTCTCAATGCAGAACCTTACACAAGTCTGCGCACCTGATAGAAGCTCACATAACTTGAGTGGACTATTCTTCCTCAACCAACCTACAACCCGGTCCTCAGACCTTCTGACTTCCATCTGTTAGGCTCAATTAAGGATGCACTCTGCGGGAAGCACTACATGGATGATGGGGGAGTTATTGATGCAGCACGATGTTGGCTCGAACATCGACCAGTCGAGTTGTACCATGCAGGCATACAGGCCATAACACTGAACAGAGATTATGTTGAAAAATAGGGTAGTGTAGCAAAAGGATTAGGGAATAACATGGTGTATTTGAATCCCCAATAAAGCCAACCTGCTTTTAGAAATAAAATGTGTTGCATTATACACTCATGTTCATAAAAACCAGAACACCTTGAGAGACTAGAGATAGGAAGTTCATATTCACAGGACATGTGCATTGGTATAATCTGAAGAAATGTTTAGCATCTGAACCATGTTGGCCCTCAGGTTCAAGCTCCACATCGATATCTTGGCGCACCATCACCGGCTGGTAAAATGTCTCTGCGGCTCTCACTGTTGCTATAAACCAAAGGTGATGGATCATTGAGCAGACTTGCAGGATGCCTCGCAGACATATGCAAGAATCGTACCATCTAATGAGTGAGTTTCAAAGAGGGCACATTATTGGCGTGAGAGAACATGATGAATCAATCCAGGAAATTGCTGCTCATGTGGGATGAAGTGTGTCGGCAGTGTAATAGGTGTGTACAGAATGGTTCACAGAAGGCCGCAGAACATGACAAGATGGGGCTGTTTAAAGTTAAAAATTTGATTGTTCCGTATTGAAGAATATTACAGTTAAAATTGAAATAATTGATAAAGAGATTCAACCTATTCAATACAAAAGAATAAGAAATGTAGTGAATTACATTCTTATTTAATAATAAGTAGGAGTGGTACTGGTTTCGACCCTAGTCCAGGTCATCATCAGCCGATTAAAACATGAAAAACAATGCATAGGAAAAGCTGATAAAAGATCAAGTACACTCCAGATCAGTAGAAGAGGCGATAAAATGTAAGTCACTTAAAAGAAAACAGGGCGTAATTTTCTGAGCAGCAGTATGGCACACGCAGTGTTAGGCAAAGTCTTATAATGTTTATGAATAGCGGAGAACGGTTAAATGAGCTAGTTTTAACACTGTCAGGCACAAAATCATACCATAATCGAACACATAAGAAGATCCATAATCATGCAGGAGTTGAAGATGAGTAGATCTATTGAAGTGACTTGCCAGCTCCCAGTGATCAGCGCGATATATTTAACATTAACTGCCGCTCAGAAAATTACGCACTGTTTTCTTTTAAGTGACTTAGATTTTATCGCCTCTTCTACTGATCCGGAGTGTACTTGATCTTTTATCTGCTTTTCCTATGCACTGTTTTTCATGTTTTAATCGGCTGATGATGACCTGGACTAGGGTCGAAACCGGTACCACTTCTACTTATTATTAAATAAGAATGTAATTCACTACATTTCTTATTCTTTTGTACTGAATAGGTTGAATCTCTTTATCAATTATTTCAATTTTAACTGTAAGATGGGGCTGGTCGCACCACCCAGACCAATCCCTGAGCAGATCGACACCTCATCCGAATGGCATTGCAAGACAGATCTGCCTCCTCCTCGGCTCTGGTGCAACAGTGGAACAGTGTAACACATTGGACACTAAGAGGAGTGACAGTCCGTCGCCGTTTATAAGTCGGGGTTACCAACGCGTCGTCCACTTCTCCGCCTACCTTTGACTAATGTGCATAAACATGCTAGACAGCAATGGTGTATGGAACAACGTCACTGGGGACAGGAATGGCAGCAGATAGTTTTCAGACGAATCCTGGTTTTATTTGAAAATGATGGCCGCATTTTGGTTCACTGCAGGCAGGGGGAGAGGTATCACACTGACTGCATTCGTACAAGATATATAACGCCAACTCAAAGCCTCATGGTGTGGGGTGCTATTGGGTACAACCACAAATCACAGTTGGTGCGTGTCCAGGGCAATGTGACCAGTTTGACCTACGTGAATGACATCCTGCATCCTGTTCTACATAACACCTCAGACATCATATTTCAGCAGGACAATGCGCGACCACATGTTGCTGCACGAACACGTGCCTTCTTGTTGTCAGAGGATGTCAGACTGTTGCCCTGGCACACCAGATCACCAGACTTGTCGCCAACTGAAAATATGTGGGATATGGTAAAACGACGCATGCGGCGCTGTGACCCAATGCCAACCACCAAAGATGAACTGTGGAACCAGGTGGATGGCTATATCCCAGGACGCCATTCGCGCCTTATACGTGTCTATCACCCATGGAACAAGTTATCAGTGCCCATGAAGGACCGAGTGCCTACTAAGAAAAAAGACACATGCTGAACCTAGGTGATTGAAATGCTAATCATTTCTGCAGAACATTCTAGTGAACATGTCCTGTGAATATGAACTTAAAAAGTTGAGCCTATACTTCAACATTCATCATGGGCAAATTATTATTATTATTATTATTATTATTATTATTATTATCATCATCATCAACAGAAATGGGTTCTCAATATTTTTGGTACCTTCAACATTCAAGAGATATCGATATCGAACAATACTACTACAGATGAGCTCGATACTTTTTTGATACTATGTTAACAGAATACTAACATTTTTAATTAATATTGTCAACATACAAGAAGTAGCAAATTTTAAAGTGGTAGCAAGGAGTGCAAGTTTCAACTCATAAGTTTCAAAATAGCAGGTATAGCAAAAAATTGGGCTTGTTTGTAGTTCTACTAATCCCATAACAAAAGGAACCCTACTCCAAATTTCTGCAGATGTTCTGGTACCAGTATGTTGAAAGTACAAATTACTTTGTAAGTCATACGCCAGGACTATAAAACATGCTGAATTCTAGCTACAGGAAGATATTTTTAAATGTAATATTGCACTAATTTGTAGCAGTATTTATTTTCAATTTGGACGGCTATAGAAAAACCGTGCTCTGCCTACAAAATCACCTGATTCTGAGAGTAACCAATAACAGAGACTTTCAGTAAACATGTCAGCACCTCTAACATGAAACCTGATTTTGATTTTAAATTACTATTTTAACATTTCAAATCAGTTATTTTGAAGTTGGAGAAGTCTGAGTAACCACTAGGTCGGCAGCCCTGAAGATGGTTTTCTGTGGTTTCCTATTTTCACACCACTCAAATGCTGGGGCTGTACCATAATTAAGGCTACGGTCACTTCCTTCCCACCCCTAGCCCTTTCTTATCCCATCATCGCCATAAGACCTATCTAATACCTCTAACTCTTCGCTCGTGAACTTGGTGCTCGAGGTCCGTCTGATTCGAGATCTTTCCAGATCCACGATAATCCACCTGAAAATCGTGCATTTTCAATGAAATCTCATCTATCAATTCACGACCTCAAGTTTACCACATAGTGTTGGATATAATATTAAAATATAGGATGAAAACTAATGACAAAATATTAAGTTAAGTTGATTCAGCAAATCCATACAAGGTATATGTCATTAAATCTTTTAATCTAACAACCAGAAAATCTGACCAATATAGATGGTTCATTGATTACATTCTATGAGAAACTGTCTTCTGTAAAAATTGGTCACTGAAAATGGTCTTCTACCTACTTATATTTTACAGCAATATTCTAGAATGAAACCAGCTAGCTGTTAGTGTATTATTGTAAAGATCGCTCATGACAAAATGTTTTAAGATGTTTTTATACCTCTTCAAGGCTAGTTGTAAGTCTTTAACAGCTGAATAAGATACACTTTAAAAAAAAAGGAAATTTTATCTGAAACTTGGTGTTATGATTAATTTTATGTATAATTACAAACCGTTGACAACGCATGGAGATGTACATTTAAAAGATTGTATATAGACATTTTTTTATGACTTTTCTAGAACCTCATAAGGAGTGATTTAGTCTCTGTTTTTCAACTACATAAGTTTTATGGTATATACGCAATTGTAAATAACAAAACTTATTTTAGAAAGTTCTGTTTATATACACACACATGTTATAAATATTTTAATGTAGCTATCAAAATATCCTGCAACAATCTCCTAGGCTGATGATGGCAAATAAAGTTGCCAAAACCAGTACCAAAAATGACAACAAAAATGTTGTGGCCACAATAGTGGCTGTGATTCATAACAGCAGTTATAATGTAGCAAGTGCCATGACTCTGGGAACATTCCACTTGGATTCTGTCAATGATAACCATGCTATTTGCTACATTTGTAAGAAGAGTTTCTCGCGAAGAGGAGAAGCCTGTCACCTCAGTTCATAAAATTGCATTTACTGAGCATGAACGTCCCAACAAAAATAATTCCTAAGAGTGAAAACATAGTAAGAGAAGAGATGGCAGTGAAAGGACCTATGCCCATTTGTTCCATTCTGAAGCCATTAACCTTGTTATCATAGTCCTCTATCATCACAACACTCAAATATTGATGATGATGCTGCTTGTTTAAAAGGGCCTAACATCTAGGTCATCTGCCCCTAATCATACTAAATGTAATGACAATTTAAAAGTTCAAAATCATCCACTGACCAGAATAAAAAGTGTGATGAAGAATGAATGTTTTAAATTCATATCCTTCCATCCATTCAGTGGATCCGACCCAGAAAATAACATAAACAATAGTATTACTGACAAAGGGACTGCTTCTAAAGCACAATCCTGAATCAAGGATGCTTGTTGTCTAAAGGGGTCGAAAATCCAGGTCAACGGCCCCTCATAATGGTACTTATCGCTAGTAAAGTTGAACCGTGGTATTTATCATGTTGCGGTATTAATCAAAAGTAGCGTAGACTCACAGTGTTCCTCATATGATGGTACTACTCACAAGTAATGTACGTCGCACAGGTAACGCAGACCTATGGTACAATAATTAAAATTATTAGGGAGCCACCTATTCAATACAATGACATTTATTAGTGTGAATTAATCATATAAGGTACCTATGTTGTTTCTCACATAATGGCACCATTCATAGGCAAAGCATACCCATGGTGTTCCTCACCTAGGTGAACTAATCACAGGCGCCGGTATTTCCGTGGTATTCCTCATTATAGTGGGTACTGATCACAGGCAACGCAGACCCATGGTGTCACTCATATAGTGGTACTAATCACAGGCAACGCCCAGACCCGTGGTGTTTCTCACAATGGTACTAATCACAGGTACTGAAACCCACAGTGAACCACTTTCTGCTGCTACTAATCACAAACCTATTGTGTACCTAACATAGTGGTACTACTCGCAAGTAAAGGTGACCCATAGTGTTCCCCACGTGATGATACTAATCACAAGTAGTTTCAAGGTTCTAATACAATCATACCTTGGTCGCCCCTTTTAGTCGCCTCTTACGACAGGCAGGGGATACCGTGGGTGTATTCTTCGTCTGCGACCCCCACCCACAGGGGGTGCACTCAAATATTAGACAGCCTATTCACACCGTTTCTGGATGCTAAATCCATATATAAACCAGGAGATTATTGATTGAAGGTAATAAGCAGAAAACAGCTTACAAGGCATGCACAGACAACCAGCCATTTAGCGTCGTCGTCAGCTGTAACTCGATCCGAGTATATATAACTTCTTCCTGCATACATTGACCAGTTCAACTCAGTTTATGGATGCGACTGCGATGACTAAACAGATCAATCCTGGCATAAAACATATGCCCACACAAACCACACGGAATGGATGGAGGGCGGGGTTGTAATTGACAGAGTTTTCTTGCTTGTCGCTTGGCCTCTTGGTGTCTGCGGTGTTCTCTTTCAAACAAGCTGACAGCGGTGGATGTAGTGTTCCGCCACAGTGAACGCTCCACAGCACATTCTTCCCATGTCTGTATTTCTATACAAGTTGTCTTCATGATGTGTTTCAGCTGGTCCTAAACACTTAAGAGGGGCTCCATGAGGTCTACTGCCGGAGCAAAGTTCACCATAAAGAATTTGGCGGGGAAGCCTGGTATCATCGATGCGGTGAACATGGCCTAACCATCTCAGTTGATGAGCGATGATTGTTGCCTCATTGTTATTTAGCTGTGCTTTGTAGAGAACTGCTGTGTTGGTCACATAGTCCTCCCACTCTGTAATATTCAAGAAGAATCTCATTTTCTGTTGGTGGAAACGCTCAAGTTTTTTTGATATCACAGCGATAGAGTGTCCAAGTTTCACAGCCATACAGCAGCGTGGAAATGACACCAGCTTTGTACACCGTGAGTTTGGTATGCAGTTTTAGGTCGTAATTCATGAAGACTCTGTGCATTAACCGTCTGAATGCTTTTATCAATGTCTTGTTCGCAGGTACACCGTTTAGACAAGATGCTTCCGAGATATGAAAAGTGACCAATCTATTCCAGTGTTGTGTCTAAGATGGAGATACTGAATTCAGGAAGAGTTAATCCTGGGACAGGTTGTGCAAGTACTTTTTTTTTTTTTTTGCATTAATGGCATGACCAAAGCGATCACATGCAGTTTTAAAAGCAGTTGACTGACTGTTGTTGTCCTGCAGGTGTTAAGAGCAGGAGATGCAGTGTCATCGGCATACTGCAGTTCTGTCACCCGGGTAACTAGAGTACGTCTTTGTGAGCGAAGTCTTGCTTCCATCAAAACAAAATTTAACCTCCACGCCTAAATTGTTTGCAGATGATTCATGCAGCATGACAGCCATGTACAGTGCAAAGAGTGTAACAGCAAGCACACAGCCTTGTTTCAATCCATAAGTGATTGGGAATGAATCTGATACTGAGTTACCGTGAAGAACCTGTCCAGACATGCCATCATGAAGAGCTTGAGCCAATTCCACATAACGTTCAGGACATCCAAAATGTCTCAATACTTTCCACATAGCAGATCTTGGTACTGAATCAAAGGCTTTTTCCAGATCATAGAAAACTAAATACAGAAGCTGCTGCTGCTCTCTGCATTTTTCCTGGAGTTGTCTAGCACAGAAGATCATATCTGTTGTGCCCCTGGAGCAATGTAGCACTGTAGAAGGATTTAAGCAGTTGATTTGCATCTTGAAACTAGATGTACTATGCCTACTTGTAAGCAGATATCAAATGACATCTGCCCAGAACTGCACCAAGAAGTACAAATAAGAGTAAAGACAAGCTCCAAAAGGCAGATAACATATCTTTTACATGGATTACAGCTATGGTGGATATCAACAGCAACTGACGACTACCCAAGTATCACCATTCACTTTGTGGACCAGGACTACAAACTTCAGCATATATGCATTGAAGGAGCAAGACACACAGATGAAAATATTACAAATTTCTTGAAGAAGACATTAGAAACTTAGGGTTTAATGGATAAACCTAGTGGCCGTGATTCATAACAACGGTCGGTCGTAATTTAGTAAGTGCCATGACTTTGGGAAAATTTCCCAATCTGCTGTGTGTAGCTCATACAGTACAACTTGTTATCAAAGAGGGACTTTTTCAGTTCAAAGAATATTGTGAATCTATTGTTATGTAGAAAATTAGGTGGTGGTTTCAAGTATTCCTCAAAATCCACAAAGATTCTCAAAGCTGCACAGAAACATCATTCTCTACCACAATAGTGCCTGATTCAAGATGAACCTACACGATGGTATTCAACTATTCAGAACAGATGAGAGCCATTGATTTCACATCTGCAAATCTCACTCTCCCAGTAAATCTTACAATATCACAATGGGAACATTTTAACTTACTGATCAATACATTAAACCTTTTTTACTAAGCAACTCTCATCCTCAGTAATTGCTGGATACAATTAATATGCAGTATAAGATACTGAAGAGAATGAAATTGTTTCATCGCAATACTGTTGGACCCGATCTTAAAAAGGACTAGCTTTTTGCAGTAATTTGCTAATGTACTTTTACAGTGTGCTGTTCATTCTAAAGGATGTGGGGAATTCCCTCACCACAACTTGAGTGTTTGTAAGTCATATTCTCAGAATGATTGCAAATGGAACAATGTTTAACACGTCAAAAATAAATTAGTCTTGCTATATATATGAGTGATCGCAAATGGGACCGATCACAAATATCCCCATCCGACGGACGAATCAACATCAACAGTCATATGCTCTCACTTCATATGAACACTACAGAGAGATTTGGAATTGAATCCAGGCTGTTGGTATGCAATCTAGCGATTAGAAATTGTATACCACCACTTCTCCTACCCTGCTGGCGAACTTTCGATGGCAAGTTTTTTCGATCAACAGGACTCGAACCAGCTAACCACAGTGTCAGACCATAGAGAATTTACGCCTTAATGATCGTGGCCACCAGGTGGGCTACAAAAATCTTATACAAAGACCTATACTCTATGATTTAAATTGTATCTTTTCTTTAGCAGTTTCTCATTTTTTTAGAGAGAAGTTGTGATGGGTTCCAGATATTGGAGACTACATGGTCAGTGTGACAACATCCTCAGTCGTATTGCTTGGGTTTCTTGACGAGAGGCGCTGCCTCTCATATCTGACAGCTCCTCAACAAAATTGGTCTCAGAATGCTGACTGAACTTGTTCCAGCTTTTAGTCCAGGATATAATGCCCTATGACCAGCCACCTTTGTCCCATGGAATAAATCTGGTACTCATGTCTGGTGCAGCGTTTATTAATCAGAAATGATTTCTTCTTTTTCTTCTTCTTCTTTATCTGTTTACCCTCCAGGGTCGGTTTGTCCCTCGGACTCAGCGAGGGATCCCACCTCTACTGCCTCAAGGGCAGTGTCCTGGAGCTTCAGACTCTGGGTCAGGGGATACAACTGGGGAGGATGACCAGTAGGTACCTTGTCCAGGCGGCCTCACCTGCTATGCTGAACAGAGGCCTCACGGGGGGGGGGGGGGGAGGAAGACTGGAAGAGGTAGACAAGGAAGAGGGACAGAAGCGGCCGTGGCCTTAAGTTAGGTACCATCCCGGCGTTTTCCTGGAGGAGAAGTGGGAAACCATGGAAAACCACTTCCAGGATGGTTGAGGTGGGAATCGAGCCCACCTCTCTCAGTTGACCTCCCAAGGCTGAGTGGACCCTGTTCCAGACCTTGTACCACTTTTCAAATTTCGTGGCAGAGCCGGGAATTGAACCCAGACCTCCAGGGGGTGGCAGCTAATCACATTAACCACTACACCACAGAGGTGGACAATCAGAAATGACAAAACCTGTAAATATTTTGTTTCCACATGGAACATTATATGACAGGGAAAACTGGAACACACATCAATTTAAGGCCATGGCTGCTTTCTTCTCAAAGGTAGAGAGTTTTAATAGCTATACCAGAATAAAAGCAAATAAAGAAACTAAAAGCAGAAGCCCCAACAAATTTAACAAAAGGAATGCCAACAACTTGTAATGATTAAATAGTTTATTTCCTTCCCTAAACACTGTCAGTTGTCAAATTCCTGACGTGGTGAATGGTCAAACTGAAACATCCATGTGCTAGTCCTGTGAGATGTTAGCCATACAAGTTATTTTCAGGTAGAAGCAGAAAAAGTACTAGCAGTGGTTTAAAAAAAAAAAAAAAAAAAAAAAAAAACCCTAATGTTGTAGGGCCAGGCAAGCTTTTCAATGTTTAAACTCCACACAAAAAGTGAGAGAAATTCTCTTACCAAAAGGTTGTGATTAACACAACAAAATACATCCACAGATAAAATAGTACAAAGTTTGGGCTTATGGCACAAAACAAAATTTTAAAAAATAATAACACATTAGTATCTCTTAACATACATAACATTATCAAGGGCTTCTTAGTTCATGACTAAACATCTTAATTCTGAAGTTCACCCACATACGTGTATACATACATCTTCATTATAGACTGTTATGCCTCCCAGTGTTCAACACAAACAGTTCCCTTGTTAGCTATTATTGTTTTCCAATCCTGAGAGTATTAGATTTGCAAGTGTTAGGTGGTCTTTCCTTTGTTTGTCTTTCATAGTTCTTCAAATATCTTTCTCTCTTCATAGTGAGGAACTCTTTCTTCCTCCTCAGTTGATGTTATTAGATGCTAGTATTCTTGATATTTTTTTGCTCATTATTGCTGGTAGAAATCCCTCCCTTTATCTGAAAGTTATGGAGCCCATTTTCAACTTGGTTTTCATCTAGAGTACCTGGAAGCAGTTGCACGAATGTTAAATGTTTAAAGACAATGTTTTCCATTCCTTCCCTGATTTTTGGTCTTTATGAGTTGATTTAGATGAAAATTTTCCCATACTTTGCATCCCAGTACAGGAACAGACAGTGATACTCCCTCTTGATAATCCTGAACAACAATGGGCATCTGGCTATCCGTGCTTCCAGAGCAGTCCATGCTCCTAGCATACAGTGCAGACAAGAGGACTAACCTGCTTGAATGTTAATGTGGGAAAGGACAGGAAGTGAAGCACTTGCTTAGTTTGACAATTGCACGATAAGCTTGTTCATGCAACCAAGCAGAAGTAAATTAGTAAAATGTTGAAAAGGAACATCAAAAAAGTTTAATATGGAATGCGAAGATGAATTGCTTATGACACATTTTGGAAAAAGAGCTCAATGTTTGGTGTGAGGGTCTACTTTTAAGACTTAAAAAAAAAAAAAAAAAAAAAAAAAAAAAATTAGCAATGGCCATCAATATAAAAACTGACACATGGCTATATATAGAGAAGTGGCTGGTCAAGAACACAGGGCCATTGATAAACTCTTTCAAAAAGGAAGCCAAGGAAAGTGATCAAGTTTCATTTGGCATTTTATGTTTAATGGTAAGGAATTCAGCGAACTGAGATATAAGTGGCTAGTAGTATATTTATTATGTGGGTAATTTCATTAAAATTCACTCTGATGTTCTTCAAGTAATTTAACACTTACAAATTTAAAACCATTTTTTATGTTTACAAAGACTGAAATTGCTGTTTTATTAGATGTGCCACTGTCATAAAAAGAGTATGATTTTATTTATTGCTTTCTAACCTTTTAACAGCATTTAATAGCAAACTGAGTGCAGACTGGGGAAGGGGAACATTTTTAGGCTTTGTTCTACTGGCCAAATACACACATCCCCACCAGCTAGGCACAAGCTCTCCCCAAATCATCGCCTTATACACCTGTCTCACTCACACCCCTACACCGCAATGTGGTCACGCACTCCGTGTAGTTGCCATCTTTATGCTCTGCGTTCCTCCCATTGTTGACTGAAGGACAAAGGAGCAGTAAGGACCACTCATGACCATCACTGATTTAGAAAATCCATATAATAGAATACCATAGCATAGCAGAAATGACTGGACTGCAACTATCATACAGTAAGACTGAATTTATGACCAACATCAAAGAGGCTCCCCAAATGTTAAAGTTGAAAGAGGGGAAAGTCAAAAGAGTAAAGAGCTTCAAGTATCTTGGAGAAATAGTTCAAGAGAATGGATCAGAGAAGCTAGCTCTGATAGAACGAGCAAGAAAAATGGAAACAGCATATCAGCTCACTAGAGACACCTACAACAAGAAAGCTTTGTCATATGGAGCCAAATTAAGACATCTGGACAGTCATCAGACCTGAATGCTTATACGCAGCAGAAACATTGGACATGATTGGAAAGGGAGATCTAGAGAACATCAGAAAGAAAGAGAGGAAAATGCTCCGGAAGATCTTGGGCCCGAAAATGAAAGGTGGGGAGAGGAGACTTAGACACAACAAAGAACTATACCAGAAGACAGAGGAAGTCATCGTACTGATGAAAAAGCGAAGGCTTCAATTTTATGGACATCTACAGAGAATGGACACCAACCGACTGATAAAAAGGATTTTCAGCTTCTTCAGCCTAAGGAAGATGGAACCAAACTGGTTTCGGGAAGTAAGGACCGACCTGGCCAGGATAGGAGTAGAAAAAGAGGACGTACTGGACAGAAACAAATTTAGACAAAAAGTGAAGGAGTTCAAGGGTTTCCAGGAGACTGGTGAAGAAGAAGAAGAAGAAGAAGAAGAAGAAGAAGAAGAAGAAGAAGAAGTGAACCTACACAGAAGAACAGAAGAAAGAAGTCAGTGCAAGGATGAAGAAGTACTGGCAGAATGTGAAGTCAGGACTGGTGAAAAATAACGTAAAGACTGTAAAACATGGTCCATAGATGGCCAGAACGATAATAAATAAATAAGAATACCAAGGGAAAAGATACTGCCCATACAGACTGGGGATTTATGCTGCTATAAAGCTGCCAATAAGAGGTGATGGAAGAATGATTTACAGCCTTGAACTAAGTTATATGGGTTCAAAACAGATAATATTTCACCTTTGTTCTCTACATACCAACGTACATATGAATCATTTTCTGAGAAGCCAGAAATGGAAGACTATAAGGTAGAAATCAAGTTTATGCTGATGATCCGGTTATAATGGCTGCGAACTTGCATCTAAAATTTTGAAATTTGAAGAGAATTGCAGTACAGAAGAACCCGTTATCCAAAACATTTTTAACCAAAATACTGTTTAAACGAAACATAAAAATATATTTTTTGTTGAAACGAATTTTTAAAAACATCCATTATGTTATGTCATAACAAAAGGGATGAGTAATGGAATACGTGGACTCTGATCTCGACTGCATCCTTCCTTTCTCCATTGCCAACTCAGTTATGTGGCAAATCGAAGACTTCTGACGATCTACTAATGAAATGCTGGCATAACATAGCGGCTGGAAAACAATACGAAAAAATAAAAGAAAATAGATGACTTTAAAAAAATGAGCACATTCTGTATAGTTAA